>NC_141694.1:1648311727-1649511727 GCF_964263255.1 Lissotriton vulgaris
AGGTTTATAATTGCTGGTTTATTTTCCTTTTTCACGTGGTGCCATTATGGCTAATTTCGTGATTTCAGGCAGATGTTGTTATATAACATGGTTTCCTTTGTAGGTTTTCTAAGTATAATACTTGTGCGGTAGTTAATTTTATTATTTTTCTTGCTTTCAAATTGTTTGTAAAGGAGTACATTTGTTGATGTAGCACAACATGTATACTGTGTGCTATTGTTCTTGGTCTCAGGTGAGTTGAATGTTGATATGCAGATTGATATGCTATAGAAACCTTGTGCTTTTGATGCATGTTTTCGTATTATTTGGACATTATGAATTGGGTGTTTTTGGATCTCGCATGAAAATGTGTTGGTGCTGTCGATTGTGAATATATTTTCTTACTTTAAAAAAAACCAGACAAAGGGCTTTGATTCCACCTATTACTCATAGTTGGTGGACTTCATTACCACACTTATTTTCTTGCTTGGTAAACGTGTGAGAGCACATCAGCTTTAGATTGTCTTCTGTGTTGGTCTCTTCCCTGAAATTCCCTGAGTTGTACTGATTGATTTCTTCATTAGTGTTCTTCTGCGCTGCTTGAGATGGGATTGTGGTCCTTTTTTTGTTTCTTGCAAAACAACTTGATTATGGGTTGGTGAGAACTTTGTAAATTATTTGACATTGTTAAGCTATTTTTAAAAAGTGTGCAAGAATGAATAAATCACTTTACGATATAAAGCAATTATCACGCTACAACGTTGCCTATGAACCATAAGCATGGAAACACAAAAGATTTGAAAACATCGCCTGTTTGATGATGAATAAAACATCCTCCAAGTTATAAAACAGGTAACCCACAAACATACATTTTGGCTGCCTGTTGCTTTTATAGATTATGAATCTATGCACATACTCCCTTCCTTTAAGACTGTTGCTAGTCAAGAATTAACATTTGCTGCTGTGTCACATTCACTTATTTGTTGATTGCCTGTTTTATAATTTTGCATATGGTTTATTCATCATCAAACATGCTATGTCTTCAAATTGTTTATGTTTCACCCTTACCTCCCTTTACCTCTACCCATCTCAAAATCCGAAAATCCCTATTACCTACCTTTACCTCTGCCAGCCTCTGAATGTTGAGATCACCCTTAACTCGGTTTACCGCTACCAATCCACCCAGCCCTGAACCATAAAATGGCCCTTACCTTCCTCTGCCTCTACCCAGCTCTCAATTCTAAAATCACCCTTACCTCCCGTTACCTCTGCCCACCCTCACAAGCGGTTGTCTTGCAAGGTTTATGTTTCACTCATACCTCTCTTTACCTCTGCATACACCTAAACCCTAATATCACCCTTACCTCCCCTTACCTCTACCCACCGCATATCCCTAAAATCACCCTTGCTTCTGCTACCCATCCTATATCTTAAAATCACCCTCACCTCCCTTCACCTCTACCCACATCTGAACCATAAAATCACCCTTACCTCCCTTTACCTTTCCCTGCCCTTAAACCCTTAAATCATCCTTGCCTCAATTTACCTCTACCCACCCTCACAAGCGATGGTCTCCCAAGGTCTAGTTTTCACTCTTACCTTCCTTTACCTTTGCACACACCTGAACCACAAAATCACCCTTACTTCCCTTTACCTCTGCCTGTCTCTAAACCCTTAAATCAATCTTAGCTTCCTTTACCTCTTCCCACCCGAACATTCAGTGATTTCACAAGGTCTGTTTTTCACTCTTACCTCCCTTTGTCTCTAGCTACCTCTGAACCCTCAACAATCACCATTACCTCCTTTTACCTCTACCCATCATAACCTATGGTGGTTTTGCAAGGTTTATGTTACTAAAGTTACCCCTCCCTCCCTTCACCTCTACCAACTCCTGAATTCTAAAATAACCCTTACTTTCCTTTACTTCTACGCAGTCTTACCACCCCTCACCTCTACCTATCCCTGAACTGTAAAATCACCCATACCTCCCTTTACCTCTACCTGTCCTTGAACCCTTAAACACTCTTACTTACCATTACCTCTACCCACCCATAAATCCTAAAATTGCCCTTACCTTGCTTTAACTTTTGTCTGTGTGGTTGGCACCTTTAAATGCATGCCCTCTGCCTCCACCCATGCCCAAAAATTAAGGTCTCACCTAAGACAGTTCATGACTGTCTCAAGGGAGACGTTTGTTATTTACAGTGATTAAAGCCTGTCCATTGCTTATCATTGGATGGCTTCATAGTTACTTTCTATTCTGTGTTTCTCTTTGGTTGTCTTCACTTCCACTTAGGGCCCAATTTTGAGTCTTATAGTCCGAGGACCGCCAGACTTGTGGATGCGTGGTGGTGGTGGTCTCGCCACCAACGCATTAGCAGTCCGACCGCCCAAGTCATAATGGTCATCGGACGGCCGCCACTGTCAGGGAACTGCCGTTCCCTGGAGGTGGTACATTGGTCCTGAGCTTGCAAAATCCAAGCATATTACGAGTTTTGTTTATCCACAAAAGACGGTGCACAAGAAAGTAATGTTCAACTGGTCTGCAAAATCTTTAATTATTAAATTCTTTATTATTCAAATCCTATTTTTTTAAAAAAAGCCTCAGCATCAGCCAACGCGTTTCGTTCCGATGGAACTTCGTCAGGGCTCATTAATATCGTGAAATTTAGGTACAGGGGGTCCTTGCTCTTCGTAGGCCACGAAAATTCATATATAAAAAATCTTCATCCAATCTTATGTGGACAAAAGATGAAGGTACATCAATATATTCGTGAGGCACAGCAGATCCTCTGATTCAGGCTCACGGGCATTAAAGCATATGTCCGTTAAAAAATTAGCATAGGGAGTCAGGAGGTGAGTTGCTTCTATAGCGTCAATCACTATCACCGGTGTCCCCAAATTCTAGCACGAGTACCTCCTATCATCACTTGTAAGGAAGAGTATCCTGGTCTGTATAGGTCGACCCGCAGGCCCAGTTGTCCTCAGAGGGTAATAGTAGACCCTCAGTTACGAGCAGTGGATATGAGGGGTCGCGTGCAGCAACATTAAGGCACAATGGCCACATGACTGATGGGTCGCATGTATGTACTTCATCCTTTGATATTATGATGCACTTTTATGCCTGATTGAAGACGTGGAACTATATTCTGAGTTTCTTTGCGATTTATGTATCCCTGAGGGTCCACTATTACCCTCTGAGGACAACTGGGCCTGCGGGTCGACCTGTACAGACCAGGAGACTCTTCCTTACAAGTGATGATAGGAGGTACTCGTGCTAGAATTTGGGGACACCGGTGATAGTGATTGACGCTATAGAAGCAAGATTTTTTATATATGAATTTTCGTGGCCTGCGAAGAGCAAGGACCCCCTGTACCTAAATTTCACGATATTATTGAGCCCTGACGAAGTTCCATTGGAACGAAACGCGTTGGCTGATGCTGAGGCTTTTTTATAAAAAAAAGGATTTGAATAATAAAGAATTTACTAATTGAAGATTTTGGAGACCAGTTGAACATTACTTTCTTGTGCACCGTCTTTTGTGGATAAACGTATGGTATCTGTGGAACAGTGGGGCTAAAGTGTGGCGAGCTCCGGACGTGTGTTGCACTTTATCAGGGCTGATTTGTGAAACTAAGAAATTGAAGTGCCTAACCAGGGTCAGCCGCACTGTTTGTAGTTGGAGGTATTATGAGTTTCGTTTCCACCATGGTTTTCATGGCGGTGAAAAAGGGGGTCCTACAGGACCTGCTGGTGCCTCACACCATGTGTATGCATACAGGGTAGCTGTGCATGCACACCAATTCCTGCACTGCATGGACATTTTAATCCATGCCGTGCAGGAACCTAGTATGGCATTCGTATTGTGGTGCCTTTTTCAAAGGCACTGCCACCTTTGAAAGAGACACCGCAGCGGGAACTGTCACACCGCCCGCCTGCCAGACCACTTTTAAGTTGTAATCTGGCAACTCTTGGAAGGGTGGGGGAGCAGCGGTGGTGTGCCATCCGCCAAAAGTCATAATTGGGCCCTCAGTAGGTTTGTCTCTACCTGAAAGCATGGACCAAGTTCTGCTTCCCTTGCCCAGTGCCCTTCCTCTACTCGCCGCATTCAGAGGCACTTTTTTTCCTTTTATTCGATCCCCCTTCATTCCTCCTGCATCGTTGCTTGCCCCAACCCAAACCCTCTCCTGCGTTATTGCTAGTCTGGTCTGCCCCTACCTCTCCCCTCCCACCTTGTTGCTTGCCCTGTCTACCCACTACTCCCTCTTCCTTCCTCCTTCATTGCTTGCCCCCTCCTTTCTCACAAAAAGCCCTGCCGAGCAGCGGAAGATAGACGTAGGTTATGGGCCTCTCGCCACGCCAGTAAACTAATACGTTGTACCGGGTGATGCACCTACCCCCTGCCCGCCGAAGCAAAATAGGAAACTACCACTAGTTTTTGTCTATGCTCCTTATTTTTGAGAGCATTCTACCTTTGGTATATTTTACCATTGGTTCTTAAAGGATTTAGTATAGGGTGAGTCTTTTAGGGGACTCATACCGTCCATCTCCTTGGTCCTGATGAATACCGGGAACCTTCCCTAACGGGTGAAACATGTTGACCAACGCACTATAAACACGTATTGAGATACGTAGGTCGTAACTCCCCTTCCAGTATCTCACACTTTATTATTTTATTATTGTCCAGTTGCTTTTCATTAAAATTCACTCTTACAAAGTTAAACCAGGACAATTTTTAACACTTATTTTTTTGCACTTACATCCCACAACCTGCTCCACTGTATTACAGGTGTCGAAGCACACTCTGGTGACGCTAGGCCACCAGGGTGGACCCCGATGATGAAGCATGTCACCACTAGGTGGTGAGTTAGGGTTTTTTTAGAAAAGGAATAATTATTCCACTTTTGGAAAACCTTCAGCCTATACATCGGGTGATACTCCTTTATTTGTTTTTCAATAACCTTTGCCTCTTTGACAGTTTGACCTCTGCCGCCACCAATCTCCTATACTTAAGTTCTCGCCTAAGACAGTTGCTGGTGTACAGGCTTCCACTCGTCACTTACTCATCACCAAGAACCCTGCGTACACAGGTCAGTGGACCTTTTCTTGTCAGCTGAGTCGTAAATGTTAAATCTCAACATCAGCGTTATCAATTATCATTACTGTACTTCAGTTAATACAGAGAGTTACGTTGAGTTAAAGGGTTTTATTCTCAATATTTTTGTTATTCATTCTTTTATTGAAATATTATTTTCCAAGTTTCATCATTAAGTTAACAAAATCAATCAATCAATATTAAGTAATAAGGTAAGTCACTTCAGTAAATCAAAATAAAGCATCAATACAATAAATGTAACAAGCATGTTCCATAATGAAACGTCCCTATTCTAAGCTAAGTTAAGATAAATGTGAGGAAATTTCAGGTGTCAGTTGAGGTACCAATGAAGAGTCTGATGAGAGAATCAAGCATAAGCATAAAGCTTTAGCAGATTAAGCTATTCTCAGCTCAAATAATAACAGACCAAGGAATACACGAAGACTTCTCATAAAGAGATGTCTAGGAAACTCAATACAGAGTCTGCTCTCAGAAAGTCAGGAAAAAAGAAGTAGGATACACTAAATCAGTCTGCTCTGTATTGAAAGGGTACAAGAATATGCCTAACTAGCCTAGGAACACATACTTATATAAACAAATGTTTTCTATGATGCAACATTAATATTCTCTCTTCTTCATGTTGACAAATAAGATTTCAACATGCCCCTGTGAACAGGTCTACTCCCATCTTTTCACCAAGGTACAATTGTCTTTTAACCATATGTCCTTGAATGTTGTGGCACATTATTTCTTGTTTCTCAGATTTTCTTCTCCTGAATCATTTAACCTGGTGTCATAGGACAAAATCATACCTCTCCTAGGTATCAAATCAATATCTTGGTAATATATCCATCATAGCATGTCTATATCAATATTGTCCCACAATAAAAATTATTTAGAAAACATTATTCTTATTTATTAATTCCATAACAAAGAAATTCATAACAAAAGGACATCATCACTATGTTCCTTCTATATGTACAATATATTCAAATATACAAAATACTATCTACAACAGCACCACAAGAAAAAAGGACAAAAAATGTCATTCATACATCTAATCATACCAAACATCCAAGCATTCATCCAAGGACTACCGACCACAACTCAACCACCATACAATGGAACACAAGCATTACAATAAAAAAATACATAAATATATACACATAACAGAGCAACAAAGAAAAAGTGCTGCCGCGCGTTTCGGAAAAGGACCCCTGTCCACAGTTCCTTCATCAGGGCGCAGTTGATACAGTTCTTGGTAGACACAATTCTTGATAGACGTACTTTTATCTTCTTTCAATATTATGCAATAAATCCACCAAATGGAATAGAACTAGGGCGCTTAATCTTGCAGTTACATCTAATATGGTAATGTCATCTGTAGGGGACAACGGGACATAACAGAGCATGTTTATACAATTTAAATATAGGTTTAGTATCTGAAAACTGAAGCTGCTGGTGTCTACATCTTTTGCGGTGTGAACCTCACTCACTATGAGTTGTCCTATACAAGGGCCATATTTATCTAAAAGTAATGCAGTGCAGCAAATCACCTTCCTGTGCTGCATTACAAGGAAACGGCAGGAATGCGTTGTATTTATCACAATACGGCGCACTCCTGCCTTTTCCCAGCCCTAGTTTACCACAAACTGCCTACAGCCAATGCGGGCACCCTTACACCATGGTGAAAGGGTGCCCGTGTTGATTGCAGGATTGTTTTTGTGAAGGAAGGGGCACCTTCCTGCATGAAAACAATCCCCTGAGGTATTTTCCTCTGTCTATGTGTGCTGCAGAATCCGAAAGACGAGAAGAAATAAATATATTTCTTCTTGTTATGCCTCCCCTACGAATGCAAAAACAACAGTTGATGGACAGAATGCAGACAAATGTCATACATTCACCCCAGTACAGAGATCTGGGCCTAAATCCATCATTTTTTTGCACTCCACAATCCCCCAGTTCAGCCACTGGAGCCAAGCTATCCTGGCTGAAGACGGCTGATATCCGGAAACCGGTCCTAGGATGCTTGATTCCGGTCCAGGGAATACATGGCTTGGCAGTTCGGGCTGGACTGTTCCCATGAGGCATAGGGTCAAGGCTTATTTGCATATGGCCATGTCTGAACTGGGGGTTGTGGTGAGCAAAAAAACGATGGATTTAGGCCCAGATCTCTAAACTGGGGTGAATGTATAACATTGTTCTGCATTCTGTCCATCAACTGTTGTTTTTGCATTTGTCACCCCGAGTCGGATGGGTATGCTCAGACGTGAGTCCCGTGCTCTCCACACCACTGGAGTCAAGCTATCCTGGCTGAAGATGGCTGATAGCCAGACACCGGTCCTAGGATGCTTGATTCCGGTCCAGTGAAGACATGGCTTGGCAGTTCGGGCTGGACTGTTCCCATGAGACACAGGGTGAAGGCTGATTTGCATATGGCCATGTCTGAACTGGGGTGGTGTTGTGAGCAAATAAACGATGGATTTAGGCCCAGATCTCAGTACTGGGGTGGATGTATGACATTGTTCTGCATTCTGTCCATCAACTGTTATTTTTGCATTTGTCACCCCTAGTGGGACGGGTATGCTCAGATGTGAGTCCCGTACTCCGGTCCTAGGATGCTTGATTCCAGTCCAGGGAAGACATGGCTTGGCAGTTCGGGCTGGACTGTTCCCATGAGGCACAGGGTCAAGGCTGATTTGCATATGGCCATGTCTGAACTGGGGTGGTGTGGTGAGCAAAAAATTGATGGATATAGGCCCAGATCTCTGTACTGAGGTGAATGTATGACATTGTTCTGCATTCTGTCCAGCAACTGTTGTTTTTGCATTTGTCACCCCGAGTGGGACGGGTATGCTCAGACGTGAGTGCCGTGCTCTCCACGCCACTGGAGTCAAACTATCCTGGCTGAAGACGGCTGATAGCCAGAAACCGGTCCTGGGATGCTTGATTCTGGTCCAGGGAAGACATGGCTTGGCAGTTCGGGCTGGACTGTTCCCATGAGGTACAGGGTCAAGGCTGATTTGCATATGGCCATGTCTGAACTGGGGTGGTGTGGTGAGAAAAAAAACGATGGATTTAGGCCCAGATCTCTGTACTGGGGTGAAAGTATGACATTGTTCTGCATTCTATCCATCAACTGTTGTTTTTGCACTTGTCACCCCGAGTGGGACAGGTATGTTCAGACGTGAGTCCGGTGCTCTCCACACCACTGGAGTCAAGCTATCCTGGCTGAAGATGGCTGATAGCCAGAAACCGGTCCTAGGATGCTTGATTCCGGTCCAGGGAAGACATGGCTTGGCAGTTCGAGCTGGACTGTTCCCATAAGGCACAGGGTCAAGGCTGATT
Organism: Lissotriton vulgaris; assembly: GCF_964263255.1. Classification (NCBI taxonomy): domain Eukaryota; kingdom Metazoa; phylum Chordata; class Amphibia; order Caudata; family Salamandridae; genus Lissotriton; species Lissotriton vulgaris. The sequence continues at coordinate 1,648,320,151 of NC_141694.1, forward strand.
TGCATATGGCCATGTCTGAACTGGGGTGGTATGGTGAGCAAAAAAAGATGGATTTAGGCCCAGATCTCTGTACTGGGGTGAATGTATGACATTGTTCTGCATTCTGTCCATCAACTGTTGTTTTTGCATTTGTCACCCCGAGTGGGACCGGTATGCTCAGACATGAGTCCTGTGCTCTCCACTCCACTGGAGTCAAGCTATCCTGGCTGAAGACCGCTGATAGCCAGAAACCGGTCCTAGGATGCTTGATTTCGGTCCAGGGAAGACATGACTTGGCAGTTGGGGCTGGACTGTTCTCATGAGGCAGAGGGTCAAGGCTGATTTGCATATGGCCATGTCTGAACTGTGGTGGTGTGGTGAGCAAAAAAACGATGGATGTAGGCCCAGATCTCTGTACTGGGGTGAATGTATGACATTGTTCTGCATTAATTAAAATTATATTTTAATTAATTACCAATTAATAATTAATTACCTATTATTTCACAATAAATACAAATAAATAAATTGACATATTTAAATATGTATAATTAAATAACTTCCCACCCTATCCCCTATAAACGCACAACCCGCTACTGATAATAAATTACTAAAATTAACATATTTATCAATTAATCTATTAAATTTTATTAATTACCAATTATATTTTATTAATTACCAATTAATAATTAATTAATAATTAATTCAATATAAATAAAAATACATAAATTAACATATTTAATTAATTATAACTAAATTACTTCCCACCCTATTCCCCTATAAACCCACAACCCGCTACAGAAAATAAATTACTAAAATTAACATAATTATCAATTAATCAATTAATTAAAAATAATGACAAATTATATTTTAATTAATTACCAATTAATAATTAACACTTAATTCAGAATAAATACCAATAAATAAATTAACATATTTAATTAATTATAATTAAATTACTTCCCACCCTATTCCCCTATAAACCCACAACCCGCTACAGAATTATATTACGCAATAATTAAATACCATAAAAATTATTAATTAATATAAATAATAAAATAAATATACACTTTTCAAACATATACTAACATAAAAAACACTTTAAAAATTGATATTAACTTACTTACCTCAAAATCTATATTTTTGTAGTCTATATTCTGTCCATTCTATATTTTTGTAGACTATGTTCTGTCCATTCTATATTTTTGTAGTCTATATTCTGTCCATTCTATATTTTTGTAGTCTATATTCTGTCCATTCGATATTATGTCCATTCTATATTTTTAATTCGATATTAATGCTATCCTATTCGATATTTTTGTAGTCTATATTCTGTCCAGTTGATATTCTGTCCATTCTATTTTTTTTAATTGATAATAATGCAAATCGATAATAAAAACTCAATATTTTGACTGTATACCGATCCTTCCAAGATACTGTTTGTGTGGTTTGTCAGGTTTTAGCCACACTATGAGGACCAATCGGGTCCTCACAGCCTGGGGTATACATCCCTCCACACACAAATCTATTCACAGCACGCACTCACATACATTCATACATACATCCTCCCTTTCACTCACCCATCCATCCACTGTTTCACTCAGTCATCTATCCTTTCATTCATCCACCCACCCTTCTACCCATCCATCCATTTACCCTTTCACTCATCCATCCATCATTTCACTCACTCATCCATCCATCATTTCACTCACTCATCCATCCACTCTTTCACTCATCCAACCAATCATTCACCCTTCCTTTTACTCATCCATCCATATACCCTTTCACCCATCCCCAGGGCTGGACTGGAGTAGCAGACACCAGGCATTTCCCCGGTGGGCCGCCAGGTCTGGGGGCCAGTTTTGGGCCCCTAGAGGGCGATTTTGTTACACCCTTTCATCCATCCATCCACCCCCCCTTTCACTCATCCATCCATCCTTTCACTCATTAATTCATCCATCTACCCATTCACCCTTTTACTTGCCCATCCACCCACTCTTTCACTCACTCACACACCTATCCATCCATCCTTTCACCCACTCAATTTTTCACCCACCCATTCACTTTATTTATGAACCTTTGTCTGCTGTGTTACAAACAGAAGAGGCCCATCAAAATCTACACCCCCACTGTACCGGCTAAGGCAGGGGTTTCACAACGCCCCTGTGTCGCAGAGTAGGATTGGGTCAGTGAGACTGCTGACTCCACCCCACTCTGTGACGAGGTGTTACTGATATACACTTGCCTCGGGAACTTCAGGGCTTAAAACTGAAGCGCTCATGTCCGAGGCTATCAGGGACTCTCCCCCTGGCCCTTGAACTACCGGACTGTGACATCTTCAGTCCAGCAAAGTTCAGCTCTAGCAGCCCATTTGCTTGCACATTTAGCACATATATATGGCCCAGCTGCCTGACTTGAACAAGAGTGTTTCCATCATTTCTGTAATTGACTTTCACATTTTATGGATTAAGTTCCCTAAGCCTTTCATTACCAAGCCAGTAAGAATGTTCATCAATACCTCTCTTTCTCGGAGGGTTTCAATGTTTATGCAACCAAGTAAAAATCCTAGTTTTATTTGCCTTCACTGTATGTTTGCAAAAACAACAAGTGATGGACCGAATGTGGATCAATGTCACACATTCCCCCAGTCAAAAGATCTGGGCCCAAATCCATCGTTTTTTTGCACTCCACACCACCCTGGGTTAGACAATGGCGATTTGCAAATCAGCTCTGACCCTGTTGCCCCATGGGAACAGTCCAGTCCGAACTACAAAAGCCATGTCCTTCCCAGAACGGAATCAAGCATCCGAGGACCGGACCGGTTTCGAGGTAACACCTCTCATCAGCCCGGCTAGCTTGACTCCAAGTGGTGTGGAGTGCCTGGGACCCACGTCTGGGCATCCCCAGCGCACTTAGGGCGGCAATTGCAAAAACAACAAGTGATGGACCGAATGTGGATCAATGTCACACATTCCCCCAGTCAAAAGATCTGGGCCCAAATCCATCGTTTTTTTGCACTCCACACCACCCTGGGTTAGACAATGGCGATATGCAAATCAGCTCTGACCCTGTTGCCCCTTGGGAACAGTCCAGTCCGAACTACAAAAGCCATGTCCTTCCCAGAACGGAATCAAGCATCCGAGGACCGGACCGGTTTCGAGGTAACACCTCTCATCAGCCCGGCTAGCTTGACTCCAAGTGGTGTGGAGTGCCTGGGACCCACGTCTGGGCATCCCCAGCGCACTTAGGGCGGCAATTGCAAAAACAACAAGTGATGGACCGAATGTGGATCAATGTCACACATTCCCCCAGTCAAAAGATCTGGGCCCAAATCCATCGTTTTTTTGCACTCCACACCACCCTGGGTTAGACAATGGCGATATGCAAATCAGCTCTGACCCTGTTGCCCCATGGGAACAGTCCAGTCCGAACTACAAAAGCCATGTCCTTCCCAGAACGGAATCAAGCATCCGAGGACCGGACCGGTTTCGAGGTAACACCTCTCATCAGCCCGGCTAGCTTGACTCCAAGTGGTGTGGAGTGCCTGGGACCCACGTCTGGGCATCCCCAGCGCACTTAGGGCGGCAATTGCAAAAACAACAAGTGATGGACCGAATGTGGATCAATGTCACACATTCCCCCAGTCAAAAGATCTGGGCCCAAATCCATCGTTTTTTTGCACTCCACACCACCCCGGGTTAGACAATGGCGATATGCAAATCAGCTCTGACCCTGTGCCCCATGGGAACAGTCCAGTCCGAACTACAAAAGCCATGTCCTTCCCAGAACGGAATCAAGCATCCGAGGACCGGACCGGTTTCGAGGATGCTTGATTCCGTTCTGGGAAGGACATGGCTTTTGTAGTTCGGACTGGACTGTTCCCATGGGGCACAGGGTCAGAGCTGATTTGCATATCGCCATTGTCTAACCCGGGGTGGTGTGGAGTGCAAAAAAACGATGGATTTGGGCCCAGATCTTTGGACTGGGTTGAGTGTGTGACATTGATCCACATTCGGTCCATCACCTGTTGTTTTTGCAAATTCCGCCCTAAGTGCGCTGGGGATGCCCAGACGTGGGTCCCAGGCACTCCACACCACTGGAGTCAAGCTAGCCGGGCTGATGAGAGGTGTTACCTCGAAACCGGTCCGGTCCTCGGATGCTTGATTCCGTTCTGGGAAGGACATGGCTTTTGTAGTTCGGACTGGACTGTTCCCATGGGGCACAGGGTCAGAGCTGATTTGCATATCGCCATTGTCTAACCCGGGGTGGTGTGGAGTGCAAAAAAACGATGGATTTGGGCCCAGATCTTTGGACTGGGTTGAGTGTGTGACATTGATCCACATTCGGTCCATCACCTGTTTTTTTTGCAAATTCCGCCCTAAGTGCGCTGGGGATGCCCAGACGTGGGTCCCAGGCACTCCACACCACTGGAGTCAAGCTAGCCGGGCTGATGAGAGGTGTTACCTCGAAACCGGTCCGGTCCTCGGATGCTTGATTCCGTTCTGGGAAGGACATGGCTTTTGTAGTTCGGACTGGACTGTTCCCATGGGGCACAGGGTCAGAGCTGATTTGCATATCGCCATTGTCTAACCCGGGGTGGTGTGGAGTGCAAAAAAAGATGGATTTGGGCCCAGATCTTTGGACTGGGTTGAGTGTGTGACATTGATCCACATTCGGTCCATCACCTGTTGTTTTTGCAAATTCCGCCCTAAGTGCGCTGGGGATGCCCAGACGTGGGTCCCAGGCACTCCACACCACTGGAGTCAAGCTAGCCGGGCTGATGAGAGGTGTTACCTCGAAACCGGTCCGGTCCTCGGATGCTTGATTCCGTTCTGGGAAGGACATGGCTTTTGTAGTTCGGACTGGACTGTTCCCATGGGGCACAGGGTCAGAGCTGATTTGCATATCGCCATTGTCTAACCCGGGGTGGTGTGGAGTGCAAAAAAACGATGGATTTGGGCCCAGATCTTTGGACTGGGTTGAGTGTGTGACATTGATCCACATTCGGTCCATCACCTGTTGTTTTTGCAAATTCCGCCCTAAGTGCGCTGGGGATGCCCAGACGTGGGTCCCAGGCACTCCACACCACTGGAGTCAAGCTAGCCGGGCTGATGAGAGGTGTTACCTCGAAACCGGTCCGGTCCTCGGATGCTTGATTCCGTTCTGGGAAGGACATGGCTTTTGTAGTTCGGACTGGACTGTTCCCATGGGGCACAGGGTCAGAGCTGATTTGCATATCGCCATTGTCTAACTCGGGGTGGTGTGGAGTGCAAAAAAACGATGGATTTGGGCCCAGATCTTTGGACTGGGTTGAGTGTGTGACATTGATCCACATTCGGTCCATCACCTGTTGTTTTTGCAAATTCCGCCCTAAGTGCGCTGGGGATGCCCAGACGTGGGTCCCAGGCACTCCACACCACTGGAGTCAAGCTAGCCGGGCTGATGAGAGGTGTTACCTCGAAACCGGTCCGGTCCTCGGATGCTTGATTCCGTTCTGGGAAGGACATGGCTTTTGTAGTTCGGACTGGACTGTTCCCATGGGGCACAGGGTCAGAGCTGATTTGCATATCGCCATTGTCTAACCCGGGGTGGTGTGGAGTGCAAAAAAACGATGGATTTGGGCCCAGATCTTTGGACTGGGTTGAGTGTGTGACATTGATCCACATTCGGTCCATCACCTGTTGTTTTTGCAAATTCCGCCCTAAGTGCGCTGGGGATGCCCAGACGTGGGTCCCAGGCACTCCACATCACTGGAGTCAAGCTAGCCGGGCTGATGAGAGGTGTTACCTCGAAACCGGTCCGGTCCTCGGATGCTTGATTCCGTTCTGGGAAGGACATGGCTTTTGTAGTTCGGACTGGACTGTTCCCATGGGGCACAGGGTCAGAGCTGATTTGCATATCGCCATTGTCTAACCCGGGATGGTGTGGAGTGCAAAAAAACGATGGATTTGGGCCCAGATCTTTGGACTGGGTTGAGTGTGTGACATTGATCCACATTCGGTCCATCACCTGTTGTTTTTGCAAATTCCGCCCTAAGTGCGCTGGGGATGCCCAGACGTGGGTCCCAGCACTCCACACCACTGGAGTCAAGCTAGCCGGGCTGATGAGAGGTGTTACCTCGAAACCGGTCCGGTCCTCGGATGCTTGATTCCGTTCTGGGAAGGACATGGCTTTTGTAGTTCGGACTGGACTGTTCCCATGGGGCACAGGGTCAGAGCTGATTTGCATATCGCCATTGTCTAACCCGGGGTGGTGTGGAGTGCAAAAAAACGATGGATTTGGGCCCAGATCTTTGGACTGGGTTGAGTGCGTGACATTGATCCACATTCGGTCCATCACCTGTTGTTTTTTCACTGTATGTTTGGCATTCGCCTTTGAAAATGCTATTGTGAATCCCCTGGACAAGAGTCTTGTGGTTGATGAGACAGAGACATTTTAGCTGTGTTTTCTCTCTCACACTCCCATTCTCATTCCACAGAGGCTTAGTTGTGCTGTTCATGCTTGTCTCAGCACAAGCGGAACTACATTCTGAGGAGTGGGGTGAATTGTCTTCAGACTCCACTGCAAATCATGGCAAAGGGCCATGTCTGATATTCAAGAGGACTTAAAAACAGCCTGTAAAGAGCAAGTCTATTTTTTCAACCTGTTGAATCAACCATTAATCCAGTTCTCAGCTTTTCCGGTTCCCAGCATACCACATTGGCACAGCCAGATTAATTCACTGGAAACGCCAATTTCTTTAAGTCCTTTTAGGCTAAATGCAATCAGCATTTCCTAACCCAACCAATGCTAACGTGGCTTTTATTTTGTCTTATTTGTCCAAAAATTACTTACATTTGGACGTTTTTTTAATTTTCAATAGTACTTGTGTCAGCATTATGCAAATTTCCTCGAGCGGTTTGAAGCAGTGTTTGATTGGAAACAAATGATGCAAGCAGCGCACTCTGGGTTATTAAACTTCGACATGGTTCAAAGGATCTTACCTCAGTTTCTGCAGCTGCATTGTGAGGTACCCTGATGGGGTGAGTCTTTGGCTGCTGGCTTTTACCCTGGGTTAGGAGAAAGGATACTTTTTCCTTGGTTGTCAATAGACCAACTACCTCACTTGTATTGATACTGTGCTTTAGATTTATTATCAGCAGAAAAACTAACATGCTTAAAGATGTAGAAAGTAGCATTGAGATATTCCACATGATCAATGTGCAGTTAGGAAATCTACCTAAACCTTTGTCAGGAAAAGGTTGGCAACAAAGAAATGGTTTATGTATCTACTGTAGCAAAACAGGATACTTTGTGCACAAATGCGCTCACCTGCAGGGAAAAAGAGAATGCTCAACTTTAAAGAGCAGACCAAAGTTTAGTGATTGTAATGTTCAAATGTCTTCTGAAAGTAGAGTATTTTTGTTGTTGCTGCAGAAGCAGACATTGGCTGTCTCTTCTGGTTCAATGGACTGTTGGGCATTTTTAGATTCAGGAGCGGCAGGCTGTTTTATACATCTTCAAGTTGCCTGTCTACTTTACGTTCCCATACGAAGAAAGGAAACTCCTGAACCAATTAATGGCATAGATGACATACTTTTGACTTAAGGAGCTGTATGTGAAGAGACTTTGGAACCAATAATGTTCACTGATCAAGGATAATTGAAGATATGCTTTGATTCAGGAGACACCTCCAATTTTCACATTATTTTTAGTACCTCCTGGTTACGGCAACACAAGCCAGAAATTTATTGTGAATGTTCTGGAGTACAATTAAAGAAGAAAACAACGCTCCCAAGGCGTATGCAGAATTTCAAGAGGTGTTTGAGACGGGTGCTAATTCCTTTCTTCTGCATCGGGAATAGGGCTGTGCTATTGAGTTAATTCTTAATGCTACAATTCCATATGGTCATATATAACCTCTGAACATTAAAGAATGAACATTAATAGAGATATGTTGAAGAGAATGTAGCAAAATTCTTTCAACAATCCACATAGCCGGCAGTGGCTCCAATATTTTTTGTCCCACGATCCATTGGAAAGCTGAGACCCTGTGAGAAATATCAACAATTAAATAATATCAATTTGAAGAACTGTTACCCCTTGCTGTTGATTTGTTGGAGCGAGTTTGCCTGCCCAAGATTCTCACAAAACTAGATTTAGAGAAGTTTATCAACTTGCCAGGAATACATCTGGAGATGAATAATAGATCACCTTCAATACATAATACTGTCACTTTCATCATGTAGCACACAACATGTTTAGAGATATTTTGGATACTTCTGTAATCATATACTTAGACGTCATTCTAATTGTTTCTCTCGATCTGCAACTACATTGACCACATGTACGTTGAATATTAAGATGCTTACAGGCTCATTACTTATATGCAACATTAGAGAAATGCATCTTTGAAGTCCAATCAGTACATTTTTTTGGATTCAGTCTCTCGTATGAAGTTACCAGTATGAATCCGAAGGATGTAGCTGCAGTGGCAGAGTGGCCTACAACTCAAAATGTGAAGAAGATACAAAGGTTTTTGGGGTTTGCTAATTTCTAACAAAACTAAACTTCATTGAATTCTTGTCTACGGTGGTCAATCATATTGTAAATCTAACCAGAAAAGGAGTTATATTTTACTGGGGGCAACTCGGCAAGAAACTTTTGAAAGACAAAAAAACACCTTCAATAGAGCTCCAGTTCTTAGGCACACTTATCAATGCTTATGAACAAGATCAAAGGTGGAAATGTTGTAGGTCTTTCCTGCATTTTAGTTTGATATAATAAAGATTTAAGCATTTGTTAACCCAAGTGCTGCATACTGTTTAATTTGTAAGCCCTCAAGGTGTGCACAAGTATGTTAGCTGGGTGTAGCGTATCTGGGACCCTTTTGTTAAAATTAGGTTACTTAAAACTTCAAAAATAACTTACCTGCATAGTAAAGACATGCAAAGTAAAAGACTTAAAACTTATATATGTAACAATTCCTGAAGGAACTCCTGCGATGTAATGAGTCCCGGTGTAGAGCCTGCAAAGTAAAGGTACCATCCCCGAAGAACATTAAAGGGCAGATTGTATTGGACATGCAATATATTCACACTGTAGTAAAGACAGGATAGTTGTATGGTGTTAGTTGTATAACATGTAATAACACCAATGTTTGGCCAGTGGTCCTCTATTACTGGATTCTGCTACTTAAAGGTAGCATCTACTAATTCATAATGCTTTTTACTTGATACACCAAAAGGGGTAAATGGTAAAGAGTACTCTTGTAAATCGCTGCAACAGAAAGCATGTAGATGTTAAGCTGTGCGTGTTCTTGTTTATTAATCTTGTGTTGTTAAGGAAAAAGATCAGTGTGGGTATATGGTTGGGGTGAATAGAAGGAATGGAGGGATGTGGAGCAGGAAGAGAAAGTAAGTTAGTAGTTGAGGTAGAAGTGGAATGATTGCATTCAGGCTCCAGAAGGTAGTGGGGGGCTTTCTTTTGGTTGAGGGCGGTACGAGAACAGGAGAGTAGAGGAATGTGATTGGAGGGATACAGATGAGAATTGTTGGGTGTGGAATAAGCAGGGTATATCCCGCTAGCAGGGAAACTACAGTTTAGAGCTAAAGTTTGACCCTGGAGCAGTGGTTTGAGTAAGGTGAGACTGCAAGGGAGAGGGAGGTTGAGGCTTTCTACAGTTAGTTCACATATAGGGCTGTTAAGTGTATGTTGGGGTGGAATGAGTTGTATGGAGGCAGTAGTATCTAAAGGAGGTAATCAAAGTGATACACGGGGTTGGTGAAAGGGAGCTACCCCGGAGAAAGGTAAAATAATGTAGTCAGATTGTTGAATAATGTGAGAGGAAGGGAAGGTAGGAGTGGGAGAAGGTAATGTAACTAAGGCAGTGTGGAGAGAGGAGGTCTGAGAGGGTTAAAAAGAAAATAGAGTGTGAGGGCAGGATAATGTGGGTTTTAAGGAAAGTAGAAGAGACTATGAGTGCAAGACAGTAAGAACGTGACAGGATATTGAAGCAAGAGAAGGGTTTGCTATGTGAAGGTGTAAAGGGTGGTGTAAGGTAGAGGGGTTAGATAGGTGAGGTTAGTTACTTGATGTAGGCTGAACAGAGTATGGGTACAGAGTAAGGGGGAGATGTATCAGGAGGGAGTAGGGGTTTAGGAGTTATTGTGTGGCACATGGAAGAGAACAAAAAGGAAAGTTAGAAGGGAGAAAATAAAGAACATCATGGGTGCTGAGGAGTCATGAGTGGTGGGGATTCATGAGTAAAAGATCTTTCTGGGGAAACAAAAAAGTAAGGTTCAAGTTCAAGTTCTAAAATTTGTATAGCGCACTACTCACCCAGAGGGTCTCAAGGCGCTTGAGGGAGGGAGGTGCTTTACTTATCGAATATCCAAGTTTTTAGTTGCTTTCTGAAGGAGAGGTGGTTTTGTGTAAGGCGGAGGTGAGTGGGGAGGGAGTTCCAGGTTTTGGCCGCTAAGTAGGAGAAGGATCTTCCTCCCATGGTGGATCTGTGAATGCGCGGAATTGTGGCGAGGGCTTGATTGGACGATCGTAGCTGGCGGGAGGGGGTGTAGAAGGATAGTCGCGTGTTGAGGCATTCGGGACCTAGGTCGTAGAGGGCTTTGTGTGCGTGGGTGAGGAGACGGAACGTTATTCTCTTGTTGACAGGGAGCCAATGGAGATCTTTCCGGTGGCCGGAAATGTGAGCTTGCAGAGGGATGTCCAATATGAGTCTGGCTGAGGCGTTTTGGATGCGTTGGAGTTTTTTCTGTAGTTTGTCTGTGGTTCCTGCTTAAAGGGTGTTTCCCTAGTCCAGTTGGCTTGTGACCAGTGCGTGGGTGACCGTCTTTCTTGTTTCGGTGGGGATCCATCTGAAGATTTTTTTTAAGCATGCGTAGAATGTAACGGCATGATGATGAGACGGCGTTGACTTGTCTGGTCATCGAGAGGCAGGAGTCCAGGATGAAGCCCAGGTTGCGTGCGTGGTCCGTAGGTATTGGTGCGGTTCCCAGGGCCGGTGGCCACCATGAGTTGTCCCAGGCAGAGGGGGATGACCCTAAGATGAAGACTTCCGTTTTGTCCGAGTTTAGTTTTAAGCGGCTATTCTTCATCCACTCGGCTACTTCTTTCATTCCTTCGTGTAAGTTGGTTTTGGCGGTGTTTGGGTCTTTGGTGAGGGAGATGATCAGCTGGGTGTCGTCTGCGTAGGAGATGATGTTGAGGTTGTGTTGGCGTGCGATGGATGCGAGGGGACTCATGTATATGTTGAAGAGGGTGGGATTGAGTGATGATCCTTGTGGTACGCCGCAGATGACTTCGGTGGCCTCTGATTTGAAGGGGGGGAGGCAGACTCTCTGGGTTCTTCCGGCAAGGAACGATATGATCCATTCCAATGCTTTTCCTTGTATTGCGACGTTGCTGAGGCGTTGTATGAGGGTACTCTGACAGACTGTGTCGAAGGCTGTGGAGAGGTCAAGTAGGATGAGGGCAACTGTTTCTCCGTTGTCCAGTAGTGTTCGGATGTCGTCTGTTGCTGCGATGAGGGCGGTTTCGGTGCTGTGTTGCATGTTGAGACTTGAGGCAGAGCTCGCTTTTGCCAGGGGGAATCCTTGGGTTAGCAGGTATTGAGCGCTGTTGTTCTGGTAGTTGATCTTCTCTGTGTGGGGCATGTTTTGATCAAGATGTCACACTTCTGCCAGTAGGGCCAAAGGGGGTAAAGTTTTTTTAATTGAGTAATAGTAATTAGTTTCTGAAGCAGATAATGTTGGGTTACTAGGATCAAAGACAACTACGCAGAGAGAAATATGGCTAAGAAATATGTTTATACAGATTTCAGATGATATGGCTGAAGACTTACCAACTCTGCTCTCCATCTTTTGTCTGTGGCCAGTTCACTTGAGCTGAGAACACAGGACATTCAAGGCAAAGATTACATAATACTGATTTGCATATTTGAGACCTATTTAATTACACTATATGTATGTGTTGAGTGGGTTTTGTCTTAACATACATTAGGAAGATACATTAAGGTATGGTACGCAAAGATTGACAATTTTCTAGTATGTGATTATGATACTCATAGCAGTGTAGCGTACCTGTCCGGCATTGTTGTGGCCTTGCCACAGAGGAGGCAACTCCTGCTCTGTTGCAACCAATGTACCTGATATGTGAACTGCATAGAGGAAAGTTAGAGTGTGTGAAGATTACAATATTCAATTTACACTCTAAAGCATGGTATGGGGTAAAGATGTGTGTGAGTGACGTGTGAGATGTATGCCTATCAGTGAGGAGGTAGGTCAGTGTGACATTAGTCGGGAGTTGTTAATGTCCTAGAAATTGTTGTTTAATTCTTACGTAGCCTTTCGCTGGAATTTTCTGGATCAGGCAGGCCATATAGTAGGACATGGTGCACAGTGGAGAGGATACGTGCATCAAGAAGAGTTAGACGGAGATGGATCCATGCCTTGGGAAGAGCCTCCGGCACCAATATCCTGGAAACGTCTCTTTCATCAACTTCTATTCCTCTTGTCACTTCTTTTTGAGGGCCCCTACAGGGTGTATCTTCACCCCAAAGGAATGAGAGAGTCTGCCAGCTCCTGCAACAGTATCACCTTTTCAGCTCTACTGAGGGTGAATGGAGGCAGACCATGTAGTTTCCTATAGTGATCTACAGCACAGCTAATTGCAAGGTCTACCATCTCCTCTGTGAAGTTCCTCTTCTTCTACAATATGGAGGGATGTATTCTGTAGGCTTCAGGAAGTCTAGAGGATGAGGTGTGGGATGTAATAATGGGGACCACATCAAGCGAGGTTGTTACTAGCACTATTTCCAGCCCTGTGCTTTCAGCCTACAAATCATTTCTATCAGATGCATTAGACTTCGTAGTTCTTTTTGAGCAAACCAAAACAACAATACCCCAGAATGCATGAGACTGTCACATAAAAACATACATGCCATAACTTTGAAACGAGCAAGATGGAAAGTAAAAAAAAACATCGGTGGACTAAATTTTCTCCATTGGCACTCTGAATAAAACGCATTTTCAGGCAGGAGACTACTAAAATTAAGCCATGTTTTCCTTAGAAAATTGAGTCTCCCATCTGAATCGGGTCTGTTGACACATGTGTAAAAAGTAACAGTGTAAACAGTGAGTATGATCACTAATCCTGGGCGGAGCTGGTGGCCAGGACTACGCCGAGGTCCACGGAGTTGGGCACAAACTCCACTCCGCCACCTATCTCCACCCCCCCTACTAACAATTAATTAGACATTAATTAAAACTAAAACAAAAACACTTACCTGTACTGTGGTGTCCCCGGGCTGCTATCTTCCTCTTCCTCGCCATCTCTGGGTGATCATTGCGAAAACTGCTCATGCACATGCGCCCGCAAATGCGCATTTCTTGCGAGAAATGCGCAGTTTTCACAATGATCACCCAGAGAGGGCGAGGGAGAGGAGGAGGGCAGCCCAGGGACGCCGCAGTACAGGTAAGTATTTTTTGTTTTAGTTTTAATCACTGTCTAATCAATTGTTCATAGGGGGGGTGGAGGTGGAGGTGGGGGATGGCACTGCGGAGTGTGCAGAGATTTGCCTACTCCGCGTTCTCCGTGGAAGGCAGAATAGGCAAATCTCCACACAGTCCGCGGGCGGGGCGGAGCGGAGTTCTCCGCCCGCGCCTAATGATGACATGGAGTGAGGTGGCCACCCTAGCTGCGTTTATGTGCTTGCAGGCTTAATGTTTGTCAAGTGTGTGTGATTTAGTTCTTTGTGTGCTGGTTCCCTATAATATTCAATTCCTAGTTTTTCACTCTACATATGGTGCTTTCCACCACTGATGCAGAGATCTCCACCAATAGTCATTAGGGTGACCAACCGCCCGTAAATTTCACGGTCTGTTCATAATTTGGACCTCACTTCCGTTGTCCGTGAGGATCCCTTTCACAGATGCTTTTTGTCCGTAATTTTGGGCCATGCAGGAAGCAGAGCTGTTCTCCTATGGCAGGCCTCAGCTCCCTGATGGGGCTGCCTCACACTCATCCTCTGAGCACAAGAGCAGGCCCACCCCACCCACTGTCATTCTGTATGCTGGCTGATTGCCACATACAGAATGACAATGGTCCAGTTTGGCGTGTTACATCATGTGGTGGGCCTCCTCCTGCCCTGGTCTAGGGCAGGTCATTCTGTTAGGGTTAGATGGAAAAATGTGCAAAACAAATTTACAAAAACGCCCATGCTGTAATGTGCCAGTTCATGAAAAGAAACTGGCGAAAGAAGTTATTAAGAAGAGGTTATAGTTCTTACACAGTCTCATCATTTCAGAGCAGAAGCGTTTTTAATATTATATACAGCGAACCTATAGCTACTGCTTTTTTGTTTATTTTATGCAACTAACATCCATTGACATAGCCAATAGGCATGGCTTGTTGTGGGTCTAATGTTACTGGATGCAATGATAGAAACAGCAAAATACCAGTCGAGCAGCACATTATGCTCAGCACATATTTTTAGCTTAGGTGTTTTAAGTCACGCCCTTAATTACATCAGCCACACCCCTTGGAGAGACACCCAGCTTTTTCATCCCACTGAAAGCCCTGGAAACAACACCATGTCACAGTCACCTCACGTCCTGGCACTGTACATCATGCATGACTCATGACTCCCAAGTTTTCAGATTGCCTAAGTGCAGGGGCATAGTGAACCCTCCCCCGCCCCTTGCTTTAGGAACTACAGCATGGGGAAAGTTCTTTATGGGCCTCTTCTGTCTGCAACTCAGTAGACAAAGGCTCAGCTCATAATTAATGTGAAAAGGTGGGTTAGTGAATAAGTGAAGGAATGGATAAATGCCTGGATGGATTAGTGAAAGGATGAGTGAAAGGGTGAATGGATGGATAATGAGAGCAGGGATGGGTGGATGCGTGAGTGGAAGGATGTATGAGGGTAAATAGATGGATGTATGAATGGAAGGGTAGATGGATGGGAAAAAGGTGGATGGATCAGTAAAAGAATGGATGGATGAGTGAAAGGGTGGATGAAGGGCGAGTGAATTGGTGGATGGATGAGAGAAATGATGAATGGATTGATGAATTGATAAGTGGAAGTGTGAATGAATGGATGGATGGATGAGTGAAAGGCTGGATGTAAGGATGGACGAGTGAGTGAAAGGGAGGGTAGATGGGCCAATGGATGGATAGATGAGAGTAAGGATGGATGGATGAGTGAAAGGATGGATGAGTGATAGAGTCAATAGATGAATTCATGAGTGGGTGAGTAAATGGATGAGTGGGTGGATGGGTGAAGGGTGGATAGAAGGATGGGTGGCTAAGTGAAAGGAGAATGGAGAGAAAAAGGGAGGATATATGGATGAGTGAAAACATTGATGAATGATTGACAGAATGGATCTGAGAATGGGTGCATGAATGAGTGAAAAGAAGAATGTAAATATGTATGAGTGAAAGAATGCATACATGAGTGAAAGGAAGGGTGAAGAGCTGGAAGAAAGGATGGATGAGTGAAAGGTTGAATGGGTGGACAGATGAGTGACTAGGTGGAGAGGTGACTAAGTGAAAAGGAAGCTGGATGGATGAAAGGGTAAATGGTTGGATGGATGAGTGAATTGATGGATGAGTGAAAGAGTGGATAAATGAGTGAGTGAAAGGGAGGGTAGATGGACAAAATGATGGCTAGGTGAGTGAAAAGGGGATGGATGAGAGAAAGATTAAATGGATGAGTGAAAGATGGATGAGTGATAGGGTCAATGGATGGATACATCAGTTTATGAGTAAATTAATGAGTGGGTGAATGGGTGAAGGAGGATGGAAGAATGGGCGGCTAAGTGAAAGGAGAATGGAGAGACAGAGGGAGGATGGATGGATGGATGAGTGAAAGTATGGGTGAATGATTGGTAGACTGGATGGGCAAATGGTTGACTGGATGAGTGAAAAGAAGAATGTAAAGATGGATGAGTGAAGGAATGCATACATGAGTGAAGGAGGGTTGAGAGCTGGAAGAAAGGATGTAAGAATGGATGAGTGAAAGGTTGAATGGGTGGATGGATGATTGACTGGGAGGATGATGAGTAAGTGAAAGGATGGCTGGATGGGTGGGTGAAAGGGTAAATAGTTGGATGGATGAGTGAATGGATGGATGAGTGAAAGGATGGCTTGGGTAAATGGTTGGATGGATGAGTGAAGGGATGGGTGGATGGAAGAGAGGATGGATTGGGCGAAAGGATGGATGAGTGAAAGTGTGGATGGAGGGATGGAAGAGTGAAATGATTGACGGAAGTATAGATGATGGATAGGTTAGCAAATGGTTTAAAAGGTTTGGATATGGATGGGCACACAGATGGAAGGACAGAATGAATGGTGGAAGGATGAAAGAATTAACAGATGACAGAATGTACATTTGAAATGGTGGATATCAGAGGTTTGATGGAAGGATGAATGGCTAGATCCTTTGACAAGAGAGCTCTTCTGGGTAGGGTTGTGGTGACTTACATTGCTTTCATGGTGCCAAAAGAGCTTTAGTTCAAATAGGAAGATATTTACATTTTCTGGCTACTCCCTTGTAAGCATGGGCGGAAAATCCGTTTCGCTCGCGGATTTTCGGTAAATTCGCAATCCGCGAGATTCGCGAATCTCCCGCAAAATCCGCAAATCCGCGAGCAGCGGATTTTGCTCGCACTGTTCGCGTGAGTTTGCGGCTTCCCAGTACAACTTCGCGCCCCGCGAATAAGTGCAAAATTGCAGAAATACGATCTTAGCAAAACTGAAACTACTTACCAGGTTCAAAAGTTCAGGCTCATCATTAGTAGCCATTTCCTGTAGTGCTTCCTGAGGGGCCCCTCCAGAGTTCAGTTGCCAGTTGCAACTATTATGTGACCCTGCTCTGAACCTCAGAATAGTTACACATATGCCACAAAGGTCCTGAATTACAGCTAAGGGAGACAAGCAGGAGCCAGGCTGGAAGTTCAAATCCATTAATCAGCCCCTAATTCATTATTGTCAGTTGGGGCAGGGCAGGTGTTGTAACTAATTTTGCAACAATGAAAGCACTTAGCAAGTGCAAAAGATCACTAATCAGGAAGCACTAAGGAAGCAGGTGCCAACTAAAAAAATATTCTGTGACACATTAATCAGCCCCAAATTAATTCAGGTCACTTGAGGCAGGGAAGGTGTGCTTGCGTTGCCACAATAATGTACACTGACTGGACAACCAGAGGGTGCTGTGATGAAACAGAGGGTGGCATGGGTGGGCCAGAGGGTGGCATGAGTAGTCAGAGAGTGGCAGTGGTGACAGAGAGTGGCAGTGATGAAGAAGAGTGTCCCAAACAGGCTGGACACGTAGAAACAACAAGTTCGCGAAACTTGCGACCCGACAGGTAAGTTCGCAATTTGCGAAATTGTACAAAACCCTCGCGAACTGGCAGAAACCCGCGCAAACACACAAAAAAAAATCCGCAAATTCGCGAGAATTCGCGGATTTTGCGGATTGCGAGTTCGCAAATCCGCAAAATTCGCGAACGCGAGATTCGCAAAATTCGCCCATGCTTACTCCCTTGCCTATTTGTTACTATTCTGTATTTGTTGTGTACTTATGTGTTGGATCTATATATCATGCATATGACATTTTGAGTGACACCCAACTGGTACTTGAATGTTACACTAGAAATTGTAAATGTTTGCATGTTTTGTTTTTGGTGTAAGGTTTTAGGGAGAGCCTCAAAATGCCATGAGCTATGCTTGAGATGTATATTCTGTTTGTAGCAATAGGCAAGGCGTCAAAAATAAACTATGTAATAGTGTATCAACAGTGGTGGGAGAACATGGCGGTCGCAGGCTAGTGCGGCGGGCGTGTCCGACACAGCCCTCTGATGCACCGCGGTGCTGCTGACTCTTCTGGAGCCGTAATGGAGCCGTAATTTTGGTTTTTAACCCTCCAGGAGGAGTAGAACACTGCTCAGACCCCCCTTCTCTGCCATCGGCGGGATATTGGCTGGTTCGACGGTTTCCTCCGCTGCCCTTGCGAGGTCTTCGCGGATGTACCGGGCTGAAGATGCTGATCCCTGGTCCCTCCCCCTTACCTTCCTGCCGCAGTGGAGCCGGTGGTGCCGAGCAGCCGTGGAGATCAGGCCCGGCCGCATGGCGGCAGCTCCGGGCTTCTTCGAGGTAGGTCAGGCTGCGGCGGGGGGGCTGCTGGCCATCAGCAAGCCCCTTCTATTGTTTCCAGCGTCCCCATCAGTGGCGAGAAGAACCCCGGCGGGGGCCAAGCGAAAGGCTGCGCTGACGACAGGTGGGGCGAGGTGGAGGCTTGCAGTACCCCCGATTTAACAGTGGATCTTGCAAGTAAGGTTGGGTTGGAGGGGGAAGCCACGGAGACGGAGAAGGTCAGTAGTGGGAAAGCCTCAAATAAGAATCAATCTTCAAAGAATGTGAGCAGGAAACGGGGGAAAAGCCAGAAAGTAGTGAAGAAACTAAAAGCCCCAGAATGCCCAGCTAAAGAGGGAGATAAGCTTGTGGAAGGAACTACTACTGTCGGTACAGAGGTTGATAAGGCTAATCAGAGGGCTAGTAGCAGCAGTAAGGAGGTGGGTAAAGGCACCAAACCCAGGGGTAGCTCTCAGAGGGGGGCTAATAACAAATATTCCAATAGTGGCATGCAAGGATTACCCCCTCTTTGCGTTCATTCTTTAAAGTGTTGCCCCAGGTGTTGGATCTGCTACCTGCTACAGTCACAGATACATCTGCTCATTTGCCCACAGTTCTCCCAAACATACCTACACCCACACTTTCAGGACCTATCACTAACATTACCACTACCACCACATTTGCTTTAGAGATGGCCGATCTACCCCCTCTCCCTGAAATGGGAGCTGAGGGCGAAGCAGGTTGTGAACAAGCTCCAACGGTTCTGGATGGGGGCTGATGCGGGTGTGGATGGTAAGAGTGGGGAGGGGAACACACTTGAGGCCCTAGTAGCGTCAATAGCATCTATGAGGGCAGAAATAAGGAATGATTTCCTGATATCTAAAACCAACCATAGCGAGATACGAGCGTCATGCGAGACTTTGGAAATGAAAGTAGATGGGTTAAGTGAGAGGACAGAGGTACTTGAGGGTTCTGTGGGGCTATTGAAGTCTAGTTTAGAGGTTGCTGAATCCAAGATCCAAAACCTACGGAGAGAAGGAGATGCTATGAGGGAGAGAGCTGAATCGCTGGAAAACTACTCACGGCGGAACAACCTTCGACTCTTGAAGATACCGGAAGGAAGGAAAGGGGGGGATGTCAAGGCTTTCGTGATTAAAGTATTGAAGGACGCACTCAATCTCGAAGAATCCGTCGAGGAGCTCAACAAAGATATCCAACGAATACGTCAGGACCCATTCCGTCTAAACCCTGGCAGAACGAAGCCCAGGAAGATTTTGATCAACTTCCTCACATACACTCTGAAGGAAGAAATCTTAAACCTCTCATTGAAAACAAAAACGTTAAAGGGCCACGATTTCTCTTTCGAAGTATGGTCTGACCTCTCCAAATCCACTCTGGACAGACAGTGGGAACTGGGCCAGAGGATGGACAAGTTCAGGTTTTTTGGTGCAACTGTATAGATGAGGTTTCCCGCATTTCTGCGGGTAATGTACGATAACAAGATACACAATATCAGATCCCCCCTGGAGGCCGATGAATTGTTGGACTCTATTTGCATCCACTCTCAGGGTGGAGTCTAATGGAGCAACATTCAGCTTATGTTCCAATGCTGGTCCTATCTCCTGCCCCCATGGGTAGGATACACTAACATATTCATAACTTGCATGTTTTCTTTAGTCTTTAGTCATTTGACGCCCTTTCTTGAAATTCCTCTAAGCTTGAATGGAAATGGAAGTGGGGTAGAGTACGCAGCATCGAGGAGGTAGAATGGAAGAATTAAGGGTGTTTAGAGTCACAAAGTATATTAAGAAAAAAAAATTCTAATTTTTTTCTTTTTAGTGTCCACATAAAATGGGGTAATGCATTGGGGTTTAAAAAGGAAAAAAAAGGGGGGTATGGTTTTTTGTTGGACTCTCTGCAATAATCCAACCATTCTTGTTCACTCCAGGAGGGTTCAAGGAGTGCCAAGCGGTGCAAGAGGGGAGGGTTGTTAAAGGACGCAAATCCGGCTTCTCATCTGGCCGGAGTAAGTATGGGAGGGTTTTCCAGGGGTGGGGGGGGGCATAAAAGCAAAAAATCCTCATAAGTCAGGCCTTCATAAATCAGTTCTGTGTCCTAGCTGGGTATACTTTCAGCGTCGGGTGAATAAGATTGCCAGGTGGCACGGTATGGGGAGGAGGACGGATGGGAAATGATGACCTCTGTTCTATTTCTGTCCTGGAATGTCAATGGTCTGTGCGTGAGGAGCAGAAGAGAGCGCATTTTACAATATCTAAGAGACTCCCCCGCGCAGATCATTGTCATACAGGAGACGCATCTTCTAAAAGCAGAGGCCATTGCACTTCTAAAAAAGCAGAGATGGGTAGACAAATTTATATGCACTGACCACAATGCTAATATAAGAGGAGTCCGCCTATTCGGTAAAAAATCTGCAAAAGTCCAGATTTTGGACTACAAGGAGGATCAGAGTGGGAGATGGCTCCTAGTGAGAATCTCTATTGATGGTTGGGTGTGTATATTGGTCGGTTACTACAGGCCCAATCTTGATGACCCGTCTTATTTGGAGATAATTAGGAACCATCTGATAACTTCCCAAGACCCTATTATTTTTAACATTGTGCTAAATCATAAACTAGACAAATCTACCAATTCTAGAGCCTGCACGTCTTCCAAATCAAGGCAAACTCTCATAGGAATCATGACACAGCTGGGTTTGGCAGATTTGTGGAGGGAAAGGGCTGGTAATAAATTGGGGGTCTCCTTTTGAAATCTCAAAGACAAGCACAAATCAAGAATTGATTATGCGTTATTTAGTTACTGCCTTAAAAACTCCCTATCAGGGATAAACTATCTTCCCTCCCACCTGTCTGACCATTCAGCTCTCTTATTCACTCTTAAACATGAAGCCCAGATTAAACATCCATCCTGGTCATTCGATCATACTATCTTACTGGAAGAAGAGGAAGTCAGTTTTCTGGCTACTGAGACCACCTCATTCTTGGAGATAAAACTAGAATCCGCTGCACTAGTCATGGTTTGGGAGACACTGAAAGCTTTTCTGAGAGGCAGTATTACCAACAGAGCTTCTCATCGACACAAAATATATCGGGAGAAGATTAAAAACTTGGAGCAGGAAATGGAGTCGATTGAGCAGAGGCTTGGTGCCTCGATAGGGTCACCAGACGAGCAAGAGAAGCTGGGCAAGCTGAAAATCCAACTGGAGAATATCCTACAAGAAAGAGTGATTAAAAGATGGGAGGCAAGTAAATCTCCCATTTCGAGTTTGGGGAGGCAGCGGGCAGGTTATTGGCATGGAAGGTTTAGGTAGACCAAGCCCAAAATTATATTAGAGAGATCAAGGTTGATGGGGAGAGTGTAGCCAGGATGTCTAATCAGGAGATAGGTACTGCTTTTAGGGAGTTTGTTTTTTAGGGGATTTATAGGGAAGACACACGTAATGACCAGCTGGCAAGAGATACATGGCTAGACCAAATTTCCCTGCCAACTCTCTCAACAGCAGAAACATATATGGAGAGTAAGGGATTGCGTCCTGTGGACACTGGACGGGGAATACTCCTGATCCCCTGATATACTCCATATATGTTTCTGGTATCGTGGCAGCGCACAGCTGTGAGAGTATAGACACCGACTCTCTCTACAGTAACATAGGAGGCCAAACACGACACGAACATGGCAGAGAATCCAGGCTCATCCTTCTCAACAGAAGAAATAGACTCCATCATGAGTAATCTCAATGTATTTGCTGATCCCAACATCAGTAATACTATATCACAGACTTCAGAATGGGACAAACTTTCAGAACTCAAACACAATCGCATCAGAACAATACTACATGGGACCATACTGAAGGAATATGTAACCAACAACATAGCCCCAAAAGGTTTGCTAGTAACCAATGCCCCAAGAATATTCCTAGATGATGCTGAGTTTAGAAGAGACTGGGCCCAAATAGCGTGGCACTGCACGCACGACTGGATTATGCTCATCTTGAAAACAGCAGTGCGACTATCAGAAAAAATCCAGATAAAAATTCAAGTAACCGAGAGCCAAATAAAAGCCACGATCACAGGATACAAAAAGAAATTAGACGACTTAAACAAAGAGATGAATGAATACAGAGAGAACCTCACCCAACAAAAAGTATCAAAGTTCCAAAAAGACCTAAAAAAATACTCATTTGTGAAAGCCTATCCATATTCGGACCCGGACTTTAAAGCAGCTACCACACAAGAACAAGACTCTGATGCAGCAAGCAACACTTCCCATAGCTCTAACAGCAGTGGAGATTCTAATACGAGCACGCCGCGACAAAGACAAAGAGGGGGATATCGAGGACATTACCAATGGCCACAATACAACCACCCTCCATACCAAAATCCATATCCACAACCCCAACAGTTCCCTATGTATGGTTGGCAACCATCCTTCCAGCAGTTCCCTTTCCCACCCAACCAGTTCCGTCCTCCTTTTCAGAACAGAGGCAGGCGCGGGAGAGGCCGCAACAAACGAGGGAACAACGTTCACTGGGAGGAAGAAGAAATGGTGAGCAGCAACACCCGGAACAAGACCGGAATCAACAGAGCAGGCCCCAGAAACATGAGGAACTAGTGACAAATTTGTCGTCACGCACCTTAACAGAAACAGAGAAGGAAGTCCTAAACAAAGGACTTGGATTTGTCCCAACAGCCACCTTGGACAAATTTAAGCTACACTGTGAGTTAGCAGCTTTTTTCAGGAAATTAAAACTCAAAGCATTCTTCGAAAAAACAAACACCGAAAACAGTGAAGAAATCACCAACGAAACTGGATTGAGAACAAAATCCACCTTTGTACCACCGCCACACACTGTCCCAGTGGAAATAAACACGTTCGAACAGGCAGTATTCAATGACATTGAATCCACTACCACTCCCTCCCTGTATCAAAACACCAGCAGGTCCGAGAAAAAGGCCATATCGGACCTCAAGAATGATACTACCATTATTATAAAACCTGCTGATAAAGGCGGAGGCCTAGTAGTCATGAATAAGACGGATTACCAAAAAGAATGCAAACGTTTACTTGATGATAGAAATAACTACTTACCACTCGTAAGCGACCCCACAGATGACCTACGAAGAGAGATCATCGATCTGGTAGAAACAGCAGAACAAGCAGGTCACATTTCTAAACAAGAAGCTGACTATTTAACAAAAACTGAGGCAAAAATACCATACTTCTATGTGGTCCCAAAAATGCACAAAAACAAATTACCACCACCTGGAAGACCGATAGTATCAGGGATAGGTTCACTACTGGAACCTCTATCCAGATTCTGTGACTTTTTCTTGAAACCCATTGTACAAGGAACAACCACATATCTTAAAGACACTAAAAACTTACTAACACTCCTGGAGACCATCAAAATGGAGGAAGATATGATCTTAGTAAGCTTTGATATTGAAAGCCTCTACACCAACATTCCTCAGGATGCCACCATAACTGTTCTCAAAGATACTTTGGAACAAACCACTTGGGAACACCAAACACCAAAAGAATTCATTATCAGATGCGCAACGCTAGCCCTCAAAAGAAATTTCTTTGATTTCGAAGGGTCCCTATATCTACAAATAGGGGGCAGCGTTTTCACGCCCAGTATAGCAGGACTGCATGTGTTCGACTTTGAACAAAAGCACATCCTTTCACCCAACAATCCATACCTAGAAAATATAAAATTCTGGCGCAGATATATTGATGACGTCCTAGCCATCTGGAAGGGCCCACAAGAAACTTTAGCAACGTTCATAACTTGGCTCAACACCTGTGACCAACACCTCCACTTCACCCACAATATGGACAAGAATGAAATGGTCTTCCTAGACATACAGATCAAAAGAGAACATGAAATCCTAACTACCAAGACACACTTCAAGCCTACAGCAAAAAACAACCTTCTAAGATTCGAGAGTTTTCACCCCCGACCGTTGAGGGAAAATCTTCCCTATGGCCAATACTTACGACTACGGAGAAATTGCAGCAAACTCACTGATTACAAAGAACAGGCTGAAGACCTTACAGTGAAATTAGCACAACGTGGTTACCCAAATAAGATCACCAACAAATGCCAAAAACGAGCCAGAAATCAACCTCGCCAAGCCCTTTTGGAAGAAACCACAAGAAATAATGACAACATACCCTAACGTGTGTTACCACATACATTGCGATTTCAAATCAAGTCAGCAAAAGCATCAGAAAACACTGGTCCATAATCAACTCAGGTACCCTCAATTGGGAAAAACCCCTATTCTCATACAAAAAAGCTCAGAGCCTGAAAAACAGTTTGGTCAACACACGACCAAAAAATACTACAACTACCAACGACTCCACCTTGACACAGATATGGGGCCTCCCCCCTGTAACTGGACATTCCCGGTGTGGGGACTGCAGTGTCTGTCATCTGACAGAAAACACCAAGACACTAAGCCTAGAACCCGGAAAAGTGTGGGAGCAGAGGTCCCACACTAACTGCAATAGCAGCAATGTCATCTATCTTATCACTTGCACCTGTGGAAAACCCTACGTGGGCATGACCACTCGCAAAATCAAACAGCGCATTTGCGAACACAGAAGTACCATAGGATGCAAGAAGAACATAACAAAACTCACGGACAACTTCCTAACTGTCCACCATACTACCAATGACATGAGGTGGACAGTCATTGAACAATTGCAACCAGGTCCAAACATCCAATCCCGTCTTTTTGAAAAAGAACAGCGATGGATATACAGACTTTCCACACACAAAAGGGGTCTGAATGATAACATCCCGTGGGGCTCTGTACTCAAATAGGACATTCGTACCTATAGTCTACCTTTTAGTTCCCCACAGTATACATGCGCAGTAGCTATATCTGAAATTTCCAATTGGCAGTTTTCCTCTGACAGACCCTACACTACGCATGGGCAGCATCACCCTGTCCCTATGACAACACATTCCCTCACGGGCCTCCGTGGCGGTCACATGACCACACCCGGAAGTCATCTAGAAGTTAAATAACAACCACGCTCATCCATTTCTCATAGCCGAGCGGTGGACGGTAGACGTAGGTGAGCAGCCTCTCTCCACGACAGCTAACTGTAAGTAAACTTTCCTCCCACACAGGATACTACCACCAACAGTTATTTAACTGTCTACCCACCACAAGCTTCTACCCAAGTTTGCTTCCGTAAACCTATCCATGAGTATATACATCTCTTTACTTAGAATATGTTGTACAACGTGAAGCACCTACCCCCTGCTCGTTGAAGCCTAACAGGAGAACTCCTCCAGTAAGCCTGCCCTTTGACATGTCACGTTGTGTGACAACCTTCATGTTATATGTTTGTGAGTCTGGTTTGTCTCTATTGTTAAGCACTTCAAGTCCCAATAGGATATTTCCTTGCGCACACGCCAAATATAGCAGTCATTTGGCATAGATCACAAATTATCCTTCTTTTAAGAAATGCGCACAAACGCCCATAGACTAAATATAGTCCCCTTGCATGCTATTTAGCACGCACTCATGGTATCAGCCATCAACACTTCGGCAGCCTTCTAGTAACCTTCAATGAAGCGTTCACTCCCACATTAAGAGCACGCTTCTTCTACCCCAGAAGGCACATCTTCAACTCCAGAAGGCACTTTTTCCAAACACCACCGTGGTATATAAGTACGAATGCACAACTAAATGCACTTAAAGTCTGCACTACGTTACAGGATAGTAATCACTTCCTTTCCTTTCTTTTCCTCTCCACAGGTTTTTACTGACACCCTACATTTTTAGGAGTGTCTTCCCATTGGAATATTTTTTCCTCTGGATGACAAAGGATTTAGGACAGGGTGAGTCTTTTAGGGGACCCACACCTCCCACTTCCTTTTCTTGGTCCTGATGAATACCGGGGATCACCCCAAATGGTAGAAACATGTTGACCAACACATAATAGAGATACGTAGGTCGTAACTCCCCTTCCAGTATCTCACCTTCATTTTAACATTGTCCAGTTGCTTTTTTATTAAAATTCTTATACAAAGTGAAAAACCAGGACAATTTTTAACACTCTAACTTTTTTGTTTGCACCCACACTTCACAACCTGCTCCACTGCAACTCAGGTGTCGAAGCACACCCAAGTGACGCTAGGCCACTTGGGTGGACCCCGATGATGAAGCAAGTCACCACTAGGTGGTGAGTGAGGGTTTTTTTAACAAGGAACACTGATTCCACGTTTGGAAAGCCTTCATCCCTCTCATCGGGTAATACTCCTTTATTTGTTTCTTTTCAACTCTCTCAACAGTGCAGAGCAAATGCCTGGAGATGGAAATATCTGAGGCCATAGTGAGCAAAGTTATCAGGCAACTAAAGCGCGGGAAGGCGGCAGGCCCTGATGGGTTGCCAGGTGAGCTATTATTATTATTATTATTATTATTATTATTATTATGTTTCTTATATAGCGCCTGAATCGACCCCCAAAGGGGTATCTCCGCGCTTGCCTTGGGAACCCGTCCTGGCTTTTCCCTGTGAGATAGCCCCTACAGGGCATCCCCAAGGTGAATGCCAGGCATCCCGCCGCGGGGGGCCGTTGTGGAGATTAAGCAAGCTTAATGCCCAGAGTTGCAGAGTGTGAACCCATGATTAGGTCAGGCACCGAAGCGAGAATTATCGAGTCCATGGACATTTGAGCTCAAGACCCTGCCGCGTCGGGAATTGAACCCTGGTCCCGGGTCTGACCTCTGCTTCAGGGTCTGCCTGCTCTAACCAGTGAGCCACACTTCTTCACTCTTCAGCTATATCGAGCTTTGGGCGCTGTTATTGTCCCTACACTGACAGCCCTTTTTAATGGGATCCTTAGGGAGGGGGAAGCCCCCCCAAAATCTTGGGGAGAGGCGACCATTGTCCTGATCCCCAAACCAGGAAAGGACCCAACTGAGTGCGGGTCCTATCGACCAATCTCACTTTTGAACAGCGATTTTAAGATCTTCGCTTCCATTATGTCAGCGAGATTGGGGTCAGTGATAGGGGAAATTGTTCATCAAGACCAGAGGGGTTTCATCAAAGTGCGTCAGTTATCTGACTTGACGTATGCTCTGGTGGGGGCAATAGATATCGCCTCGGCTTTTTCTCTTCCATTGGCCACACTCACCTTAGACGCGACTAAAGCCTTCGATAGGGTCAACTGGCCCTATTTGGCTGCAGTTTTGAAGAAGTTTAACTTCAGCAAGAAGTTTTGTCGTGTCATTACTCTTATGTATGATGCCCCATCGGCAAGGTTGTCAATAAATGGTGCCCTGGCAGAATCCTTTAAAATCATGAGGGGCATGAGGCAGGGCTGCCCGCTCTCTCCCCTTCTCTTCAATTTGTACATCGAACCATTTGCTCAGCTCCTGCGGGGAGATGAAAATATTCCATCTTTCAAATTTGGGGAGTGGGAGAGGCGGGTCGCACTTTATGCAGACGATATTCTCATCTTAATGTTTGACCCGGAGGCATCATTCCCCGTGGTTATTAAGAGGGCGGAGGAGTTTGGTCGCATTTCGGGGTATGAGATCAACGCCAGTAAAACTGACATCATGGCGTGGAATATCCCCAATTT
Source organism: Lissotriton vulgaris (assembly GCF_964263255.1). Lineage (NCBI taxonomy): Eukaryota > Metazoa > Chordata > Amphibia > Caudata > Salamandridae > Lissotriton > Lissotriton vulgaris. Next base: position 1,648,347,884 of record NC_141694.1, read on the forward strand.
ACATCTGGGTGTGACCAACTCTATGCGCTACCTGGGAATACGGGTGACTCAAGAAGTTGGAAACATTGCTCAAGTCAACTTAGAGAGAGTTTACAACGAATGTAGGAAGTTATTAAAATCTTGGTCCCTCCTCCCACTTACCATATTGGGCAGGGTTAGTTTGATAAAGATGTCTATCCTCCCCAAATTTACATTTATTTTCAATACTATTCCCCTGGCTTTTAATGTTAAAATCTTAGATAAGGGCCAGAGAGAGATAAATTCTTTCATTTGGAATTTTAAATCATCCAGAGTGGCATGGAAGAAGTTGAGGAGGAGGAGGGAAAAGGGGGGGCTGGCTTTGCCTGACTTGCAGTACTATGCATGGGCTTTTCAGCTGTCCCATTCTAGAATGCTCTTAAAAACACCATTGAATTTATTTATTTATTTATTTATTTTGGCGATTTTTAGAGCGCGCAAATACCCTAGGGTGTCTCGGCGCTGTAGTTGCAGAACTCTCCGGAGGAAGGGGGGATTAGGCAGGGAACAACCATGTCTTTAGTTGTTTTCTAAAGTTAAGAAGGGTCGGAGCACACTTGATGTTTAGAGGAAGTGCGTTCCACAGTATGGCTGTGGCCACGGAGAAGCGTTTGTCGCCCCAGTTGGCTCTTCTTGTACGGGGGACCATGAGTAGGTGCGCTGAGGATGACCGCAGGGTTCTTGTATGTTCAAGCGGTCGGAAGGCTCTTCTTAAGAATAGAGGTCCTTGGTCGTGAATAGCCTTATATGCAATGCATAAAGCTTTAAACTTGATGCGGCTCCTCACCGGTAGCCAATGTAATTGTCGGATGTAGGGGGAAACCGATGCAAATCTAGGGATAGATAGCAGTGTTCTGGCTGCTGCATTCTGGACAGTTTGCAGTTTATTAAGAACCTTTTGTTGTGTGTTGAGTAACAATGCGTTGCAGTAATCAGTTTTGGAGAATACTAATGTACTGACCAAGGTTTTGCCTGCATGTGGCGGAAGGTATGGGATTAGTTTTTTTATCCTTTTTAGTACGTGGAAGGAAGAGGAAACCACAGCATTGACATGTTGCTGGAATGTCAGCTTGTTATCGAAGATAACGCCCAAGTTGCGTACCTTCGTCACAGGTTCTGGAGGTTGTCCCATCTGGTGAGGCCACCATTGAGGGGACCAGGTGGGTTGAAGCCTCCCGAATGTCATCACTTCTGTCTTATCAGAGTTGAGTTTAAGACAGTTGGATGACATCCAGGAGCTTATTGCCTTCATTCCCATTTGGAAATTGGCTGCTACCGAGATTCCGTCATTGTATATCGACAACACCAGTTGGGTGTCGTCAGCGTAGGTAGTGAGGGAGATTCCACAGGATTTTATGACCCTCGCCAGGTCCGACACATAGATATTAAATAGTGTCGGACTTAGCGAGGATCCCTGTGGTACTCCACATGGCAAGGAAAAGGTCTGGGATGTGAAATTGCCTAGTTTCACTGTTTGTGGACGGTTTGACAGGAATGAGGCCAGGAGGTTTTTTGCTTTGCATGTGATTCCTATGGCTTCGACACGGTCGATCAAGGTGGCGTGGTCGACCGTGTCGAAGGCCGCAGATAGATCCAGGAGTACTAGAACTGCGGCTCCTCCGTTATCCATCGTAGACCTAATCTCATCTGCTGCTTTTAGCAGTGCCGTCTCTGTTCCGTGGCCCTGTCGGAACCCAAATTGGGTATCGTCCAGTAGATTATTGTGATGAATGTAATTTGACAGCTGGGTATTCATGATCTTTTCAAAGATCTTTGCAGGGAATGGGAGACAGGCAATGGGCCTATAACTAGCAGGAAGGAGAGGGTCTAGACTAGGTTTTTTAAGTAGCGGTTTGATTATTGCTTTTTTCCACTGCGGGGGGTATACACCGGATTCAAACATTGCATTACAGATGGTGGTTAGAGGAGGGGCAATAACCTCCGAGATGAGGTTGAGGATGTTTGGAGGGCAAGGTTCCAGAGGTGAGCCGGATTTGGTTCGAGCGATCAGTGGTTGAATGAATTCACAGGAGGTAGGTTCAAAACCTGCGAATATGGGGCCGGTGTCAGCTATAGAGTGAGAGGGAATGGTCGCTACCTCAGGTGTAAATGTGTTAAAAATGGCTCTAACCTTGTCCTCGAAAAATTTGGCTAATGCATCAGAAAGGGCTTGAGACCCTTCTGACTGAGGAACAGATGGGTTAGACAGGTAAGTTACTACTTGAAATAGTTTCCCTGAGGAGTTTTTCGCCTCATTAATTTGGCCTGTATAGTACGTGGTTTTTTCTGTTTTTATGAGTTTTTTATAGTTAGTGAGAGCGCTTTTGTAACTAATCTTGTCAGATGTGTTAAAGTTACGGCGCCACTGCCGTTCAAGGTTTCTGCAGTGCTGGCGCTGAAGTCTAAGCGGCTCAGAGAACCAGGGGGCTGATGGGCGTTTTCTAGTCCGGTGGGAAGTTTTGAAAGGTGCTAATTTGTTGCAGGCTTCGATCAGAATCTCCGTATAAGTATCTGACGCTGCTATGGGATCATGCTCATTAAGTAATGGGCTATCCTGAATCATCTGAGTGAGACGTTCGAGATTTAAGTTCTTCCAGTCTCTGAATTTAGTAGAATGGGGAAGAGACAAGCGAGGGGGCGTGGGTTTAGTAGGGATAGAGAAACATATAGCAGAATGATCAGTCCAGATTAGAGGAATGACCTCTGTGATGGAGATTTCAGGGTTGTTGGTGAATAATCCATCCAACGTATGACCTGCTTTGTGCGTGGGTTTTTTAACAATTTGTGTAAGACCGGCAGTCTCTAAGTCTCCAAGTAACGTTGTAGTGTCAGGGTCTTCTAAAACTTCGAGGTGAAAGTTAAAATCACCTAGGATGGTGAACTGTGGTGCTCCAATAGATGTCTCGATTATGTGATCCAGGCGTGCTAGGAATTTGGCTCTGGATCCTGGAGAGCGGTAAATCAGCATACCTTTAAATGTTGCTTTACTGGATAGGCCTATTGAGAAGAGGAGGGCCTCGCATTCAGGATAAGTTGTGTCTGTAGTGGATATTTTGAGGTGGTTTTTGTAAATGATCGCGACTCCTCCACCCTTCCTTATAGGTCTGTCTAATTTACACACACAGTAATTGTTTGGTGTGGCGTCTCTGAAGTCGGGGCCAGAGGCCTCGTCTCCCCATGTCTCGGTGATAAATAGAATATCTATCTGTTGCGAGTCTATGAACTCGGCGATTTCAAATTTATGTTTCGGCAGGGATCTTGCATTGATAAGAGCTGCTGTCACTAGTGGGGGAGGTATATGGGGAGAGATAGGTGGAGTCTCGGTGCAAGTGGGACACTTGAGTGGTCCGAACCTAGGATCGTTATAGTTAAAGTTTGGTAATGAGTGAGGGTACCTGGTTATTTGTTTGATGCTGAGGAGTTGGTCCGAAGTGTAAGTTATTGGCACGGAGCTGGTGGCGGGATGAGGGGATGAAGGATCAGGGGGGGTGGCCCTTAGCCCGGTCTCGGCGCGGACGAGCGCAGACGAGCTTGCCTTATGCGCGCCTTCGGCGCGCATTCGTCGCGCCCGCTGCGCTCGTCCGCTGCGCTTCCGGTGGATACACATGTTTATAGGAGGGGTAGGGGCGGGAAGGCGGGGGGGGTGTGGCCTCGTAAGTGGGCGTGTCCCGTGCCTTAGCGAGGAGAATGGCGGCTGAAATTGTAAGATATTTCCCTTTACAGCGCTTAATCCGCTGTGAAACTAAGAGCCCTGCCCAAGAGTGTCTGGTGCCAGGAAGCGAGTAAGTGAAGTTTTAAAAAGCAAATTCAGTGATTTTAAAATCGGTAACACGAACAATTCTACTCCCGGCTGAGCCTCAGGAGGTTCCACAAGTTAATCAAGCGTCGCTTGTATTCAGCGCACTTTGTACCTGTAGCGGGGGGCGTGGCCTCCTAAGTGGGCGTGTCCCGTGCCTTAGCGAGGAGAATGGCGGCTGAAATTGTAAGATATTTCCCTTTACAGCGCTTAATCCGCTGTGAAACTAAGAGCCCTGCCCAAGAGTGTCTGGTGCCAGGAAGCGAGTAAGTGAAGTTTTAAAAAGCAAATTCAGTGATTTTAAAATCGGTAACACGAACAATTCTACTCCCGGCTGAGCCTCAGGAGGTTCCACAAGTTAATCAAGCGTCGCTTGTATTCAGCGCGCTTTGTACCTGTAGCGGGGGCGTGGCCTCGTAAGTGGGCGTGTCCCGTGCCTTAGCGAGGAGAATGGCAGCTGAAATTGTAAGATATTTCCCTTTACAGCGCTTAATCCGCTGTGAAACTAAGAGCCCTGCCCAAGAGTGTCTGGTGCCAGGAAGCGAGTAAGTGAAGTTTTAAAAAGCAAATTCAGTGATTTTAAAATCGGTAACACGAACAATTCTACTCCCGGCTGAGCCTCAGGAGGTTCCACAAGTTAATCAAGCGTCGCTTGTATTCAGCGCGCTTTGTACCTGTAGCGGGGGGCGTGGCCTCGTAAGTGGGCGTGTCCCGTGCCTTAGCGAGGAGAATGGCGGCTGAAATTGTAAGATATTTCCCTTTACAGCGCTTAATCCGCTGTGAAACTAAGAGCCCTGCCCAAGAGTGTCTGGTGCCAGGAAGCGAGTAAGTGAAGTTTTAAAAAGCAAATTCAGTGATTTTAAAATCGGTAACACGAACAATTCTACTCCCGGCTGAGCCTCAGGAGGTTCCACAAGTTAATCAAGCGTCGCTTGTATTCAGCGCGCTTTGTACCTGTAGCGGGGGACGTGGCCTCGTAAGTGGGCGTGTCCCGTGCCTTAGCGAGGAGAATGGCGGCTGAAATTGTAAGATATTTCCCTTTACAGCGCTTAATCCGCTGTGAAACTAAGAGCCCTGCCCAAGAGTGTCTGGTACCAGGAAGCGAGTAAGTGAAGTTTTAAAAAGCAAATTCAGTGATTTTAAAATCGGTAACACGAACAATTCTACTCCCGGCTGAGCCTCAGGAGGTTCCACAAGTTAATCAAGCGTCGCTTGTATTCAGCGCGCTTTGTACCTGTAGCGGGGGGCGTGGCCTCGTAAGTGGGCGTGTCCCGTGCCTTAGCGAGGAGAATGGCGGCTGAAATTGTAAGATATTTCCCTTTACAGCGCTTAATCCGCTGTGAAACTAAGAGCCCTGCCCAAGAGTGTCTGGTGCCAGGAAGCGAGTAAGTGAATGCATCTTCTGAGACAATGTTTAAAGCCATGCTGGTAGGAGCAGCGCTACCAACTGACGGATTTGGGACCAGAAATTTTTCAAAAAAGTCAAGTTAAAAATGTGTCTGTCCTTGGCAAAAGCCTGGGTACAGATTAGAAAAAGACTAGGTTTGCCTTACTTTTCGAACTACGCACCAGTGTGGGATTCCCCGGGCCTCCCATTATGTCTAAAAGACAGGCTATCGATCCCGGTGAGGGAAGGGGGGATAACAAGATGGGGAGAGTTGCTGGCAGGAGGGTTGCTGAGGACCTGGGAGGAGTTACGGGAACAGCTGGGCCCTGGTTTCTCTAGATTTAAGTACCTACAATTGGACAGTTGGGCCAGGGGCTTGAGTCGGAAAGGGACATCACTTGGGAAGGTTAGTAACCTGGAACAGCAGTTGGTAGAGCGACAAAGGGGAGGTAAAGAGGTGGCCCAGTGATACTGGAGTTTGATGGAGGAGGTTGATGGGGAGCTTACTCTATCCGACGAGTTGTGGGAGAAGAGATAGGCGCCCAGTGCGAAGAGACTTGGATAAGATCTTTCACCCTCCTCTACAAAATCGTAAAAACAGCATAGCTGAGACGTAACCAGCTGTTCACGGCACATCGAGCCTACCTCTCACTCCTAAGACTGTCTAAATTCCTCCCAGGCAAGAAAGGCAGTAAGTGCAATTACATCGAGGCCTCGGACGTGCATATGTTCAAGGACTGCCCTTGCATCGCCCGGTTCTAGGAGGAAGTGAAAGTAACCTTAGACTCTATTTTAAATATATCTCTGTCCATTACACTGCCATTAATTATCTTCGGCTTGGACGCTGTTATTACTGGTCAGGCAAGGTCCTTTCTGTTCTATGCAGTTCTTTTGGCCAGGAGGCAAATTTGTAAAGTTTGGGTGGAAAACACGGCGGATCACACTCTAGATGGCTGTCGTCACAGTTTGTAACATCCAAGGTGGACTTGGCCAGAACTTGCAGCAAACGCAACTTGGATTTTTGGGACCTGTTGGTCCAGTGGAGATAGTGTCCGGGATTTTTTTTTTTTTCCCCGGTCCTATGATTATGCCTATTGCACTCCAAGGACCAGGGCTCCCCGTTCCATTGTCGGTCCTACAGGTTAAATGATACCAAGATGGAGTAAGTGCAAGCCCGCTCCCATCCACCCCCTCCATCTCTCAAGTTCCATCTCCTACCAATTTTCACAAATCGTGTCACCGAGCGGGAGACAGTCAAAATCTTGAGCATCTCGGCCCGGGACACGCTAGGTGGTTGGCAGTTACTTGAGAGGAGGGCAAGGCAAATGAGGACAAAAAAAAATTGTGTATCAACAGTGCCTTCTTTATGAAAGCTTTAGGGAAAAGCACCTTTTTGACTTTCGTCAGCTAGTGCAGCTCTCTGCGAAGCACCCATGAGCAACGTCAGATTCCATATTTTAAGTTCCACTTGCTGAAACACCCATAATGCATTCCCTAAGGAGGTTCATCACAGCAATCCTCCCTTTAGTTCGCCTATGTGTGCCGCTTTACATCTCACAATGGCACGCAGATATGAGATGCTAGTAACAAAGTCTATCCGAGCAGAACTTCCTGACCACTTCTCTCACCAAACATGCCTGCTCAGGACAATGAGTTGTAAACAAAATATCAGACTGGACAACCCAATGCAGCAGTAACCATATAAACAGATTATTATCATGTTAAATACCACAAAAAGACCTGCACAGTTGCTCAAAGCTGCACGCATACCGAAAAAACGTGAATTGCAAGATTTTCTTAACCTAATATAAATTTATTTTGACCTCTACTTAAGTGGTTGTCTATTTACTTACTTGTATACTGTCATACAACTTCCTCTGATGTGCCTGTAAAACTTTCCTTTTGTCCTGAAGTTTTGAAATGAATTGTGACCTTCTGTCCTGAATTTTTGTCCTGAATGTTGACACTTTGTCCTGTATTTTTACACCTACTGACCAGAATTTCCACCCATGCCAGTTGGTCACCCTAATAGGCATACTCCAGAAATCCAGTCTAAAAATTACAAGTAGTAACTTCACAGTTGCAAGGGGTAAGAAGAGTCAAAATCCTACCACTAGGCTGGGCCTTAACTTGGTCAATAAAATTTGGAGGGGGGATAAGGGGGGCGGGGGGGGGGGGGAGGGGTAAGCGTCATTTTCCTAATAATCGCGCTGGCACATTATGTTAAAACACACTATAAGATATGCAAAATACGTTTTACGGCATGCAGGGCACACGATATTTTTCTGCATATATAGTTCCCTCCGTTAATTCACCATTCGTAATGCACGTATCTCAAACCCAACTTAACTAAAAGCCAAATGTTTACAATATGGCAGAAATTGTATCATATCTGCATCTTCTACGGTGTTATAAAAGAACACAGGAGAAGAATGTCAGCCTTCGCCGAAAAAACAGATACGAAGCATTATTAACATTTCAATTTGTAATTGATTCATCCATGAGAGATAGAGCCAGCTTTTACCTCTTTTTCTTGCATTCGCTATAAACACACAGAAGGTTTGAACAGACCGTCCATTCTTTCTGCCACAGTACCAAGCAGTGTGTCTCCGGGAGCGGAAGTGCCTGGAGAGAAGCCGTGCGTCGCCGCTGGCCTCCTGCTGCGGGTTGTTGACTTTAAAGAAGGCTGACAGCCACAGCTGGCGTCCAGCTCCAGCTAACTGGAGAGCGGTCTAGTTGTTGTTTTTTTGTAAACGCCAACCCAAGATTGGAGCAAGGAGATTACACCAATTTTAAAGGTCAATTTCTGTCAGTTCTAATTACTTCCCCATAAACTCTGCATTCACTTACATTTCCTGTCCCACAGACTGTATTGCATTGTATTGGCAGTAATAGCGTTCTTCTGTCTAACACTAGCAAGAACAAAACCACATATACAAAATAAGGCTTTGCAAAAAACAAATTTATAATTTGGAATTTTTTGTTCTTAATTGTTTTATACAATGAAATTATATCTGCATTGTGAAAGAATAGCGGACAGTGGGTGACCGGACTATGTCATTCTCACCTTTCTCTTTTTATTGTTCTCTCCCCCTCCGCTGCACTGCATATGTACTTCCCATGCTGTATTTTTTTCTCTGTGGTTTGCTTCCTTAATGCCGGCCTACTATGTAATATAATGTTCTTTCTGTTTTTTACTGTGTGTATGTAAAGCTCTCTGATACCTACGGGTCAAGCTAGCGCTATATAAAACTTTTAAAATAAAATAAATAAGATGACCGCAAAGTTTTTCTCCCGAGCTATCATTAGGTCTCAGAGAATCATTAACATGCATTGGCAACATTTTTGAATTAGAGACAATTTAAGCAGCCAAAATAAAGCCATTTTTGGCTTTGAAAGTAGTCAGTCTCACGCCTGAATCGGGTCTATTGGTATGTATGCTTTAATATTGTTTGAAAAGGGCCAATCAAGTATTTGTGGTACAGTAATAAAGGAATAAAAACACAAAGTAGCATTAAAACTAACTACACCCTAAGAGGAGAGAGTCCGCATGCTTGTACAACAAACAACACTGCTTGACAGCCAGATTTCTCACCTCTTGTATTATTATCCTAGTATTTACGTGCGCTTGCCATTTTTGGTCCCTTTTGTGTGTCATATCCTATGATGTCACAGGTCGGTCTGGTATCTGCTTAACATGGCAGTGCCAAAATATCCCTGGAGGTATTAGCTGTACTTGTAGAATTTCTTTCTCTAATGTGTGCTTTATGGACTCTTGCGAGTTACAGTGAGACCCTTCCATCATAGAAACTATCAAGTTGCTTCATTCAAAGGAATATTTTAAGATGTAGTGTACAGAAGCCACACAGCCCCCAGGGTGGCAGCGATTCTGGCCTCTGGAGAACCCTCCTTCTGCCCCCCACCCACCCTCACACACACAGAGGGTACTGAGAGCTACGTTTAGAAATGCCATCCTGCCTGGCAAAGATCCCTACGCCTTTAATGCGTTCACTAGTGTGTCAAATGAACAGAAGCCTCTGATGAATGCTGAGAGTCTGCTTTGTTTTACCCACTCATCATTATTTTTTTGTTTTACTGCAACAAACTACCAAGATGATGAAGCATGACATCCCTCGGGGTGAGTGAGGGCATCAAGAGACAATAAACGTCCCCCCCCCAGTCCCCTGCTGCTTTATTGCAGAGGGTCTTTACAATACCTAGCCTCTCTTTTCACCTCCTTCTCCACCTCTTCCTTCCCTATATCTGATGTTGGGCGTGTGAATCACACAGCACACATTCGGATGGAACAGTGACCACCTCATTTGGTTGTATTCCCAGTCTCTGGAGCACGGGCACTGTACCTCAATCAGCACTGAAGGACCGGGTTTTAGAACCCAGCGGCGTCAGGGAGAATGCCCGATGCCTTCGAGTTCCCCTGTCTGGGCGAACAGAGACACAGCACACTTCTTGATGACGTCAAAGACCAAAGTTTATTGGCTGCAACCAGGAACAGAGGTCTACGAAGCACACACGGGTGGTTCGCTAGAGACTGCACAAATTCAATGAGTGGAGCATGGTCTTTTATGCCAAAAATCAAGCCTCAGGCAACATTCAAAATTAGCATCAAGCACATACAAATTGACCAATGACAGTGTGACAATTTAAAAGTAGCGTATGACGACAATCCCATTCTCCGTTGTCCAGCCCACCAGAAATGACCAAGCACATACCAGATTTCTTGTCGGATCAGGCCAGACAAACCCATCATAAAAACCCTCAACCCAAATCAATGATTATGTCGTAAAGGAAAGGCAGAAACAGATTAGAAGTGAGATAGAAAGGTGGGAGCAGTGTACCATAAACTCGGGCACGTCCTACTCTTTGATCTTTATCTGACCAGCTGCTTAACAAGGAACTGGCTCAGCGAGGTCAGCCTCGGGCAAGGAGTCAGTTCGGCCAGGTCATTCAAAAGTCAGCTAAGGCATACGTGTCTCAAGGACTCGTTCAGCCTTAGTCAGGGCTTATGTGAGGGCAACCACTCAAAATGGCTGCCGTACACAAAATGGAACCCGAAGGTTCAAACTAAATCCTTGAATACAGAGTGTTCTCTTAGATCGATTCATGCGAAAACACTCAGACACACTACACTCGTCATTTGCTGTCTGCTGACACCAGAATCATCTATTTCCGACAACCTTATTTGAACGGGTTCAGAACCACCGAACCAGACCCAAAAACTCACGGAACTACAGCTCCCGGTCCCCTCCTCTCTTTTTTTGACTCTATAAATTATTAACCACATTGAATTATCAATTATGTAAGCTGTAACAGTGAATGGCCTGGTTTATTGTATTGAATTCTTCCTGAAGAGATACTTTTCTAGGCTAAATTAATTGTATTGACTGTCTTAGTATATATGTATATGTGGTTCTAATCTGTACTAGACCACAGGGAGTGTAATAAAATAAACAAACAAAATAAAATAATCATCTATAATACATCTGTTATGATTGTTATTATGTCATTGTTTGTCTAGAGTTTACAAGCCTTTCTGTAGTTAATAGCACTGTGCCCGGTGTTCATTGCCTTTTCAAAATAGATTCCCTATATCATTACTGTCATGGAATAATTTTTTGACCCATCATCAGTTTTGCTTTGTTAGGAGTATTTATAAAGCACACATTCTAGCTCTCACATTTATTTGTAGTGCTGTTGATAGTCTGGGTGCCTTTTCAGCAGGACTTAGGGTGGTATATTGCTGGAGTTGTGTTCTGGTCCATTGCACGATTAGTTAGTTGTGTCATATTCATTGAGCAGCAGGCATATCATTTTGGTTCTGATGGCTCTATCATCTACATATGCATCTTCTGGTTAAGGAGATGCCTCTTGCCCAACAGGTGTATCTGTCTTTGTGGCATTTGATGGTGGCATGTGATGTTCTCTGCCATGATAGCTAATGGTATAGCATATTTGGACTGCATTGGATGTATGTTAGCAGTTCTCTAGAATGTATTTGCCATTGTTTGTGTGTGTGTAGCGTATCAGGTAATAACCAATTACATACCATATCTGTGTTGAGTGGAATGTATGCAAGGTGTTCTGTAGGAAGATGTTTGTGTTGTACATTTGTGCTGTTATATGATGGAGTACATTAGTTCTATTGTACCATACCTACAATGTGTTGTTTAAGTAAAAGTTGTTCTGTCTAATCTGTATTAGCGTGTGTTTGTTTTTGTTGGTTCTTTCTAATGTTAGGAGCTAATTAGTAGCCAACTGAAGACATATATGTGCAGTGTTCAATGTATGTGATGTGTTCTGTTTAATGTGTTCTGATGGATGTTGCTCTGTACTGCAGGAACACAGTAAACAGTGCATGGACAACACAACTCTTACAGTACTTTGATTAATAGATCAGTTGAGTAAAGGAAGCTAATAAGTAGCAAGCTTTTTCACACGAGGAGAGGCCATTTAGGGCAGGGTTAGACACTAGAAGGCGATCATATTCTAAGCTGCATCTTTTTTTTTGTTGCAGAGTATAATATAGCGCAAACTTGACCGGAAACGGATATCAGAGCTCTTTACATAGCACCAGTTATGTTACATGAGGACACACACTTATTTTTGTTAGGCACGGGGAGATTAAGTGATTTGCCCCGAATCACAGGATGTTTGGCGTCGTTACCGAGACTCGAACCCGAATTCCCAGGTCCGAGATCGAGCGCCCTAGCCGCTCTACAGGTTTCACGCTATGAAATGTAACAGCACTGGTTGAATTGGCAGATAAATTCACAGGATGTTTTGGGAAACATCGGGAGGGGAGGCTTTTGAGGGAGTCTAGGGAGCAGAAAATCATGGGTGGATAGATGGGAGCTACATGATATCCTCAAGAATGAAGGGTAGCAAACCTATAGTTAGTACATAGTTAAGGATAGGGACCACGTCACTCAGAAACCAGGCTTTGGCACAGCATCTGCCCCAAACAGAGGTGGCAGACAACCCACCCATGTGGTAGACCCCACCAGGAGGCCTTAACTTTTCACATAAACAACATGAGCCTACCGCTTGCAGGACCCTTAACTGCAGGAACTCAAAAGTAATTTAGAAACCCCTTGTGACATTCCAGATCATGATGTCTCAGTAACTAGTCCAGAAGCGGTTCTCCCTTTCTGGACCAGGCAAGGACATCCCTTCCTCCCTCAGTGCCCCTCCGCTCACTAGAATAGGAGCAACAAAGAGACACAAGTGGCTTTTGTCAGGGAATGCTGAGGATGACAGGAAGACCAACTATCTTGAGCCAGGCATGGTCAAGGTGCAGACACAGGAACAGGAAGCAACACATTCCACCCTGCAGTGATATTAGGCCAACAGGGATGTAGCACACGAGAAGAACCACAGAAAAAAGGTAAAAGGAGATGTGAGGACAGTATGCATGGCACGGAAAGAGGTAGGAGACAGAGCACATTTTGTACATTGCTTTTGTGACTAAACATAAATTGCAGAGCACGCATTTTTCCTGAAAAGTATGTGGACAATTCATCATTAGAAAGATTTTGTGGGAAAGGAGGGTGTATTCCTGTTGGAAGCGAGATCCATGAAAGAGAGCTTTGTGAGAACTCACCAGTCCACTTTCTTGTAGGATGTGACACAACTCTTACAGGTTCAGGCCTCAAAGAGGAACCTTCACACTGTTTATATAGAGACACGGGCTTCACTTTCAAAAAGAGAGTTGTTCTTGATCGGCACTGAACTTACAGGCGATTGCTTCAATCAGAGCAAGCCCAACGTGAGACAGAACCCATATGCCCAGGCTTCAAGCAGTAGAGCTATCGTCGAGTCACAAATCCCAGAAGCACTAGTCCTAGACAGCAAACCCATCCCTCTTTCCACACACGTTGCTCTACAATCTTTGAAGCACAATCTGCCCTAATTTAAAAAAATCAAAATTTGCTACAACATGATGAGAGAGATAACTCCTTTCCCCACTTTGTTACTTTTTTTTCTTTATGTGTATTGACCCCACTCGGATTGTCAAACAAAGAGAAGAAAAAAGTGCTTGTTATTTTGTAGGAGAGCACATGCTTGGAACCATGCCCTACAAGAACACGCAGACAGTTGCAATATGATTTTTTTTCTAAAAAACATTTTGCATGCTTTATATGTAGTCACCATCTTCAATCGGTTTTGAAACCATTCTAGGGTGGCTGCCCTTGCGTGGACATGTGTTTAGAATCTTCCTTAACCCAGTAGCATGCACATGAATTACGCCACACACAGAGCTTGGTATTACACGCCTTTACAGTTAACTGAAACGTACTGTGTCATGAATTTTACTAAGCATACCCAATCACTTTGTGTCACTGGACTACAGAGTCCATTACGGCCCATGGAGGTCCAGCACTCTATAGTACAGAAGACACTAAATACCTCCGTTTGTTAAATAAAAAGATAAAAACAAAACACATGTACATCATAGTTCTTCAATGAGATGTCGAGGTGGTTAAACCACTCTTCTATATCTCGTGGTGTGAGGCTGAGGAGACACAGCAGAAACAGTTGCAGCAGGCATCGGCGAGCTAGCCAGTGAGGCAGTCATGGGGTTCTCCTGGCCATCTGATGACAGAACCTCATTGCGGATGTCTGGAACCAACAGACCCCGAGGCAGGTGCTCAAGATCGATGAATCCTCCGTAATGGACTATGGCGAGCAGTCACCATGTGTTCCTTACTAGTCACATCTTGCAATGGATCGGCATTGAATGGAGCATCAGATTTGTCTTTTTGCCTCTGCTTGACAAGGAAACGATACCCTTTCTGAAACGTTAAGTCCTTTGCACATCAATGCTTGTCTGCATTATTCTTCATTCTGGACTCGTGAGAGGAATCACTGAGCTAGACTTTCTGAGCATCAATTATGTTTTCAGTGGTCCACTGAGGCAGCTGGGTACCCATAGCTCTCCTGAAAAGCAGGGTGCCGGGCTTTAGCTGCTTGTAGAATGGGGAGTAGATCTGTAGGCATGAAGAGTAGAATGAAGAACTGACTTAAGCTCAAGTTCCTCTAGCGCAGCACACTGGACAGCCTTCTTAAGAGTCCTCATAAAATGTTCAACAATGTCATTAGCCTGTGGCCAAAGAGGTGCGCTTTTCTCATGTTTGATATTCAAATGAGAAAGAAAGTCTTTGAATTCCCGACCACTGAAGAGTGGGCCATTGTCAGATTTTAGAATGGACAGAACATCCCAGGTTTCAAATATGCCTTCTAGTCTTTCAATTACTCTATCATGAGTGATTGATGAAAGGCCTTCCACCAGAGGAAACCGGGAATACTCATCTGTGATTGCCCTGAGGTAATGGTCATTTTCAAGGGGTTCAAAGAAGTCACCTGCAATTTTCTCCCAGACGTGTCTAGGAAGATCTGACATGTTAAAAGGATGCTGTGTTTTTTTGGGAGATAAACAGTTAAACAAATGCCAAGTCTGGAGCTCTATCTCAACTTGCTCATCAAGATGAGGGAACCAAACACGGTCCTGGCGGGCTCCTTTTGTGGTGACAATTGACCAATGTCCTTTATGTGCCACTTCAATGACTTGCTGTCGTAGACTTTTAGGAATGACAATTCTCGACCCTTGCAAGATAAACCATTTTTTGTGTAACTGACAGTTTATCACGCATATTTTTGATATTCAATGTTGTTATCGAGAGGTCGAGCAGATGTTCTACAGAATTGATGCATAATATGTCTTAGAGGATGAGAATATTCTTACCTGCATATGCAGCATGACTTATCTGCTCCACGGACACAGCTGCAGGAGTGCTGGATCTTACAATGAAATTCACGTAGACTTTGGCCACTTTAGAAAGGGTAGCCTGACACTGTATAGTCACTCTAAAAAAGTAGTCATCAGAGTTTTGATCTTTTCCCGAACGGTCCACAATGGTGTAGTCATGCAGTCACAACCTCCACCTCTCAATGCGAGTGGGCATCTTGGCCTTTGAGTTACCAAAAATAGTGAGTAGTGCTTTGTGATCAGTAACAAGCATAAAATATTTTCCATACATAAACACATGAAAGTGTTCGCAAGCCCACACAACAGCTAGGCTTTCTTTCTCATGCTGTGAGTAAACTTGTTCAGTCTGTGGCAAACTTCGGCTAGCATATGCTACAGTATGCCTTCATACATTTGCTTGTCCACTATGTTTGGCAAGAATTGCACCCAAACCCACTGGGCTGACATCAACAACAATCTCTGTATGCAATTTCAGATCAAAGTAAGCCATTTCAGTAGAATTTTCAATTGCACGCTTAATCGTCTTGAAACTTTGATCACACTCCTGTGGTCACTGAAATGCAACATTCAGTTTTGTTAACTATCTCAATGGGGCACTCACAGTGGCAAAGACACGGATGTACCTGGAACAGTAGCTGTCCATACCAAGATAAGAATGGAGCATGGTAAGAACTTATGGAGGGGAGGTAGATGACAAAGCCTGAACCTTGGCTGGATCTGGAGTCATTCCCCCTTTCGGAAAATGCCCCCAAAGAATTTTAGTTTTGTGAAATTCACACTTTTTATCATTCAACATAAGAACAGCATCAGCAAGTAGATGGCACACTTGTGTAAGGGCTTTATTATGTTCCTTTCGTGTAGCCCCAAATACTAGTATATTATCACTGTAATTGAAATCATATGTGATAGGCAGCATAATGAGACAAATTATATCTTGGAAAAGTTTGGCAGTTGAAGACACTCCAAATCTAAATCTTTTGTATCTAAACAAACCAACATGAGTTGAAAAGGTAGTACCTTATCTGTAATTTTCTTCCAATTCGACCTGATGATATCCTTTGTCCAGATCAAGGAGCAAAAAGACGTTGGCACTGTTCAGCTGGGTTATCATATTGGCAAAGTGCGGACCTGGCTGTTGTTCTCTTTCAATCACTTTGTTTGCTTGACACATAGTAACACATATCCGCTCAAACTCTCCACTGTCTTTTTTAAGTACCACAACTATTGGCGACACTCATGATATTGGACCAGTAAGAGCACTCAATGATATCATGTTTTAGCAAAGTCTCAGTTTCTTTTTCCACAGCCTTTTGTAGATGAAATGCAGTTTGACAATGTTGTTGAGGGACAGAACAAATGTCCTCATTATTGCGAAGCTGCTGTTTTATTGTCTTAAGTTTTCATAATCCATGAAACATTGATGGAAACTGATTCATTAAGGGGCTCATTACGATGTCAGTCGGAAAGCCTCCACCCAACAATCGGAATGTCCTAGACCACATCAGAACCCTTACGACCGACTCGGTCAGTTTACAATCTGCTCAACTGATTATGATGTTTGCCAGCAGATTGTAAACCTTGCGATCCTTGCAAATCGGTTCCGACTGGCTCTCAGAGAAGTCGTGTTGGTAGGAACCGCATCATGCAGCTCTACGGACAGCGTTTTCGACCGACCAATTACGATGTCTATTTTCAACAGCCTTTTTCAGAGTCGGCCTGTCCAACACGAAAAGGCTGTTGGAAAGTGGCTTTGGGGGCCCCTAGCTGGGCCCCCTTCATCCTGCAGCCTCCAGTTGGGGGTTGAGCGTGTACCTAAGGTACCCTCCTGTAAAACCCTGTACTGTTTGTCTGGCACTGTGGGGTGCCTGCCGCAGGGTGCAGGGTTTTACACAGACACCACCTCATTTCCCCATAGGTGCCTCTGTTGTCGGTCAGAACATGGGCTCCCATAGGGAACAACGGGGCTCTGACAGAACAGTGTTCTGTTGCATCAGAATCTATCGGGCGGAACCGGCAACCGCAAGTCGATTGCTTCCTGAATCTGAGATGGTGTCAGGTGAAAACTTTCTGCCGAACATCGTAATGAGCCCTTATGTCGTGATGAGCATTGATATTGTAATTCACAGAAATTAGTCCCATGTCAGCAGCAGTGCTGTAGATGAGCAAACATGCACTCGATGAAGTACCCTGCAGTACATGGTACGTTTAATCTGGCATGATGTTTATAGATGCACCACTGTCTATAATGAACAGTATATAGCAAAAATTTAATTTCAGTTTAGTTTTGGGACAGTGTTCAAAGGAATGTCATAATCTCTCTTGTTGCTCCTTTTTCAACTTAAATTCTTCCTTGCAGGAAGCCAACCCCACATGCGCACGTCTTTCAGTGGCCGCACTGACATTGCACACCCATCTTCTTCACTATTGCTCGACAGTGATGTCGAAGAACCTCTCGACAAAGAATTAGATGACAATCAGACTCTTTCAGTTTCTACTTGCCTCAACTGATGTTGCAGTTTATTTTTGTGGGCGTGACTGGAACTCTCCTGGAACTTTTTGGCAGCATTTTGTCTTCACGATATGACACACTGGCAGCCATTTTGTCTTCATGGAATGACACGCTCACTTTTCTCATGCTTTTTGTATATGCCAAATGGTGGGACACTTACCTTCATTTTAAAAAAATCCACACGAAAACACAGCTTATTTTTCTTCGGATACATCGCTTTTCGGCTTTATATCTTGTGTTTTTCCTTGCTTTCCATACTCTACACTGATTCACTCTGGGCCCCTCTTGCCTCCATGTCAGCGACTTGTTTGTTGATAGGTTCCTGAGCTCTAACACATGCTCCAGACGAAGCGTTTCTAGCAGCATTTGGTGTCTGAATGAATTGGACTGGCAACCATCTATTACTCTGAGATGAATGGCTTCTTCGTCATTGAATCCATTGAAGTTACACTGTTTGACAAGCTTTTCAAGTCTTTCAACAAATTCATCCATTGATTTACCATCTCTTTATCTCTCTTGATTGAAGATGTACCTTTCATAGTCAATGTTTTGCATCAGAATGAATTTGGTGTTCAGTACTTCTTTAACTTGATGGTACAAATTTTCTTCACCTCTGGATATTTTCTTTATCACTTTTTTCACTCCGTGACCTGCTACGTTTTTGAGATATTTGATGATTTTTTTTGTCATCTTCCAGTGCATCCATGAAATCATCAAAAGCTTCGATCCAGACAGCCCATCTTGCACCAATATTCTGCTTCTTGGCATCATTGAAAGTGGATGGTGGTTTTGGGAAGGCAGCAGTACCATATTGGGTAATCTCTTTGGCAGCCATGGATGAGCAGAAACATTGCAGTGTTCCGACTCCCATTCAAGGCCTCTTTTGCCAGTTTGGCAAGATTCAACAGCCTCACAAGCACAGACCCTGTGCTAGCACCTGGGTTGCTGCCCCTGGCTCTGAGGTCAGTGACTCTCTTTACTCTAGCTATTTGGTAAGTAGATGATTGCGCTTCTTGTTTTGAGGTGCACCACACTTGGTGTTCCTTCACGCCTACTAACAACTGGTTGACCTCTACCACCATAGTACTTCTTTGTGCTCATCTACTTCTGCTCGCAGTGTTCTGGGCACCTGGATGTCGCTGTTTCTCGCGCTTTCTGTACCTGGTTGTAACTGCCTTTAGCTTCATTACACTGTATGAATGACACTGTGTGTTAAATTGTGGCGTTGCACTTCTTATCTCGGTTGTATTAGCAATTGTCAGATTGATGATAAATTAAACATCTGCGGAGCCGTCCTTTTCTTCAAAAGTATCGTACTGGCTGGAGTTCGCTTTGACTCCACATCTGCCAACTGTCGATTTTTCACTTCGACTGAGGTGCACATGGCACGCACAAGCAGCTTGCTGGACCTTGGCTACTCTCTGGGAGAGCACTCTCGACTCCTCGTGTTGCAGGGTTTACGTATCCCATCCTTGTTGCCATCTATAATGTCTGCCCCGGTTCACTGACAAAATATTGAAACCACAAACATCATGGGACATTAATATAGTGTCAGAAATATTGAGTACAATAATATCTTTATCCCATACCTATAGTGAAAATGACAAAAATATCAAAAAAACATATTGCTATACACTAATATTAAACGCAAAGATATTTTTTGAATACAAACATAGTTAAACATTGTTAACATTAAATATATTAACACTAAACAGTAATAGGTAATAGAAGAGGTGTGGCGCCGCTGGTTTGATCCCCAGCTCCGGCGGCAGGGGTCTGTCCAGCACCATGCGACACTGGCCAGTAGCTCACTTAATCTTCCCAACAACCCCCAGCGCCGAGAGACCCCTTCGGGGGTGATTCGTGCACTATACAACTACTGGATTTATTTACATTTAATATAATGTAAATTAAATATATTTAAATCATCTTAAATTATATATAAATGTTATACTTATTTGGAAAAATAACCTCATATAGATGTGCATGTTCCTTTAAAGAAATATAATTTAAAACTATAATTAAATTAAAAATTATAATTTATGTAACAATTTACAAATTTTTTCTAAACTGTAAAAAAATAAATAAATAAATAAATATATATATATATATATATATATATATATATATATATATATATATATATATATATATATTACCTGCTGGCGGTCCCCAGTAGGTAGTTATAGTTAGGAAATCCGCAACATTCTATTGGGAATTACTTTGGCGCGCCGGTTTTTGAATCTTCGTGAATTCCTCAAAGAAGATGGCCCGCTCCCCTCGCTCCTTCCCTGAAAGTCTCGGGAAGATTCGTCAAACGGGGGCCGAAAAAAAAGGGGGGTCCCAAAACGTGTTTTCCCCATGTTAATTTCCATAGGACGATTAGACACGGCTACAGCCCGAACGGCTGAACGGAATTACACCAAATTTGAGAAAATGTTAGGGTCTGGTACGCAGATCACGCTTTTGTTTAAATGGTGTAAATCCCTCCAGTAATTGTTGAGAAAATCGATTTTGAAAAAATTTATATATCTAGAAGCGCGCACCGTGTGCGCACGGGCCCGCGTACGTGCGCGCACCCTATGCGGACCTCTCCGTGAACGAGCTGCATGCTGATTGGCTGCCACTGTCTGTCAACACTCCAAAACAGAAATTGTTGGCAGCCATCTTGTGCCTCGATAGACTGAGGCACAGGAAAGCAGAAAAACAAACGTGTAGAACTCAAAAAGGGGGCAGGGTCGAAGCACCCTGACACCCTAGGCCTGCTCAGGGGGTCCCACAAGGACCCCGAAGGTCCCAACATTTTAAACATTTTTTGGGGGAAAATCGCTGGGTATGCGCACCGTGCGCGTACCTCGCTGAGGTACGTGTACGGTGCGCGCACCCCGTGTCAGGGTGCTTCTACCCTGCCTCCTTTTGAGTTTTCCACCTTTGTTTCACTGCTTTCTTCTGCCTTGGTTCTACCGAGGCACAAGATGGCTGCCAACACTTCCTGGTTTGGAGTGTTGACAGACAGTGGCAGCCAATCAGCATGCCTTCCCGAGAAAGCAGCATGCTCATTGCCTGGTGACACTAATAAATAGGAAGTGTTGACATCTATCTTGTGCCAAGGCACAAAAAAGCAGAAAAACAAACGTGTAGAACAAAAAAGGGGGCAGGGTAGACACACCATGACCCCCTAGGCCTGCCCAGGTGGTCCCACAAGGACAAAAAAGGCTCACATTTTTTGCTTAAAAACCCGGTTTCTTTTAAAAAAAATTACCCCCCGGGGGATCAAATCGTGAGGTCATAGTGATAGAGAAGTGTGCGGGGGTCCCCAATCCCCCCCACACTGCCCGGGGGACGGCTGCCTTCCGGGGCAAAGCAACGCAGCCCCCTGGCGCATACTGGAGGCTCCTGGTGGGCTAGTTGGACCCCAGGGAACCCCAGTATGCAAGGAGAATTAGTTCCCCCTCTGCAAACACGCCCGGGGGCTGCGTTGCAGAGAGGTGTAAAAAAGGGTGTGGCCTCATTACACCTTTCTGCAATGCAGCCCCCTGGCGCATACTGGAGGTTCCAGGTGGGCTAGTTGGCCCCCAGGGACCCCCAGTATGCAAGGGGAATTAGTTCCCCCTCTGCAAACACGCCAGGGGGCTGCGTTGCAGAGAGGTGTACAAACATTTTTATTTAATGTCATTTAAAAAATAATATATCTAAAAATAAATAATTTATAATAATGTAGTAAATCAGTATAAAAAATATAACAATTATTACATTTAAAAATTATCATTTACAAAACCATTGAAATTCACTGAAAAACCATAGGTTTCAGCCACGTTATAGTTAGGAATTACCATTTAAAAAACCTTTGAAATTCACTTAAAAAAACATAGGTTTCAGCCACGTTATAGTTAGGAATTAGCATTTAAAAAACCTTGCAAATTCACTGAAAAAACCATAGGTGTCACACACGTTATAGTTAGGAATTGGCATTTTAAAAACCTTTGAAATTCACTGAAAAAACCATAGGTTTCACACCAGTTATAGTTAGCTGGTCATTTAACTCATACAAAACCTATGAAATTCCCCTGTTATAGTTAGTTCAGCTAACTATAACTTGCGCGCCCACAATGCACTGCTGATGACGTCATAGATTAAATCACTCATGACATGGTCAGTGACATCACTCATGACATAACTGATGACATCTCATTGCGAATGCATTTCGGCGTCTTTTTGCCTTTTTCAGCGCCAGGGGTGTATATAAATATACACAATAAATTACTAACTGTAACAAATCATTTGGAAAAAATTCTAAAATAGATTCCAATTTAATTACACACAAAATAAAAAAATACATTTTACTAAAATATTATTATATATTGCAAACAATAAATAAAAATATTATAATGTTAAATACAAAGAAAAAACATTATAATATAAATGTAACAATATAAACTAAACCGTAAAATTGTATGAATAATAGATGTACTATTCCCTCTCTAATCTCTGCAACAGTGTGAAATCGTTGGACTCAAAAGGGGTAAAATTTACTATACCCACTCCAGTCTGTGCAACAGTAGGGAAAGTGTGGGACTCAGGAGGGGTGCAAATTACTATTCCCACTCCAGCCACTGCAACATTTGGGAAAGTGTTGGATTGCGGAGGGGTAAAATTTACTATTCCCTTTCCAGTCTGTGCAACATAGGGAAACTGTTGGACTCAGGATGGGTATACATTACTATTTTCACTCCTGTCGGGAAAGTATGGGATTACGTAGGGGTAAAATTAACTATTCCCACTCCGGTCAGTGCAACAGTAAGGAAAGCGTTGGACTCAGTGGGGTATCAATTTACTATTCCTACTCCAGTTGGTGGAACAATAGGGAAAGTGTTGGCTTGCATAGCGGTAACATTGACTATTCCCAAACCAGCCTGTGCAACAGTAGGGGAAGTGTTGGATTGCAGAGGGGTAAGATTTACTATTCCCACTCCATTCTATGCAGCAGCAGAGAGAGAGTAGTTCACTTCAGACAAATTAAATATTTGAACAACTACTTTAAATAAAAACAAATATAAATATTTAAATTTGAAATATATAAATAATATTTTTAAATGAAAAAAGTACATATTTATTACAATATTTAAACAATATTTTACATTCAAACAAATAATAATAATGATATATTAAACTACCACACTATATTTTCGCAATTATAAAAACTAACATATATGATGTTATTTACAATTAAAAAGCAAAACACAATTAACACATAACATAATAAATAACTAACAACACACACCAAAAAATGTCTTCAAATTTTAACTTAAACTTCACACCCTTTAGTTCGAGAAACCAAACACCGTGCACCTAATATATATTTAATACAAATCTTAATTGCATAATTTACATAATTAATGATCAATAAATGATCAATAAAACAATTAATAACAATAAACCAATGATACATTAATTATATTTAATGAATTTCCCATCTTTTACCTCTACAAACACAACCCGCAACTCATATATGACTTAAAAAAAGTTTCATTACACAATTTGCGTAATTAATTTTCAATTAAATAGTTGTTAATAATAAACATACACCAAAAATATCTCTTGAAATTTTAAGTTAAACTTCCCACCTTTTATCCCAAGAAACCGAATAACGTGCACCTAATATATATTTAATAAAATGTTGAATTAAATAATTTATATAATTATCAATAAATTATCAATAAAACAACTAATAACAATTAACCAATAATACATTAATAAATTTAATAAAATTCCCATATTTTACCTCTACAAACACAACAACCCGCAACTCATATATAACTTTAAAAAAGTTTAAATACACAATTTGCATAAATAATTATCAATTAAAGTTATTAATAATAAACCCACACCAAAAATATGTCTTGAAATTGCAACTTAAACTTCCCACCCTTTATCCTGAGAAACCCAACAAAGTGCACCTGATATATATTTAATAAATCTTAATTACATAATTTACACAATTAAATATCCATAAATTATCAATATAACAATTAATAAGAATTAACCAATAATACATTAATTATATTTCATGAAATTCCCATCTTTTACCTCTAAAAACACAACAACCCACAACTCATATATAACTTAAAAAAAGTTTAATTACGCAATTTGCATTATTAATTATTAATTAAATATTTATTAATAATACACATTAATTATTATTACATTCATTTCCTTCACATCCGTTACCCCTACAAAGACTGATATCCACACCCAAAAAATAATCACACATTAAATGAACTGCACAATTTACATAACTAATTATCCATTAAGTAATTAATACTTATTACAAAATAATTAATATTAAATTACTTCCCACCCTATACCCCTACAAACCCCTCAACCCAGACATAAAACGTTATGTAATTAAAAAATAATCACACAAGTAACATAATTAATCATCAATTAAATATGAATTAATATTGAATAACCAATTATAATTAATTTACTTCCCACCCTGTACCCCTATAAGCCCCACAATCCGCTAAGGCACTAAAAAATACAAAAGAACTATTAAAAACAACAAAAAATGTAAAAAATATTATACAAATAAAATATGTACTAAAATACATAAAAATAATTAAAAAACGATTGTATTAACAACAAAATATTTGTAAATGATATTAACAACATAGATATTTTTAACATTGTTATTTAAAACATAGATATTCTTAACAATGACATTATTTACCTTAAAATCG
The DNA here is from genome assembly GCF_964263255.1 of Lissotriton vulgaris. Taxonomy (NCBI): domain Eukaryota; kingdom Metazoa; phylum Chordata; class Amphibia; order Caudata; family Salamandridae; genus Lissotriton; species Lissotriton vulgaris. The sequence goes on from NC_141694.1 coordinate 1,648,372,118, forward strand.
ATATTCTTGTCCACGATATTTTTGCACATGGTATTTGTGCACCATGATAATTCAAACTCGATATTTCTGCTCCTCAATATTTTTCTTTCCGATATTTTGTCTGAATACCGTCTTCCACAGCCTGGTGGCATGTAAATAAAATTATGCCACACTCGGAACTCGGTATTACACGTCTTTATCCTCTAGAGTGTAACCGTTAACTGAAATGTACTGCATCATGAATTTAATCAACTATACACCCAATCACATACGTCACTAGACTATGGAGTTTGTTAGGGCCCATAAGGGTCACGAGCTCTATAGAACATAAGACACTACATTGGGCAGCAGCCATCTAGGAATGATCTTTCCTATTCTGTAAGCAAAATCCTCGCAACCACGCGCACATATTGTAAGGATTTTCCATTCTAGTGTAGAAGATGTCCATATACCATTATGTTACCAGCCAGATCCAGTAAAACCACTTGAAACAGATCAACTGGACCATAGAAACAAAAGCCACTCAATGCTAGCCCACGCTGATCAAGTCAATCTTACCCTGCGAACCGTCCCTTTTTTTGTTATTTTTGTCATGAGTAGCTTACTTACACAGCAAACATAACACAGCCATTCCATGTAGCCAGACTTTTCGTACTCTGACTCTTGCAGTACTGCATAAGGCACTTTTATTGAACCACCCAAGAAGGTGGCGCAGCCGCCTGACGTATTTTTCATGTTTAACTACGCATGATTTATTTTGTTTTCAAAATGATATACTAAAAGAGATCACTTCACGCAAAAGCTGTGTTTAGTTTACATCACGCCGAGGCCTTGAAATGAAAAAACTTATTTTTCAAGTTGAAATATGCCAAAGAATTTGAATTACCGCCGTAATGCCGAGAGTAACCATAGACATTTTATCTTCCCTTGCCCCTAATCAAAAGGAACGTATGGCAGTTTTGAGGTTGTCTTCTGGTTTTGTAGTTATTGGTCCCTTTTCAAGAAAATAGAAAGTTCAGATCAAACAGCTATGTTGGTTGGCTCTGATCTCAGCATAGTTTGATTTGTTTCTTTTACTGCTGCAAAACTATTGCAGATGTTCTGCTTCACTGTAAAACTAAAGATGCTTTTACTGAACGGTAAAGTAGTTTAGGATCTAAATTAAATAAAATAAAAAAGTCTATTTTAAATCCCCTGTTCAGAGCGTTAGTGTATGAATATATTCAAGTGGTAAGAACGATTCTCTTATGTTTGGATTTCATTAAAGGTAATCATAAATCAGTTTTGTTACTATTGTTTCAATGTTTCTTTTGTTTTACCTGTTTGTGACATTGCACGAGCAACCTGTTTTAAGAATCTGATAGGCTTAGTCAGGGCTTTAAGTAGGATGAAAAAACTAGGGGACTCTCTCAAATGGGCGTGGTCAATGTAATTAAGGGCGTGGCTTAAAAACACTGAAAGCTAAAAATTTGTGTTTAGTACAGTGTGCCCCCCGGTTTGTATTTTGCTGTTCCTGTCATTGCTCTGCCACCCCAGTTCAGACATGGCTATATGCAAATCAGTCTGACCCTGTGCCTCATGGGAACAGTCCAGCCCGAACTGCCAAGCCATGTCTTCCCTGGACCGCAAACAAGCTTCCGAGGACTGGTTTCTGGCATTCCAGCGGTCTACAGCCCGGCTTGCTTGAATCCAGTGGCAAAGTGAGAAAGGTACTCACGTCTGAGCATACCCTGCTTGTTTCCGGTCCAGGGAAGGCATGGCTTGGCAGTTCGGGCTGGACTGTTCCCATGAGGCACAGGGTCAGACTGATTTGCATATAGCCATGTCTGAACAGGGGTGGCAGAGTGGGCTAAAGAACGGTGATGGATCAAACCCAGATCTTTTGACTGGGTGTGAGTGTTTGATTGGTTCAGATGCTCCGTCCATCAACACCCCCTTTTGTAATGCACATCATTGGGCTTGCTTACTAACACCCCTGTGCAGACCAACGCCTGGGGTGGAGCAAAAGGGAGGGGAAGACAATACAAACAATTACATTTTAGGATCACCGAAGAAAAGTGCAGCCAGTTAACATTAAAACTAGCTCGGATGTGTACTCGCTCCAATTTTATTCCTCGGCCATCCGGCTAGGTTTAAAAACTTGATGAATGGTGGTAAAAGGAGAAAATTAAGATTCCTTCACCCCTCCTTACTGCCAAGGTGTCAACATGTTTCTGCTGTATAAATCGTGCCCACGTGACGGGTCACTCCGGTATTCATCAGGACCCTTCGGATCCCAAAATGAGGTACCCTCTTATCCTTCCTCAGGTATCTGTGGAATGAAATCCTTCCAACTTAGGGTTACCCTATTAAACACACACTCCGTAACTTTTGTCACGGAGGGTGCACCTTGACAAAAGTTTGACTACCGGTGGTCACTCCCAACACCTTGCTATTTCTAGCGATTCATTTGGTGAAACTCGATTACGGAGTTTGTGTTTAATAGGGTAACCCTAAGTTGATTTAAAGAGGACTTTGATTCCATTATATATATATGCCTCCATCTCATTTGTTTTGCTGGAATGAGTCTGTCCTTGAGAAATTCTCAATACTTTCCGATTGAAAACGTATTGTGAGCTCTTTGGGGCCTATTACGATGGAGCACGGGACCGACCGCCGAAGTTGCAGCGTTCCGGCCATGCAAATTAGGATGCGCCGACCACACTGGCGGGTGCATCCTCGACATTAACATTGCGGCGGGCGGTGCTTTAAGCAGCACCCGCTGCAATGTTGATGCCCATGTTGTGGAAGGCACTGCGCGGTGCCTACCACCTTGTGCATGGCAATGATGGGGGTACCATGGGTACCCCCAAGTGCAAACACCCACACCCTCCACCCCCGGGGGCCCACCATGAAAGGCATGCATCCTAAAATGGACAGGCACCGCCACCATGTTGAGTCCCTTATCTGCCCAGCCACCAACCCGACCGGCGGGTTGGGTGAACGATCTTTCCGTCCGCCGCGGTGCCCCCGCCATACTAATATGGCGGGGGTGAACCAGGGACATTTGGCGGGCGGATCACCACCTGGTGTTGGAATAGTAAACTAAATGTTTTAAATTTGCGCCCCCCCAACGCAAGTCGTTGTAACGACTTGCGTTGTTACAAGCGCGTTGTAATGGTAGGTCGTTGTAACGCGCGCGTGGTAATGTCATATATCCGTGGAGAAACATGAGCTTCCTATCCTTTTGCGTCTGAATCTCGGGACCATTTACGCAGATCTGAAGTTACGTTTTGGGGAATATCTGCAGATCCTGGTGGATAGGTATTTGGGACCTTTGCAATGGATCGCTTTGAAGATAGTGTCTCCTGTTTTAAACATGCATTGCTGCGCTACTGGGAGCCAATGAAGCTCCCTCATCAACAGCTTTATGTGGCAATGTCTAGGCTGTTGAAGGATATAAGCTTTATTTTTGATCATCTGAAGTCTGTGATTTTGGGTAATAGGGAGACCCAGGTAAATAGCATTAGCGTAATGAAGTCTAGACAGAATCAAGGCAATAATAATTTGAGTGCTGGCCTCTGTGGTGGAGAATTCTCTACTTTTCCTGAGCTTTCTGAGTTGGAGAAAGCAGGACGCCGTAACCATGCTAATCGAGGGTTTCATGGATAGGTCCATCTCAATTTGGACGTCAAGACTTTTTACCGTGCTCTTGGGCTTGGATGGGGGACCTAACTCTTTTGGCCAGTAAGCAGGGGTCCAGTAATTTCATTTATTGTTGGATACTACAATCTCTGTTTTATCAGAGTTAAGTTTTAACTGGTTGCTATTCATCCAGTCTCTAATGAACCGCAGGGTGTTCTGGAAAAGCTCCTTGGAGTCTGATGTCTCGTCAATTGTAAAAATCATCTGCATATTATCCGCGTAATCATAAATGTTAACCTTCATTTGTTTGAAGGTATGTATCAGGGGACAGATGTAAAGGTTAAAGAGATTGGGGGGGCAGGGAGGAGCCTTGTGGTAGACAACAGTTCGTACTAACTATAGCAGAGCTATAAGGTGTGATGAGGACTGACTGAGTTTGGTCTTTTAAGAAGGATTTCATCCAATTTCAGGGAGTTCCCCTAAGACCTACCGCAGCCATTTGATCCTCTAAGAGTTTGTGATCGACAGTATTGAGTGCTGCTGATAGGTCCAGTAGGACCAGTGCCTCATCAGCCCTTTCTTTTAGGTCATCCACTACAGATAAAATGATTGATTTGGTGGAGTGGGAGGGCCGAAAACTTGCCTGGTGGGATCAAAGGAACAAAGATGTTCAGCTACATTTGCCTCTATAATTTAAGCGGGGTAAGGGAGAAGAGATATGGGCCTGTAGTTGTCTAAACGCTGGGAGTTCAAGCTAGATTATTTTGAAGCAGGATTATCACTACTTCTTTGAAGGGGAAGGGGACATCTCCTTGCACGAGGGACAGGTTCAATAGAGAGAGAGAGCACTTTCTGGAAAGGAAGTAAGAATTCATTTCGTATATGGGGGGACAAACATCTTTAGGAGAGCCTGATCTGTGAGACGGTCTTTGTTTAAGCATGAGAAGGTGGAAATTGTAATAGGGTTAATGTTTTCAAGTGGGTTCTTCGTTTCCTGTGGGCTAGGGACGATGGATTCTTGTATTTTTTCTAGAAAGAAGAGATTAAGAACATCGCACAATTTCTGAGAGGGAATGGTAGGAGGTGGTACTCGGTCGAGTTGCAAAGACCCCTTACTATATTAAAGATGTCTTTCACTTTATTGTCTGAGTTTATGACTTTGTTAGCGAAGAAGGATTTCTTTGCCTCTGAAATGGCTTTTTATAGGCTGTCAAGCTTTGAGTAAATATCTCCTTAGTTTCTGGTGAATATATTCTATGCCATTTCTGTTCTGCCTCGCACGTTCTTAGTTTAGCTAATTTTAACTCAGCGGAAAACCATTTGGATGCCTCTTGTCGCAGAGCGCGACTGGTTTGAGGGAGGCATGTATATTACTAGCCTTCAATTGCCAATTTGAGATCTCTTTCTCATAGTTGTCTACTTTGTGTGTCATGGCAGGCAGACTGAGAGCCAAGATATTATGAAAGGAATTCAATTTTGTGTGATTCTTATTTCTGGTCATAATTTTGTGACGAGCCAGGGGTTTGGGTAAAATAATGTCATTAATGTAAAGCTGATTAAGTGATGGTCTGACCAAATGCACGGGTGAATAACTAAATTCTGGAAAGTAAGGTTAATGGACCAACCCTGTTGGAGTGTATGTCCTTTAATATGAGTGGGCACATGTATATGTTGTTCAAGATTCAGACTCTGTTGCATTTCAGTCAATTCCCTGAAGCCCAAACCCTTCTTCTTCATTCGCCCAATAGTTCATATCTCCAATTATTAAAACATTTGCGTAATCCATAGTCAGTGAGGCGATGCTGTTTGCTAGATCTTTAGGAAGCACCAACATCAGTATTGGCGGTCTATAGATAAGTACACACACCAATGCGAAGGTGGGGGAGTCCAGCTATCAGCCAGTGTAATCCCTAGTGGAGAGATGGCTGTGAAAGAAAGACACTTTTTATTGGCTACTGTCACACCATCCCCTCTTTTTCCAGAGGATCTGTTTGTCTGTAATAGGTAATAGTTTTTCGGTAGTGCAGCTAATATATCAGGGGTGGATGTCATGAACCGTATATCAGGAGAGTTGATGTCTAGTAGGTTGAATAACTCCAACTGAACCATAGAGCAAGTGTTTAAGTATATAATGTTTAATTCCTTTATTGGGTGGATGTTGACTGTGGAGCTAGTATTCTTATTATTCGGTAAATGTTTGGCAAGCCAAAAAGTATCTGAGTTCATTGCTGGGCCGGAGTTGAGAAGGCCTAGTTTGTTGAGCTTGTATTTACCTGAGGAGTCAAGCTGCTACTTGTCTTGTGAGGCCAGCCGTTTCAATCCCTCCGATGTATACATACTTTTTTTGGCATAATAACTGGCCCTGGGCCCCATCCGGACATGGACGGTTGTTGACGAGCTTGCCTTTGGCGGGCCAATGGCATGCTTACTACGCGCGTGTCTGCTTTGCGTCCGCGCTACTGCAGTAGTTTTAGGGCCCGCAGAGTACAACAGGCTCTGCCTCTCCCCTACTGATTGGTTACCCTCAGCCCAACCAGCTTCTTGCTTGCTAGCTGGAGGCATCTAAAAGCCATCAAGACGATGCAAGTCAACTAATTTGATGCAACAATTCAAATTCAAATTCAGCAGTTCGCTTCTTTTGGGCGTTAACCAAGCTGAATTAACACGCCTTCAGCATGTGCAAAATGCAGCCGCCAGAATGCTAGTAGGCCTGCCCAAATTCTGTTCCGTCAGCCGCACCATCCACGACCTTCATTGGTTGCCTGTCGGACAGAGGATAAAGTTCAAAGCTCTGTGCCTGACCTTTAAGATCCTAAAGGCCTCTTCACCTCCTATTCTTGCATAGGCAATTACCTACTACACCCCTGCTAGAGTACTACGTTCAACGGGTCAATTTCTGGCCTGTGTTCCTCGCTTCAGGAACGCCAGAGTGGGCGGTCGCTCCTTTGGCGTTCTGGCAGCGAGTCTCTGGAACACACTACCTGTTGACATCCGTGCCATATCTGACATATTGTCTTTCCGAAGAGCTATCAAAACTTTTCTGTTTCCATTACCCTAATCTTGATTCCGGCTAATCCCCTCTTCTGGTTGTGTTATTTTGTCCATTATAGCGCCGGGACGCCACTTTGCTGCGGCAGCTGAGCGCTCTATAAATTTTATAACATAACATAACATAACATAACATAACAAAAGGTTAAAAAAGAGTCACAGTCCAAAAAGTAAAATTGAAATTGGTAACACGGATTTCAGAGTAGCGGGTGGCTTCTAACTGTAGTTTTAAGGCCCGTGGAGTACAACAGGCACAGCCCCTCCCTTACTGATTGGTTGCCCTCAGCCCAATCAGCTTTTTGCTTGCTTGCTAGCTGGAAGCATCTAAAAGCTGTCAAGACGGCTCAAATCGACTAATCTGATGCAACAATACAAATTCAAATTCAGCAGAAATAAGGTTAAAAAAGAGTCACAGTGCAAAAAGTAACACTAAAATTGGTAACACAGATTTCAGAGCAGCGGGTGGCTTCTAACTGCATGTCCGCGCTACCGCCATAGTTTTAAGGCCCACACAGAACAACAGGCTCTGCTCCTCCCCTACTGTTTGGTTACCCTCAACCCAATCAGATTCTTTGCTTGCTTGCTGGCTGAAGGCGTTTAAAAGCCGCAAATATGGCGCAAATCGACTAATCTGATGCCACAATACAAATTTAGAAGTAATAAGGTTAAAAAAGAGTCACAGTGCAAAAAGTAACATTAAATTCGTAACACAGATTTCAGAGACGCGGGTGGCTTCTAACCAAATGTGGCTGAAGTGATTGATAAGTGCTGGATATGAGGTAATGGCTCTGAAAAGCTTTTTAGGGAGAGTGTAAGGACGAATGGCCGCAGGGTATACTGAGAGGTGTTAAGCCCTGTGCCACAGTTGGCAATACTGGAGCCGTTAGGCCTCCGTAAGCTGGTAGTCCACTCTGCACTGGTCAAAGGACTTCATGACCTCTCCCGTGAAGAGGTCAATGAGTGTCCGAAATTCCCTGTTGCTCCATAGGTGAAATGAAAGGGTTGAGGGCGCTGGAGGGAAGTCTGAGTTTAGCGCTATTGGTGTGGTTGAGGAGGGGTAGGTAGTCAGACCTTTTTTAAGTGTCACTTTGTCCCAAATGTCAAGGGCAGTCCAAGTAAAGGTGGCAATGTATGCACCATGTGGCCAGGCGTGCTTAGGCAGCCAGGCCAAGTCCCATAATGGCTGACACACCACAGCTCAGTCCATGTGGACCAGTGCTTCTCACTCTCTCGAACCACCAACTTAGAGATGTAACATAAGTTAGCCATCCAGTAATACTCAAGAAGATTAGGGCATGCTAGGTCTCCCCATTCCCATGGGAGGTATAGAGTCAAAATATCAAGTTTTTATTATCGACTAGACATAATATCGAGTAAAAAATATAGAATAAACATAATATCGACTAGACAGAATATAGACTACCAAAATATTGACTAGAAAATTTTAGTATCGAATAGAATGGACATAATATCGAATCAAAAATATAGAATGGACATAATATCGACTAGCCAGAATATAGACAACAAAAATATTGAATTTAAGGTAAGTTAATATAAATTTTTAATTTTTGTGTAATATTATTCTGTAGCGGGTTGTGGGTTTAAAGGGGAATAGGGTGGGAAGTAATTTAATTATAATTAATTAAGTATGTTATTTTATTTATTGGTATTTATTTAGAATTAATTTTTAATGAATTATTACTTGGTAATTAATTAAAATATAATTGATAATTTTAAATTATTAATTGATAAATATGTTAATTGTAGTAATTTATTTTCTGTAGCGGGTTCTGGGTTTATAGGGGAATAGGGTGGGAAGTAATTTAATTATAATTATTTCAATATGTTATTTTATTTATTGGTATTTATTTAGAATTAATTGTTAATTAATTATTCATTGGTAATTATTTAAAATATGATTGGTAATTAATTTAAAATTATTAATTGATAAATATGTTAATTTTAGTAATTTATTTTCTGTAGCGGGTTCTGGGTTTATAGGGGAATAGGGTGGGAAGTAATTTAATTATAATTAATTCAATATGTTATTTTATTTATTGGTATTTATTTAAAATGAATTGTCAATTAATTATTAATTGGTAATTAATTAAAATATAATTGGTAATTAGTTTTAATTGATTAATTGATAAATCTGTTAATTTTAGTAATTTATTTTCTGTAGTGGGTTGTGGGTTTACAAGGGAATAGGGTGGGAAGTAATTTAATTATAATTAATTAAATATGTTATTTTATTTATTGGTATTTTTTAAAATAATTGTAAATTAATTATTAATTTGTAATTAACTAAAATATAATTGGTAATTCATTTTAATTGATTAATTGATGAATATGTTAATTTTAGTAATTTATTTTCTGTAGCGGGTTGTGGGTTTATAGGGGAATAGGGTCGGAAGTAATTTAATTATAATTAATTAAATATGTTATTTTATTTATTGTTATTTATTTAGAATTAATTGTTAATTAATTATCAATTGGTAATTAATTAAAATATAATTTGTAATTTATTGTAATTGATTAATTGATAAATATGTTACTTTTATTACATTATTTTCTGTAGTGGGTTGTGCGTTTATAGGGGAATAGCTTGGGAAGTAATTTAATTGCAGGTAATTACATTTTTTAAATATTTTTTTGCGTCTAATTTTTATTTTGTAAATTAATTTATTGGTAATTGGTAAATAATTAGTATTAGTAGGTAATTTTTATTATTAGTTAATTTTTATTTGTAATTTTAATTGATTCATTAATATATTTTATAAAATTGTAAAATATTTAAATTATTTTGTAATTGGTATTAATATTCATGTTATTTATATTTATATATGAAGTATTTACTTTCCCTACTATTGCGCTCACTGGAGTGGGAATGGTAATGTTTACCCCTACGCTATCCAACGCTTTCCCTACTGTTGCGCTCTCTGGAGTAAGAATAGTAATTTTTATCCCTACACTATCCAACGCTTTCCCTACTGGTGCCCTCTCTGGAGTGGGAATAGTAATTTTAACCCCTACGCTATCCAACGCTTTCCCTACTGTTTCACTCACTGGAGTGGGAATAGTAATTTTTACCCCTACGCTATCCAACACTTTCCCTACTGTTGCACTCACTGGAGTGGGAATAGTAATTTTTATCCCTACGCTATCCAACGCTTTCCCTACTGTTGCACTCTCTGGAGTTGGAATAGTAATTTTTACCCCTACGCTATCCAACACTTTCCCTACTGTTGCACTCACTGGAGTGGGAATAGTAATTTTTATCCCTACGCTATCCAACGCTTTCCCTACTGTTGCACTCACTGGAGTGGGAATAGTAATTTTTACCCTTACACTATCCAACACTTTCCCTACTGTTGCACTCACTGGAGTGGGAATAGTAAGTTTTACCCCTACGATATCCAACATTTTCCCTACTGTTGCACTCACTGGAGTGGGAATAGTAATTTTTATCCCTACGCTATCCAACGCTTTCCCTACTGTTGCACTCTCTGGAGTAGGAATAGTAATTTTTATCCCTACGCTATCCAACGCTTTCCCTACTGTTGCACTCACTGGAGTGGGAATAGTAATTTTTACCCCTACGCTATCCAACATTTTCCCTACTGTTGCACTCTCTGGAGTGGTAATAGTTATTTTTACCCCTACGCTATCCAATGCTTTCCCTACTGTTGCACTCTCTGGAGTGGGAATAGTAATTTTTACCCCTACGCTATCCAACGTTTTCCCTACTGTTGCTCTCCCTGGAGTGGTAATAGTAATTTTTACCCTCTCACTATCCAATGCTTGCCCTACTGTTGCACTCTCTGGAGTTGGAATAGTAATTTTAACCCCTACGCTATCCAACGCTTTCCCTACTGTTTCACTCACTGGAGTGGCAATAGTAATTTTTACCCCTACGCTATCCAACGCTTTCCCTACTGTTGCGCTCACTGGAGTGGGAATGGTAATGTTTACCCCTACGCTATCCAACGCTTTCCCTACTGTTGCGCTCTCTGGAGTAAGAATAGTAATTTTTACCCCTACACTATCCAACGCTTTCCCTACTGGTGCACTCTCTGGAGTGGGAATAGTAAATTTAACCCTCTCGCTATCCTACAGAAAAAATATTGTATATGTTTTTTTAATAATATGTATATATATATATATATATATATATATATGTTTTAAAATTATTTTTTTTTTTTTAAAGTTACATTAATTATTTGTTAATTTTAAGTTTATTTAAGTATGTTTAAATTAATTATATTAGTTTAAAATTACTTTTAAGATACTTAAAAAATTCGATATTTTGACTGTCTATATTTTTTCCTATCGATATTTTGGAGTCGATGTTTTTGTACTTACCTGTTTGTAGATAGGAAGTCTATATTCTGGCATTCGATATTGTTACCTCGATAATTTGGCAAGTCGATATTTTGACTGTCGATATTCTGTCAGTGATCCCCCATGGGAGCCTCAGCAGTGAATTAGCTATCCGGGGTCATTTTCCGTTCCAAGTAAAGGTTGGGATGTCCTGTTGTAGGTGCAGAATATCATCCTGCGTAATCGCTGTGGGCAGGGTCTGGAAGATATAAAGGATCCACAGAAGCACACTTATTTTTACAACGTTCATATGCCCCATCCAGGAGATGTGAAGAGACTTCCACCTCTGAAAGTCGGCCAGAATGGAGCAGCGAAGGTGAGACCAGTTAGCTTGAAACCAGGAGGAGAGAGTGGGAGTGATGTTGAATCCCTGTATCTAATGGCATCCTGGGGCCACTGAAAGGGAGTGAGGCACTGCAGGGCCAGAAAATCCTGATCAATGATAGTTAAGTTGAGCACAATATGCCTTGGCTATATTGATCCAAAAGCCAGAGGCTGCCTCATAGACCTGCAGGCAGGTCACAATGCTTGAGAGGGAGACATCGAGCGGAGAGAGTGTGAGGAGGAGATGATCCACAAAGAGACTAATCTTGTGGGGTTGGTCACCAAGGGAATGCCTTTCACTGTGTCCTTGTTTCACATTGTAATGGCGAGAGGCTCAACCGCCAAGGTAAATAATAAGGGCCATAGTGTGCACCCTTGACGTGTACCTCAAAGAATGGTTACAGGCCTCGTGGTTTGTCCATTTACCAGTACATTGGCTACCAGTGCCACATACCAGGCCTTTATCCTAGAGAGCAAACAAGGCCCCAGCCCAATCTTTACCAACACAGTACGGAGGAAGAACCACTCTACCCTATCAAAGGCCTTCTCCACTTCCAATGAGAAAAGGCATGCTGAGATATCATAATACCGCGATTTTTCAACTAAGTGAGCTATGCGGCGGACATTATCTGCACCCTGTCTATGATGAATAAAGCCAACTTGATCCGGGTGGATAAGGCCCGGGAGATAGGGTTCGAGTCTAGAGGGTAGGATTTTAGTAACAAGCTTTGTGTCCGTATTGAGTAGGGCTATGGAATGATAGGAAGAGCGCAAGTTTAGGTCTTTGCCTACCTTGGGTTTGAGAGAGATTGTGACAGAAGCCATCGTGGGTGTGAGACCTGTTTTTTGTAAGAAGGAATTAAATAGCCGTATTAGGTGGTCTTGTAAGTCCGGTAAAAAGAGCAGATAAAAATAAACCGGAAGGCCATCTTGCCCCAGGGTTTTAACCAGGGGTAGAGTTCCTTGAGAGAAATCAGTTCATCCACGAGATCTGCATTGGTATGGATATAGGGATTCCCACTCGCAAGTGTCTAAATATGCTTTGATCACCTCTGGGGATGGATCGTTCTGAGAGTATAACATTTGATGAAAATCATGAAAGGCCTGGCGTTTGTCCCATTCTGTTAACACCCGTCCTCCATCTAAAAGTTAGTAATATGTGTCTTGGTACGTGCCTGGCAAAGCCTGTGATCTAGGAGTCTGCCCATCTTGTTGCACCCCCTCGTAGTAGCGCTGTTTCAGTGCCAGAAGTGCATGCTCAGCCTTTCCTGTCCTCTGTGTGCCAAGGTGGCTGCGCCCCATGGCAAGCTACCGTTTAGTGCGACAGGAGGATGTAGATTTGTCCAGTTGCTCTAATTGTTTAATCTTCACCATCAAGTTAGAGTTCACAAATCTGGCCTCCCGTACCCAGGCAATGGCAATAGATGTGATCGCACCCTGGATGGTAGCCTTGAATCCGTCACAGAGAGGTTTCGGGAAGGATGTTAAGAGAGAAGTACTCATTGATACCCTTGCGCATCTCAGCCACAATTACCGGGTCCTGTAGGAGGTGTGCGAGGCAGGTGCCAGGGTGGCGGTTCCTAGTGGAAAGGGTACTGCTTGCCCACGTGGGAAACATTCTTTACGACGCAACTATTACCCCGCACTACCATTACAACGCGGGGATTACAGCGAAAGTCGTTACAACGACTTTCGCTGCAGGGCGCTGTTGGATAGGGAATAGTTTAATTTTCTATCCAACACCTTCCCTACTATTCACGGGGACTGGAGTTGGAATAGAACATTAAACTATTCCACTATCCAGCGCTCCCCAACGCAAGTCGTTGTAACGACTTGCGTTTTAATCCCCGCGTTGTAATGGCATGCGGGGTAAAAGCATGCGTTGTACTGACATACTACCGCCCACCCGCCCACGTTAGCTTAAATGTGTATGTTCTGAAATAGAGATATCTGAAAGCTCTACGGTGTCCAGGTGTCGAAGGGGGGAATGAGTTACTAAGGCATACTCAATCTGGGAGTAGGAGGTATGTATGTGTGGGTAAAAAGAGTAATCCAGCATGTCGGGTGTTTATGACGTGTCACATCTACTAAGCCCAGATTCTCAATATCACATTTGAGGTTAGATGACATTGCCCCCGCATGTTAAAATGTGGCTCCGCTGTGGTCTAAGACACCAGATTAAAATCCCCACATACAATAGTGTCACCTTCCACCCCCTCTAATTATTCTTGCATGTTGCATCTAAGGTAAGCATCCTGTGAGGTGTTCTGTGCATATATGTTAAGCAATGTGAGCCTTAACTGCCCCCAAAGGAGTTGTAAGCCCAGATATCGACCCTCCCCAGACCACTTTAGTAACAGTTGTGTAGAAGCCTGCTTTACGGAGGATGTCCAACCAAGCGTTTTGGTGTTTGTGCATGCCCAATGGCACCTGGGGTATCTTGGATGTGCCATGCGGTTGGCCCCCAGCAGGTGGGTCTCCTGCAGAAGGATGAAATCAGGGTCATGTTGCGGTATGTATTGCCAGATTTACCTGCGTTTGTTTGGGGTGTATAAGGCCCACATGCTCAGAGATATCAATTTTGTGTCTCCCAGATGGTGTAAGTAGGGCCCTCTACCTTTGAAGAAAAGATAAAACTAAAGGGCGTTCTGTGCCTATATGGGGAGGAATCCATTACTACCCAACTCATCCCCAGAGGAAGGTAGTCAAAAGAAAACCCAAACGAAGCCCATAATACTGGGGATCCATTGAACAGAGTCATGAAAGAGGAGACAACACTGTATGCACCTGTACCTCCCTGCCACTCCCAATGCTAAGTGTGATCATTTGTCATCTGCGGTAGACCCCACAGGCAGAATATGCTGACCCGAAATTAAAACAAAATACAACTAATAGAAACAACGGACCAACAGGGTCCAACAGGGACTTCCATGTATTGCGGAGGCCGGCACCTAAGCGCCCCAGACCCGCTAGAGGAGTCACACTTCTGGGGAATAAGTCACCAGGGCATGGCCATCAGAGGAGGAACGGGGTCAAAAACACAGTGTACGAAGAGGGCCTCTCCTCGGCCCACAGTCCAGTGCTGCCAGTAATATGCAGAAAATTACACAGGGCAACGTCAATATATGTAAACTGGCAGATGATAGTGTATGTCCAGAAGGGGCTTGTGGTGGAGCAAGTGGGAGAAGTTCTCCCCCCTAGGCTAGGGAGGTGATGAATGATATCTTGTTTGGTTTCCTGTGCAGACGCCTCCGCTTGTTGCCTGTCGGGGCACTGCGATTTTACCATGGGACAGATAGCCCGTAGAACCCTTTCATATGGGCCTGCGCAGGTAAGGCCTCGTGGTCCTGGGAATGGACAAGGCCCAACAGATGCTTTGGCTCCGTGAGTGATCATCAAGTGGCATTTGCCCTCCCACAGGAACAGTAAGTCGAAGGTGTGGCCCCATTAGTAGTGTTTCCGCAGTGTGATGGGAGAGAGATCATGATAGAGTCAAATAGTATGTCCCCGGAACACAAATTCAGCTTTGCCCCTAATGCTCCAGTATCACTTCTATCTTAGCAAAGAAATGCACTATGGTCAGGATTTCTGGCAACACATCCTTGCGTCCAGAGCCTGAAGGCACCCAATGTACCTTGTCAAGTGTTGGTGGAAAAGCATTGTCATCTCCTCGAATTTCCTGCAGGAGGTCTGCTGTAGAGGACATCATTTTGTTGCCCTTCACTCCTCTGGGCAACCCCCAGATGCGAATATTGTTAGGGCGGCTACCATTCCCCAAATCTTTTTGTTTGGTTTGTAAGTTGATGTTGCGCTTTTCCAGAGCCATTACCCACCTCAATAACATCTCTTGGTCTTCTGAACTAGCATCTACTGTACGTTCAAGATCGTCCACTCTCTCACCTATGTCAGAGACATCTTTCATGGAGGTTTCGAAGGCTGGATTTGAACTTGTCCTTAAGGCAGTCATTGTTGGAGCATATTTCCTTGAAGAAGCGGTCCGTGTAACCCTGCGTAACAGGGGCCGAGGACGTAGGCTCAGTCTCTGATGTCAGAGGAGGAGGCAGCATTTCCAAATCTGCAGATGAAAACTTGGTCCAGAGAGACATCAATGGATTATTCTTCAAGGTTTTATAGCGTAGCATGTCAGCAAGTTTTGCGCCAGGTGCAGGTCAAGATATGCAGGGCTATCAGATGTGTGTTGTTCTATCTCTGCCAGGGGTGGCATGAGCAGCAGCAAAAGAGGAGAAGTGTGGCCAGGGAGGAAGTAAGAGCAGATAACTGGGTGATGCTTCAGCAGAGCTTTATCCGGCTAAAATGTTGAACAGATATTGTTCAGGGTACTAAGCCGAAGGAGGGCAAGGTGCTCTTATTTAAACCCCTCGTGTAATAGAGGACCAACTAGTCACACCATCTGCCCCCTACTCCTCTCCATCTAGTTGGGCAGGGTTGTCTTCTAGCTGGTACAGTCCACCTCACTGGGGATAAGAGGTCAGGCACTGGTAGATCAGGAGAGACCACAGGGGCAGTTGATGTAGATGGCCGCACCGGCAAGGTCCTAGGCTCAGAGAGGCTAGCTCGGCCATTCCCTTCGCCCCAAAACAGCCAAGACAAGAAGGCAGGGGTAATGGATCTCACCACGCTTGGCAGAGAGGGCGCACAATGTCACAACCAGAGCACAGATATGCAGTCCCTGCAGAGACAGCCAAGTTTGCCTTCAGGACCCCGGGTCACGACGGTTCAAGAGTGTGCCCCCGGTCGCCAACACAGCCACCACAGCCACCACACAAGTCGCCTCAAGGAGGCTCAGGCCCACTCTTTCCCAGTGAGGCTGGCAGGCTCGCATTCTTGGGGCCTCTGAGTCCACATCAAGGCAGATATTAAGCATCTAGGAAGACACTGTTCCAGGGCCCTCTCGCAGTTCGAATGGCATAAGCGTCTCCCTCTGTAAACAGGGCTGTAGACCATTAATTGAAAGCAGGCATGAAGAAAGATGTAAGGGAGGGGGCCTTTCAGTAAAGTGTTCCCAGGCAATCAGCTATAAAACAGGTTGCTACCAAAAGTCAAAGCTCCAGGCCGAGGGCGTATTCGCATTCTCAGGGCCACCGGTCTCGCCACCAGCCGCCATGATCAGGACAAGGAACGGAGAGGCCCAGGAACCCCATACACAAAAAGCAATTTGGTCTGCCCCCTTACTTGCTACTTACCTCCAATTTTCTGTACAGGAGCAAGGACTCTGATAAGGCGTGTCTCAGGCCTGGAGCAAGCAGGTGAAACCATGCGTGCCCGCACTGCGGCGGCATCAGAAGATCCAGCGACAGGGCTCCCCTCGGTGAGCTGTCATCATCCACTGCATCCCCATATGCCCTAGGCGCCGACAGGCTGCAGTTTCGCAGTGGGGATACTGTCGCACTCACCTGGAGCATCGGGCCTCCAGCAAAGATCCTTGCATCGTGTGAGGATCAGCAGCAAGGTGGCTCACTCAGCCCCCTTGACCACGCCATGTCTCCAACACTTCTCCCAGGGACAGGAGTGCTGGCAGGTCGCATGGCAGGTTGGGAAGTGGCAGGCGACGTAAGGTGGGTCCACACCACGGCAGCTGCAGGTTGGAAAACTCGGTGTCCAGAACCTCCCAGGCAAGTCACTGGAGTCACTGCTGGGGGTTCAAAGGGTCAATGTGCCACGGCCTCAGAGAGGGGGAGTGCCCTCTCTGCCAGGCCCTGTTCAGGAGCAGGCCGCTAGATAGGGTTGCTGCGACCGCAACAGGCTGGGCGATGCAAGGGCAGCTGGGCAAAATGGCGGCGAGGGCACCCAGTGCAGCAGAGAGCCTCCGCCGTCCAGCAGCCAGTGTCAATGTCAGAGGAGGAAGCAGCCCTTTCACGGATAGGACGGGAGGGTATCCACCTTCCAACATCTATAAATCACCAATTTAGCTGTCCCAGTGTAGTCAACGTCGCTAGATGGGCCTCGGGGAGTTGCAGAGCAGGCAAAGCACATCCTACTCCATTCCCTCCTAGGCCACGCCCCGTAACGTTGTCTTCTAATCACCCTCATGCTGGGACTTGGTTTCTCTTTTGTATGTTTTTTTCTCTCTTAGCTGTACTGTTAGTACAAAATATAAAGTTTTTCTATTCCTAAGGAACACAGTAACTTGTTAATTCTGATGCTTCACTATTAAATTACATTTATTGTTTTAATTTGGAGTGTTGTATTGTAACAAAGACTGTCCTACGAGCAATAAAATTGTTCATAATGCGTACCTGTTTTTCTATGAGTTTATCAATGTCAGCATATTGCATGAAAATTATTTCATTTGGTTCAATTAGAACTTTCATTGACTTTGTATCCAGGTATTTCAATTTAAAACACCAAAGTAAAATGCTGAAAGAAAATCCCTTTTCTGTCAATAATTCACCCAACAGCCAAAAGGCACATTCTTGGATTATCTAGCTCTGCACATTGAGCATAGCAGAGAAGTGGAGGAGTGCAAGAATGTAAGGTGACAGTGGAAAGGGTGTAAGTCCTGGAAGAAGACTCACTTGTAGTCCTTACCTGAAGCAGGGGCCATACAAAGATGGCGGTCCGCTGGCAAGGTAAAGAGCGCCAGCACGCTCTCCTGTTCTTATCTGGTGTTTCAATTTGGGGACAAGTTTTCTCCTTCACTTACCATTACTCTAATGCAGAGGTCTTCAAACGTTTTGATGCCGAGACTCCCTTGTAAACCTTTTTAGGTGTAAGGACCCCCTTCCGACAAAAGTTTATAGAAACTGGTACTCCTCATTATCAACTTTTGACAACCATAAATGCACCTGTTAGACCTCATCACATCCATCCATCCATCATTCATCCACCCACACTTTCACACATCCATCCATCCTTCATCCATCCACCCTTTCATCCATACATCCATCCTTCATCCATCCACCCTTTCATCCTTCCATCCATACATCCATCCTTTACCCATCCACCCTTCCATCCATCCACCCATCATTGATCCCCCCACCTTTTCACACATCCATTCATGCATCATTCATCCATGCAACCTTTTATCCATCCATACATTTATCCTTCATCCATCCATACTTCCATCCATCCATCATTCATCCGTCCACCCTTTCATCCTTCACCCTTTCATCCTTCCATCCATACATCTATCCTTCATCCATTCACCCTTTCATCCATACATCCATCCTTCATCCATCCATCCTTTCATCCTTCCACCCATCCACCCTTTCATCCTTCCTTCCATCCTTCCATCCATCCATCCATCCATCATCCTTCCACCCTTTCATCCTTCAATCCATACATCTATCCTTCATCCATCCACCCTTTCATCCTTCCATCCATACATCCATCCTTCAACCATCTACCCTTTCATCCATCCATTCACCCATCATTCATCCACCCATCTTTTCACACATCCACCCATCCATCATTCATCCATCCATGCAACCTTTTATCCATCCATACATCCATCCTTCATCCATCTACCCTTTCATCCTTCAATCCTTCATCCATCCACCCTTTCATCCATCCATCCACCCTTGTATCCATCCACTCATCATTCATCCACCCACCTTTTCACACTTCCATCCATCCTTCATCCTTCCATCCATCCATTCATCCATCCATCCTTCAGCAGTCCACCCTTTCATCCATCCATTCACCCATCATTAATCCACCCACCTTTTCTGTGCCTCTCTCGTAGGGAGGGGGGGTCAGTATCTCTCTGCGTCTTCTTTCTTCTTCTTTCCCGCTCATGGGAGGGGATCTCTGTGCCTCCCTGCTGGGGGCGGGTGGAAGGGGCAGATAGGCTGTAACAACATCTCACCATGAAGAACAGACTCTCAGGCACATTTCTCCCGCACAGGCGCCAGGTATGAGCGCTGATTTATGGGACGTGTCACGGGACCCACAGCTCCAGGCGCGCAACGTCCATTGAACTCAAAAGGCTACACTACAGCCTCCTCCCCCCCCCAGCTCGTGTATGTGAGCCCAGCTGAAACAGCTTCAGGGACACACACACAGCCACACCGAGTACTTCACAGGTCTTTAAAAGACCTTTTACTCTTGTTAATGAGGCTTTGATGTTTTTCATCCCTCGGTGTGAATTAGGCCTCCGCCGTGAGCACCCTCAATCAGCCCAACGCCAGGAACTGCATGCTCTGACAGAATCTGCGACCCCCTTCCAAGGACTCCACGACCCCCCTGGGGGTCGCGCCCCATAGATTGAAGACCTCTGCTCTAATGTTTGTTGGCATCAAACAACTCATTGTGAGAGTTGAGTGAAAAGCTACAGGGGAGTGAAACTACTTCCTGAGATTCAAGTTTAGTGAACGCTGATAAAAAAGTGTTCATACAAATGCAACAAATACTAATTTAAAGGTTTTAATCCAAACCTCTCAACAAAGACTTAAAAGGACTGAGTCAAGATTCACAACGAGATAATCATTGTTCTGGGAAAGTTCCAGTATGAGAAGCATCATCCTTTGAACAAGACAACTTTGTGTACAGCGCCTAAAAGGATTCTCTTCCACAGACTCAATTTTGGTATGGTGAGATAATCTACACTGACTTTTTAGTGAATGTTTGATTGTGAGAAACCTGAACTAAAAGAAAAGAGTCGAGGCTTAAACTGGCCAGGAGCCATATTATGCATACGGCATACTTTTTCTTTTTGTGCCACGGTACACCTTTCAAAAGATGCACCAGATGCAAACAGGGACAGTACGCCCTATTACGAAGATTGCGCTCCCCTTCCAGGGAAGCCGGGAACTTGCGCTGCCCCAGGGCAGTGTATTCAAGTGAAATAGTAAGCAGCTGCCTCCAAGCCACTTCATGTTTCACAGTACAGGCGGTAAGCCACCTGCACTTTCAAGGGTGATAGAGATCCCCTTGCAGGCGGGTGCAGTAAGTCACTCCACCCGCCTGCAGGAGGGTATCTAGGGGTTCATGGGACCCCCTTTGTCCCCTCCGCGTCAGTAATACAGCATAGGCACAGAGGCAAAGTAATTCCCTCATTTGCATGGGGCATCACCCTCATGCAATGAGGGAACACCCTCCCATGATAGCACTCCTCCCATGATAGCGCTGGTGCAATATGTGCACCAGTGCTATCAGTATTACAAATGGGGACACACAAGCATATGCGGCTCCCTCTGTAATACCATTGTGACCGAGGGTGCACAAAGCAGGCGCACTCGCCAATTGTGCACCTGGAGCTCAATGTACAATATAGGACCAAGTGTTCTTATCTTTTAGTGGGTATAACTCGAGTTTCTCAAGAGGATTACTGATGGTTTACATCGAGAGAGAACAAAAGAGATAATGACCTTTTCAGGTGATAGAAAAACATCAAACAGACACATATTCAGAATACTACCTTTGCGGGTTAGCCAACAAAGAGAAGAACGTTTTCCTCCTTATCTTTCAGATCTCCCTCCCAGCTGTTCCCCTCCCAACACTTTTTCCCTCGCACAGCCACATCAAACTTTTGTACCAATATGGTAAGCAGATTTGATGGTGCCAAGAGGTGGAGCTCTTAAGCATTGCACTTATCCTGATGAAGGGCGTCGTTAACAGATTATTCCTAATATTGATTCTTTTAGTGTTTTTTTTATTAGTTTAGCACAGTTACTTAAAACCATTGCTATCAAAACAGCATTAGCACATATATAAAAAATCAGCAATAACACATTTGTCATGTTTAGGATAAAAGGAAGAAAACAGAAACACAAAGCTGAGAAAGTGCTCACTGAGCTTAGTGGCCAATGTGCTTCTAAGAAAAACAGTCTTGTAGTTGCCGATATAAACATTTTGCTACGCAAAACCAAAATTAAAGATAATAAAAACGAAAAGTGCTAAACCAGGGGGAAAAAAAAGTCTGTGATGAGTTTTTGAGGGGGAGGATTTGTGGGAGAGCGGTGGCCGAAGAAGGTGACAGAAGATTGTCCAAGGGTCTCACAAATTTTCCCGACCTTGCAAGCACTTGGATGTCAGTGGATGCGAAACAAAGAGCTGAAGCCTCCCAGCATGTCCTAATGCCCCATCTTAAATACAAGGGTTTTAAGAGAAACTTTCTTGGGGCAGCTACACAGGAGATGCAGCCATGACTCAGAATGGTAATTGCACAGTCTGCAAACCCCCCCCTCCCTTGTTGGAGCCCATCTGTTGAAAGCCGTTGAACGCAAGCCAAGAAGTCGCATGAACATAATGTTCTTCCGTGCCACTGCATTTAAGTCTTTTAGTGGATATTTCCCCCTTTTTCTTACCAACTCTGCATGTTTGTCAGACATCCATAACTGAACGAAGGGTACACACAATCTCAAATTTTTTAGTTTGTTTCTAATCCCTTGTTCTTATATGCATAAATAGAAATTGTTGTTGAAGGTAGAGACATGTAGCAAGTTTTAAGCAGCAAATGCTGCTCAGGAATGGATGCCGTATATCAACAAACTAATTAAAGGCTTAATGTGATGTCCACAGTAGTAATGCATATGGGGGCCACTGAATCACTATGGTAGTGCGTACTATGGCCACAAGTTAGTAAAAACCATTGGGAAATCTCCCATGTTATATGCTACAAATAAAAAAGTATATCAACTTCAGCGACAGCCCGTGTAGGGCGTTCCACCGGCGGTGACGTGGGGCGGGAGAGGGGCAGGGTGGGGGGGGGGGGTGTAAAATACGGGAAACGGAAGATTACAGGTAAGTAACATAAAAAATAAATAAAACATATTTCGTTGCGCACACTGCAATGCTAAATGCGATGCAGCGCGCGCAACAAAATTTGTTTTATTTATTTTTTACGATACTTACCTGTAATTATCTGTTTCTTGTATTTTACACCCCCCACCCCACGTCAAGGCCCAGTGGAACGCCCTACATGGGCCGTCGCTGATCAACTTACCTTTTATATTCTCACTATAATGTTCTTGAGTGACTCACTCAAGAACATTATAGTGAGAATATAAAAGGGTAGCTCCCGAAGTATAACATGTGATCACTCCACGGCCTAGCACATGTCTGATGTCTGAAATTAACTATTTAAGGAGACATAGTCGTATACACAATCAGAAGCAGCTTCAACCTCTAAAGTGCCTTGGTATGGGGAATAAAGAATCATTGCCATATGCACAATATAACCAACTCATCCTCAATGAGTCTCAACTCTGGTTCCCCCACCTCTAGTCTTTCTACAAACCTCTTATGCCATAGTGCTGCCAAAAAAGACATATTAGTGAACTTAGTGACTAGGATCAGAGGCAGAGACTAGCAATAGTTTATGGAAATTTGATTTAATGCCTGTAGTCAATGAAAGCTTACAGCTTTTACCCTTTTTGAGTTTCCAAAAAATAGGTGATGATTCCTGGGACTATGAAGGTCTAATGAAACCATTCACCAGACATTTATACAAATATTTCCACAAGTTTTAATTGTCTTCCTCTATGAGGGCATATATACAACTACAGGGTAAACTGGCACTGGGTTCCAAAACTATCTAGCAATAAAATTCCCAGTGTGGTATTAAGCATCTCCTTAGTTTTAATGAGAACATCTGCAAAGTCCTCATACTGGGCTTGAAGCTGGGTAAAACTGATGCCATAAAGGGCTAACATACTATGTTGTGAAACTTGTTAAATAGCAATGTTCGAACAGTAATTAGATAAGAAGGTCACCTATTTTCTTCTGCCAATCTATACTAAAATACTTCAATAAACAGGTAATCCCCAAAATGACACCAATCTCCAGCACCCAGGCAAAGGACCTCAGAATCCTCAACAACTGCAAACTGAACATGACCTTGTAAGTCAATGGTGTCACAGAATCCTGCTTCCACAGCTTGAAGATGGTGGAGAAAATCCTCAACTGGCTCCGGAGCAATGCCTGCAAAACCATCACATATGCCCTTGTCACTAGCAAGCTGGACTATGGGACGACTACTCTGGAATCAGCAAGTAACTCACTTGAGACTACAAGCCATTCAGAACTTGGCAGTGAGAATCACTCTCAACTTCCCATGGAGCACTCACATTACAGTGCACCTCAGATCCACTGGCTCACAATACACAAGCATAGATGTGTGACGTTACAATACATACTTTTACAATGCATACCTTTACAACACATTTTTTACAACGCAACATCCATTACAAAGCATTCCATTACAACGCATGCCATTACAACAAATATTTAAAAACTACGTTTACAACGCATTCCATTACAACACATACTACCTTTACAACGCATACCATTACAACGCATACCATTACATTGCATGTATGGTAAGTGTTGGATAGTGTAGGGTTAAAAATTACTATTCTAACTCCAGGGGGGTGCAACAGTAGGGTAAGTGTTGGATAGTGTAGGGGTAAAAATTACTATTCTATCTCCAGGGGGTGCAACAGTAGGGTAAGTGTTGGATAGTGTGGAGGTAAAAATGACTATTCTAACTCCAGGGGAGGCAACAGCAGGGTAAGTGTTGGATAGTGGTACTATGCGTTGTAATGGTATGCGTTGTAATGACTGCGTTGTAATGACATGAGTTGTAATTGTATGCATTGTAGTGTCATGTGTGGTAATGGTTGCGTTGTAATGGCATGCGTTGTAAGGGATGTTGCGTTGTAATGACTGCGTTGTAATGGTAGTGCGTTGTAAAAGTTGTGTTGTAAAGGTTGTTTTCCCACAAGCATGCATAGTTCAAACTCCTTACTCACACCTTCAAAGCACTACACTAAAATTGCCCAGCCTACCTCAACAAGCCTTCCAAGCATCACCGCTCAAAAGGACTCCTACTTACAGATCCCACACATACACAGCACCAGATCTGAAGGTCACGCCTTCTCGTGCATCACCCCTTTAGCATGGAGCGACCTTCCAGTACACATTAGAGCCTCCTCCCCACTTCTCGAGTTCTGTAAGAAGCTGAAGACCTGGCTTTTTGAATAATCCCCCTCACCTGTCCTAAGTGAGTCTAGAATTTCATCTGATAAGTACCAGGATACACACATGGATGATAGTGTGCTTTACAAATACACAGTACCACCAAAAGATTTGGATTCGGAGGAAGGTTTCCACAACCTCTTTCGTTTCCTCTCACAACCTTTCAGTTTTGCTCACAATACTGACAAAGTTAGGTTATCTCCATGTGCCCTTTTGTTAACTAATGTTTGCTTTTAAGTTATTGTTAATATATTCAATTCATTGTATTTTGGAAATTGTTTATTGTTTTTATGTTTTTGACAAAAGAATATATACCAGTATACATTTTATTTACATTATTTCTGAAAAGTATTTATTTTTAATGATATTACTATTGTCTTGTTTAATATTTTTAATACATTACTTATAATCCTATGTATATTAAAATGTTGATATACTTAACCTTTCTTTTTGATTAAATTCTGTTCCGCTATATTTTGGAACCAATATTTTGGTAGTTTACATAAAAAGTATATACATTTGAAATGGGTTTGGTGATTGTAGGAGGCCGGTCTAGTATATGTGCACACCTATTTAAGTGACGCACCCTGCACTAATCTAGGCAACCCTTATGGTGATTTTAGTGGTCTTAGACAACCTTAGAAAGCTCTCTAAGTGGTAGCCATGGAGATCATCCTACAGGCTTACTTCAGAAGGAGCGTAAAGCAGCTTGTTTTACCAGTACTTAATCCTATGGTATAGGTTAAGTGAAAAAGAACCACACAGTGTAGTCATAAAAATATGTATTTATTATAAACACTCACTAATACATTGTAATATCTCCTAACCGGAGATATAAACACAATACACACAAATACTTTGACCATAGAACCCGTAAGTAGCACAAATACACAGTGGTCTCCAGGGGTAGACCAAACCATACACTAAAATAGTGCAATGCGAACCATGACCTAAGTCGAGAATGGACCCAGAAGATGTAGAAGAGTAGGGGACCCAAGGAACCACCCAAGATAAGTATCTAGGAACCCCACGGAGGTCGGGTGTAGAGTGGGAACATGACTGTGTGCTCAATGCAAGTCATCTGGTAAGTCGTTGTTGCAGTTTTAAAGAAAAAAGACCCTTCCCAGCAGACACTGAAGAAACCCAGTGGAATATAGAAGGTTGGAGAGTTACCCCTCCTGTGGATACCCCAGGAACCAGGATCCCTACACCAGGGATGCCGGGTGCATAGGTGCGAAGTGACGTCAGAAACTGCCGGAGACCACAATGGAGGACATCAGTGAAGATACCTCTCGCGAGAAGACGAAAAAGTCTGGTGGAACCCAAAAGTGGATTCTAGATGAGAGGTACCTGCACGCAGAGGGGACAGAGTCTATGACACCCAGGAATGACCAGGCTGCAGGAAAGATGAATGCCCACCGATGTTGGAGATGCAGGAGATTTGATGGTACCCTTGAAGTTGCAGCTGTACGGACCAGGTGATGCTGTGGAAGACCAGGAGCTATTCACAAGTTGTCCGGTGGGGGCACCAACAAGCCTTGGCAACGGCAACCAACGTAGCCATAGAAAAAAATGCAGTGTTGGGACCAGCAAGGTCCAAGTGATTCACCACAAGCAGGTAAGTCAGAGTAGGCCACAAGAAAGCAGGGGAGCCCACTGTAGCCAAAGAAGACCCTCGAGAGGACCCAAAGTTCGGATGCACAGGAGTCTCAAGAGGACCTCGAGCAGCTCACCAAAGGATGAAGGCCCACGCTACAAAGGATGCTGTGCAGGCAAAGATCTTGGATGCAGTAGATGCCTGAAGCTGAAGCTTCTTGGAGTCCAAAGATCTCTGGAGGAGAGAGTCAACAAGCGATGGCAATGGCAAGTCGACGCAGTGAACAGGGGTTCTGTTCCAGAGGTTCAGACGAGTGATACTGGCCTTGTTAGACTTGGCCATTTTTGCAGGGTCATCCCTGAACTTTTTGCCTTCCTCCTGTATTTTGTCTGACCTGTTTTTGTTCGTTTTAGGACTCTGGGCACTTTACCACTGCTGATGAGTGCTAAAGTGCATATGCTCCCTATTGTAAATTGATCTACGGATTAGTGATTCCATGATTGGCTGATTTGGTTTACTTGTCAGACCCTAGTACAGTGCACCAAGAGTGTCCAGGGCTTGTAAACCAAATGCTGCTGGTGGGCTTGCATCACTGGTTGTGCCACCTACAGAAGCAGCCTGTAAAAGTGTGTTTAAGGCCTGCCATTGCAGAGCCTGTGCGCAGTCTGGTACTGCCATACTGACTGGGCAAGTGCACCCACTTGCCAGTCCCTAATCCTTCCCTTTTCTTCATGTCAGACACCCCTATCGTAGGCCCAAGGGCAGGGTGCATTGTAAGTATAAGGTAGGACAAGCCCTGGTGTGTGTGGCATGTCCTAATAGAGAATTACAGCCATTTTCATTTTTCACTATTGCAAGGCTACCTGTTCTCTATAGGCCAGAAGGGGCAGTTAGATTATTACATCTTATAATCCTAACTGACTCAGGGAACATGGTAGAAACTCGAGTTTAGTATGCCTGAACTCAGAATGATAAAATGCATCTTTTAGTGAAGTTGATTTTGACATTCTGTGTTTGAAAATACTATGTTTAGAAAGTAGGTATTTTCTTGCCTAACTATCCAGGCCTGCCTCTGCTAGGTTGTGTATTCATTCCTTGTCTTGAGTTTGAGTGACAGGACTTGGGGATTCCAGGAGACATAGTGAGTCACCCAGTGGTGAATAGAGAGATCTGCATCTAGATTGGTGGGAGGAGTTGCACCTGGAACCTGAATAGGGCTGTGCCTGCCTTCCACAATGCTGGCTCCACCTCCTATGGTGTGGCTGATGTCTCTGCCCTGCACTGTGAAAGAAGAGAAGAATTCATGTCAACAAAGTGCTCCAGGTCTGGGCTTTTCCTCCACAATGCTGGCTCCATCTCCTGTGGGGCGTCTGCTGTTTCTGCCCTGCACTTAGAAAGGAAAGAAGGAGTCTTGTCAACAGCGTGCTCCAGAACTGGTTTGGATTGGGCAAAGGCCCCACTGCCCTCAGAGGGCAAAGGATTTTGGGGTATAAATATTGGGACCCTGATCCCAAGAAATTAGATCACTTTTGGACTACAAGAAGAAATCTTTGCTGAGGAGAGGAACCTGAAGAAACTGAGGAGAGACTATCCCTAAGCTGAAGTGCTGCTTGGGGGCTTGGCCTGCAGTGGTTGCCTGACTGCCAAGGAAAGGAGAAAGGACTTTGTGTGCACTTTATTCGACTTGTGAAGGATCTCCAAGGGCATGGAAAAGAGCTTGCCCCCTGACTGAAGTCTCAGGACTAGAAAACTTCACCAGCCTTTGTGGATTGCTGCTGGAAACGCTGTTTCAGTGGCTACAGAGGAGGAGAGCTGTGACCGACTCTCACGACCGGCCCGGTGTCCTGTAGCCACTGCATCGAATAATGTCTGCATCGAACAACGCAAGCTCTGAGCTCACAGACTCCGTCCTGACGCCGTCAGCGAGCCGTTGCCTGCACCGAGACTTGTGGACACCGCGACGTGTAACGCCTCGCTACACCAACTCGTACTGATCTGACCGACACAGTCACTGTTGCTGACTTCGAGTCCTGTGAACGCATCGGAGTTGGGCATCGCTCGCATGCTTCGCGACGCACCGCCCGACTCGTACTGTTTACCGGACTGATCGATGCCAGCTCCTGAACTCCGGCTCTGTCGCCGCAACGCAAGCTGCAAGCACCACATCGAAGCACCGTCTCACCCTGCAACGTACGCCTTGGACCCACCGACTCCGTCAATGGGCCACTGCCTGCACTGCATCGAGGGACAACGCGTCCTGCAACGCTTTCTTTTCTGCAATGCGCTGAACGTCGAACCCGGCTCGCACACCCGTGCCGGCCGCCTCAAGTAAAGGTACTGTGACCGAGTCTGTCGACATTTGAGTGGGCCCGTACCGACGCAGTCCGCTGCATTTGTTAGACTCTGTGTTATTTCAGCAACGCTGTAGCCGGACAGGGCTACAGACTCGCACAGAACTTTGATTTAAGCATTTTTAACACAAACTCTTGATTTCTAATGGTATTGTGGATTATTTTTGTTGTTTATGGTCTTGTGTATTTTCACTTAGTTACTGTATGTGTTCACAAATGCTTTACACACTGCCTCCGAGATAAGCCTGTCTGCTTGTGCCAAGCTACCAAAGGGGTGAGCAGGGGTCATTTTAGGAGTGTACCCCCTTACCCTGACTAGAGGCGAGGGTCCCTATTTGTCACAGATACCTACCTGTGCCAACTAGAGACCCCCAATTCTAACAGGCCTCAAACTCGGTGAGAAGACAGTGCAGGCCTCCAGAGAGTTGCAGAACCACCACCTGTGTTGCTGAACCTTTCAGAGTCAGCTTCGTTGTGGTGCCTGCAGATGCAGGGAAGTGACTCCTTCACTCCAAGGGTGAATCCGTTGGGTGTCTTGGATGTCCACAGGCCTTGTGAAGAATCTGTATGGAGCACAGGCACAGACGTTGCAGCAGACTTGCAAGACGATGAGACCAGGGGCAGCAGGGGTCTTCTCAGTTGCAGTCTCGATTCCCCCAAAGCGAAGTCCAGCAAAGTCCAAAGTACCCAGACAGTTGAAGTTGAAGTGGTTTCGGATCTGAATCCTGTCCCACAATGAATCTAGGGATCCACCCATGGGTAAGCCCTTACGTGCCCTAAGGAAAGGGTTGGGACGATTCAGGGGTCCCTCCCAAAGGAGAGGCTGGACAGTGGGAGGATACTCCCATGTCCTTTGTCCAGTTTTGCACCAGAGCGGGAGCCAATGGGTCCCTGAACTGGTTTCAACTGGAGTATGCAAGGAGGGCACCAAATGTGCCCTTCAAAGCAGTCTAGTAGTACTTGCAAGCAACCCCATCCTGTCCCAATACATTAAGTCTTGTCTGGGAGGTGGTCTCACCTCCCTGTGACAGGAAAACTATTGTCCTGCCTTCCCCTGCTCAAGCATGGCTCAGTAGTAGGAAGGCCGAATCATGTATCTGGTCGGCAGCAGCCATAGTTTGCTGTCCTGGTCTAGAAGACTGGTACCGGGAGCACAGAGGGCCTCCCAGAGGAGATTTACAGTGCATGGATCATACCCCCACACCATTTATGATGTGGGGGTATGATTCCAGTATGGGAGTATCATTCCAACAAGTTTGATAACAAACACTACAGGGTTAGTTGCAGTAAGTTTAGAGATAGCCATTGCACAATGACTCATGGCTACTCTATGTATTGTAATGGCTGTTGCACTTACAACCCAGGAGAATGGACTCCGAGGGTCGTAAGGGTGTCCTGCTCATGCAGGGGCACCCTCACACTTAGAACCGAGCACCCTGCCTTCAGGATTGAAAGGCCTGCCTAAGGGGTGACTTATAGGTTTAAAGTGCAGTGACCTCAGATATAAGGAAACTTATATCTGTGATAAGTGTTGCTAGCACCAGCTTACACAGGCTGCAAAGGTAGGCCTGCAGTCACAATTTGAGTGGTCTCCCATGGGTGACACAATACATGCTACAGCCCAAGGGAGACCCCTGGTGTACCTATGCCCTGGGTACCTTAGTACCATATACTTACAAGGTTACACCAGTAGCCAATCTGGAGTGTACCTAAGAATTCACCATGTCCAATTTCAGATAGAAGCACAGAGACTGGGGTCCTGTTTAGTAGGATCCCAGTCAGACTAGTCAGGAAAATGGGATACATTTAAAAAAAGAAAAATGAAACGTTTTCGTTTAATTTTTTTAAGGGCAGGAACTGATCTCTGAGCCCATTGCCTGCCCAAAAACATTTTTAGAGTCACAAAGGGGGAGGGGGCACCATGAGACACCTTCCCGTTTGCGAGTGGTTTACCACCCTTCTTTGAAAACACTATTTTGCGAGTCGCTAATTTTTGCGAGTCGCAAAATAGGGTTTGTACATGGCCGAAAGGATTTTTGCATGCGCAAACGGGTCTAAGATCCGTTTGCACATGCAAATATCCATCGTACATCAGGCCCTAGATAATGAACTTTTAGTCAAAGAGAGGTCAATGTGCCAGTGTTTAAAGAGTTAATTGCTCACCATTATATTGGCCGTTCACATCCTTTTGAAACAAGTTTTCACAGGTTACGTAGCTGACAATGTTTCTTCTTTTTCTCAAATTACAAGGGTTACAGTATTTTGTGGCATAGTGTATCAGTCAACACTTTTTCAAGGCAGAATATAGTTTGCACTTACCACGGTCCAAAGATATGGCAAATAGTATTGAGTTATAGCCTGGTCAGCAAGGATTGAAAGGCAAACTTCATCACAGATTAAAAGCATGATCACTGATGTTTAGTATGATTCTAGCCCCATGTCTTTGTGTGAAAGAATTTCAATTGTCTTTTAAGATAGTGACTTGTGGTAAGCCTGGCTGGAAGTTCCACAACTATCTCAAAGAAAAGAGTATACTGACAGCATGTGTCTTATCTTAACAATGTTCTTGAGAGAGACCAACTCCGCAAGTTTACTCTGCTGATGACCGCAGCGTATGGGTCCAAACTCAAGTGGATTGAAGGAGAAAGTCACAAGACTCAATGTCACTGGCACCTCCTCGATGGTTCTCAATGCGTTGCAAGTAGGATTGATTTGTGCAGGTAGAGACACCTTCCTGCCCAAAAAGGATCCTCTAAGGCACTTTCCTCTTTATATTTCTCCTTTTTACGCCTCACCTGGAGAGGCATGGAATTTTGACTCATTCCCAGGTCAACTACTATTGGTAAATCTGGTAATGTGCTCAAATACATGGGTGGATGCACGCTCCACCCATGGAACGCCTCCTTGCGAGAGTAACGCAAGGCAGCGATTTGTGCTTCCTTCTTTTACTCCAGATTTATCAAGCCATGTAGAATCACGCAAGATGGCCTTGTGTGGCTTGATGAATCTCAAGTAGGTCTTACGTCACCCTTGCGCCCCCTTGTGTGGTGCAAGGGCGACACAAAACCTTGATAGATCTGGCCCTTAGTATTTGTCGAAACATAGGCATGTACACGCACAAGAGCCATCCTTACCTCTAAAGTGCCTCATATTGGATATAAGAAATCTTTACCGTATGCTCACTAGACCTGACTCCCACCTCAAATGTGCCTCGTTCCTACATTTCTAGTCTCGCTACAAAATTCTTATGCCATAGCACTGCACAAGAAGGTAATTTATTGGCTAACAGCAACTCACAAGCTCTCACACAGTGTGAGTTAAAAATGTGGAGGACACTTTGACTTTGTCAGACTGGAGTCAAGCTATCCTGGCTGATGAGGGCTGAAAGCAGGAAACCGGTCCTAGGATGCTTTTTTACAGTCCAGGGAGGACCTGGCCTGGTAGTTCCCAAGACTGATTTGCATATGGCTGCTTCCAAACTTAACTGGCATGGTGAGCAAAATAACTATGGATTTATCAAAGGTTGCTTTTCTAAAGTACACAGAGATTTTAAAATATCCACCTAGCACTTTAAACACGAAATACCTTCTTAAGCTAACTTGTGACATTTCTAGTTGTGTGAAAACAAGCGAGCTAAAATAAATGCAGATTTCATCGTGTGAAGCCCGCAAGGCAAAACGAATTCAGATTTATTCTTTAGTTATTCTTGTTTTTATGGTACATCTAATTGCTACCATTCATAACTGACGCAGTTTCCGAACCACTAATGAATGCAATTCATAACATCATAGGCAGATATACAATGTTATTGCCAAAGTTGATTTTACTGCACTCTTGGAAATGGTGTTTCTAGGTTTCCGATCTTTGAACTTCCACTCATACAAATAGTGTAATTGTAGCAGAGCAGACTTTCAAATGTGCTACGTGTGTGTCTCTCTTTCAGGTACGTGGAAACTGTAAACAGCCTATGAACATCCCAATGTAGCATTTTTGCTAGGAGTTCACTCCTGGGGCCTTATTTATGAAGGCCTTGCATCAGTTTTGCGCCGCCGGTGCGTCACTTTTTGTGACGCACCAGCGGTGTAAAAAATGCGCCTCGTTGCGCCATATTTAAAAAGTGACGCATCTAGGTAGATGCGTCACTTTTTAAACCCCTGCGCCACATTATATCTGCGCCAGGTATAATGTATGCAGAGGGGGCGTTCCCCCGCAAAAAGCCTCGTAATAGTGACGCAGTGAAATCTATGAGATTTCACTGCGTTACTTTTAGGACGCTGTTGCGTCAAAATCTTGCGCCTGCCTCACAGCAGGCGTAAGACTGACGCAAGCCCTTTCACATGGGGCTTTCCCCATGTGAAAGGACGCATTGCTGGAGTTGCGTCACTTTTGTGACACACTCCAGCAATGCGTCACTTTTGCGCTTACAGATACGTCAGAAATACTGACGTATCTGTAACTCCTTGCGACATGATGCGTCATACATTAAATATGACGCATCAGGAATGTCGTAAGGAGTGCGCAGTGAAAAGTGACGCATCGCTGTTTTCATGCAGCGATGCGTCACTTTTCATAAATGAGGCCCCTGGACCTCTTTCCTGACTGGCTGACTCACGGATAATTCACAAAGCCATTTATGAGTATTTGAAAAGGTATTCCAGTAGTGCTACTCCACATAATCATAGATGCCTTTTTGAATTAGCCTCAAAATGTCCAACTCCTTATTTGTAAAAGTGCAAGAAGGGCACAGGCATTTCTATCTCTACTAACTTTAAATTAATATTCCCTGAATATCTCCATTTTAGATGCTTTGGGTGCATCCCCAACATTTTTATAGAGTGCACCATCGCAAAAAGGTGTTTTAATGTAGTGTACTAGTAGTACCTGCTATTTACAGGACACAGAAGTGCCAAAAGTGCACTTTGGAGTGCTGTATTAATAAGTTATTAAGAGAGAAAAACAAGTTATTAATACATGACCTGCTGTGATTTTTTATGAGTAATGTTAGCTAATGCAGTGGTGAGTATTGTAATGGAACAGACATTTGCACATGTTGTCTGTCCTGCTTTGGTGTATGGGGCAAACAATTCAGCAGAGAAGAGAAAAAGCATATTTATACAAAAGTACTGCATTTTGAACCTTTAGTTTAGAAATAGTCCTAAGGTGCTAGAAAGGATGTTTTATATCTGATACTTTGGGGCCGAATACGATGGGGTGGGAACAAGCTCTGACTGTCGGTTGGAGCCTTTCCAACTGCACCATAATATGCCGGTCGGATTCCTTTCCGATCGCGTCATTACAATGGAGGCTGTCGGAAAGGAATCCGATCGGTCATTCCAACTGGCTTCCGAGGTGCTCAGAGAGCCAGTCTGCCAGTCAGAATGCGGCTAGTAATCCCAAAGGCAGCTCCTTTCGCACCAGGGATTACGATGTCGGGTTTCAGCAGCATTTCCGTGCCGGTCTTTCCGACACAGGAAGACTGTCGGAACTCCACTTTTGATCCCTGCATCCCATGGCAGGCACCTTGCCTGGCACGTGGTGTAAAGATGAACTGCACCTCCTATTTTACAATGGGATTATGCATTCCTGGCCGGAAACAGTGTTCGGCCGCATCCTAATTAGTTGGGACTGCTGACCGGGCGTCGGTCGGTCCCGTGACCGAGACGATGTCAGGCAGAGGAAACTCCGCCTGACATCGTAGGGCCCTTTGTATGTACACTACCAAAATATTTTGTCAAAATACTGTGCAATAGAATTTACCCAAAAGAAAGGTTAAGTGTATTGAAATTGTATTATGGATAGATTTCTAAGTCATTTATTAAAAATATCAATCTAGAAAATAATCACATAATGAAAAATAGTTTTTAAAGAAATGTAAATAAAATATATACATAACTAAATTCTCTCATCAAAAATAAAAACACAATGGGCCCAATTCACATAGGCAATCTGAAACAAAAGTCTAACTTTCCGACTTTTGGTATTCCCAGAGGTCATTTACGAGTTGTATCTTTACATCCACAGTCAAGATGGAATCTCTAGATTGGGACGTACGCTCTGTACTCGGGCCATACTCTCCCACTCAGGCCTTACTCTGCGGCTCGGGCCGGATGAAGTGTAATCAATGGGCCGGAATGCAATGTTTACATAAGGGAACATTAGGAACGTGTGATAAATGGTAGAGGAGGTCATGAAAATTAGTTTGGGCAGGGAAAAGGGTGTGGCCGGGCACTACGTCATATCCCAGAAAAGTTTGCTCCTTTGCATCATGGTACATGCAGTTCACAATATTCGCTCCACTCAGTGTTGACAACTTTTCAACTGACCATGAAATGACAAATCCACACACTCACCTCCTCCTGCTTCCACACACTTCACATGCTTCACAGAATTCTCAGATGGATCTCAACCAACACTAGAAAGATTGTCACTCAGGCCCTTGTTACCAGCCGCCTCGACTTTGGCAATGCCTTCTAGGCCAGCATCTCCACGCTGCTCCTCAGAAGAATCCAGACCGTACAGAATGCAGCAGCCAGACTTCACCTGGATCCCCCCAAAAAAACACATCTCTCCCTTCCACTGTCTCCCCATCCAGAAGAGATGCCAGTTCAAAGTCCTCACACACACCTAAAAAGCCCTGCACTTCTTAGGACCTGCCTACATCAACCATCGACTGAACTTCCACCAATCCTATAGACACCTGTGCTCCTCTTCACTAGCCCTCGCACGCACCCACTGCATCCATTGCAGCCACAGCAGTGGTTGCTCCTTCTCCTATATTGCTGCAAAGACCTAGAATGACCTTCCCCTCCATCTCCATACAGACCCCTTTCTGGCAGAGTTTAGAAAGAGACTCAAGATCTACTTCTTCGGCGGGGAAACAGCGCCAAGATACTCCTAGGGAGGACAGTGTTGCGATTGATGTTTGCTTGGTTTGATTGACTCCAATGTAATCAAAGCATGGAAAGATTTGGACTTTGGAGGGCCTTGATTTACTATTCCTACTCCAATCTAAATAACAGTAAGGAAAGTGTTGGACTTTGGGGTGGTTACACTTACTATTCCTCCTCCAAACTAAGCAACAGTTGGGAAAGTTTTAGACTTTGGAGGGATTACATTTACTATTCCCACTCCACGGTAAGTGAAACCTTGGAAAGTATTGGACTTAGAAAGGGTTACTTATACCATTTAAAATCCAAATATATAAATAAGAATATAATATCATTATTAAAACATATTAAAACAAATATATATGCTTTTAATAATTAAATGTAAAAACATTAGTAGAACAATACTTTAACATATTAAAAAATACGTTAAAATAAACGCGCATCTCTCCCTCCTACGAAAACGAGACACAACAGCCAAATAATTATAATTTTATTTTATTGTTTTAAATATCTTTTATTCAATTTTTTTCCATTTCTTGACCCCCCTCCCATCTCAGTGACGGACAGGTACACCATAATACACATTGTCTTCATGAGCATTACATTATAATTAACCATAATTATATATTAAAGTATTTTTAGCATACAATTCCCAAAAGCAAGTATACTATTTAAGAGGAAAAGGAAAAAAAAAAGAAAGAAAAAACCATGGGAGGATATCCAGAGAGACTAGTTAGAAAACAAAAAGAAAAAAGAGAGCAAGGGCATAGTACAATACCACTGTATTTCTAATTTTGTATGGCGTGCCATTGTGTGAGAGGTGCCCAGATCTTAAGCCCCCTTTTGCAGCGCTGTTTACCTTTCCTTTTGTAGATGGCTACCTCAATATTTTGTATGGCCAATAGCCTAGCTAGCCACTGTTGAAATGAGGGTGCCATTGCGACAAATACAAGCTCATGGCCACTGCCGGGATTATCTTGGTCATCTGCCCCTAATAAAATTACCGCACTTGACAAAGTGATCTTTCTATAGAGAACAGACCTCAGAGAACTCTCTATGTCTTGTATTAAAGATGTTAGAGCAGGACAGGAGGCGAAGATATGAATAGAGTCAGCATTGAATAGTTTACATCTCGGGCAGCATGTCCCTTTACCGGTTCCCCACTTAGCGATTTGATCTGGTGTGTAATATAGGAAGAAACAGGTTTTATAAAATTGTGACTCAATCTTAGTGGAGATAAGAATAGTTTGAGCTAGCTGGTAAGTGTGTAAAAATCCCTCGTTTGATATCTCAAGTTTGCTTTATCACTTCAGCGATATTTTATCTAAGTCATCCGGGAATATTGCCACCAGAAAGGCATAGACTCCGACGATAGTGTAGTCCCTAGTGTGAACGATTGATTCCACTAGAGTTGACTTTTCCCCTAGTGTCCTCCAGGCTTGCGTAGCAGAAAGTCCCTTACTGGAGGTATTTAAAAAAGTCTCGCCAATCTAGATGGAATTCATCTTTCAGGACTTCGAAGGATTTAATCCCCTACTATGTAAACGGGCATCCTAGCTGAATTATTCCTGCCCTGTACCATTTGTTTATGCAGTTATCCCTGAAGATAGTTGGCGGAAGAATTGGATTATCCATTACAGGAGTATAATATGAAATTTGCCCTATTTCTAGTATTTTCTTTACTGCTTTCCATAACTTGAAGCTACTGTATAATGTGTTGTATTTACCTTTTTTATGGTATCTATCATGCAAGTGCCTCCACAAATACCCTCGGCTTGAGTTGCCTAAAAGCAGCTGGAATATAGATGGTGTATGTTCATCTACACTTATTTCATCAGTCCTCGTGTTTTGTAGTAGCTCCCGACGGTAGAGTAGTACTGACACCCATGAGTACCTTCTTAGGTTGGGAAGGGCGAGCCCGCCTCTATCCTTGGGGAGGGTGAGGGATTTATAGGCTCGCCGGGGTTGTGCGTATGCCCAGATAAATCTTGAAAATGTGCATTCAATTGCTGTAAAACATTGGTTTGAAAATTTGAGACAAACTGCCCTAAATAAATATAAGATTTTTGTGGAAAAAAACATTTTTCACTGCATTTGCTCTTCCGATTATGGTTAGGTGGAGGTTATCTAAGCGTTGTAGATCTTTTTGTATGGAGCACAGCATTGTTTTAACATTAATATCCACCTGTTCCTCAAGATCCGAGGAGATGGTAACTCCCACGTATGTCACTTTTCCCACCACTCTAGGGTTGTCCATCGCGCTCTTTTAGTTCAGGACAATCTGCGTCTTCCCTTGATTGAGCGCGTAACCAGAGACTAAGCCAAATTTACAAGCTTCAGTCTCAATAGAATGCATTGCTATCGATGGATCAGTAGAAACAATGTCATCTGCATATGCTAAAGTTTTTGTGGAGTGTCCCTGTGATATTATAGGAGTGATTCCGTTATTCTTTTCTAAGCAGCGGATTAAAGGATCAATGTATATTGCGAAGAGCAATGGTGAACATGGGCAACCCTGGAGTGTTCCTCGGGAGATAGCAAATTCCTTAATTAAGCTTCCATTGACCAGTACTACAGCCTTGGGATTAACGTACATTTTTTGTATGGCCTAAATGAAGCCTGTTTGGAATCCTACCTTTGCCATTGCCTTCCAAAGAAACTGCCAGGAGACCCTATCGAAAGCCTTCTGTGCATCAAGAAGGATCAGTGCCATAGGGTCTCCTGCAGTCTCTGTTCCATCAGAGAGCGTAATAACTCTCTGGATGTGGTTTATTGTTGATCTCCCTGGAACAAAACCATGTTGGCTCTTGGCGATCACTTTATGTATCATGGGGGCTACCCTGTTTGCCAAAATCTTTGAATACATTTTTGAATCTGCATTAATATGAGTTATGGGGCGCTATGATCCTAGGTGTTCTGGAGGTTTATTTTTTTTCGGGAAGATAACAATTTTAGCGCAAGACCAAGAGTTGGGAGGCTGACCACCAGTGAATATATGTATGATCAGATCAACTAAGAATTGTTTGATTTGCTCTAAAAATATACCATAAAACTCGGAAGGAATACTATCTAGTCCAGTGGCTTTCCCTTTTGGAAGACTTTTGACAGTGGTTAGGACTTCTTTTATGCTAGGGGATTCTTCCAATATATTCTGGTTGTTTTCCTAAAATCTTACACCTTCTCCACTCTCCAGATACCTCTCTATTTCAGAAAATATTATAATTTTAATTAACACAATGATACCATTAAAATAAATATTAAATAAAACAAAAGCAAATATAAATATAAAAAATACATGTTGCTAATTTTAATATTAAAGACACCTACTAATCAATTATCAATTAATTAAAAAGACAAGAAATAATTTGGTAAAACATTTTTAGAATTATTCCATAAATAAATATTTAATTATCACAACAAATATATATGTTTTAAAGTATAATTTAAACAACTTCCCACCCTAGTCTCCTGGAAGCCCAATGTTCCACAACTAAAATAAAAATTACTAAACAAAAATAAATATACATTCAAAATCACAAAATACACTTAAATAATTAAAATGTCAATTAGTCAATTAACAATCACCAAATAAATATTTAATGAACATAAATAAATAACTAAAAATAAAATACAGCAAATTATAATTCAAATATTATGCTATCCCATTCCCCTACACACCCAAAAACCTGCTACTAAATTATAAACTGCTAGTCAAATGTAAAAAATGAATTACACATCCAAAAATTACAAACCAGACTTAAACAAATGTAAAATAGTCCCATTAATAACATTAAGACCTAAAATCACTGTAATAGCCAATATGTATTAAATAATTAAAAACTCTGATTTAAAAGAACTATTTTATAGTAACAAATATTACATACAACATTTTGAAAACTATATTTTATCCATTAAACAAGATATTCTTACCTTCTATATTCATTCCATCGATATTCTTGTAGTGGCACATTTTTTACACAATATTGATGTCACATGATATTTTTTATTTGATATTTTTGTCATACACCGATTCAATTAATACTGTTCACTGATGGTACGAGTGAAGATTGAAAGACATCTAGTTGCACTTTGTTTGTGATTGTTTGGTTGGTTGTATACCTTGCTGGTAATGTGTTTTGAAAAAGTATAGAGGTCCTTGGGAGGAATTTGATTTGTGTCTTTTTTTTGTGACTCTTTTAATTCGAGGCAGTGTAATATGTGTCATACTTACTCAAATTATTGTGCCTTGAAATTCCTAATTGTAATTTTGTTGTGTTGCATCTTGTTTAGCACAGTGTTGTGTCCTTGTAAGCCATGAAAGATGAAAATACTGTAGAATAATTTTGTGTTGATCTGGCAGTTACATCAATTGGAACAAATGACTGAACAAGGAAAGAAAAAAGCGAGTTGTTCCTTAGGTATGATATCCTTGTTAGCAACCTTGTGACTGCTCAATTTATTCATGATGTATACACCTGATATGACTATCTGTGCACATTACCAAAAGTTTGGCCTAAGTTCTTTGTTCAGAAGGAGAAAAGGGGCACCCTGTATTCCCAAGGAACTAGGGTAAGGAAGGCCATATGTACAACAATGTTCCAAGGGAAATCACTCGAAAGAATTTAATACATTTGCAGGAGTTATCACATTCAATTGACACTGCTCTCACAATAATTGTTTTAAAGAATTCTTAATGTAAGCTCTCAGTATATTAATGAGTAAAGAGACAATTCCAATGCGTGGAAAGGTGCTAAAGGTGATGGCAAAGTGAGAGTGAAAATAATTGAGCAATGTGCAAATAACATACACACATACAGTGCTTGTTGGACCTGGCCCTTTTTGCAGGGTTATCCTCAAACTTTTTGCTTCTTCGTCCTATTATTTCCTGACCTGTTGTTGTTGTTTTTAGGACTCTGGGCACTTTACCACTGCTAATCAGTGCTAAAGGGAATATGCTCTCTGTGTAAATTGTTATCATGATTGGTTATCCATGACTGGCATATTTGATGTACTGGTAAGCCCATAGTAAAGTGCACTGAGTGTGCCAGGGCCTGTAAATCAAATGCTACTAGTGGGCCTGCAGCACTGATTGTGCCACCCACATGAGTAGCCCTAAAAAAGGTATCTCAGACCTGCCACTGTGCAGTGTCTGTGCGCAGTCTGTTAACTGACATGTCAACTTGGCAAGTGCACCTACTTGCCAGGCCCTAACCTTTCCTTTTCCTACATGTAAGGCACTCCTACGGTAGGCCCAAGGTACCCCCCTGGGCAGAGTGCAGTGCATGTGAAAGGTAGGACATGTACGGGTCTGTGTGACATGTCCTGATAGTGAAATACTGCCAATTTCGTTTTTTTCTGTTGAAAGGCTATCTTGTCCCATACGATAGAATGGGAATTTATTTATAACATCTTATAAATATAACTTCTCATTGGGACAAGATAGAGAAATAAAGTCTAGGCACATTTTTTAGTAAAGATGGTTTTTAAATTGTGTGTTTGAAAATGACACTTTTAGAAAGTAGGTATTTTCTTGTTTAACCATTCTGTGTGCCTCTGCCTTTTTGTGTATTGACGGTCTGATTTTGGAGTGACAGGGGCTGGGGAGATGCATTCTCTCAGACAGCCACCGGAGGGGGGGGGTTGATGTGTGTCCTGCCTTTCCTGAATGAGTCAGGGCTGGGCTGAATAGACCTGTTCTGCATTCAGAGTAGGGGAGGAGTTCTCACTGGCACCCGAATAGGCCCGGTCTGCATTTAGAGTGGTGGGAGGAGATTTCGATTGCACCTGAATAGGGCCTTTCTGCTTTACACAATGCTGTCTCCACCTCCAGCCGGGCAGCTGCACCAGAGAGGACAGATCTGGTTTGGACTGGGCTAAGAGACCCTTGCACAAAGAGAACAAAGACATTTTGGGGTATAAGTATAAGACCTAAAACCCCTGAACTTTTGAGTGCTTTGGAATCAAGAGGAACCTTTTCCAAGGAGAAGAGCTGGAGAAACTGAGAAGGACTGACCTTGTTGTGTGTCTTGGGTAGGCCTGCGGTTGCTGTTTCTGCCAAGGAAAGGAGAAGGACTTTGCATTGTGCTGTGTCCCCTGCTTGAGGGAAGTCTCCAAGGGCTTGAGTAGAGCTTGATTCCTGTTTTGAAGTCTCAGGAACTCACAAACTTCACCCCCATCTCCCCTGAACGTCCTTGCTGGGAGTTCTGACCTGCCAGGAAGCTCCTGTGACTATCTTGGGCCTCTGGAGATTGTTTCTGTTGTTGGGAGCTGGAAAAGTTGCGCAACTACATGGAAATTGATGCTACGCTCGTCTTTCGAAACTTTTCTGACGCAACGCCATGGTGCGAGAAGAATCTGCCCGCATCGCCACGCCACTGCCGAAATCGATGTAATGCTTGTCGCCGCGGCAACAACCAACACATCGACGGATCGCGGCTGGTGAAATTGACGCAGCGCCGCTCGAAGCCGCCGCATCGTTCGCCAGCACATCCTGGATTTCCACGCATCATCCCTGTGCAGCAAGTTTCCCCCGACACATCACGCACGGATCGGATTCGCCTCAGATTCGACGCATCGCTTCCCCCCTACAGACCGGACCTGACGCACTGTTCCCCTGTGCCCAGCGGAACTTTCGCATCGCATCCACGAAGGTCTCAGGAAATTATACATCTCTTTATTTTTCGACGCTTCCGATCGATGGGACTGTTTGTCTTAGTGAATTTTTGCACAACGACAGGTACTTTGCAAGTAATCACGCATCCATAGTTTTCTATGGGCTCAGTTGCTAAAACCTTTTGAAAGCCATTTTTAGGTCTCGCCCAAGCTATCGCATAAGCGATGCTTTGGCGAGATATTAAGTAAGGGGCTTTTAAAAGTGCTCCCAAAGGCTGCAGGCGGATCCGGTACAGTTCATGTGCGCCAGGCTCGCGCACCATTTGTCCGCCTGCTGATCACTTTCGAGGCTGTTTTGATGTTCTCAGTGAGCCGCGCGACCACTGAGAACATCAAAGCGGCCGCGAAAGTGATCAACATTTGCGTGCGCACCACTCCCATGCATTCTGGTACCGTTTTCATGTACTCTACTGTCAGTGTATTTCTAATAATGTCTCGTTCTTCCATCGCTCTGATGAGCAGCCACCCTTAACATCCTTCATTTTATTAATTCCTTGCTTCCTTTTCCATCCATTTTGCCCATCTGCTTTCTTCTTTCTCCCCCGACACCCTGTCTTCCATCTTTCTTCCCATATTCTTCCTCTTCCTTCTTTTCTTCCTCCATCTAATGCCTATTTCTTTTCTGTCCCTTCTTATCCAGTCCAGCTGGGTCTGTCCTCTGCCACTTTCTATTTTCTTGGCGATACTGCGCTTCTTCCGCTCATTCACTTTCTGTTTCTTCTTCCCCTCCCGCCCCTACATTTTTATGTTTCTGTCACTCTCGCTCAATTTTTATCCACCTCTGTATTTCTGGCCTCTTCCTTCTCTGGCCACTTTTAATCTCTCATTTCTTCCCTCATCTCTCTTGCCCAAGAATTCCCTTTCCTCTATTGTGCTCTGTTTTCTCTTCGCACCTCTGGATTCATGTCTCCAAACTGTCTGGCTTGTCTTTCTATGACTCTATCTCTTTCTCCCCAGCCTCTTCAAACTCTCTCCTTTCTTTCTGACGCACTTTCTATTTTCTCAGCGATTCTGCACTTCTTCCGCTAATTCACTTTCTGTTTCTCCTTCGCCTCCAACCCCTACATTTTTTGTGGTTCTGTCACACTGCTAGATTCCACTGTCCCAAACTCTCTTCTAACACATTGTTCCCGTTTACGTTTTCTTGTTCGTTTTAAATCTTTAAGTGTCTAAACTGTTTTTTTGGGCCTGCTTTTGCAGGTGACAGCACCATTTTAGACCTCTGCCATCTCCTGGCAGTATCTCCTGGCGAATAACACTGCAAAATATACAAGTCTGCTATAGTGATGTCAGAGACACAAACAGGTCTTGTAAATATTGAACTTACATCGGGATTTATTCCCAATAGATCTACAACACAAAATATATGTACAATTTTCGACTGTACCATAGCCTCAACCCGGAGCTGCCTGCGGCGGCCGCACTGTTAGATGCGGCGAAGGCTTTCGACTCAGTAGAATGGGAGTTCATGTTTACGGTGCTGTCCAGAATGGGATTCCGACCTCCATCCCTGAAATGGATTTCCTTGTTGTATTCGGAGCCCAGAGCTAGAGTGCGCATTAATGGTATTACCTCGGAGCACTTTATAATCAGCCGGGGGACCAGACAGGGATGCCCGCTGTCCCCGATTCTGTTCACACTCACACTGGAACCACTAGTGTGCAAAATCAGGCAAAAACACCCAGAAGCAGCATTACAATTTAATCTTTGCCCTATAGGTATATCCCTGTATGCCGATGACATGGTACTTTACACCAGATACCCTGAGGTGAATCTGAATCTGCTGATCAGAGAGAACATTCTGTTTGAACGATACTCCGGCTTAAGTATAAACTGGGATAAGTCGGTAGTGGTGCCTTTGATGGCCGAGACTCCACGGCCCAATTCAGAATACCCACTACAATTGACAACGGATCCTGTGAAGTATCTGGGT
The DNA here is from genome assembly GCF_964263255.1 of Lissotriton vulgaris. Lineage (NCBI taxonomy): Eukaryota > Metazoa > Chordata > Amphibia > Caudata > Salamandridae > Lissotriton > Lissotriton vulgaris. The sequence goes on from NC_141694.1 coordinate 1,648,415,852, forward strand.
GTCTGGATACACCGAGATCCAGATGTGGTGGTCAGAGAAAATTACGGAGTAGCGATGGCCAAACTAGACGAACAAGTGGAGAAATGGATCAGACTGCCCCTGTCGGTGGCGGATAGGATAGCACTTCAGAAAATGATTGTGCTTCCCCGCTTATTGTACTTGTTTTGGAATATCCCGATCTGGCTAACACAATCCTTTTTTACCAGACTGCGTACAACACTGCAGCGCCTAACGTGGGTGGGAAAACATCCAAGAGTGGCTGGAAAACACTTAAATAACCTTATCACCAGGGGGGGTTTGCTGACCCAGTTTTACAGTTGTATTTCTATTGTGCACAGGCGCAGCACGCGCACTATTGGACTTAACCACACTCTCTTATCCCACACATAGCGGTAGTGGAATACAGCGTCCACCCAAAGCGCTTGACGTAATACATATCAGACCCCGTTAGTTGCTACTCTAATGACTCCATACACCCGGTCAAGTGCACGTCTCGGGCTTGGCATGTCCTTGCACTGCGAGCCCTGAAACTACCACTATATGCCCCAGGGCTGCGGGTAGCAAATCATCCTAAATTGTCGGTTACACAGGAGCAGAAAATGCGCACAATCCTAGGAGAGGTGGGATTTTTGACAATGGGTGCTCTGTTCCCGAATAAGGAAATTCATCCTGTTTAAAAGCCGTCTCTATGCGCACACCAAACGCCATTGAAAATGTTAGCATATTTAAGGTTACGGACAGCAGTAAAAGCCTTAGCCTTATATGACACATTCCCGACAGAACCAGTACCATTATAGGCCCTACAAATACTGTTGACAGCCCCCACAAGGAAAAACGTAGTTACAAGACTTTACACTGGAGAAGTGTGGCTCAGGGGTTAGAGGCGGCAGACCCGGAAGCTGAGATCGGCCCTGGACCAGGGTTCAATTCCCCGCCTTGGAGGGTCTTGGGCTCAAAAAAATTCCACGGACTCGATAATTCTCGCTCCGGTGCCTTCTCGACTCACGGGTTCACACTCTGCGACTCTGGGCAATAGCTTGCTTAATCTCCACAACGGCCCCTCGCGGCGGGATGCCTGGCTTTCCCCTTGTGGATACCCTGCCGGGGTTATCTCACAGGGGAATACCAGGACGGGTTCCCTAAGCAAGCGCCGGGAAACCCACTGCGGGTAGCTGTGCGCTATATAAGCTCAAATACATTTACATTTATACTGCTTCCCAGAATGAACAAACTCATGGCCCTGATTGATCATTACAAAGATGGGAGGAGCTCATTGGGGCGACCATACCGGAGGAGGACTGGACTTATAGCTGTGCTCAGATACATTTGCTCACATCGAACTGCAATCTGTGGATTATTCACTTTAAGTTTCTCCATCAGGTGTACTATACGCAGGTCAAATTATACCGTTATGGCCACAGGACAGATGACAAATGCCAACGCTGTCATACACATGGGGCCGACTTTCAACATATGGCTTGGTTGTGTCCAAATCTGAACATATATTGGCAAGAAGTGACAACAGCACTCACAAAATGCTTGCGGAGCGGATTCCAAACGCACCACTGGTGTGTCTGCTAGGCATATATAAATTAAAAGTAGCCAGGCGACGTAAACTGCTAGAAGTGGCATTGTTACTTGCGAAACGTCGGGTGGCCATGAAGTGGGGAAGCAAACGCCCACCTAGATTCAAGAACTGGATCAATGACCTTTTGTACTGCAAAGAAACACTAGGAACTTATGCAGAGGACATACCTCCGGCCTCTAGACCTAAAGATTTCTAGCAGCCTGTGGTAGATTATTTGTGACACAGAGAAGATGACTTCTAACTGTGTGGGGATGAAGAATGTATAGACATAAGTGTGAAAATACTACCCAATAAGAGAAGGTAGATCAATATTGCTATTATGTATGACAAAATTGGCCAATGTTGGATTCAAAAAGATGAAATGTATAGTTATGTGCTGGACTAATACTGTTATAAGTACCTTATAATATGCCTGATATTGCTTTGTGTATAAACATTGATTGCACAGTATTATTTGATGATTGGAGAGGGCGAAGGAACTTGGGAATTATGAATATTTCCTTTCATTCTGTAATGTGTTTCACTTTCTGTATGCTGCTTGGTGAAAAAATAAAATTCTAAAAAAAATATTGAACTTACATAATGACAGCAAAAAATGGAAATAAAGTGCCTTTTCCAAAGAGGAAAATAAAATAAAATCTTAATAGACAGGTCAACATAAGGTACAACATATACATTTTCTTTGTGGTCGATCTGTTTACCGTTAAATAATAGGATGCGTTTTTGATATTTCTGGAAGCTCCCTGTAATATGTTTCATTTTCTCATTCACTACCTACAAATACTTGGGGCTTTCGCTGGCACTTAATGATGACTGTGTTCTCATTCCTTCCGCCCGGCCTCACAAAACAAACAAAAAATATGTTTTTGAAATTCTTTGCTGTGCTGCCGCCAGGTATTGTGAGATATGAAATAAATCTGTGGCCTCATGCGAAACTCTTCCTCAGCTGTGCTTGACAGGCCAATGCAATGTGCGTCAGAGGTACCTGCCTAGTGGCGGCCATTTCAGGCGCTCATCACAGTAAGTGGAGTCACTTGGAATGTTCACCTAAAAAGGCAGAGAGGGGCCCGTGCCGAATCCCTTCACCGGTGGCTTGCACAACTTAATTTGCCCTTCCTCCGGTGCCTTTCCCCATATGGGAACAAAGCCATTGAGAAAGAGATGGCTATTGGGCGTGCATTATGTGTGGCAGTATCACCAGTGCATGAAGCAGAGCCGCTTTTCTTTCATTTTGCAAGCTGTGGCATGCTCCTTGAAGCTCTTATTTTGCACCCACCCCTTCCCGCTTCACATTGAGCCCCCCCCCACCACCCTCACTCGACACAAACACAACCTCACCCTTAATGAGGCAGCAGTGCCGCTTCAATACTTACTCCTCTCTTGCAGCATTTGCTGCCCTGCCAGACCTCCTCCCTCCCCTCCCAGGCGTCTCCCAGTCCCCACTCCACCATGAAGTGCTGGAGCTCTTGAACATCCTCCAGGGGTACAAAAGTCACACCGCCTCAATAGCTCCTGCCGGCGCCAAATGCTTGTGTATTTCCTCATTTCCTCCATAACAAACCCCATAATGAATGTGCCAAACGCAGTCAGTTCACATCGTGGCTAGTGAGCTCGCATCATAAGCTGAAAGCTCGCATTTCCCTTAACGCTACAAACCAGCACAAAAAAAACCTACTTTACTAGCGGCCCCACTATACATTGGTTTATGCCAACAGCAACGCACCACTAATTCTGAAAGCTTTTGTGGTACGGACAAGGACGTAGTGCCTTTAGTTTTGGACAGTTAAGTATCTAAAATTTAGTTAACAAGCATTGGCATGGTCAATAAGTCTCGCCTTCGGGACCTTTTAAGTGTTTAACCATGCAACAGTAAATGTTGTTGCACCAAGGATATTGTGCTGCATAACTACATACTAATAAGGTCCCAAAAGCGAGACCTATTGGCTATGCACACACACACAACCACAGACACACAACCACACACAACCCCACACCCAACCACACACACAACCACCCACACACCCACACACACAACCACACCCCCCACAACCATACACCCCCACAACTACATCCTCCCACAACCACACCCACCCACAACTACACACACTCACAATCACACACACAACCACAAACACACAACCATAAACACACAACCACACACACACACACAACCACACACACACAACCATACACACCCACAACCACACACCCACAATCACACACACAACCACACACACACACACAACCACACACACACAACCACACACACAATCACACACATGCACAACCACACACACAACCACACACACAACCACACACACAGCCACACAAACACAACCACACACACATACAGCCACAAATACAGACACAACCACACACACACAACCACACACACACACACACACACACAACCACACACACAACCACCCACGCACACATAACCATCCACACACACAACCACCCACACACACAACCATACACACACAACCACACACACACACAAAACCACAACCACACACACCCACAACCACACACACACAACCATACCCACACAACCACACACACACAACCACACACACAAACACAAGCACACACACAAGCACACACACACGCACGCACACACACACACACACACAACCACACACACACACACACACAATCACACACACACAACCACTCACACACATAACCACACACACACAAACACACAACCACATACACACCCAGACCCAGACCACACCCACACAACCACACACACACCCACAACCACACACACACAACAACACACACACACAACCACACTGTCAGCACACACTTTCACCAGGCACAGGCACCATCAGAGTCGTCGCTGCACGCTTCCACCAGGCACACACCACCAGACATCAGTGCGCGCTTTCACCAGGCACACACACACCACCAGCTGTCAGTGCACGCTTTCACCAGGCACACCCCACCAGCCGTCAGTGGACGCTTTCACCAGGCACACACACCACCAACCATCAGTGCACGCTTCCGCCAGGCACACACACCAACAGCCGGCAGTGCACACTTCCATAAGGCACACACACCATAAGCCATCAGAGCACAATTTCTACAGGCACACACACCACCAGCCATCAGTGCACACATCAATTGCAGTATGGCGCACTTTACTTTTAAACATATTCATCTAAAGCGCAGCATGCACCATTGCTACAAAAATAAATACACATTATTTTGGCCTACAATTTATAGACTTTTGTTGCAATTGGTGTAGCATTATTTAGCAATGCCAATAGCTCAAACTTAATTAATGCGAGACCTATTGCAGTGCAAATGCTTGTTCTTAATGCTTGCATGTTAGATTTTTGTCATTTTGGTCTTATTAAGTTTAGATAAAGATACCTTAATTTTCTAAACTGGTGTGGCGTCCATTTGTGGTGTTATCACTGTATTACTGTGTGTTCTGAGTACAAATACTTTACACATAGCGTTTGGGATAAGCCAATCTGCTTGTGCCAAGCTAGCAAGGGTTATCTAGAGTGTCTATCCCCCTTACCCTGACTAGAAGCAGGGGTCCTTAGTTGGATAAAGGTACCTGCCTATGCTAACTAGATACTCCTATTTCTAACAGTGTCCTTATCCAAAAAATGTCTTAAATATTGGAACATCAGTTACAGAATAGTACCTCATAACAGATAAATTAGAATGGTTTCTCAAAGTCCTGCAAACAATGCAAATGCAGTTAAGACTGAAAAGTCGATGTTTTTACACCTTATGATCACTTAACGGGGTCTTCATCAGGACAAAGTAGTAACAACCTAGAAAGAGATATAGGAATTGTCAGATTATTAAAGAAATAGACAGAAGAAATGAATTCAGGTGAATGATACCATTATACTGCTCACCTGACCCATAAAGGGACATGCGTCAATGCAATTTCTGGAGAACAAAACTAAACTACCAACATCCTACAAATGGACATAAATGACGATTCTACATTTCCATTTCAATCACTGCATAACACACTCCGATACCACGAATAAACGTGGCAGTGTTTTGAGATTATGAATGCAGGAAGAACAGGCATACCCCTACAGTGCCTCCAGCAGTAGATAAGGGAAATACACAGACAACCTATATGTAGGAATGGCACACACGGAGAGGAAGATATTAATTCTTGACTTTATTAAAAATACCCAGATTGAGGCAGGGTGAGTACAATCTATATTTAAAAATAAGGCAAAGAGGAGTGTATTTTCAAGTTCAAAGCTTTATAACAATGTCAACCAATACACTCTTAACTGGTTTTAAAATAAAATGACATAGAAGTAGATGATTTGTAGACTGTGGTCCAGGATGCTGGTTTCAGAGTCCGTTGCCCTAGAGCTGAACTGGTTACAAAGCAGTTGTTATCAGTACTAGGAGCGTGGCATTTCTGCCTGTGTAGTTGGATTCCTTCAGAAAAAGTTGACCTTTGGGAAGTAGGGTAAAGTTTTTGATTTTACTTTTCTAAAAAAAGAAAAACCTCCTGCCTACCTATTGCTGACCATTTCCTGCCCCAGGATTTTCCTCACTGGAAAACTCTGGAGCACCATTTATTTGATATTTTGCATTTATAAAGTGTGGTGTATGCCTCATTGTGTCTTAGCACTAGCACCTGTGAGAAACTGTACTGTGAAAGGCCATAACAGGAAACTATAGAGGGAACAAAAAGAGGCAGGCTTTGAGGTGTTTTCTAAAAATAAGCAGATCTGGCTGGCATCTAATTTGCCATAGGTCTTGGCGGAATAGAGACGGTGGCAGAGTCTCAATTCCGCTTAGCTTGCTGAAAGGAAACACGAAAGTGCCTTGCTCCATTCCAAGTACTGATGCATGTAAGAACCGTGATTTAGCCTGTATAATCTTTTAAAATCATTGTTGAATTGCAAACGATGTTTTAGCTTGTGTTACTAATTTTAAAAACAACACTTACTTATTTGTAAATCACACGCATTGCATTACTGCCTAAACCTGCTGCCTGGTGCGATTTTTATCTTCGCCCCCACCCTGATAACAAGGGGGAGGGAACACTTAAAGCAAACTCAGAAGCCTGTGCTCGTCATCACCCCTGCCCGCCCCGGTCCGACGCGGTAGCCAGTACCGTTGCGCGGAGGGCGGGGCAGGGAGAGCCAGTGACTTCCTGCGGGGACACTTACAGAGCGGTCAGCGCTCTAGTGGATGCTGCTTGAGGGCCTATTTAGGCGGAGCCCTGACACCTGCAAGCTGCGGAAGAGAGACGGTGGCAGAGTCTCAATTCCGCTTAGCTTGCTGAAAGGAAACACGAAAGTGCCTTGCTCCATTCCAAGTACTGATGCATGTAAGAACCGTGATTTAGCCTGTATAATCTTTTAAAATCATTGTTGAATTGCAAACGATGTTTTAGCTTGTGTTACTAATTTTAAAAACAACACTTACTTATTTGTAAATCACACGCATTGCATTACTGCCTAAACCTGCTGCCTGGTGCGATTTTTATCTTCGCCCCCACCCTGATAACAAGGGGGAGGGAACACTTAAAGCAAACTCAGAAGCCTGTGCTCGTCATCACCCCTGCCCGCCCCGGTCCGACGCGGTAGCCAGTACCGTTGCGCGGAGGGTGGGGCAGGGAGAGCCAGTGACTTCCTGCGGGGACACTTACAGAGCGGTCAGCGCTCTAGTGGATGCTGCTTGAGGGCCTATTTAGCCATCGCCCCCTAGTCGCGCGCAGCGATCGCGCGCAGCATCGCCGGAGCATCGCCGAAGACCAGCCAAAGAGCTGCCCGTCTGCACCCGTCCGCGACATTACGCGGCCAGGGGGCGAGGGACCTGTCATTATGAACCCCCACTGTACAGGTACTACACCTATCACATATTCCGCGGATACACTCAGACAGCTACAACCTGCTAGGACATGTGATACTCGCCTAGCGTGTAATCTGCTCGAGGGTCGCTTTTCGTGTTTACAATGCCATTATCAATCAGATGTGGCCATAAATAGCATATACAACAAGGCACCTACACTAACTTCCTTTATAGAACTTAAATGCCTTCTTTTAAATGTAAGGTCCCTCCCCAAACACCAATTGCAGATCTGGGACCTGATTTCCACCCAGCAGCCCGATATATGTTTCTTTACGGAAACATGGATGAAACCCCACACGACTCCAGCGATCACATTAGGGGTCCCAGCAGGCTACAGGATCTTACATGTGGATCGCCCAGTCAAAACTGGGGGTGGACTAGCTATTATTTTTAAAGACATCTACAAGGTTGCAATTTTAGAACAAAAATTCACATCCCTTTTGGAAATCATTTGTTTTAAAATCAATTTAGCAAACACTATTTCATGGAAAGGGGCATTGGTATATCGCCCTCCAGGCTCTAATCCAGACTTTGCTCTATCCCTCTTAGAATTATTGGCCCCACTTATTAGGGCAAAGGAAGATTTTCTCCTACTGGGGGATTTTAATATACACATGGACAATTCTTCACTCCCAGAAACAACTCAACTAATAGCCGACCTATCCAATCTGGGACTGAAAGCAATAAATAGTGGTATTACACACACGGGTGGCCACACCTTGGACATAATATCCTCCAACTGCACCAAAATTAGATGCCTACCCGCCATAGAAATCTATTGGACAGACCACTTCTTGATTGAGTTCTTTTTGCCTGGTCCCACCAAACGACTGCATAGATCACCACCCCCGCCAATCTTTCGTCGCCAATGGCACAAAATATCTGCTGAAAAGCTGCAGGAATGTTGGCTAGAACCAATATTTACAGATGCAGACTCAGCCGAGTTGGCATTGGACAAATTCAATACTTCTCTTAAAACAGCTATTGACACCTTGGCCCCTTTAAAACTCCACAAGCAATACCCCTCAACCAAACAAGAAAAATGGTATACCTTAGATCTTAGGAAAGAAAAACAGAAATGTAGGCGGTTAGAAAAAACATGGAGGAGGTCAAAAAACGAAAAAGGAAAGGAACTTTTTTTAAAGGCCCAGGCAGTGTATTATAAGAATATAAAGATAGCAAGGAAAAATAACATCTCGTTGCAACTCGCAGAGGCTGGCAACTGCCCGAGGGAACTATTTAAAATCCTGCAAACTTTTGTTAAACCCACAGCAGGGGAGAGCCCTGATGATGCCTCACAAGAACTTTGTGATGAGATCTCTACGTTCTTTGAGGACAAAATCAATCTCATCTATAATAAAATCTTAGCATCACAAGACATAGGAACCATGGCCCCCCCTGCTAATGACTTGCCCATACAGCAAAAAAACTCTTTTCTTATTATCCCACCAGTTAGTGATTCAGATCTCTCACTCCTTGTTAACAACGTGAAAACTGGCTCCCCCAACGATTTCCTCCCTGCAAAAATGGTGGCCCCTTTGACCTCCATTCTGGCCCCATCCATCCAGTCAGTAATGAATCTCTCACTGGCCAAAGGGCAAGTCCCTAAGGAATGGAAGATTGCAGTGGTAAACCCGATTAGGAAAAAAGCGGCCTCCCCCTGGACAGATCTTTCTAACCTCCGGCCCATCTCCCTCCTCCCCTACATCGGTAAGCTGACGGAGAAGCACGTGAACACCCATCTATCCAACTTTATCGAGGCAGCGGATGGCCTGGACCCTTCTCAATCAGGGTTCCGGCCAAATCACAGCACCGAATCGGCCCTTCTGGCAGTGACCAACAACATCAGGATGACACTAGATGAAGGGGGGTCTATGATTCTGGTGCTGTTAGATTTATCCGCCGCCTTCGATACGGTGTCTCACAAAGTGCTTCTCCGTCGTCTGAGGGATGTAGGGCTGGGAGGTGCAGCTCTGTCCTGGATGGAAAGCTTCCTTTCCTGCCGCTCTCAAGAAGTCAGGCTGGGCTCCCATAAATCCATCTCCAGGGAGCTCACCAGGGGGGTGCCACAGGGCTCACGCCTAAGCCCCACATTATTTAATGTGTATGTGGCCCCCTTGGCCGACTTAGTGAGGTCCTATGGGTTTACCCCGGTGTCCTACGCCGATGACACCCAACTTTTGTTCCCTTTTAAAACCTTCACACCTGATCTGCTAAAATCCTTTGCAGAAGGCATGAGGGTAGTCTCAAGATGGATGGCTGAGAACTGGCTACAATGCAATGTGGGGAAAACAGAGGTCTTGCTGTTTGGAGAGGCGGTGACTCTGTGGTCCGATGAATGGTGGCCGGTAGAACTGGGCCCAGTTCCAATTCCAAAGCAGACTGTGAAAAACTTGGGAGTACTATTTGACCAGGCACTGACATTTAAACATCACGTCAACCAAGTCGCCGGCACATGTTTCAGGGCTATTGGTCTGCTGAAAAGGGTATTCCCCTATCTACCCGATAACCATAGGAAGACACTAGTCCAGGCACTAGTGATCAGTAGATTGGACTACTGCAATGGCCTTCTTTTGTCAACTAATGAAGGCCAAATGAACAAACTGCAAGTAGTCCAAAATACTGCAGCGAGGCTAGTCCTTAATGCTCCATCTAGGACTCCCTCCCGACCCTTACTGGTGCAACTCCACTGGCTGCCAGTGCGGCAACGCACTAAGTTTAAAATTCTGTGCACCATTCATAAATGCCTGATAGGTAAGGGCCCCAAATATCTTACAACTGCCTTTCTACCCTATGTTCCAGCCCGCTCTCTACGGTCCAGTAATCTTCACCTATTACAGGTCCCTAAAATAAAAAGGTCCCGTCAGGGAGGGCGTGCTCTGGCATACACTGGACCCGCCCTCTGGAATTCTCTTCCCCCTACATTAAAAAGTATTACAAACCATTTAGCTTTCCGCAAAACTCTTAAAACGTACCTCTTCACCAGTGGCTAATCTTCCCCCGGCCTTGGTTACTACTGGAAAGACCTGGCACACCTGTATTTCTCCTTCAAATAGCAAAAGCGCGGAGATACCCCTTCGGGAGTCTATTCAGGCGCTATAGAAGCACATAAAATAAATAAAATAAATAAAATAAAGCATCTGATTCCAGAGCTGGGTGGTGGAGTAGCTTTGACCACCCCAGGAAAATTTACGAACTTTGGGTACCATCACTGTTGTAGAGGCTGCTGATCGGAGACATCTTCTTGGAGAATACCAAGAGAATTTTCTCTTTCAATATTCTGGGCCTATATGGTCGAACGCTTTATGAGTTGTGCACAGTGCTTTGAATACCATTCTCTTCTTTACAGGCAGTCAGTGCAGCTCCTCTAATGTGTTCGAGACTGATTTAAACTTCCAAATGTTCTTGTGGAGGCATGCAACGTTTCTTTAGAGAGCCTTGCTGTATGCCCAAGTAAAGAGCATTGCAGTAGTCTAACCTTGAGAGGACCAAGGAGATGATGACTGTTTTCTGTAATTCAGAGGGCATGAAGTGCAGAATTGTCTTTAAAGTTCTGAAGGGGCTAGGATTCTCATCTAGATTTTTACCTTATCAATGCTCCAGAATCCCAGAACAGGTCGACTGGACCTTTTTGTCAGCTAAGAAGTGTAGAGGGGAGGCTTCCAAACTCATAATTAAACAGCTTTGCGAATCGACAATCAAATTCAATTTAAAGAACCACTGACTACAAACTGAAGTTAAGATTTTATTACAAAGCCAAACATAATTGGACAACAAGCACCTCAACAAGAGGTTCAAGAAATAGACTGGCACTGCTACAAACATAATCCTACGAAGGACTCTCAGATGACTCAGAATGAACAGCAATGTCAATTCTAGGAACATCAGGCATCCAATTACCGACCCTATTTGAAGTCTGGACTTCTTTTACAAAAGGAAAGAAAAGGTTAATCTGTCACTACACTACCACTAAGGTAACATCCCTACTTAACAATTTCCTTTAGGCAAGAGTAAAGGTGTCAGCCGTGAAGACTCCCTAAGAAGTACATTTACGTTGCTCAAATGAGTAGACTAACCACTGAGCTCATTCTAAGATGCTCCTTCCTACACCCCACTCTGCCCTAAGTTCCCTCAACACTGTCTAAGTTGCCTACATCCTGCTCTAGCAACCTCCTGACAAGATCTGCTCTCCACCCTCTGGGTCTGTCCCTAATACAAAACTCCCAAAATCGTAGATACGCTCAAGGCACGCCCCTCTGGGCAGTTGTTGATCTTTGGATTTTTCCAGCATGGCATCCTTCCATCCAGCGTCCGTTGAGGTGTCCTTAGATCTGAGGCACCTTCTCCACAAATGTTGCAGATGAACATTCCTCTGGCACCTACTCGTCCTCACTCCTACCGGCCTCACTTCCAAACAATGTATCTTTCTACCTAACAAGCTCCATGGCCTTGTACCTGCAACAGAAATACACGAGAAGCAACCTTGTGTACATTCAAAGTTGCAATTCAATATTTGCTGAGAACAGCACCCTTCCCAACAAGCAGCTATTTCACAAGAATAACCAATGCTAACTAAAGAAATTACACTTAGGCCTCTTCTGGCTTTTCTTCATGTCCCAGGTCTTTACACGTTTAAATGCATTTCTGAATGATTCTACATTATGAGCAAAGCACTCTATTCCATTACAAAGACATCATTAAATTTCATCTCTAAATATAAGTCCTTCTCTACAATAAAGCGTCACATTCTATCTCCTACACATGCAACTCCTAATAGGGCACGTTTATTAATTCTACAATACACACGTTTAGTAGCATTTCTACCTCATATAAAGCGTTACACTCCTGTTAAGGCTCTATGAATTATTACGAACACATCGATTACACAGTGTACTAATTCCCAACTACTGTTATATCTCTAAAAACACACATTAGTATACCCTCTAAATATGCGGGTGCTGACTATGGGAGATATGGTGCACTCCTACAATTTTCAAAATTACATGGCACTCTCTCAGTTCCCCCCTTTGATGACCTGTGTCATCACACAATACACCACCCTCAGGGAAAGAACTGAGTAAAACAAAGCTTGTTGCCTCTTTCCCTCTCTTAAGTAACTCCATGTTCTTGAGATTCTGATATTGACTGTCCTGCAGTCTCTCCATTCGCCTCTCTTGCATTCTCAATGACCTCTTCAGTCTGCTTGTTCTGTACCATTTATAAGCTCGTGCCAAACCCCACAATCCAATCACACATGCCACAACTATGACAAGGGGTTTCAACACAAAACCAAGGAACCCTTTTCCAATGTTAGCAAACTAATTCCCAACTTTCTCAAACCCTTTGCCAATCCTTTCCCACACAGTTTCCCTCCGTCAGATCCCCAATCTCACTATGGATTGTAGCAATGTTGCTTATATATTTCTCCAGATGTTTGCTGTTGTCTGGTATATAAGTACAACATTCTTGGACCTTCAAACGTTTACAGACTCCTCCCTCTTTTGCTAGAAGGACGTCTAAAGCAAGACGATTTTGTAAAACCATAGTCCTTATCGACAACATCTCACCTTCAATCAACACCAACAACTTCGCTGTAGTCATTGACAACTCATCCACAACAGTTGCCAACCTTCTTATTTTCACATCATTCATGATCACTCCCAAAGTTGGTATCATTGTGTTGTAAATCAACGGCGATTAGGTTAAGCATTAGCAGAAGAAATGCAGTATTCGGCTAATGTCGTAGCAATTGAACCGACTCCATTTTGTATTTGTGGCGGCCATTTTGTACGCCATACATTGCCATGTGCTTGCCACAAGTTTTGTCCTATCTCCTTGTTAACTGCACTTGGAATCTGCCCAGCAACAGGCTATAATTTGTATCCTTTGTGTGTTAACGCATGCCCAGTAGAGCCCACATCTGTTGGTGATTAGTATCAGATAGGAATGTGCTTTTGGGGGTCTCAAGAACCGTTAACTCCACCCATGTATCGGTTGTGTTCTGAAATATCCTTATATGGTCATAAATCATGCTCCATGTTTGTACCGCCTTCTTTTGAGCCCCCTCTTTTTGTATAAAAGGGGCCATGTGCTTTGGTTCGGTGTGCTACTCTATCCAATACTGAAGAGTGTTGTGTGGACTGTAGTACCACCTTTAAAGGTTTAATAAACTATGCTTTTGTATTTTCCAGTTTCTGTGCCAACTTCTTCTTATGGTCCAAGGACTCTGTGCAGAGAAGGGCGAACCCCTTGCACTGGTAGGCCTTGCTGAGGCTTGCTTACTTCAATTGGCGCCCGACACGTAGGGCTCATCGGCGACTTAGATGCCCGAAGGAGTGGTCGCGATGAAGGATTGGAATCTCGCAGCGGATGTGATCACTGCCAGAAGAGACCTGAGTCTTGGCATCCAAGGCGTTGTTCCTTTCTTTCCGATCTCTGATCCATCCAGGTGGTGCCGGTCCTCGACTGAGATCTCTTCTGTTGGCTTGCCGTGCAGTGGCCGTTTGGTCGAATTTAGAACTTGGCAGTTGGAATCTGGACGCCCTGTGATTGGTAAGAACCATTGTACGGTACTTGCTGTGGGTTTTGGAAGCCTGGGATTGGCAAGGCAGTTTTAGGATACGCTTGCTGGGGCAATGTTGGTTTGGTATGACTTGTCATGATGTGTATGAATAAGTGGAATATATGTGTTGTAACACATATAGGTAGGTAATGAGGAAATGTTTCTCTAAAATTGCGACTTTGATTTGAACGGCACATCGTATTAAAGATACCTTAAGTGCTTCTTTGATTATAATACTGCATATTTTGCACTATTTTTGGCATGCCTGCTCTTAGCGCACTTCGTAGGATGTGCTGCTTTTGTGGAAATCACCGGTAAAAACTTGAGGAATCGCAACCGGCTCCCCAAAGAGGTTTAATAAACTATGCTTTTGTATTTTCCAGTTTCTGTGCCAACTTCTGCTTATGGTCCGAGGACCATAGAAGGGTGAGCCCCTTGCACTGGTAGGCCTTGCTGAGGCTTGCTTACTTCAATTGCTCCAAACATGTCTCCAACTATGGCTCCTGCACTTTCACTTCTCTTCACTCTCACATGTTGTCCTCCTTCTAAGAGTTCAAAATCTTCCGTAAGATAAGTCTTGGGAAAAATGATTGCTAGATAGCACGTTCCATACCATTTCTCAGGCAGTCGCACATATGCATTCCTCCCACAAGCAAAATACACAGTCGGAAAAATCTGTACCACACTTTGCAAGAAGTCTTTTGAATAATACTCCAAAGTGAAAGTAGGCTCACCGAGGTATGGCCTACATACACATTCTCATAATATGTCTGTGGTCTATGAAAGCACAACTTCCCTTTCTGTACTTCATTTAGAGCTATTGGACCATAACTTCCTTTTGACTTGTGCAGCTTTTCTTCATCGGTCCAATCTACCTTATCCTGTCCTGAATCTTGCAACTGGTTTTATCTCGGGTACCTATCTTTCACTTGTTCAATAAATTTCTTCTCTGTGTCTGACAACAAACATGTCAGATTATGGCGATGAGCATAAGACGTATCCAACTCTAGAGTCAGAATGAAATACACCCAAGTCTATCTTCTGATTTGTAATAATCATACTTGTTCAATAGCTTGTAAGCAAGTACTTCAGGAAGTACAGCATCATAATTCAAAAATAAATATTAAAAATGATTTTGCCCATAAAAAAATGCTAATCAGCAAACTACATGAAATTCCATAAGTCAATGGAAGGTGATGGTATCTAATACGCTCATCTACAGAAGCAGGCAATTGCATACACACATAAGAATCTTTCGCATCCATCGCCTCAATATACTCATACAACAACTTCGCATACGCATTAAGCTTGAAATTTCCCGTAGACAGATCTGCATGTAACCTACGACTCTCCTCTAGCAGCAAGGCTATTTCGTCTCCTATTTTGACCTCTTTTTCGCTAGGAGTAGTAGGTGTAGGTGTTCCCTCTACCTCCCTTGCCTGCTCATGTGGTACTAAATATGAAACTACAACTACCAGAATAATGAAGAGTATCACTCCTCCTATAAGTGTGCCTACAATGCACCTAGCTCTATGATTCGGATTTCCAGTCTCCATGATCTCAGGACAATTTGCAGCTCCTCTTGTTTGGCAACAACCTTCACAGTCTCTTCTCTCCAACCTCCGTTACTTGAGTCAGTTTGAACCACACCTTAGAAGCTGGAAGTCCTATTTCAATTTCAGTTCCTTATTTACAGTTTTCAAAGATAATTCTAACTCTTCTCCGTCCTCTATGGGAAGCCCCTAAATTTCTTCTTCTTCCACTCGGACCTAGGTTGTCAAAGCAAGTTTATTTACAGAAAAGTCTCAATCATCCATAATAAGATTTGTGCCAACCGCCTCTAGCACATATTCCAAAAGTTCAAGACTAAGAACAATAGATTCATGAGATGATATTTCAGGACCAAACGTAGGAAAAAGCAGTCTACTCAAAATCAGATGACAAATTCTGCTCAAAATCGGTGGATTCGGGACCATGATTGTCAGTACACCTTCAATCTCAAGTCCTGGTACCAACAACAGCACATCCAACTTGATATTAGGACTGGTACTGATCACTGTCACTGCCCTCACCCTCCCCGATCTCAGAACTCCTGGAATCACTCACAATGTAAGTTCACTCAGAAGTCGCGTACCTCCAGCAAGGTACCCTCATTCGTCTTGATCTCCTTAGACCTCCACAAGCTTGCCCTTCTTCGCTGACACAGGAGCAAGGCCTCTTTCAGAAACCAGTCTCAGGTTCATTCGCCTTTGTCTCTCCGGCCACTGCTCCTCTGCAATGCTGGCTTTCGCACCTTCTGCTTGCTCGCCCTGCTCACAACTTCCTTCAGCTGAGTTTGACTCTGGACTACTTTCACAGCAACTTCCCCTTTGGAGTCGCTGCCGTTTTGACACACCTCAGATTGGTCTAGTGAGCAACCAGCTGCATCAGACACCCTCACAGCTTGGCTTGTCCCCTCCTGTGGCCCTGCCACATCAGCTGGATTTTCATTCAGGAGAGTAGCTGTTTCTTCCAAGGGTGCTGAAACTCTACGGGTATGGGAAGCATGTATCTAGTTCGGCAGCCCCCCACACTTCACAGCAGTGTTCGTGACTAGGATGACTTGGAAAGGCCCTCTCCACGGAGCATCCAAGCAGCTCTTTCGCACATGCTTTTGAAACAACACCCAGTCTTCCGGACTCAGGTCGTGACAGGGATCACTGGATGCCGGGACCACAGCAGCCTGCACATGATGAGACACAGAACGGACATCAGTGATTCCCTTGCAATAATTGAGGATCAGATCATCTGTGATATTAATCTGGGCCGCTGCTGGCACCGCTGGCAACCTCATAACCTTTCCGAACAACACTTCATGAGGTGAAAGATCCGTTCTCCTGTCTGGGGTACTGCGCATACTCAGCAACACCAAGGGCAAGACATCTGGCCACTTCAGAGACGTGGATGAACACACTTTTGCCATTCGAGCTTTCAGGGTCCCATTGATCTGCTCCACTATTCCAGAAGCCTCTGGACGATAACTACAATGGAGTCTCTGATCAATGTTCAATGTTGTGCAAAGCATATTCATGATTTCGCTATGAAAATGCGTTCCTCTGTCCGATTCCACAGAGGCTGGAAACCCGAATCGAGGGACAAGCTCCCTCAACAACAGCTTAGCTACTGTAAGTGTGTGGCACCTGCGGGTTGGGTATGTCTCCACCCATCTTGAAAACACACACACCACTACCGAGATGTACCTCAAGTGGTTGCACCTAGGCATCTCAATGAAGTCCAATTGCATTCTGTTGAAGGGCCCCCCTGACCTCCCAATGTGACTCAGTGTAATTGCAGTCCTCTTTCCGACATTCATTTGTTGACACGTAACACATCTCTGACATACAGCTTCTGCCACCGCACAAAACCGTGTGTTGCACAATGTCTGTCGGAACAGTTGCCCCATTACATCCCTTCCTAAATGCACTGCACCATTTATCTGTCTAGCCATCGGACTAAGCAACTCATCCGGTAACACTGCTCTTCCATCCCCAGACACCCAAATGTCCACATCTCCTTTCACGCAGCCTGAATTGATCAACACATTCTTCTCGTGGTCTGACACCTGTTCTTGCAAACAGTTGAGTTCATCCCAAGTATCTGCCATGGCCAGCATCATGTTAAAATCGGTTCTTTCTTCATCCCCTACAACATGGTTCTCAGTCAAGATATAACCTTGTTCGGCACAGAATCGTGCAACCTCGTCCGCATAGCGGTTTCCGAGTGACACAAAATCTGTCCCTTTCCCATGAGCCGTGCACTTTACAACAACAATTTCTTTGGGACGTTGCAAGGCCTCTAACAGCAACCTCATGAACTCCCCATTGCGGATGGGCAATGCTGACAATGTCATGTAACCTCTCTGGGACCATAACTGTCCGAAGTCATGAACCACACCAAACCCATATTTTCTGTCAGTGTTGATGGTAATCCGAATCTGATCTGCTGCTATGCAAGCAGGTGTCAAAGCAGTGATCTCAGCCACCTGAGCGTAGTATACTCCTTCCAGGCATGCAGCTTCAACTACTCCGGTAAGGGTACATACAGCAAAGGCTGCTCTCAACTGACCAACACTGTCCCTTAAACATGAACCATCAACGAAGAAAATTTCATCAGGGTCAACCAATGGTTCATCGACTATGTCAGGTCTCGGTTTGGTACATAGTTCAGTCACATCAAGAAAATCGTGATCCACACAATCTTCATCAAGGGTGTTTGGCAACGGAATCAAGGTAGCAGGATTCAAAACAGAACACCTCTTAATGGTCACATTCTCCGCAGCAAGTATAACCTGCTCTTAGCGTGTGACTGATTGTTCGTCAGGTGCTGTATCTTGGTCTTGGTCATTAGCAGCTCAATAGAGTGTGGAACATGTACGATCAAAGGGTGACCCATCACAATACTCTCACACCTTTCAATGCTGACACCTGTTGCAGCAACAGATTTGAGACATCCGGGCAACGCTGAAGCTACTGGGTCTAAAGTAGCTGAGAAGTAAGCAACTGGTCTACGGACGCCTCAATGATCTTGTACTAGTACTGCCAAAGCGCAACCCTCTCGTTCACAGCAAAATAGTGAAAAAGGCTTATTGTAATCCGGCATTCCCAGTGCCGGAGCACGACAAAGATCCTCTCGCAACTCAAGGAAAGCCTTCATACATTCGTGGCCCATGGTACCGGATCACTCACATCCTTGTGCGTCAGTCTCTGCAAAGGCTTTTCCTGAAAATGAAAATTGGCGATCCATTGGCGACAGTAGCCAACCATCTCTAAAAACATTCTGACCTCTCTTTGAGTAGAAGGCACCATCATACCCATGATCGCCTCTATTCTGTCGGGTGACACCTTCCTCTTGCCTTTTTCTATTCGGTGACTCAAGTACTGCACCTCATTCAAGCAGTAATGTAACTTGTTTGGCGACACCTTGTGTCCATTCTCTGCCACATGATTAAACAGGGCAATGGTATCAATCCTGCATGCATCCTTAAGTCTCTGACGCGACAAGGAGGTCGTCAATGTACTGTACGAGAACCAAATTCTACGGCAGTACAAGACTCGTGAGATTGATCTTCAAGATCTGATTAAAGATCGATGGACTCTCTGTGTACCTGAGTGATACGACACCATGTTAAAACACGGTTTTTCAGCTTAAAAGCAAAAAGAAATTGGCTCTCTTCATGCAAAGGGATTGAGAAGAAAGCCTGACACAGATCAATCACGGTAAACCACTCAGCTTGGCACAGAATTTGAAACAATATCACAGATGGATTCGGTACCACTGAACAACAGGGAACAACTATGTTGTTTACCCGGCGCAGGTCCTACATAATTCTGAACTTCCCGCTCGGTTTCTGCAATCCCATAATAGGCGAGTTACATGGACTGCCCATTACTTCCTTCAGGATCCCTTGCTTGATCATGGACTCAATCACAGGTTTTATCCCTGCAATTGTTTCTGGAGTTAGATTATACTGAGGCGTTCTTGGGAATTCAGTATTCTGCTTGACCTGAGTCTTAACTGGTTCAACTCCTTTAATCAATCCTATGTCCTCTCCAGTAAAGTCCCACATTTCCTGCGAGAGTAAATCTCTCAAGTCTAGTGGAAGCGCTTCCACTGTCAAAACTGGATACATCTCGATGAAAACATACTGATTCGCACCCTTAAAGGTAGCATCACCATCATTCGTTTGCAGTTCCACTCCTTTGGGGGTAAAATAGATGGTGCAATTAAGTTTACACAGGAGATCCCTCCCTAGTAAACATACAGGACTCGAGTCGCACACCACAAACTGGTGTCTGTCACGAAATGATCCTATCTTCACAGGAATCAGTTCTGTTGAGGGATTTGTCATCTTCCTATTTGCAACACCTACAACTTGGATTGTCTGTCCCGAGAGGGGTAGGTTGGGGACTACTGCAGATCTCACAGAAGAACGAGTAGAACCAGTATCAACCAGAAAGGTGGTGGGGTAACCATCAACATCCGCTTTCACAAATGGTCCCCTCTGGTCTACCTCCAAGACTCCCCCAAGAGTACAGTCTTCCTCTCCTCTTAGGCACCGTCATTCCAACGGGTCTAAGTAACAATCATCACTCCCATCAAAAAGAGGCATCTGTTGGTATGTCCGAGTCCCTGACGGGATCCTCGGTGGGTGGGGAACCTGTACTCGCGGAGCCGAAGTCCCCCTTTCATAGTTTTGGGTTTTCACACAGTTGTTTTCACCTGTGGTACCTGTACCTGTTCTACCTCTTCCTCCTGCTCAACCTGATTTGCAGGATTCAAGGGACACTCGCATCTCCAGTGTCCAATCTGGTGACACTGGTGGCAGGCAGTAGTCTTTTTCAACGTGGATAGATCTACTCTTGGCTTGGAATCCGACCATTCTGTTTCCTTCCCAGCGTACCTCCTCCAGACTGCACCTGACCTTTATCAGCCGCCTGCATCTGAACCAGCATCTGCTTGTCCTTAAGCTTTTTGTTTTTCAAGTCTATTTAATCACTATAGTACCTTGCATACCTCAAGATTTCGTCCAGCGGCTTGTTCTGCCAGCAAATCAAATGCTGCTGGATCATAGGGCAGATATCAGGTCTCAATCCCAGGACAAACTTGGAAACAAACTGTCCCATGTCCTTCGGATCCATTACATCCAACCCACTGTACTGCTTAAAGACTTGCAACAGTCTTTCGTAATATTCATGCACTGCCTCCTTTGGTTCCTGAACTGTTCGATCTATCTTTACACAGTCAAAATCCTGTGGGGATACCTTAGACTTTAGCCATGTGATTGCCTGTTCATATTTCCTCATGACCAAAGGTGATGGCCGGTTTGTGACAACATCACGGTCTGGTTCAGCAGTAGGCTTCTCAATCGCAACCTTACATGCAACCCACAAATCTCCTGGAACTACAATGTCGAATAAGGTATTCAAGTCGATCCACAACACCTTGGAAATTTAACGAACCTCTCAACCTGTTTGTACCATTCAACAGGGTTTTCCCTCAACTTTGGAAAATCGTTTGGGAATGCTGCAAAATCTCCTCGACTCCAAGGCACATGCACATATCCTCCAGGGCCACTTCCCATAAAGGGGATGTCCCAACTCCTGGTATTCCCCCTCCTGGATTGGGTGTCTCTGTCACACTCCTTCTGACGCTCTTTTTCTTTGACCACCGTTCTTCCCATTTGCTGAGCCTGTTCCAGGCTTGTATTCCTATGATCAGCTCTCTAATGTGAGTCTCTAAGCCAATTACCCTCTTCTAGGTCTGGATCAGTGTATTGCAATCTATGATTTCCCTACAACATTTTTGTCCTGGACAAGTCCACATCATATTTATTTGCCAATTCAGTCAGTTTCTCATGAGTCGACTTCACTTTGCCGTTCACATCCTTCGCTACAAACTGCAACTCGTCTGGCTCATAGAGCTCCACTCTCTCTAAGGGTAAATTTCCCCTAACTATCTCATCTACTTCTGCCTTGAGTCTCATTTTGTCCAGCTTTTTCACTCTTATGGCTGCTGACAGAGTACTTCTGCTAGCTACACCACTCAATTCCCTACAAGCACTGTCCTGTTCTCGGCACCTATTATCTTCGGGTGTTTCCCTAAAACTCATCCTGTTCTCCGCACTCCCATGGTCCCATACCTTTCTTTGCCCCCCGCTTTGAGCCCCTTCGATAGTCTCCCATGTCCTTAAATCGGACCTCAGCTCGCCAAGAGATTTTCGGCCTCGGCCCCCTCAGATCCATCAATCCTCTAGACGACTCTGCAGTAGCTGGCAACGGAGTACTCGATTCCACAGGCCTTGGCATTTGGCTCAACCCACCTACTACACTGCTCCTTACATCACCGATGCTCCCTTCCATTCCCATCTGTGATGGAGTTAGATTTCTCACTTGCTCGGGGTTGTACACTGACACTATTGGACCAATGGTAACCAGTACCTTAAGGGCATCCGGTAACCTCTGTGGACTAGTACTTCCTACGTTCTCCATCTCCCCTGCCGAGAGCTTTCCCACTACTCCTTCTATTGGGGCTGACTCCTCCCCTTCTGACTCTGGATTGTATGGAGGTGGTCTCTCCAAGAACATCCTTTCTAAGAAGCTATCATCCGTATCACTGCCATCTTCTTCATGATTCTTTTTCAGGCTGTCCCCTGTCTTTACCAACAGCGGATAAAACCTGTCTCCCTCAATAGTCTGTACTCTCCATCTTTTCGCCAATGCATCCCGCTTTGCATCCTGAAATGCTCTGACTGACCGTTTCACTCTTTCCTGTCTCCTGTCCCTGTTTCTCTCATGTGCCGCCCTAACCCACGCATTCAATGCCTCAAACTGTGTTGGTCTAGGCAACGGACGCAAAGAAGCCATAATCGACTTCAACTGATATAACACTTCCAATCTGAAAGTTCCGTATCTGGGGAAAGTCAACTTTTCATTTCCATCAGTCATCTTCGCCCAATTCTCAAGCCACAAAATAATATGAAACCCTACATTCGTAGCCATATAGCATATTCGTAGCTGGAGTATCCTCGGGTGGAGCCTCTTCTCCCCCCCGGCTCTAATCTCTTTTCTCTTTTGAACATTTCTCACAACACTTTAAAACATTTTATGATGAAAACCAACTTCTCTCTCTTCTCAGCGCTCCTCTATTTTCTGATGACAATCTACCAATCCCAGTGCGGCTTCACACCAACCGCCCTATCCCAGCGCGGCACCTTCTGACGTCACTTGCCTCCGCTTCGCAGCAGTTCCCCTCCTTTACAATTCAGCTCTCACTCATGCATACGTCCCATTCACACACTGAAATGATCACTTACGACCAAGCAATCACTTTGCTGACTGTACGTCCACAATCTGACTATACGTCCACAGTTGCGTAATTGTCACCGAACTGGCAATTGTCTGTCCACGAAATGACCGGACAGTAACCTCAACTGATAGGTTACAAACACTCAGACAAACGATGGTACCTCACGATCCCCTTAATAATGGTCGACAATTACTCTGGGTGTTCGATACACCCGAACCACTTAAGCTACTCCGTGAGCCTAAGATTTCCCTGGGCTGCGTGCGCTCACAGCCTGATCCAGTTTCATACAACAGGCATTCCAACTCCGCAAGACATCACAATACAACTCAAACACCGCAATCTAACAACATAAAACCCTATTCATACTCACTCTCCCACGAACTGCTGCTGCCTTTGCCGTACTGTCACTCTCTGTCACTCTCCATGAAACGCCGTCTTCCGCTGACAATCCCCTGGGCAATCATTCACCTCATTTCTATGGGCCTTAGAACTCTTATCCTAATCTAGATCTCCCCTCTATCTAGAGACAACCATCCTACTCTGCTACCAACTGAAGGGGCTGGGATTCTTATATAGATTTTTACCTTATCAATGCTCCAGAATCCCAGAACAGGCCGACTGGACCTTTTTGTCTGCTAAGAAGTGTAGAGGGGAGGTTTCCAAACTCATAATTAAACAGCTTTGCAAATCGACAATCAAATTCAATTTAAAGAACCACTGACTATGAACTGAAGTTTATTACAAAGCCAAAAATAATTGGACATACAAGCACCTCAACAAGAGGTTCAAGAAATAGACTGGCACTAATACAAACATCATCCTACGAAGGAGTCTCAGAAGACTCAGAATGAACAGCAAAGTCAATACTAGGAACATCAGGCATCCAATTACCGTCCCTATTTGAAGTCTGGACTGCATTTACAAAAGGAAAGAAAAGGTTAATATGCCCTACATTACCACTAAGGTGACATCCATACTTAACAATTCCCTTTAGGCAAGAGTAAAGGTGTCAGCCGTGAAGACTCCCTAAGAAGCACATTCACGTTTCTCAAATGAGTAGACTAACTACTGAGCTAGTTCTAAGATGCCCCTTCCTACACCCCACTCTGCCCTAAATTCCCTCAACACTGTCTAAGTTGCCGACATCCTGCTCTAGCAACATCCTGACAAGATCTGCTCTCCACCCTCGGGGTCTGTCCCTAATACAAAACTCCCAAAATCGTAGATATGCTCAAGGCACGCCCCTCTGGGCAGGTGTTGGTCTTCGGATTTATCCAGCATGGCATCCTTCCATCCAGCGTCCGTTGAGGCGTCCTTGGATCCCAGGCACCTTCTCACCAAATATTGCAGATGAACATTCCTCTGGCACCTACTAGTCCTCACTCCTACTGTCCTAACTTCCAAACAATGGATCTTTCTACCTAACAAGCTCTGTGGCCTTGCACCTGCGACTGAAATACACGAGAAGCAACCTTGTGTACATCCAAAGATACAATTCAATATTTGCTGAGAACAGCACCCTTCCCAACAAGCAGTTATTTCACAAGAATAACCAATGCTAACTAAAGAAATTGCAGTTAGGCCTCTACTGGCTTTTCTTCATGTCCCAGGCCTTTACGCGTTTAAATGCATTTCTAGGCACAAACAATCTTCTGCTAAAACCTCGAAGATTCCGGAAGGTAAAAACCTATAAACGCTCTTTCTCAGGAATGGCACCCAGGATCTGGAACTCACTCCCTCCTGAAACCAGGCTCATCTCCTCCTTCACACTTTTTAAGAAAGAAGTAAAAGCTATTTTTATGGCCAAATACACTTAACCTATTAGCGTGGATCTGGAAAGACCCTACACCGACCTGTACTACTTTGTACGAACTCTAGGACTATGTATTTCACCTGTATTATTGTCGCTACTGACTATCTATGCACACAGTTAATTCTCTGTTCGAACTCTATGACTATGTATTTCACCTGTATTATTGACGCTATTGACTATCTATGCACACATTTAACTGTTATATTTGTATTATTGATGTGCTGTACTACTTTGCTCCCTCACGTACCTACCCTTCCCACTTATTATGGGTAACCCCACTCTCTTGCTGGCATTCCCGGCCCTTGTAAAGCGCTCTGATATCTGCAAAGATCTTGTTCGCGCTATATAAAACTTTCAGAATAAATAAATAAATACATTCTACATTATGAGCAGAGCACTCTATTCTATTACGTAGACATCATTACATTTCATCTCTAAATGTAAGTCCTTCTCTACATTAAAGCCTCACATTCTATCTCCTACACATGCAAATCTTAATAGGGCACGTTTATTAATCCTCCAATACACACGTTTAGTAGCATTTCTACCTCATATAAAGCGTTACACACCTGTTAAGGCTCTGCATTAATTTGCATCGTTATGAACACATCGAGTACACAGTGTACTAATCCCCAACCTACTGTTATATCTCTAAAAACACACATTATTCTACCCTCTAAATATGCGGGTACTCGCTACGGGAGAGATGGTGCACCCCTACAATTTTCAAAATGACATGGCGCTCTCTCAGTTCTTAACAGAAAAAAACCAAGAAGAAATAAGCGTATTAATCTGGTCTGTAAAGGAGAGCTTGGAATCAAAAATGACCCCAAGATTTCTCACTTTGGGTACCGGTGTGGGAAGAGGGCCCAAGGTCCGTGGCCAAGAGTGGTTCAAAAATGAGGTGTCCTTGGCAAAGAGGAGCAACACCATTTTTTCTGAGTTTAGTTTGAGGCACTGACAACTCATCCAGCTAGCAACAGATCACAAACAGTTGTTGAAGCGATGCACCACCTCATCCATGCTGCTGGGGGTAGACACTACAATTTGAGTGTCGTCAGCAAAGTAGATGGTTGAGAAGTCAAAAAAAACCTATCAGCTTTGCTAGAGGGGCCAAATGTATATATTGAAAGACATGGGGCTCAGTGATGACCCTTGCGGGACACTACAGGGCAGGGAGAAAGTCTTTGAGGTAAAATCTCCACAGGTGACC
Organism: Lissotriton vulgaris; assembly: GCF_964263255.1. Classification (NCBI taxonomy): domain Eukaryota; kingdom Metazoa; phylum Chordata; class Amphibia; order Caudata; family Salamandridae; genus Lissotriton; species Lissotriton vulgaris. Next base: position 1,648,441,734 of record NC_141694.1, read on the forward strand.
GATTGTTCTCTATCTGTAAGGAAGGAGCAAAGGAAATTTTAGGCAGAGCCCCCAACTCCTATGTCCACTGAGCCTTGCTTCATAACTTAGTTACTCACAGTGTCGAAGGCTTCTGATAGGTCCAGAAGGCCCACAGCAGCCTTACCTCCATCGTCCATAATGTGACGTATCTCTTCGGTTGCCACCACCAGTGCTGACTCTGTACTGTGGGCTTTTCTGAAGCCAAACTGTGCTCCATCCAGAATCTCATTATGATCTAAATATTCAGTGAGGTTCAAGTGTCTCTCTAAAACCTTTGCTGGTGTGGGAAGGCATGACATAGAACAATAGTTATTTTCTTTATTTGGTTAAGCAAAGCTTTTGTGAGCAAAGGGAGGATGGAAGCCAGTCCATGGGGAACATAAACACATTGATGATGCTATTCAATAATGTAAGAGGAATAGCTATTGTGCCTGCTATCTCTTGAAGGACTTTTGGTAAGCACGGGTTGGACGGGGCTTCTAATTTAGTTAACCCTATTAATTCAAACACTCTGTCAGTAGTAAGGGTGGGAAGTTGTGGCAATTTGTTGGATGAGAATGCTGCACCCTCCGACGATCACCAGTAGGTGTCAGAGAGGGTAGTAGCTAAGAACAACATGAGGGATGGAACGGTGCTGCACTCGGTTAGGCAGGGTTGTCCAGGCTTCCTGCAGTCGATCTGGCAGAATAGGAAAACTGAATTGTGATGCAGGCTTAAGTCGGAAGGTCTGCTTTCAACATCAAACCCTATTTGGCACAGTGGTGAACTGAAATTTGGTCTTTCCCATTGGCTGAGATTATTCAAAGCATTCCTTCAATTATTTTTTGCCTTGTTTAATTTACAAGTTTAATATATTTATCCTATATTTTAAAGACCGGCATGAGGAGAGACAATGGTGTCACAAAATAATTTGTTATGCAACTGATAAAGTGATTCGATTTGAAAAAAAATACATTTTTGAGCATATATATTTTACATTACTTTATCAGAATTATTTTATAAATATTTATTTAGTTTTCTTTATTTGGGTATAGTGTATGTCTAGATCAGAGACCAAGGCTGTGATTGTTCCCTTAAGATTTACTGTTCTTTGGGCAGGTATTTAGATAAAAATAATCTAAAATAATTTATCAAAAGAACATGGAATGGAGGAATATACGTTTTTGCATACATCATACAAATGGAATAGGGAAATATACATGGAACACTGACTTTAGAATATAACATTTTATAGGAGGCAAGTATATCGATAAACTGCAGGCATGGCTTAATATGGGACACCAATAATACAAAAGTTGATGTGAGGAATGCTTGCAAATTGTCTAACCACTGGCAATCGCTTGGAGTAGCATCCCGACCCATTGTTCTTTTGCTCGCCTTGCCAACTCAGTTTTTCCCCAGCCATCTGAAAATCAGCCGTGACTATGCTCCTCTTAGGAACAGTCCAGCCCAAAATGTCAGTCCACGTCATCACTGAACTGGAACACAAGCACACTAGGCCTGGTTTCTCCTTGATAAGGGCTCCTCAGCCATGTAGAGCTTGGTTCTAGTGGCACATACCTTTGCCACTTACAGTAGTACATCAAACACAGAAAAGTATTTTGTAAACTTTAATATAGAACACAACAGGTCGGGGAGGTAATCTTAAGAATGGCACGTAGCATAGAAGGGTTGGGTAATTTTAGTAGGGAATAAGGTGAATGGAGAAGCAGAGGGCATTTTGGTCTCTACTAAACAAATGATGAGGGGCAATCACTCCACAGTGAAGATGAAAAGGGAAATGCGAACTGTCTTCTCATTCTCTAATCTTAGAATTTCAGGTGATGGGTTCTTGCTACACATCAAACAAACTTGCCTTATCAGAGTGAGTTTTTCATCTAGAGAGTTTTATTTTGTGGCTTTCCATGTTTTGTAAATGATGTATATGGGTTTGAATTTGACGCAGTCTTTGTGAGGAAGCAAATGGAGCTATCTGAGGGCTCCAGTAATTTGATCATATTTTCATTTTCCAGTAATAAGCCTTTCAGCACTGTGGAGGGTGGCTTTGAGTGGTTGCCTCCATTGATGCGAGCAATGAAGAGGGCTTGCACAGTTGAACACGTGTGTGTGATTAATCTTCTACAGGAGGCTCATCTGATGCAACACCAGTTTGGAACCTTTAAGTATATTTTTCTTGAAAGGGAATCTGGAATCGATTTATAGACCCGGGGGCTTGGCATGTCTTACAAGAATGGGGAGAAGGCGCTAAAGTTGTATGCAGTGTAGCCAAGTCTCAAACTATTAGGTTTTCATAGCATGGATGCTGATGCTGACCATATGCTTCCCCAGGTGCTTAAATACAAGCACTTAGCACAGGAACTAATAGTAAGAATAAGGGCCTGGGGAAACAGGGAAGAAGGGATAGGGATGGGAGAAACACAGGAGAATAACTCCTTGGGAAAACTGCAATATTCCCTCTGAGGCATGTCTGTCACCTACCGTAAAGCATAGTATATTTAATATCGGAAAGCAGTTTGCATTGTAACAACAGCCAATAATATATATGATAAAAGTTTTCCTAACTATATCTAAGCTTGAATATTTGTCTTTTTCATTGAACTTCAATGGTTTTTGTCATTTTTTTAATAAAAAATTAATTAAAATCATAGAGTCCAGTGTCTCAAGTGGAGAGATGATATGTGAAATGTTGTACAATTCAGTGGAGGAGTGTGCTGTGAAGTTGAATATCGTGCAGTGTAGTAAAGTGTTATCTAGTGTGGTGGCATGACGTCTCATATAGTGGAGTGAAGTATGGCAGACCGGTGCAGCAAGTTGTATAGAGGAATGGCGTGCTGAACAGTTGAGTAGAGTGTTGTAGATTGTCATAGAGTGGAGCAGACTGTTTTAGAATGGAATAGGGTGACGTAGAGTGTCATAGATAGAGTGGAATAACGTCAAGTTGAGTGTTATAAAGTACTGCAGAGGAGAGGGTAGTGGAGTGGAGTGGAGTGTTGTGTCATACAGTGGAGTGGCGTATGGTAGTGAGAAGTTGAGTTATGTGTCGTCGAGTGTCATACAGTGTAGTGCAGTGACTTAGAGTACATGGACAGAATGCAGTAGAGTGTCATAGAGTGTAGTACACTGTTGTAGAGTGGAGTTTCATTCAGAGGAGTAGAGTGTCAGATAGTTGAGCGGCATAGAGCAGAATAAACTACAGTGGCGTAGAGTGGGATAAAGTGTAGTAGAGTGGTGTAGAGTACACTGGAGTGGGGTAGTGCCAAATGAATAAAGTGTTATAGAGTCGAGTGGCGTGTCGTAGACTATTGTGGAGTGCAGTAGAGTGGAGTGTCGTGGCACACAGTTGAGTAAAGTGTCATAAATTGGAGTACTGTGTTATACATTATAGCGGAGTGGAGTGTCGTACAGTATTGGAAAGTAATGCAGAATACAGTAGAGTAGAGTGACATACAGTCTAGTTGATTTCTGTAGAATGGAGTGATGTACAGTGTAGTACAGTACAGTGTTGTAGAGTGTGCTACAGTGGATTGGATTACATTGTTAACGAGTAAAGTGGCATTGAGTGGCGTGCATGGGAGTGTCAGACACTGGAATAGTGGAGTCAGTGAAGTAATGTATCAGAGTGGAGTAAAGTGGGGTGCAGTGGCATACAAGGAGTTTGGTACAGTGCGGTAGAGTGCAGAGAGTATCGTAGAGTATAGTGTGTTGTACAGTTGCATACGATAACATGTGGTGATCTCCAAGCAGGGATCCACTGGGCAGAGGTACCATAGGAAAGGGGAGATTCTCTCCTTTCCAACAATACTCCTCCTGTGAGAATCAGTGCTGTGGGGTCTGAGAATTGTTCCCGAGCACTGATTCTGTGAAGGTGAAATGAGCCCATCGGCTCTTTTTACTTTCACTTTTACTACAATTACATCAAAGCTCCCCATGCTCTCATCGACATTACAATAAATAAAAACATTCAGGATGCTTGGGAAACTCTTCCAGATCAGCCATATGTTAAAAAGAAACGAAGGACTCCCTCTGGTGAAGTGCACCAGGGTAAATGTAAATGTTAATTTACATTTACATTTACATTTACTCCCTCTGGTGCAGTGTACCAGGGTAGCACTAGGCATTAAACTCTGCTCCAATGGCAGAGTTTTTGAAGTTTTGTAACTACACGGCTCCGCTCAGAGTGCGAAGTTCAGCAAACCTCTACTGGCCGAGAAGGAACGGAGTTTACCAGCATGGCGGCTTCTAGTCCTAGCTTTTTTATTATCTGCGGCAGTCTTCTTACAGCCGCCCGGTCATTGCTCCAATACTTCCACTCCCAGAGGTCGGTAATCCCAGCAGAGAGCGCTGCTCCTGACAGACTCCTCGTTAGCGACCTATTCTTGTCTAACACTGTTTCGTTTCCTGTTGTTGTGCACGCTGCACCCTGAACCTAGATGCGATCGGCAGAGCCATGAGTTCCCATTGGAAACAGTGGCAGGGAGAAAAGGAAAAGATTACAACATGGCTCTGCAGACTCCTCTGCCAACGTCCTCCCACAACAGCTGGTGGACAGCAGAGCCTGGGAGGGGTTGACCAGCCACAGAGCCCCCTCCTCCCGTGCAGCAGCATGGAAGGAATTCACAGCATGCACAGACAGGGATAAACAAAATGAAGAGGAGGAGAAGTCGGTAAAGCAGCTCAGCACTGCAGTCAGCAAGCATTTTCACAGCGTAGCTGCCCCCAAGGTAAGTCTGTAACTCCGCCATCTGATGTGCCTCCATGCCTTGCATGGAGGCACATCAGAGCTGCTAATTGAAGAGCTGCTAATTTTCCCCGCCAACCTCTAGCCTCTGCTGACATTTCCATAGTGCCATCCTTGCCTTGCAGTTTCTTTTCTCCATCACCCAGTGCCCGCCACCTCTATGATTAATGCCCTGAAATAAATAGGGCGGAGCGGAGCGGAATTCCGCTGAGTTTTTTGGCAACTCTGCAGAATTCCGCATAATGCCACTCCTCCAACTCCGCACACCCTGACACCAGAGGGGCTTTTATTTACCTCCCTAATGTCGACCAGTGGCCGACACATGGACTGGAGAGGTAGGGCGGGTGTTGGCCCTTGGCCGAGACCCACCAATAAAAGGTTAAGACAGCCTGAGGATTCAAAGGAAAACTAGATGACGGAAGCAGATCAATACATTTTAGTACACATGTATGAGTCTCCAGAATTTAGGGTTCTTGTAAAGGAAACAATTCTTCTGGTCTGGAACCTAGCTTAGATCTGGGAAAAAAACTTACAGCAATAGGGTTAAGTTGAGAAACTTCCCTTAAACGAGAAACAGATACACCGGAGCAACCCGTAGTGCTAGCATTCCTTCTGCTATCACACACAACATTTACACAACAAGAAAGTAATACATTATTGCAAGAAATATCGACAATATTAGCAGGGCTTCCTTGTGGAATTGTGAAGGAGATGGGGGTCCCTAAAACAGCAGGAATTTCCCCTAATTCCACTAATTCAGGTAATTTAGCAAAACTAATTTTCCTCCCCGATTTCTTCTTAATTGTTCGAACTTTAGTAAGTTTTTCTTCCTCAAACCTTTACCTATAACAGACTAGGGAGAATTTCCGAATATAACATCAGATTACCAAGAAGCATCCTGATGAGCGTTCACTGTAATAGGTTTCATTTTCCGATGCCCCGCCCACTGCCATTCACATATGCGAGTTAGCATCATGTGTCTAACTAACGACGTATTCACTTGTGCCTTTTTGCGTTTCTACTATTCATAGTATTATTCATTCATGCGTGTGGTGATGTTCACTTTTCTTAGCTGAGCTTGTGTGCCACCATTTTGGATGTTCATCTGTGTGTGCGAGTCGCACTCGCTTATCCCCCCTCCCGTAGGAATAGGAAAAACCCTAATGCAGCAGTTTTTCGTTTCTTAACCAACTGTGGCCGAAACTAGCAAGTTTCTTATCTGTAATGTTCTCATGCTCTGGAGAGGCTGAGGCCCAGCTCCGCAGCCTTGGGCAGAGATAACCAATTGTTGAACTTGCAGGTGCAGATGCCTCTTGTGTGAGGCCAATGTTCCCCTCTCTGGGGTTCAGTACTTTTCCAGTATGGGCGTGTTTTACTTTGCTGTACCATGATATAATGTATTACTGTGATAAGATGAGTCAGTCCTCTCTGCGCACTCTTAGGGGTGAGGTCGGACATGGCCCTCTCATATGGGAGTTTGTGGCCTAATAAAATTACCTTGTTTATTCTTCTCCACTGTCCGGCTGACTTCTTACTGAGTAACTATAGGTGAGTGTGGTAAGTCACTCGGGTGGATTTGAGCCACGCTTATCAACTGTATCAATATTTGAACAAGGCTGTATTTCAGTAACCCCCACTAAAGAGGATCTATCCACAATATTTGTTTCACTAACAACAGCGGGCCTTGGAGAGCATCTCCGAGATGAGAGTGTGTTCGGAGTAGATTTATCCTGAAGACTAGAGTCTGAAATCACTATAGTTTCGGATCAGTATTCATTGCATACGTTTTTGTGAAGGTTTTACCTCCACAGAGAAACAAATATCACCGGGACAACAAGTCCTAGAGGACGATGGAGCAGCTGAAACAAAATTACCTTGACCAAGGCCAATGCCATTACAAGAACACCTATTAGTAAGTGCTCTTAAAATTGAGGATAACATTGACAATCAATAATCTTGAACGGTTTGCTGTTTGTTATTTGATTTCAACAATGAATAAAGAACAGAATTTATTGAGAACATCATACTAAATATGAGGGGATCCACAATCATTGGCTGGGGCACATTATCATCAGGTAGGGAAAAGGAATTCCTCTGCTTCAGAATAGAAGCATATTTCATTAAAAGCTGTTCAGAAGAAAGTGAATCCTCTAAACAAATTTCAGATTTTTTAAAAGCTGTAAATCTTAATTTATTCAGCATAATTTTAAAGAAAATCACAAGAATTGTTTACTTCATTTATATTTGTGTCCTTGGAAAGTAGTAATGAGGAAATCCTTACCCTAGTTGCTTTATTCAAATTGCAAATAAAATAGGCATTTTATGACTGTGAACCATTTGAAACATCTGGTTTTCAAAGTATGAATCATAGTATTGCCTCCTTCCACACAGTGAACCAAAATCACCTGAAAGTGGTCTAAATGAGATTTCTTTAGATTCCTAGTCTCAACTGTTTTAAGGGTGGAAATAGTCTGAGAAGCTACTTGCGGAATGGTTAAAGGTACAGAAGGAACCAATTATACCAAATGCTCTATGCTGGAAGGTTGATAGGCAGCAATTCTATTCTGTAGTTCTTTAGAGAACAGGGACATATCCACATGTCCACTTGAAATTATGTTTCAGGCGACCACAGTGAGTGCAGAGGATTGGCCACACCCCCTTTCTGTAAGCAAATCGAAAGTAACCGGGTTTGTTGCAGTGGGCCAAGATCCCCCAAGACAAACTAAAAAATAAGTGAATGATAAAAAATGTACCTGACTTAAAAAAATAAAAGGTCATAAGGAAAAGAATAAAGTGGGAGCCGAGTTATGGGCCAAAAAGAAGACCAACTAGCAGAATAGCTGATAAACAGCAAGCTACCTCCACTACAGGCACAAGCCACACTGGCCTAACGCGAGCCTTCTCCGCTCACAATAGAGAGCTGGTTGCACCTAGTGCTCAACTGCCTGATGATGTGGAATATAAGACTACCCGGCCCCAACCTGGCCTCCTGTGGCTGTCAATGGTCGCTACTGCTACCCGTCACACGCTGAAGGGAAGCGCAGGCAGGCAAGCAGGTAGAACTAGAACAGCAGAAGCACACCTTGGTTTAGAGCACTGCTGCAGCTGACTACAACCCCTAGAGTTGCGGTCTGATGCGGCCTGGGACAAAGGCTACAAAGGACTCAAAGTAAACCCCTCCCTGAATTTTGGGGGGCTTTGAGGCTTCCGGGGACACAAGAGGCTTCAAACTTCTACCCCTCCTCAGTGACCATCCAAGCCTCCTTAAGCCCTCCTCCCTCTGCAAGCTTTCTCTTCTCACGCCACAGACATGTATGCAATCAAATACAAACATAAACAAACACTAATCCACTGGCCCAGTCAATATCCCCTCCCTATCATTTCAACAGGTATGATGTAAATTCATATTATTAGTGACAGGCACATCCCTAAAAGATAGAGCAAAACACTCAAGTGGTTGTCACAATGTAGCCCACAATAACATACTAGTGCAAAAATACCTTAGCCTAAATATCGAGAACAAAAGTATTGAGCTTCAATAGACAGTAATATCAGCCACAATAATATCACCATTATACCAGTAAGGAGTACCAAATTAACAAAAACACAAACATATTATTTTCGAAATAAAACAATGGAATATAGACAACATAAGCATTTTTTTAAACAAACGATGCATGATCTGCAAAAATTAATATTTCAATATACATATTAAAAGAATCCTACAAAGCAACATATTTTGAATTAAAAGTAACACCAATTCAATTACATTGTCAATCAGGTTTTAACGCACAGCTGAAAACTTAATTTAGAATTAATGGATGTACCTAGAGAAAAACATTTGTAATGAATGCTATGCCTTCCTGTCGAGAGTTTAGATTATACTCTGTATGGGAAAAGCATACGATAACTAAAGGCAAGTAAGTGCACATTATATTATTTAACTCAATTAAATATACCTAACATAACACCCCTTAACTAAATTATTAAAATAACATATTTTACATAACAATTTGTCTGCCTGTTTACATTTCAAATACAGATACATCGCCAACAAATCCATGAAGATAAAATTACTATAAAAGAGAGAAAGAAGAATGATACTGATTGTATAACAAAATACAAGAGATTCTTCACCAAAAAGTATCAACCAGTAAGTTCGCAAACTATTTATATTCTTAATAAAAACGGAAATGTTTAATCTCCTAACAATTACAACTATCCCATTAAAATACATATTTTTTTAAATGACAAAACATTTGTGTGGAATTTCTTGATGTGCATTTGGAGCTAAAAACAAATAATTGCAGCACTGGCAACTTGAAAGTGGTGATTGTGGATAAAAGCATGTGACATCAATGACTGGTCCTTGAATCTGACAACAGGCACCATCTCCTGAGAGGGTCTGATGGAGAGCACTGTGCAAGGTGTAATCATGAACATAATAATTGATAAAACGCAAACAATTATATACTTACCTACAATATTTTTACTGTCACAATATTTTGACCATGACATTCTTGATCAACGATATTTACAACTTGATACTCGGTTACCATACCTGTTCAAGGATGTACGCAATCATTCGTGGTTAAAACATCCCAGCACAAATCTCGTAAAAGGCAATCCCAGTATGCAAGCCGATACACACTCCCAGAGCAGTCATAAAACTTGACACTTCTATCTACTTAGATAAAAGATTGAGCAACGTGGGAAGACTCAAACCACACACGCTGCTCTCGGAGGAAGCCTAGAACTACAGAACCACAGAGCACTGGATCCAAGGCCAAAGAATCTACATGCATGTTGTGAGCAACACAAGAATGCATGTATGCAATGCTATTTATTTAATACAACCATATTTGGAGAGGTGTGGAGCCCACTGCATCGTTTTATATCATTGTATTAGATATTTTGTAGATTACACAATCTCATTACATTGCTTATATTTAAACAAATTGAGGCACAGGAAAACTGACTGGGTCTTTGAGCGGTGGATGGTAGCAATGCTGATCTTCTTTTCATCCACTTCTCTAAACCGTTGTCTCATTTGGAGTTAGGCAGTTTTGTCAATCTCCATTGGAGTGCAAAACTGCCACTCGCGCAATACCTCACTGTCCACAACTTCTTGGTTAGCAAGAAAGGCCACTTTATTAACACAATTGCAAAATAAAATCTAATCAAAAACATCTTGCCATTCATTTTTAATCAATCAAAATCCCCCAACTTATCTTAGCATCCTTATGAAAGATGAACCCCCACCAAGTTAACCCAAACAAACCCAGAAGAAACTGACTCTTGTTTATACCCCCTCCTTTCCTTTTACTGCCCTTTGAGGATGGACCAACCCTCTCCAGGCTGCCCACCCCCCAGAAAAAACCGCCTACCGACTAAAAATGGAAACCTAAAACCTGTCTTAGCGTGGCAACCAGGAAAGACATCTCTGGCAGTAACCAAAGCCTAGAAAAAAAAATAACTAAACAGGACCTGAAAAAGACAAAAAAGAGGGAAGGGTGGGTGGGACAAAAACCAACCTTCACCATCTGCCTCCCACCGGCACAGTACCTTTCCCGCCCTTTCTACACCTATAAATACCTCTTCACTTCCTGCCTCACTGCCTAATCCCCCCCGCACCTGTGGCCACTTCCCTCGCGCGAACAAACCCAGGGGAGAGACCGGCTCGCACACGGCTCCCCCTGGGTCCCTCCTCTTTACTCATCACATAAAATAAAACAAGAATAATACCTGTCACTTTGATCAAAGGTCTCATGTGACCAGTGGCATAGCACGGGGGTTGGGGTGTGGTCCGCCCCGCGCAGCCCGAGTTTTAGGGGCGGCAGCCTCTCCCAGCTCTTACCAGTGGCCGTTGCGCGGCGGCAAATGCAGGAATCGCCAGCACCCCCCTCCGCTCTTACATGCGACCAGCAAACGCAGGGACGGCCATGTGACATAATATTTTATGCAAACAGTTTCACTGGCAACATTTCAAGAACCAGCCTTTATTAACAGATATGTATTTGATGTACATGATTTAGACACGATGATTGGATAAAATTAAAAGAATCATTTTCTTCACATTAGTGTGCTTTATTTCTGACGCATGGCTTATGATTTCTGTGTTATATTGCCTGTGTAACCTTTAGAGACCCAGTTATTTCTTTATAACCGTTTTTACATGAGAAAAATATGATTTCAAAAGAAACTAAAGGGTCCATTATGATATTGGGCGGATTGTCTACGCCAGGCTGGCGGTAGCCACCGCCAGCCTGGCGGAGGTAATCCGCCCGATATCATAACCAGATTTCCCCCCTGCTATATTAGGATGGCAGGGGGGACCACGGTGGACGGAAAGACCGTCCGCCGCTTTTCCGCCCCGGTCGCCTTGCAGCCGGAGCGGAAAAGGAATAATATGGTGGCGGTGTCTAATAGACACCACCAGCCATATTATGATGTCTGGTTTTCAGTGCCTTTCCGCGGCGGCGATGCCACCATGGAAAGGCATGCGGTCTTCACTCTGAGGGCCCCCTGTGGGCCCCCAGAGTGAAGTACAGGTGGGGGTGCACATGGGGGGTACCTGTGGTACCCCCCTTCATTGTCATTTACAAAGCGACAGGCATCGCGCTGTGCCTGCCACTTTGTAAATGACAATGTGAAAGTGCATTTTCAGCATTGTGGCGGGCGGTGCAGAGAGCCCCGCCCGCCACAATGCTGAAAATACAGAATGTGCCCGCCACTGTGGCGGGCACATCCTAATAGCACCCCCGGGACCCCCACCCTTATGGCGGGCGGTCCCGATTTATGATGGGATGACGGGCGGGCAAAGTAGGTGAGGCGTTAGTTCCTGGGGGAGGTGCAAAGTCATGGAGTTGCTGATGCCAGGGATGATGCGAGGCGCAGAGGAGGTGATGCTGAGGTTGCCGAGATGACCGTTACAGCTGGGCAGCGTTGAAAAGATGTTTCAGGTCAAGCCTTGAGGCTTTGGTTTCACTTTGTCGTATCACATGACCTCAGCTGCAACGTCAGAGGCAGAGCGGTCATGGCCGTTGGTGGTGCGGATGCTCAAGACTTTTGCAGTGGTGGTTCTTTGGAGGTGCTGTGTCGTCATCAGAGCCTGTGTTGTAAGTCGTGGCCATTGCGTTGAGTGGGGACCACAACTTCAGTGCAGGCAGCTGCACAGCATCAAAGTTGCAGACAGGCGCCTTTTCCGACACAGGGGTCTTCAGGTGTCACTGAAACTCACTTCCAAGGTCCTAGGAACTGGATTTGGCACCACTTGGCAAGTAGGGCTCTCAGCAGAGGAGCCCATGTACTACAGTTGAAGTTTTTGCTGGCCCTGAGAAATCCAACAGGAGGTAAGCTCAACTCAAGCTCTTGGAGACCCTTTAGAAAGCAGGATGTAGAGAGCAAAGTCCAGTCCTTTCACTCACAGGACAGAAGCAGCAGGCAGCTGGCCAACACAGAAAAGCAAACAGCAAAGTGGTATTTCTATCTGTCAGTACAACATCTCTTCTTCCTGGCAGAATTTCCTTAGTCCAGAAGTATTCTAAGTGTATGGTGTCAGAGGTTCAGTATTTATGCCCATTTTAGCCTTTGAAGTAGGATGACTTCAAAGAAAGGTGTTTGCAGTGCACAAGACCCTGCCCTTCCTTGCCCTGGCTCCAAACACACTACAGGGGGTTGAAATGTCTTTCTGTGGGGACAGGCAAAACCCTATTCCAGAGCAAGTGTCAGCTGTTCCCACTACTCTAGCTCAGGAAGCCTCATCAGCTTGGTGTTGGGTCATCAGGATATGCAGGGCACTCCTCAGCTCCCTTTGTGTATAACTGTCTAGAGAGAGCTCACAAATCCCAACTGTCATCCAACCCATACCCTCTAGGCAGAGGCATGGAATGGTTAAGTAAGAAAATGACAACTTTCTAAAACTTGCATTTTCAGACCTGCAATTAAAAAAACAACTTCAATAAAACATGTGTTTTTAAATTGTGAGTCCGGAGACACCAAACTCTATTTTTCTATCTGCTCCCAATTCGAAGATACACTTGTATGATTTTACAAGGCAGCTCCAATGCTAACCTATGGGAGAGATTGGCCTTGGGGTAGTGAAAAACAAATTTAACAGTTTTCCACCACCACGCCATGTGAAACTAACAAGTACATGTCCTACCTTTTAAATACACTGCACCCTGCACAGGGGCTACCAAGGGTCTCCCTTAGGGGTGATTTACATGTAATAAAAGGGAAGGTTTGAGCCTGGTAAGGGATGAACTTGCTAGGTTGAAATGGCAGTTTAAAACTGCACAAAGAGGCGCTGCATTGGCAGGCCTCAGACATGTTTGCAGGGCTACTCGTGAGTGGCACAATCAGTGCTGCAGGCCTACCATTAGCATTTGATTTACAGGCCTTGAGCATACATGGTGCACTGTACTAGGGTCTTACTAATAAATCAAATATGCCAGTGATGGACAAAACAAAAGCCATTACATTTTAGACATAAAGTATTGCTCTTAAGCACTGGTCAGCAGTGGTAAAGTGCCCAGAGTCATAAAGCTAACAAAAGCGAACTTCAGCACATAGTCAAAAACAGGAGGTCAGAAGCAACAAAATAGGGGAAAACATGCCAAAAGATACAAGATCTAACAATTCCCCAATGCCCTTTGAATGGACTTTGAGAGGTTGAGACCTCAATGTCTCCTTTTGAACTTTACTTTAAATGTGACCTAGTTTGACACCTATTTCCGAACCTTTAAATACTCTCGACCGAGCTTCTGAGACACAAATTCTTATTCCTCCATAACTGCGGTGCTTTGCATTTATTTCCCATATGGAACGCTTTGATTTCTGAGACTCTTTAAATACCTGAAACTTTCCTCCACTCTGGATTGTTCTTGGGATACTTAGATTACTAATATGCTCTTGAGAGTGTTCTATTTCAATTTGGTTAATAATTATTAATAATCACCCTTGGCTACTGATTCTCTGCGTCTTGCCTGTTACTGATTGCTCAATCCCAAGGAAGAACTGCGTCTGGGGTCCCTGCCTGCCCGCCTCCCGCCGCCTAACTCCTTGTAACATCGCGGAGTAGGGCTGCCGAGTGGAGTGTGGGTGGGGCATAAAAACTACAAGCCCCAGCAGCCCTAGCAGCACCCAGTGAAAGCTTTTCGCGCCAGGAGGCGCCTAAATTCAACGTCACCCCGGTCGAGCGGGGGAATCTAACCTGCACCAAGTTCTCTGCGTCTTTCCTGTTACTGATTGCTCAATCCCAAGGAAGAACTGTGTCTGGGGTCCCTGCCTGCCTGCCTCCCGCCGCCTAACTCCTTGTAACATCGCGGAGTAGGGCTGCCAAGTGGAGTTTGGGCGGGGCATAAAAACTACAAGCCCCAGCAGCCCTAGCGGCACCCAGTGAAAGCTTTTCGCGCCAGTAGGCGCTTAAATTCAACGTCACCCCCCCCATCTCGCGGGACGCCGGGCGAAGCCCGGGCCAAGGGCGGGCCCGTGTAAGCACGTTCAAGACCGGGTAAGACTGGACTGGGCCACCTTATTAACATTTCTTTATCGAGACTTTGCACTCTATATCATTTGTATATGCTCAATTGCCAACCCTATTTTTCCTAACTTATTGTTGGCAAGAGGGCTTCAATCAACCTCTAGGTATACATCACTACTACCTCCTCTTATCCCTGTCTATTGTATTACATACGCTGATTCCTACCACTAATCATGAGTACAAGGGGAAGTAGGAGCAAAACGGCTCAGGGTGTAGGCCAGATCACAGGCCCGATTGACCAATTTATTACGAGGGCAAATGAAGCGATAGATCAGGGCATCATTCTGTTGCAAAGAAGGGTATCACAAGACCTAGCTATAGCAAGAAGGTCCTCAATGGGCCCCTTGGCGTCAGCTAGAACCCCAACCCAGTCAGGAGCAACCTGACCATTGTTGCTGGAAATCCCTGCAGATATTCATAGCATCCCTAATAATATAGATGTATCCGCATCCCAACTCTCAATGGATTCAGAGATAAGGGAAGATTTAGAGAAAACCCCAGTCTTGGCTATGAGTCCAACCCAAATAGAACCCCCAACCCAAGTAGAATCCCCAAAAAAGCAGGAAAAGGGGAGGAGGGAGGGAGCCATCCCAAAACAAAGAAATAATAATAATAAGAAAGAGCTCAAACAACCACCCGCCAAAGCCCCTGCAAAGAATCAAAGACATCGAAACTCCCCCCCTAAACAAAATGACTTAAATTCTATAAACACATCCACAGTCAACCTCTCTCCAATGCCTGCTAACGCAGATGCTACAGGTGGGGGTGTGTGCAATCTATGTGAATCAAATAAACAGCTGCTAGCTAGCTTCGGGGAGCTGATTAAGATCCATCTACTACCAATGGAGCGAACTCTAATGAACATCGAAAAACAACTAGTCAAGCTGACTATTCACCCAAACAACCCGACCAACTCAAAAGCTTTAGGAGTCACTAATGTGGGGGGTACTAAAGGCAACACTACACAGAAACACCTAGGGCCATCAATAAAAACTAAAACACCTTCAAACATGCCCAACGCACAAGAAAAACCAAAAGTAGCTCAAGATAACACACAGATAATATCTGATATCTCTTAAGGACCCACTCAGGCAGAAAAACAGAAGCCAACGCCACCTAAGACACCAGTACCAAAACCTGAGTGAGACAAAAAAAAGGGAGGGAGGTTTAGGCGTACCATTGATCTCCCACCAGAGGCAAGCCCATTTACAGTGGTCCTAACAGGGGTCCCAGAGCTCCCCGAAAATGTGAGAGAATTGCGATTCTCCTATTACCATGACTAGAGAATCTGGATTTCATTAAAGACACGGAGGCTCATATTATGCATACAACTTTTAATGCTTCTCTAAGCAGCCGCAAACTTCATAATAGAAAGGTTCCATACAGAACACTCATAACAAATAAACTCCAAGAGCCATCAGAAGACTGCCTCTTTTAAATGAGGAAATTACAGAGAAGTCATAAAACAGCAAAAAGTTCCAAATAGAAGTTCATAAAACTGCAACAAGTTCCAAATTTTCGAGTAACATCTGAGGAGCTTAGGATGAGAAATTCCAAACAATTTGAAGTTCAACAAGGATCCAAACATCCCAGGATTTAAGAAGGATTATCTGAAAAGCAGAAAAAATTGTGTAAATTTGGAGTAAACAAAATTAAAGAAACATTTCAACAATGAAAAATATAATAATATATAAGCAGTATTTGATAAAGAAAGGGACGGGTGGGATAATGTGAGCCTCTGTGTCTTTAATGAAATCCAGATTCTCTAGTCATGGTAATAGGAGAATCACAATTTCATTACAAGAACGGAGGCTACATTATGCATGTTGGTAGCTTTGCAAAACAACATCAGACATATGTTCTATAGGTTTACAGTAATGTCGAGCAAAAGTGCTAGCATTAGACCAATCAGCAGCTTTAAGAATACCCTCAAACTTACCACCAGACCAGAGGGATTTTCTGGCCATAGCACCCCTAAGGGAATGAGCCTGAAACTTATGTAAATCAACACCTGCTAAGCTCATAGCTGTTTTAACCCACCTAGCAATGGAAGTAGAAGAAATAGCTTTGTGAGGTGTAACAAAGGAAATAAGTAATTTATTCACATTCGGTGGACGAAGAAGAGACATTCTCTGGTCATACTCCTTCAAACAATCAACAACACAAAGTTTAGGACAGGAGTCAAAGCGGGGATAGAAAATAGAATCAGACATAGATTTAGTTCTTCTATAAATTTCGAACTTTACACCAAACACATTGTAGGATCTAAATGAGATGTCTAAAGCTTTAACATCGGAGACTCTTCTACAGGAAATAAGACAAAGAATAGTGGCAAGCTTGAAAGAGAGAAGTTTCCTGTTAAGGGAAGTGTTATCAGGCCAAGAAGAAAAAAGGTCTAAAATCAAATTAACATCCCAAAGAGAATCATACTTAGGTTTTGGGGGTCTTCTTAGGCGAATGCTCTTCATAACTCTACAAATGATAACATTTTTACCTACCAATTTATCATTCACAAGAATATGACCAGCGGAAATAGCAGATCTATAGCAATTGATGGTTCTATAGCTAAGACCTCTATCAAATTGTTCACATAGAAAATTAACTATGTCAACAATAGGTGCCTCAAGGGAATCCAGGTTCCTTTCCACGCACCAACGAACCCAAGTTCTCCAGATGTTGTTATATCTGTAGTGGGTGCCTGGTGACCATGATTCTGAAAGGAGAGTTGAAGCTGTAGACGAAAGTCCTGAGACCTCGTTCGATCTCCTGACACTCTCCAAGCAAGAAGGTTGCTTGGAGAGTGTCCTTGTTTGGATTAGAGGATGAATTTCGCCATCTACGTTTGTTAGGAGATGATCTAGACAAGGGATTAGGAAAGGAGTGTCGTAAGCCAGTTCCAGAGCTGTCTGGAACCAAGCCTGAGAGGGCCAGAAGGGAGTCACTAGAACAAGGGAGCATTGATCGATTCTCACTTTCTGTAAGACTCTCTGGATCATGGCAAAGGGGGAAAGGCATAAGCCCTCAGATTCTTCCATGGTTGGAGAAAGGCGTTCACTGCTAGAGCTCCGGGATCGGGCATCCAACTAAAGTATTTTTCCAGTTGAAACGTTAGTCTGCTTCCAAGGGTCCCCAAACCATATTCAGACGGTTGAAGATGGAAATATCGAGTTTCCAATCGCTGTGATCTCTGAGGAATCTCGAGTTCCAGTCTGCAGAGATGTTCGCTTTCCCTGGAAGGTATTCTGCTTTTAGAGCAATTTTGTGTTCTAGGCAGAACATCCAAAGTTTTTTTGCCAGGTTCGAAAGGTCCGCAGATTTGGTACCACCTAGGCGGTTTATATAGGCCACTGCGGACATGTTGTCCATTTTCAAAATGACCGATCTTCCCTGCAGTGAGTGTTTGAAACTCATCAGAGCGTAAAGACCAGCTGTGAGTTCTAAATAATTTATGTGTTGGGAAGATTCTTCCAGCGACTACGTTCCACCATTATTCTGGTTGAGAAGACAGGCTCCCCAGCCATGCATGCTGGCATCTGATTCCAAAACGAATTCGGGTTTCGTACCGAAAATCGTTTCCCGTTCCAAGCTTCCAGGTTTTCTAGCCACCAGTTCACTTCCAGCTTGGCATCTAGGTCTAGGGAGATGTGGTCCTCGTACCAGAGACCGGATCTTAGGGCTCTCGCTTTCACCCTTTGGAGGGCTCGATAATTCAGAGGTCCAGGGAAAATTGCTTGGATAGAGGAAGAAAGAAGACCGAGGAGTCTTGCAAGTTCTCTGAGGGGAAACTCTTGGAGTTTCAGGACACGACGAATTTCTTTTTTGATTTTTGTAATTTTTTTGGAAGGGAGAAGAAGGAGATACCTGGATGTATCTACAGTGAACCCCAACAATTCCATCGACCTTGAAGGAGTCAAGACCGATTTTTCCTTGTTGATGATGAAGCCTAAATTTTCCAGGAGGTCCATAACTGTTTTCAGATCTTGAGATATTTGAGAAAGATCCTGAGACATAATTAGGATGTTGTCTAGATAGATGATTAAGCGAATTCCTCTTTCTATTAGAAAGGAGGCAATTGGTCTCATGACCTTGGTAAAGCACCAAGGGGCTGAAGAAAGACCGAAAGGAGGGCTTTGAACTGGTACAATCGATCTTTCCAAAGAAATTGGAGAAATGATTGATGAATTTCTGCCATAGGAATGGTGAAGTAAGCATCTTTCAGGTCTAGTTTTACCAGCCAATCTCCTTCTAAAAGAAGACCCCTCAGAAGGTGAATCCCTTCCATTTTGAAGTGCCTGTACACTAAAAATTTGTTGAGGAGTTTTAAATTTATAACAGGTCTCCAACCTTTGTCTTTTTTCTCTACAAGGAAGAGTGTGCTTATGAATCTGAGTTCCTCTATTGGGACTTGCATGATCGCTCCTTTTTTGAGCATGGAAGAGATCTCTTCCTCTATTATACTTTGTTGTTCTGGGGGTATCTGAAAATTTTTTGGAAGAAAGAACTGTTTTGGGGTTTCTGTGAAGTCTATTTTGAAACATCGGATGGTGTTCAAAACCCAAGAATCTTGAGTGATTTTTTCCCAGTTCCGGAAAAGAATCTGAGTCTCCCTCCCACCTCTGAGGGGAAAGAAAGAGGGGCAGGAGGGGAAAAGGTACTCACTTGATGTGGTGTCACTTGAGGCTTGTCCACGAGATCTGTAACCTCTTGAGCGCATGCCACGTCCTCTTTGCGGGAAGAATTGTGAATAGTTGGTCTGTTGGAAGCCTCTTCCAAATCCTCTTGATCTTGAAGTGGGCCTTTGATTATATCGGCCGGAAGAACGGCCCCTTGTTCCGGCCCGACCAAAAAGGTTGTTGTTAAAGACCTTACGCATATTCTGCTGCGCCTTATCCAAGGCTGTAAACATGGAAACATGTTTTCCCAGATTTTTGATGAGTTCTTCACCAAAGAGGAGACCTTTCGGATTTTGAGATGTTTCTTTATCGGCCAAATCCGAAAGCTTTGGATTAATCCCAGTTAGGAAAACTCTTCGTCTCTCTACATTCAAGCTTGAATTGGCATTTCCGAGGAGGATTAAGGCTCTTTGACTAAGGCCTCTTATTAAATCAGTGTTAAGTGGAATTCCATTAAGGTGGCTCTCCTCTGCAGCGTCGATGATTCTCGCTAAAGGGCCAAGGACATCAAGGACACGGTCCTGGCAACCTTTAAGAGACCGCTCCATTCCTTTGCGAAGGTCTTGTCCTAGTTTAAAAAGAAATGTTATTAATTCAGGGTCCAAATTAGGGGTTTGGCACACCTTATCGTTAATAGAAGGCCTTGCACACTCAGCCCGCAGGATATTACGAGAATTGCGCTCGAGGGGAAATCTTAACCATTTATTAATTAATTTAGCCACGTGATCGTGGGGCCACCATTCAGAGCTCCTAGGGTGTGTAAGATTAAGGGGTGAAAACATTTCCTCCCCAAGAGGGTCAAGAATAGTATCTTTAGGAACAGAAGAGGAAGAAGACTCTGGAGGGTTAAAGAGATCCTCATCATAATCATCATTCAAATCTAGCACGTATTCGTCAGGAGTGCTATCGGAGTTATCATCTCCATAATCATTAGTGAGCATAGGGTCATTAGCACTTAGATTTTGTGTGCCGCTAAGGACACCAGAATATCTTGTGCCGCGAGGGACACCATAATAAGTTGTGCCGCGGTGGACACCATGACGAGTTGTGCCGCGAAGGGCACCCAATTGGTTTGAGGTGCGAGGACCTCCCAGGTATAGTGAGGTGCGAGGACCTCCCACAGTGCTTATAGGGGGTAAGTCTTGCAAATTTTTTATCTTTTTTGTTCTTTTACCCCTTGATTCGTAAGAATCTTGAAAATGACCGTCAATAAATTCATCTTCATTAGGGGAGATGGTCCTCTTTGAAGATAAAACTGTGCTCAGAGGATTGCGCGGGTGTGATTGCGCTTTATTACATTCAACACCAGGGGTAGGGGCAGATGCACCCTCAGAGTCAGAATCAGACATGTTTCCCTTTAAATTTAAATAAAAATAAGGGGTCTTGATAAAGTGAATAATTCCTCTGTATAATAAAGTTAAGGACTTATAGTAAGGAAATCACTTCAAATTAAACGAATCGAAATTCGTAATGTCAAGGACTTGTAGTAAGGAAAGTCTCTTTATTTATTTTAATAGTGTAAGAGGCAAAGCTTAAAACAAGAGAGGCTTTTATTATTTATTTGATTTCGGAGCCAAATAAATTCAATTGAGGTAAAAATTAGGGTTTAAACCCAAAGACTTGCGTTTCTAACGAGGTAAGTGGCAAATTTAACATTAGAGTATCTTTTAACACAGAAACATTGACAAAAAAACAGCGAATACTTACGCGGCTGAAAGAAAAAACCATTAGGAAAAGGGTGTACACACACAAGCAGTGCAAAAAAGGATATACATAAACACAAACCAACCTGGGTCAAAAAGACCAAAGGGCAAGAAGGAAAGGGGGGATTTCCATAAATTGGAAATCGGTATGGAGGTAAAAGGGAAACAAAGGGTGGGAACAATAGTCCAATCCACAATAACACTAAATAATGCCAATAGTAACATTAAAGATAAGGTAAAAGGAAAGGCAACTTATCTGCTCAGAGCCGCATTTAAAAGAGGCAGTCTTCTGATGGCTCTTGGAGTTTATTTGTTATGAGTGTTCTGTATGGAACCTTTCTATTATGATGTTTGCGGCTGCTTAGAGACACATTAAAAGTTGTATGCATAATGTGTATGCTTATGACCAAGAACCCCTGTATAACTGGAACCAATGCTCTGAATGGAACTGGAGCCAAGTAGACCCCCGGAATAGGAGAAGGGAGTGGGAGGCCTGGTCCTGCAATCCAAGAAGAGACCAATCCTATATGGAGGGCTGGAGGGGCATACCAACTTGCAACCGATTTACTTGTCTAGAAATGGTAGACTGACCATCACCAAGCTTAATACCTACCGAGATAGATGCTATAAACCCCAGGACGCCCATAGCCCAAAGGGGAATCCACACCCAAACAAATGAGAGGGCTTGTCATTCATCCAAACACAAACTAGGGAAAAATAATACTGATCCGTCTATCGACCAAGTACCCCCCAGCCTCCACCATTAGTATTAAGAAATGTATCTGGGGGGGTCTAACATTCTAACTAATAACAGGGGAGACGAGCAAGTCTCACCGGATGTTAATAGAAACAATTTTGTAGCCCAAAGAGCTAGTGCAGGAAAAAATGGGAGTTTAATCCAGTTAAGAGTGGGGTCAAGTCAAACGGGGCCAAGTAGAGAAGATTCCAGGGACAATCTGTCCATTGTAACATGGAATATTGTGGGACTTTCCAAAAAAGCCACAGACCCAACTTTTTTGAACTTTGTCAATAATTTTAACGTAATATGTCTTCAAGAGTGTTGGGATCTGGAGCCCACCAAACTAGATGGCTTTATCACTAATTTTACCCCGGCTATACAGACTGGTAAAGGTAGGAGCTCAGGCGGTCTCTGCATGTATGCTTCAAATATGGCAAACATGGCAGTAGAGAGTCTGGATCTTGAGCGGGATAAGAATAAGAATAAAAACAAAAACAATAAAATTGGACACTCAATCCAGGTATTCACAGTGAACGGGAAAGGGGCCCATAGTTTCTTGTTGATTAATTTATATAATAATATCGCGAGGGACGACCAAGTAGAATTCATGGATGAGCTATCAAATGCCCTGAAGTGGGGAATGGGAAGGGATAAAGTGGAAAGATGTGCCATAGTGATGGGCGATTTTAACTGTCATTTATGCCCCCACAGTGGATCGAATGTTTGTGATATAAGAAGCCTTAATGGCGAACCAAGCACCCACTTCGAACATACCCACCTTGGAAATCTAATGAACAAATTAATGCATGATTGGGACTTAGGCTTTGTTAATGAGCTCACCGAGCCAATGGTTAATTTCCAACCCACTTTCCATGGGAGGGGGACATATTCTTTAATAGATTTCATGCTGATGTCCAATAGCCATTATCGAAGTGCTATGGCTTTTAAAAATGAGGACATCGCCATGAGCGATCATTTTCCGATTAGTGCAAAATTTGATGCAGGCCTTAGGGCCAGTCAGACATCGGATTTGACAGAAACCTTACACTGTCATTCGATCTCCCTGGCACGCACAAATGGTTACTCTATAAAATGGTCCAAGGTAAACCCGAAAATTTTCTTGAAAGATCTGATTATGGAGGATCTCGATCAATTTATGATTTGCCTCGCAGAACCTTTTAATTCGTGCGCAGTAAAAGCGGCCTTTGGAAAAATAGCAGCCACAATCAAGAAAAACTTGACAAGGAAGCAAAGAGAAGATGATAGGGATAAGACTGTGGGTAGGTTCAACTCTGAATGCTCAAAAGCCCATAACACCCTTAAAGATACATTAAAAAGAGTACCCAAAGACTTACTAGAAATTAGAACGGTACACAGACAAAATATCGATTTTTAAATATCGATATACAAAAATATCGAAGTTTAAATATCGATGGGACAAAATATCGAAGGTAAGTAATATCGACAGTCTTAATATCGATATTGGTATGATATCAGTAATATCGAAGTTGTAAATATCGATGTCAATAATATCGAAATTAATAACTTCGATGTTACTAATATCAATTTTTAAATAAATTTAGTGTATATTAGATTGTCTTTATTATGTTTTATTATTTATTTTTAATGTAATTTAATTAAATATTGTCTTTTACTACTGTAGCGGGTTGTGGGTTTGTAGGGGAATAGGGTGGGAAGTAATTTAATTATGTTAAATTAATTTTTAATTAGTAGGAATTATTAATTAATTAATTGAGAAAAAATGTTTAATTATTTTTAATTAATTGATTAATTGATAAATATGTTCTGTAGCGGGTTATGGGTTTATAGGGGAATAGGGTGGGAAGTAATTTAATAATAAATAATTAATTGATATATGTTTGTACATATTTTAATTAATATTTAATTGGTAATTAATTTCTATTAATTAGTTAAATAATTAATATAATTTTGTACATACTTATAATTATTAATTAGTTGGTAAATAATTAATATTAATTATTTAATTACATTAATTATAGTAATTTTTTATATATAATTTATTGTTATTATTAATTAATTAATTGGGAAAAATAATATTAATTATTAAATTAAATTAATTACAGCAAATGTGCTAATATATTTACTTTATTGTTATTGTTAATTAATAATTAATTGGTAATTAAATAATATTAATTAATTTTGTGTAAAGGAGTATTTTTAGGGTTCAGGGTCAGTTTTCAGTTTTTGGGTAAAGGGGTATTTTTAGGGTTCTGGGTCAGTTTTCAGTTTTTGGGTAAAGTGGTATTTTTAGGGTTCAGGGTCAGTTTTCAGTTCATGGGTAAAGGGGTATTTTTAGGGTTCAGGGTCAGTTTTCAGTTTTTGGGTAAAGGGGTATTTTTAGGGTTCAGGGTCAGTTTTCAGTTTTTGGGTAAAGGGGTATTTTTAGGGTTCTGGGTCAGTTTTCAGTTTTTGGGTAAAGGGGTATTTTTAGGGTTCTGGGTCAGTTTTCAGTTCATGGGTAAAGGGGTATTTTTAGGGTTCAGGGTCAGTTTTCAGTTTTTGGGTAAAGGGGTATTTTTAGGGTTCTGGGTCAGTTTTCAGTTTTTGGGTAAAGGGGTATTTTTAGGGTTCAGGGTCAGTTTTCAGTTTTTGGGTAAAGGGGTATTTTTAGGGATAAGGGTCAGTTTTCAGTTTTTGGGTAAAGGGGTATTTTTAGGTTTCAGGGTCAGTTTTGGGTTTTTGGGGTACAGGGATATTTTTAGGGTTCAGGGTCAGTTTTGGGTTTTTGGGGTACAGGCGTACAGGGTAAAAACAAAAAAATATTACATTAAATCAAATAAATTACATGATAAAAATTAAAATTACATTAAATTATTAAGTGTTTTATTTATTTTAAATGTATATGTATTAGTTTTAATTTTGTTTTAATATTTTTATTTAATATTTGTAAAATTATATGTATTTTAAAATTATTTTTACATTATTATTAATACATTTAAAAAAACGATATTTTTGATTCCGATATTTTTGTACTACGATATTATTTTTTCGATATTTTTGTACTTACCTTAATGAAGATAGGATTCCGATATTTTTGCTGTCGATATTTTTGCTCCGATATTTTTGCATTTCGATATTCTGTCTGTCGATATTATGTCAGACATTCAATTAGAACAGCTCGACTGGTATATAAACAGTCAATCAAGAAACGGAAAAGGGAACTGAAAGATGCCGCCTGGGAGGCGCTACTAAAAGCTAGCACCCTGAGGGATAATACGGCCTCCTGGAGGGAAGTGAAGGCACCCTTTTTAGGGAGAGGAGGACAGACCTCCTAGAAATTGCTATAACAGAGGACGTCTGGATCAATCACTTCACAGATTTATATAAAATAGATGACTTGGTTGAACCACATAACCTCGATCCCTGGCTGATAAATGAGAGCGACCTGCAGAGATCCCCAGCATATATATTCCCGTTACAGATACACTTTTCACTTCCAGAAATAGAACAGGCCATACAGGAAAGTGCAAACTCTAAAGCCCCCGGGCCGGATGGCATCCCAATCGATATATTTAAAGATAATATGTCTTTATGGGCCCCCCTCCTTACAAATGTTCTTAATTGCTATAGCCTAGAAGGTTTTCCAACAACATGGCAGGAAGCGGTTGTAATTCCCATTTTCAAAAAAGGAGATAGAATGGACCCAAAATGCTACAGGCCAATCTCCCTACTTGATTCAATGATGAAGGTAGCTGGTAGAGTTCTGTTGAACAAATTAC
This sequence comes from Lissotriton vulgaris, assembly GCF_964263255.1. NCBI lineage: Eukaryota > Metazoa > Chordata > Amphibia > Caudata > Salamandridae > Lissotriton > Lissotriton vulgaris. The sequence continues at coordinate 1,648,466,913 of NC_141694.1, forward strand.
AAACCTGGGCCACAGAAAAGGGAGTTCTTTAAAAATTCCATTATGGATTTGTATCAGGGCTAGGCACCGTAGAGCAATGTCTTAACCTGGCCTTGATTACAAGTAAATACACGGTGGCAAAAAAGAGCAATCTATACATGACTTTTGTTGACTTAAGTTCAGCATTTGATTGCCTAAATCACAGCGTACTTTGGAGCACCCTTATAGAGCTAGGAATTGACTTGAACATACTTGAATTCATAAAGGAATTATACCGAGGGGCGGGGGCAATGGTCCGATATGGAAAAACAGAAAATGCACCAAGAAATTTCCAATTAAAAAAGGTGTCCGCCAGGGATGCATCCTTTGCCCGTTTCTTTTTAACTTATATATAAATGAATGGAGTCGCAGATTACCTGACTAAGCTGGAAGTAGATTACCCCAAAATTAATGGCATGGCAGTGCCAATAATACTTTATGCAGACGATGCTGTCATAATGTCAAGAACACAACTAGGTCTGCAGAAAGCATTGACTGGTTTTTCCTCATTTATGGGTTCAAGAGGACTCAGGATAAATGTGGGAAAAACTTTTACTTTGTTTTGCACGTCAAAAAACAAAGTAGACTGTAATACCTTTTTAAATCAAACAAAAATAAGCTTAACAAAGACCTTCACCTATTTGGGCATTGTTTTTAATAGTAGGGGATCATGGAACACAGCCATCAACACACGCAACCTGGCCTTTTGTCGAGAAATAGGCGCTTTAAAGAAATTTGGCGGTAAGCCGGTCCAGATCCTGCTCAATATTTACACAGCGAAATGCGTTTCCACTGCGACCTATGGCGTAGGAATTTGGGGCATGGCAGACTGTCGAGAGATCCAAATTAGTGAGAATGCTTTTTTTAGATACTTATTAGCAGTGCCTAGATCTATCTCTACTACCATCTGCCACAATGAACTTGCTCGGGTCCATATCACTGACGTAATCAAGATAAGTCCAATAATGCTTTGGCACAAGATATGGACCTCTAGTGAAACAGATTTTAACAAGGATGTTATTAGAGACTGTATGGCTCTAGCTGCCTCAAGAAACATATTGTGGCTTTCTTATGTTAGTAAATTTCTAAATTCTATAGGCCATTCAGAACTGTTTGAAAATCCTACTTCATGTTCTTTAACCACATGGCTGCTGTGGGGATTTTTGCGCTGTGCTGCAAATTGCCATTTTGCTGGTGTCATGACGAGCTCAGCTCGTCATCAGCACACGACACCCGTGGGTGATGACGAGCTGAGCTCGTCATCAGCATCGAAAGGGTTAATTACAAAAAAGGATCTTAAAGAATGTTGCCTAGGTTTGCTGGAAGATAGGCGCTCTTATCTAGAGGGAAATAAGCTAAGTATTTCCCACCATCACCTCCTGTTGTGCGGAGTAGGTATACAATTTTACCTATCACCACTATACTCCGCCTATACAAGATTATTATTAACAAGGATGAGGACTGACTGCTTCTTCAGGCTGATAACATTTCCTACTGTAAATGATTGGTCTGCCAATTTGACTAACTGCCCGTGTGACGATATTTCAACTCAATCGAATATCCATTGCATTATATTTTGTAAATATTATGAATGGGGAAGAAAGAGACATCTGGTTCCGCAGCTAAAAATGTGGGGCCTTAGGCAATGCAGACCAGCCTTTATTAAATTATATATGTTACAAGATGAAGTCACCGTGGCAGCAGTAGCTAGGTTTCTGAAGTACGTAGTAAAATGTAGAGCGTCGATGGACTGAACACTTTTTATTAACTATTTTTATATATACTATTTTCTGGAAATACCTCATAGTAGGCTCTTATCAATTATATAAATTTTAACCACATGTATAATGTATTAAATGTATGGAAATGTTTTTTTTTTAAATTGTATTTAACTGTGCTTTTATGGTTTTTATCTTCAAAAATCGAATAAAGCTATCTTTGAATTGAATTGGGTAACAAACTGGTTGAACTGTAAATGTAGAGGATCACTACTAACTCCCTACCCTCACTGCGACAAATAAAAGATTCAATGTGGACCAAGAGTAAGTCAATGAATAAAGAATAATAATAGTGTGGACCCAGAAAATGCTGGATCACCATGATGTCCTCAACATTGGCATGGTGCTCAACATGGCTCACCTTCAGGTACCATTAACTCTGCTTACGATGTACATGAAGGGTATCACTAGGGGAATCCTACTAATGCAACATACCACCTGGGACACTTTCTAAACATACAAATATAACCACACATTATATAATGTGAGATATAAAACTCAAACTACTTAGCAGACAGCCTACTTTCCACACACACATGGGTGTTGGTGAAGGATACAAAACCAACCCCTGATTTAAGGATCTAAGTTTAATTTAGACTCAACATTAGCAGAAAAGAGCATTTTTCTAACATTTATAGTGTGTTAACAATATGGGGACTAACACTTGGCTGACCAGTTCGGGTCTGATTCACAAAAGTATTTCTGAATACTGCATATGGTACTACAGGAGTATATTTTTACATACACTTACATGCCTTTGTCAATCTGCCCTGAAACGTCCAACTCCCTATTAGTTTAAAGTGTAAAAAGGGTACGCTCCTTTCTGTTTATATTGATTGTATATTATTATTACCTAATTATCAACATTTTATTCCTATTTTAGGGGCAGTTCTCAAAAGCATTTATGAGTATGGGGAGTAGCATTAGAGCATTACTCTGTGACATATTCTTACAAGCCTTTGTGAATCAGCCCGAAAAGTCTATGAATATTTCCTGTGTATTTCCATTTTAGATGTTTGGGGGAAAATCACAAAGGTATGTACGAATACGTAAAAGAGTACTGTAGGAGTACTATATCATGAACACCAAAATGCCTTTGTGAAGTGGTCCCTCGATGTTTTGTGATCAATTCACAAAGGCATGTAAGAGTGCATAAAAGGATATTTTAGGAGTACTACTTTATGTACCCAAAAATATCTTTGTAAAGTGCCCCAATGTGTGATTGGCCATGTTTAAGACACTGTTCTATGAATCATATTGTGTGTGTGTCCTGGGGTTTTCAATAGTGCGGAAACTGGCTTGAAGGTAAAGCACGCATTGTGCACTAGAATGATGCCTGTAGGACCAGAATGGAACTTAGAGTGTGCACCCTCTGGGAAGAGACAGAAAAGTAAATAAAATGTGCTGCACTGGGTTGCAGTGTGTATGCCTGCATCTGTATCACATGTGCATGCGTATATGGGCATACATGTCTGCATGTGTGCCTGCTATGTTGTTATAGCCACAGATTGCTACTCCCCACAATACCTGCCAAGTGCTAATCACAAATTACTTGTATGCTGTTGAAAATTGGGTTACTGGTTGACGAGGGTAAAACCCTAAAACCACAATCTCTGTCAGGGTGAAACAGAAGCAAACCCCAAATAGCTTGGCACAAAGCAGTCCGGCTTAACTTAGAGGCAATGCACAAAATATTTATCCAGCACTTCAAACAGTAGTATAGTAAAGACACAATACAAGAAAAATCCAACATCAATTTAGAAAAACAAAGTAAAATGTAATAAATTATTTGTGACTAAAACAACTAAAATACAATCAGTAGAACTGGAGGTATGCAATTTTAAAGATAAAATTGTGTCTAGAAGGACAAAGCACCATCTGTGGTTATCTGGTTGTGCTGGACTGGCACAGTCAAAAGTTCACTGCGACCCCTGAGTGTGAGCTGTATACAGGGACCAATTTAGGCCCGCTGAACAAAGTACCTTAAATCCTGGTTGCGGAGCATTGCGAGATCCCACTTTGAGGATGAGTCGTGCAGTGGCAGTTCAGAGGAAGATGCGGGCTGTGGTGTGAAGTTCTGCATTGTTGTCCATGAAAACCTGTATCAAGAATGCATCACTCAGTGGCGGTTCTGAGGAAGCTGCGGCTGCAATACGAAGTCATATATTGTCGTTCGTGAAGTGCGGTGTCGGGTATGTATTATAAGTGGCAGGTCCAATGAGGCTGAAAAAAGATGCATCACACTGCTCTGGTTCTGCTCACAGAATCACAGCTGCACTGGCAGAGCACCTGCTGGCCCACTTCCAAGGGTCCAGGACTGACATGGCACCACTTAGGGGGTGAAGGACTCACACCAGACAGAGTCCGGGTGCCGGATTCAAGGTGGTTGGAGCCTTTTCAGAGGATCCATCAGAGGAGGAGGAGGCCAGCCAGCTAGCCCTTGGAGCCACTCTGGTGGTCCTGGGTTCATGATGGAGGTACAGTCCTTTTCATTTAGGCTGCAGGGCAACAGAGAAGCAGTTCTTCTTGCAGGGCAGTAAAGCAAGTACTTCTTAGTCTTCCACGGGTCCAGAGGTGGACTGAAGAGTTGGATCTGAGGTTTGTGGAGGTTTCAACCCACAGAGGTGCTTGAAATGTCCTGCCTGCCTGCCCACACAGCTTGCCTGGGTGCACAAAAGACTGTTTCACTCAGGCAGAGGCTTTGTAAAGTACAAGCAAGTGTGGTAAGTGACAGCTCCTTCCCCTCATCAAGTCAAAGATGGCTCATCTTGTCCACACCTATTCCCACTTTGTCTCATTGTCTGGGAGCAATACACAAATACCAACTGCCAGCTATACCTAGTCATGTGACCCAGAATACAGGCTGCAGGCACCAAATGGTTAGGACCTGAAAATTCCAACTTTCTAAAAGCTGCATTTTCAGACTTGTATCCTACAATCTGACTGTACCATTAAAAAGGGTTTTAAATTACAATTCTTTACACACAAAAACTTGATATTCCTACTTGCTCACAATTGAAAGTTATCACTTTTCAAACGTAATAAGGTAACCCAATCCTATGGAAGAGGTAGGCTTTGCAGTAGTGAAAAGCAAATTTAGGAGTGTTTCACTACCAGGAAATGTACAACTGAAAAGTACATGGCCACCTTTTAACTATACTGCACCCTATCCTAGTGGTGACCCATATGTAATATAAAGAAAGGTTTAGGACTGGTGAAAGGTTTATTTTGCCAGGTCACAATGGAAGTTTTTATAACTACACACACAGGCTGAAATTGCAGGCCTGGGACATATTTATAAAGCTACTTAAGTGGGCGGCACAATTAAAGCTGCAGGCCCACTATTAGCAGTTAACTTACCGGTTAATGTAGTACCACTCTACCAGGGACTTACAAGTAAATTAAATGCAACAATTGGGTGTAAGCCAATTTTACCATATTTAAGGAGAGAGCACAAGCTCATTAGCACGGGTTAGCAGTGGTAACGTGTGCAGAGCCCTAATACCAGCAAAAACGAAGTCAGCAAAATTTTGGGGGAAAACCACACCAAGGATGTCTTGTCTAACATATGTCAATAACAAAAAACCTGCTAAAAATTACAATAGATTCAGTCCATATCATTCATCTTATGTTATGGTTATTTGTACTGTGTGCATCACACCCGGGAGAACATCCGGGCTAAGATGGGTAAAGCTGTCCTAAATGGAACCTACTGGAAGGGCCATGTCTTCAGTTTGCTGTGGAAAGACAGAACTGGTGACTCTGAACTGGAAGGAGAGATTTGTAGGTTGGATAAGGAACTGCCCACAGCTCCTGCTTAGCAGATGCGGGGCACGTGGGTGAGGAGAAGGCTATGTGTTTGAGTGACAGAGTGTCCATGATGCGCTATCCCTCTGGCTTAGAAACGTCAGTTACTGATTGATAGTTCCATCTGACCCTTTGCTCTTTAGGTTACTGATGACACCTGGAGGTTCAACCCTGGCATAAAGTAGCCATATTTGGCACAATGAGACAATTCTTGGCAAAGTGGCATCAATTGTGGAATATTATGGGCCACCTTGGAATGATGGTGCCCAACCCTGGTGTAATGAGGATCCTAGCATAATGGTGAGAAATTAATGTATGGCTTACTAGTGCATATTTGGCATGATAAGCTTACCCCAGTCATTATGGTGGCCAATTCAGACCCTCCAGGATATCGCGATTTCGCAATTTCGCGATTTGCCGCGAAATCGTCACTTTTTAAAAAATGCCGCGATTTTTACAAAAATGCCTGCGAAATCTGCATTTTTGTAGAAATCGCAGCATTTTTCGCTATATCCTGGGGGGTCTGCTTTATGTGGCTATCGCCTGTGAATTGGGCTAGCAGCCAAAGACATCCAGTGCTGAGTTTTACGCCACGCCCAGCCTTCACTGCCACGCTTGTCTGCCCACACCATTCATGGAGCATTCGAACAAGGAAGTGTTTGCTAACGGACGCCATTTGTCCGTCATTTTCACAGGGCACCGGTTGCCCCACTCTAAAGCCGGCACAGTTTGCACCCACCTCCCTTCTTCACTCCGATGCTGCACCAAAGCTCCTCAGATACTCAGCAGCATTGAAGCGTCACAGCAAACCTCACACCTCCAGCCCTTGATGACCTGTTAAGAGGTGCTTCGAAGGTGACTGAGAGGGAGGGGCTGCAGGTTCAGGAGCTGCGACATCTATTCACATGCAAACAGCCCTGAATGTGTCATGTCTCTGCTATTTAGAGGGGGGCTCACACATTCCATTTCTACCCAGGGCCCCAAACATCCGAGACTCGGCCAGATTACACCCCTGATTACACCGAGGCAGCACGTGGTTCTCTTCACAGAGCGTAATTACTGTCACTAAATTGTAAGCAAACCTCGGTTCTTCAAACATGCAGTCTATAATTTAAGAAAATACAGAAATGGCACAATCGCACCCACACTGATTAACAGAGTATGGAGGACAATCAGTTCAATCAGTTCCCTTAGAGTATATCCTGTAAGTACTGTACATCACAGTGGGGGATGGCATTTTGGACAGAGAGCCTGTCTTCTCGTTGTCTTGTGCAGGAGGGGGCGAGGAGCCCAAGATGATACTAGAATACTGCATGCCCACCCCTGTGCCCACCCTGGTGGATCCTGTTCCCTCTCCTGTGATGGCTCCTGCCCTCCCCTCAGTGATGGCTCCTGTCCCCCCATGTGGTGGCTCCAGTCCACCCCCCACCTGTGATGGCTCCTGTCCCCCCATGTTGTGGCTCCAGTCCACCTACACCTGTGATGGCTCTTGTCCCCCCCTGTGGTGGATCCTGTCTCCGCCCTGGGTGGCTTCTGTCCCAGTCCTGGAACGGCCCCTGCAGCGAGGGTGAAGTTCTTGATGGGCCTCTTCTCAAAAGGGCTCAGCTCAAAATTAATATGGAAAGGTCGGCGAGTAAGTAAGTGAAGGGATGGGTGAATGGCTGGATGAATTAGTGAAAGGGTGAATTTATGAATGAAAGATTGAATAAATGGATAATGAGAGAGGATGGATGGATTGATGAGAGGGGAAGGATGGAGAGAAAATGTAAATAGCTGGATGTATGGGTGGAAGGGTAGCTGGATGATGGATGAGGGGAAAGATGGATGAGGGGAAGGATGATGGATGAGGAGATGGATGGATGGATGGAGGGGAAGGATGGATGGATGAGGGGAAGGATGGATGGATGAGGGGAAGGATGGATGGATGGATGGAGGGGAAGGATGGATGGATGAGGAGAAGGATGGATGGATGGATGGATGGATGGGTGAGGGGAAGGATGGATGATGGATGAAAGGAAGGATGGATGAGGGCGAGGATGGATGGATGAGGGGAAGGATGGATGAGAGGAAGGATGGATGGATGAGGGGATGGATAGAGGGGAAGGATGGATGGATGGGTGGGTGAAAGGATGGATGGATGATGAGGGGAAGGATGGATGGATGATGAGGGGAAGGATGGATGGATGAAGAGTGGGTGGGTAGATGGATGGATGGATGATGAGGGAAAAGGATGGATGGATGATGAGGGAAAAGGATGGATGGGTGATGAGGGGAAGGATGAATGATGAGGGGAAGGACAGATGGATGGATGGATGGATGGATGGATGGATGATGGGTGGGTGAAAGGATGGATGGAAGGAAGGATGGGTGAAAGGGTCGATGGAGAGAGAAAGGGAGGATGGATGGATGACTAAAATAGTGGATGGGTGGAAGGATTAGTAAGTGAAAGGATGGCTGGATTGGTAAAAGGGTAAATGGCTGAATGGATGAGTGAATGGATGGATGGGACGAAGAGTGGATGGATAAGTGTACAGATGGATAGGGTGAAAGGGTGGATGGATAATGGAGATGAGTGAAAGGATGGATGAGGGGATGGATGAAGGGATGGATGAGTGAAATGATAGATGGAAGGATACATGATGGATAGGTTTGCAAACGGTTGAATATGTTTGGAAATGGCTGGGCTTACTTATATACTATTGCGCGACCTCTGATGTGTCTATAAAACGTACCTATTGTCCTGAAGTTTTGTCCTGAATTTTGAGCTCCTGTCCTGAATTTGTGTCCTGAATTTTGACCCTTTGTCCTGAATTTTTACACTCACCGTCCTGAATTTGCACCAATGCCAGTTGGTCACCCTATTTGCTGGTCTGGAGACGGAGCGCCGTGCAGAGATGTCTGTCCCTCAAGATAAACAGACAGAACCACTCAGCCGAGAGAGCTGAGGCGCACACGCGACGGGGTATCTGCAGAGGCGCGCTGGACAAGGGATGAAGTCAGAGGGTTGAGCTCACCTATTGCAGACCATTTCCCCCTGGGAGTGAGCCATGGGAAAAATCCTAGAGGCGAGAAATTTAACACGGGCGTCAAGTGGCCCCATGTCATGGGTGTCAACTTTAACCAGTCTCCGCTTTTAAATCGGAGACGATTTGCAGGCTGACATTTTGCAACGAAACTACAAGTACCAACATGCAGTTCGCTACTGTTTAACAAGTGACCACTTGGCGGTTTTGACTGCTCTTTCTCTAGTGGTTAGGTCTGTCGAACGGGCATCCGGTGGGATATCAGGTCGAGTTCAAAATACACTGTACTATTTAACGTGCTTACTAATAAAAGGGGCGATAGGTATAGCCATCATTAGTGCAGCAGGTACAGTGGCACCAAGCTCTAAGGCTATTGAAAGACACAAACTGACCTGCAATGGTACGCCTCTTCTGGCGCAGGGCTTTGCAAAGTGACGCATCTGGCAGATGCGTCACGTAGTAAATACCCCGCACCATGGGGCATCTTTTGCGCCGCCGCTGCGTCACAAAAGTGATGCAACGGCGGCGTAAAAGCAGCGCAAGGGGCTTGTAAATCTGCCCCAAAGTGTCTACATTGTAAAGAAACCAAATATACATAGCTTCATGTTGTTAAATAACTAAAAAAAGTAAGATATCTGTGTTTGTTGTAGGAAAAATGGCCACATAAAATGCCGCAAAATTGCCGCTAAATTTCCATATTTGTGCCGCTAAATTTCCATTTTTGTGCCGCTAAATTTGCTAATTGCTGTGCCATACTGTGGGCGGGCATTCTTGTCATGATAGAGGCAACCCGTGGTATGATTATGGACATCCTTGCCAAACTGTGCGATTACTTGAAGGTATTAACATATCCACATGAAAATGGGGGCCATGGCAAAATGATCCCCAATTCTTCACTTCTTGAGGACATTCTTTTGTTTTTGCATTACTTTGTTGATTTTTTATATCTGATAAAATTACCATTACAGAATACTGTCAATAGCATCCTATATACGTATGTTGACATCCTTGCCTTCTTTGACCAATACATTTCCACTCTACATGCTCTGTAGCCTGAGTTGAGTGTCAGTGCCTGTACTTCCAGATATCTCAGGCACAGTATTTCAGTGTATCCAGTGTGATCATGAAACCAATGTGACCAAGTTGTCTTGAGGGTAGTCTAGTTTAGATCGATCCTGACCCTGTCACTTCCTAGTTTCCTAAGCAGTCGGCAGAGGGAGAAGCAGACGCTGATGGTGTACTTAGGACTCCATTGTAGAATTTGCTTCTGCAGTGTAGTTGCCAGTCGGTCCTCCACAATCTGGGAAAATGACTCAGGTGCCACTCTGTTTAAAATGCAGCATACAGGGAGCCTCTACTGTCCAGAAGAATTTACCGGAAATACTTCCTGATGGTGATCTGGCTAGGGTGTCTCTCTTATGAAGAGGGTTTTTATAGCCCCACATTGCTACTCCCAACAAAACCCAGCAAGTGCTACTTATAAATTATATGTTTGCCCTTAAAAAACCCAGCTGAAAATGATAATAGATTAAATATGCATAATTAAAGGTATGTTATACTTGTATGGTGCACATATCACCCACACTGGTATCCTGGCACCTGAGAAGGGTAGAAATGCACTCACTGGAGCCTTCTAGAGGAGCTAAGTTTTCTGTTTCTTGTGGAAATCTGTGATAAAACTGGCATTTTTGAGGTGGAAGGGGAGATCATTCCAGGCTTTTGTTATAAGGTATGAAAGGGTGTGGACCCCGGCTCTGGGTCAGTGGATGTGGGGGGCGTGGGCGAGGAGAAGTTTATGCCAAGCGGAGCTGTCTGGCTGGTGTGTGGAACAGAATACGGCTGTTGAGATATGCTGGGTGTTGCTTATATAGTGTCTTGTAGATGTGGGTGAGGAACTTGAAGAGAGCACGTTTCTTGATCGTGAGCCAGTAGAGCTGCTTGATGTGTTTGGATATGTGCAAGTGGAGTGGAAGAGTAAGTCTGGCTGCTGAGTTTTGCTTGACTTGGAATCTCTTGGTGAGTTGAGAGATGATGCTGACATAAAGGGCAATGCTATAGTCTAATCTACTGGTGATATTTTGTGATTGCCTATATGGTTTTACTCTACCTTTCCTGTTGATTTTTTTGACGTTCTATTTTGTACCATTTCTCTCATGTAACGTAACTGGTTCTATTGTACAGCGCTCTGCATTAAATAAATAAATAAAATTGTATGGCAGATCCTCAGGTGTCATACAGGAGCCATCTGTAGACTTTCTTGAGGAGATGGAGGGTGCGGAAGCGGGTGGAGGTAACAGCGTTGATCTGGTTGGACATCGAAATTTGTATGCCCTAGCTCTGAGGTCCACCAGGCTGAGTTCTGTCTTGTTAGAGTTGAGTTTCTGGTAGGTTTTTTTCACCTACTTCACAACCTTGGACATACAGCTGATTACATTTGCTTGGTTGTAGGAGGTGTCTCCAGAGAGGGCAAGGATGGCATAGGTGTCGTTGGACAAAGAAATGATTTGGAGCCTGTGAGCGTGGATGGTGTTGGCGAGAGGGGTCATGCAGATATAAAAAGGACTGAGCATGGAGCCTTAAGGGGCACTGCAGAAAAGGTTGGAAGTAGGACAAGTATGGGGCTAAGCAGACTGTTTAGGTACATTCTGCGATGAAGGAGCTGATCCATCGGATTGCTGGCCTGCAGATTCTGGTCTTGAGGACGTGTTAGGTGAGGATGGGGTGAGAGATGGTACCAAAGGCGGTTGAGAGGTCGAGTAGTATGATTAACTACACGATATAAATAGAGCTCTAAAAAAAGTTAGTTATCCATTGGTAATAACTGAAAGAAAGAGGATGTAACTCTTGAAGGAGGCACAGGCCAGGAATAAGCATTGTTTCAAGATGAAGAACTACAATTTGTCCCAGAGTTACAGTTTTGGGAAATGTCGTTTTTGAGTTGAGTATTGAAGTGAGAGATGCATCGTATTCACGGATTTGGCTTGCCAAGGGATTATGGAAGCCAATGGCACATGTCTTGATCTTTGTGAATAAGGAAAGAGTTGTGATTGTCTGCCATGTATAGGCATACATTCTACGATTCCTGTATTTATAGCTTTTTCCATGAATATGGCCCTCAGTTCATTTTAATTGACTCCATGTGTAGAACTGTCTAAACCAAAGATGTTATTTCTGTGTCACCTTTATTCAACATAAAAAGAGTCTAAAATGTGTCAATTGCGATCAAGCTTTATGTATTTGCTGTCTGTATCATTCCAAGTTTATAGGATGCAAAATTGCTAAAATCTCATGTCAGCACTGTTGTGCTGCATGCAATTTTCTATTGGAAATGGGGTTTGGACTCGTGTCAGGAGAATAGAGAACTCCTGCCAAAACTAAATGTTTGAAACGTTATAACATTATTATGCTGTCTGGTGGTAATTCAGATAGATACGTTTTTTTTCATTTTGTAACAAACGTTAGTTAAGCTTAGAGACAAGGCACAAATTAATGTCTTGAACGTAGGAAGGTGAGAACTCTTAAAAGGAAATGTCATGAATGTCAATGAGCTAGAAACACCATCTCAACCAGCCACCTGTCCACCCTCTTTCCAAAGGGGGCTTGGTGATATTTTGTATGTTAGAGTGTACCATAGTCACAAATATTGCCTGCAAAAAATATTTTGTCCTCAAGGTGGTTTGCGAAAATATCATTCTGATAGATGTAGACTTCCTATTGTTAAATCCTATGGAAAATATTGTTGTAAACAATATTTAGGACACCATATTTATGTTATTCTGACTATGATATTCTGGTACCATACTAACCGAATGTCATTCATTAACCTCATAGATGCTTGTAAACATCCCTCCCCAGTGCTGCGCTGTCCATTGGAACTAGTGCTGAATGGACGTCCAATGGTCGTGCGCAGCACTGGGGAGGTAGTGCTGCCGTCGGCCAACGCACCAACGCAGCACTTAAGGGGTTAATGGAATGGAAACCATTCACAAAAAGATCCATACTGCCATCACCCTGCTGCAGTATCCCTGCTCTCATCTCCATGTTGAGTCCTGTCCTGAGGTCTAATGTAGTGATGGTACTGTCTGCTTGCAAACAGACCTTACCACCCACAAACATCTGCCATGCCCAGGTAGAAAATTAGGGCATACTAGAACTGGCTCCCACAACCAACAAATCCCTAGCCACTAGATCAATACCCCTTAACAAAAAATTGGAATTGGTGCCGAAACGTCCTCCAACTTAAGTCTAATATTGGGCAAATATCCCATGCTTGACCAAGCTGGTAAAACAGCCTTTACCAGACAGCTTGCCACCGATTCCAAGTCACAAGACATCAACAGTAGCTTCCAGTCCAGCTTCAGTCCCAGATGAGTAAGAGAGAGACTGTCATAAATAACACCAGAGAGGCGCTATTTCAATCAATGGACCATGGCATGCTTGTGTGATCATACTCTTGAAACTCCCTACAGACTTCAAGATAATATGATCTCTTAATCACAATGCATTACCTATAATCATGTTCTTGTTAGCTCTTAGTCAAAGTGTGTTACTTATTATTTTATTCATTATAAGTCATGCCTATCTTACTTACGTGTTCATGTCACAGCCCAGGAATGAGTTACTTATTTTAATTTCTCGTTCTTCACTTTGTATAAAGAACATTCCATCACAGAACATAGAAGAGTCAGAGAGTACATCACAATGGAAGAGGTACAACATTTCTGGCAGCAGGACAAGCTCTCCTCACACAAACAAGCTACTGCAAGTCTGACAGTAGTGCCACCTCCAAACACATAATTATTTGTTTTCAGTCACTAAGAGCCATATTTATGAGTCCTTTATGCCACTGTTGCGTCACTTTTTGTGACGCTGCGGCGGCGTGAAATTTGTGCCACACTGCCCTATTTACAAATTGGAAAATAACAAGGTAAAGCCTACGGAAAAGTAATACATCTACCTATTCATAAGACTGGATACTATCAATTATCCATTCTTGGATTATTCATTCTAAACAACATTTATTGAGATATTTTCAGATATAGAGTTTCTCCAATTGGTAGCCATAAAAAGAGAGAAATGAATGAATATCAAATGTATGGCTCAACTATTTCTTTTAATTGAACCACATTTAACCTTAAATATTGGTCTCTCACATTGAACACAACTATACAAAATTCATATATACAAACAAAACACATATATTTCTGATTTACATATATATATATATATATATATACTTTTTTTTGGAACCAAAACCCACGGTTCTTTTGCCCCACTTTTTTGAACAAGGATGTCAATGTATAATTAATTCACATAACATTCCTTCACTTTAGATCACCAAAACAAAACAAAGACAAAGGGAGTGTACAAGGTTTAACCGCTTTTAACCTCTCTCCATCTAGCACTCTCTTTAAAACGTTATTTCATCAACAAAACTCAAACAGATTTCTTGTTTTGGAGTCTTCAAATAATGTGTGTCAACGCGTTTCAGCCTCTGTTTAATCCAGGCCTCATCAGGACTATGAGGGCAACTAAACTAGAACCCAGGTCCGAAACTACTGTAGCCAAAGATACGGGATCCACCTTCTTTCACAGGCAATTTCAATAGTAAGGGCTTTTGACTTGAACTCCTTCAAATTGGGCAATCACCCCAACGGAAAACCTCTTGAATCATCCTTCGGGTCCTCAAACTATCCACGACGGTAACAAGCTCGGATAACCATTCCAATGAGCCTTGCCTCTTGGCTCAGAATGCCGTTCGCGTTTCCTGCATGTAGCCAGCGATGACGGACTGTCCCCTCATCCCCTATTTACAGAGTGGTGCATCTAGGTGTGAGTAGTTGGCCTGGCATATGCTGTCCACTATTCTAGTGGGCACCTCACACCAGTCCAAACGACCCTTATTGATGGTAGGGTTAAAGACGACCTATATAGAAAGCTATCCAAGTGGTAGCTGTGGAGAGCAGCATTCAGGCTAAGTCTTGAAGGAATGTAAAGCATCTTGTTTTACCAGTCTATAATCTCATGAATGACCAGATGAAAGGAGAACCACACCAGGTATATATATCAAATATATGTATTTATTCTAAACACCTCCCTCTAGTCCAGAGGTCTTCAATCTTTTGTCGGCCGAGCCACCCCATCTAAACCTTTTTACACGTCGAGCAACCCCCCCACCGCTACCACCATGTGACAAAAAAGTTCTGAAAGCTGGTACTCTGCATCATTGATGGCCATTCCCTCCTGCAGAACCCAGGTCGTATTGGGTAAATAATGTTAAATAAAGGTAGAGTGTTTAGTAAACTGAAGTTTTGGTAGTCCATGTGCTTATTCTAAAGTTCAAATGAAAAGACCCCAAGAAAAAAATTAGCACAAAAAATTACATTGGTGCTTTATTTTTCACATAAAACACAAAATATAGGATAGATTACCAAAAACACCCCCAAAACACCGGTGTGGGAGTGCATGTTTTTCTCCACAAAGACAATGTGTGGATGGATTCTTGCTTCTGCCATACTTAGGTTGAGCTTCACTCTTGAGCAGTGCCTTGAAACAGGAGTGCTCACAACATTTTTTAATATATTTTTTGCCGTTTTTATGTAGTGCAAACATGACCCAAAGGTATTGGAGCACTTTACAGGAGCATCGTTTGCATTACACAAGCACCATTCATTTTTTGTAAGCACAGGGAAACTAAGTAATTTGCCCAAAATCACAGGATGTTGAAAAGACATCAAGAATTGAACCTGGTTTCCCAGCTCTACAGTTATCAGCTCTGGCTGTTGTGCCACATCCTTGCCCCTAAACAAGATATCAGAAAAAGAAGTTCCGCATAACATGCTTTCTGACACAATTGAAAAATTGATTATGTGGTGTACGGCCAGGTGTTGCCATGCTGACGGTTTTAGACGTCGCATGGCTTGAGGAGAGCTCCAGTGGGCAGTCTTCCCTGTGAGTTGTCCCATTTCAATCTCTGCCCTCCCTGCAAGTTCCAAAAGCAGCTAGGGCCGTGGGGTCTGATTGCATTGCTAAACACTGATAATTCGTAGTCCCCCTTTGTCACTCACCTCCACGAAGACATGGCTGAAGAGCATGGGTACACGAGGCAGGTCACAACAGTGAGATATGTTATGAACACAGATTTTATCAGAGAATTGACAGTATCTGAATCGGTGATGGCAGCCATGTCAAAGGCCTTAAAAAACATACTGGACCTCCTGTCTGACCAGTTTCGATTTGCAAAGGGTCGCAGTTCGGACACACCCTGTGGGTGCAGAAGGGTCCCCAAAGTGTGGATCAGAGATAAGAGAGATCCGGAACAAAGGCTTGCTCTTTTGACAAGTTTCAGTTGTGAAGACCAGAGGGATGAGGTAGCTGCTGGGCCCAGTGGTTAATATTGACCAGATAAGGGTGCCACCCATAAAGGGGCTTCTGACTGCGATCTGGGGGATACAAATGCCTTTATATCAGGTGTGCAATGCCCAAAGGGCTCAAAGGGCATTGTCATGTGTGTCAGACCGGTATGAGACAGCTTCCTCGGGCACACACACAGACAGTTTTGGGGCAAGCAGCCGCACCTGAGTGCTTCACAGGTCTTTAAAAGACCATTTCGCGTTAACAAGGCTTTGCTTTTTTAACCCTTCTTAGAGCCCCTGAATGTCTACTCTTCCTATTGCTGGACGAATTAGCCCCCCTCCCTAAATGTTGTGCCTCTGGCCTCTGACCTGTGACTCCAGACACTCTCAGCCGAGCCCAGCTCGCGAAGGTGAAGTGGAGAGGTGAAGTGCGCGCCCCGCGCCCCCCAGAAGGGGCGTCCCACAGTTTGAAGACCTATGTTCTATAGGCATTGGGGTGAGTGTTCTCACACAGCTCCCATGTTTTTGACACATTCCCAGATTTACAAGGACTTCTAAACATGGTAATGATTCAAAAATATGCTCCCACAGAGAGGCGTAATGATGAGACCTCTTTCTATATGTGCGGAATTCTGCAGCACATATAGAAAAAGGAAAAAGCCTCTCGGTATTGTTTTTGTGCAGGAAGGTTCCCCTTCCTACACAAAAACAATTCTTACATGGGCACCTGTGTTGGCACTAGGCTGACAAATTGTCACCAGCACCACAGAAAAGGATAAAAATGCACCATGCTGGTTAAACACTGCACATTCCTGCACTTTCCCAGTGACACAGGGCAGCGCAGCAAGGTGGCTTGCTGCATTGCTCTGCACCACTAATTTCATAAATGTGCCCAGAGGTATGTAATTCGGTACAGAAGTCATCCGAGAAACCGGCTTAATGTGTTTTCCGTATAGATTTTTAATTCACATTGCGAACATTACCAGCACACAACATGCGGACGCAGCAGACATGCAACTGCACACTTCTCGCAAGACATTGTCTGCTCAATTCAAGTATCCTACCATTGTAAATTGCGAGATCAGTGTAAGCATAGGAAAAACAGAAATTAGATAATATGCACTTGATAACTCAAGTTGCATAAAATTACAGCGGCGTTTATACAAATTTTGCACAGGCTGTTTAAATCTTGCTGTACCCTGCTAAGGCACATGCATGTACTGTTATCACACACTTTGTGAAGAACAGGGTTCTATAGTAAGACTGACCCAAGG
This sequence comes from Lissotriton vulgaris, assembly GCF_964263255.1. Lineage (NCBI taxonomy): Eukaryota > Metazoa > Chordata > Amphibia > Caudata > Salamandridae > Lissotriton > Lissotriton vulgaris. The sequence goes on from NC_141694.1 coordinate 1,648,484,168, forward strand.
TCAGACAGAAAGCCATCTACTCAAGCTAAGCAAATAATTTAAAAGTCTCCATTTCATTAAATTCTGTACCCAACATCTACCTGTGCTAATTATTCCGGTCTTTTCCCATCCTTATCCATCATGGTACCCCTAATCTTGAGACAGTCTGTTAAAAGCATAAAAGCAAAGTTTTACTCTGCTATTAAATTCTGCTCTACCTTTGTTACTGGGATTTAAAGCCATGATCCAAAGGTGGGCCAGAACCTAGATTGCTGCATGGCCTAATCAGAGAGGAGTGGTCTTCGTAGCATGCGGAAACAAACGGCAAAAGCATTATTCACGAAAAATAAACTCCGAAATATGATACCCAAGTTTCGACCTTACTACAATTCCACCTACACAAATATCAACGGCAACCTACTTCACCATGAAGCACTTGCTTTCAAATACACCAGGATCGAGTTACTGTAATAATTTAACACAGTTGTAAATTGCAATTTATATCTGTTCAATTGAATTTAGCACTTTAAAACAGCCGCACCCGAGTACTTCACAGGTCTTTAAAAGACCATTTTGCAATAACGAGGCTTTGTTTTTTTCACCCCTTCTTAGAGCCCCTGAATGTCTACTCTTCCTATTGCTGGAAGAATTAGCCCCCTGTTGCGCCTCAGTCCTCTGACCTGTGACTCCAGACACTCTCAGCCGAGCCCCCAGCAGCTGGAGCTGCAGCAGCATGGGCTGAGACACACGTGCGAAGGTGAAGTGGTGGGGTGAAGTGCGCGCCCCCCCCTGAAGGGATGCTGCGCCCCCCGAGGGGGGCACGCCCCACAGTTCGAAGACCTATGCTCTAGTCTCTTTATGAGGCCATAGGTAAAAGTACATACAGTAAACTTATTTAGCACACAGTAAATTAGCACAGTATACGTTGAGCCCTAGGGGCGCACCAAACCATATATTACGAACGTGGTATAAGAACAACGACTGACATAGATACAAGGCCTAGAGCCTTCAGAACCGCTGGGGCCACAAGGAACCACCCAAGGTAGCGAACACAGGGAACCCACGGGGGACGCATGCAGTGTCTAAACACAGCCATAAATCACCATTAACTTCTATGGGGAAAGTTGCGGTTGGAAAATACATATTAAGGACACTTGGAAGAGGATTTGGAGCAAACCCCTTTAGAACTAGGCAGTTCTAGAGTCAATACCCACGGAGGCACCGGAGTACTCGAGTTACCACACCCAGGGAAGCCGGGAGCATAGGTGTCTTTTGATGTCTGGTTTTGTTGTTGTTTTCAATGGCGATCTGCTGCAAAGGGCTGCTGGCGACCAAGTCGAAAGTGTCAGGTGGATCCAAGGGTGGATCAGAGATCTGAAGAACCTGAAAGCAGTGGGACAGAGTCTGGGTCACTTGCCAGTGACCAGGAAGGCGATGAGCAGATGCCCACTGATGTCGGGTGATTTCAGGAAAAGAAGGTGAAGCTTGACTCTTCAGCCATGACAACCAGTAGGTGCCAACGATGACCAGGAGCTGGATTCTAGCTGTCCCACAAAGGATGTTGAGAGCTGCAGTGTTGGTATCCGGATTGGACCCAACAAGCCTTCGCAACAGCATCCCAGGCAGAAAGCAAAGATCTGGAGCAACCAGGAAAGCCCAAGAAACAGAAGAGTTACCTTTGTGGGGACCCACTAGTTGACGGACCAGGGATCGCAAAGGAGCCTCAAGCGGAAATGCTAGAAGCGGGCCCACGGAACACTCGGGGACTGTAGGCCCACAATCTCAGTGCAAATGGTGCTCAGGGCTTGGACTGCAAGTAGCCCAATGTACAACTTCAGGAATGTTCTGGAAGTTGATGCACTTGCAAATGAGTACGGTGTCCAGGAGTTCCGGTCCCACGTAATTCGTGAGGGCTGCGGGTCACTGCTTTGCTGGGATCTCATGTCGGCCTCTGAGAAGTCTGGAAGTCTGTGTCCTGAGTCGCAAATCCATTGGGATCCGGCAGAAGCCTTGGAAATGCAGACCGGCAAGATGGTTTGTTGGTGCCTGTTTGAACAGGGGAGTCACTCCTTGACCCCAAGGGAGATTCTTCCATCTTCTAGTCGAAATAGAATGTCAAAGTTCCAGGATATATGTTGCAGAGTTTCGTCCAGGTGTAATCTGATGTCCTAAAGACTGGTTTCCTATACTTATACTAAGTTTAGGGGTTGGACTTACTCTAGGGATCCACCTCTGGGAGGGTCAGGGAAGAGGGTGGTTACACCCATTCCCTTTGTCCACTTTTGCGCCAGAGCAGGGGCTTAGTGCCCCTGCAACCGGTTTGAACTGGGGTATGCACAGGGACACCAAGTGTGCCCCCAGCACTGTCTGAAAAGCATTCTATGAATGCACTCACCCAGCCCCAATACACTGAAGCCTGTCTTGGAGGTGGTTACACCTCCCTGTGACAGGAAACGTATTGTCCAGGCCTCCCCTGCCGGAGTTTCGTCCAGCAGCAAGAGGTCATACCCTTGTCTTTGGCATCCATTTTGTGACTCCAAGGCTCTTTTAAACTATTACCGGTTAGGTTAGTGTGTACATGTTTTCTCCCTCTAGAAGGGTTGAATTCTACCCCCGCCCCCAGGACACCAAACACGACATGTTTCCATGCAGCCATTCCAAAGTTAGCATTTACTGCGAGGTTATAATGCACTTAAGAGTATAAGGTCTGGCTGCATCACAGATCAGCCTCAGAGAATAGATTCCGAAAGCTGCAGAGGGGCCCTGCTCATGCATGGACACCCTCTCACACAAAACCAAGCACTCTGCCTTCAGGATTGATAAGGGTTGTCATAGGAATAACTTATACGTTTATATGTGTCAGTGATTAAAGGTAGATTTAGGTAACCTATATCTTAGTAAGGGGTGCATGCACCACCTTACCCAGGCTGCAGTAGCAGACCTGTGGTGCCATTTTGGAGGCTTCCCATGGGTGGCATAACACATGCTTCAGCCCCTGGTAGGCCTCTGGGGTACCTATACCCTTAGTACCTATGGTACCATATGCTAGGGACTCACAAGGGTAACCCAGTAACCAATCTGTAGTATACCCAAAGTACATGCAATCAATTTAGAGAGGAAGCAGCTAGGCTGGGGTCCTGGATAGCAGGGCCACAGACAGTGAAACACCAGCAAAAAGTCGGGGTCACCGTAGTAAGCAGATCCTACTCTCCTGCACAAGGCAGATGTATCACTTTATAAACCCTTGCACTACATTAAACCTGTGTCAGGTATAATGTATGCAGGGTGGGTGTTCCCCCACAAAAAAATCTTGTGGTAGTAGCTCAGTGTGATCTATGAGATTTTACTATGTAACTTCTAGGACACCACTGCGTCAAATCCGAAGCAAGCCCTTTGACATGGAGCTTGCCCCATATGAAAGAACACATTGCTGGAGTTGTGTCTGTTTTCAGACACGAGCAATGCGCCAATTTAGCACCTAGAGCAGCGTACCGTAAATAAGGCAGATCCATAGTGTCGCAAGTATGGTGCTATGAAAAGTGTTACATCACTGGTTTCCCCCAGTAATGCAACACTTTCATAAATGAGGCCTTAAACTTACATCCCCTGAAAAATGCAGGCAATATTAGCGTGATGAATTGTCTTCAATTCATCAAGCCTTCTTGAATCAGTTCAAGAAGGTATTTGTTTACTTTTCGTACAGAAATTTGCCGCCAATGAAATCAGTGGTTTAAACTAGGAATCCTTTTGGTATAACCCAAAAATAAATCCCCATTTTAGAATATACGAAAAAAGTTGAATTTTATTTTATTATTTTTGTACTGTAGGAATTAGACCGAAAAGATGGGTGAGAGATCACTTCACAAAAAGCTACTGGCTAGTAAAGTAATATCAAAAGGGAGTATATATCAAACATAGTTTTACAGTCAGAGTTGATGAGCTTGGTAAGGATACAGTGACTTACATCAGCCAGTCTCTCTCTGAAAGAATCATTTGGCCAAATTCAGGAAAAGATTTATGAGTATGGGCAGCAGTACTACGGGAGTACTGTTCTACGTACTCTTAAATGCCTTTGTGAATCGACCCAAAATATCCATCTCCCTATTAGGAAAAGTGCGAAGACGGCACAGTAGTTTCTTCTATTTGTACTATTTGTATATGAATAGCCCCTGAATATTCCGATTGTATTCCCATTGTAGAAGTAAATTAGAGATACATACACAGTCTATGCAAAATAGTACACCTTTAGTAAGACTTTGTGTACTCATACATGCTTTTATGAATCAGCCTCTCAGTGTTTATTTCATATTTATTTGAAAGATGTCACCTTCAGAAAGAGCCATTGCAAGTCCTTAATGGCACTGCATTGAATCTTCTCACTGTGAGCCATCAGGTCAGCATCTGATGCAGCTTTGTGGCCATTGGTAATCACTATGAGTGGATCAGCTGCTGTTAATACAAAACACACTTAAAACCGGAGCCTCAATTAACTGAAGATGTTGAGAGGACCAATGAGACCCTCAGTCATGCTATTATGCCTCCTCCAACTTGTGCCTCTCTTACCTGCATCATTACGGAATAAAGTAACCTCAACACCACGGTAATTTAATGTCATGATAGCTCATTATTTCCCAACCTGCACTGACATTTCTGTGTTAACTCTCATTCATATAGTCATTTTCAGATAGTTTGTTTCTCATTCATATATGTGCATTTATTATAGGCCACAAATATATTCAGTACTTCTCCATGGAATGACAATATTATGAGCTACCTGATATGGTACATATTTTACACATATACACACACACACACACACACTCTTTCTCTCTCTCTCTCTCTCTCTCTCTCTCTCTCTCTCATACACCAGTGAAATAAGCCCAAACTGTGGCACTCCTCTCACTCTGTCTCCTCCCACGCTCCTTTGTCTGTCTGTCCCTCCCTGCCTCCTCCTCCTCCAGCATACATATTTTCTTTCTGCTTTCTCACTCATTAACCTTCAGACACTCATACCTCACGTTCTCTTGGCCAAACCCTTAATATATTAAGGAACTGTATGATGTACTTAATCTATAATTTTGATTTTAATTGCATTTTTAGATAAATTGACTGATATTATTGGCGTAGACCTACAGCATAGAATTCATGTATATGGACTGCTCTGTCTGACCTCACCACGTGCCTTGCAGAGTAAAGGTCCTTAAGGTTGAGTCAAGGTATGTAAAATAGTGCAACATTTTTGTTACCACAGGGACACATTTTTTGGCTTTGAGACAACACCTATTAATTAAATTAGTGCCGAGAAGTGGTCTCTAAAAGCATTCGGTTTCTCCGTGTTCCTTTCTCTGTGAATCAAATGTCAGATCAGAACCACCGTAAATCTGTCCGGAAGGTGAAGGATGCCAAGGCTATTTCTCTTCTCATTTGTAGGAAATGCAGCAAAGAATCCGAGCTCCCGCACTGGTAAATGGAAGCATACGCATGTAACAAATAGGCATTAGGAGACGCGCAAAGATTTCTTTCTCGGTCGCATAGTATCAATTTCAACCACAAACTACAGTGTAGGGTCTTCAGCAATGCACCCTTGTTGATTTTATGGGGGTCTGGGCTCTCTAATGAACACCCTCGAGCACATTTCAGCGCGCGCTGCTCATGTGTCAGCATGTGGCACGGGTTGCAGGACCTACAAGCGCGTGGCCAAATCAAGTGGGGGGCAGGCTGGAATCCCCCCTGCCAGCCAATCCTGCGCGCTCATACGTTTTTAATTAATTCGCCAGATTGCTTTACTTTTTTCAAGATAAAGAGTTCTCGTGCAATACCTCTGCCGCACCAAGGACCTGAACAGCGAATGTGCAATAGATTTGTAATGTTATTTTTGGATGTTTTTGACTTCAGTTGAATCAGGGAATGAGGCCAGTTGGAGGAGGCATCGGCTGCACAGCCGATGGGGAGTAATTGTTTCTAATATACTTATAATCAGGATTCGAGATATGCACGGCGGGAAGCCTTTGTAGACGTCGGCACTGCAAACCTCCCAGCTTCAGGTGCAGGGACCACACAGAGGAGACAGGCTTCTCTTCATTGTACCAGGGCTAGACACAACCTAGACCTTAAGAAACAAATCATTATTTGATATCTGTTATGTACAGCGCTTAGAAACGGCAGAAGTGTGGTATGAAGAGCTATATATATATATCCAATGAAACTCCTGAAGTCGAATCTTCGATAGCAAAAACAGGTACGGACCACTCGGTGCAAATTTTCAAAAATCAAAGTGCTTTATTCCTTTTTACTCTGGCAGCATGACGCGTTTCGACCGGGGCAACCCGGTCTTGATCACGTTAGTGCTTACAGAGATCATCAAGGTATCCTCCGCTTGGTGGCAATATTGTGGAGTATGGCACACACGGCCACGATGCGGCAGCAGACCTCAGGCCGGTATTTAAGGGACCGCCAGTCTTGTGGAGGATGAGGAATCCACTCTTTAACATGCCAAATGTCCACTCTATCACATTTCTGGTGTGTATATGCGCAGCATTGTACCACCGTTCCTGTGGTGTAGCAGGATTGAGGTATGGGGTGAGGAGGTATTCACGGAGGCCATAGGTGCTGTCACCTGAAGGTAGGAGCAGAGGGTTAGTGCCTGCTATGAGCAGCAACATGGTCTTAACATACTGTATGTGGGCATGTGTACTTATTATTATTATTATTATTATGTTTCTTATATAGCGCCAGAATCGACCCCTGAAGGGGTATCTCCGCGCTTGCCTTGGGAACCCGTCCTGGCTTTTCCCTGTGAGATAGCCCCTACAGGGCATCCCCAAGGTGAAAGCCAGGCATCCCGCCACGGGGGGGCCGTTGTGGAGATTAAGCAAGCTTAATGCCCAGAGTTGCAGAGTGTGAACCCATGATTAGGTCAGGCACCGAAGCGAGAATTATCGAGTCCATGGACATTTGAGCTCAAGACCCTGCCGCGTCGGGAATTGAACCCTGGTCCCGGGTCTGACCTCTGCTTCAGGGTCTGCCTGCTCTAACCAGTGAGCCACACTTCTCCACTTACCTAGGAGATGTCCTTCACCAAATTCATCCCTGGCCAAGCGGGTATGTATGCCGCTGTGCCGGAAAATGAACGAATCATGCGCGCTCCCCGGGTATTGGGCCACAATGTCTGTGATGATGGTCTTCGCATTGCAGACCATCTGGATGTTGAGGGAGTGGTATGACTTCCAGTTCCGTAACATGTATTCGGTCTCTGCAGGTGGACAGATGTGAACGTGGGTGCAGTCAATGCAGCAAATTACATGAGAGAAATGGGCAGTGTGATAAAAGTCCAGTTTTGTTTGCATTTAGTCCTGTTGGGTTGTTGGGAAGGTGATATAGTGGTGTATGCGGCTAAGCATGGCATCCAGGAAAGTCTGTAGGCAGCGTGACATTGTGCTCTGTGATATACCCCCTGCAACTGCGACTATCCCCTGGAAGCTGCTGGAGGCCAGGAGGTGCAGGCAGCACAGGACCTGGACTTGGGTGGGCACGGCATTGGTCCTCCGTGTTGGGTGCTGCATCAGGGGGTCAAAGTCTCTGATGAGCTTCTTTATCATAGCCCCATTTAGCTTGTATTTGGAGTAGATCTCCTCTTCAGTGTGGCCCAGGAGTGTAATCCGCAGCTGGAAGATGCGCTCCTGGATCCTGCGTCGGTTCTGGGCTGCAGCCTGGAGCCTCAGCCGCCTTGCCACGATGTAGAGACCTGGCATTGTGACTTTCCTCATGCTCCTACTGAGTCTCCTTAAGTGTGTTTGATTTACCCAACACCTGTTTCTTGTTTGCCATTTTTTTTTTCACCAATTGGACATCATGGTTACCACCCGGTTGTGCTTCTCCTTAAATTGCGACTCGTTTTTAGCGATTTAGGGTATTTTCGCTATTTGCGATTTATTATGAATGGGAATAGCGATTTATTAGCGATTTGGCAATTTATTTGTGAGTTCGCTATTATTTCGCAAAAACTGTGGGTAATTGCTGTTAGGGAATGGCAATGGGGGGGTACCAAATGGTTTTGCAATTCTTTGTTTTGAGAATTCGCTATTTGCTGCTTTGGTACTTGATGCATTGCGGGAGCAGAAATTGCAATCACAATCGCTGTTTCGCAGCTATTGTGATCGCAATTTCTCTTGATGATTCTATGCCTTAAAATCCCAACTTAAAACGGCTACATGGAGTGTTTACATAGTTGTGAAGGGAGGGGACGAGGCCTGAGGTGACGTGTGCAAACACTCCCTGTGGCGCGTTTTACGTTGGGTAATTAAGTCCCCTTTAATCCAACTCGCCCACCATGTACCTCCAGGAAGCACCACAGAGCTGTGTTGCAGAGAGGTGGTCCGTGGTCATGACCCATTTTACACCTCTCTGTGTCAAGGTTCAAGGGATACAAGCCAGATTCCACGGGAACGAAGAGGGTTCCCAACACCTCCAGAAAACGGAGGCAAGAATGCAACGGTAAACACACTCCTGACAACTGTTCCTTAAAAGTATGGGGGAAAAATCCAAGGAGTGTCCACCACTCTCCCCATACGAGGGGTTAAGCAACAGGGCAGGTGCAGATCTGGTTGGTGTAGTCAGGGCTGTAAGAAAACAGGACATTCAATAACACACTAGATACTATCCAAAGGGCGACCTTTTAATACATTGACATGCGTTTTTATACCATAAGGTCACTTACCCCAGTGAAGTCCACGGGTTATCTTGAAACGGGTCCTTGCTGAAGAGTATGGCCTGGGAAATATGATGCCAGGTCTAAAAGAGCAGGGCTCGTGAAATGACGCACACACTCACCAAACGTACAATATTATATAAGGAGAAGGACTTGAGAGCGGAACAGCTACACCCTCAAGAGGAGAGACACCCGGCCCGGGGTACAATCCCAAGCGGAACGCTCTCTCTCAGCAGGGTAAAAGAAAGGAGGAGCCCCAGACTGCCCGACAATAACAGGGCTTCTAACAAATAAAGAGAAGTTCAGAAATGACCGTCCGGCCCAGCAGAATCCACAGCAAACGGAATACAGAAACAGCTCGAGTCACTCACAGGAGAGGATTCCCTCCAAAGAGTTTACGAGCTTTAGGGGCGGGGCAATAGGCTCCCAACGGGAACGGGGGGTTCACTCTCAGGGTAGGAGGTAATACGGAAGTTACTGGAAACTACCCGCTATCATGACGGATGGTAAAAACCACCAAGGCAGAAGAGTATGTTATCCAAAAGTCGAGAGGAGGCAGGAGCAAAGCAGCGAACGCCGCGGGAAGGAGCGTCTCAAAACCAGAAAGTAGAAAGGGGGCGTGGTACCAGAACAGTAGCCAAGCAATGGCTATCTTTCGATGCGTCTCTTTACGTGGGCAAGGGAGCGTCTAAAAGGTATCTGCATGCATGTGGATTCATGCAGTAGGGACTGTGTGAAAAGGGCACAAGGGGAAACCTGAGGACAAAAACACATGTCAAGGTCTTCTATAGCGCCCAAGCCTTGCAATCCTAACACTCTGCAATGCAACTCTGTGGCACTTACCGGACATACCTGGTGGGTTAGTTGGGCCTCAGGGACCCTCAAGATGAAAGGGGACTTTATCCCCCAACTTAAAACGTCCAAAGGGCGTGTTTGCACACATATCACCTCAGGCCCCCTCCCTTCACCAGTGTGCAAATGCGCCCTGTGACGCGTTTTAAGAGGTAGTTTTAATCCCCCTGCCCTATTATGTACTAGGGGCTTACAGAGGAGGTCATGGTAATCACAGGGGTACCCCAACACATAGTGTTGCCTAATGTATGTAGGTGTTTTCACTGTATTCTAAGTGTCTTTTAGCATAGCACTGGCTCTAGGACTGGTTAGTCAGAGTCAGTTAACACCAGTACCCATCTGAAAAAGTTGAGGGTACGGAAGGATTTTTGCAACAAGGCCTCTTTCTGCTCCTCTGTTAGTTCTTTCTGCACGTCTTCCTTCTTCCTGCATTTTTCTTAGTCTTTGGGGACTTCTGTTGCTTCTTTCTGCATTTCTTTTTCTTCTTTATGTGCGTTTTTCTTCTTTCTTCACATGTCCTACCTCTGTAGGCATAGTTAGAAACTAGTATTTAAAAAACCTTAGAAGTTCACTTAAAAACCCATATGTTTCAATCATATTACAGTTAGAAATTAACATTTAAAAAACCTTTGAAATTTACTGAAAAAACCGTAGGTTTCAGGGGCGTTACTGTTAGGAATTAGCATTTAAAAAACCTTTGAAATTCACTGAAAAAACCATAGGTTTCAGACACATTATAATTAAGAATTAGCATTTAAAAAACCTTAGAAATACACTGAAAAAGCATAGGGTTCAGTGGTTTTATAGTTATCTGGACATTTCAATCGTATAAAACCATAGAAATTCCCCCGTTATAGTTAGTTCAGCTAACTATAACTCGAGCGCCCGCAATGCACTGCTGATGACGTCACATATTACATCACTCATGACATGGTCAGTGACATCACTCATGAAGTTATGAAATTGTTAAAATTCGTATTTTTAGTTGCATTAATATAAATAATGGTTTCATGCTTTTTATTAGTAGCAGGATATTGGGTTTTTAGGGGTTAAGGCTGGGGATATTTTTAAAAAGTGTATATTTGAAAGTACATTTTACTGTGATATTCTTAATGATATGCAAATTAATGTTTCACAATTTAAAATTCATTTTCTTATGTTAATCTTTTTTTAAAATAAATTTTAATGTAATATATATATATATTTTTTTAAACTGTATTTATTTTTAAAAATCAGCCAAAACGTCAGCAGGTGAGTCTTATGCACATCAAATTTGACTTTGTTACAATCAATTGTTACTTTTAGGGATACACAAATTGCCCAATGAGGCTTCCACCTCCGGTGCTCCTCCCCTTCCCTCTCTCCAGATAAGATATAGCCCACCTTGGTTTCACAGTTGTGAGAGAATGAGGTAGTCCACCAACAGTTTATGGATCCTGGGTACAGGGTTGTACATTATCAATCTCAGCCCCCTCCATCTCCAAAGAATAATATCTTAGCCATGGCTAGCAGATTTTCGTAAATTGTTTGGGACTCCCTTTAGCCATGTATGTTGTTTTTTCGGTCCACATATACACAGCCATACTGGCACGCCATTCCGCCATAGTGGGCAGGTCTTCCCCTCCCAACGCCTGGCAGTATCTCTTTTTGCAACTATGAGCCCCAGGATGCACAAAAGGGGTTTGTATCTAGGGATATCAAAATCTGTATTTATGCCCAGGATTATATATTTGGGGTCCATGGGAATCTGTATGTCATTTAGCTCCTTCACTATTTGTGACCAGTATCTTTGTATCTGTTGGCATTCCCATAATGTGTATGTAAGTACCTTGATCTGTTTTACATCACAAACAATTGGGCGTTTCTGGCCTACCCATTGCGTGAAGTCGCACCCTTTTGTAGTACAACCTGTGTAGGACTTTAAATTGTATTACCTGCAAACAGAGGTTAATCGCAACCTTCCTCGGGTGCATCAACGCTCCCTTCCAATCAATGTCCTCTAGCGGGCCTGTGGGTTTTTCCCATTTGCTCCTGAGAGCTAACAGTCTGCCTGGATGTTGTTTATTAGTGTTTTGTATGTCCAGGAAACTGCCTTTGCAGGTATTTCTTCCTGCAGCAGTTTACCTTCTAATGGTGCATACTCGGGGATATCTGTAATTTCAGGTTTTTTGTCTTCCAAGCATGTTGTAATTGTAAATGTTTGTATTGTTGTGTGTGCAATAGATGATATTTGGCTTGGAGATCTGCAAAGGTAATGAGTTCCCCTTCTTTGATTGTCACCTAGTGTTGTGATCCCAACTATGTCCCAAATCTTGAAGCCCTGCAGTTTCACCAGCTCAGGCAACCACCTACCATCACATAATGGTGTGGCTTTAGGTAGTCTCTTGTCCCATTTCATCTGATGCTCTGCTCCTTTCCAGGCCTCGGTCGTCCTGCACCTCCATAAAGATAGTGAAGGTAGGTATGTTTCCAGAATTGGAGTCTCTCCTGGGTATATGTAGGGTGTTCTCCTGGGGCATGGCAAAATTCATTAATTACCGTTAGAATCACAGCCCGATAATAGACTTGGATATCTGGCAGGACAATTCCCCATTGTATTGGCTATGCTGCAACGTTCGCAACACCACTCTAGGGTGGCCCCCAACCCATAGGAATATACGAAGTTCATTTTTAATTGTCTTAAAAATAGCCTCTGGGATCTTATGGTACATATTTTAGAGTATTTATAGTAATTTAGGGAGCGCTACCATTTTATACATGGCCTTCCTCCCTAGCAGCATCAGGGGAAGCCGTCGCCATCTAGCAAAGTACTCCCGGAATTCTGCCAGGGTGCGCTTAATGTTTTGAGTGAGGCAGTCATTCTCACTCCTGGAGATGTATAGCCCCAGATATTTAAAGCCCTCTTCGGTAATGTGCAGGTGCTCTGGTATTAAGCGGGTGTTTATGGAACCTCCAACCCGACTTACCCCAGTTAATATTGTATCCTGCGTGTTTGCCATATTCCTTAAAGAATTGTAGTATCAAAGGGAGTGTAGTATTAGCGTTGGTGATGTAAAGCAGAATGTCATCCGCATAGAGGCATATCCGTTCATCTGTGAGATGACCTCCAGTGTCCTGGAAACCACTAAATTCTGGGTGGGTCTGAACCAGACAAGCCAGTGGCTCCAGGACCAGTGTGAAAAGTAGGGGAGATAGGGGGAAGCCCTGTTGGGTTCCTCTTTGGATAGGGAAATTGGCTCATGCTACTCAATTGACACTAACTCTAGCTCTAGGGTTGGTATACAGTACCTCCACCCAAGTCATAAATTCTTGCCAAACTCAAATTTCACAAGGACTTGTCTCATGTAAGACCAGTGGACAGTGTTGAAGGCCTTGTTCGCGCCTAGTGAGAGGAGCATCTGTGGGGTAGATCTGTCCTTCATCATGTCTAGCAAATTGGCAAGTCAACAAAGATTAAAACGCATAGCTCGTCCAAGCAGAAAGCCTGATTGGTCATAGTGGACCAATGATTTGATCACCGTTAGGAATCGTACCACCAGAATAGAGGCCAAGATCTTTGTTTCGATATTTAGTAATGATATTGGGCGGTAGGATCCACAGTTCTCTGAGGGCTTACCCGGCGTTGGTATAACCACCACTGTGGCTTAACGAAGATCTAATGGTAGCGACCCCTCTCCCCTGCCGCCTGAAACATGCTTAGGAGGTATGGGGCCAACAAACTAGCATTTTGCTTAAAAAATTCAGCTGGTAGCCCATTTGGCCCTGGAGTCTTCCCTGATTTCTGACTATTTATGGCATCTTGTGCTTCAGTTAGGGTGATTTCTGTCTCTAGAGCTTCCCTATCTTCTCGCTGCAGGGTGGGAGTAACTACGTTACTAAGATATTCTATTATCTTTGTTTCATCTTCTAGCGGCCTGGCCTTGAATAGCTTCGTATGGAAGCATGGGAAGGCTCCTGCTATGGTGTGTGCAGTTACATGTCGTTTGTCCGACTCCTGGATCTGGGCCACCCAATTCGCCTCTCTTTCTCGTCTGCCAAGCCAGGAGTCTCCCTGCTCTATCTCCCAACTCATAGAGTCTGTGATGTGTGGCCTGAATTTGGAACTGTACCTCTCTTTCCATTAGGGCACGGAGCTCCCCGCGTGTGACCGCAATTTGTCTGAGTAGGTTCTTCTCCGTATCTGCGGTAATACTTCTCTCAAGCACCAGGAGTTTGTCCTCTAGGGTTTCTATTTGGTGAGTTTCTTCCCTACGTGTTTGCGCTATAACCTCTTGCACCCTGCATCTAAACACCATCTTATAGGGCTCCCAGAAGGTGGTAGTCGAGGCCACCAAGCCCACGCTCTCTTGAAAATATAGCACAGTCTTCTTTCTTATCACTCCCATTACTGTTTTGACGCAGGACTCCCAGGCGTTCAGTCTCCAGTCTGATCGTTGCCTGCTACCTCTGCCTCATACCATCAACCACAGCGATGAGGGTCAGAGATGCCCCTTGCAAGATATTCCACCCTATCCACTAGTCGTATCTCTGAGGCAAAAAAGTAGTTGAGCCTGAAGAAGACCCTATGTGCTCCAGAGAAGTAGGAATACATGTGGTCTAGTGGATGTTGTTCCCTCCAGAGACCGGTCAACCCCAGCAACTCCACGAAGTCCGCCAGCAGGGTTGGAATGCGAGTTCCGGTGGCAACGTGTGTGCGTTCAAGGCTTGGGTCAGTTACATCATTAAAGTCACCACCAATTATGTGGGTGGAGGGGCCTGATTCCAATATTATCCTAGCGATTACATCTAGGGTTTGGGTTTGCAGTCGGGGCGGGGCATAGACACTGATTAGTGTGAGCTCTCGTCGTCCCCTGGTCCAGATTTAGAGGTGTTGAAAAGTGGGGTTTTCTTGATTAGTAAGGCAACTCCTCGCGCCCCTGGGATAATCCTGCATGAGTGAGCTTTTTGTATGACCCCCTCCCAATAAAGCCACAGTGTGTATCCAGCAGGTAGGATTCCTGCAAAAAGTGTCTGGCTTAAGTCTTTTAATGTATCTTGTGACCAATCCCCTCTTTATTTTGCTGCTTAGCCCATTGACATTCCATGTCAGTGCTGTGTATGCTATGTCGCTCATTGTGTGTAGTTCTCATGTTTCTCCTGGTGTGCATGGGCAGACCTACTTTCAAGTCTATTTCCCTCTGTCCATGTCTATAAACTCCGACCCTCCTACTTCTGGATGTATGGAAATCATTTTTACAAAGTGAACTTCAAGACACATGGTCCCTAGACCCGCCCCCTCACCCCACTCTCTCCCACTCCCTACGCCTATCCCCTTAACTGTCAACATCACAACCTGGCGCAAGCACAGCTTGAGAGGTCTGTAGTTCCGCCCATTCTGTAAGCCCACTAAACTCTAGTCAAATCACTAAAGGATATAAAAGTTCCCCTGTGCATCTTGTCTCTCGGAGAATTGTCTCACGGTTTTGGAAATTAAGGAATTTTACGATTAGTGGTCTCGAGGGGCACCCAGTGGCGGTCTTGCATTCGGCATCCTATGGGCCAGGTCGATGATAGACAACAGGGTAAAAACTTTGCAGCTGAAAGTCCTACAACGACATCATCAAGAATGTCACCGGATCCGAGCCCTCCGTTCCCTCCGGGAGCACAATAAGGCGCAGGTTATTTTTGGGTGCTCTGTTTTTGGTGTCGTCCACCTTCCATGCTTCTTCCACCTCTGAGATGGGAATTCCAGTTCGGTTCACCCTTTCTGCGATGTTGTGCATATCTTGGTGCAGAAGGGACAACTCTGACCTTATTTCTGCCATTTTGTCCTCAATGGCATCTCTAGAGGTGTGGATCGCTTGGAGAATATCTGTATTGACATTGTTTTATTCAGCCTGTAATTTAGCTTACTGTTGCTCCTCTGCCTTTTTTGTTTTTTCCTTTCTGTAACTTTATTTTTGGACCGGCCACCCCCCTCTTGCCTTCTGTGCCCTGGTTTCTCCCTCCGCTTCCCCGCGGCCACGCCCCCTCACCGCCCCGCTTCTGCCTCATAAGGCGGCTTTGCTCGGTCATTCAGGGTGACCTAGACCTTGCCCAAGGGCCGAGTCACTCCTTGCCACCTGCTCCTCCTGATTGCGCAAGCCCTTGTTGAGGCCTCCTGCAGGGTTCGTGCCCCCTGAGCCCCACCAGCGCTCTGCTTGTGGTTGTACATTGTTTGACATTGTTTTATTCAGTCTGTAATTTAGCTTACTGTTGCTCCTCTGCCTTTTTCGTTTTTTCCTTTCTGTAACTTTATTTTTTGACCGGCCACCCCCCCACACCTTCCTCTTGCCTTCTGTGTTCTGGTTTCTCCCGCCGCTTCCCCGCGTCCAAGCCCCCTCACCTCCCGCCTCCAAGCCGCGCCTCCTCCCCCGCCTAATATGGAGACCGCCGCCCGGACGCACAGCGGACGCGTGCAGCGGGTGCCCAGATTGCGCACCGAAGGCACGCCTAAGGCAAGCCCGTCTGCGCCCGTACGTGCCCAGACCACGTTCAGCGCCAGAACCCCTGGACCCCGAAGCCGCCACAAGACCAGACTGCACTACAACTCCAGCACCCTCCAAGCACTCAACACTGACGTGACCACTCCTGCTACCGGGCCACCCCGAAGCACACCCAAGGGCCCTTCACCTGCCTAAACTGCAGCTAAACCATCAACAAGAGAACCCAACCACCTACGATGCATCCTCCTCAACACCAGATCCACCCGCAAGCACGCCATCGAACTCTGGGACCTCCTAGACTCAAACATCCCGGACGTCGCCTTCCTGACAGAGACCTGGCTGAACGCCACCTCGGAACCAGACATCCCCATAGCCATCCCTGAGGGCTACAAGATCTCCCGCAGAGACTGCACCAACGAAGTGGGATGGGGAAATCGCCATCATCCACAAGGAAACCCTCAGAATCTCAACCAACACCGAAGACACCCTCACCACCCCCGAGCACATGCACTTCCAGATCCACACCAACCCCAACACCACCCTCAGAGGAACAGTCATCTACAGACCACCCGGACCCCGACCACATTTCAGCGACGCCATCGCCGACCTCATCAGCACCCACGTCCTTGCCTCCACGGACTACATCCTCCTTGGGGACCTGAACTTCCACCTCAAGAACAACAACGCCAACTCCACCACCCTGAACGCCAACCTCGCCAACCTCGGATTCAAACAGCTCGTGACAACACCCACCCACACCGCCGGACATACACCGGACCCCATCTTCTCCACAAGTCCCCACGTCTCCTTCAACCATACCACCGAACCCCACTGGACCGACCACAGATTACTTCTACTTCCCCTTCAGGAAACCCACCACACACCACCGCACCCAACAGTTGCCACACCGCTTGTGGGGCAAAGTCACCAAGGACCAACAGACCACCACCCTCGCCCTGAGACCACCCGCTGACCCCACCGACCCCGAGACCGCTGCCACCAACCTCAAACAGTGGATCAACGACTGCACAGACACCCTCGCCCCACTCAAGACCTCCGCAACCAATCACAACAACAAGAAAGCCACGTGGTTCACCAAAGACCTCCGGACCTCCAAGCACACCTGCCGGAAGCTGGAGAAGAAATGGCTCCGCGACCGTTCACCAGGCAGCTACGCATCCCACAAGAACACCACCCGCAAACACCACCAACTCATCAGTACCGCCAAGAGGATCGCCTTCAAGGACCGCCTAGACAACAACGCACACAACTCCAAAGAGCTCTTCAGCATCGTGAAAGAACTCTCCAACCCCAGCTCCAACACCAACAACATCCCCCCCTCACAGGACCTATGCGACTCACTGGCCACCTTCTTTCACTGCAAGATCACCGACATCCACAATAGCTTCAACTGTTCAATCATGTGCGGCATCCCACAGGGATCCTCCCTCAGCCCGACGCTGTTCAACATCTACATGGTACCACTCGCCCGCTTCACTCAACAACATAACGTCAACATGGATGTATGACGTTACAACACACTTTTACCACGCATGCCTTTACAACGCGGTATTTACAACGAAAACCTTTACACCGCATAGTGCTTTGGGGTGCTGGATAGTGAATAGTTTAGTTTACTATTCCAACTCCAGTCCCCGTGGACACTAGGGAAGGTGTTGGATAGTAAATTAAACTTATTCCCTATCCTAGAGCGCCCCCCAGCGCAATGCGCTGTAATGTTTTTTTTCGTTGTAAATACCGCGTTGTAAAGGCACTGCATTGTAAAAGTTGCGTCATAAAGGATGTTTCCCCCTCAACATCATCTCCTACACCGACGACACCAAGCTGATCATATCCCTCACCGAAGATCCTCACACTGCCAAAGCCAACCTCCACAGAGGAATGAAGGCCGTTGTCGAATGGATGAAGCACAGCAGACTGAAGCTGAATTCAGACAAGACGGAGGTCCTCATCCTCGGCTCCACCCCCTCAGCCTGGAATGACTCCTGGTGGCCAACATCGCTAGGAACACCCCCAGAACCCACCGACCACGCACGCAACCTGGAGATCATCCTAGACTCTGCCCTCTCCATGACCAAGCAAGTCAACACAGTCTCTGCGTCCTGCTTCAACGCCCTCCGAATGCTCAGCAGAATCTTCAAATGGATCCCCTCCAACACTAGAAAGACCGTCACCCATGCCCTCATCACCAGCAGACTGGACTACGGGAACGCCCTCTACGCAGGAACAACAACCAAGCTCCTGAAGTGGCTGCAACGCATCCAGAACGCTGCGGCACGACTGATCCTCGACATCCCACGACGCAGCCACCTAACACCCCACCTGAGAGACCTGCACTGACTCCCTGTCGACAAGAGGATCACCTGCAAACTCCTCATCCACGCACACAAGGCCCTCCACAACGCCAGACCGGTATACTTCAGCGACCGAGTCACCTTCCACACCCCCACCCGCAGCCTCCGCTCTGCCAACCTTGCCCCAGTTCCTCGCATCCGGAAAACCACCGCCGGCGGCAGATCCTTCTCCTACCTTGCCGCCAAGACCTGGAACACTCTCCCTACAAACCTACAACAGACCCAGGACCTGCTGGCCTTCAGGAGACTTCTCAAGACCTGGCTCTTCGATCAGTTGCAGCCCCTCCCCCCCAGCGCCTTGAGACCCTCACAGGTATGTAGCGTGCTTTACAAAAGTATTTTGTTGTTGTTGTTGTTGTGGTCCTGAGGGTTCTCCCACTGTTTCCATCATGGGGGGAGCACTTTTGTATACTTGTCCATTTTACCCTGCTTTTGGGTTTTGGGTTATTTGTCCCTTACCATTGTTCTGTTGAAGAGGTTTGATCTTCTGGGTGGTTTCTTGTCTCTTCTGTGTTCTCTGTGATGGGCCTGAAGGGCAGGCACCACATGTGTGACCCACAAAGCGTTTGGACAGCTAGTCTTTGGTGTCCGGGGAGGGGATTCTCATATGTCGTTGGTGGTAGGTGGTACAGGGCCCACTCTGTGGCTGTGCAGTGTCAGTTCCCCTCTTTTGTGCCGGGCCTCCCCACAGTTGTGTATGTCTCCTTTTCTGGACTGGATACAACGTCTCTCCTGCAGCAGTTGCCAGACCATGAGGAGGGGGAGGTCTACTCGGCTGTAGCTTCACTTTGTCGGCAGATCGACTGTGCCCTTTGGCACTTTTTCTCAAAGTTTTGACTTCTGTTTCCCTTTTACCGCTACGGTAAGTGTCTGAGGGCCCTTTATTCCTCCTTATTCAGTTCTTCGTCTCAGGGGACTCATCAGCAGATTCACCCTTGCCGTTTCTGTGGTGCAGGCCAACGATTGGGGTTGCCCTCCAAGGCCCTCAGCATAACTCTGTACCTATGTTGCCTCTCACCACGTCCACTAGACCATGAGAGTGTATCTCTCACGTGCCAATCCCAAGTCTTCTTCGGTTCCCAAGGTTCCCAGGGGGGGCCTCACCTTCACTTCCAATTAACAGGGGTCATGAGTGAAGCCCATGAGCAACCCTTCTCGCCAGCACACTGATTTGGGCTCAATGCTCTTTTGGCCTGGAGGAGAAGCCAAGTAACCGCACCGCATCCGTTTAGTAGGTGACGGGGACACCTCTCTCCCCCTCGCCACGATCGTGTTGCAATCCTGGGTCAAGTGCTCCTCTCTGGCCTCTGTCTGCAGAGCCCACTCCCCACACAAGTCGGTGTCCCGGTCTGCATCTTTCCGCTCTCCCAGAGCCCACAGTGATGCCCCCTTACTTTCGTATGCCGCCTCAGTGTGTGGGTAATTAGACAAACAATAATGGTTCTGTTGGGAGGAAAATACACTTAAACAAGGTATTTCAACCTGTGATCAAACTCCTGTGACCCTGGTGGGGTACAGACATAGTAGTACAAATCATTAAACACTGACCCAAATGGCTGAGAAAGTAAATCTTTAGTATTACACTTTCTCAATACTTTTGACTACATCAAGCATTAATTGTGCTGTCCACAATACAGAAAGACATATACAGTGCAATACAACGTAAATTGTGATGGACTAATACAGGTTTACAAAACACAGATATATAAAGGTTACAATTATTTAAGGTTATCAACTGGCAACACAATTGTTATTAGGCAAAATGATTTCTTTTGCTCCTATCCGACTTTGTAGAGTTAGATCTATAGAATGGTACGTCGACGTTTCGACCCTAGTGGTGATGAGCGGACTACGTGCATCTAGGGCGGGTCTTCATGAGGACTGGGAAAGGGTTGGACAGCCTTGATTCTATTTCTTCTGTTATGTTTCCTCCGGTGCCTGTCAGCCGTCTAGGCACACTGGATTTGGTTGGCTCACTGCTCCTTAACTGTACGTAATAGGTTCTTCAACACCAGCCAGTGGGAGAATGACTAGTCATAGACGCATTGGCTGCTGCTCGAGCGTATGGAAGGAGCGACCTTGGATTTTTCACTGTCTTTGGCAGTAACGGCCTCAGTATGTGGGCCAGTGTCTGGATCTGTCCCTTGCGGGCTTCATTGGGCAAACATCGCTCCTCCTGCATAAGGCTAAGGGCTTGAACCTCCCGCACGCCAACCATGAGCTGTTCCAAATGTTCTCCCTGCAGAGGTCCCCGGCGGGCCTACTTTCCTCAGCCCTCGCCTCTAGCCGATGCAGAGACCCCCTACCCTTGTTTATCCTTGTGGGTGCAGGCTGGTGTCTGGGCCTGTCCTTTGCATCCCTTGTAGGACATGATGAAGCTTCTGTGTCCCATTCGTTGGGCCACGGGCGTTCACCTTGCACAGGCTGACCCAGAGCCGTGGGGCGTGACTGGGGATGCCCCTGATGAATCTTCCACACACTGCCTCTCCTTCAGCCAGTGCAAGGGCATGCTCAGCTCGCTCCACCTTGTCTACGCGGAGTCCCTCTTGCCTGCGGTTAGACCTATATTTAGTGCTTTGTACAGCTCTGGAGACAACGCACTCGCCCCGTCACAACAACCTGGTCAACGGTGGGGTCGCCCGCCGCCTCCGGTTCAAACTATGTCCTGAGCCCCTGGGGGGAGGGAGGAGGCGGGGTCACTCGGGCAGCCGTCTCCTCCAGGGATCTGTCTCTATCCTAGAGTGGTGATGCGGCCTGGTTCACTCCCGCTCGGCCGTGCCCAGCTCCTCTCATCTGCGCTCACATTGGGCCCAGTTTCTTGCATCCCACTGGGTGCAGGTCAGGTCCTTGGCCCCCTCCTCAGGCCGTCTCTCTGTTTGTCTCAAGCTCCCATTGATACCTGGGGCACCACAGGGAATTCAGCACCCACACTCCTATCCTGGCACGAGGCGGTGTCTCTTGACTAGCGCTTCTCATCTGCCATTTTGGGTGGCCGCACCTCAGTTCTTTGCCGCTGTACTCCTCTCTGCTCAACGGGGACAGCGTTTATGGTGCTAGCATGCTATAGGGAATGAGCGGCATCGCTAGTGATCCGTGGAGGGTGTGTTGGAGAGCAGGAAATCAATCATGATATATTTCGGGCTGCTGGAGCTCCGGCAGATGCTGCTAGTCGGCCATGTTCTTGGCCACGCCCCCAATTTTAATGTAATATTAGTTAAAATAAATATGAATGATATTAAGTAGCTGACGGTCAGAGCCTTTCTGGACAGTATCTTGGTTTACTTTCCGACCACCGCATTACAATGCTGGCGGTCGGAAACCAAACCTGCTGGTATTCCTGACTGGCTTCCGACAGGCTCAAGGAGGTATAATGTGTAGGAATGGAAGTACATATTTCTATAATTATATTAATTATTAATAGTAATAATGGGCCCGATGTAGGTGCCCTAATACGGTCGGAAACGGCCGAATTCGATTCGGTAATGACCATTGATTCCTATCGGCTTCAATGCCCATAGGAATCAATGGGCTTTATCGATTCAGTATTTACAGAATCGGCAAATACCGAATTATAATGATTCATCCCATCCCCCTCCATTTTACCTCTTCTTAAATACCGAATCAGTATGATTCGGTATTTAAGAAGTGGTAAAATGAACTTACCTACATCGGGTCCAATATGTTTAATATTTTTATGTTTAAATTTGGGCATATACGTATGTAGTTTTTGATAGTATGGTTTTAGATGAAATGTTATTGCATTTTATAGTTAAAAAATTGTGTGAGTATGGAGTACTGATTGTGTATCTAAAATGTATAATTTGTATTACCTTCTTTAAAATGTTTTAGATTGAAGTGTGTGAGGTAAATTTCAACACCTTGTTCAAATAGCCTTAGTTTGGAGTTGGAATAGTAAGTGTAATCCCTTTATTGTCCAGTATCTTCCCCCAATATTGTTAGATTGGAGTGGGAATAGTAAATGTCACCCCTTTAGTGTCCAACACCTCACCCCAAAGTGGTTAGATTGAAGTGGGAACAAGAAATGTCACCCCTTTAGAGTCTGATTTGAAGTTTGGCAGTGCAGGAGCAGGGCAGCACACCACTGCCAAACTCGACCATCGCACGCCCTCCAGATTACGAGTTTTGTAATTGTTTGGCGGCGGTCTTTTGGCATTCCCACAACAGTGCCTTTAAAAATCAATTGCAATCGGAACGCCAAAACCGTTTTTTAACACAGCCTGGACTATTAAGTCCAGGCAGTGCAGGAAAGGTGGTGCATGCACACAGGTAGGCACACCATGTGCCCCTATGCAGGCACCCAAGGGCTCAAAGGCAACAGGAGGCCCTTGTTTCCTCATCACCAGAATTTCATTGCGTGAACTCTGCCATGAACTCCTGGCAGTGAGGAAAACTCATATTATGCTTGGCGGTGCCGCAGCACTAGCATATTGCGTACCTGTGACTGCCACACTACCGCCAAGGAACATGGTTCCCTGGCTGTTGCTAGTGGTCCCCTGGAGGTCCAACCATCATAGTTGTAATACAGCGGCAAGACCACTGGTGCAGCAGCCTGCAGCGTCCACTGCACCTCCACCACTCAAACTCATAATTAGGCCCTTCGTGTCTAACGGCTTTCCCCAATTTGGTCAGATTGGAGTGGAAATAATAAATATCACCCTTTTGGTGTCCAGCACCTTCCCCAAAATGGTTTATATTGCAGTGGGAATAGTAAATGTCACTCTTTTAGTATCAAACACATTTGAAAAAAGGATGTTTGTTCAGATGTGATTATTTAATTTTATTATTTTAGTCTGAAACGCTTTTTTTAAATTATATTTGTATTTAGTAGTTATAGTTTGTGTTATTTTATTGGTATTGTTAGTGTTTAGAAATGTAAAAAAATATTTAGCTGTAGGATTGTACACAATATTATCATTGATTACATTTATCGAAGTGACTTATATCACATTTTTCTCATTTTAATTCTGTTTTTAAAGTGTATTTATTGTGAAAGTTTACATTTTTAAACATACATTTCCACTTAAAAATAAACATTTATATAAATGTTAAGTAAATGGATTTATTCATTATTTTTATTATTAAAAAAATAGGAAAATATATGTAATTACTATTGTATGCTGTATATTTTCCACTTTTATTTTC
The DNA here is from genome assembly GCF_964263255.1 of Lissotriton vulgaris. Classification (NCBI taxonomy): domain Eukaryota; kingdom Metazoa; phylum Chordata; class Amphibia; order Caudata; family Salamandridae; genus Lissotriton; species Lissotriton vulgaris. Next base: position 1,648,507,708 of record NC_141694.1, read on the forward strand.
CAGGTTTTTAACAGTTTTTTAACATTTATTTAATTGTTTTATATACATATTTCAACATCATTTTAAGGTGGTTTTTCAGTATGTATTAAGTATTTTTATATATTTTAAACTATTATTTAATTTTTGTATATTTTAACATTTTTAACATATTTTGGCATGCTTTACCTGTGTAATATATATATATATATAAATATATATATATATATATAAATATATATATATATGTATATATATATATATATTCATACATTTATTCAGCATTTATACATTATTTCCCATTCATTTCTAAGGAGAGATAGTCTTTTCTTTTAGTTTCATTTAGCTGCCATTTTTTCATTACTACTCCCATCTATTTCATAATTTATTTGTGTTATTTTTAGTCTATTTTCCTGGAACCAGGTTGGGGTGAGGTGCTGCTACTACTCGTTGGCACATATAATTCCTTTAAAGAATACTTTTAAGGGTTATGGGGCGGGGGGGGGGGCGTCTGCAATTTAGCTATAGTGTTGAGTGTGGCTTATTGGTATATTTAGATGTATTAATAAGTGTTTTTCACTAGTTTGTAGTTTTGGGTTTTCATACGCTATTAATTAGTAATGTATCATTATGTTATGATGAATTGTGTTATGTTATTTGCATTTTGATGGTTAAGTGTGATGCATATGTATTTCTGGGATTGTAATGTGTTTTGCGGGTGGGCTCTCCAATTTACTTTACAGGTTTTTGTCTATGAACATGTCCTAGGGGCATTGAAAGTTTTGTTTTATTTTTTAGGGAAACCAATGATATTCATGGTTCCTACATACTTTAGATTGCTTTGAGGGATCTCTGTTGGATCTGTTTCATTTTTGCATTTTTTATGGACTTTTTGGACAATATATTTGACTGTTGATACTGAGGAAGATCTGCAGCTACAGAACAATAAGTTTTATGTATGTAATTTCTTTTGGGTGGAAAATGTGATATCTTATTGTTTGTGTGAATATTGTGTGATTGTTAATTGGAATGGTGTGCTTTACATGCTGTAATTAATTTATGTGATGGTTTGAGTTTGATTTTAGTTTCTTGGTTGGTGATGGCAAAACGCTGTTAATTAAACAATTTATATATCGTTTTATTATCTCCACTTCATTAACATTGAATTTTATTGTGACTGATGTAATAAACTATTATATTTATTACCTATAAACAAATGATTTGTTTTGTTGGTTCAGATTGTGTGATAATGTTTTTAGGACTTTGGTAGGTTAATATTTGTTTTATAATATGCTTTTGGCTATAATTTCTAAGTAATGTACTCCTTTGGTATTTTTGAAGAGACTTTAAATTGTAGTAAATGTGCTGAGAAGGTAAGGTTTAGCAGGGGTAGGCTGCAGGAGGTGCCTGAGGATGGAGTTTTGTCATTGGGGAGTTGCTGGAAAAAGTTGTGATGAAGAATTCTATGTTCAGACTGAGTCCCTTTTTTAGGTTTAAATCTGTTTTATTGGTTTCAAAGAATTCAAAACATTAACCCTCACCTTCATCCACTGGCTGGTGAGGTGATTTATAGAGGGAAGGAGGCAAACAAACTGAGAGGGGTATGGAAAGGGGTAGAGCGGGTCTGGTCCTACGATCGTATGGTGGGGTGGAGGTGGGAGTAACAGGGGTAATAAAGTCCCGGGGAGGGCAAGTCAGTTTGACCATTTCTGCTGCAATGAACATGCAATAGTCCTGAGGTATTCTTGGAGTGGGTGCAGGCATCCAGAGTCCGTTCTCACTAGGTCAGCCAGCGTATAGTTGTGAGTAAAAGCACTCTTAATCACTTTTTTAGAAGTAATACATTTACAGTGGGATGATGCAGGAGGCTGTAGTCAAGGAAAGTTCCACAAGGCTGGATATCTATTTGATGAAGGACTGGATAAACAAGATATGCTGCTGAGGAGAAGAACATAGTGGGAGCTTCCGCAATGCCAGGCTGACTGGCAATGCAGCTTGGGCCGATAGACGAGCAGGTGACCCCGGTCTTCCCTCGATTTTCAAGCAGTTTCTAGCCAAGATATTTCTAAGTACCACGTTTTGGATTGTGGCTATCTGTCCATCTTTAGCACCACCACCAAGGGTCCAAAACTGGCATTGCACCACCGGGCGGTGTTAGGACTCAGTCAAACTGTGTCCAGGTGCGTGTTCAAGATGGAGAGTGCCTTTTCTGTCCCCAAGACTCTAAATAGGAGTTGAGCATGCTAGCCCTTGGAGTCACTCTGGTAGTCCTGGCTGGATTCTTAATGGGTGTCTTTTTTCTAGCACCATAACTGATAATATGACCCCCCTTGCTGCCTCTTGAAAGAATCCCAAATAGAATTCAACTTAGAATTTTGAATTACATTAACAGTGAACAGTGAAAACATCTGTAATAAATTGTTCAAAACTGTTCACAAAACTTTAGTCTCGAAACAAGTAATCAGTGAGTTTGACCTTGTGTTGCCATTCTTCACATCTAAGGACTTGATTACGAGTCTGGCGATCCACTGAGTGCCAGACTCGTGTGGATGTGACGGTCCCCGACCACCCTATTACAATTAGGGTGGATAGCTCGCCATTAGCCCGCTGCAGCCGCCTGGGAACCGCCATTGCCTGGTGGTGGCCAGGGACCCCCCGTTCTTTGGCGGTGGTGTGGCGGTGTAGAGGCAGTAATATGCTTGGCAGGTGCGCCGCGATCTGGCCAAGCATATTACAAGTTTCCTCTCCTCCTTGGTTTTCATTGTGGTTCCTCCTCCATGAAAACTGTGGGGGACAGGAAACAAAGAGCTCCCTACAGGGCCCTCTGATGACTCACGCTATGTGAATGCACACGGGGGCACAGCAGTGTGAAACCCCGTGTGCATGCACACCAGTTCCAGCACAGCATGGACTATGTAGTGCATGGTGTTCAGGAACTGTTTTTGGCGTTCCCATTGCGGTGTCCATTTTCGGGGGCACCACCTTGCAAATGTAAAAAGAAAAAGCCCGCCAGACACGAGAAACACTCGTAATCTGGCAGGCAGCCTGACCATGGGTTTTGTCATGCGGCGGCAGGGCAGAACCGGCGCCACACTGCCAAATTTGTAATCAGGCCCTAAATCTACTATAGACGGAACATGATCCAAAATCAGTATGACACAATCCCAGCATTGATCATTGACTATGAAAGAGGCTTATCAAGAAATATATAATCGATTCTGTATCTGGTCTGAAGTGTAGGAGAGAAAGATGAATATTTCAGTAAATCTGGACTATAAATATGGCCAGCACTAACTAGTTCCCTTGCAGAAATAGTTCTTTAAAAAACTTTTTACATTAGTAGGCAACATACTTAAGGCTGGAATTGGGATCTATAAAATTATTAGAGTCTCCACTCATAACAAGATTAGCGTCTATCCAGCATAATATTTCGAGTGAAAGGGATTCCTAAAATTGTGTATTTACACAATTAGGTTCATATACATAAAATAATTAGCATGACATTCCATTGATTTTCGCCTCAAGTAATAACCATCTACCAGTATCATCAAATTCTTGTTAAAGAAGTCAAGTGATAGAGCTTTATGAAAAAGGAATAGTACCCCCATTTTTATTCTGAAGTGCAGAAGAGCAATAAACATTATCAACGCAGCCTTTTAAGAAAATTATTAGCTTCTTAGAGAGAGAAGTTTCTTGCAACACAGCAATACTATATTTTAGCTTGAAAAGATAAGTAAGAACACTTTACCTTTTAACCCCTTTTAACCACTTGCGTGGTCCCGTCGGCAGTTGGCCGACAGGAGCACTACCTCCCTAGTGCTGCCGTCAGCCAACGGCCAATGGAGCTCCGCCCACCCTTTAGAACACCCGCCCAGCGGTGGAAAAACCTCCGCAGTTAAGGCGTTAATAAGCTTTTATAAATCTTTGACATTTCATGAGAAAACATGTTGATTAATAATTATTACAAATTGAAAACACAAAACAACGTTTGAAGTACGGTTACTTCTTCAGACAAGGAAACTATTAAGCTAAGAATATCATGACAGAATGGGAATAAAATATTAAAGCTATATGGTAGGAAATTGAAAAAGAGAAAGAGAGAAGAAACAATGAAACAGGATACAAAATGTGATCCCAAAAATGTAAGGAAGAAAAGTAAGGCAAAAAGCAAAAATAATTTTAAGTTAAGGCAAAAGAACTCTTTATATATGGGAAGTAGAGAAGCATCAGGATCAACAACCAACCATAGATCCTGAACCAGTAAAGGTTTGCCTAAGAAAATAGAGAGAGACCTATGAAAGAGAAATTGTGCAAATAACAAACTTACCCCCACTAGGAAAGAATGAAGGGAAAATTAATTTGGGGAAAATTATGAACAGGTAATGACTTAACAATAAATAATGAAGAGCACATCTATGAACATCATCATTAGGGAACTGTAAATTTGTAAAAAGAGAAAGGAAAAAAGAGTTTGGTAACAAACAAAAAGAATTTACTATTAGAAGCTAGTACAAATATAAAGGAAAGCAGTTCAGAAATCTCTGATTTGAGGGAGAAAAAGCATAAATGAGAAAGGCATATAATAATAAATGAAGAGACAGATTTTTTCGACTTCCATGTCCCTTCACTTTTGGAACTAAATAAACTCTTGAATTTGAGCAAGAGAATCAAAGGTCATAGTCTTGTCTTTATAAGTGACATTAAAGAGATAAGGAGGAATTAAGCCAATCTCACATTCATAGATTCCATGGAGGAATGCATGTCTAGAAATTCCTATCATCTATTTGAGGTGACTCTTGAAACATTTTGAGAAAAGAAGATCTTTCGACCAGACCATAACATCTGTTTCCTTTGCTTGGCAGCAGAGGTAACCTTCATGAGATCAATGATCTGTAAAAAAAGAACAATAATACCTCAGGTTCAGAACAGACATGCATAGGAGAGAGATTTGGATTAAGGTGATGAGCACACTGGATATTGAGAGACATATTGTCGGATGAACCAACAATCTTAGATATATTTGAATTAAAAAAGGAATCATGTCAGCTCCCTCAGTGCCTTCAGAATACTATAATTTCTCAGATTATGACATCTGTTTTGATTTTCTAAGTCTTTAGGTTGTTTTTTTAAGAGTACTGATCTCGATGGCCATTACATTATGTTTTGTGACTATATCTTGTGTGCCACTGATTTGTTGTTTGACCTTTAAGACTTTGGATTCAAGACTAGACTATGTTTTGTTACATTTATTTAGAATGCTATTAGTCTCCACAGCAAAAGGCTTCAGATTTTTAATCTCTTATAACAGATCTTCGAATGAAAGCAGGGGTGGAGGCTTTGTAGGACTGGCAGGAATTATTTGTAGGTCTTTTATTATTACCTCCATTCTTTCTTTCAGAGAATTATCTGTAGTGGATGACTACTACATAGGTTTTAGGATGGCAGACATCTGACTATCTATTTTAAATGTATGACATGCCATCATGGCTAAGCAGAAACCACTGTCAGGTGATAAATAGGAGGTAGCAGTGAAGTTGTTTGTTGAAAGGATTTCCTTGTGACCAAACCAGACTCTTCTCAGCAAAACACACAAACATTAGATTGCTGGTATGCAGTTGTAATAAAGATGATTTGGCAAAAGAAAGTGATGAAGAAATGTATGAAAAATCACTGCAGATATACAATGAAAAAGCAGATAACAGAGCAACTAGGTTATTGCTATTGTTATTGTCAGCTTCGGTTTATATAGCGCCAACTCACCGGCAGGTCTCAAGGCGCTCATGACCGACAGACAAAACAACTATTTAGCCGATCGGAGAATCAGTAGCATAATACAGACTGTAAAGCCATCAACAAGGTTTTTTCAAATATGTACTGTCCCCCCGCCCCCCGATAACGCTTCTGAATATTTTCTCCAGAAAAACACTCCTTGAGGTTTTTAATTATACCATTCAATTAGAGATGTTCTATTGCTTCTTTATATTACGCCCATGTTTTCCCAAGTTGTCAAAATATAGAGAAAACAAGATTGCTGTAGGTCACATTTGTGCAGTCATATTTGAGAATGCTCTAAATACTTCCTTGGAGACAATTGTGAAAGAAATATTTTCACCGTCTGTCGCAGGAGGGACAGAGCACGCAACATAAATCCTGTCAGGAACATCAAGCATGACTGACCGGACCGGAGAGCAGCATTTTGGAAACTTGTAATGTGGTGTAAGTTACAAGTTTGGTGTACTCTACAAGCAGTGCTTTCCCAGCCACAGGTCACACAAGGGAACCTGATTCAATGCACCACAATACATGTGCAAGACAGGTTAATGTAGCCCCACAATATACTAATTAATGTGTATTGCTGTATTTAAATATTACTTTCTGGGTTACTAACAATCCCAGAAAGGGAACTGGGAAACCCTGGTAACAGTAACAAACCTATTTCGTTATTCACAATATCACAGACACACACTGCACTAAGAAGAAGAATCACTTTTAGTTAAAAGTATTCATTACTCCAGGAACAATCTGTTTCTTAGTAGATCTAAAACAACTACACATAATATAAAAACAGGAACGTTATTAATACCAAGAACACATGTAACATTTCTAGCAGTGTTTTAAAATGCTGTCAAAAACCTAACACATACTTCTACGTTCTATAATAGGAGAGCATGGAAGGCATGCCAAACTTGTTGACAGCAAATACTGTCTTTATCAATGGATGCATGAAGACACTGTTCAGGCGACGGGCAAACACATGCTGCAATAGCAGTCAGTCTGACTTCTTCTGGTGTATGGCTTTATCAGTTTCAGACTTTAGGTGTGGTGTGGTGTAGCATCTGCAAAGTGCAATGTGTGCTGTCAGCGGGTTAAACTGTCTCTGGCATAATCCTTGGTGATAATCTGGGCATCCTTTTATACTAAATCTTTTCATAAATGGGAAGTTCTAACATAAGTTTAGTAATGTCTGACATAGATATACACATTACGGTATGCATCCCAGATATTTCCTTATGACCATATAAGGTAAAAGGACGTCGATTTCAACTACATTATTTTGGTTATATGTCTGTATTTTTTCTTAGCTAACATTGACATGGTGAAGGGTAGACATTTGACCGAGATGAATGACGTAATAGGTGGTTTATCCATGTCATTAATTGAAGAACTGGACGCTATCACAGTTACTAGAAAGATAAGGTCTGGCAACACCTACTTCTAAAGGCAGAAATGACTATGATCCTGCATAAATCAGGGAATACGGCGACATCCATTGTCTATGTTAAGGAAGATGGAGTTGAGCCTTCATAAGATTTGGACCATTGGGACTTTTCATCAGTAATGAAGGAAAGTAATAATTCTGAACTTTTAACAGCTAAGAAAACTCATCAAGCTGCCCATTGAGCACTCAAGCCAACCACATCTGCATGGTTGTGGAAGCCGTTGACTACGTTTATGTGTAAAACAAAAGGGTCCAAAGACTCAGGAGCCAAGACAGTGGGTGCCTATATTGTGGGAGCCCAAATCATGTCCAGGTAATCATATTGTTATGATGATCCTAGAAGAACATGTGTAAATCAAGAGAAATTGTTACTTCAATCACATCTGGAAGCAACTCTAACAGTGAGGTCAAGAAATAGTAAATGCTGAAAAAACATGCACAACTAGAGGTGATCTTGGCTGATGCTCATGAAATATAATGGATGTCTCATAAGGTGGCAATTATTGCAGTTTTCCTCAAAAGAAACTAAAAAGGAAAACCTTTCTGGTTACTATGGCAATGTGTGCCCCAGTGTTGCACAGGAACTGGTCAGGAAACTGGGTATACAAAAGTAGAACTTCCCAGCATCCAGCGCCCTTTGCATGTAAGCAGACATGCACTACATTAGAGATCATATACAATCATGTAAAAACCAAAAGAACGCATTCCTGCTGGAATTCAATGGAAATAAAATCCATTGTAGACAAAAAGGCATTATAATGGTACTGATTGTTAGATTAATCTAAAAATATGGACACATCCTTCAGTGCAACCTCTCAATGTTCTCTGTCAGTGCTGATGAGGAAAATGACTCCCTTGATACTGACCAAGAAGGGAAAAAACAGATTCTGCCTTACACCAGCATAGAGAACAAGTCCATAAAAATGGTAATGTATTGACAGGCAGTTTGCTAATCAGTAAATAAAAAAAATTGCGCACTGTTTATAGCTTTTATGTTTGCCGTGTCAAGGAATCACTAGTTAGGATTACTTTGTGTCTAATGTTTCAGCAAGGTTTATAGAAAGTTCAACAAAGGTTGATCTGATGAAGGAACTTGAAAATGTAAAAATAACCAGAAGAACACAAGGAGAGAGCGCTCCATCAGGGGCAGTAAATCTGAATGCAATAAGCAATAACTCCTCTATTAGTGGAGATGATTATTTATGGAGAACGGAGATAGAAAAGCAACATACTTCTGATTAATTGAATGAAAACTACAAACAGACCTCTCAGCAAGGACATCAGACACAAAGCAACCAAGAAGTTGATGTAGCGGAGCACTACCAGGGGCACAGATAGGGGCAACCATGTAAACAACGGGCCTGCAGCATGCACAGTAATGAAGAAACACCCCACTTAGGGCTCTATTATGATGGCGGGCGAAATGCCACCGCCGGGCACAGGGTCAGAGCTGATTTGCATATAGCCAGTGTCTAACCCAGGGTGGTGTGGAGTGCAAAAAAACGATGGATTTAGGCCCAGATCCTTGTACTGGGTTGAATGTATGACATTGTTCTACATTCTGTCCATCAACTGTGTTTTTTGCAATTTTCACCCCGAGTGTGCTGGGTATACTCAGACGTGAGTCCCAGGCTCTCCACACCACTGGAGTCAAGCTATCCAGGCTGAAGAAGGCTGATAGCCAGAAACCGGTCCTTGGATGCTTGATTCCGGTCTGGGAAGATATGGCTTGGTAGTTCGGACTGGACTGTTCCCATGAGGCACAGGGTCAGAGCTGATTTGCATATAGCCAGTGTCTAACCCAGGGTGGTGTGGAGTGCAAAAAAACGATGGATTTAGGCCCAGATACTTGTACTGGGTTGAATGTATGACATTGTTCTACATTCTGTCCATCAACTGTGTTTTTTGCAATTTTCACCCCGAGTGTGCTGGGTATACTCAGACGTGAGTCCCAGGCTCTCCACACCACTGGAGTCAAGCTATCCAGGCTGAAGAAGGCTGATAGCCAGAAACCGGTCCTTGGATGCTTGATTCCGGTCTGGGAAAGATATGGCTTGGTAGTTCGGGCTGGACTGTTCCCATGAGACACAGGATCAGAGCTGATTTGCATATAGCCAGTGTCTAACCCAGGGCGGTGTGGAGTGCAAAAAAATGATGGATTTGGGCCCAGATCCTTGTACTGGGTTGAATGTATGACATTGTTCTACATTCTGTCCATCAACTGTGTGTTTTGCAATTTTCACCCGAGTGTGCTGGGTATACTCAGACATGAGTCCCAGGCTCTGCACACCATTGCAATTTTCACCGCTGGGCCGGCGTTGGTCACTGCCGGCTTTACGGTGGCAATCCACCCGCCATATGTCTCTGGTTCTCCCCTGCCATATTAGTATGGCGGGGGCACCGCGGCGGACGGAAAGACTGTCTGCCGCTTTTCCGCCAGTCGTATTGTCAACCGGGCGGAAAAGGGACACAATATGGTGGCGGTGTCTGAAAGGCATGCTGTCCTTGAATTTGGGGGCCTGTTGCGGGTCCCCAGGGTGTTGGGTAGGGGGGGTACACATGGGGGTTACCATACCCCCTAATTGTAATGCACCACGTGGCAGGCACCATGTGGTGCCTGCAATGGTGTGCATGGCAATGCTGTGCACAGTCCTTTGACATTGCTAGCGGATCTGCAGCCAGCAGATCCACCCACAATGTAAAAAAGCCCAGGATGCGCCCGCCAGTGTGGCGGGTTCATTCTAATTTGCATGGTGGGACCGCTGCAACATCGGTGGTCGGTCCCGTGCTCCGCTGCGAGGGCGAGTTGGCTGGCTCACTACATCCCTCCCGACCAAACATTTATTAAAGAAATAAACTAAATTAAAATATTAATGAAAATAAACAAATATTAACCCAAAATGTCTCTGAGTGTTCATCCTTGTCAGTTTGCTACTTGACCGTGGATTGTCTCTCAGTCTGTATGGATGTCCCTGCTGGGCTAGTCTTGTCTCTGTTATCTTTGGACTGTCCACCCTCTGTCTTTTTCTCTCAAGTTCTCGTTCTTCCTCCACTATTTGTTCATCCATCGACAGTGGCCCTCTGTTTCATTTAGGTTGCTCAGAGAATTCCTCTGCTCCACCTCCTTGCTGCTTACTTCTGTGGGAAACACAAGATTCTTAAACCATGACACGTTTCTCGCTATTCATCTTTCTCCTCTTTACAGCTACCATGGTTCCCTGTACATTGACTATTTCCCATGGTTCGTTTTCGAACGGAGTTCTAAACTTCCATCCTCGATGTCTGACTTTCACCACCACTCTGTTTCCTCTGCAGAGCTCTATCACCTTGGCTCTTCTCCTCTTGCTGGCTTGTTCATTGTTGTTTTTCCTTTTGGATTGTGTAGCCGTGCTGTCTATTTCACCAGGCATCCGGTGTTCACTCACTGTCACTCACAGGTGGGGAATGAAACGGCCGCAGTAATACGCCATGCCAAGAAAGCATCTCGTTTCCATCTGGTTCTGGGGGTATCATTGCAGCCCGAATGGCTTCCACTTTCACTGGTAGCACGTCTTTGGAAAATTTGTATCTGAAAAATTCAACTTCGTTGGTATAGAACGCACACTTCTCCTTGTGCAATGTTAATCCTTGGTCCACCAGCCTTTGTAGTGTCGCTCTCAGGCATACATGGTGTTCTTCCAGGGATTTTTAAAAGATCAGCACGTCATCGCTGACATTTATAACCCCCAATAGTGCGGATTAAGCTTTGCAGATGGCGTCCTGAAAGACCTCCGCCGCCAACGACACTCCGAAGCTGAGTCACTTCAATCTCTGCAGTTCAACATGTGTGGAGAACGTGGTGATGTAGTGACTAGCTTCATCGAGTAGCAACTGGTGGTATCCTGAGTTAGGATCGACTTTCGAGAACCACTTTGCTCCATTGATGTCAGCCACAATCTCATCTATCGTAGGATTTATATGCCTCTCTCTCCTAATGGCCTTGTTCGGCAGGCGCATGTCCACACATAGGCGTATGGCACCCGGTTGCTTGGGCTCGGTGCGATAACTATCAGTGATACCCACGGGGTAGGCCCCGGCACTTTCTCGATCACCCCAGCCTTTTCTAGCTTCTACAGTTCTGCCTTGACAAGCGGCCGCATATGGAACGGTACTCATCTGTTGCATTGGACTAAATGCTTAATTGCTTTGTCGATGTGTAGTTTGACCTTCACGCCCTTTAGGCAACCCGGCCCTTCAAATAGCCCCTGAAATTCAGCCATGATGTCATCTGCATGCTGTTGTATATGAATTTAGGACCCTAGTGTAATTTTCCCGATTCATGCCCATATATAGGTATAAATCACCCTATCCTTACATAGGCATAGAAATCATAACCATATTTAGACTTAGCCTATGCAGTCCAAATACGGCATGGCTACTTCCACTAGTTCCGAAAATCCACAACGATTTCTTGGAAAAACCTGCCTTCAGCAGACAGGGACTTTCCCTTGCTTGAATATTGATTTATCCAAGAACTCATGGAGTTTTCAAAGAACTGAGTCTTTGATGATGTTATTATGTCCAACCTTACGTCAAACTAGGCACCTTCAAGGTATAAATATGCCCACACTTGCCCAGACAAACACACAGGGGTTTGGAGCAGTTCGACTATCTACCTACACGACACAGCTCGCCGCAGAAAGTTACGAAGGAAGTCCACTCTCTAGCAGACGCACTGAGAGAGACGCTGTCTTTTCTCTTGCAGAGAAATCCAGCTCCAGTGTTTCCAAGCTACCCTTGCGGGTTGTTGGGAAATCGAGTCCTGAGAGTGAGATACCAGACCTTCTTCATTCTAAAACCAAGGTACGGAGCTGATTAGACCCTTAGAGAAATCTTGGATAGGTTATTGGCAAAAGAATACTGGGCCCGATTGACAGAATGAACTTAAGACTAAATTCTAAACTTACTACTATTTGGTATTCACAGAATGCACTTACTACTTTCGGGATTCACAGAGTGAACTTACTACTTTCGGGATTCACAGAATGAACTTACTACTTTCGGTATTCACAGAATAGATTTAAGATTACTAACTTTACGTCCGCACTCGGGCCGGAAATTCCGGCCCGGAAGCGGAGTTTCTGGCCCGGAGGCGGAGCTTCCGGCTTGGGGGCGGAGCTTGCAGCCCGAAAGCGGAAATTCCGGGCCCGGAGGCGAAGCTTGCGGCTTGGAGGCGGAGCTTACGGCTCAGAGGTGGGGATTTAGCCATGGCTGAAATCTCCACCTCTGGGCCGTAAGCTCCACCTCCGGGCTGGAAGCTCCGCAAGCTCCGCCCCCAAGCCAGAAGGTCCTCCTCCAGGCCGGAAACTCCGCCTCCGGGCCGGAATTTCCGGCCCGAGTGCAGACGTAAAGTTAGTAGTCTTAAATCTATTCTGTGAATACCCGAAGTAGTAAATTCATTCTGTGAATCCCGAAAGTAGTACGTTTACTCTGTGAATCCCGAAAGTAGTAAGTGCATTCTGTGAATACCAAATAGTAGTAAGTTTAGGATTTAGTCTTAAGTTCATTCTGTGAATCGGGCCCACTGAAACTAAGCTACACGTCACTTACTTCTTCCCTTGTACTAGACCTAGGTTAGGTACACCGGGGTAGGCGTATTTTAAAAGCACCAGTTGAATACTTTTAGTCTTTATTTATTAATGTATGCATTCTATGTTATTTTATATGGCTTAAAAACCATATCATGCTTTTTCAGTATTATTTTATAATACTCTTCGTACTGTACGCATTGTACTTTGCAACCAGTATTACGATTGTAGCAGTTCATTTCCTCTGCATGAGAAAGAAGACTGTTCAATAAATACTTTTATTGAAAACGCCCGTCTCTCTATTTCTCTGCATATCTGGTGAAACGAAACATGCACGATTGACTGAGTGAAATAACTATCTATTGTTTCCGCGACTGAAGATACAGTTTTATCTCGGGAAACAAAGTTGTCATGTTTTAAGCGGTTGTCAGAAACTAATCTCTTCTTGTTTATTCGAGAAAGTTTCTAGTGACCTCTGAGCTAGCTGGTACTTATAATTAAGTCTAATATATTCGATAGAGACCTAGTCGACCTCAGTCCTACGTCTAATTTATAGTATAAGTTATTCCAATGGGCAGAGCCTATTGGGAATATAGGAACTACACTACAGTGCGACTGGTGTATTTGTCATGTGAACATGACTAACCCCAGATCCTCCGCCGAATGGCAGTTCAGTAGTGTTCCGGCGCTGTCTTTCGTCACATGAAATTTCTTTGTCGCTGATAGCTCCCCATGGGTTACCTCCACCTCAATTACGCCCTGTAGCGGGATGGGTGTATCTCGCCATACGTGAAGATCCTCGGTTTTGTGCTGAGTAGTGGTGGTCTTGGTTTGAGTTGTCTGTAATGCTCGGCATCTAGGATGTTAAACCGCCCGTGTCTATGAGTGCTGTGACTTTGTTCTCACCTATGCATATCTGGCACATTGGTGGTGGTCTCCTCCTTGGATTCATTCTTCCTTTGTAAGAAATAACAAACACCTCATCGTCCTCGTCGTCATCCATGATTTTCATCTTCTGGCATAGACTCTCCACGTCGTCTGTAGCCTCCACCGTTTGAACCACGTGCTAGTTGGACCTGAATTTCTTTGCTTTGCTCCTTGGGGTGGGCGTTCTTGCCCCACTCATGCACACCTTTTCGAAGTGTCCTACTTTGCCATAACGCAGGCACGGTTTTCCTTGTGTAGGGCATCCACGCAGTGGGTGACTCTTCCAGCCCGCAGCTTCCACATCCTCGGCCTCCTGAGCTCCCACTCGCACTACCTCTACCTCTTCCTGATACCTTACACATGTCATCCACCCTTTCGTCCTTGACTGTCCCTGTGTTCTTCGTGCTAGCGCTGACTCAATTTTCCCTGCTTGTGCGTCCGCCAATTCATGAGATCTCCCTAGCACTAGGATATCATCCAGTGATATTCCTCGTTGTCGCAAAATTAGCATCTGTAGATTTGATGATTTACATCCTTTAATTAGCTGAGCCCTTATTTCTAGCTGTTTGTCGATTCCTGTGCTGGAACTTGCCAGTTTTCTTAGCCACCCAAAGAACATGTCTACGGATTCTTCCTCCCTTTGCTTTGCCAGTCGCAGCTTGAAGTGCTCAAAATCAGGGTTCACCTGCGGGTCAAAGTAGTCGTCCAGCGCTCTTACTGCTTTTGTTATATTTCATATTGGTATCCTAATGTAGGTTCAGGGAACATCGTACACTTTCCCTACATCAGCTCCCATTATTTGATATGAACGAGCCTTAGAAGGACATAACTCCAAATAAGGACTGATTGCCTTATAAGGACATAACGTCTTATAAGGTCTGCAGCCTTTTATGGACTAAACCTTCACCTAGTCCTAGGACGAGCGTGGGTTTTGCCCGATCGATATTGCTAAGACGTCATCCTTAGCACAAGGACATCACGCCTTATAAGGTCCGCAGCCTTTTACGGACTAAACTTTTCACCTAGATGTATGACGAGCGTGGGTTTTGACCGATCGATATTGCTAAGATGTCATCCTTAGCACTCTGAATAATTAATGAGTACACTCTCCAGGAGGTACACTTCACCTCTCCAATTGACGCACAAGGTTTAATCCCGATCGTCATCCTCATACTGAACAATGGGTAACACATGTACATAGACTGTATACATACAGCACCTCTTGCTATCATAGAGCAGGAGGGAACCGAGATGTCAAGGCCGACACACTGACCAGAGACGCTGCAGCTCCGGCATGCCATCGCTCCAGCTGACATTGGTCTGACGATCCCTTGTGGGGTGTCCAGCTCAAGTACAGGACGAAGTCCCACACTCTCAATATTCAGGTATGGTGGTTTGACTAAAACCTAGCGGGATTCTTGGCTCTTAGGCTTAGGCTCTGTAGCACCTACTCACATGCTAGGTACACGCAGGTACATCTAGTCAGACATCTTAGGAGTACGCACTTTATTTTATAAATGCATTCTATATTCATGTATAGTTTTGTGACTGTTCCAAAATGGTAGAACAATACTATTTCTCTTTATTCACTGTACTGCTGGTTCTATATCTCTGCTACTGTGTTACCGTCATAACAGCGCACTTATTATACATGAGAAGAACTACTGTACAATAAATTCTTATTGTTAACATGTTCGACTGTTTCTTCTCTGTATCTCTCTGAGAGCAAAACAAGCAAACACGAGTGACTGGGTGAAAAGTAATATATTGTTATCACGAGTCTGAGGTTCTTGTGTTCTGAGGTTGCCAAAAACGAATCTCTCTGATAATAGGAGATTCTAGTGGCACTGCGAGCTAGCTAATGCAAACCATAGGCTAACATATTCGGTGGAGGTGTACAGACTCAGTTTGCCACCAAGCCCACAGTATATGTTATCTTTAAACATCATAGGTCCTGCATGACAGGGTACTATTGGGACTACACTACACTTTCTCATAGTCATTTCAATCGCCGGTATATGGGAGGTCTTGGAACAGCTCATAGAGTTAATCACCTCCCATGTGTAACATGGTGGACCGTTTGACTACGCCGTTTGTTTCACGCACTGAGATTAAATAGTTTTCTAACTGTCCTATCCATTTGCGCCACCTCTGCACTGCTGTGGCTGGATCCACCAGTTGACTGAATGGTGGTAACGCATTCAGCGTAGTACGTGTGCCTTGTTCGCCAGCCCCCTGGGCGCTTCCTTCCGCTTGCACTGAAATTGTGCTTGAATGTGCTCGACTCTTGGCTGCCCTGGCTTCCTTTTTGTTTTCTTGTGCTGTGACGCCCTGGCTTCAGCTTGCTCTCATGTCCTTCTCCTCTAGGCCTTCTGTGTGACACTAACCCTCTGGGGACTTCACCACGTATACTTTCTACCACACTTGTGGCTCGTTTGCAATGGCTCTTCCTCTCATCTGTGTTCGCAATTATTTTTTTTCTTGCACTTTTCAATTTTTTAATTAGTTGCCAAGGGCACCCTGCTGTGTCCTTCGGCTGCACGCTATACCGCCGCCTGCCTCCTCTCTCTGCACCTGTCTCTGCTGCCTCATGTGCTCCCCAGCCATTGTTGCTGCCTCCCCGCTGCCCTCTCTCGTTACTTCATAGAGAATGAGGCAATCTCCGCTCGCTGAGAGTGGCGCACCTCATGTACATCACACGTGCATCGCTACGCACTCACCCGCTGGGCCCCCTTCTGGGTGATTGCTGCATCACCAACAGCTTCACGTGGACTCGCAACGCCACACTTTTTCAGCAAGCCTCCTTAGCACGTTGCCTGCCTCACTGTCTTCCCTACGTTCTTTATCGTCACTCCTCACTTCCTGGCTGGGGAGAAGATGGATCCTCTGCGATCAAACGCCACTCCCGCTGAGTCGGTAAGCTCGTCCCTCTTCCACGCTGCCGGTTCTTTCCGCCTCATCACCAATGAAGTGGGGCACAACCAGGGGCGCAGATTGGGGAAACCAGTTAGGCAACGGGCCTGCAGCATGCAAAATAAGGAGGAAACAACACACTTTCAGCCTCATGCATCATTCTTTCAATTTGCTATTCTTTAATTGCGAAAATTAAGGAATCGCAATTAAAGAATCGCAAATTAGAATTCCGATTGCTGGCATGGTCATGACGACCCCCAGCCATCATCAGCACACGAGCCCTGTGTGCCATGACGGCCGGGGGCCGTCATCAGCATGGAAGGGGTTAATGCAGAGCCATTGAACTAAAAATCAGGACGTTGAGTACAATAGAGCGATACCTGGGGTGGGGGTGGGGGAGGGTTGTAAGATTCCATTATATGAGGATGAGGTGGTGCTATACTTAAAGAGGGGTCGGAAAATATAGATGTGTTCTTAATAGCTCATTATTCTGGGTATAAAATAATCATACTAAAACACAGTTACTCCAGTTTGCAACCAAACATAATATATATATATATAACAGAATCTACTGAATGCAATTCCCACAAATGAGGTGGTGAAGTAAATAACAGAGAAGTGATTGAAATGAAACACGCCCTCTGCTGTTTAGAAGAAATCTGGCCAAAGGACAAACTGGCCAAGGACCAACTGGCCAAGCGCAATTAGAAAACCTTTAATAACGAATCTAAGTAAGTGTTGAAAAGTACAAAGAGTCAGTAGTGTAGCCAGTGTGTCTTGGGCCTTAGTGCAAGGAAGGAAATGAGCACCTTGGTGCTGTTATAATGATAAAAGCTCATGTTAGATGTGAAGGCCATCTAACATGAGCTTCGATTGGAATTCCATAGAGCATATAATCAAGCCCATTATTGCCACTTTATCGGCAGTTTCCTGCTGATAAAGCAGCAATAATTTTATCGCCCAGGCTTGATAATATGCCCTTGTGTTCCTCTATCTGTCTCCACCGAGGTCGGAAATCTGAACCGCAGTTTCAGTTCCCTTAAGAGTAATTTTGTCACTGTGATACTGTCACATTGTCCAGATGGATATGCCTCAACATAACGTGAAAAGATACACACTACCACCAAAACATATCTCAGCCAATTGCATCTCCGCATCTCAATGAAGTCCAACCGTATTCTATTGAAAGGACCTCCTGATCTTCTGATGTGACTCATCGCAACTACAGTTCTTTTTCCCACATTCATCTGCTGACATGTGAAACATCTGTTACAGGCTGCTTCAGCATGCACACGAAATCGGGGGTTAAACCACATTTGCCTGAACACTTGCACCATGGCATCTCTCCCAAGATGAACTGCTCCGTTAATCTGCCTTGCCATTGGGCTCAATAAACAATTAGGTAACACTGCCCTCTCATCTGTCGATACCTAAATGCCATCTTCTCTCTTTTCACATCCTGCTCTAACACATGATGCAGCTTTCTCCTCTGAGACCTCATCCGGCAGCCGTTTAACCTCATCCCATGTATTAGCTACAGTCAACACCATGCTGAGCTCGGTGTCTTCTGTGCTTTCTCCTACGTACTCTCCATTGAAAACACAAACATGTAGTGCTACTTTGTCAGCATAGTTGTTACCCTTGGTGACAAAATCATCTCCTTTCCCATGGGCTGTACACTTTACCACGGCTTGTGCTTTGGTTCTCCCTAAAGCTTCCAGTAATTGACGTACATATTCTTCATTTCGGATAGGGGATCCTGATGATGTGAAAAAGCCCCTTTGAGACCATAACTGTTCAAAATCGTGAACCACTCCAAACTCATAATCGCTGTCCGTATAAATGGTCACTCTAACTCTATCTACGACGGTAAAGGAACGTATCAGAGCAATAATTTCAGCCACCTGAGCAGAATATACTCTTTTCAAACAAGCAGCTTCGACCACTCCCAAAATGGTACACACAGCAAAAACTGCTCTTAAGCACCCTTCATTGCCTTTTAGGCATGAACCATCAACAAAAAGGATCAAATCAGATTCGGGCAACGGTTCATCGATAATGTCAGGTCTGGGTTTGGTAGATGGTTCAGTAACATCCAGACAGTCATGCTCTTCACAATCTTTTCCTTCCTCTTTTGGAAGAGGCAACAATGTAGCAGAGTTCAGAGTTTTACAACGTTTTAGGGTAACATTTTCAGAAGTCAATATAACCTGCTCATACTTCGTAAGTCTGTTGTTTGTTAGATGTTTGGTTTTTGTTCATGTCATTAACAGTTCTACTGAATGTGGCGCATAAACAATAAGAGGATGACCCATCACTATGCTTGCACATCTTTCAATGCTGACACCTGTTGTTGCAACGGATTTGAGACATCCGGGCAACACAGAAGCTACAGAATCTAATGTAGCGGGAAAATATGCCACTAGTCTACGGGCACCTCATGCGTCTGTACAAGGACCGCTAATGCACATCCTTCTTTCTCTCAGCAGAAGAGCGAAAACGCGTTGTTGTAATATGGCATTCCTAGAGCTGGGGCGCGACATAGACTCTCCCTCAGCTCATGTAAGGCTCTCAAGCAATCATCATCCCATGGTACCGGATCGCTAATGTCTTTTGGAGTCAACCTCAAAAATGGCTTTGCTTGCAAGGAAAAGTTTGGGATCCACTTTCGACAATAGCCAACCATTCCCAAAAACATGCAGACTTCTTTTTGTGTTTTCGGAGTTCTCATTTGCAGAATCGTGTCTATGCGATTTGGTGACACACTTCGTTTTCCCTATTCAATTCTGTGACCTAGGTACTGCACTTCTGTTTGACAATACTGGAGCTTGTTTGGGGACACCTTGTGTCCATTCTCTGCTAAATGATTGAGCAGCACTACTGCATCGATCCTGCAAGCATCCTCAGTCTGACACAGCCAACAGGTCGTCGATATACTGGACCAGGACTGAGTTCTGGGGCATTACAAGCCCTTCAAGATTTTTTTTTCAAACACTGGCTGAAGAGAGAGGGAATTTCTTTATACCCTTGAGGGATTCTACACCATGTTATCACACGGTCGTCCATCCAAAAGGCAAAAATATAATGCCTATCATCATGCAATGGTATGGAGAAAAACGCCTGACACAGATCAATGTCTGTAAATCATTCGGCCTCACATGGTATCTGAAATAGTATAACAGCTGGTATCAGTAAAACAGGACAACATGGGATCACAATTTCATTGACCCTGCGCAAATCCTGCACTATTCTGTACTTGCTGCTAGGCTTCTGCAGTCCCAGTATAGGTGAATTACAGGTACTTCCTCTTATCTCCTTCAAAATGCCTTGTGCAATCATGGACTCGATTACAAGGCGTATTCCAGCTACAGTTTCTGGAGTCAATGTATACTGCAGGATTCATGGAAATTCAGCATTGGGCTTGACCTGTATCTTTACAGGTTCAACCCCTCGGACCAAACCTATCTCCTCACCTGTGAAAACCCACACCTTTGGAGAAACTGACTCTCTCAAGTCATATGGTAGGTCTTCTATTGTGAGCATCATGAACAGCTCTGCACACAAGCTCATATTGGCCATTTTAAAATCGTCATCGTCATCATAGGTTTGCAATTACACACCCCTCGGAGTGCATGATATGGTTCAATTTAGCTTACACAAATGATCTCGTCCCAACAGACAGACAGGGCTGGAATCACACACCACAAATTAGTGTGTGGCCTGAAAGGGTCCTATTCTCACAGGTAATTCATTTGTCAACGGGTTAGTCATTTTCAAATTAGTTACTCCCACCACTTGGATCGATTTTCCTGACAGGGTTAAATCTGGGACCCCTTCTGCCTGTGCTGTGGAGCGCGCAGCACCAGTGTCTAACAAAAAGGTAACATGATGTCCATTCACCTTTGCATCTACAAACAATCCATTCTGATCCACTTCCAGGGCAGCACCCAAAGTGCACCATCACTGCACCCCCTCATGCACTCATGAGACTCTTGTATTCATACACTCTCCCTCATATTGCAATT
The DNA here is from genome assembly GCF_964263255.1 of Lissotriton vulgaris. Lineage (NCBI taxonomy): Eukaryota > Metazoa > Chordata > Amphibia > Caudata > Salamandridae > Lissotriton > Lissotriton vulgaris. Next base: position 1,648,528,335 of record NC_141694.1, read on the forward strand.
GATTAGCTGGATTCAATCTACACTCGCGCTTCCAATGCCCGATTTTGTGACAATAGTGGTAAGCGGTAACACGTTTTTGATTGGCCACCCACTCAGCTCCCATACCAACATCTGCACCCCTTCCTCTACCCTGTCCAGGTTATGGCACAATCTGTTGTTGGTTCATTTCTCTACCACTTCCTCTTACTCGACCCATTGCACCTCCAACTCCATGCCCCCAGTCAGGTCTTTCGGCATTCCTCAATTGTACCAACATTCGTTTTTCTTTTGTTTTCTTCTGCCTTCACCTGTTCACTGCAGTATTTTGCAAATCGCAAAATCTCTTCGACAGATTAATTCTGTCAACATATCAAGTGATGTTGTATCATCAGACTGATATCAGATCTCAACCCTAACACAAATTTAGAAACAAACTGTCCCATATCTTTTGGCTTGACAGTATCCAATTCACTATGTTGTTTAAATTTCACTGAAAGTCTCTCATGATAGTCATGCACCGATTCTTTAGGGTCTTAAGTAGTAAGATCAATTTTAAGCCAATAGACAGTCCGCGGGGTCACTTTAGACTGAAACCATGTAATCACTTGTTCATATTTCTTCATCACCTCAGCTGAAGGACCATTAGTCACCGGATCTCTAGTTGGTTCTGCAGCAGGCCAATTGACAGCAATTACATGCCGTCCATAAATCTCCTTGAACCACTATATCAAATAGGGTATTCAAATCAATCCATAACACCTTTGAAATCTTCACAAATCTGTCAATTTGTTTATACCAGTCAGCAGGTTTCCCCATGAGCCGAGGAAAATCATTTGTGAATGCTACTAAATCACCCCTGCTCCATGGCACATATACATATCCCCCATTCTGAACTTCTCTCAGAGGGAAATTTCCTGCTGCTCCCATTCCTCGACCTGGAGGCGGAAGTATCTCCAATCACTTTCTTAGCACTCTTTTTTACTCTTTTTTTTTAGCCCATATTTCTTTCCATTTATTCAATTCTCTTCACAGTTGTATTGCTATAAGCTAATCTCTAATTTGGCCCTTGAAGCCTGTTGTTGTCATTTCCTCTAAATCTTGATCAGTATAGTTCAATCTGCAACTTCCCTGCATCAATTTTGTTTTGGCCACATCCACTGCATACCATCTTGCCAACTGCACCAATGCTTCATGAGCTCACTTTGCCTTTTAATAACATCCTTAGCTACGAATAGCAGCTCCCTTGAGTCATATGTTTCAAACCTGTCCAATGGCAGATTCCCTTCTCCCACTTCATCTATTTTAATATTCAATCTGACCACATCTAACAATGGTGCTTTCATTGCCACTTGTATCATTCTCTGACCCTGTTCACTTCCGGTTTCTTCCCTGCCACTATTGTGCCGTTCTTGGACTTACATAAAAAACAACAAAGGAGATTACTGGTCAATTGGTCCAACCTAATACAGATGCTCAGGAGGATGAGAACATCAGTCACAGTTGGTTTGAGTAGCACCAGGCTATGGAACAAGTCCCATCAGCCCACCACTCTGGCGGAGCATCGTCATCTGGGAGATATGGAATGAAATCTGTGTTGCCAACCTGCCAGTAGAATGGCTGTACAACACTAGACTTCTATCCAGTAGTTAACTTAGCCAAAGTGCTCTCAAGATAGTAGTGCTTATGGTGTGCGGTGCAAAGTGAAAGTGGTAACTAAAAATGAATATAAGGACGAAAATTATGTTTAATCATCATCATCATCATCATCATCATCATCAAATATCTTTATTTCGATTAAAACAAAACCATAAAAGATGCACAAACATTTTTAAAAAATCAGGGAAAAGGATTCCAATCCGGCGCCAATTTTTCCACATTTCATTGTTCCTAATTGAAAAACCATCAGAGGCAATTGCAATGTTAAAATAATAAATACATTTTTAGATTTAAAAAAGACCATACACCATTCATTAAGATTAATACAATTAAATGTCTTATATATAGTATACATTTAAAAACATACTTACTATAGGTGGTATTACTTCAAATTTTTATAGTAAAAGAGAAAAGCTAAATATGCAAATTGTAAATAATACTGACCAACTCCAAATCCCCCAAACCTGCAGCTATATTACATCGGGTAAACTAAAATATATCCCTATGTTATTAGAGTCTGAGATCCCGTCTCCTTTGTACTATCTCCACAGAAAAAAGGTATCTGCTTACACTAAAGACAATGGATTGAGTTGTTTCACTTCTGAGGACTCTTTCAGCTTCACTGAGATGTCTAAATCCCAGGAGGCAGCAAATAGGTCTTATCCATTTCTTCCTTAAATGTGTGTATGCAGGGCATAAAAATAATACATGTGCCTCATCCTCTCTTGTGCCCACGGTACAGAGTTCACATTTTGCCTGTGCTTCCTTCCCTTCATCATCCGCATTACGCACCCATTTCGCTGTATTTGCTTTAATTTGTGATAGCGAAATTTTAGATACAGTGATTTTGCTACAGTTGGTAAAATCTCATCCATAAAACCTTCACATTTACTCACTGTTTTCATATTTAGAAACGTAAGGATTAGGCCACCTAGCTTCGGGTTATGTAATGTGGAGTTGAGAACAAACTCCCAGTACCTTTTTTTTAACAACTTTTTACAACTCAGGGTCAGACACTCAGGGTCTGCCAAGTAATGATGTAACCCAAGCTTTGTGAACCAATCCTCAATATGATTCAGCCATACCAACCGCGTCGTATTCTTTATTTTCATGATTTCTTTCAGGGCTTCTCTGTAGTCTACTAATTCATCCGTTGTCCACAGATGTACCCAATATAACAGTGGTCGTAAGATTGCATGATCATCAGTGCAATATATATTCAAGTCCATTGTAATTGAAAGTAGGGGTGTGCGCCGTGGGATTGCTAATATTTGTCTAAAAAATATGTTTTTGTGTGTCATGAAGACACATTTAGCGTCGTGGCCCCATAATTCAGCCCCATAGAGTGAGGCATATTGGGCTTTAAATCTGTATAACTCTACTACTGGGGTAAGAGCTCTATAATAGCCATTCTTATGTCTCCTTGCTATTGGAACTAGATTTTGAGTGAGGATCATTTTACTTTTATCAATTTGGGATTTCCAATTAATTTTGGTGTCAAAGGTAATACCCAGATAATTAAAACTGTGCACATATTCGATCATTTCATTATTAATAGTCAATGTTCTTCTAAAATTTCTGTGGGTATTAACCGCCATATACTTAGTTTTAGACAAGTTAATCTCCAGGCCCTTATCGTCGCAGTAACACCTAAAGGTATCAAGTACATTTTGCAATCCTCTAGGAGTCTGTGAAATTAAAATAGTACCTGAGAGTCATGCTCGCAGCCCAAGAGGGTGTCCAGTAAATCTTTAATGTACAGGGAGAACAGAGTCAGTGCCACCACGAATCCTTGCCTGACATCTCTCCCTATGCCAATACGCTCAGTTAATTCTCTGTTTGGGTCCCATCTCACCCTGGCATAGTTGGCCTCATGCAGCTTGACGATTTGTGTCAAAAATTCCCCAGGTACACCTTTGACCCTCAGTCTCAACCACAGGGTGCTTCTAGGGACAAGGTCAAACGCTGCCCTGAGGTCAACAAAAGCCACGTACAAATGTGCCCTCTTTATGTTAATATACTTCCAGATGATACATAAAAATCTAAAAACTTGGTCGATAGTGCTAATTTTTTCTCTAAAACCAGCCTGGTACGTGGTTACAGAACAAGTTTCATCAATCCAGGCACTCAGCTTACTTAATACTTGTCGTGCAAATACCGTCTGAAGGACATCAATTAGACTAATAGGTCTATAATGGGCCGGATTCATTCTGTCACCCTTTTTGAAAACAGTTACAATTTCGGCGCCCCACCATGTGCCAGGAAATCGGGCGCCCCTAGCAATTTTATTACAAAAACAGTTGATGTATGGAGCCCATAACATGTTTTCATGCTTCCATAGGTCCCCGGGTATCCTATCCGGACCAGGTGCTTTCCCAGGTTTGGTTGCCTTAATGGCTGCAACGGTTTCTGCCATGCTAAAAGACAGAGGTGCCACACTTAAATTGAATTCTAATTCATCATAATCCAAAATAGGCTCATTTTCTATAGGGGAATATAGAGTAGCAAAATGTGAAATCCACAATTTGGCTTCCAGAAACGTATCCTTGGAGGGAGTTCCGACTCTAGTACCCTTAGCAATCAGACCCCAAAAAGGTTGCCTGGTCATTTGCCTTGCAGGCTTCCAACAATTCAAACCAAATTTTTTCGTCCCAACCTTTCTTTGCCTTTACAATTGCTCCCTTATATAATCTCCTTTTCTCCCTAAGTATTATCACATCATTGCATTTTGAGGCCGCTATTTAGCGTGCCGACATGCCTTGTCATACCAAAAATCCGCTTTTAATGAATGTCGCTGACCAATTTTTGATGGCTTAGTAGCTTTAGTTAATATTTCGCAAAGTCCCAGTATAATATTTTCAGGGATCCGTGGAATTGGAATCTCCTGTAGTGGGACATTGTGAAAAGGGGACGTTAGATTTACATAGAGCTCATACATTTTTTTAAGGGTACTGTCATTCCCCAGTACTACCGGCCACTTAAGTGCTCTACGATTATTGGAAAGTAGTGGGTCAATGATCATGTGCTGACGGGGATCTCCTCCCACAGAAGACAAATTGAATAATGCCGTTCTGAAAGTCAGGTTGAGTGGGTATTGATCGCTCTCTATACGATCCTCCACTACGAGGTCTATTACCATCGGCCAGCGTGGCATTGAGACCATTATATAGTCTAAGTGAATATTGCAACTGCCCCGCCTAAAGGTTGGTTTGATTGGACTGTCTGATGGAAGGCGCCCATTACAGGCGCGCAGTCCATAAGCTGCTGTCAAGCGCAGCAACTGCACTACAGCCTTTGAGCAGGGGACTGCTGTATTGGTCTCAATTCCAGGAATATTATTAGCATTATCTTCTGATCGAAAATGTTTTCCAAGCCTATTATGGGTTCAAATTTCCGATTGAAATCCCCCCCAATAATTATCATGGTCCTCTGGTCGAGCGTTGAGATGATATTATCTAAATGCTTGATAACCTCTGCCTCTTTATTTGCTGCCGAGGGCCTGCTGTAAACATTTATAATGCAGACTTCCCTTTTATTGGGCCCTGTGAGCTTTACTCCTAAAATATCTGGACTGTTGGAGTCAATTTGCTTACAATTGATGCCTAGTGTAATTTTAGTCCAGATTATCAAGCCTCCCGAGGGTCTTCCTTTGTTTGCATTAGTTGCAGGCACACTGAAGGATCTGTAACCAATTTTAAAATGGCTTTCGTTAGCCCAAGTTTCTTGAAATAGTATAATGTCACCACTATCAACGTATTCTTGCCATGTGGTATCACTCAGGTTTTTTTTAATGCCAGCAATGTTCCTGGACCTTAGTTTAATACTTGATTCGGTATCTATGTCCAGAGTATTACAATCCGCACTTTTATCTTCAGTTGATACTATTATCTTGGGCTCATAATTAGTGCTCTGTTCAAACCTACCTAAGGTCACACCTTCCATTATGTTGCCCTGATTTACTCCTTCCAAGTCAAAGGTATTAATGCTCTCTTGTGAAATTAAAGCCTTTTGACTATTCCCACAACCTCCTTCATCGGGCAATTCACTAATCAAAGATGAGACTTTGATTAGTGTGCCAATGACAGCATTAATCCACAAATCTGGGCCCACTCCCATACTATTTACTGGCAGGGTCCAGCTGGCAGCAAGTAGAAACGGATGGCTTCATGGGAAGTCCCTCCATAATCGTTTTATTACCGACTCCCACCATCCTTTGCTGCCAATAAACCTAGTCCCTGGCCTCTCAGTCAGTCAACACCTTCCATCCCATATATCTCTGCAAAACTATTAGAGCTTGGGACAGAGAAATTATTTTTAAACCTTTGCATCACTCCTACCTGCTTTATTCCTAAGGGGTTATGGGCCGGTCATAACACAGGGGGAGGGTGATAGAAGTAGCCTAAATCATACATATTAATGCCACTCCAATCCCCTGGACAGTATTGATCACAGATGTATCTGACTACACGTCTGTCCCTAAAATTTACAATAATGGAATCCCCAGGTATGTCCTTTGGCCTTCGACCCACCCAGCTCACTCTTCTGGCGAACAACACTTCCCCATTGATGTAACTTGGAAGGGGTCTATTCTTGTTTAGCCAAAATGTTACCTTATTTTTCAACTCTGGGTAAGTTTCAAATTTTTTATTCTTTAGTTCGGGGACCACAGTAAGTACAACAACGTACGGGGAGAAATCCGGTGGTAGATCAATGCAGTTTAGAGGAGATTTTATCTGTTCATTATTAGTGGTCTCCATTTCTGTCACAAGAATTTCTTTAGATTGTCTTACTATACTTTCTGTTTCTCCTTCCCTGGCCTACACAAATTTCTAACAGGGTCACTTATCCCATTACCAGGAGCTATAGTTGCTAAATTAGTACTGGTTGAAGCCTCAGAGGTCGGGATATCTATTGTTGACTGAACCGATAAAGTAGCTGCAGATACAGGTGCCCTCTGGATGTTTGCTGTAACAGCGTCACTCTTCGGTGTACACTCTATCAGCGTTTTTAAAGTGTGAAGCTTATCTGAGGTGGACTGTTCGAACCTCTCCAGCCTTTCACTTGGTCCTCTCTAGAAGGGGTAGAATTAGCGACTTTACTAATTGCTCTACCTGTGACATAAATCTTTCAGGTAGTTGGGACAAAGGAATGGTTGAGTCAGCCCCCAGGGTGTTAGGGAGCATTGAGTGGGTAGTAGATAACAATGCTTTTGGCGTTGACATAGTGGGTTTGGTAGTCACCACTGCATCTATGGCATTTTGTGGCTCCTTCGTGTTTTTTGTTATTTTCGAGCATCTTCCCTTTTGAGCACCACCTCCTCGTTTCCTCTTAGCAGTAGCTGTTTTATTTTTCTCACTGGCCCTTGTTGGGGGATACAATGTGGCACTATTTGGTGCATCCTCACTTACAAGGGCATTCGTTGTTACAGGACGAGGAGTATCAGTTAGTGCAGAAGTTTCTTGCGTGCTTTCCTCTACATTTTCTATATTATCTCCCTCACTAATGAGTGAATTTCTATTGGTTTGCCCCTCTGGTTGATTTGGGGAGGTAACTAGCATTAGAGGCCCTAAGGAAGACCGCCTGGCATACATTGATTCGACAGAGAGGCGACGCTCTGTAAGGGCAATTTCATGCTCGAGTACCGAGGCTGCCCTAGTAATAAATTGGTCAAGTGTGCCACTTACAGTTCCCCTCATCCCTGCTCTCTTCCCCTTTCCAGCACGTTCCACCATTAAACAAATATCGGGGAGACCCGGAGTAAATTACCAATAAATCACCAAGCACCAGTCAAAAATATAGTGAGTTATAACAAGTAGACTCTTTACAGTTTTGGCAATGTTCGGGGGGTGGCCCAGCCCAGCCTCTTCCGGGCTATGACGGGCACGGATGGGCCCGCCCTTGGCCCGGGCTTCGCCCAGGCAGCGCCCTGGCACGCCCACGCGTGTCCTGCGGGAGCCCAAGCGTCCTTTTGAGCGCCTCCTGTCGCGCTGGGCTGTTAGCAGTGTGAGCAGCGCAGGGGGCGCTGGGAGGTATAGTTCGCCTCCCCTCCGGCGTCCGCCTGCGCTGTAATAGCCCCGGTGACTCTCTGCAGTGGCGGCTATTTCGGGAATGCTCTCCGATGCCCCAAGCAGGTAAGGTCTAGCAACTGACTCCTGACGGTGGTGGTAAACAATAACGGGCTCCCACGCCGCGGGAGCCCAAGCGTCCTTTTGAGCGCCTCCTGGCGCGCTGGGCTGTTAGCGGCGTGCGCGGCGCAGGAGGAGCTGGGAGGTGTAGTGCGCCTCTCCTCCGGTGTCCGCCTGCGCTATAATGGCACCAGTGACTCTCGGCAGTGGCGGCTATGTCTGGAATGCTCTGCGATGCTTCAAGCAGGTCCATGTTTAATCAGAATCGTCCAGATGCCAAGATTAAAGACAACCTGATAATATGAAAAAAATAACTATCTTTCAGCAATAGGTGAAAGGTCAACATGTTTCAGCCGGGAAGGTGACAGTGACCGGCTTTCGTCAGGACCTACAAAGAATGATATGCTACTGCAATAATATATAACAAAATTCAAAATATTTCACCTATTGCTGAAAGATAGTTATTTTTTTCATACTATCAGGTTGTTTTTAATCTTGGCATCTGGACGATTCTGATTAAACATAATTTTCGTCCTTATAGTCATTTTTAGTTACCACTTTCACTTTGCACTGCACACCATCAGCACTACTATCTTCAGAGCACTTTGGCTAAGTTAACTGCTGGATAGAAGTCTAGTGTTGTACAGCCATTCTACTGGCAGGTTGGCACCACAGATCTCATTCCATCATCTCCCAGATGATGATGCTCCGCCAGAGTGGTGGGCTGATGGGACTTGTTCCATAGCCTGGTGCTACTCAAACCATCTGTGACTGATGTTCTCATCCTCCTGAGCATCTGTATTAGGTTGGACCAATTGACCAGTAATCTCCTTTGTTGTTTCTTATGTATTTGATTGGGGGTGTGGAGATTATTTGGTCGGTAAATATTATCCCCTAGACCCTCCTTTATAAAATTGTTTTCATTCTTCTTGGACTTACACCTTCCTCCATTCTCAGCACTGGATGACTTTCTCTCTCAAAACTTCGACTTCTCCAATGGTTACCCTCACCAAAACCTTGTGATTGAAACATTAGTCTAGGGGCGTCCTGTCTCATATCCCGTTTTTCTCACTGTAGCATTGACTCCCTCACTGGTGGAACCCACATTCTGATGTCTGACTGTTAGACCTGGCACCATTGGCATGGGTCTCCCTTCCATTTTTACTGTTTCCTCGTGTGTTTTTGTTGGTATTAGATGCTTTGGGCACTCTGCCACTGCTATCCAGTGCCAAAGTGCAAGTGCTCCCTATTGTAAATTGATGTATTAATCAGTGCTTCCATGTTTGGCTATTTGGTTTACTTGTCAGACCCTAGTCTAGTGCACTGAGTGTGCCCAGGGTGTGTAAATACAAATGCTGCTGGTGGGCTTACAGCACAGGTTGTGCCACCCACAGAGGAAGCCTTGTAAAATGTGTCTAAGGTCTGCCATTGCAGAGCCTGCATGCAGTCTAGTACTGTCATGCTGACTGGGCAAGTGCACCCACTTGCCAGTCCCTAAACCTTCCCTTTTCTTCATATCAGTCACCCCTATGGGAGGCCCAAGGGCAGGGTGCATTGTAAGTATAAGGTAGGACAAGCCCTGATGTGTGTGCCATGTCCTAATAGTGAATTACAGCCATTTTCATGTTTCACTATTGCAAGGCTACCTGTTCTCCATAGGCCAGATTGGCTGTTAGATTATTACATGTTTATAATCCTAACTGTCTCAGAGAACATGGTAGCAATTCGAGTTTAGTATGCCTGAACTCAGAATGATAAAATACATCTTTTTGTGAAGTTGGTTTTAACATTCTGTGTTTGCATATACCACTTTTAGAAAGTAGGTATTTGCTTGCCTAACCTTTCAAGCCTGCCTCTGCTAGGTTGTGTATTCCTTTGTCTAGTTTTGTGAGTGACAGGGCTGGGGGATTCCAAGAGACAGGATGAGTCAGCCCAGTGGTGAATAGAGAGATCTGCATCTAGATGGGAGGAAAGAGTTGCACCTGAACCTTGAATAGGGCTGTGCCTGTTTTCACAATGCTGGTTCCATCTCCTGGGGAGGGACTGATGTCTCTGCCCTGCACACTGAAAGAAGAGAAGGAGTCCTGTAAACAAAGTGCTCCAGGACTGTACTTGCCATCCACAATGCTGGCTCCGCCTCCTGTGGGGCGTCTGATGTTTCTGCTCTGCACTGTGAAAGGAAAGGAGAAGTCTGGTAAACAGAGTGCTGCAGAACTGGTTTGGACTGGGCAAAGGCCCCCCTCCCATCAGAGAACAAAGGATTTTGGGGTATAAATATTAGGATCCTGATCCCATGAAATTAGATCACTTTGGACTACAAGAAGAAACCTTTACTGAGAAGAGGAACCTGAAGAAAGACTATTCCAAAGCCGAGGTGCTGCTTGTAGGATTGGCCTGCAGTGGTTGCCTTACTGCCAAAGGAAGGAGAAGGAACTTTGTGTACTTTGCTTTTATAGTGTGAAGTATCTCCAAGGGCTTGGAACAGAGCTTGCCTCCTGTTGAAGTCTCAGAGACAACAGACTTCACCCACCAGCTCCCCGGAGTTCTTTTGGAAGTGCCTGCTGCTGTTTTGGGTCTTCTGAGGAACTGCGTGTCGCAAGGTGCTGGAAGCAAAACTCATCCAGGAAGAAGCATGTCGCAGTGCCTGCCGTCGTAATTCCAAAGGAGGGTGTCGCCGCTGGAACTGTCGAACTGCACCGCATCAAGAGAAGAGTACTGCAACGAAGAGGAAGCTTGGCGCCGTCGCTGCTGCTGTTGTCGCAACTCCGAAGGAGGGTGTCGCTACTGTAGCTGTCGCATTGCACAGCATCGAGAAAAGAGTCTCGCAAGAAGGTCGGAGCGTGTCGCCGTCGCTGTGCCTGCCGTCGCATGTCGCCCCTGGAACTGTCGCACTGCACTGCATCGAAGAAAATCGCCTCGCATTCCAGAGAAGCACGCCGCCATCGGAGCTGCTGCCCTCGCATCGTGGATGTTGCCGCTGTAGTTGTTGCATTGCGCAGAAGCTTCGCGCAACGTGGGAGAAGGGTGTTGCTGTTGCATCTCTGAAACAGGGTGTCTCCGCTGCAGTCCATGCATTGAACCGAGAACTTCTCGCATCCCCGGTGAAGTGTGCCGCATCTGGAAGATCTTCACGTCTTTATTTCTTTGTACTTGAACTTTGTCGCATTTCCCTTGCTGTGACATTGCTTGTCATGGAAGTGCAACGCAACCTAAGGTACATTGACGCAAAGTGTTGCATCTTAAGAACTGAACTAAACTAAGCTAAATCTACCATCTTAAAGTAACAGTATTGTGTATTTTTGTTGTTTATGGTCTTGTGGTAACTCTATATAAAGTATACTTATTTTTTATATAAAAACCTTGTGTGGTGTCCATTTGTAGTGTTGTCACTGGGTTACTGTATGTTGTCACAAATGCTTTACACCCTGCCTCTGAGATAAGCCTGTCTGCTTGTGCTAAGCTACCAAGGGGGTGAGCAGGGGTTATTTTAGGAGCGTAATCCCCTTATCCTGACTAGAGGCAAGGGTCCCTATTTGTCACAAGTACCTACCTGTGCCAACTAGAGACCCCCAAATCTAACACTGACCTAGAATCTGCCAAATCTCCTGTTTGTCTTGTTGATGACCCACTGTCCATCCTCGATGGATCAGCAATGGCTGGCATTGGAGTACTGGCTCCCACTGGCATCTGAGCATACCTGCTCCGCTGATTGTAAGACTTCCTCCTGACATAGTTTCTTCCCTTTCTCTGATTTGCTGTTGACTTTAATTTGCTCTCTCACTTGTATTATAATTCAAAACCACAGGTCCAATTGAAACTGGTACAGTAAGAGAGTTTGGTAACTGCATAGCACATGCATTACCAAGGTGCTCAGACTTTGCATATCCTGGCCCTCCAGATCCCCCTGTAATCCTTATTCCTACCTCCATTGTCCCTCATACTGCTGCTGCCTGATCTTCGGAACCTGTTCGATCTACTCCTAAAACTTCCCCAGGCTACTGTGTTCCCTCTAACTCCGATCTGGAGTCATAAGGTGGAGGACGTTCTGCCAACAATCTCTCTAGACAACTATCATCTGTGTCACTGTCCTCTTCTGTCTTACTCTGTCCTTCAGACCCTCCTCCCAGCAATCTGAATGTATATAAGTGTTCTCCCTTTATGGTGTCTACTCTCCACCTCTTCAATTGTGCATCCCCCCTGGCATCCTGATAATCCTTCATGGATTTCTTAATTCTTCCCTGTGAAGCTTCTCTTCTCTTTGCCATTGCTGCTCTCATCCACGCATCTAATGCCTCAAATTGCGTTGGTCTAGTCGGAGGCTTCAGAGAAGACATCACTCCTCTTAACTGATACAACACCTCCATCCGAAATGACCCATAATGAGGGAAAGCCAATTCTCCCTATTTCTCTGTGATTTTATGCCAATTTTGCAGCCACACTATAGTAGGGAGTCCTACATTGGTTGCCATATAATGTCCTACAGTATTCTCTGGTGGAGCTTCTTCTCCCACCCGAGTTACCATCCCTGTGTCGCCTCTACACAAATCGTGCAACACCTTAAAACATCTCATAGTGAAAATCTATTATTTGCAATCCGAAATTCAATAATAAAACTGCTGACAAACTTCCACCAATCCCAGCGCGGTGTTACACCAACCGGCCAATCCCAGTGCGGCTCACACTGACGTCACAACTCCCTCCTAGAAGCTGCTCACCCTCCTTTACAATTTCACTCTGTACACTCGCTCACACATTCACACACAAGTAACAAAAAAAACCAAAAGTTATTAACCAAGTAATTGCTTCCTACTACAGCTACAATAATTACAGCCACATTAGCAAGTAATTATCCTTCCACTAAAAGATTGATAGAACACTTTCACAAGAATATCCGCTGTGCCCCTGACCTGCGTTGGTCACCTAATCGCCATAGACTACCCCCTGTACATGAGGCTTTCCACCGCAATGTTACTCCTACATACACACAAAGTTCCCTACCACAAGTGGATTGCGATAGCGCTTCACGACACCCACAATTTTGATCGGGCAATCACAAAACTATCCCAGGATCTTGGACTTCTCTTGAGTCCGCTCACCAAAACCTTCTGATCCACATGTGTCCAGCCAGTAAACCAATTAACCCACAATCACTCAACTTGCATTCTCACTTCGCATGACAACACACAAATTAGTTATCACCGCAATCTAACACACCACACAATTTCATACTCACGCTACCACTGCTTCCGCCGCACCATCAGCATCCATAACCTCCGCCAGCCGTCTACTCCAATTCCAGAGACAAAGTTTCCTCCGCTTCTACTCTAAATCCTTCATTTTCCCCTCACTTAGAGGCAAACCATCCTCTGCAACCATTTGATTATGCTAAACTTAGAACTTGCCTTACCTACCAAATTTAGCACTGATGGTCTTTTATTTGCCTGTTGAAAGTTGTCGAGGGGAATAAACACTTCAAGATTATACTTACAGTTTACTCATACTTAAAGGACCACAGACTCTGAATTCCATTTTTTTTATTTTATTGTAAGGCCAGCAATTATTGAATGTAAATGCATCAAAGAATTAGCGAATATTAGTACATGAAAATCAATACAGAACCAAACCTACGCATATATTTAATTCGGCACAGAAGGCACAGGGTAACAAATTTGAGGATTAAAATACAACACAGGATGGAGGCTGCATTCAGTTCCTTATTCATTAGGAAGGAAAGCACACATTTTCTTTCCCTAAAATACTCTCATCAAGGTTCCTTACTGAGTACCCTAACTTCTTCCCAAAGGTGTGAGCACGTGTAGACTTCCTTAGTAGAACTCATTTCAAATGGGTCAAGATAGCTTAAGGCTATGAAGCTTGCTCTTGAGATGCTCTTTCTCCTTCAAAAATCTAGAAGTCTGATTTTCTGTCTCTGCACATCATATAAAAAGACACAATTCAGCCCCCTCTGAAATGTATCAAATGACGAATCACTTCACTTGTGAGGGTTTCCAGTAGCTTTCTATTACTTATTTAATTAAAATGTCTTCTAGTGTCCTTGATGTTCAGATAGGCCAAGCACAGAAGACATCCTCCCTTCCTGCTTCTCAGACTCTTCTAAGACATTCCAGTTATCTCTTTAAACTAAGTAACAAGAGTGAATTCCTGTACCTGCAGTGTGGAGAGAACATACTATCTGGCACACACAAAAGATACATTTAATTAATTCTTCAGCAACCAGGGCTTTCGAAACGATCCACAACTTTTAACTCTGGGCCTACTTTAACACACATGATTACAGTGATATGAAAATAATGTCATCCTGCACATTGTGCATACAGGAATAACGGTGTCTCTAATACATGTAAATTATATTTAAAGGTGCACATTACATTTCTTGCTTAAGATGTAGAATAAATGCATTTGATAAACATAATACGCTATAATGATGAAAATATATGCAAGTGCGTTTAAACCATGAGTATAATGCACCCGTACAAGTTATAGTGCTGTAAGCGCTCTATCATGATCATTCTTGTCTAGCGGAGCCAAGGGTGCTGGCAAGTGGATTTACACAGGGATCTTTCCTGTATCCATTCCCCTTTAACCTATACATCGCCCCTTTAATGCACTGATCTCTTCAGATGAGTTACCAGGCATGATGTATGCAGATGATATTCAAATTGTTTTTAAAATTGTTGGGGAATTCCTAATCCCAGAGAATTGAGGATGGATGTCCTTCACTAGTTTAGGCTTAATGTAAGCAACAAGAGACCCTAAACCCTTCCAAAGAGTCCATAATATCGAAATCTTCCTTTGTGTACTGACTTATTGGGAAACAACCCACCTCGGTTTCCAAGGGGAAAAATATAGGGGTTCAGTTTGATAAGCAAATCACTACCACTGAGCAAGTAGATGCTGTGGTAAGAGGTTGTATAAATCAGCTAAGCATTTTGAAGCATAATATACACTAATTCTCTATATAACAAAGAACTCAAATAGTGAATAAATGTTTGTCAGCAAGACTCAGTTCTTGCTATGCCATCTATCTTCGGCCTTCCTGTTAAAATTGGAAGGAAAGTACAGTTTGCACAAAAATGCGGCTGCAAGATGAATTTTCCACTTGAAAAAGTCTGATTCTGTTTCATCTATTTTAGCCAAGTTGCATTTATTGCAGGTTAAGAAGAGAATTGCTTTTAACTTACTCTGCTTTGTTCATAAAGCATTTTGTAGTGTTTTATAATGTTTATCAGAACACTTCGTCAAGGAAACTTGTGATGTATAAAGCAAAATGTCACCACAGTGTCTCTGTTCAGGCAGCAGGTGGAGCCCACATGGCCTGTTCTTAGCATCCAGGTGATGGCTACTATTTGTGTACGTCCTGCAGGGACTGGCTCTGGTCGATCAGCTGGTATGGAATGATGGCATGGCAATTTTATGTTTTGCTTTGTTATGAATGGAGTGAATCCTGCGGCGGATTGGCAGAAAAATGGAAGCCAGCTACGGAGCAGAAGTTTTGGGCCGACTGGCTCGGGGGGGAATGATGCCCCATTTGGAAGCAGTTCAGTGGACCGAGGTATCTGCAAGGTGCTGGTGATTCCTCATGGAATCCTGAGGTAAGAGAGCATTGACCACAAGGAGTAGCGGCAGGGGCTCTGTTCAAGGGATCCAGAAGGGCTTGGAACTGTATTGGAGTAGTTTTTAACATGAGACTGCATCATTCGAAATAAGTAGCTACTGGTTCAAATCACTGCCAACACAGAAAATCAAACGACACTTGCTGCAAGGCAACATGGCTGCAATGGCTCAGTGGGGGGTGGGGGGGGGCAGAAGGTCAGTACTGAGGTGATGGAGAAGCACTCGCCCTTAAACATGAGGTGAACCAGAATCAGTCAGACCAGTCGTAGGGAAATCTGATTCTGTGTGATTCTGAACCACAGAAGGGCTAACCCTTCTGTGTAAGGGTTAGCCCTTCTACAGAAACTCAGTTAAATAATAAACAGATAAAGGCCATTTAGGAATGATCTCAGGGCTTCCATGGATATGTGAGTCCAGTCCCAAGTTCAAACATAGTAGAGAAATTTAAAGATTATCAACTGTTCAAGAACCCATAATCAAGCCAGCTTGATAGCGAGAAGAAGCTCAATCATCAATATAGGAAAGAGGGACAAATTAATAATGAAGCAAATGCTGGCCAGAAAGACATGAGCATAACTACAGAGGGAGACTCTCAGGAGAGAGCTATCGCGAGCCAAATATTGATGCAGCTGAGAGAGGGGGATAGTTTGTCAGGGGGTGACTCAGGCTGAGACTGTAAATCTGGCAGGTGAATATGAAAGCCAAGGAGGTTCCCGATTCCTGGGATTGCCTTCCAACTATACCAAAGAGCCTAATAGTTGGATGGCTACATTACAGTCTGAGTCATTGAAGTCACAGTTTTAGACATTACGGGCAAATTATGAGCTAAAGAAGCAACAGGTCCAGGAGATTCAAATGTTACATCAAAGATTGACTAAGATCAAACCGAATCTCGAACAGGTACCGAAAAGGCTGCAAGAGGCGGAACAAAGTATCTCAGACTTAGAAGATAAAGTTCTGTTCTTTAATAAAGATGTTCTGATCGAACGAAAGAAGGTTCGCTATTTAGATAATAAGGTTGAAGAAATGGAGAACCATGCTAGATGTTCTAACCTTCAATTTCTTGGTATTTCTGAGGAGAGTGGGTTGCAGGGTTCTATTCAGAATGTATCCCAGCTGACGGATTAATTGATTAGAAAACTTATACAATTAAAGGCTCCAGTCAATTTGACAATCATGAGGGCACATAGAGTTCCAGCACATCAGCCGGTGGGCATGAAAGATCATGAACAATTCTGCTCAATTTTTCAGATTTTCATATTAAAGAGCAGATCCTGACAGCAGTGACTCATAAAAAGTATTTTCTGATGGCAGACAATGTGCATATGATAGTGTTTTCAGGTCTTCAATCATGGTGGCATGATGTTGATAAGTGCTGGCCAGAGATTTTAACCTCTTGGGAGTGCAAGCATCAATAGTACAGCAATGTAAATTGAAGGTTCTTTTCAAAGGGCCAATTTCATTTGTTCTTGGTGGTAGAGGAGGCACAGGCTCTACTTTTCTAAGATTTCAAAAACTTAAAACTGTGCTTAGAACTGTGCTTGTGTAGCACTCTTCAAGGGCTTATTTCCCTTTTGGCTCTTTATCATGTGTGTCTTTTCTTTTTTCTCTTTCTTCTATTTGGGGGAGGAGAAGGGGGACACATGATGAATGTGAAGTGCAGCACCAGGCCACCAGTAGAGGATTCGGCACCTTAGGGGCGATGGGCTATCCCTGGATTTCATGATTCAAGGAACGACTGGACAACAACGCACACAACAGCAAGGAACTCTTCAACATCGTTAAAGAGCTCTCCAACCCCAACGCCTGAAACAACGACATCACCCCTTCGCAAGACCTCTGCAACCCCCTCGCCTCCTACTTCCACAACAAGATCGCGGACATACACAACAGCTTCAGCACTCAACCGACACTCGCCACGACCGAACCACCGCCCCCCACCACCACCCTCCGCGCCTGGACCCCGATCAGCACCGAAGACACCGTCCGCACGATGAACTCCATCCACTCCGGATCTCCTACTGACCCCTGCCCTCACCATGTCTTCAACAAGTCCGACGCTGTCATCGCACCCCACCTGCAGGACATCATCAACACCTCCTTCGACACCGCTACCTTCCCAGAGAGCTGGAAGCATGCCGAACTCAGCGCTCTACTAAAGAAGCCATCAGCCGACCCCACCGACCTCAAGAACTACCGCCCCATCTCGCTGCTCCCGTTCCCTGCAAAATTCATCGAGAAGACCGTCAACAAGCAGCTGGCCTTCCTCGAGACGAACAGATCCCTCGACCTCTCGCAGTCTGGCTTCCGGGCCAACCACAGCACCGAGACCGCCCTGATAGCAGCCACCGATGACATCCGAGCACTGCTTGACAACGGAGAAACAGCAGCCCTCATCCTCCTAGACCGCTCCGCGGCCTTTGACACTGTCTGCCACCGAAAACTAGTGCAGCGACTCAGCAACGTCGGAATTCAGGAGAAGGCACTGGAGTGGATCACCTCCTTCCTCGCCGGAAGGACACAGAGAGTCCTCCTCCCCCCGTTCAGATCTGAAGCCACCGAAGTCATCTGCGGCGTCCCTCAAGGCTCCTCGCTCAGTCCAACCCTCTTCAACGTCTACATGAGCCCCCTCGCAGACATCGCACGCCAGCACAACCTCAACATCATCTCCTACGCCGACGACACCCAGCTGATTCTCTCCCTCACCAACGACCCCGCCACCGCCAGGGCCAACCTTCACGAAGGGATGAAAGAGGTCGCCGAATGGATGAAGAACAGCCGCCTGAAGCTGAACTCGGACAAGACGGAAGTCCTCATCCTGGGATCCTCACCCTCCGCCTGGGACGACTCCTGGTGGCCCCCCGCCCTAGGCAGCGCACCCAAACCAACAGACCACTCACGCAACCTGGGCTTCATCCTGGACTCCTCCCTCTCCATGACCAGACAAGTCAACGCCGTCTCCTCGTCGTGCTTCAACATCCTGTGCATGCTACGTAAGATCTTCCGATGGATCCCCACCGAGACCAGGAAGACGGTCACCCAGGCCCTCGTCACCAGCCGTCTGGACTACGGCAACTCCCTCTAAGCCGGAACCACCGCCAAACTCCAGAAGAGACTCCAGCGGATCCAGAACGTCTCAGCACGACTCATCCTGGACATCCCCCGTCGCAGCCACATCTCCGGACACCTGAGAGACCTGCACTGGCTCCCGGTCAACAAGAGAATCACCTTCCGACTCCTCACCCACGCACATAAAGCCCTACACAACCAAGGCCCAGGATACCTCAACAGCCGCCTCAACTTCTACGCTCCCAAACGCCAGCTTCGATCGACCGGCCACGCCCTCGCCGCCGTCCCCCGCATCCGAAGAGCCACCACAGGGGGACGGTCCTTCTCCTACCTCGCCGCCAAGACATGGAACTCCCTCCCGACCCACCTCCGCCTGACCCAGGACCACCTCGCCTTCAGGAAGCAACTCAAGACCTGGCTGTTCGAGCAGTAGCGGATCCCCCTCCCCAAGCGCCTTGAGACCCTCTGGGTGAGTAGTGCGCTATATAAATGCATTGATTGATTGATTGATTTATGATGTGGGGGGGTTCAGATATGCAGAGGGTGTTTGAGCAGTTGTAAATAAAAGAGCAAGGTGATAGAGGTGATTGTAAAAAATATTTTGGTCAAGGAAAAACATGATGAAGAAATTACAGGTGGTCATGAGGAGCCCTCCTTGGTGTTCAAATGTAATTGTACCTGGAGTGATGTTGCTGTGGGTTGGCCTGCTAGCGGGGAAGCCTAGTTTATTAGGTTTAAATGGTACAGTATATCAAATTCAGCACTTGTTATGGGAATGGCTGTGAACAAGCAAAAATGTAGTGTTTTGTTGAAGTGGCCAGTTTCTTATAATTCCAAAGTAATTTTCATTCAGAAAACTCATTTTAAGAGCAATACCCCCAAGATATCTATCCTGCCAAACTTTTTGCAGGCTTATTTCACTTCGGCAGGAGTGGCAATGCAAGGGGTGCCTATACTATTTTCTAATGTGGTGAATTGGGAGACAAAGGAGCTTTCACAAGATAGCAAAGGCAGATGAAACTGGATAAAGGGCAAGATAGCAGGCAATGCACTGAATCTCTTGAACTATTATGGCCCCACACAGGCTCTGGAGATACTTTAAAATCTTGCAATCCAAGCCGAGGGACCACTAGTGATGAGGGAGATTTTAATTTTATACAAGACCTTACTTTAGACACCTTGAATACAAGAGACAGCTTAAATATTATTAAGCAACATCTTACCCTGGTGGATCCTTGACAGCTTAATTATCCTGATTTCACACAATATACCTGTTTTTCTCCTATGTTTGGGTTGGCTTTATGATTAGATTTTTTTTTTGTGGCAAAGCTATTGAAGAGAGGGAGGATAGAGACGGTGGCCAATCCCTTTTCAGATCCTTCAGTAATCTCTCTCATGGTCATGTTGGAATCAGTACAGAGAAAGAGGCCAATATTGCAATTCGATAAAGCCTTGGGTAAGCAAAATGAGGCACTTCATCAGTGAAATGTTCGAGACAAATTCTAATACTGCTCCTATTTTTATGAAATGGCAAGCGTTTAAGGCTGCATTTAGGGGGCAGGTGATATCTTACAAAGCTAATTTAACCAGGGCCCTGTCCCTGTCCCTGTCAAAGTGGTCATAAAGATTAATAGAGAAGGGGTAGCGGAGGTATGTCTTCACCACTATAAGTGAGTTTATGAAGAAATTGGGACACCATGATGCAAGAGCTAGCACAGTATTTTGCATCACACATTTACTAAGAAACTAGGTTGCCAGATGTAGGTAATTCATATATACCGACTCTTAAATACTGAATTTTACCGATTCGGTATTTAAGAGTCGGTAAATATGAAGGGGGGAGATGTAGGTATTACAGATTCTGTAAATACCGAATCGTTAAGATTCGGTATTTACCGAATCTGTAAATACCGAATCTGTATTGCCCATTGATTCCTATGGGCCTTAAAGCCCATAGGAATCAATGGGCAATTTTACAGAATCGGTAAATACCGAATTTTGCAAGGGTGCAGGGGGTGTCACTTTGACACCCTCTGGCACCCCAAAAATAGGCATGTGCGCCATGTGGCACACAGACATGCTCTAAGGGCATGTCTGTATGTCACATGGCTAGGTGTGCATGCACAGATGTGCATGCACACCTGAATTCGGTATTTTAACACCCAATTGGATTGGGTGGTAAAATACCGAATTTGTAGGGCCTTTGGGACTCAGAAGAGTCCCACCTACATCTGGGAATTACCGAATTGGTAAAAATACTGATTCGGTATTTTACAGATTCTGTAAATTTACCGATTCAGTAAATTTACAGAATCTGTCAAATCTGGCCCCCTACATCTCAAGATGCCAAATACCGGTCGGAAACGGCCGAATTCGGCCGTTTCCGACCGGTATTTGCCACCTACATCGGGCCCTAGATCTTTGTGAAGTAGTGGCTGCCCTCAAAAGCATGCACAACGCCAAAGCCAGTTGTGGAGGCTGTAGTCCCACTGAAATTTATAAGGTTTTTGCAATGGAGATGCTTCCTTTTTTAACAATTCTCTTCAACTAAATCAAGAAGGGACACCAGTTCCCAAAAATTTCAAAAAGTCGTTGGTAGTGAGTTTTCTCAAAAAAGGCTAGTACCCTACAGATCCCAATTCTTACCGCTTCATAAATTTGCTAAATGTTGATTATAAATTATTTCTGAAAGTTTGGGTAGAACGAACTGCACCATGTGCTCAACAGATGATACATCAGGATCAGAGCGGATTTTTGCCCAAAAGATTGATGGCTGCTAATTTATACTTTTTGACACACGCTATTTAATTTTTTTTAGTTACAAGGCGGCAGTATTAATGATGGATGCAGGAAAGGTGCTCGACCTTGTTAACTGGAAAGCGTCCCTGATCATAAACATGATTAAGGAGCTTTACAGTGCAGCAGAGCCCAAGAATGTTACTAACACCAAAGAGGATGGGGCTGTACAGATAAAGTGTGGCACCCGTCAGCGATACCCTTTATCCCTGCTTCTTTTTACCTTTTTATCAGCCTCTAGCAATTAGGATCTGCACCAATCCGTCGGTTTTGCCACCTATAGGTGGGAAGGTGAAAATGTAATTGTTCGAGGATGATATGATTTTATACTTTAAGGCAGATAGTACAAATATGTAGTAACAACAGAGGAGTGAATAGCACAGTGCTCAAATATAATACTAAACTACAAAACAATGTGTCAAATAAACCGATGTGTCAAAAAACCCACATCTCACAGGAATAGCAAACACCTACCCCAGTTGGGTTGTAACTACAACTGGGCACCTGTATCCCACATTGTAAAACAGGACAGGGATCTCCCTTTTGTAGAAGGACCCTCACTCACCACTAGCTGGTGACATGCTTCATCATGGGGTCCCCGCTGGGGTGGTCTAATACCCCCCCAGCGTGCTACAACGCCTGTTTACAGCGGAGCAGGATGTGGTGAATGCAACAGTGCCCAAATCAAAATGTAGTGATAATATGTGCAGATTAAAAATACTAGGTTGTAGTCTTTATACCTATTTTAATAATGACCAACCCGTATTTATTAAGAACAAGTGAGCGGACTGGTAGGTTCTATATTAGGAAACCAGAGTCCTTAGTAGTTATAGAAAAATTGTGGTCAACATGTTTCTGCTGTTTGACTGTGATTTGCTCAGCATTCGTCAGGACCTAAAATTAGACCCCCAGTGGTATGCGCACGCTAAGGCGCACCCTACTGTGAGGTTCAAAGTGTGAAAAAACAATTAACAATTAACCATCACGGGCAGTCTCCGTGAAAAAAGGTCAAAACAAATTGTAAGACCTAGCCAAAAACGCCATTAGCGAAGTATGATATCTCCCATAGGTGAGAACAGCACGGGTAATCTTCACGCGGAAACTGTTGCCTTACTCGCGGCTCCCCGCTTGAAACCTATATTCCAGGCTGCCGTCTCACCCGGAAGGGGGCTCCTGCTCCGCTGTAAACAGGCGTTGTAGCACGCTGGGGGGGTATTAGACCACCCCAGCGGGGACCCTATGATGAAGCATGTCACCAGCTAGTGGTGAGTGAGGGTCCTTCTACAAAAGGGAGATCCCTGTCCTGTTTTACAATGTGGGATACAGGTGCCCAGTTGTAGTTACAACCCAACTGGGGTAGGTGTTTGCTATTCCTGTGAGATGTGTTTTTTTTTGACACATCGGTTTATTTGACACATTGTTTTGTAGTTTAGTATTATATTTGAGCACTGTGCTATTCACTCCTCTGTTGTTACTACATATTTGATTGGGGGCATAGGAGTGTTGCCTTAAGCCCTTCCTCTCCTGTTGTTACATAATAGATAGTACAAATATCCAGAATGCCATTAATGAAATTATGGATTTTAAAGGGATCGGGGGCTATAAGGTCAATCAAGCAAAAATGGAGATCCTCTTGTTTAATTCAATGCGACCAAAAATGCCAACATTTGTAAAGCTACCTCCAACAGAAGTGTCCCAGCGCTGTCTGTTTACCGCTTAGGAACCCTTCCTGGCTTTTTCCCTGTGAAATGTCCACTCCTGGGCACCCCCCCAAAGTGAAGCCAGGCACCCCAGAGCTCTTGGGGCCGTTGTGGAGATTAAGCAAGCTATTGCCCAGAGTTGGACCCATGATTAGAATAGGCACCGAGGCGAGAGTTATCAGGTCCAAGGAAATTGAGCCCAAAACCTGCCGAGCAGGGTATTGAACCCTGGTCCCGGGCCAGACCTCTGCATTGGGGTCTGCCACTCTAACCATTGAGCCACACTTCTCCCCTGCCTGCTTACATAAGATTTCACAACATCCTATAAGATATTTAGGCATTTATGTTGCAAACGTTTTTTCTCAATTATTTTAGTTAAACTATAGGGCTATTCTCTGCAAGGTAAACAAGTTACCTTCTGCCTCTGTCACTAATTGGCAGGGTCGCAATAATTAAAATATATGTTCTCCCTTCATTTTTAATTATTTTCTTGAATCTACAGGTAAACATTCCCAGTGTTTATTATGATTAATTAAATACCGTTATTAGGCGTTGTTTATGCTCAGGGAGAGTTAGCTCTACCGCACCTGAAGATTTACCATCATGCTGCTTACTTACCTTTATGGTTCAACTTTCAGCAACATGCCCTCTGTATGATCATTTTTTTTATTGGTTCTTATGATTAGGGAAAGTGAAATTAGACTACCTGTTTTTTTGCGCACCACACAACTTCCTAAAAAAAACAAGATATAAGGTAGTACTTCCTCTATCATCATTTATACAGATATTTATTTATTCTTGGGGTCCCCTGGTTTGCCGTGCCTATACTCCGATACCAGATTGCGAGAGCTGGGGGGCTGGCATTAGCAAAATAAATTCTACAGGTATGGAAAGCGATGGGGTTCAAGAAATTGGGAGACTTTTACAATGGTGCTAATATGATTTCATGGGATTCTATAACCCAACAATTTGGCAGCCAGAATGTGTTACTCTGTTTTAGTTGTAATCAAAGTAGTCGTTTTATTACAAACAGTTATGTGGTAATGAATGAAGTCACTCATTTCTTAGTTCATTGTACAAACGAAAGCAAGTTATCGGGAGTAGGCAATTGGTACTATTTGCTAAGCCAGCATACTAATCAGAAATTTCAACCTGAGCTATTGCTAAAGGTTTTCCAAGAAACTAATTATAGGTTCAATAGTAAAGAATGGCAGTTTCCTAATAAGGTAGGTCACAGATCATTGAAAGCTGCCAACTATAAAAGAATGGCGTTTTTATCAAGATGGATAGGATATGATATTTCACACCATACAGGCTGCATAAGGTGTTTCCATCTCTTCCTGATAAGTGTTTCAGATGTAGCGCAACTGATGGGGGCAGATGGGGGCATTTTTTTGACTGTCCTAGATTACAAAAATTCTGGAGCGAGGTCTTTCAGGAACGAAGCCTCCAAACTATGATTTGCCTGACACCGATGCTGGTTCTTTTTGGCTCATCGTATGAGTTGCACCACTTGAGTAAATATCAGCAGTATTTTATCGCTAGCCATTGTGGTGGCTCATTTGCTGATCCTGCAGTGTTGGAGAACAGCCAGGGTTCAATCATAAAAACAATGGTATAGTAAAATGACCAGGACCCAAGCTTTCGAAGAGGCATTCACCAAAAGGGTAGGGGGAGCTTCAGAGTTTTAAGGCAATTTGGGCTTCTTTTTCGGCATTTTAGTCAGTATTGACATGTACTACCAGCTTGGGGCATTTGCTAATTTAGGGGTGGGGAGCCGCTGTTATCTAAAATTCCTCGTAATTGCAGCCTGGTGTGAATCTTTGATAAAATAAACTATTTCATTTAAGAATACTACACTGGTCAAGGAGATGGGTTGCTAGGCTGGTAGCATTTATTTTTATATCCCAAGATGAAAACATATGTGGGGCACTACTTAATTCTAATGCATTGGTTAGAATGTTTTATGGTTGTTATTTTCATTAAATTGTATTATTATCATTTAGTAGTTGGATAGGGTGAATTGAAGCTGTTGAGTTCATTTGGAATCTCTTTAGTGGGGTTAACTGATCTAGGAAATGTGTTTGTTTTGCTCTGATTTGCACTTTTTGCACTTTTGTACTTTTATGTTATTTTTATATAAAGTGCATGGGTCAGAATGTTTTATTGTTTTCTTTTTTGTCAATGATGGCAATATGCCTCCTCACAGACCACCTCTCCAAAAAAGCCATTTCCCTCACGTACCGTAAACTGGTGAACAATCAGAAAGACCCCACACACACGCTGAGAGTGAGATGGCAGGCAGAATTGGGGGACCCGAACGATCAAGACCGGCAGAAGGCCCTGGCATCTTCACGGGAGGTGGCAATCCCATCCCATTTCCAGCTTGTGCAATTGAAAATACTGCACAGAACGTACTATACCAGAGCAACGCTTCACAGGATCGGGCGGGCTGAGACACCTTTATGTTTACGGGGATGTGGACAACTGGGCACATTTCTTCACACTATATGAGACTGTCCCACTATAGTACAACTCTGGGAGGCAGTCATGCCTACTATCACTCAGGTTGGTGGAGTGGAGGTCCCACTGGAGCCCCGGTGCTGCCTTCTCAATATATGGGAGCCTACGGACCTCAATCACGCGGTGCAAGCTTGGGCGATACTATGGATTATGTTTGCTAAGCGCAATATAGCACAGCGCTTGGGAACGCTGGTTGCCCCCCTGTACCAACATTGGTGCCATGATTTACATAAGAGAGAAAACACTACTGGGTTCGGGCTCCCAACAGTAACGCCAAGCCACTGACCAAACACTAAACTGAACAATTACCAATACTGATGTCCTTAATTAAACTCTTTTTACACAGCACATTGGAATTAAACCAAACGTGGGTTAAAGACTTGAAATTCAGTCTGGATAAATAATTTTATTATTTAATCACTCAAAATACATTTGTTTATCGTTTGATACCATTTGTACAATTTTTACATCCCTACAATTCGCATGAAAAAATACAATAAATAAAGAATACTACTGTATCCATTGCAAAACATTTATTCCCACTCAGTCACCACATTCCACATCACACATACTCAATCTAAGCCAAAAAAGCAACTATTTACAAGAACAACTTAGGAATTCATATATACAACACCATAGAAAAAACAATTTTTAATATTCGTTTTTAGGTCTCGCCTGTCGATGCGCATGCGCATCGAGCAAGCAAGACTATGGGGGCTTATCCACTCTTTGTCCAACTTGCAAGGAATCGTGGCGATTCCTTGCAGTGCCCGTGACTTTTAAGCTCAATGCGCATGCGCATTGAGCTTAAAAGCGCGTGCACATCAGTTCCCTCAGCCACTCCAGGCCCCTGCTGGTTTCACACCTCCCCGCTCCGCCCCCTCCCCTGCCCGCCGTGTCGCATTTCTCCTCCCCCCTCCCCTTATCTGCCTTCCCTCCGTCTGTTCCCTCTCCCCGCTCCGCCCCCTCCCCTGCCCCCTCCCCTGCCCCCTCCCCTTCTCTCTCTTCCCTCTGTCTTGCTTCTCCAGCACACCCGGCCTCACTTCTCCTCCCCCTAATTACACTTCTTTCACTGCTGCCAGGCTCCTGTCACTTAATCTCCCCACTGCCCCACCCCCATTAGTGTCCTAACTACACTTCCAAGTCTCGCTACCTCGCCGCCTCCTCTCTATCCCTCTCTCTCCGTTCTTTTCCCATCTCTCCGTCCTCCCCTCTCCTTTTCTCAATATTCTTCTTTTCATACTTGTTTTTGCAGTAATCTGGTACATCTTTTGATTTTCGGCACTATCTCGACTCGTGTAGCTTGTGTTCCTCTGCCCATTTGTGCTTCCAGTATATTCCGTCATAGCCTACTCTCCTGTTCGAGCTTGCTTTAGGAAATTCCTGTCGCTTCCACACGGATCACAAGATGTTTTATCCAGGTTAGATCTGTGCTGGAGACCTTTGCTCACAGCAGATTGCGGTTACCAGACCCTCGCCTCGACTGCAAGATGTCTCTGCAGAAGAGAAATGTAACTGCGAACACGAGTCTGTCTGTTGCAGACAGTCCTGCAAGATACCGCCAGGCTGGATTACTTGCCATCATAGTCCATTCCTAGGGACACAGTTACTCTGTTTACTAACTTCTCCCTTTTATTCCGCGATGTAAAGCTTTGAAACTCTCCATAGTTTCCTTCAAGAGATAACTGTACACACAACTGTGGAAGCTATGAGTGTCGTCAGCTCTCAGTGCTTGCCAGAGTATCTCATTCCGGTATTTTCAGATAACAGAGCTTCCCCGTCGCTGGGCAGTCTGAGCAAGAAGCTCTCTGCGGTT
This sequence comes from Lissotriton vulgaris, assembly GCF_964263255.1. NCBI lineage: Eukaryota > Metazoa > Chordata > Amphibia > Caudata > Salamandridae > Lissotriton > Lissotriton vulgaris. The sequence goes on from NC_141694.1 coordinate 1,648,555,634, forward strand.
TGGCCATGCAGATGTATATTGCCACATACATTGAGGTCCGATGCTGCCATGCTCCTTCTAGGTGTCTCTGGTACAGGATCCGCTCCTGACTGCGGGGATGCTTTTCAGTGCCTCGAAGTATACTTTGAACAGTGGCCTTCATGCAGGTTATTGTGCTCCGACTCCCCCTGGCTCCTATCCAGGCAGAGAAGCAGACAGGCCCACCTTCAGCCAATTCTACTACTTGGTGATAGCACGCACAGTGGCCTGCTGGCTGTTGTTGCCCCTTATCTTGAAGTGTCCCTGTTGTCTTTGTACTGTTGCAGCAAAGAGTCCACGCAACCAGAAGATGCAGTCTAACCCGCCCCCATAATCTCTGTCTCCTACTGCGAAAACTCTCTAAGTAAGAGTTTTTTTTCATTACCTTTTGCTTACATAAAAGCCTGTTTGGCTCAGACACTTCGTGCAGTTAATTACATCATCAGCACCGATGTCAATGTGTTCTGTCGGGATTCCTAATTTAAAAAAAGTTGAAATGACGCAGCGTCTTTCCTCAAAATTAATTTGGAGCTAGCACTTGCAGGTGGGGGTAAAATGTTAGCACTCCGCAGCTTACAATAAACAGTGCGTCCTGCTTCTCCGCTAAACTCCCTCACCCTCACTCACCCTCAACCCCTCACCCTCACTCACCCTCAACCCCTCACCCTCACTCACCCTCAACCCCTCACCCTCACTCACCCTCACTCACACTCACCCTCACTCACCCTCACTCACCCTCACTCACCCTCACCCTCACTCACCCTCACCCACCCTCAACCCCTCATCCTCACTCACCCTCACTCACCCTCAACCCCAGTCACCCTCAACCCCTCACCCTCACCCTCAGTCACCCTCACCCTCACTCACCCTCAACCCCTCACCCTCAATCCCTCACCCTCACTCACCCTCACCCTCACTCACCCTCAATCCCTCACCCTCACTCACCCTCACTCACCCTCACCCTCACCCACCCTCAACCCCTCACCCTCACTCACCCTCACTCACCCTCACTCACCCTCACTCGCCCTCACTCGCCCTCACTCGCCCTCACTCGCCCTCACTTGCCTTCACTCACCCTCACTCACCCTCACTCACCCTCACTCACCCTCACCCTCACCCTCACTCACCCTCACCCTCACTCACCCTCAACCCCTCACCCTCACTCACCCTCAACCCCTCACCCTCACTCACCCTCACTCACCCTCACCCTCACTCACCCTCAACCCCTCACCCTCACTCACCCTCACCCTCACTCACACTCACCCTCACTCACCCTCACTCACCCTCAACCCCTCACCCTCACTCACCCTCACCCTCACCCACCCTCACCCTCACTCACCCTCAACCCCTCACCCTCACTCACCCTCACTCACCCTCACCCTCACCCTCACCCTCACTCACCCTCAACCCCTCACCCTCAATCCCTCACCCTCACTCACCCTCACTCACCCTCAACCCCTCACCCTCACTCACCCTCACTCACCCTCACCCTCACCCACCCTCACCCTCACTCACCCTCAACCCCTCACCCTCACTCACCCTCACTCACCCTCACTCGCCCTCACTCGCCCTCACTCGCCCTCACTCACCCTCACTCACCCTCACTCACCCTCACTCACCCTCACCCTCCCTCACCCTCACCCTCACTCACCCTCACTCACCCTCACCCACCCTCACTCACCCTCAACCCCTCACCCACCCTCACTCACCCTCAACCCCTCACTCACCCTCAACCCCTCACTCACCCTCACCCTCACTCACCCTCACTCACCCTCACTCAGCGCAACCACAGCATCTTCACTAAATATATTTAATAAACTTTAAGCTATTGGCAATATAAAATAAAATCCATTTTATTTACGTATTAATTATTAATTGTTTTTTAAAGCCATTGATTTTTTTTATATCAATACATATAAGTCACATATAAGTCCCGTTAATACAAAACATGTTGCTTTACAAATGCTAGAGGTGTCACATTTACAAAAATTATAACTATTGGCTTTGTAAAGAAGAAAGCTATTAATTTAGCTATTTAGAAAAAACAACACATAAATAAAAAACAAAAAAATAAATAACACCTATAGCTCAAACTTTACTACTGCGAGACCTATTGCATTTCCAATGCTTGTTTGTTTAGACAATGATGCCTATTTTTTGAGATCTTATGGCGTACAATCTAACGGTCTACGCGTTTCGAACTCCAAATGGATTTAGGAGTTCTCATCAGGACCTCATGGCTGTGAAAAAGAAAAAAATGCATTTGTCACTATCATTTAAAACCCATCGTATTCTGCTCCCTTCTTTTTATATTTCTGCCTCCTAGCTCCTATTCTGTTGGAGCCCACCAAAGAAACTGTCTTCTACATATTATCTTAGTAAATAACTCCAATACTCCACAATGCCAGTTGTTCTAAAAACAAAGGGGCATATTATCAAGCCTGTGCGCTAAAATTATCGCCGCAACATCTAACATGGGCTTCGATTGGAATTCCACAGAGCATATTATCAAGCCCATAATCGCCTCTTTATCGGCCGTTTTCGGCCGATAAAGCGGCGATAATTTTAGCGCACAGGCTTGATAATATGCCCCATAGCGTCTTAGTCCGAATTAGTACTCACTTTTAGTCCACGTTCTATGGACACTTCTGGTGAATAATTTGTATGCAGTGATCTGTAATCAAGGAATTGGTAGGTTACATTGCAGGCCCATCGGGTGGTTGAAATCTCACATGGTTAACTCAAATGTTTTATCGGGGACTTACTTGGACGCCTTGCCGTTTTTTAAGACACCGGGACTTCCAGCGATAGGCAATGGTGGTGGAGAGGGCAGTATTCATCCACAGAGGTTGCCCCCGAAGTTGGACATGGGTGTTGGGCAGATGGAACGCTTTTGAGGCAGTATTTTCTCCCCCCCACGGGAAGATTCCGACCAAGATCTAAGTGACTAATCCACACCAGTCACCACAAGACCACATGGGCTTCCCAGGGGCGGAAAATGAACTTACTGATGTATGAGTGGTGGGAAGTTGAACCACATTTGTACTATGTATCGTTTAACACGCTGCCATGTAAATGTACACAATAAGATCTGTAACTGTCAAATGGTAACAGCAAGTTTATCAATAAATTCAATAACAAAATGTAAAAAAATATATATATATCAAATTCACAAAATATCCATTAAAAGATTTGTGGGAGAATTGTGCAAAAAAAAAATTATGGCAATATGTTTATATTCATCATGCTCAATAAAACAAAATGTCAACACAGATCAGAAAAAGCATTCTTGCCTCAAGTACCTGGATTCCGTAGACCAGCTCTAGTAGGAAACGTATTGCTCATGGCAGCACCCGAATTATGGACTAGCTTACCAAGAAATGTTTGTGCAGAATATTCACTGCAAATTTCCAGAAAGCGTGTGAAGCTTGGCTTTTCCCAACAACTGAACAGCGGTGTCAGTCTGTGACTGTTTTTGCAATCTGGTTTTCCTAGAAGTTTATGAAGTGCCTTGGTATTTTATATTTCATGCCGACAAAAATACAAGAGTGGTTCCCCGAGACCAATCCCAAATGCACTAGATGTAATGAAAGAGGCACTTGTGAACACAGGCTTATTGGCTGCCAAAATGCAAGAAACTTGGCATGGAATCCAAAGCCAACTGCCTATTTTGGTCAATGAAAATTTAGAGATAGAAAAAAAACTTCACTAGCTGGCCACCCGCTTCATTATAAAGTGAAATGGACTATGCATTCACTCTGTCTTTTTTCTAAATCTTTCCAATTTTTATTTAGCATCCAGCTGCGAAGAAATGAAAAGAATATGTACGGAATTTATGAGCTTTGAGAAAGCCTGTTATCAAAAGGTTGGTGTTTCTATACAGAAAGAAAAGCTTTGGAGACATTTTCAACAAATCATCCTGAATTGGAAGAAAATGTTTTAAGTATTGGGACAATTAATATGTGTCAGGATTATCATTATGAGTGTCATGTACTTGGACGGTACTCTCTTGCCATAATAAAAAAAAAAATACAAAAAAGGAACTGCACCCTAGAGACACTCCAAAATACCATGCTGCACCCTTTCCTTTTTGGCATTAGCCCGCCCCAAAATATGGACATGAACTCAATTTTCAATTTCAATTTCAAGCTTTATTCGACTATTAAAAATAATCACAAAAGCATACAATAAAACACAATACAAACATTATAATAAAACAATAGCTCAGAAATGAAGAATTTAGGAAGATTTAAAACACCAGACTTTTCCTATGAGAAATGGCTTTGAGTAAAAAAGTAGCAGTAAAAAAACAGGTGTCTGCAGAGTCAAGTGCAAATAATAATTCCATGGCTTGGGTAATAGTATACACTGATAATCTTAAAAACATAGTTCTGAGATAGAGACGGCGAAGATGCATATAGAGTGGACAAATAAGCATAAAGTGCCGAGTACTTTGCCTAGTCTGACCATCGCAAGGACAGGGGGAATGGCTAGGAACTTTCATCTCAGGGAAGGCAACTAAATTATGTACTATACCAAGTCTGAGACGTGTCAGAACAAACTGATGGGACTGCTTGGTTATGAATTTTAAGTACATAGGCATGCCCTTTCCTTCAAATTTAGTGGTGTGATAAAATACATAGGTAGACATAGTAGCACACTTTACCCTGCGCATATCAGACTTAGTTTGGATGAAAACATCTTTAAGTTCCTTTTTCAATACAGTAACGGCACAATAGGGATCCTTAATGATGTCAAAATTAAATACCTTGTCATAAGTATAAGAGACATAGCTTAGCCAGGGAATCTTAAGGACTTTGTCCAACTTCAAACAATCAGTAATAATCTTCCTAGAAAAAGTAGTCTCTTCTTTAGCCCATATTGACCTCCATACCATGAGGGGTCTTAATCCCATAAGATCGGTCAGATAGTTTAAACAGACTTCGCTATGGCACAGTACAGTAGGTGCCGTGGGAGGTAGGCAAAGCAATCTTCTAAGGAACCCATTCTCGGTATTTTGCAGTGTCCTATGCTGACTATAGCCCCATATACCGGAACCGTACAGAGCAATAGACGCACATCTATGCCTGTAAATGTCTACCATATCAGGTATACGGCGGCTTCCTAGCTTTGCAGCGAATCGAAAAATACCAGATGAGCTTTTGGCCATTCTACCATTAACATTTGAGATCTCCTGGGACCATGTCCCCTTGTTGTTAAAGGTAACACCGAGGTAGCAGAACCTATCCACTACCTCAATAGTATGATTGTTAAAATGGAACGGCATAACAGATTTCATCCGTTTACCACAGGCCATAATAAAAGTCTTGGTGTTATTTATTTTCAATTTCCTCGCATTAATAAAATCATAAAAAGTGTTCATAAGTTTCTGTAGCCCATTTGGAGTACGCGAAAGGAGCACCGTATCGTCGGCATAAAGCAGAACTGGTACGGGAAGCCCACCGACTTGAGGGGAATCCGCCTGGATCTTTTTGAGTTCAGATTCGATGGAATTGATAAAGAGGGAAAATAACAGGGGGGCCAGTACACAGCCCTGCCTAATGCCTGACTTAACCCTGATTTTCTCGGTACATTCACCCGACGGACCAAAACGTATCTGGGCCGACAGCTTATTGTAGAGACGAGCCAGAAAGTGAATGATTGCCTGGGGGGCGCCCATGGCCAATAAAGTGCACCACAAGAGTTCATGGTCCACAAGGTCAAAGGTGCTCGAAAGATCGGCAAAACAGAGAAATAGGGACCCTTGTTTCGCTCTCGTATATTTCCCTATAAGGAGGTCAAGGTTAAGGCACTGCTCCGTAGTCCCTAAGCCTTTGCGAAAACCAAATTGGGATTCAGCCATGATATTATTTTCTTCAACCCACTCCTCGAGCCTTATAAGGAGAACCCTGCTCATAATCTTCAGGGAGGAATCAAGAAGGGAGATAGGGCGATAGTTCTTAGCCTCGCCTCTATCTCCCTTCTTGTAAATAGGTAGAATTAGGGATTCACTCCAAGTAGGAGGGGTGTTCTCCAGAACTGATGCATTAAACACCTGGGTCAGGAGTGGGCACCAGAGACTGGGGTTAGATTTGTACAGATCTACCGGTACCCCATCGGGTCCCGGTGCCTTTCCACCTTTACTCTGGCTTAGGGAGATAACCACCTCTGGTAGGGTAATATCCAAAGGTATCCTAGTCTCAGACATCGGGATAGTAGGACCGTCAGAGTCTCCCCCGGGTGGATTAAAAATACCAGAAAAATGGGAGACCCAATTGGCTTCGCTAACCTGCGCTGATAGTTTGGGAAACTCTTCTTTGGCAAGGAAAGGACTATTAACCGTAGACCAGAACAGCCTACTGTCCCGTAGTACCGAAGCTTGGTTCAGGGCATCCCAGGCAAGTTCCCTGAGTTCCTGCTTCCTACGTACAAGATTACTTTTATAGGTGAGCCTAAGTAATTTGATGGCCTCCCTATCTCTCGGGTGTTTTGTTAAGGCCAGCTTGAGTTCCCGCAGGGATTGAGTACATAAGCTATCAAACCAGCCCACATTCTGGTTCCTAATTCGGGCTTTAGTAATGGTAAGGCACCTTTTTACAGCATCACCGAGTGCCACAAAATTAGTTATAATACACCCGTTAGGGGCCTCAGGATTAAGGCAACTATAAATTTCAGCAAACCCCTCTTTAATAATTCTAGCTTGCAGTTTATCGGAGTTGTCCAATTTCCACTTTATACGGAAACCATTCTGTCTGCATGGGGTAACATCTTCTAATACCAAATAATCATTCCTAGCACTAGGCCCCCATGCAGAAATAAGCATGGTGATTGCTTGGTGATCACTACCTCCCAGATCAGTAACGACGGGAACTGTACAGTGAGGAGTGAAATGCGTAGAAACCAGTATGTGATCAATGGCAGAGGACGAGTTGGGTCCTACAAAAGTTGGAACAGGCATACCATCCACATCTAGGGCCGGGGAGTGGATCATAAGATCCAGGTTCAGCACAAGGGAATTAAAGGAGTCACCATGGGGGGAGTGTACAAAATGTGCTCTGTTTTCCCCGTTGTCTCCATCAAAACCACAGGTTCTAGAAAAGGAATGTGGGCAAGTACGAAGGTTAAAATCCCCACCCCAGATGATCTCAATTGGCTTACTAACATCGTTTCGTAAGTTCTTCAAAAAAGGACCCAGCTCCTCTGCCACCGAGGTATCTGAGGCATTAAACAAATTGTTATAGTGGTTGACCACCACTAAAACATGGCCCTTAGGATGTTCTAGTATTAAAATTTGGGAGTGGTGTCCCACAGGGAGGTAGGAAATCAAACATAGTGGAAGTTTGACTGATGTAAAAATCACTAATCCCCCTTTAGCCCTACCCATACCTGTCCTTATTGCCTGGTTGTTATAAGACACAAACCCATCGAGTTCAATATCAGCAGTTGCCCAGGTCTCTTGAAAGCATAAAATATCAAAATCCGAGAGGATCTCTTTCCACCCCAATGAGGCCGATTGCCTGCTCCACCCTGCAACATTCCAGGTAACAAACTTCAGCCCTGGGGGACAAATGGGGGGTTGAATAGACACTGGTACCGTGGTGATTAAAGCATTATTGACAGGTAGAGGGTCCAGTGATACTGGATAAGTCACGGGGATTATCGGGGCAGTTTGGGACATTGTAAGGTCTTGGATGGGAATAGGGCTACTGTCGGGCAATACCGTAGGCTCTTTATCAGAAGAAATAGTGGGGTCTACAGCAGTGGGCAGTCAATCAACACCATTAAGGCCACTCAGACAATTAAAACGATTATAATTATGGAAGGGTGTCATAGGTGGTTGAAAAACAGGTTGTGCTGGATACCCACAGAATCTACCTCTCCGAGCAACCCTTGTCCATTGGTCCTGAACTTGATCACGATGCATTTGTACAGGGGGGAAGAAAAAAGATACAGGCAGGGTCCGGATGGTGGATTCAGATGATCTATTCGACCCCGAACAGATGTAATGAACAGTCCTTGGGTCTCTAAAGCTCACCAAAATACAGTCCCCAACTATTGACTTCCTGGTCTTGCCCAGCCAGGGTACCCTCCTTACCATCACAATTTCATTATTAAAATATGCAGGAAGAGGTCTATTCCAGTTCAACCATTTTATTACTTGATTTTTTAGTGAGAAAAAATTCTCACCTTCCCCCATCTCCAGGGGAGGAACCCCGGCCATAACTACCATAAGATCGTTAGCTTCGGGGGGAAGGTCGGGTCTCCGAACTCTAGGGGCAGGTTTCTCCGGTAAAGGGGGTGGAATACCATCACCATTTACAGGCCCATTGGGATTTATAACAGGGGGAGTAATACCTGCTGGTAGTAGTGGGGGAATAATAGTTTTACTAAGGCATGGAGGAACTGGTATGGCCATGAGGGGTTGCAAAATAGGGGTGGCAGAAGTCACCGCAGTTGGTTCTGGAATAGCTGGAGGAGGTTGTGAGGTGGGGGGTAGGGTGGGGGGGACATAGTCTCAGGGGGTCTTCCAAGGGTATTGACCTGCGAATTCAAACTACTTAATGTAGCCTCAAGAATAGTTAGACGGATCTCCACTCTCTTAATACTCTTGGTGATAGGCTGCAGCAGAGATCTGAGTAAGAATTCTAGGTTCCCCTGGGGGACAACTGGGGGCAGTAAAATAGGCAAGCTATTCATAGGGGGAGGAACAGTACCCGTATCTTCATTAGACTTACCGGGAACAGGAACAGACTTAGTAGGTTTTCCAAAATCGGTATGGGAAAGTTTGGATTTACCCTTACCTGCCCTCGACTTCCTTCTACGCTTATTAGGAGGAGGGCCGTGCAGCTCGGCCACAGTAACTAATTTGGGCTTAGCTTTCCTTGATTTAGAGGTCAGGGTAGGTTGGGATATAAGATCAATAGCCGTACAGCAGAGGCTAGGGGAGGGGCTGGGCACCGGTACCTGACTGGGACTAACAGTACATTCCCTCAGCAAAAGAGGGACTCCTTCCTGTGAAAGAGATTCCTCACTAGCAATCAGCGATGTGCCACCATCTACAATATCTACCAGGGGTCTACGTTTCAGATTTTCAATAGAGCGTCGGCGCTCAGCCCTGCGTTAGGCAAGGGCAGTATCCAAATCTCCCTCTTCCTCCGCCATGGAGCGTGGGAAATATGTATCCAGGGTTCTAATCTTAGGCCCCCCCAGTTTCACTATGGATTTGTCCAGAGCTGGTGAAGGCATGATAGGTAAATGGCATATCTTGGGCAACAAGGGCTAAGTAGAAACCAGTACCAAAAAAACAGAGGAACAGGAAAGTAAGCCCGGCCCGGCCTACTCTGGCCTATGAGGGCCTAAGAGGGTCCGCCCTTAGTCCGGGCTTTGTCCCGGGTGATGTCCCGCACACGCGTCCCGCTGACGCGTAATGACTTCAGGTATTAAGCCAAATGAGGATAGAGGGGGCGGAGACACGGGAAGAGGCGGCAGGTGTGCTGGCTGGTACACGCACAGCCTGCTGGCCCTCGCAGTCCCGTTCTCTTCGTGAGCAGCTCCCCTCGTGATTACAATGCCCAGCGGGGCTCCTGGCACAATGAAGCAATGCCCTACGGGGCTCCTGGCAGCAGCAGCAAACAGGGATCCAAGGACTCCTCCACGAGCGGCACCCGCGGAGCAATTCCAATACCTTCACACAGCAGCACAATTATATTTACATAGCCATGGGACACATTTCAAACTGCTGTCTTGCATAATCACACAGAAATGCCGAAGTCTTCCGCGAGCGAAAGCAGTCCTATCCCTCCTCCTCTTTCCCTGCAGGTGTCTCTTCCTGCAGAGCCCGTCTGCTTCACTCAGCACTCGCTCTGTTCCGCCTTCGTGCTCAACTATTATGTGCTCTCTTGCCGCTTTTAGGTTTATTGGACTCTCACGCCCAGTCCGTAGCGCTGCCTCCTCACCTCACGCCGCGTTACCACCCAATGCTCTACGCTGCAGAGTTTCGCCGTACACAGGGCTCCGGTATCGATTCAGGCTCACACGCATCTGCAATTAGGACGGCACACTCGCTCTCACCCAGTCAGCTGCGGCTGCCTCACAGCAACGGGGTGTCCGCTCACCACAATGCGGTACTCCCAAAGCACCTCTCCTTGCTGGGCGATCGTCTCCTACGTTCAGGCAAGGCCCATTTGTTTCCACTGTCGCTGCAGTCTGGCCAGATGCTCCCCAAGTCTCCGTGGGCAGGAGCTGCGATGTACGCCGCCGTTCAGCAGGCTCTCTCCATATCCTATATCCTACACTGTCACCGCCACTTCGTTGTTCTCCGAGTTCTCCGAGTTTCACTGCCCTTCCGGTCACCTCACTGCCCTTCCGGGGAATCAGTTCTCTCCTTAGCAGCGAGAGTAGGAGCTTCCAAGCAGCGAGAGTAGGAGCTCATCAAACTATTCTGCTTCGCCAATGTCCCATCACAACACATTTCGTCTTAGGGAAACAACTCACCATACCCACTGGATCCTTGAGGAACCGTCCTTTAATTCACCCTTCACTGCATTCTAGAGACACTAAGAACCATCCATAGGACATTAGCCCACTACAAGGCACTACAGCCCTGAGACACTCGCGTATCACCCTATAATAAATGTCAAGGACAGTAGCCCAACTCAGCAAACTTTACCCTACGAATGCTAACCTACTGCACTGCACTCAATCTAAGGAGCACTATCACACCATACTGAATCCTAGGAATAGTAGGGAATGAAGCCAGTGACAACCTGGTGAATACTACAAGGATTAAACCTTACACACGAAGAAATATTTTATTACATCTGAAATACTGACTTTATATTTTACCATTTGCTTTCAGCACGTTTTCAATTCGCTGCAGAAATATGCAGTCCAACCCATTTACTGAATAATCACAGAACACAGGTTCTGCCTATCACAGGCCTAATACGATTGTTGCTTACTTACATATATCTGCTCCGTCTCGGACACAGGAGTTATGAAGTAAAAAAAATGTTCTTGATAAAGGCTCAGATGGATGTTGTCATAAAATACACAAAATAAATATGCAATATTTTTTAGGATAGAGGATACTCCTATCTAATTTGATTTATAATACTTCCTTGCAAATATCCACTTGATGATAACTTTAATGCTGATACTTGCAAATCTACACATTAGTATATGATGTGCACCCATGCATCATATAGAAATGCGATGCCCTGGCTCCTCTAAATGATAAATGAGAATGTGAGTGCTAACGCTGTCAATCACACCTATATGACTGAATTAAACCCTGTTGGAAATTGACATCTTCTCTGGACTGTAACCACAGGTTTTTACCCTGACTATTTTTGCTGGCTGTAGAACTCAGTATATTAAACCCCTTCTAAACAGTGGTTAAGTGCCTAAACTTTACCTTTCAACATGATGAAATTGGCATATTTGAATTTAACTTACCCATATGTCGCAAGTATATGATGCAAGAGTGTAGCCAGGACCTGTATGTTAAATGTCACAAGTGGACTGCAGCACCCATTGTGCAACCCACTGCAGTGACAGTGCAAACATGACTGGAGGCATACCATTTTAGCCTAGCTGTGCTGTTTTAAGAGTGCCAATTCGACCTGCCAAAATAACCCATTGTGATAAGTCTAAACCACCCTTGTTCAAAATTAATATAAATAATTCACCCTATAAGTAGGCCTTACTGCCCATAAAGCAGAGTGCATGGTAATTAAAAGTAGGATGTGTAAAAGTTTAATGATAAACTTGTTCTTACAGTGACAAGGCCCCAAAAGCAATTTTCACTGTAGCAGGATTGACTGTTCCATAGAACAGCATCGAGATACAATATTAAATGGAATGTTGTTATATCTGGCTAAGAAACAGCTACAAATGTAATTTTGGACTTTTTGAAATATTTATTACAAGTCCAATCCACTCGTGAAGTCAAATTTGCAATAAATATTTTCGAATAGCCCCCTTGATGAGGTATAAACTTACTAACTTACTACCACAGGGAATAGGGAGAAAATGAATTAGGTGAGGGGAGATGTTGTTTATCCATTGACAGGATGACCTGTGAGATGGGCCCAGGAACGCGTGTGTATTGTAGCGCTCCTCCAAGTTTGTTTTTTAATTGTGTTGCTGAAATTTTAAAATATTCAATTTGTTCCTTACCTTGAATCTCTGCTGCTATTTCTTCTGCCTTGCCCCTAGCCCCGGTCCGACACGGCTGTGTGCCGATTGTTCGGAGTGCTTTCGGGGAAGTTACACTCACTTCCGGGCAGTGACAGGTCGGCACTCTAGCTACTCTGTGCTTTGACCTATTTAATCTGGGGCTCATGCGCACGCGCAGCGGTTGCGACTGGCACCCGGTGGCAGAGGGCTGTCGCAATCTACGCGTGTGTATTGTAGCGCTCCTCCGAGTTTGTTTTTTAATTGTGTTGCTGAAATTTTGAAATGTTCAATTTGTTCCTTACGTTGAATCTCTGCTGCTATTTCTCCTGCCTTGCCCCTAGCCCCGGTCCGACACGGGTGTGTGCCGATTGTTCGGAGGGCTTTCGGGGCAGTGACACTCACTTCCGGGTAGTGACGGGCGCTCTAGCTACTCTGCGCTTTGACCTATTTAATCTGGGGCTCATGCGCACGTGCAGCGGACGCACGCAGCGTGCGCACCAAAAGCAAGCCCATCTGCGCCCGTCCGCAGCTGGGCAGCGCCAGGGGCCATACACTATGCCACTTTCCTGTCCTATACCTCTAAGGATCTTATTGCTGTTTGGGGCAATTGGCCCCTCTCTGACCCTGCTCTCTCACAAATCAAAAACCTCGGCATTGCTGACCGCAGCCCTGCGACTCCCCCTTCATCTTTCCCGGGCCTGCCAAACCATTCGCTCCCATCCTCCTCGGTAGACGCACTCTCTCAGCCTCACCCTGTACAGTTCACCCCCCGAGCGTTTCCGCCTACCTTCTTAACGCTCAATAGGCGGCAAAACATCAGGTTGAGCTTTTCTCTTTTTTAGGCTCTGTCAAGCCGGATATATTGCTCCTCACTGAAACTTGGTATTCCTCTGACTCTATGCCAGACATACTAGCAGCAATTCCAGACCCTTACTACATACTGCGATCCGATGGCCGGAGGGGAAGGTCAGCGGTGGTGTGGCTGCTAATATAAATTCTAATTTTCAGTTCCAGACCTTGTCTTTTTCCACCATTCCAGCTGTTGACTACCTAGTCATCCGCTCCACCTCTACCACCGTCCCCCTAACATGTGTCCTTTTCTACCGTCCCCCACAGTCCATGCCCTTTTTCTGTCAGGCAGTCTAAGATCTATTGGCCACACTGGTGATCAACAATTCTTGCGTCCTGGTACTGGGTGATTTTAACTTCTGGCCCTCTGACCCCTGTGAAGATCCTCTCTCGAAAGAATTCACGGACCTGCTCGGAAACCTAAACTTCTCCCAGCATGTACATCTTCCGACACATATCCGTGGACACACCCTGGACCAGGTTTGGTCTACTAATCTACACATTCCTACCCCAGTCATTAGCCCATGTCCCTGGTCGGACCATTTCTTTATTTCATTCTCTCTTGACCTAGGACTTATTAGCAATCCGTTGCTTCCCTCTAACACCTAGGCCCGTAATTGGCGACGAGTGGACATGTCCTTGCTCTTTACTTCCCTCTCGGCCTCCCCACCGGACCTGACTAATGGGTCCCTCAACTCTCAAGTCGTAGCAATCAATGACTGGCTGTCTTCAGCTTGCGACCAGTTGGCACCCCTCAAATGTCTTCGGACGCTCCGCCTTCATGATTCTAATAGAAGGTTCACCACCGACCTCAAAACTAAAAAACTTGCTCTCAGACAGGCAGACCGACGGTGGAGGCTGAAGTATTGCCCAATCCTAAAACTATCTTACCTTTCCCTGTTGCATGACTATAAAAAAGCTATCCTGCAAGCCAAATCAGACTATTTTACCACCAAGGTCTTCCTCGCCGCCAACAAACCTAAGGACATCTTTTCTATTGTCCACGACCTGTCTACCTCTGATAGAGTCACCCTCAATCCGGCTCCCTCGCAATTCCTCTGCGACTTCCTAAATGATTACTTTATTGATAAAATTGTGGCAATTAAATCTAATATTCCTCCCTCCCCTCCCAGCTTCTCACACCCACATCCCCCGTCGAACCCTCATTCTTTGGAGCAACTCCCCCTGATTGCTCGTGAAACTTTTTCCTCCCTACTTACCAAGGTCAAAACTGGCTCTCCTTATGACAGTTGCTCTGCTCACATACTCAGAAAGATCTTCTCAGCTTGCCCTGAACCCCCGTTAACCCTTCTCAACGACTCTCTCACACAGGGGACGGCCCCTAACTTCTTCAAATCGGCAAAAATTATTCCCATCTTGAAGAAGGTTGGAGCAGACCCCTCTTCTCTTTCCAACTTCCACCCCAACTCTCTGCTCCCTTTTTTGGGAAAGATCTTGGAGAGCCACGTAACCACCTGTCTTAGTTCCTTTATTGAGGAAACCCATTTCTTAGATCCTCACCAGGCGGGCTTTTGTCCAGCTCATTCTACAAAGTCTGTTGTTCTCTCTGTACTGGATGAGCTTAGAGGTGGTGCCGACATCAATTCCCCTCAGGCCCTGGTTCTCCTGGATTTTTCCACCCCCTTTGACACGGTCGACCATACCATCTTGCTCGATCGATGTCAGGGGCACGGGCATTCCGGGAACCGCCTTGGCATGGGTCACCCCATTCCTAGAAAACCGCCACCAGGCGGTCCAGTTGGCTGGTTTCTCTGCCCCTCCTCGTCCGGTCCCCTGTGGTGTTCCCCAGGGATCGTCTCTTTCTCCTTTACTCTTTAATCTCTACATCCTTCCTCTCATCTCTGCTCTTCAGACACTGGACGTCACGGTGTTCAACTACACCGATGACCTCCAACTCATCTTTAATCTCTCCTCCTCCTCTGCTTCTGCTCTTAACTTTCAATCCATAATGCTCTTTATCAGGGACTGGATGAATTTTAATCATCTTAAACTGAACCCCGATAAGACCGAGCTAGTACCTATGGGTGGCATCTCCATCCCCTGGTCCTCTGCATTCTGGTCCCCCTCCTTGGGCCCCTCTCCCCCTCCCTCTACCTCCGTTAAAACTCTTGGGACAAGAGTCAGCTCTGATCTCTCTATGCACTCTCAAATTAGCGCTGTGGTATCATCTTGTTTCCTCAAGCTCCGTGTCATACGCAAGATCTCTCGCTTCTTCTCCACAGCAGCTCTGAAAATCATCCTACTAGCTATTATTGTATCGTGCCTGGACTACGGCAATGCGCTATATGCTGGAGCTCCCGCATACGAACTGCGCCCTCTCCAACTGACCCAGAATCAAGCTGCTCGTCTAATCTTTAAACTGCCCAAGCATCATCACGCCACTCCGTTGCTAAAATCCTTACATTTGCTCCCTCTTTCTGAACGCTCTTTGTTCAAAATGGGATGTTTGATCTTTCAGGCCTTAGCAGGCACCGGGCCAGCATTTCTAGCTTAAAAAATCACAGCTTATGTTCCTAACAGGGATCTGCGGTCCTCCTCCAAGATTCTCTTGTGCGTCCCCCGATTTAGGAGAAAAAAACATGGCGGCATGAGGTTCTAAACCGTGGCCCCTGCCTTTTGGAATGCTCTTCCCTTCAGTATTAGGACAGCTGCTTCCTACTCGATCTTTCGCAGGGTTCTCAAGACCCAGCTTTTTTCACGTGCTTTCTCACAATAGGCGGCCTCCCTTTCTGCCTTTTCCGGTATGTCCGTCCACAGCACCAAGAAACCGTTCGGTATGCGAGCGCTTTATAAATGTTTTAACTTCAACTTCAAGGAATGGAATCCAAGGGTCCCATGACTTACCTCCTGTTCAAGCTATAGGGACACAACAAGCTACAAGAGGTCTTTTCCGCAATTGCCCATCTGCCTAGTTTCAAATAGACCTGCCCTGGACCTGCTCTTGACCTCTTCTAGATTGAGTCTTGACCCCCAAGTGCAGACCCAATGTCCTGGACCCTTGGCTGGTATCAAAGTGTACTCCTCATTTTTTCTGAAATCTGCGTCCTGCCAAGGTAAACCAACAAATCTGCGTTGCCACTGAGAAAAAGATTCAGGTTATTACTTTTCTGATCTTTTGCATAGCAGCACAAATGATTTAGCTAGATCTTGGGGCAGATGATGATGTTGTCTGGCAACTCTTCAGATCAAATTGGTTTCGGAATTATTTCCAACAGAAACGGGGTCTGCGAGTCCTACTGAACGATTACGATGCTTTCTGACATCGTTCGGTCGGACTTGCATTGACTTCAATGGGAGCTGTGTTCTGAACGAGAAGACAAGCTCCCACTGACGAAAGGTGACATTCTAAATGCTCGGCTGGATAAGCGGTCCGTAGACTACAATGATTTGGCCCCAAGAGACTCTTTTACTCCCAATGATTTTGGAACCGAGTCAGACTGGCCGAACACTTTCCAGCCATTGTAATCGGTTATTGGGAAACGTGTCTGAGTAGGTCAGAAAGGCGAGTTCCGAATTGGATTCGGACTAATCGAATGCTGTTTGGAGCCTTTCCGGACAACATCATAATCAACCCCCTTGTTGGGAAATTTTCCAGCCTTTTGGAGCTATAGTAGGCTACAACCTGCAGTGGTGTCCCACTGGAAGAATCCAAGCTCACAAAACATCTGAAGGTATAAATCTTCACCTGAAGAAGACTCCAAACGTCTTCCTGTCAAAAATCAATGCTCCACTGGGATTTCATCCAGTAGCTATCCAATAACGTGGAGCTCTCTCCTCGGCCACAGCCTACTGCCTTGCACCTCTGAGGATTTTTGACATCATTTTCAGAGACTAAGTGTGAAGGTAAACCGCCTGACCAGGTCGAACATGCTTTAACTTGCACCTAGGTACTGGTCAAGTTCAACCAGATAACTGTGATTGATGCTTAATGCTTTTTGCACTATTTTCACATTTAAATTTTACAAATTCATAACTCATGTTTCCCTTATTGGATACTTTTTGTTTTATGGTCTTTTTGTGAGAGGTTATGTTGTGAGCTTCTGTGAGAGGACCTCTCAATATTGTTAAGCAGAAGTGGGAGCAAGCTCCTAGGAAACCCCCACAGGATTTACTGAGCTGCATATTAGTCTCAGAGCTCAGGTTAAACACTTGAAGGCAACCCCTGAGGATCTTGAGGCCAGCCAGGAGCTGATGAAGTGGTAGTATGACCAGAAGGCCACTCTGGTAGAAAACCGACCTGGCCAAAAAGCAAGGGTCATGGTGTCAGTGGAACCCCAAGCTTTACAGGGCTGGTGGACAGGAACCAATCTGATCAAAGGGAAAAAGAGTGAGGTCTCCTACCTAGTAGATGTTCAAACTTCCAGGAACCGCTTAAGGGTACTGCATGTGAATCATCTCAAACCACACTTTGAGAGGTCTGAAGTGACAAAGCTCATGGTGACAGATGGTGGTGAGGAGGACGTAAGTGATCTTCTGTCCTGTAATGAACATGATGGGTCAGTAGAGGAAGTTTTCCTTTCCCCGTGCTGACAACAGAGCAGCAGAGAGACTGACACCAGTTATTGGGACAGTTCTCCTCTTTTATATTCCTTATCTCTTGTCTCACTGACTGGTGTACCCATGATATTGATAGAGGGTAAGCATGCCTTTCAAAAACATAATTTACAGGCTCTCTGATAAGGTGAAGGACAAAATCAAAGATTATGTCTCTAAGATGCTGAAGCTTGGGGCGAATTAGCTCTTCTGCAGTCCCTGCTCCTTCCTATTTGTTCTGGTACCAAAGCAGCCCCATCCCAAAATTGAGGTTTGGTGTAGACTACAGGGCTCATTGACCAGTTAGGAACTGCCAAGTCCCTAAGAACCTTTTTTTTACATCAGGGTATTGGTATATTGCCCTAACTTAGGGGGGTCAGAATTCTCCACCCCAGAAGGGCACCGCCAATTTAAGGTTATGTCTTTTGGGTTAAAAAATGCTCCTTCAGCCTACCAGAGGTTGGCCAACCAGATCCTAGCTGGGTTGAAAAACTTCAGTGCAGTCCACCTGGATGGCGTTGCTGTCTTCAGCTCTGGCATAAAGTCACTGAAGCCAGACTTCAATTTGAGCAGGTTGAGACTGAATTTTTTTCTATTTTTGCCTAATCATCGGCATGTCTAGCTTTGATGGAGATGTCGTCTGTCCTTATCTTTTTAAGAACCAGTGAAAGTGTCAAGTCATTAAGACAATAACATTGATAAGACACCTGATGTGTGGACATTCACCTCAACAAGACACCTGATGTGACATCATTCTGGATAAAGTGCCTTGTATTATCCATTTCAAGGTCAAGTACTGAAAAGAACATATAAAGTGTAGTCTAAATGTATGTATTTTACATAATTTGTTTACAAGACTGCGTCTAAGACTAGCATAATGATGCATATAGGTTATGTCAGACATTCTGAAGGTTTTGTCAGAAACTCCCATCTCAGATAAGATTCAGTATAAAAGTGCCACCAAATTACCACTTAGCTGGAGAAGTCCTTCGCTCCTGATTATCACACAAGGTATTGCCAAAAGATCTTCAGACTGCCATGATGCTACTGTATCCTGTTCTGCTTTGAAAGATGATACTGAGAACAGGAGTATAAGAGCTGCTACTAATGTGTTTTCTTTTTTAGAGAATCCTGCTCTCAACTGCTGAGAACTAGAGCATTTGACTGTAAACAGGTATGCAATGTGTTGTTTCTCCCTAAGAAGCTCTAGATCAAAGTTTTGCTACTCCATGCTCCCCTACTGCATATGAGTACATTTTATGATAGGTTGGCAGATGACATTTTAACTACGGTAGAAATTTTCACTTTATTCTTGTTGTTCACAAAGTGCAATTGTACTGTTTTTTTAAAATTCTTTTTATTAATATATAACAAACAATGAAACAAAATTAACAAATGCATTGGGGTACATCGACGTTATTTCTGCAGTGCTCGGAGCAGAGGAAGTCTCGCAAACAGAATATGATACACAGAATGGTATAGAACTTAGAATCAAGGGGAACCCTGAGTGTCCAAATCAGACCACCCGGCTGGGGGAGCACAAATGTCGCCACGGTAAGCATTCCATGGCCCCCAAACCTTTTTCCACTTTTCAGGGCAGCCCCTCAGAAGGATTGGTGTCAGTACAACGCGTTGTGTTACAACGCATTCCGTTACAACGCAGATTTTACAACGCGGGATCCATTACAACGGATGTCATTACAATGCATGGCATTACATCGCAGATGCTATTACAACGCATGGCATTACATCGTAAGTATAGGTAAGTATACCTTTTTTTAAAAATGTTATTTAGTTTATTGTAATTAATTTTTTAAAATAATTTAATTAAAAGACATTTTAAAATTGTCATTAAATTAATTTAATTAAATAATATCTATTTAATAAATGTAATTTTATTAAAAATTTTAATTAATTTAATTTAATAAAAAAAAGTAATTAGTTTAAAGTACATATTTTTTATAATGAAATTAAATTAAATTAATAATAATTATTTATTTATTTAATTAATTTAATTAAAAAATGTAATTAATGTAAAATAATTAATTTAATTTATTAAATATATTTTAATTAATTTTAAAATGGTAAATATCATTTAATTATCCCTAAACACAAACCCTACCCTAAAACCTAAAAACACCCCTGTACCCCAAAACCCAAACCCTGCCCTAAAACCTAAAAACACCCCTGTACCCCAAAACCCAAACCCTACCCTAAAACCTAAAAACACCCCTGTACCCCAAAACCCAAACCCTGCCCTAAAACCTAAAATCACCCCTGTACCCCAAAACCCAAACCCTGCCCTAAAACCTAAAAACACCCCTGTACCCCAAAACCCAAACCCTGCCCTAAAACCTAAAAACACCCCTGTACCCCAAAACCCAAACCTTACCCTAAAACCTAAAAACACCCCTGTACCCCAAAACCCAAACCCTGCCCTAAAACCTAAAAACACCCCTGTACCCCAAAACCCAAACCCTGCCCTAAAACCTAAAAACACCCCTGTACCCCAAAACCCAAACCCTGCCCTAAAACCTAAAAACACCCCTGTACCCCAAAACCCAAACCCTGCCCTAAAACCTAAAAACACCCCTGTACCCCAAAACCCAAACCCTGCCCTAAAACCTAAAAACACCCCTGTACCCCAAAACCCAAACCCTACCCTGAAACCTAAAAACACCCCTATACCCCAAAACCCAAACCCTACCCTAAAACCTAAAAACACCCCTGTACCCCAAAACCCAAACCCTGCCCTAAAACCTTAAAACACCCCTGTACCCCAAAACCCAAACCCTACCCTAAAACCTAAAAACACCCCTGTACCCCAAAACCCAAACCCTACCCTAAAACCTAAAAACACCCCTGTACCCCAAAACCCAAACCTTACCCTAAAACCTAAAAACACCCCTGTACCCCAAAACCCAAACCCTGCCCTAAAACCTAAAAACACCCCTGTACCCCAAAACCCAAACCCTGCCCTAAAACCTAAAAACACCCCTGTACCCCAAAACCCAAACCCTGCCCTAAAACCTAAAAACACCCCTGTACCCCAAAACCCAAAACCCTGCCCTAAAACCTAAAAACACCCCTGTACCCCAAAACCCAAACCCTACCCTGAAACCTAAAAACACCCCTATACCCCAAAACCCAAACCCTACCCTAAAACCTAAAAACACCCCTGTACCCCAAAACCCAAACCCTGCCCTAAAACCTAAAAACACCCCTGTACCCCAAAACCCAAACCCTACCCTAAAACCTAAAAACACCCCTGTACCCCAAAACCCAAACCCTGCCCTAAAACCTAAAAACACCCCTGTACCCCAAAACCCAAACCCTGCCCTAAAACCTAAAAACACCCCTGTACCCCAAAACCCAAACCCTGCCCTAAAACCTAAAAACACCCCTGTACCCCAAAACCCAAACCCTGCCCTAAAACCTAAAAACACCCCTGTACCCCAAAACCCAAACCCTGCCCTAAAACCTAAAAACACCCCTGTTCCCCAAAACCCAAACCCTACCCTGAAACCTAAAAACACCCCTGTACCCCAAAACCCAAACCCTGCCCTAAAACCTTAAAACACCCCTGTACCCCAAAACCCAAACCCTGCCCTAAAACCTTAAAACACCCCTGTACCCCAAAACCCAAACCCTACCCTAAAACCTAAAAACACCCCTGTACCCCAAAACCCAAACCCTACCCTAAAACCTAAAAACACCCCTGTACCCCAAAACCCAAAACCCTGCCCTAAAACCTAAAAATACCCAAACACCCCAAAACATATACCTCAGTACCCCAAAACATATACTCCTATACTCATACTTATTTAAATTAATATATTTAATTTATAATATTTAAAAACATAAATAAATATTTTTTTATAATTAATAATAATTAAATCAATTAAATAATATTAAATAAAATAAAAAAAAGTAAATACTTACCAATACTTACGATGTAATAGTATGCGTTGTAATAGCATCTGCGATGTAATGCCATGCATTGTAATGACATCCGATGTAATGGATCCTGCGTTGTAAAATCTGCGTTGTAACGGAATGCGACGTAAAAGATGCGTTGTAAGTGTAACATACCCCTCAGAACATACACGGCACGCTCCCGGAACATACACCAGTCCAGATCCTGGGCCCATTTAGTGTGCTGCGGTGGTTGAGTTGCTCCTCAAAGCTGTGCTATATTGCACTTTGCAATCATGCAAGCCAGTGTAACCCTTTGCTTTAAGTATTGATTAAGATCCGTGGGTTCCCAGATATTCAAAAGACATCTGCGCGCTTCCAATCGTACCTCAAAGCCCAGGACCTCGTTCAATGTGTCGTGAGTGGCGCGCCAATAATTCTGAACACTATTGCAGTGCCACAGTATGTGCAAAAATGTCGCAACCTCTCCACAGCCTCTCTTGCATTTGCCATTCGTACTCAATCCCATCCTCACCAGACCCGGACCCGTGACATACGATCTATGTAAGATGTTTAATTGCACCAGATGCAACCTCATCTGTATCGCCACTACCTTGGGTGAGGACACAGCTTCAACCCAATCATCAACGTCTATCTCCAAACCATCAGCAACCCGCGCAACCCTGAGAGACCCCAACGGGTCTTCCATGTGACTAATCAACTTTCGATATATCAATGAAATAGTTTTCCCTGGTATATGCCCATCCAATACACGGTCCTCAAGAGGGGAGGCCTCGGGGAGGGCTTCTCCCGGTAGCACATGGGAGAGGAGGGCGTGCCTGACCTGCAGATAGCGAAACCGCTCATTGTTATGAAGGTGATGTCTCTGCTGGAGCGCTTCAAAGGACAGTATTTCCCCTTTCCCCCAGACATCTTTAATCTGACCAGTACCAATCAACTCCCACTTGTCAAATCCTTTGGTGGTCCGCAGATTGCCCAATTTAGCAGAGCTAAAGAGAGGGGTCGCGAGAGACAATCTCCCTTCCCATCCCAGACACCTGTTAGCCGCATGCCAGACCTTCACCGCATGGGAGGTGGGGCCCGCTAGTGAAAACCGTCCCGGACGATTATTTAAGGCCCGAAGGAAATCTCCCCCGGGCAATTGACTACGATCCATAGAATATCCAGGGTCTCCAGGCAAGCCATAAACTATATGGTTAATAGCCGCCATCTGGGAGGCCCAATAATATTTCTTCAGATCAGGAAGCCTGATACCTCCATCATACCAGACCAGGGTGAGTTTAGGATAAGCGATACGGGGTCTACCATCCCATATAAGTTGCTTCTGAAGCGCCTCTATCTCCTTAAAATATTTAGCGGGAACCGGGTCCATAGCGTTTTAGAGAGCATATAAGAACCGAAGAAGCCCCAACATTTTAAACAATACTGCTCTGCCCAGAAGAGACAGAGGCAACGCCCTCCAGCGCTGAATATCAGTACGTAGTCTTGCCAGCGGAGGCAACAAGTTCTCTACATATCTCGTCCTGGCGTCCAAGGCAATATAAATTCCCAAATACACAAAGCCTGTGGTAGTAATTTGAAGGGGGCAGGTCCGTGGAATCACCGGCGGGTCTTCCGACAATACTAACATTACAGACTTCGCCCAATTAATAGCAAAGCCCGAGAACTCACCAAACACTCTGAGAATGTCGAAAAAGACAAGCAAAGAGGATCTAGGCGAAGTGAGATAGAGAAGCACATCATCAGCATAAAGTGAAATCTTGTCTTCCCAATCCGGGGACCACCGCAGCCCACGCACAGACCTATCCCATCTGACCCAAGCCGCCAATGGCTCCAGCGCCAACGCAAAGAGAATGGGCGACAGAGGGCATCCCTGCCGCGTCCTTCTCTCCAAAGCAAAATCACCGGATTGACAGTTGTTCACAACAACGCAAGCCAAAGGGGCAGTGTATAGCAGACGCACCCATCCAATAAACTCAGGCCCGAAACCCAGCTTCTCCAACACCGCGAATAGGTACGACCATTCGACACGATCAAAAGCCATGGTGGCGTCCAGGGACACCAACACGGGTGGTTGCGACAAATCTCGGGCCCTACCCAGTACTACGTGTAAACGCCGAAGGTTCAACGCTGTGTTGCGGCATGGCATAAAGCCCGACTGGTCCGGGTGTAACAAGGTGGAGATCACTTTTACCAACTTTGGCCAAGATCTTGGGTTCCGCGTTAAGCAAAGAAATGGGTCTATAGGAAGAGGGGGAGGTTCGGGGCTTACCTGGCTTGTGGATAACGACAATATTTGCGATCCGCTGATCATAGGGGAAGCTACCAGGCTCTTTACTCTCAAGAAACATGGCTTTAATATGCGGCGCAATTTTGTAAGCATTCAATTTATAGAGTTCAATTGGAATACCATTGGGACCTGTCGCTTTCCCCGAGTTAATGCTCTTGATGGCACCCGCTATTTCGTCATCCGTAATAGCAAAATCCGTATATTTCCAATTTTCCTCAGGCAAACTAGGCATAATAATGTCTCTAATCATCTCGGCTTGCTCAGCTCCAGTATATGCATCTGAGGAAGCATAGACACTCTGATAGTAGCAGCCAAAGGAATCCCCGATCCTCTGAGGATCCGTGAGAGCCTCAGGACCGTCACTCTCAAGCTCCGGTATCAACCGAGAGGCTAGTTCTCCACGCTCAAGCCACTCTATAAGCTTGCCAGCTCTATCACCGTCCTCATAAATCCTACTCTGGACATCATTATGTTGCGTCACCGCCGATTCCCTAGACAGCCTGTGGTACTCGTCCTGTTTGAGGTGCAGCTGATGCTGATTCTCAACAGATGCACCACTAGCAACTTGCTTCTCCAAATCAACAACTTCCGCTTCAACAGTATTAATCTCCGCCAAGCGTCTCTTTTTCTTTCCCGCGATGAGAGACAAAGCCTCTCCGCGTAGAACAACTTTATAGGCCTCCCATAGCGTCCGCGCAGAATCCACCGTACCCTGATTATGTTGAAAATACTGTTCCGAGGCCCTACATATTTCTGTCCTAATGACGGGGTCTCGTAGATGGCAGGCGTTGATAGGCGCCACTCTACCCATTGTAGGCTGTCCCATCTCACTCGAACCCAAACTGGGGAGTGATCGAAGACACTCCTACCCAAATGACGCGCCTCCCTGATAGTGTCTGCCATGGCCGCAGGCAATAGAATATAGTCAAGTCGCGACATAGAGCCATGCGCCGCCGAGAGATGTGTATAGCTCCGTAATACAGGATTCAAGAGACGCCACACATCAATCAGACCCAAAGAATCCAAAAATTCGGGGAGCCATTGACGCGATGGGGGGAGCGATCTCGGTGGGGTGCGGTCTAAACTGCCATCAACGATGGTGTTAAAGACGCCACCAAGAACTAGAAGACCAAGTGGAAGTGAAAGAAAAACCTTAGCAAGATCCTTAAAGGTGTCAGATTGGAAGCCCGGGGGAACATAGATAAAAAGAAAAGTGACAACTTTACCCCCGACCCTCCCAGAGACACCCACATATCTGCCCCGCTGATCAGACCACGCAGCTTGAACCTCAAATGGAAAGGACTTTTTCACCAAGATTCCAACTCCCCTGGAGCCTGTCGAGAACCCCGCATGCGCGATCAGTTTATATCCCCCTCTATGAAGGGCCATACAACGGTTACCCACAAGATGTGTCTCCTGCAAAAGTACCACCTCAGGTGAATGACGCCTGAAAAGCTGGCCAACCATCCCTCTCTTAATTTTGTCACCCAAACCATTCACGTTCCAACTCAACACCCGGATCCCCGATTAGAGCAAGACATTCACCCCACTCCACAAGCGCACATTCACATCTGCCAACACCCAATGCAATTCAAAACGAAACTGAAACCAAAAAGAAACAAAGAACTCCCACCCTTCCCTCAAAACTCTGCCCCCCTCCCTGCACCCCTGCATTAGGACAACGCCCCAACCCCAACTTGCAGTGTGCCTGTCGCCCCTCCCAACAATGGTAACTAAAAATAGGAAGAGGAGGCGCCTGCCGCATAGCCCCAAACCCCTTCCCCCAGGAATCATGCCGGAGGAACAAATGTATTAGCCCAAAGCATTACAGTTACATATTAAGAAAAGGTTATATCCACCCCGTGTCCAAAGATCAATTGAATTGTGCAGTACAGAAGTCTCTCATCCCGGGTCCTGCCGCTCATCTTCAGCCTCTTGTCGTCGGTCTTCAGCACCATCAGCCATCACAGTGTCCAACCAATCCTATGCCACCTCTGCATTGTCAAAAAACCATGTCTTCCCATTCGCTTCGACTCGTAGCTTGGCAGGATATAGCATCGAGTATTTCATCTCTTTGTCCCTCATCCTCCGCTTGACTTGGAGGAAACTCTGGCACATCCTCTGTACTGCTTGTGTGAAGTCCGGAAAGAAGGACACAGTAGTATTTTCATAGCGTAGCGGGCCATCCGCCCGTGAGGCCTGAAGTATAACATCACGGTCCCGAAAATTCAGGAACCTCGCGATCATGGGTCTAGTTGGCGCCCCTACTTTCTGCGGCCCGCCTGGAACTCTAGGTGCCCTCTCCACTGTAAAAAACTTGCTGAGTCCCCTAGGCTTCAAATGTTTAAGGATCAGGTCTTCGACAAAGAGATCAGGGGTACGATCTTCTGCCTTTTTCGGTACACCTAGGATGCAAACGTTGTTGCGCCGATTACGGCCCTCATAGTCATCCAGCAGCCGTCGGGTCTCCTCCCTTGCCGCTTGCAATGCCCGTATCTCTCTCTGCACTTCAGCGACGTCGTCCACCAGGCTGGTCGTTTTGATGTCCAGGGACTTCACTTTTTCGCTAGTCTTAGCGTGATCCGTGCGCAAAAGGTACCATCAACTTTAACCGAGTCCAGTTTGGTATCAAGCGCATCCATCCTGGTCCCCATAGACTCCTCAATCCTAGTGACGACATCCATTATGTCTTTCAGAGAAGGCTCGGAGCCGCCACTTAGGGAGGCTGGTCTGGTTGCGGGGTGTTGCCTCTGGTCGCTCGGAGATCCCTTAGGAAGCGTATATCTGTCCAGTTTATTGGACTGGACCGCTCTCTGTCCTCTCCCACCTTTGGGAGGAGGTGTCTCGATCTCCGACCTCGCCACCATGGCGGGTGATCGAGGGGCCTCAATCGACCGACCAATGTCGCACAAATTCATACCTCCGACAACACTTCACACCTCCTCAGCGCTCCAAGAGCCGAACCAAAAACAGTCAATTAGTGCAGAGAGGGCCCCCTCAAAACGCCCAGTTGTCAGGGATAATTCCTGGCAGCGGTTCCCAGAGGAGGCACCACTTCCGGTCGACACTGCCGCTGTTGTCGCATTAGTGCCCAGCCACAACTGCCACCACGGTCCGCGGCTCTGGCGACGGAAAGGCCCAAAACTTCAGATAACGATCCGGGAGGGTAGAATTGCACCTTTCGATCTGCAATTCCACCAGAGGGCACCAATGCTATTCCTGCATTGAATGCGGTCCTCAGGTCACAGGATATCTGGCCGGATAGACAAACGGAGGAACTGGTCTTACGGAGCTACACGATCATGCGGCCATCTTGGTCCCGTGCTAGGCTCCTCCTCCTCCAATTGTGCTGTTTTAATCATTTTCTTTGTGGCTACTTTAGATGTGCTATGCAACCAGATAAAACGGTTAAAATAAACACTTTTTAGTTAGAGTGTGTTTTTCTTAGTGCAGTTCTTGTGTTTGATATTGCAAAGAAGAAAATTTGGCTTCGAAATTACCACTGAATCTCTGGATCCCTATTTAGGGACTATTAGGAACCTAAAAACATGAACCCGCCTTCAACTATGTATTGAGTAATATTTTGTAGGTCTACAAACCCTGTTTTCTCACATTCAGTCGCTGGTGCATGGGACTAAGGGGCATATTACCAACAACTAGCGATAATTTTTGTCTCTAACTTGTTTAGAGACAAAAATTATCGCCGCACATCGGCGATTTTTATCGCAGATAAACCTTGCTATTAACAAGGTTTATCGCAAATGCGATAAAAAACGGCCGAAATGCATGAATATCGCTGAAAAGTCAGCGATATTCATGCATTATCGAGCAAATGCTCTTAGCCATGTTATCCACCTCCCATTGGATAACATGGCTAAGAACTGCTCAGGGCAGGTGTTAGCTTTTGGAGATATTCCCGCTTAGCGCGAATATCTCCAAAAGTTGGTAATAGGAGATAGCGATGTTAGCAACTGTTTTCAGTCTCTAACATCTTGGCACGCCCACTTTGCATCTCATTAGTGATAAATATCACTGACATGCAAAGTGGGGCCAAGATGGTCGCTATCTCCTACTAGCTGTCGCTAACTGGTGTTAGCGACAGCTTGGTAATAGGGAGATAATTTTATCTCCGCTTTCTTGGCTTTTAAAGCCAAAAAAGCGGAGATAAACCCCCTTGATAATATGCCCCTAAGTTCATTCGTGACACCCTTGGGTGTGAAAGCAAACCTAGTAGAGCAAAGCCAGAGTCTTAGTTTATGCAATATTGGCACCCAATGGCAGCAGGCATTTGAATTTTTTGGGACCCTTGAGAAGTTTGTTTTAATATGCTAACACAAGTGAACCATCATTAATCATTACGGAGACGTCCATGGTATTCATGGTTACCGACTAAAGGGAAAAGGGAAGCACCCATTGCAGTATGTTTGTCAAAGTTGATTATTGAAAGGTTATTCCCCACCTGTTGTGCTTTCTATTTCTTTTGAATCCATTTTGTTAAATGTCGGCTCTTATTGCAATCGGAGTGAATTACTGGGAAAGTTACTCAACATCCCAAGACTAGAGGTATCCCTGATGCAGGGGGCATGCCTTTGAGACATTTTACTTATGGGTGGAGTTCAAGGGTATGGAGTTTTCCTTAGGTCAGGCTAACTTACCTGCAGCACCACCTGCACACTATAGGGCATATAAGGATCTGGAAATCCCTTTAACTTACCATGAGCACCAAAGCAGGTTTGCTGGTGAGTTACCACACACACACACACACACACACACACACAGAGGAATGTCAGATTATGACCCCCTCAGTAATGAAGGGGCTACGTGGCCAGTATTAGCTGAATGCATACCCTTTCCGCATCCTGACACATTAGCACTCACTGATGTTACAGAGATTTTGAAATATACATTCTCCTTATAAGGGAAAACTTATGTAGTTTGTACTGCGTACCATTAACTCTAGACCAGGTCTAGTGGCAGAACCAGTAGTAGAAGGACAAGTACAATCAATCAGACCACAGACGATAAACAATATCATGGGAAAGATGCCCCTGAAGCATGATGAGATTGCCTACTGGATTGCTCGAAAGACCAACCAGCTTGAAAGAGTCTATCCACACACAACCCTCAAAGACAAACATAGAATTCTGACTATGTGTCATACTTTTGGGATGGTGCCACCTGAAGAAGAATGTAACATCTGGGAATGCATATATGATTGAATCTACTCTAACACACATGTCTATCTTTCATTGGCAGTTCTCCTTGAGGTAGTGAAACAAGTACAAAACAAGCACAGGACTGCACCAGCTTTAGACCTACGAATGAAGGTAATGGGTAACTTACAGATTCCTCAATCATCCTGAGCAACATTAAGGGAGAAGCGTCAGTTCTAGCTATACATCAGAGACTTAATGTTACCTACTGAAAATAATTGTGGAAGATTACACCTTTGTGGGTCATGGGAACCTTAGGTACACAAGCTGATAAGCCACATTTAAAACCTAAAATTGACAGTAAAGGTTCTGTTAAAGAGAAATCTGAAATGGAAGGTAGGAGGAAACAGAGGAAGAGAGAGCAAAGACGGACTGGATCTCCCATATTTCGGTGAATCCAGTTGAGGTGATTATAATTTAAGGGACTGAGGGCCATATAAATCAAACCGTTTTTTAATCGCAAAGGCCGAAATTTGCAGAATTTCGGCCTTTTTGCGACTCGCAAACGGCCGTTTTGCACGTTTTGGAATGTATGAAACATTCCCAAAATAAGGAATTGCAAACTTGTGCGATTCCTTATTTTTCCATAGCATTTAGGGAATCGCAAATTTGCGATTCCTTAAATGCTATGTATGTAGCAATTTTAGCTTGCGAATTTTGTTTAAAAATTCGCAAATTACCACCAACTTTCAGTTGATGGTAACTTGCGAATTCTTCCAGAAATGTACAAATTGGCATTTTTAAAGGTGGCATATGATGCACACACATGCCCATAATATTAATAATAATAATAATAAAGGGGTTTATAAAGCGCATGGTGACGCCCTCCCGGCGTGTCCCCGCGCTGTGGAGAGAGAGTCAGAAGATAGAGAGAGGCTGGAAACTAGAGGGAATACAGGTAGGTCATTAAAAGTTTCCTAAATTTAGTTTCAGTGTCCGCTAGCCTAATATTCGTTGGAAGAGAGTTCCATTTGTTGGCTGCCAACACACGAAAGGAACGGCCTCCCATTCTGGCTTTTTTTATCTGGGGGATTTTGAGTAATCCTGTTCCCCTAGAGCCTAGAGTTCTATTAGGCTCGTAGGTGATGGCCAGATCTGTCAGGTAAGGAGGAGCTTTGTGCTAGATGATCCTATAGCACATTAGGAGCGCTTTGAATAAGATCCTCTTTTTTATAGGAAGCCAGTGTAGAGTGGCCAGGGTAGGTTTTGAGGCTGCTCTTTTGGGTAGTCTGAGGACTAGACGTGCTGCCGTGTTTTGGAGCACCTGCAGTATCCTGATGTTCTTTTCCGTTGTTCCTAAAAGTAGCACATTGCCGTAGTCTATTCGTGAGGCCACTAGGGCTTGAGTCATGGTTCGTCTGGCCTCTAGAGGAAGAAGGTCCAGAGTGCGGTTGAGGGTCTTCAGAACCCCGAAGCATTTCCCTACTACTTTATTAACATGAGCATCAAAAGAAAGTTTGGGATCAACCCAAATACCCAGGTTTTTTGCTTCCTTACAAGGAGTGGGTAAAGGACCAAGACAGGATGGCCACCATTGTTTAGTCCAGCTAGCATCCTTTCCTCCTATCACTAAAACCTCTGTTTTAGAGCCATTAAGCTTCAGGCAGCGTTGGTTCATCCAACCTGCAAGATCCTGCATACAGGTTTTGAAGTTGGCAGCTGCTATGGTGGGAGCTTGGGACAGGGAGATAAGCAGTTGGGTATCGTCGGCATAGGAGACTAATTCTATGCCGTACGATTGAACCACCTCTGCCAACGGAGCCATATAAAGATTGAACAGGGTGGGGCTCAGGGCAGAGCCCTGAGGCACCCCCTGTTCTAAGGCTATGCTGTCTGAGAGGTAGGTGCCTCTCTGAACCTGAAAGCAGCGATCTGTGAGGAACGCTTTCAACCAACCCAGTGCCGCCTTGGTGACCCCGGCTTTGTTTAGACACTGTAGCAAGATGGAATGTGCTACAGTGTCAAACGCGGCACTGAGGTCCAGCATAATAAGTGCCATGGTATGACCCTCATCTGCTCCTGCCCGTAGAGTTTCGGTCGCTCTCAAGAGAGCTGTCTCAGTGGAGTATCCCGACCGAAAGCCAGATTGAGAGCTATGGAGGACATTATTGGATTCCAGATGGGCCATAAGTTGACTATTGGCTATTTTTTCCTCCACTTTCACTAAGTAAGGTAGCAGAGAGATGGGTCGCAAGTTTTCCAAGGTGTCCTGGCTCACATTGGGTTTCTTTTTTATAGGGAGTACAATAGCTTTCTTCCACTCTTCAGGAAGACAGGCCGAAGCAAAGGAAACTTGGAGCACATGTCTAAAGTATGGTTCCAATACTGTTAAACTTGCTCCTAGTACCTTAGGAGGAGCTGGATCACGGGGGGAGCCCGATTTGATACTTTTACAGATGTTCGTGAGTATTTTAGGAGGGGGAACCGAAAAACATCGTAGGCCTGACTCCATGAGAGTAGCTCCTTCACTTTCTATAAAATCATGACCAGATGTCAGGTTTCCAGAAAAGTTGGCATAGATGTCAGTTATCTTACCAGCAAAGTAATTGGCAATTTTATTGCACGTTTCCACCGAGTCACTGTGGGACGTGTTATCAGTGGTTAGCACAGAGATTTCCTTGAAGATCTTAAAAAGCTCTTTCGAAGAGTTCTATGCTTCCCCAATGCGATTTTTATAATGCAAGGTGTTGGTGGTTCGTATCTTTTTATTATAATCCTTTTGCGCTTTTTTATATTGAGTTTTAATTGTCGGGCAGAAGTTGGTTCGCCATTCCCGTTCAAGTTTTTTACAAGCCGATTTAGCTATCTGGAGTTCAGGAGTGAACCACGGGGTGGATTTCTTCACATTCTTGGAGTTTTTTAAGTTTCGAATAGGGGCAGTGCTTTCTAGGGCAGTTAAAATACGGTTCTGTAGTTGATTATATGCTGTTTCACAGTCTAAACCTCCTGGAGGTCCTCCTGTTTCGAGTATTTGGATAAAGGTGTCTAGGGAGAAATTTTTCCATTTCCGACACCGGTAGCGATGTTCACTATCTTTTTTAGGATCAGTCTCAGATACCCGTATCTGCAGCGGAATTAAGAAGTGATCAGACCAGGGTACCGGTAGCATAGGGCATGTATGTGCGCCATATGCACACACATCTTCTTTTCAGGGGTGCAGCAGGGTGTCTTTGAGACACCCCTGCACCCTTGCAATAATTCTCAAATTGCGATTAGCAAATTGCGAATTCGCAATTAGAGAATTATTTTGCATTCATTCCTATGGGCCTCCTGTCCCATAGGAATGCATTGGCAATTATTCCTTAATTGCAAATTCGCAAAATGCGAGTTCGCAAATAAGGAAGCTTAAGGAATCGCAAATAAAAAGCGATTTTTTTCATACATACCATTTTGCATTTCCTAAATAGCGATTGCTTAAAATTCGCTATTTAGGAGATGCAAAATAGTTTGATGATACATATGGCCCTTAGATAAGATACAAAAATGTACTTGTAGCAGTACTCTGATAACTCTCTTCATGTTCTTTTCAGGACACTGATGATAAACGAGCAGAAAGAATTAGTCAATCTGAGTTCAGAACGAAAGAAGTGTAC
Source organism: Lissotriton vulgaris (assembly GCF_964263255.1). Taxonomy (NCBI): domain Eukaryota; kingdom Metazoa; phylum Chordata; class Amphibia; order Caudata; family Salamandridae; genus Lissotriton; species Lissotriton vulgaris. The sequence continues at coordinate 1,648,588,267 of NC_141694.1, forward strand.
AGAAGGAAAGGTGAAACAGGATGTGACACTAAAGTCAGCATAACAAGGGAAGAAGATGGATTGTAGTTTAGGACTACAGTTAATAATGAGAAAGTAGCAGGATTTTCTAAGAAACATATAGATACTCCTGCAAAACCGGACTTGGGTGAGGATCCTTCAAGACAGTGCAGTAAAAGTCACAATAGTGCATCAGACTTTCCAGAAGTTTCTGGTGGGCAGTCCAACTGATGAGTTAATATGGGTTGAGATTCCAGATAAGCATTTACATCCTCCTGATAGGGTTATAATTTGGAGGTACTGATTGAAGAGCATATACCACACACGATCCATCTTCTGACTGCTTTTATCTGAAGAATATAACATCATATTAGCTGAATATTACTGTTTTGCAGGCTATAATAGGGAAATGCTCTGAGGAGAGGCGGTAACAAGGGTAGCCTTTTCTTCCATCTTGAGCAGGTTGAGACTCCATTTTCTCTATTTTTGCCTAATCATCCATGCATCTGCCTTAGTAGCAGATGACATCTATCCTTATGTTTCCAAGAACACGTGAAAGTGTCAGGTCATTCAGACAATTACATTATTGATAAGGCACCTGATGCTCAGACAGTGACCCTGAAAAGACACCTGCTGAGGTCTCAGTCTGAAGCAAGTTCCTTGTTATCTCTAGCTCAAAGTCCGATAATAGTAATAACATAAATAGTGTCATCTGAATTGATGTTTTTCCTTATTTGCTTATAAGAATTCATCTACGACTAGCATATTGATCCAGATAGGTTATGTCAGACATTCCGAAGATTACGTCAGAAAAACCCATCTCAGATATGGTTCGGTATAAAAGGCCTGACAATTGACCACTGGCAGGAGATGTCCTGTACCCCAACTTATTGCACAAGATACTTCCAGACGATCTTCAGACTCCCATGATGGTGCTGTATTCCGTTCTGCACTGAAAACTGATACTGAGCCAAACACAAGAGGAGAAGTGATGCTACCAATATGTTTTTCTTTCAAGAGAACTGTTGCTCCCAACTGGTCTGATAACTAGAGCAGTTGGCTGTAAACAGGAATGCAGTACATTGACTCTCACTAAGAAACTCTATATGCAAGGTATGCTAATCTATGCTCTTCTAGTACAGAGCATAGGATGTTAGGTGGCCAGACTTGACTATGGTAGAAATGTTCATATTATTCTTGTAGATAGCAATGTGCATTTGTGCTGTTTTCATAATATTCTGTTTGGTTATTTTTGATATGCTAATCAACAGTATGATACTGTTGAACTACTTTTTGTTACCTGAAGTGTCTTTTTCTAAGTGCAGTTCTTGTGTGTGATATTGTAGAGAATGTGATTGCACTCTCTTAAACTAAAAAGAGTGTCTCCTTCTTGCACTCGGTGTTGATTTCAATAGTTAATTAGGTAAATATCACTCAGTTCATAGTAGTGTAAGAATTGTCAATTCTTTTATTTTCATCATAGGTTGTCCAATAATCAATTTAATTCAATTGAACTTTTCTTGTGCTTTGAATTGGCAATTCATTCAAAGTGCCCAATGCATTTGGGCATACAAGCCCTTCATCAAGGGCTAATGTACTATGGATGAAAGGAAAACAGGGTATCAGCGTAAGGTACATCATGTATACATGATAAACAATTTTACAATGATATTAAGGTGAATGTGGTACTGTAGTCGTGAAGTTAACCGGTGGGTGTACTAATAATAATGGTAAAGAAGTATCCTATGTCCAGTGGTCTGTGCAAAAACTACAGAATTCAGTGCAAAAAGAAACGAAAAGGTGGTACGAGTGGCATGCTGGTGAGAACCCTGCTGAGCCAGTCAATAATGAAGTGATGTGGTGAAAAATAAACAACTGAGTAAGATGAACGTTGGTGAATAAACATTCACGTAGCATGCATGTTAATTCAAAATCTCATGTGCTGTGAAAGAAACGGTAGAATAGTAAAGTGGTGTGGAGGAAAATAAATGACTGAGTAAGATGAAAATTAGTGAATGACCACTCACATTGCATATACGTTAACTCAAAGATTCAAATGCCTGTGAAGGAAACGGTAAAATACGGTGTCACATACGGCTCTTTTTGAGAAAATTTACTGAAAAACGGTTGAGAATTGAAGTACCTACTCGGAAGCTTCAGACAGTGAATTTGACGTGTTTCTGCGAAAGCGTCGGAAAAAGGTTATAGCCGGGTCGTGTTCCCGGAATGAAGCATCAATATCCATGTAAACCGGAAGTGATGAACGTAACCCTTGGCGGAATTGTGGTATGTCAAAGTGAAATGAACTACAATGAAGAAAGACTAGTAGTTCTATGGCGTGTGTGTTCATACTGGTCTATCGTGGGGGTAAATCGAGTGGTTTGTAAATGTAATGTAAATGTATAGGCATTTATATAGCGCACTACTTACCCGGAGGGTCCCAAGGCGCTTCGACCGCTGCGAAACCCTTCCTGGCTTCCCTGAGAGATGGTCCCTTAATGGGTATCTCCAGGGTGAGACCAGGCATCCCCAGCGGTCTGGTGGGGCCGTTAGTGAAGATGAGGCAAGCTAATGCCCAGAGTTGCCGAGTGTGATCGCTGATCAGAGTGGGCACCGAGGCGAGAGAATTATCGAGTCCGCTGACCCTGGTCCAGAAACCTGCCGCGCCGGGAATCGAACCCTGGTCCCAGGCCGTCCTCTGCTCTCGGGTCTGCCGCCTCTAACCAGTGAGCCACACTACCTTTGTGGGTGTGATATGTCTAACGGTGATTGCCTATTACACATAGGCATTCAGTGGAGAAAGCATAAAATAAAAACAGATAATAGAAATGCATTAAGTTAAAGTTGCAAAATAGAAGCAATAAGATAAACAAAAATAAAAGTGATATAACGACAAGTGCAAATGTCTGGTAACAGGACAATGGACGCGCAATGTAAAACACATACTGTAAAGGCGTAATAAATGGTGCGTATCTAGATTGGGTGAAAAAATCATCATAAACATGAGATGCCGGGGGCTGAGACACACATTGATAGTAGTAACTCTGTAAGGGAAAAAATTCAAAGAAGAGTCTACAGAAAACAACTTAGGTCACAATGTTCATTGAGTCCCTTTAGACTGATTGAATCCATTTTGTCTATCCAGTATACTTCTCTTTGTAACAGGAATTGTGTGTTGTTACGTCCTTTAAAAATCGGTACTTGTTCAAGAATCAAAAAGCGCAGTTGACTGCCGTTGTGGTTCATAAGATGAAAGTGATTGGCAATAGGACAAGTTTCAAGTTTTATTTTTATTTGCTTTGGTACTCTACTGAGGACCACAAATATTATACAGATACGATTCAATTACTACAGCATTTAAAACTTCTCATGTTAGTAAAAAGATAAAAAAGGTTTTAAAAATGTATAAAATTTATAACATACTAGTTCATTCGGGGGAGATTCGCATACGATAATCAGTTCCTTTACGGTGGTAATACGGCATCTGACATAAATGGGGTACAGATGTTTTGCCCTTGCCGCTACTACTTTTGGATTGGGACAGGTGAACAGTAGATGCTCTAAGTCTTGCTCCCCGCCATTACATAGGCTGCATAATGTGGTTTCGTTTGGATGCCATTTCGCTGTTATAGTTTGGACGGGTAAAATGCCCAGCCGAAGCAGGATGATTGATCTCCTAGCGCCATGCGTGAGATTAAAATCTATATATTTCTGCGTTTTCTTGAATACCACTGTTTCCATAATGTTTTAATATAAAGTTAATTTGGCGCAATGCGAGGAGTCAAGTTCAAAGCTAAGTCTTGGGGTATAGCATTTCAGAAAAAGTTTCAATTGAGATGGTGTCCAGGTTAGCAGCAGATTGACATTAATATCCGCCAGTTTAAAGGCAATAGACATGTTTTTGAAGAATACATGTTTCGATGAGTCACAGTCAAAGGTCTCTGCTTTGAGCAGGGAGCGAAGAGTCCCATCCTTCGCATGTAGCAGGTTGTATGCCCACCTAATCACGTTGGCAATACCTTTAGAGTAAGAGCTCGTGAGTGAAAGTTCAAGGCGGAGAGCTTGTACTGGAATAGATTGCGATACCTTTAACATTCTCCTTAGTATTTTTGCTTCTTTTAGGTCCAGGAATGACCACTGTTTGATTGGAATGTATTCCAAGGCGTATGATAGAACTGAAGGTATCTTCACACTGTAGACTTTTAGCAGGGAGGAGAAGTGTCTATTTCCAGAGGCCGCGTATAATCTTTTCAGAGCTCCTGCATGTACCTCGGATTTCCTCGACAAGTTTAGGAGCTGTTGATAGTTTTTAGAGACTTAGTAAAGATCCTGCCCAGGTAGGTGTAGTCCTCAACCTCTTCGACTTTTTCGTCGCCCAGTCTCCAACAGTATTTGCTGCTTTTTTTCCTCCCTGAAAAAGAGACTATTTTTGTTTTGCTTAAATTAGGAATTACATTTTTTTCCTGGGTATACTTATACAAGGCATCCAGATCGCTTTGCAGACCAAAGGGGGTTAGGTCCAGTACTATAATATCGTCTGCATATAGTAGGGCATGTATATTTTGAGCTGCTACCTTTGGTGGGAAGCTTCGCACTTGTTGTAGACGCTGCGGCAGATCGCTGAGATATAATGAAAACAGCAAGGGGGCAAGGAGACATCCTTGCTTGAGTCCGTTTGGCGTTGGGATCGGGTTGGTCATGCCCTTTTCCCTCCCCATTTGAATTTGACACCAGGTGTCTGTGTACAGGGCAATTATAATTCGTAGTAGCTGTTCTGGGATTCCTAATTTCCTCAATTTATTCCATAGCAACGCTCTGTCCACCCGGTCGAACGCTGTTGTAAAGTCAATAAATGCTGCATACACAGGCTGGGATTTAACTACCACATATTTGTCAAGGATAGTTTGTAGCATCGCGATATTGTCTATGACTGAGTGCTTTGGCCTGAAGCCTGCTTGGTAGAGCGGAATCAGTCCCAGTGAAAATGCCCACTTTTTAAGTTGGTCCAGGACCTCTGCAGCAAAGATCTTTCCAGTGGCGTCCAATAGCGCTATTTGTCTATAATTGCCAGGTTGGTGTCTCGGTCCCTTTTTGTGTATTGGTACTACGATGCTCCCCTTCCAAGATTTTGGCATTTCCCCTGTCTTGAGAATGAAATTAAAGAGGGGAGAAAGCACCGTACTCCATCCCTTAGGGTCAGCCTGAAGGACCATGATTGGAATTTGATGTGGGCCGGTAGCTCCTGTTGATCTTGCCTTCCTTATGTGCATTTCCGTAGAGAAGGGGGAAGCAGTTCCAATGGGCGAGGGGTTTCCTTTGCAATTACTTGTGGGGTAACTAGACATTTCATAGGTTGTATTTAATTTATACAGGTTGGTTATATATAAATCCCATTCTTTAGGGGGAACTGGGATAGCTTGCAGGGCCTTTTTTGTGCCTGTCTCTTTTGCAATTAAGGACCAGTAAGTGCGTTTGTTGTACTGCTTTGCTGCTATCCGCAGGTCAACACAGTTTTTATCTTCTGCTGTACTTTTTATTCGTTGTTTCTCCCTCTTGAGTTGATTCTTCAATTTGTTGATTTCTGTCTGTCTTGGGATTGAGAGTTCCAGGAACAGTGCTCTTATCAGTTTGTTTAGCATTTTTGCGGTTGTGGATGATTTAATGGTTTTGTTTCCCTGCTTTGCTGGTACTGCTTGTTGCAATTTGTATTGAAGCATTTGTTTTAGTATCTCAAGAATTGACTCAAAGTTTGTTATTGGGTTGGAGGAGTGCTTTATCAGAAGAAGTTGATTAGTGTTTATTAAGGTGGTTATTTGATTGAGCGTAGATGAATTCCAATAGATCCGCCTTTGATTTGTCTTTACCATAACTGTACTGTGCTTAAACATGATATGGCTAGTTGAACATGTGGTTGTTTTCCATTGCGTAAGTAATGACAGAATAGCATGGTCGCTTCCCTGGAGAGAGTGAATTCGAAGATGTGAGGCAGACCCAAAAATATCCAAGCTACAGATCATATAGTCCAGGATTGATAAGGTATTAGTTCCCCGCCTAAGATGCAGGAATGTCACCTTCCACGTTCCCGTTTAGAATAGTTCCGTTTAATAGTGGGAGTAATGCTAATAATATTTTTCCCCTTTTATCGACCTTGTTTCTAATTGGGAACAACAGCACTGAAATTTCAAGAGCTTGTTCTTTGTACCAGTTTGCCCATTTTGATATTTCACTATTTGATAGTTTTCCATTAAGGTCGCCCATGATGATATATGGCAAATAGGCTAGGGCTTCTATTATTTTCTGGATACCGTTCAGGATGTCAACAAATAGCCCATCATTTTTTTGTCCAGGTGGAATATATACGTTAAAAAGTAAAACATTTTTTTGCAGATCTGAGGGGTCTGTCCCCAGTGTGGTCTTAATACATTGAAAGTGTTTAGATTTTGTAGTGATGATTTCTTGGGCCCAATTATAGTCTTCGCTTAGTAGGATAGCTATCCCTCCCTTCGCATGACCTCTGTCAACTTCCATTGCAGAACAATGGTCGGCTTTGTAACATTTCAATAAACAAACTCGGGTATGAATGGTTAAAGTGGTACACAAAACCAAAGGAAATTTCAAGAGACTGAATTTAATTCAGCTGTATGCAATGATATCAATTTCATTCACATCTGATAAGTTTCTCATTTCACGACATACAAAGTTATTACTAACACAGTTCATCTAGTAATCACTTCATAAAGTGCTCCGTGGGTGTCAAAGAAAAAGGTTAAGCCAGACGGGGTGGGGTGTGATTGGAATAGATGAAGGGACAAAGAAAAGGAATTGTGTCCTGTGAACAATTCTATAGAACATTTCCAGTCATAAATAGATCACAAGGTTCCCTACATAAACATTACACATGAGCCATCTATGATTAATTATGATTTGGCGTGTATGTTGAGGAAGAGACTGTCTCTTCATCTATTCCAATCACACCCCACCCCGTCTGGCTTAACCTTTTTCTTTGACACCCACGGAGCACTTTATGAAGTGATTACTAGATGAACTGTGTTAGTAATAACTTTGTATGTCGTGTAATGAGAAACTTATCAGATGTGAATGAAATTGATATCATTGCATACAGCTGAATTAAATTCAGTCTCTTGAAATTTCCTTTGGTTTTGTGTACCACTTTAAGCATTTATTGCCGAGTTTGTTTATTGAAATGTTACAAAGCCGACCATTTTTCTGCAATTACGCTTTGACCCAGGTCGGTGAGTATCAAGGGTTTACCCCGTTATCACTTACCACTCTGTCAACTTCCTGCGCAGGAATATCATAGGTGAAATACCCATCCTGATAAAAACTTTTTGTTGACCAGGTTTTTTGTAGCGCAATTATAGCGGGTTGATTTCTTGCGAGCTCAATCATTTTTTCTTTTGTTTTCCCTGCTATATTCCAGGATGATATCGATAGGCCATTGTTAAACAGAGTGATTTTTGTTCAGCGCTTGTTTTTTTATTGTTCAGAGTCTCTGCGATCCATAACCATGACTGATCTACTCTTACTGCATCCTTTTTTTGGGTACTTTGGCTCCAAATTTCCCTTTCTCCGTCCTATACGGAAATAAATAGATTTTCTGCTGAATCTTCTATGTAATTGGTCATTTTATTTGGCTGATGGGGAATTTTTCGTAATGATCCCTTATGCCGATTTCTCGAGTTACAGTCTGAAGTTTTCTGTACTGAGGTCAAATCGTAGCCACATTTGTAGAGAGTCTCTTGTTCCTTCAAGATAATTCCAGGCAGCACAGGTGACCAAAATTCTACCATGGCGGTTTTCATGTTTTCTTTATCCGGGAAGGTTATTAAGTTCATTTCTTTTCGTGTTAAGGTTTGTAGCAGCAAAATACGTTGCAGGAGATTAATGATTCGGCCTCGATTGAGAGGGGCATCATCTGTGGGAAAGAGCTCTGTTATTTGTAGGTGTGTTGATATTATCTCTTCCTGCGGTGAGTATTTATTTTGATGATATTCGGGTCCTTTGAAGTAGACTTTTAATGCTGGGCTTGCCGGGTCGTAAAGGAAGTCTTTTGCCCTTGGGTTTAACGCATAGCTTTGTTGTGGGTTTTTATTTTCAGATTTTACCGTCGAGTTTCGATTTTTTCTCTTTGATGGCGTTGGCGATTTTATACTTTCTTCATTGTCGAGCTGGATATCAGGGGAAGCAGTTGTCTTCTGGAATTTGAGTTTATGCGCTTTCTTCTTTTTGAATCTTCTTAGCGGCTTTCCCCTTTTTTTCTTTACCTCCACTTGTTTCTTTTTTATATTTTCTCTATTTTGTAAATCCCGCGCATCCTCGCTATTTAAGTGAATGCTATCCTTTATTTCTAGATCCCCGGCAGGACTAGTCGTGATATGTTTGTTTTTGGTATTCCTAAATATAGGATATTGGTTAGGCTCTCTGTTGTTTTCTTCTTTAAAGAGTTTCCTTAGGGAATATACAATAGTTTCCCACTGGTTACTCATAGTTCCCTTGCATGATTTATTCCCTGTTTGTGTTCCAAATTCTCTTTTACCCGGAGCTAGATGGGTACTGGTGGTTTTGATATCACTTGTTGATTCTTGATTGTTAGCAGATGTTCTTTTTGTTTTTATTGACTCGGTTTGTTCTTTTTTCCTCTTTTCTTCTAATAGGAATTTTTAAATTCCTATTTGCACATCGAGTGTTTGATCCGAATTCTCCAAAATGTTGCCTAAATGGGCGAGGACCGAGTCCAGGATTTTTTGCAATGAGAAAAGAGATTTAGACACTGGAGTATAATTGTTCGTTAAGCTGGCAGTCTTAAACATAAAGAGATCTGGTGAATACTCCAGGAGGCCTTCTCGATCCGAGGATTTAAGTAGCGTGCTATTGTGTATGTCATCAGGCTCTATTTGTGGCCCGAGATCCATATCACTGTCTTTGGTGATGGTTTCTGGCCGTATGGGGTTATAGTCTGGGCTGTGTTGGACATTTGATAGGCCCAATGCTATTTGGCCAGTTGATTCTATTTCCAGACGTGAGTCCACCAGCTCCGTTAGAATGGTTTTTTGATCAGCCTCTGGAGTTTTTAGTGTGTGTTCTTTGTGGTGGTCTTGTATAATTCCCACTTTATCTTCCCCTTCCTCCTTTATAACAGCTACTATAGCTGAGTTTGACAGATTTTTTGCTATTTGTCCATCAGTGATTATGTTGTAAAGTACTTTCTTATTTCAGGGGTTCCTGTTATCCGTCCACTTTTTACTGCTTTATTAGAGGTCTTTCTGATTGCCTCTTCTGTTCCCATTCTTTTCATAAAGATGGTTCGTGATCTCAGTTTCTTGAAGGCCATTTCCCTGCACCGGGACTATTGGGAGTGTATTCTCCGATGGTCGGGTGATACTTGGGTTTTACACCGGGCAGGGGATTTGATTGTCTTCCTTCCTCTGGTCTCTGCTCACTAGACTCTGGCTGGTGCTAGTGCCCAGATCTCGGCGGGCTGAGGGCTGCGGGCTGCCGCAGCAGTGCGGATCGTTGCGGGCGGCTCGGTTTGGTTTTTCCAGACGGTCCGCAAGCCTCCCGACTCCTGCTCCTCTCCTCTCTGGTCGTGATTCAGACTCGCTGGTTCTGGTTCTACTCTCGTGAGCCCGTTCTGCTCTCGTGCTGAAGTGGTGGTCTGTAGTGCAGACGAGTAGGGCACGCACAACAGAAAGAGGCCACTCCCGACCTGGTAAAGCAGCCTCTGTTGAGTCTGCCACGGGTGTACACTCACCTTCTGCAGGGCTCCTGGCTCCCCTCTCACGCTTGCGAAGGTAGCAGAGCCGCCTCCCGGCCGTACGGCAGTGCTGCTGTGCTGCACCGTGCCGCGTTCGCTACACTCACAAGGCTTTTTGGGGCTGCACAGTCCAGTAGCCAGAGCTGCCGCTTCATCCTTCCTTCAGTCCGCTCGTGGTCGGCTCTCTTTCTCGCTGTATAATCCCGCTGCGTGGTCCCGCTGGTTACACAGTGCTGAGTTTGTGTGGGGCTCACAGGGCTCACAGTCCCGATCTGCGGCTCTGGTTGCGTCCCTGCTGAAGTCCGCTCCTCTCCGGTACTGCTGCCGCTTCCTATACCGCCACCTGAGCGCACAGCTCGCACTGAGCCCCCGCAGGCCCCACAGATCCACAAGATTATCGGACGCTGTCGGAGCCGCCGCCGCCTCTCTCCTGCCCGCGGTTCGCGGCTCCCAAGCTCGCAGTCTCGATCTCCCTCGTTCGCTGCTCTCTGCTCTCTGCTGCTCTCTACAGGCTCAGTCCTGGCAATAGGAGATTTGGCATTATCTGTTCGGATGGTGCTCTTGTGTTCATTGAGTCTTATGCGCATTTTGCGTTCTGTCTTGCCGATGTAAGCCAAACAACAAGGGCATTTTAACAAGTAGATAATATTCTGGCTGTTGCAGGTAGCCTTTACCCTTAATTTAATATTGGTTCCTTTGTTGGGGTGTTGAAGGGTGTTGCCCTTTATGATGGAGTTACATTTGCCACAGTTAAAACATGGTGTGGTACCTTTATAGTGTGGTTCATTGAGATTTTTGGTGGTGGTGGGAATTTGTTTAAGGTTTGTTGACCGTTGATATGAGAATCTAGAAGGTGTATCAAAGATGTATTTGAAATCAGTTTCAGATCCAAGCATAGGCCAATATCTTAAAATGATCTTCTTGATTAAATAACTTTGGGTGGAATATTTTGATATGAACACGCTCCTAGATTCTGCGGTGCCTTTGGGTTTGTTATTCAATAAAGTTAGTTGTGAGATTTTATCTGCTTACTTACTTGCATTTTTCAGGTTGTGTTCTGGATATTTTTGTATCCTAAATTTCTCAATGCATCTGTCTCGGCTTTCTTTGTATAACTGCTCAGTACTGGATATTCTTTTGAGTCTGAGTAGCTGGGAGTATGGTAAAGGCTCTTTGAGAGAAGGCTGATGAAAGCTATGAAAATGCAGTAAGTTGTTACAGTCTGTAGGTTTAGTGTGTACTTGAGTGATAAAGGTTCCATTGTCGTTGGTTACTCTGGTATCCAGGAAGGTGATTTGATCCTTGCTGATGGTTGATGTGAACTCAATACGATGAGCAACATTATTTAAATCCACAATAAATGCTTGTAAGTCCATAATGGATCCTTGCCACAGTATAAATATATCATCGATATATCTCCTGTATAGAACCAAATGTTATTTCCACTCACGTTTATTAAGGATATGGTCTAACTCAAATCTGTACATGTACAGATTGGCATACCTAGGAGCGGCACAATTGCCCATAGTTGTTCCGGAGCATTGAATGTAGTAGTTCTCAGACCATTTACAGTAGCTGTGGTATAGGATGAAGTGGATCAGTTCCATTAAAAGGATTATGAGGTCATCAGGTTTATCGCTGATCAGGAGAAAAGATTCAATGGCCTCCATGTCTTTGTCGTGTAGTATTGATGTATATAATGCTTTTACATCTATGGTACAATGGATGATTTCAGGAGTGAATTTGTCTTGAATGGTTTCTAAGATGTAGTGTCTCTTATATATGTACTCATGGATTGAACCGAGGGTTGTAGGTGTTTGTCTAGGTATCTACTGATCAGTTTGTGCAACGAGTTGATAGTTGAAACAATTGGTCCAAATGGAGGTATGGTTGCATGTTTATGAATCTTGGGGATCATGTAAATGTAAGGTATTGCAGGGTTGGTTTTTAAAAGATATCTTTTATCTTCTGTAGTAATGGTACCCTTTTCAATGGCGTAGTTTAAGATGTTTTGCAGAACTTTCATGAACTCATTAGTCGGGTCAAATGGTAAAGGCATATAGGTATTGCTGTCTTGAATGTGATCATTGACATTATTCTCATAGACATCAGAATCCCTGATTACCATTTCCCCCCCTTTGTCAGCCTGACGGATGGTAATTTCTGTTTTGGCTGCTATTTGTATGAGTGCCTGTAGCTCTTTTTGGATGATGTTGCTGTTTTTTGATTTTTTTCTGGCTGGATATTTTCCTCAATTTTTTTTAAGCGTAAAGGTTTTCAAATGCGTCCAGCCCTATATGGCTTACTGGGGCCATAAATGTGTTTTTATTGTGTAATCCCATCAAATTGTTATCTTGTGGTCTTTGTGTGGGTTCCACGATGTTATGGAACAAATTTTTCAGTCTTAATGCTCACATGAATTTAAACAAGCAAACCTCTGTATCAAGAGGGTTAGAATGGTGCGTTGGAACAAACGATTATCCTTTTTGTAAGGTTCTCATTTGAAACTCCGTAGTGCACCCACAGGTTAACTTCACGACTACTGTACCACATTCACTTAGTATCATTGTAACATTTTTTATCATGTATACATGAAGTGCCTTACGCTGATACCCTGTTTAACTTTCATCCATAGTACATTATCCCCTGATGAAGGGCTTGTATGCCTGAAATTCATTGGGCACTTTGAATGAATTGACAATTCAAAGCACAAGGAAAGTTCAATTGAATTAAATTGATTATTGGATAAACTATGATGAAAATAAAAGAATTGACAATACTTACACTACTATGAACTGAGTGATATTTACCTAAGAATTAACTATTGAAATCAACACAGAGTGCAAGTAGGAGACACTCTCTTAGTTTAAGAGAGTGCAATCACGTCTACATTATCCTCATACTCAGGAGGACTTGCCAGATTGCATCACTAACCTTATTACCATACTCATCACGGCAACTCTACAGTCTAAAGGAGTGCGCTACTTTGTTCTTTTTCAAAATTGTAGAGAATTAAATTGGCATCCAAATTACCACTGTGTCCTTGAAGACCAGTTTAGGGACTGTTAGTAACCTAAAAACATGGACACCACTATGCATTGAGTGAGGTTGTGTGGGGTTATGTGGGGCTACCACAAACTGTTTATTCACATTTAGTCGCTGGTGTATTGAACTAAGTTCACTTGTGACACCTAGAGGCTTGAAAACACATCTTACAGTGCTAAGGCAGAGTCTTAATTTATGCATCAGCTGAGATGATCACCTGTACAATCTCAAGGAAGTGCTTCAGGCTGTGCCCTAGGAAGGCCTGACTACTAAGGCTAGTTCATGCCAAATAGGGCAGAGCTCTGAGGTGTGCTTGGGCCACCAAGTTGGTGGAGGTCATGCAAGCCTTTTCATCCCAAGATCCAGACCTTGTGGCTTAGGAGCCTCCTAGGATTTAGACTCAGATAAGAGCCATCTTAGGCTCCACTGGGTACAACAGAATATTTATCAAGGGATATGGTACCATTGTTGCACACTTTGACTGAGTTGAGTTCCTAGAAGCAGTCAAAGAAGGTAATCTGGATAGAGGTATGGCAAAAAGTCTTTGGCGCCCTGAAACAAGCCATGTCTTCAGCACCATACTCACACCTGACTTCACCAAAGAATCCCTTGTTAAGACAAATGCTTCAGAACATGGTTTAGGGGCTGTTCTCTCGCAGCTAAACAATGAGGGTCTGGACCAATTGGAAGCCTTCATCAGTATGCAGCTCCAACTAAGGGAACAAAGATAGAGAAGAATTAAGAGAGAAGCATTTGCAGGAGTCTGAGCACTAATACAACAAAGACATTACCTGTTTGGGAGTCATTGCCAGGTTCAGACAGACTACAGGCCCCTCAGATAGTTGATGCAAATGAGGGGTGAGAAGCTTATGCTGTTGAGGTGGTCCATATACATTATGGCGAAATATCGCTCTGGGACTAACCACACAAATTCCGATGGTCTTTCCAGGTTTTTCCACATTAGCTCTGAGAACTCCCATGGTGGGTAGGCCTCCCTGCCTTCTGCTTTGGCGGTGGGTGAACGCATGTTGGAAATTACAGTCTTTTGCATGGAGCACCCACAGATTTTTGCCTTGACTATTTTTGCTGGCTGTAGAACTCTGTGCACTTTACACCTACCAACTATGAGTAAATTGCCTGTGCTCCCCCTTTCAACATGGATTAAATGGTCTTCCCCCTAATTGCCATTTTTAATTTACCTATAAGTCCCTAGTATATAGTACAATAGTTCGTCCAGGGCCTTTAAATTAAATGTCTCAAGTGTGCTGCAGCACCCATTGTGCCACCCAAGTCAGTGACAGTCCAAACATGACTGTAGATATACTATTGTAGCATGGCTGCGCAGTATTAAAACTGCAAATTCGACCTGTCAAAATATGCCCTACCTTTTAAATATTAATAAATCCCTCCTAAGTAGGCCTTACTGTCCATATGGCAGGTTGTATGGCATTTACAAGTAGGACAGGTAAAAGTGCATTATTAAACAATCATACATTCTCTGGCATTGCCCTGAGAATTTAGAACTCCCTACCTGTAGATTGATTCCCTCAACATTTGCCTTCAAAAGGGAAGTGAAAGCCCTACTGATGAGCACTGCAACAAACTTGATGAGTTTCACCTTTTTCACTATCTTGTTTTGCAGATTTAGCTACCACCTGGAATATGTTACGGCCCAGTCCTGCCTGCCAATATGTCATTTGTGTACTTGATGTATATTGCTTTACTTTTCTCTCACCACTAGCTACCTATGTCTTGCACAGCCTGTATGTAAAGCACTCTGATACCCGATTCGGTCATGTTCGCGCTATACACAAAACTTTATATAAATAAATAAATTAATAAATAAATAAATAAACATATCATTACAATAAAATGGCCCAAAAAGCTATTTTTACTGTAGCATGGTTGGTTGTTCCATAGGAAAGCATTGGAATATAATATTATATTTAATATTGTTATCATCCAGTTAGGAAACAGCTACAGATTTTATGTTTGGACTTTTTGAAATATTTATTGCATGCCTAATTCACATCTGAAATCAGGTGTGTTGGAAATATTTTAGAAAATGTACTTTTGGAAAGTTACCTCTTCCCTGCCTAAAGCCACTAGAGGCCAATTTGTTTGAGCTGCAACTGTCCCCTAGGAGCTGGATAGCCCCCTTGATGAGGTGTGAACTTGCTCTCAGACCAGGGTCAAAAGGCCTTGGGTGTGGGGAGTTGTTGATTTTTGCTTTGACATATTAGCTTATGTGCGGGGCCCAGGGACCAACATTATTTCAAAGAGGCCTACCCTGTCAGAAGGAAATGTAGCTATTGTCTGGGCATGCCTCTGCTCTGTTCCCCTAGTCAGGTAGACTCCAATCCTAGTGAGAAAAGGGCTGCATCTAGGACTGGTTTAGAGTGACCACAGAGGAGAGCTTGTTAATTTTCCTGGGCACACCATTGGGATGTGCACACATGCATTACACATTGGTAAAAGGGTTTCACCATGATGGATTTAGGCAGGTAGGGACACTGTGAGATTGTTTATGGTAGGGCACACAGAAAGTGCTGCAAAAGTATTTAGTGTTGTCCATTGAAACATTTAGCCTATGGTTGGGGAGCGGCCTGGAGTTGCCCCACTCACAGACTGTTGCCAGGCATATATGTGGCACCCACAGTACCCATCTAAGAACCTGTTCTTGACCTGTGGAAGAACAAGAGAGGACTGGACATTCTGGCTGTGACCTGAGAAGAGCCTAGAACACTAGACCTGCTCTCCCTCTAACGAGATGATCATTTCCCCACACAAAGTATTGCTGGGGTTGTGGGTTTTGGAAGAATTGTTTGTGCATCCCCATTTGGAAGGGGATATAACCATGGGTTATGTCTGTGGAAATGGTCTATTTCTGTTTCTGCTCAGGGGTTTGATAAGTCTGAAGTTAGAAACCATCACTGGATGAAAAAGCCATGCCAGCAACAAACCATTTCTGGACGTGGAATTTAAATTTCTGTTGCTGAGAGTTTCCTGTCAAAGGCTCCACTGGACCTCATCCAGCGGCTATTAAACTATTTGCAACCCTCTTGGGCCACAGCCTGTTGCTGCCTTGCCCTGCTTAGTATTTTTGTCTCCTTTCAGATACTAAACTCCCGATTGGGTCAAATATGGTTTCTGTATCCGACCTGGCTCCATCATGGTCAGCCTTAACTTGCACCTGTGTACTGATCAAGTACAACCAGATGATTGCTGCTAGCACATAATGCTTTTCACCACTTTTTTCAAGTTTAAATCTTAAACATTCATAACTCAGGTTTCCCTTGTTTGTTTGTTTATTGTTGTTTTGATGTAATTTTATTTATTGAAATATACTCTATTTTCTTAAATAGTTGTTTTTTTCTTGTGTTGTGCTTCGACTTTATACCTGTTTTGGAACTTCATAAATACTTTACATATTGTCTCTAATTTAAGCCTGTCTGCTCTGTTTCATAACTAAAAGGGACTGAGCTCTGTTTAAAATAGTGAGTTAAGTGAGTCACCCTAACAGGCACTGCGGTTATTATTAGAGTTTGTTGCCTCTCCCCCTCATCTAATACCCCAATTTTCGACAAACCCCATCACTGGTATCTCACCCATCTGAGAACTTGATGTTCTGCACCCCTTGAAGTGTAACCTACAACCCAGTGATCCCACAAGCATATGAGTGGTTCAAGCTAACTTGTTTACTGTAATCTGCTTTCATCTAGATGATTGATGCCTCACACGACTTAGAACGGCATGTCTTTGTGTCCCCATATATGAGCCGTTGGTGTCCTACACCTTCTGTACAAGTGACAATTTGAGGTTGATGTATGCAGCTGATGAGGTCATATTCACATGTGTTTTTGTACTCCGGCAAACTTCCAGGATTCATGAGAGGAGTAGGAGTGTAACAAGGGCGAGGAAAAGTAATCAACTGCCGCTCATGCGCTGTGTGGTAGTATGAGAATTCCATCTGCAGCAAAGGGCTTTTTTTCTTTGCATTTAAAAAAATGCTCCACCATATTCACATACATATTTTCTAGTAAACCATTTAAAAAAAAAACTGAGCAAATTCACTCAGTCCTACATATAACAAAGGTAGTCACTCAACACTGTCAATACAGTCAGGGGTATATTATCAAGGGGGTTTATCTCCGCTTTATTGGCTTTAAAAGCCAAGAAAGCAGAGATAACATTATCTCCCTATTACCTAGCTGTCGCTAACACCAGTTAGCGACAGCTAGTAGGAGATAGCGACCATCTTGGGCCCCACTTTGCATGTCAGTGATATTTATCACTAATGACATGCAAAGTGGGCGTGCCAAGATGTTAGCGACTGGAAACAGTCGCTAACATCGCTATCTCCTATTACCAACTTTTGGAGATATTCGCGCTAAGCGCGAATATCTCCAAAAGCTAACACCTGCCCTGAGCAGTTCTTAGCCATGTTATCCAATGGGAGGTGGATAACATGGCTAAGAGCATTAGCTCGGTAATGTATGAATATCGCTGACTTTTCAGCGATATTCATGCATTGCGGCCGATTTTTATCGCATTTGCGATAGACCTTGGTAATACCAAGGTTTATCTGCAATAAAAATCGCCTCAGCTCAGCGGTAAATATTTGTCTCGATAATTATCGCTATTGCTTGGTAATATGCCCCTCAGTTCCTCAATAGCCTTCATATTCCTTTCAATCATTTGCTTTATTCCACCATGAGAACACACAATGCTCTGTAGCAATGATACATTTAACAGGAGATCTCACAAAATACACCCCTGAGGAGGCGGTGGGCCTAATTATCTTGTACTCGTCTTGTTCTCAGAAATGCAATTAAACATGATGTACATACTGCCTGAGTTTTTCCAGGATGCGGTGCCTCCCAGCACACAGAAACTGCAATTGTTAACATTGAAAAAACAAAAGTTGATATTTGAGAGAGTACACATCTTTGTGTATTACAGTCAATTACTGAAGTTATTTTGTCTAGGGGATGACGTTCTAACTACACAATGACTTAATCAGCAGAAATTCAAGAGCAACTCAAAACCCTTCTAGAGTGGGACATGATCCTAGAGTATGGTTACATTGCTATGTATCATTTACAAACCAAATAAAACATGATCCAGTGTATTTAGAGATAATAGTTCAAACACACACGTGCATTTTCCTTTCTGTTTGCAAGATTATCGTTAGTCAAATCATAACATAGTGTTTTACAAGTAAAAACATAATGATTTCCCAAATAGACCTAATACAGAACAAATTATAGCCATGCAAAGTGCTTTTCTGTGCTCTGGGTAAAAGCAGGAATACAAGTCATATTTATGAAGTGAATCGGGAACATTAACACAGCAATCATTTGTGTGGTGATTATATGGACGTATGTTCTATAATGGCTAGTTTAAAAGCATTAATATTAGGTGTTAAATAGATTGCATTCAATGTGTTCAATATTAAAAAGCAAATCTTCCAAAAAACGGAAATGGGGTAGCTGTAGTCTAATTTAACAGTCAGAAATAGGATTATACATGTGATACAAGAGTTGACATAATCCAAAGAAAAAACAAAAGCTTGTCAATGAAAACATTCAGAATGTGAAAAATGTTTAGGAAAAATGGAGTGAGGATTGGTGTTGTCAATAGCACCAGAGTGCATCTGTCAGTTAGACCCACTCAGCTTTCCAGCCAGATATAGACCCCCTTCAGCCCATTCTTTGATCTAGTATGAAATGGTTCTGTAGTATGCAAGGTTCTTTTGTGTGCAGGAGTTCCTGGTGCACATTAGAGTCTTTTTCGTGAGAGAGAGAGAGAGAGAGAGAGAGAGAGAGAGAGAGAGAGAGAGAGAGGGAGGATGCTCTTTTTTTTCCTGTGCCAACTTTTAAGGTGTTTAATTAGCCCTTTTTCATAGGGTCCAGCCCCCTGAATGTATCGGACTGTGCACAACTTTGGTTCAACACTGAAACACTTGTATGCTTCATATTGGATGATAACGCTATTAAAAATGAAAATGAGCCTTTTTCAAAAGCCCACTTCTGTCACTCTTCTTTTGCACAATGGAGTTTTTTTTTTTTGCCAAAGTGAAGTAATTAATGTTTTTGAAAGTTGTAAAAATGTTGCTTGCAACATCTGCCAGCTGTATTGTTCATAATCTAGTTATGAAAATTAATAACTATTTTCAGTACACCTTGCACAATGTAAAGGGCAGATATTAATGCCAAATGAACTAAACAAGGCTTAGAGTACTCCAATGTTTGTAATGAATGCTCCCAAATAAGCATACATGAATATTGGTTTTTATGTTGTATCTGGTTGTTTGTATCACATATTTTTATGAATATTTTTATGGAGACTAGGCTTGGCGTGTGCCTCTCAGAGTACACTAATAATGGCAATTATTTTATTTACTCTTTTTTCCTATAACGCTTCTTCACCGAGTGGTTCGAGAGATCTTTATATTATAACAGCAGTTACACATTATAAGACATAATATGCATACAAGTAGTTTCAATTTCAAGCTATGTCTTGTAGTTGCAGAATAGATCACCTGGGATGATCGACATGAGACGCGCCCCCACTCTGCACATCTTCAGGATGACCCTCAAGACCTGGCTCTTCGACTGACCGGAGCTGCTCCCCCCTCACTCCCAGCGCCTTGGGACCCTCACGGGTGAGTTGCACGCTTAAAATCCCCTGCTTGATTGATTTTGATTGGGCTGCAATGCTTAGGGATAGATCAATTAAACAAAAAAACCTACATCTTTGAACTACCCCGTATAGTACCTAGAATGCAAACTATATTTTGCGCTCTTTCTTTAGGGACTATAGCATTTCTCCTAATGGAATATGTGATGGAGAGAAACGAATTTATGCAAAACAGGTATTCACACAACAAGGAAACGTTTGGAAAATGCCAATTGTTCTACATGGATAAGACCTCCTCTTGTAGCTGGGCATAAGTTCTAGCACGTGTAATTTTAAAACATGAGCCCTTGCGAATGGCAATGCATCTAGTAGCGCCTATTGGCTTAAAGAAGAACCAGCGACCTTTTACAAGGATCAGACAATGGAACTAGGGGCTAGATGTAGGTAGGCTTTTACCGGTCGGTAACAGCCGAAATCGGCCGTTACCGACCGGTAAAAGCCTTTTCCTATGTAGGAGGCTATTTTACTGATTTGGTAAATAACGAATCTGTATTTACCGATTTGGTATTTACTGAATCATCATTTACTGATTTGGTATTTACCGAATCGGTAAATGATATGTAGGGAGCACTGTAAACAGTGCTTCTGGGCGTTAAGAATTCGTTATTTACCACCAACTATTAGTTGGTGGTAAATAAGGAATTCCTATGTAAAAGCATAAATGTGCATTTACACCTGTGCCATGTGACAGACATACATGCCCTTAGGTCATGTATGTATGCCATATGTGCACACCAGCACTAATCAGGGGTGCAACAGGGTGTCAAAGTGACACCCTGCCACCCTTGACTTCTTCACAATTTTACCGAATCGGTAATTACCTATTCGGTAATTGACAATCTCCAGGCCCATGGAAATGAATGGCAAATACCGAATCGGTACATACCGATTCGGTAAATACCGAATCTTACCGATTTGTTATTTATTACCGAATTACTACCTACATAGGATTTACTGAATCTAAAATACCGAATCAGTAAAATTCGGTATTTTAGATTCGGTAAATCCTATTTACCTACATCTAGGGCCCGATGTAGGTGGCAAATACCGGTCGGAAACGGCCAAAATCGGGGGGCCAGTATTTACATATTCGGTATATTTACCGAATCAGTAAATTTACAGAATCTTTAGTATTTTTACCGATTCGGTATCTTCCAGATGTAGGTGGGACTCTTCTGAGTCCCACAGGCCTTTCAGATGCGGTATTTTAACACCCAATCCAATTGGGTGTTAAAATACCGAATCCAGGTGTGCATGCACATGTGTGCATGCACACCTATGCCATGTGACAGACAGACATGCCCTTAGGGCATGTCTGTGTGCCACATGGCACACAAGCCAGTATTGGGGGTGCTAGAGGGTGTCAAAGTGACACCCCCTGCACCCTTGCAGAAATCGGTAATTACCGAATCGGTAAATACCGATTCGGTAATGCCCATTGATTCCTATGGGCTTCAATGCCCATGGGAATCAATGGGCATTACCGATTCTGTATTTACCGAATCGGTAAATACCGATTCCGTCCGATTCGGTAATTTTTAAAATAAAATTACCTACATCTGCCCTTCTCTTTTTTACCACTTCTTAAATACCGATTCGGTATGAATCGGTATTTATGAAGTGGTAAAAAAGATTTACCTACATCGGGCCCCTAGTCCTAGGAATCTTGGGCCAGATGTAGGTAAAAGGGATTTTCCGATTTCAGAATACCGAGGCGGGCCGAATCGGTATTCTGATATCGGAAAACGAGATGTAGGAAACAAACAGCGAAATAATACCGAATCGGTCGGCATCGGTAATGTGATTCGCTACGTACCGAATCGGCACGGACCGAATCGGAAATTACCGATTCGGCTGCCACCGAATTGGAAGTAGCCGAATCGGCTACCACCGAATCGGAAATAGCTGAATCGGTAAAATCCGATTCGGCAATTACCGAATCGGAGGTATAAAAACACACCTATGGCCAAAAAGCCCATAGGAATGCATTGCACAAACCGAATCGGTGAAATCCGATTCGGCTCTTACCGATTCGGTAAAATCCGATTCGGTTTTTACCGATTCGGTAAGAGCCGATTCGGTAAAAGCCGATTCAGCCAATGAGGTGGATCCCCCCTCCCCCACCCAAACAGGGAGTGGCAACCCTGGCAGGTGCAGCTAATTAAGAACTTTCTGGAGAGCAGACCTGAGCTGAACACTCACAGTTAGCAGCAGTGGGAGTAGGAGGTAGAGAACTGTTCAGATCAAGATGGCAAACCCCAGTGACAGCCAGAAGGCCAGCCAGAAGAGGAAGCCAAAGTTCAGCAGCACCGAGCTGCAGGTGTTGGTGGAGGAGGTGGTGAGGGTGCACAGGCAGCTATTCGGGAAGCTGTCCCTTAGTGTGCCGGACAGCACTAAGAGGAGGCTGTGGAGTGAAATTGCAGAAAGGGTCAGTGCTGTAGGTGTCACCCCCAGGACCCTTGACGAGCTGAAAAAGCGCTACTATGACATCCGCAGCCTGACCAAACGTAAGATGGCTGAGATCCAGAGGCAAGCAGAAGCAACAGGTGGAGGCAGGAACCCGGCGCCTCCCCTCACAGAGCTGGAGGAACTGGTGTCCAGCACCATCAAGAGGGAGAGCGTGACCAGAATCGGGACCCTGGACAGCTCAGCCAGAGCTACAGCTACAGGTAAGAAGCATGCGCATCATGACACACCCTACCAGACACCTCCCCATTAGACACAATGCACGGCCAAACCCCAGCCCAGTACTGTAAGCAACATACAAGAGTAAAGCATCATGGTATATGTAGTCAGCAGAAGGTAGCAAAAAATGGCAGTGCAGAATGACAAGATAGTAAACAGTGGAACACATTCGAAGGAGATGCAAGGACATGTGCAATGCTTTATTTGTACTGACTGTAATACATCGGCACTGCATTTACAAATGCTTCTTTATACCTAGGGGCACCATCAGGCGGAGGACCACAGGCAACAGAGGCAGCTGCAGCAACTACCAGTGCTGTCGCAGGGCCAAGCACGAGTCAGGCTGCCGAGGAGGAGGAGGAAAACACCATCGGGCTGGGTAGTGAGGGAGACCTGGCTATCGACTATGACCTATTGCACTCCCCACAAATGCCAAGCACACCACCCTTGATGTTCTCCCCAGAGAACTCCCCGACAAGGGACCACCATGCACCTACACCACCTCCTGCCACGATTATGGCTGTGGCTCCAGGAAACCCAATCATGGGAGCAGGGGCTCAGGCCCCGGCCAGCACCACACCCACACCAGTGGCACCCCAGCCCACTCAGCAGGCCGGCAGCAGCAGTACCCGTCGCCGTGCCATTCCCAGCACTGCAGCGCCAGCACCGGAGGGCAGTGTCTTCCTGGGCCTTGAAGGGAAGATGGTGAAGATCCAAAGGCAGCAGGCAAAGTCCATCATGGCCTGCCAACGCCAGCTCAGGCAGCACAACCTGCAGATGGGGGAGATGGCGACAGGATTCAAGGCCTTTGTAGATAGCAACAAGGAGGTAGCAGCAGGTCTAGGCAGGCTAACCACTGCCATTACCCAGTTATGCGGGAGGCTAGAGGAGCATGAGCTCTCGCGCAGGCGGGATGCCCGCGTGCTAAACCGCTCCATGAGCCGCCTTGCAGCTGCAACGGCGCAACTCTGTCAGCGCAGTGCCAACATGGAGTCAAGTCTCACCAAAATACCGCGGAGTTAACAAGGGGAATGGCCCGCATCACTACGGCAATGGAGGCCATGATTATCTCTAACACTGCCGCAAATCCTGCCCTGGACCTGGGGGATGCTGGGGACAGCAGCAGCCACAGCAGCCCGGTCAGCGCTGCGTCAGAGCCACGCAGGAGCACCAGGCGCTCCGCAGAAGCCGCTGGCCATCCTGAAGGGGGTGAGGGACACCCCAGTGGGGCTGCCAAGCGCTCAAAGAAGTAGGCTTGCAAGGGCGGGTGAGGCAACCTGGACCTTAGACTTTTGTTTTCCGAGCTGTTACACTATTTTGTTTTGTTGCACATCAGTGCAGTAACTGTGTTGCAACAGTATTAAAATTTGCTTTTCACCACAACCATTTACCTGTCTGTGCATCTGTACTCACTCAGAAATAGTTTTCTGTAATCTCCTCACGTCTGTATCTGCCATCACTTGGCGTAGACACCCCAGCTGGCTGTGTTAGTGGCACAGCTTCGTCGTCGTCATGGTCCTCGTAGTCAGACAACTCCACCTCAGTGCCCTTCTTCACCGCAAGGTTGTGTAACATTGCACATACAGCTATGATCTTGCAGCAGGTGATGGGGGTATACTGCCTTGCACCTCCACTCTTGTGCAGGCATCTGAATCGACTTTTCCAGATGCCAAAGGTCCGTTCGACGACATTCCTTGTGCTTTTGTGGGCCCGGTTATACCTCCTTTGGCTGGGTGTGGAGGGGTTGAGGTAAGGGGTGAGTATGAATGAGCGGAGGGCATATGCACTGTCGCCTGGAAGGGAAAGGAGTAACATTACACACATGCATACATGTATTACACCTAGCTACTTTGTGTTATGGGGGTCTGATGATGTGTCTCACCTAGGAGGTATCCTTCACCAAATTCGCCAGCCATCAGCCGTG
Source organism: Lissotriton vulgaris (assembly GCF_964263255.1). Taxonomy (NCBI): domain Eukaryota; kingdom Metazoa; phylum Chordata; class Amphibia; order Caudata; family Salamandridae; genus Lissotriton; species Lissotriton vulgaris. The sequence continues at coordinate 1,648,612,395 of NC_141694.1, forward strand.
CATAGATGCCGCTCTGTTGGAAAATATAGGAGTCGTGGGTACTCCCTGGAAATTTTGCTACCAGGTCTGTGATGGTGCACTTCGCATTGCAGATCACCTGCACGTTGATGGTGTGCGTAGATTTCCGATTGCGGTATATGTATTCTGTGTCCGCTGGTGGGCATATCGGAATGTGCGTGCCATCTATGCAGCCAATGATTTGGGGAAATTGTGCCATCTGGTAGAAGTCAGCTTTAGTTTGTAGCAGTTCTGCGTGGGTTGCAGGGAACGAGATGTATTGGTCCATCCTGTGTATCATGGCGTCAAGGAATGTGTGGAAGAACCTTGACAGGCTGCTCTGGGTCACTCCTCCTGCCGCTGCAACTCCACTTTGATAGCTGCCAGACGCCAGCAGGTGTAGGCTGCATAGCACCTGGACGTGTGCTGGGATGGCGTGTGCCCTTGGGGTGGGGTGGTCCAACAATGGTTTGAGGTCCCTGATGAGCTCAAGTATGGTGTCAGAGTCCAGCCTGTATCTCTGTAGGATCTCAGCCTCTGTGAGCATGAACAGGGTTATCCTCTGTCTGTAGACCTGTTCATTTCTTTGCCATTCCCTCTGTCCTTCCTGCTGTAGCCGTAGCCGCCTCGCAATGACATAAAAAGCTGCCATCCTGCAAGTTGCAATGCATTTTGGGGCTGTTTTTATGGGTTGGAGTTGGTTACCACCTGATTGTAATCCATAGTAAATACCGAGTGAATTCTACCGATTTTGAGCCGAAATCGGTGTTTCTGTGCCTCCCTACATCTCCCCATCTGTCCGAATCGGTAATTCTACCGAATCGGTAGGTTCTCCGATTCGGCTTATGTCCGAATCGGTTCATCTACCGATTCGGTACATGGACCGAATCGGATAATTTCCGAATCGGTTCATCTACCGATTCGGTACATGGACCGAATCGGATAATTTCCGAATCGGTGTCACTACCGATTCGGTACATGGACCGAATCGGATAATTTCCGATTCGGTGTCACTACCGATTCGGTACATGGACCGAATCGGTATTTGCATCCGATTCGGTGTATTACCGATTCGTTACATATCCGATTTTCGGTATGTACGTATCGGATTCTTTCCCATTCGGTACTCATTCCGAATCGGTTTTCGCTCCGATTTTGAGTTTTTTCTTTGCCCTACATCTCGATGGCTGTTTACCGATCGGTAAGGGCCCAAAATCGGGATTTTCGGCCGTTACCGATCGGTAACGGCCTACCTACATCTGGCCCCTTGTCTCAGTATTACTGCCTTCTCTTACTACTTACCTATCATTTTTTGTTGTACTTTACAGTTTTTTAACCTGTATTATCATGTGTTCAATTCATTCATATTTATTCGGTTGATAAAACAGCCATAAAAGAGTACAAAAAAATAATCACTATAAGAGCCATTGCTAAACATGTGCATAATAAATAAAAGTCAATAAAACAGATCAACCCAGCCTAAAAGCACAGTACATCAATTAATTGGGTCTTGATCTCCTTGACGCCAAAGCGGCTTGCAGAAATGATGAAACAGCAATAGTAAAATGTTCATTAATAAACATCTGGAGATAAAAACATAGCTGACCTTACTTGGTTAAAATTAAAAGACTTCAACAGGGGAATTAGAAACTGCTTCCTACGCCAGCAGAAATAAGAACAAAACATGACAAAGTGCAGAGTGTTCTGCGGAGACTTATTGTCGCAGACGCAGGACGGCCTAGCCTTAGGCCGCGTCCATCCACATGGAGGTGCCAAAAGATGATGAAGTTGGATAAACCTAAACTTGGCCAATAATAACCTATCTTGCTGCGAATGGACCTTGGCTAGATGCGGCTCCATCCCTTGCACAATTGTCCACAACATGTGACCCCGCACTGATGGTTTCTGCAGCTCGTGGAGATCTCCCCACACAAGAAATATCCCAAAAATGATTATGTAATTAAGTCAGCCACAATAAATGAACCAGCCGGTCACAATCAGTTGATATGATCCTTGGCTTACCTTCCAGTGTGCAGTGGACAAGGTAAGCGTAAAACTGCAGCTCCACTGATCTAAGTGTATTGCGATGATGGAAAGGCTGGAAATAGACATACTAAACATCAGCACCTGAACATACACTTCCCCTGAATCTCCTGAACCCTTACATTGTTTGAGAATTGCTGTGGCCATTCGTGAGCTATCGAGTAAAAGTTTTGTCGTGGTTCAGAGTGTCCTTAGTAAGCAATTGAGATACATTGTTTTGCAGCCTCAACCTTGCTATCAGCACTTAGAAAACTAATGACAAATATTTGTTTTTCTTCGAAAATGAGTTTGCAAGCTTGGAGCAGAACGCAGAGAAGTAAAAGCATGTTCGAAACCAAACTTTGCTGAGTGGAAGTACTGAAACATTATTGAGCTATAATGGTTTCACTTATTTGGATCCTATTTACATAAAGGAATGGAAAATATTTGCTTCCCTTTAATAATGTATCAATATATACAATCAATCAATCAATCAATCAAGGCATTTATAGAGCGCACTACTTACCCGGAGGGTCTCAAGGCGCTTGGGGGGGGGGGGGGGGGGGGGGTGCCGCTACTGCTCGATCAGCCAGGTCTTGAGTTTCTTCCTGAAGGAGAGGTGGTCTTGGGTCAGGCGAAGGTCGGGAGGGAGGGCGTTCCAGGTCTTGGCGGCCAGGTAGGAGAAGGACCTTCCTCCTGTTGTCGCTCTTCGGATGCGGCGGACGGCGGCGAGGGCGTGGTTGGTCGATCGGAGGTGGCGTTTGGGAGCGTAAAAGTTGAGGCAGTTGTTGAGGTAGCTCGGGCCTTGGTCGTGTAGGGCTTTGTGTGCGTGGGTGAGGAGACGGAAGGTGATTCTCTTGTTGACGGGGAGCCAGTGCAGGTCTCTCAGATGTCCGGAGATGTGGCTGCTCCGGGGGATGTCGAGGATGAGTCTGGCTGAGGCGTTCTGGATCCGCTGGAGTCTCTTCTGGAGCTTGGCGGTGGTTCCGGAGTAGAGGGCGTTGCCGTAGTCCAGTCGGCTGTTGACGAGGGCCTGGGTGACCGTCTTCCTGGTCTCGGTGGGGATCCACCGGAAGATCTTTCGTAGCATGCGCAGGATGTTAAAACAAGACACGGAGACGGCGTTGACTTGTCTGGTCATGGAGAGGGAGGAGTCCAGGATGAAGCCCAGGTTGCGTGCGTGGTCTGTCAGTTTGGGTGCGGTGCCCAGGGCGGGGGGCCACCAGGAGTCGTCCCAGACGGAGGGCGAGGAGCCCAGGATGAGGACTTCCGTCTTGTCTGAGTTCAGTTTCAGGCGTCATCCGCTCGGCTACGTCTTTCATCCCTTCAAGGAGGTTGGTTCTGGCGGCGGCGGGGTCGTTGGTCAGGGAGAGGATCAGCTGGGTGTCGTCGGCGAGGAGATGATGTTGAGGTTGTGTTGGCGTGCGATGGCCGCAAGGGGGCTCATGTAGACATTGAAGAGGGTGGGGCTGAGCGAGGAGCCCTGAGGAACGCCGCAGATGACTTCCGTGGCTGCAGATCTGAACGGTGGTAGGCGGACTCTCTGTGTCCTTCCAGCGAGTAACGAGATGATCCACTCCAGTGCCTTCTCCTGGATTCCGATGTTGCTGAGGCGCTGCACTAGGGTGCAGTGGCAGACAGTGTTGAACGCCGCGGAGAGGTCTAGGAGGATGAGGGCCACTGTTTCACCGTTGTCCAGCAGTGCTCAGATGTCATCGGTGGCAGCGATGAGGGCGGTCTCGGTGCTGTGGTTGGCTCGGAAGCCAGACTGTGAGGGGTCGAGGGATCCATTCGTCTCGAGGAAGGCGGCCAGCTGCTTGTTGACGGTCTTCTCGATGACTTTGGCTGGGAACGGGAGGAGCGAGATGGGGCGGTAATTCTTGAGTTCGGTGGGGTCCGCTGTTGGTTTCTTTAGTAGAGTGCTGAGTTCGGCGTGCTTCCAGCTCTCAGGGAAGGTGGGGGTGTCGAAGGAGGAGTTGATGATGTCCCGCAGGTGGGGTGCGATGACAGCGTCGGCCTTGTTGAAGACGTGGTGGGGGCACGGGTCGGTCGGGGATCGGGAGTGGATAGAGTTCATCGTGCAGATGGTGTCTTCTGTGTTGATCTGGGCCCAGGCGCTGAGGGTGGTGGTGGGGGGCGTTGGTGTGGTAGTTGGGAGCGTTGTTTGTGGGCTGAAGCTGTTGTGTATGTCCGCGATCTTGTTGTGGAAGTAGGAGGCGAGGGAGTTGCAGAGGTCTTGCGACGGGGTGATGTCGTTGTTTCCGGCGTTGGGGTTGGAGAGCTCTTTCACGATGTTGAAAAGTTCCTTGCAGTTGTGTGCGTTGTTGTCCAGCCGGTCCTTGAATGCTGTTTTTGTGGTGGCGCGGATCAGTTGATGGTGCTTCCGGGTGGCGAGCTTGAGGGTGGTCATGTTGTCCGGTGTTGGCTCCCTTCTCCAGGCTTTCTCAAGGGCTCTGCAGTTTTTCTTGGAGCTCTTGAGTTCGTCGCTGAACCATGGGGCCTTCTTGCTGCCGGGTCTGCTAGGCGGGGTCCTCAGTGGGGCGAGGTCGTCTGCGCAGTTGCTGATCCACTTTGTGAGGTTGTCGGCGGCCTGGCTGGGGTTCGCTGAGCTGGCGGGAGGGTGCTGGCTCAGGGAAGCGGCGAGCTGGTCTGCTGTGATCTTGTTCCAGTTTCTTCGAGCAACCTGTTGCTGGTGGTGGTGGATCGTGGATCTTCTGAAAGTGAAGTGGACGCAGCTGTGGTCCGTCCAGTGGAGTCCGGTGGCGTGGCTGAAGACGATGTCCTTGCTGGATGAGAAGACATTGTGTGTCCGGCGAGGTGGGTGGGGGTGGTCACCAGCTGCTTGAGTCCGAGGTTGGCGAGGTTGTCAAGCAGGGTGGTGGTGTTGCGATCGTTGTTGTTCTCCAGGTGGAAGTTGATGTCCCCCAGGAGGATGTAGTCAGCGGATGGGAGGGCGTGCGGGCTGATGAAGTCGGCGATGTCTTTGCTGAATTGTGTGCGTGGTCCCGGGGGTCGGTAGATGAGGGTGTCTCTGAGGGTGGTTCTGGGGTCCGTGTGGATCTGGAAGTGCAGGTGTTCGGCGGTTGTCAGGGTGTCGTCGGTGTTGGTCGTGATGCGGATGGTGTCCCTGTAGATGATGGCGATGCCTCCTCCCGTCTGGTTGCCTCGGTCTCGTCGGGTGATCTTGTAGCCCTCTGGTATGGCGATGGCGATGTCGGGCACTGAGGAGTCGTTCATCCAGGTTTCCGTGAGGAAGGCGACGTCAGGATCTGTGGTGTCGAGGAGGTTCCAGAGTTCGATGATGTGTCTGTGGACGGAGCGGGTGTTGAGTAGGATGCACTTGAGGTGGTTGCTGCTGGTGATTGGCTTGGCGGGTTCTGGTGCGGGGCAGGTCCGGATGCAGGAGAACTTGCAGGCGCGACAGCTGAAGGGTCCGTAGGTTCGTCTTGGGGCTGGCTCAGTAGCATCCCGGGGATCGGCCGGTGTTGAGTGCGTTGAGGGTGGCGGCGTCGTACGTCCGGCGGGTGGGCTGGGGTCCTCGGGGGCCAGGGGTCCTGGCACTGGGCGCGGTCCAGGCGCGGACGGGTGCAGACGGGCTTACCTTTGGCGCACCTTCGGCGCTCAATCGGTGCTTCAGCTGCGCGCGTCCGCTGTGCGGTCGCTTAGGGGGCGTCATAAGAAGGGGGACGGGAGGGCGGGTCTGCTGGGCTGGGCGAGCCGCTGGGCCAATGGGCCGGTGGTGGGCGGGGCCACAGGGGGCCAGCGGCGGGAAAAAGTGGCGAGCGGGCGGCTCAGCTGTGGCTGGGCCGCTCGTGGGTTGCAGGGGGGCGACGGAGTCGGTGGCGGCAATACATTTGTATTATATTTAAAGTAATGATTGGCACCAAAGCAAGTGAAACCAAGGTATTAGTGTGAGCTATATAATTCTGATGAATGTTTGTTATCTTACAGTTTTGCAAATGACCACTTGAAAATACATCAGTACCAGGGAAAGTGTATCCAGGGAAATAGAAGGTCGTAACCTTGTCGAGAAATAGTGTTACACTCAAAGCTTTGAATAATAGTTATTAGATCGATTTTATTTATGTTCGATTTTCAAGAATGTAAATTTTCCACTTAAAACACAGAGAATCTGAGACAGAGAAATATTCTGAAGGTATAGAAGTTATATAAGAGAGCATTTATGATTTAGCATCACAATAAGGTACTAGAGCTCTCTGTCTTATCTTTAGATAGCCACAAGTCCCATAGATGTTCCATGCCAATAAAGTGACATGTCAAAGTGATGATAGTGATGATATCCAGTGTCTCTATATTCTCTCATATCCCATTTGCCTTTCTCTGGGTATGCGGTTAACCAAGATATTGTCATCGCGCATGGTTGACTGTGGATACAGAGGAGAGCTGGACATTCATCACTCCCACTGGAACTGGACTATATGTTTACTGCTTTCTGACAATAACTTCAAGGCTCTAGAATCTATCGAAACATGGCTGTCACTCAAATGCATGTCACTACACCTCTTGAATCACATTTGCCAAAGCAATCTTCTATGCATTTGCCTTTTGCCAGGCTCAGCATACTCTTTCTGCACCATCACAGACATACAACCACAAGACCTGCGCGCCGCAGCTAGAAAAGAATCACAGAAGAGGACTGGGCTTCTGCCCTCTGTAAGCATCTGTCTAAGCACACCACCAACTTACTGAAAGTCATCAGGAAACTTAAGCACAACCCAACGGCAAGAGACTGACACAGGCTGGACAGTACACAGAAGAAAACAGGCTAGCGAAACAATACTTCAAGCAATTGAAACGCAAATGGAGATCAAGTCAAGACAACATAGGTAAAGACATCTTCAAATCCACCCTAAAACGCTATCACCAGCAGTTACGGAACACCAATCGCACAGCCTCAACAGTCCGCAGTTACACCTGCCCAAATGAAAGCAAGCAAATCTTCGCTATCATAAAGTATTTCATCATGCCTCCTGCTGCCGCAGCAACATCAACCTCTCAATCAATCAATCATATCACTTGTATAGCGCGCTACTCACCCAGAAGGGTCTCAAGGCGCTTGGGGGAAGGGGGCCGCTACTGCTCGAACAGCCAGGTCTTGAGTTGTCTCCTGAAGGCGAGGTGGTCCTGGGTCAGCTGAAGGTGGATGGGGAGGGAGTTCCATGTCTTGGCTGCCAGGTAGGAGAAGGATCTGCCTCCGGCGGTGGCTCTTCGGATGCGTGGTACGGCGGCGAGGGCGAGGCTAGCAGATCGTAGCTGGCGGGTGGCGTGTGGAAGGTCAGGCGGTCGTTGAGGTACTTGGGGCCCAGGTTGTGGAGAGACTTGTGTGCGTGTGTGAGGAGCCTGAAAGTGATCCTCTTGTTGACAGGGAGCCAGTGCAGGTTCCTCAGGCAGGTTCCTCAGGTGGCTGGAGATGTGGCTGCATCAAGGGATGTCTAGGATGAGTCGGGCGGAGGTGTTCTGGATGCGTTGTAGTCTTTTCTGTAGCTTGGCTGTGGTTCCGGCGTAGAGGGTGTTTCCGTAGTCTAGCCGGCTGGTGACGAGGGCCTGGGTGACCGTCTTCCTGGTTTCGATCGGGATCCATCGGAAGATCTTGCGGAGCATGCGGAGGGTGTGAAAGCATGAAGAGGAGACGGCGTTGACTTGTCTGGTCATGGAGAGGGAGGAGTCCAGGATGAAGCCCAGGTTGCGTGCGTGGTCTGTCGGCTTGGGGGCGGTGCCCAGGGCAGGGGGCCACCAGGAGTCGTCCCAGGCGGAGGGTGATGGTCCAAGGATGAGGACTTCCGTCTTGTCTGAGTTCAGTTTCAAGCGGCTGTTCTTCATCCACTCGGCGACGTCTTTCATCCGTTCGTGGAGGCTGGTTCTGGCGGTGTCGGGGTCTCTGGTGAGGGAGAGGATCAGCTGGGTGTCGTCGGCGTAGAAGATGAGGTTGAGGTTGTGTCGGCGTGCGATGGCTGCGAGGGGTCTCATGTAGACGTTGAAGAGGGTGGGGCTGAGTGATGATCCTCGCGGGACGCCACAGATGACTTCGGTGGCCTCGGAACGAAACGGGTGGAGGCAGACTCCCTGTGTTCTTCCAGCTAGGAACGAGATGATCCACTTCAGTGCCTTCTCTTGGATGCCGGTGATGCTGAGGTGCTGGACTAGGGTGCGGTGGCAGACAGTGTCGAACGCGGCGGAGAGGTCCAGGAGGATGAGTGCCGCTGTTTCCCCGTTGTCGAGAAGGGCTCGGATGTCGTCGGTGGCTGCGATGAGGGCGGTCTCGGTGCTGTGGGTGGCTCTGAAACCGGACTGCGAGGGGTCGAGGGATCCGTTCGTCTCGAGGAAGGTGGCAAGCTGTCTGTTGGCGATCTTCTCGATGACTTTGGCAGGAAAAGGGAGGAGCAAGATGGGGCGGAAGTTCTTGAGGTAGGTGGGGTCCGCTGTTGGTTTCTTCAGTAGGGCGCTGAGCTCGGCATGCTTCCAGCTCTCCGGGAAGGTGGCGGTGTCGAAGGAGGTGTTGATGACGTCTCGGAGTTGGGGTGCGATGGTGGAGTCGGCCTTGTTGAAGATGTGGTGGGGGCAGGGGTCAGTCGGAGATCCGGAGTGGATGTTGTTCATCGTGCGGGCTGTGTCTTCAGTGGTCACTGCGGTCCAGGTGCGGAGGGTGGCAGTGGGGTGCGTTGGTTCGACGGTTGGGTGGGAGGATGGTGTGCCGAAGCTGTTGTGGATGTCGGTAATCTTGCGGTGGAAGAACGAGGCAAGGGAGTCGCAGAGATCTTGTGATGGGGTGATGTCGTTGTTGCTGGCTACCCTTGCAATATTCTTTTGGAATTCTTCTGTAAGAAAATCACCTCCATATATGGCAACTTCGACCTTCAACCGGACGCTGAGGCAACTCAACTTCCCATCATGGCTAAACAACAAATACTGACCTCGTGCTGTCACCACAGTCAAAACCGCCTCTACCATAAGACCATCCACTTGGGGTGCCATCGGACCCTTGCATCCACTAAACCTTTATCAAAGGACATATATAAATCAGCATAGCACAAACACTCATCCTCAACACGTTCATTTGCTCAGCCATATTCCGGGACACCTGGAAACATGTCACCATCACCCCTTTGTTCAAGAAATCATCCGCTAACCCAGCCCCACTGTTGCGATACAGACCCATCCCCCTCCTAGCATACCCAGTCAAGGTCTTAGAAAAACTAATCAACGGATGCCTGACCGACCAACTCACTAACAACCAGATCCTAGATGACATGCAATCCGGATTCAAGACCAACCACTGTACAGAACAGCATTAATCTCTGCCACAGTTGACATCCACATCAGCGTATTTGACAGAAGAGAAACAGCAACCCTCATTCTCCTGGACCTCTTAGCAGCATTTGACAAGCTCTGACACCCCAATCTTCATCAGATGCCTGCACGAGATTGGCACCCAAGGACCTATTCTCCATTGGATCAGCTCCTTCTTAATGGACAGAACACAGGTTGTCAGTCTGGCACCAGTCTCCTCAGCTGCCTGCCAGCTTATTTGTGGAATGCCTTAAAGGTGTATCACTCAGCCCCACCCTCTTAAACACATACATGATCCCTCTAGCCAAGGTCATCCATGCACATGACATCAGCAACCTCTCCTGCACTGACGACGCATAACTCATACTCTCCCTCTTGGGCAAGACCCCAACACAAGAAACAAGTTTCCTACCTGGATGACCGAAGTCGCTAAATGGATGAAAGGCAACTGTCTGAAGCTCAATATAGGAAAGACAGAAGTAGTGATCTTCTGCCGTATCACCTCACCATGGGACTTCAATTGGTATGTAGCCAAAGAAGGACGCACACCAAGGATCCGCGCCAGGATCTTTGAGATCATCTTCATCAAATGCAAGCTGGACATGACCACAAAAGTCAATGCTGTCACTGCATCCTGCTTCCAGGCACTGAACATTTTAAGTAAGACCCTCAAATGGCTCCCAAGCGACACTAAAAAAATGTCACTCATGCCCTAGTCACAAGCAAGTTGGACAATGGGAACATCCTATATGCCGGGATCACCAAGAAACTCACCAGAAGACCACAAACCATCCAGAACGTGGTAGTCAGACTCATTCTCAACTTCTCACCCAGAACTCACATCAATATGATGCCTCAGGGAGCACCACAGGCTTCCAATACACAGACATACTAATTACAGACTCTTCACACAAACATTCAAGGCACTACACTTATTAGGTCCCACCTACCTGAACAAAAGCATCTCCTTCCAACAACCACCCAGACACCTCCTCACTACAGGACTCCTACTGCACACATCCCATGCATACTCAGACCCAGATCAGGATGGCAGCATCCTCTTACATTGCTCCTAAAGCATGGAATGTCCTCCCACTCCACCTCAGAGCCTCCTCCTCGCTTCTCGAACTCCGCAAGAAGCTGAAGACCTTCTTTTTTTAAACTAACCAACCTACCATAGGCCGGCTTGGTACATACATATGCTCAGCACCAGGTTACCCTCTTGGCTTGTAGTGAGCTTTACAAATACACATAACATAACACAACAATAAATGTTAACTCCAGAACCCATTCCTCCACACATAACCACGCCTAACTCGTAATTGAGAACCTAATAACCAGCTCACGTTTCTTCTTCCTATTTGAAATGTTTGTTGATGTATTCATAAAATATAACATGCAAAAATAAAGGTGCCATGTTCTACCAGTTTTACACAACACAACTAACAACAAATTTGTATTTAGGGCCAGATGTTAGACTTCTCAGCCTGGATGCAAAGACTGATCACTTTTACTACAGTGTTCAAGCTACCACTCACCTTCCAAGTACAACTTCCTTTTCTTCATGACTATGCTACAAGTATTAAAAACATATGTTACTCCCATGGCATTTAGTAGTTGTAAAAGTACAAAGGAATTACAGTGTTACAATTACTCCACAACAAGATAGTTTATTCATAAAAGCATTACTCTTCTTGTGAGTACAGGGACATACTATTAGTAAACCATGCTGTAGGTCGCATGCAGAATTAACGTCCTGTACATTTTGTCTAAATGCCAAGCACAAACATGCCAGACAGCTCCACTAAAGTGCCATAACCCTCTTTTGAAACTAATGATCGTAATCAAGATTTTAATTGTTTATCCTCAGAAGAATTCTGTGGTTAGTAATTCTTCTTCTGAAGGCAGGAATGCCTGTGATGTGGTTTCTGAAACGATGCAGCTGCATTCCCATTACTCGCTTTAATTTTATTTAAGTAGATTTTCATAGACATTTTAGATCCGACTAGCTGACTTTTAGTAAAGTTTGAAGCCACATGAATGAAAATGGTGTAATTTGTACTTTGAAGCACTTACTGATAGTGCTTACTTTTTAACAAAAAAACAAAATAAGTGGCCCACAAATTTTGAAAGGGGCCTATTGGTAGGACTTCCGAATGCGGGGGTTGCCAAATACCAGGACTAAATAGTTTTGATTCCCCATAATGCTTCTTTTATTCCACTATCCTCGACTTCTTTTTCCTTTATTTCTCTCCTGTAGTTAATTTTCATTCCACCTCAGTCTCATTCTTAGCGTTTTCCAATCTTTCTCTTCCTCCTTCTTTCTCCCTTTTCTGCTTTTCTCCCTGTTACTTTGGGTCAAAATCTGAGGTTGTAAATTTTATTCTGGTCGCCAGAAATGAATGCTGGTGCCCACAAGCTATAAGCAACTGCACCTTTTAAGCAATGTTTGGTGCACATTGGAACACCTTCCTGCTCATAAACAATAATTCATGGCATTCAGCACACATAGAAACAGCAAAAACAAGGAGAAATAAAGCATTTCTGCTCGTTTCGCCACGTTAAGACCAGGTTTTACCTGGTCTTAATTTTGGCGATGCCCATAAATTCAAACCACCCGTGTAAATATGAGGCAGCTTAAAAATCAAAGGGTGTTGTAGCGGAACGCCCACCTCAACACCCGTTCTCGACCCCTTTCCCGATAAGAATAGTGTGAAAGGGTGCTTTATTTATAAGGGGGTGTTAAGTGGCTTAACGCCGCCTTGCAAATAAGGTGAAGGCCCTTTCGCCACAGGAACGTCATAAAAAGTAACGTTCCAGTGGCCCCTTTATTAGGTGTACTCACAATCAATATGTTGCCGATTTATTGGTAACACAAGAAAACCCCAATTTCTGTTCTAGGTACAATAGGCCGGCAACATTGCAGTGGAATCCATATGGTAAGGTGTTTTGCTGTATGCATCGTGCTGATGTAAACATTGTGCTGTGGATAATATTTCTCAATACATTTGACTATTAGGAACAAAATTATATTACTATAATGCAAGTAGCATCATTTTGTTTATAAAGTAAACCAATGCACTGTCTTTGCGACTATCAAAATTCTTTGTGCAGCAGGCTCTTGTTTCTGAAGAAGATCCAGACAAATGTATTGAGAGAGAAGGAGTCTCTGCTGCATCAGAAACATCAAGCTTCCTTTTATTTCAAAGGCTTCTGATGGAAAATTAAACATTCAGTTAAAAAAGAACGCCATTTCAGACTAAGAATGAAAGATTATGTTCAGTAAACAGACATAATCCTGCAGGGTTAATTTACCATAAACTCTGCTCTTTGAGAACATGCTTACTGGATCATGGGATGTTGTAAAAGTGGGCTGTAATTACCAGCATATAATAGCAGTAGTAAGAGAAGAAAAATTAAACGGATTTTGACACTTATTTTTACAATAATATTTATAATGACTGAACAAATTTGACGAAGAAAGCTAGACGGTGGCTATCAACATCATTGTTCTCACAATCGAGTCATGAGCCACAGTATAGAACAATGCAGTGCTTGGGGCCTAAATGCTAATTTGTACTCTTAGCGCACGTGAAAGGGTCAGGCCGAGACAGTTACAAAGTGGCTGTAAGCGTATTGCCTCCTTGGGGTCTGGTACGCGTGAAGTGCAACAGTGCTTAATTTGAGCTGGTGGTTTCCAGTGATCGGCAGCAGCACTCAATTGTCAAACACGCCGCTTGAGACAGTCTGCCACAAGATATCGCTGTCTGGCTAATTTAGCAATGACCATAACAACAGATAATTATTAATTCAATATACATTAAAAATAACAATTACCTGCCGCCTAAGCCATTCTTATAGCTTTGAGGACCTGAAGTCCGAAATTACACACTTGTAGAAGTGTGCTGGTTAGTAGTTGTGTTGTTACTATCATTGACAGGATAGTAGGGGCGATGTGTGGTGCAAGCTGCAGTGGCCTCATGACGAGAGCCCTGGCACTTTTTTTTTTTACAAATTAAGCACTGTCACATGTGCAGTACTGACATCTAATTGAAATGGTACGCAGTGGAATGTCTCAGACTCTCCTACCTGTATGGTAGAAGTAAGAGCAGAAAATGTCTTTAGACCCCTCAAGTTTTGCCATTGCTTCCTGGTCTGAACTAATCAGAGTTTTTAAAACTTTCACATCATTGATAACAAAGGAAATTACATCTGTAAAATTATAATAAAATCAAAATAAATATAAAATAAAACAACATCAAAGATTCTTTATTGTACGCTTATAGATCACAAAAGTAATGAATGGAGCAGCACATTCTATTAACATAAGAAGTCTGACACTGCTTGCAGGCAGGTTGCCCCCACGCCTCTGCTCGTCACTTTTTGCCTTGCTGCCTGTGTCCCTGAGCTGCTCCTCGCCTCCCCCTGCCTGTGCACTAGCTCCCCCCGCCCCCAGCGCTCCCGTTCTGATCCTTCCCGCCACTGCTCCCCTGCGGCCCGCCCTCCGGCATACCCATTGGCCTCCCCCCTCCCGCCTGCTCCTCCCTCCCAAGCCACTTCATAGGCAGGACGAACAGCGGTAGCAGGAGCGACATCTGACCTTGCTTGCAGGCAGGTCACTCCCACGCCGCTGCTTGTCACTTTTTGCCTTTCTGCCTCTGTATCCCTGAGCTGCTCCTCGCCTCCCCCTGCCCGTACACCAGCTCCCCCCCACAGCTCCCTTTCCGTTCCTTCCCGCCGCTGTTCCCCTGTAGCTTCACCTGCAACAGAACCACCAAACCTCCAAAGAGTGGATCCAACCACCTCCGCTGCTAACTCCTCAACACCCGCTCCGCATGCAAACATGCCTTCGAGCTCTGGGATCTACTCGACACCTCCGCCCCAGACATGGCCTTCCTGACAGAGACCTGGTGGAAAGTCTCCTCGGCGCCCTACATCGCCATAGCCATCCCGGAGGGCTACAAGATCACCTGCAGGGACCGCGCCAACGGAATCGGAGGAGGAATAGCCATCGTCCACAAGCCCACCCTCAATGTTGCCACCCACGCTGACGACACCCTTAACACCGCCGAACACCTGCACTTCCGGATCCACACCGACCCCAACACCACCCTCAGAGGAACACTCCTCTACAAACCGCCCCGGACCCCGGGCTCAGTTCAGCGACTTCATCGCCGACCTCGCCAGCACCCACACACTCGCTTCCACGGACTACATCCTCTTCGGGGACCTGAACTTCCACCTCGAGAACAACAACAGTGCCAACTCAGCCACCCTGATCGACAACCTCGCCAACCTCGGCCTCAGACAACTCGTCACCACACCCACTCACGCCGCCGGCCACACGCTTGACTCGATCTTCTCCACAGGCTCCCACGTCTCCTTCGACCACACCACCGAACTCCACTGGACCGACCACCGCTGCATCCATTTCACCTTCAAGAAATCAGCCACACACCACCGCACCCAACAGCCAGCTGCCTCGCCACTGCTGGAGCAAAGTCACCGAAGACCAGCTGATCACCTTCCTCGCCAAGAACTCACCTACCGACCCCACCAACCCAGATGTCGCAGCCTGTAACCTCAGACAGTGGATTAAGGACTGAGCCAACACCCTTGCCCCGCTCAAGAAACCCTCCAACAGCCACACCAATAAGAGAGCCACCTGGTTCACCAACGAGCTCCAGGCCTCCAAACGTGCATGCCGGAAACTGGAGAAGACATGGCTCCACGAACGCACACCGAACAACCACACAGCCCACAAGGATGCCACCCGCAAACACAACCACCTCATCAGATTAACCAAAAGATCCTCCTTCAGAGACAGCTTGGATAACAACGCACACGACAGCAAAAAGCTCTTCAGCATCGTAAAGGAACTCACCAACCCCAGAGCCAATGACATCCCGCCCTCACAAGAACTGTACGACTCACTAGCCATCTTCTTCCGACACAAGATCGCTGACATCCACAATAGCCAGACTCCACCCCCCCTATGAACACCACCAACGCCAACTGCCTGACCTCCTGGTCTAACATCAACGACAACGAGACACGCAAGGTCATGAACTCTCCAACCCCAGCGCCAATGACATCCCGCCCTCACAAGAACTGTGCAACTCACTAGCCATCTTCTTCCAACGCAAGCTCGCTAACATCCACAATAGCCCCGTCTACACCAGACTCTGCCCCCCTATGAACACCGCCGACGCCAACTGCCTGATCTCCTGGTCTAACGTCAATGTCAACAAGACACGCAAGGTCATGAACTCCATCCACTCAGGATCTCCGTCCGACCCATGCCCACACCACTTATTCAACAAAGCAGAAACTGCCATCCAACAACGGAAGGTCATCAACATCTCCTTTGAAACAGCAACATTCCCGGAAAGCTGGAAGCATGCCTAAATCAACGCCTTCCTCAAGAAGCCCAAAGCGGACCCCAAGGACCTCGAGAACTTCCGGCCCATCTCCCTGCTCCCGTTCCCGGCAAAGGTCATCGAGAAAATTGTCAACATGCAACTGGCCTGCCACCTGGAAGACAAAAACATCTTGGAAAAGTCCCAGTCCGGATTCAGACAAAACCACAGCACCGAAACAGCCCTCATCGCCGCCACAGACGACATCAGGCACCATCTAGACAACGGCGAAACATCAGCCCTCATCCTCCTGGACCCGTTAGCCGCCTTCGACACTGTCCACCTTCGCACTCTAAAGACATGCCTCCTAGAAGCCGGAATCCAAGAGAAGGCTCTTGACTGGACCACGTTCTTCCTCTCTGGAAGAACCCAGAGCGTCTGCCCCCAACCCTTCCGTTCTGAAGCCACTGACATCATCTTCGGCGTCCCCCAGGGATCATCCCTTCAATGTCTACATGGCCCCCCTCGCACAAGTGTCCCGCCATCACGACCTCAACCTCCTCTCCTACGCCGACGACACCCAGCTCATCCTCTCCCTCACCAAGGACCCACACACCACCAAATCCAACCTCCACAAGGGAATGAAGGCCGTCGCCGACTGGATGAGGAGCAGCCACCTGAAGCTGAACACGGACAAGACGGAGGTCCTGGAACGACTCCTGGTGGCCGACCACACTGGGAACAGCACCAACACCCACCGACAATGCACGCAATCTAGGATTCATCCTCGACTCCTCCCTCTCCATGTCGAAGCAGGTCAACGCCGTCTCCTCCTCCTGTTCCAACACCCTCCGCATGCTCCGCAGGATCTTCAAGTGGATCCCCACCGATACAAGAAGAAAGGTGACACAGGCCCTCGTCAGCAGCAGATTGGACTACAGCAATGCACTCTACGCAGGAATCCCAGCCAAACACCTACGACGACTACAACGCATCTAAAACACCTCTGCCTGACTGATCGTTAACGCCCCTGTCACAGCCACCTCACCCCCACCTGAGAGACCTACACTGGCTCCCCATCGACAAGAGGATCACCTTCAAGCTCCTCACCCACGCACACAAAGCATTCCACAACATCGGACCAGCCTACCTGAACAGCAGACTCAGCTTCCACACCCCCACCCGCCAGCCTCGCCCTCGCAGCTGTCCTCCGCATCCAACGAACGACCTCCGGCGGCAGATCCTTCTCCTACCTCGCCACCAAGACCTTGAATGCCCTCCCAACCCACATACGGCAGACCCAAGACCTTCTCGCTTTCAGAAGGCTCCTCAAGACCAAGCTCTTCGAGCAGTAGCAGCATCTCCCCTCCCCCCAGCGCCTTGGGACCCTCACGGGTAAGTAGCGCGCTTTACAAGTATGCTGATTGATTGATTAGGAAGGCTCCCACTGTGATGGGATTGCTTTCTGGAGCCTCTAGAGAGCCCTAGAATCGATCTCCACATGGTGAGATCTGTAAATAAATCTGCCATTTGAAGTTTGGGGTAGCCCTTTTTTCACCAGATATGACATTTA
The DNA here is from genome assembly GCF_964263255.1 of Lissotriton vulgaris. Taxonomy (NCBI): domain Eukaryota; kingdom Metazoa; phylum Chordata; class Amphibia; order Caudata; family Salamandridae; genus Lissotriton; species Lissotriton vulgaris. The sequence goes on from NC_141694.1 coordinate 1,648,629,654, forward strand.
ACCCTGTGCGGGCATGTATTTGATGCTACAGAATGGCCTTCATTCAAAGGCTTAATGCACAGTAGCTGGTATTTGTAGGGTGGTCTTTGATTCTGACTGACTCACAAAGATTTCCTCTGCTCTGGACCAAAGTAGAACATGCTTTGGTATTGCAGATTTACAAAAGCCAATATGGGGCACTTTTACAAGCCCCTTGTGCCACTGGAGCGTCACTTTTTTTGACGCTCCAGTGGCTAAGTGTGCTGGCCCATATTTACAAAGCAACGCAAAGCCACGCTGCGTACCTTTTTATGGCCTTTTTAAATATGCCCCCTTTCACGCATTACTCTATGTGAAAGGGGCATTCCATGGGTGTTGGTGTATCCACGCAATACCCATAGATTCTGATATATTCCCAGATTTACGAGGTTTTGTAAACCTGGTAATCCGTCAGATTCTAACGACTCCCCAGGGGAGGTGTAAACATTCATAATGTGGAGAAATACCTTTATTTCTCCTTGTTTTGTCCTTTGTGTGCATTCTGCAGCACACACTGAAAGAGGAAAACGCTATCAATGATTGCTTTTGTGCAGGAAGTTGTCCTTTCCTGCGAAAAAACAATCATCCCTTCAAAGCAGGCACGCTTGCAACATGGTGCAAGGCTGCCTGCGTTGTTTGCCAGTGCAGAGATAAGCACAGGTATGCTTTGCATTGTTGTAAATATGACGCATCCCTGCACATTCCTAATGATGCTGCTCTGTGCAGCAAGATAGCTTACAGTGCTGTGTCAATATCCCCCAACCCCATTTTCCAAGATTTACATTTGAAAACTACTGGAGCTGCATAAACCAGGCCAGTGGTTCCTAACCTGCGGTCCAGGTATTATGGGGCCCGATGACACTTACTCAGGGGGGCTCCGATTGCTTAGAAAATTAAATAATATTTACAGATTAGTAAAGTATGTGTATATAAAGAAGCAGTATTGAAAATGGAAAATGGTAAAAACGTCTTTACTATTTACTAATGCATAATACTTTTTTTTCTTGAGATAGTAATTTATTCTTGAATTTAAATATTGAGTTTTTTTTTCTTTAATTTAATACATTTAATTAAAGATGTAATTCAAAATTATGTTAATAGTGCTGCAGAATGTTTTCTTTTGTTCTACATTTAAAATAAGCATGTAAAATAAATTTACATTGCAGAGTGAAAAGCGCCAGTGGCAGCATCACAGATATCAAACGGACCCCAACAGATGGACTTTATTACTTTCTTTACTTGCACACCCTGACAAAACTATGTATCACAAAAAGTGTTGGCAAAATCAGTTCGGATAGAATTAATATGAATATTAGAAATGAAGAATTAAACTAGAACAAAATGAAAAAGGAAAATAAAATGGAGTGAATTTGAAAATTCATAAGAAATTAAATTAAGATTGAGTTACTAATATTCCCTCTTTGCTACACTATAATGGGATCACCTTGGGAAGCATCAATGAATACTGCTCAGCTGTTCATTTTGACTATTCCCCTTACTGTTCGATTACCATCAGGAAAAATTCACAGGCTTGCAGGCAAAGGAAGATATCATGTTCTTGGCTCTCTTTCGAAAGACTGCTCAACCTGGGATGCCAACATACTTGTGAGAATTTGGGTTGTTAGTTGCCTGGGGTGTGAGCCCTGTTCAAACAGCAACCACAGTCTTTGCCAGGGTAAGGCACAAGCAAACCCAAAATTAACCAGTAGTTTGGCACAGAGCCATCAGGCTTATTTTAGAGGCAACTCGTAAAGCATTTGTGCCACACTTCAAACAGTAAAACAGAGAAACACCATTCAAAAAAGATCCCACACCAGGTTAGAAAAATAGAGGAAAATGTAATAAATAAAACAAGACCAAAATGGATATCGAGTCACGCTGGACCAGGTCAAAGTCACAAGCTCAGGCCAATGGCAATAGAGGGCAGGCTGGCTACAGGGCCCCTATTAATCCCGCGGAAGTTTTACCTTCTCAGGACGGTTTCAAGTGTCCCGTTCACATTGGACATTGCCGTGAGGAGGAAGGATAGCCTTACAGGAGGCTGTCGGCGTAGCACGAAGAGCAGGCTGAGAATCATGGACAGGGTGGGCTGCAGCTTTACTTCCCCCCGACCACATCGATGCTGGAGTGCGAAGAGTCGGGCAGTGTGCGTTTTGCTTAGAATTGTGGTGCGAGTGGCGAGATATTAGTGCGAATGGGCCCATTCATGGTTGCGAAGAGCCCAAAAGCTTGATTTAAGCTCACTGAGTCACACCAAGGGTCCAGGACCTGATGACACCTATTAGGGTCAGGATCCTGCTGCAGCTAGGTCCAAGGGCTAGTACAGGATGTTGGGAAGCCTTTTATACCCCTGAGGATCAGAACAGAAGGCCAGCAGACTTGCCCTTTGAGTCACTCTGGGGTCCTGGGTTTAAGATGAAGTTGGTGCTCGAGATCTTGTTCTCCAGTTCTTAGTCGACATTGTCCAAATTAATAATTTCCCATTAATTCCAAAACCTTTTATTTGAAACCCACATGGCACCTTTTGGGTTTGACTGACTTCGATCATGCATATTATGTAAGCCTCTTTAATTTGCTATAAAGGGTGCCTTTTCTAGCTAGCATAGAGAAAAAACAAGATTTTTTTAAAGACAAGGGGCCATATATATCAAAAAAGAGTTTTGCGATTCTCAAATTGCGATTTTTAGCGAATCGCAATTAGAGAATCGCAAAATGCAATGTATGTAGGATTTGCTAAAAAAATTGCGAATCCTACATATTCCTTATTTGCGAATGGCAAATTGAGATTTGCAAATAAGGAATACCTCCCCTTTCATTACTATGGGCTAGGAGTAAATGGGAAGACATTCTCAATTTGCGATTACCAATTAGAGAATCGCAAATTGAGAAGGCAATTTCAAGGTTGCAAGGGTGACAAAAGGACACCCTGTTGCACCCCTGAATAATACATGGGTGCACATTTTGCGCACATAGATGCCATAAGGGCATGTATGCATAACATATGGGACTTTTAAAAAAACTAAAAAGTGCTTTTTTAAAAGAAAATTGCAAATTCCCACCAACTTGAAGTTGGTGGTAATTTACAATCCCTTAAGGCCAAATAGCAAATTTCGGGTGCTTTCAGAATTGCATTTAAGGAATCGCAATTTGCAATTCCTTAATTGCATTCGCAAAATAGAGAATCGCAAATTTTGCAATTCTCTATTTTGCGATGGCTTTTTGGGATGATACATCCCAAAAAGCTTTTTCCAATTCGCAACCGGGCCGATTCCGAGAATCGGCCTGTTTGCTAATGGGAAAAAGCCTTGATGCATATGGCCCAAGGAGACTGATAATTTATCCCATTCTCACCAATTGACACTTCAGCGTTGATAATTTCCTCTTTTCATGTTGACTTCTCTTAACTTCTAGAAATGTGATATTTCTTTGTTCTGCCATCAGTACTTCATTGTGGCCAGGGCTTTAAGTGGGACGGGTCTCACCGATGCTGAGCACCGGCAGTTTTTTAAATGGGGCCTGAGACGGGTCTCTATCGGGCTCTGTTTTGTGCCCTGGCACAGGTGGTCTGTTTTTTTCAGGACTGCAGTGACAGCAGGCACTTTGAGTGCATACTCACGCTGCTCACTTCGCACTAGTGGGGAAGTTACGGCATGACATCATGCCAGATGAGCGTTGCGGGGGAAGGGAAATTCTTTAAAGAGAGTAATTTTCTCTCTGGATTTCCCTTCTCTTTTTGAAACATTCAAGCAGCAACATTGTCGTTGTGTAACTAGGGCTTTAAGTTGAAGCTTTTTCAATATTATATACAGGCCACAGTTGCTGCTTATTTATCTTATGCAACTAACAACCGTTGACAAAGCCAATAGTTATGACATGTAGGTATGATGTTACTTATATTTTATATCTGGATGCATTGACAGAAACAGCAAAATACAAGTTGGGCGACACACTATGCTAAGTTCAGATTTTTAGCTTACCTGTTTTTAAGCAACACCCTTAATTACATTGGCCACACCCCTTTGAGAGACCCCCCAGTTTTTTCATCCCACTTAAAGACCTGGCTGTTGTGAGACTTTGATTAGGTTTGTATTTTTTCTTCTGGTTTTGCCGCTGCCGTTGCCCTCGTTGTTGCACCTTAACTTCCTTGGAGGAACTTTGTTTCGCATGCAAATAATCTTCTATTGCCTCGCTGGCCTGGTTTGTTGAATCCGACTGGCTATCACAGTCATCAAGGTGGATTGCTCCCGGTTCACCTTTTTTTTCTATCAGTGTCCGTTGAATTTGCTTTTCTTTGTTCGTTTAACTTCTGTCACTTCAAGTTCATCAAGAGGTTGTATACGTGAGGCATATAAGATTTGAATATATGATGACATCATGGTTAGCCTTCGATGTGATTGTTATAAACTGCTCTGTCACCAGAGGTTTCCTGGCTCTAAAAACCTACATGGTATACAACTGATGTTTTGCTGCTGGAAGTTTTGCTCAAAGGAAATTACATATAATATCCACTTCAATATCGTTAATAAATCTTGATTTTCTCTGCAGTGATTAGTAAAACCTTCATTATCAATCAACCTAAAATGACACATTTTTTGTCATGTTTATGATTAGTATTATATATTCCAGGGCAGATTTACAAGCCCCTTGTAACAACTTTACACCGCGTCGTAAATAATGAGCCATGATGCAACATATTTATAAAGCCCTGCACTACTTTATACCTGCGTCAGGTATAACGTATGCAGGGTGGACGTTCCTTCGCAAGGAAGCTTCGTAAAAGTGACGCAGTGAAATGTACAAGATTTCACTGAGTCACTTTTACAATGCTACTGCATCAAAACCTTGCACCTACTTGAAGCAGGCGTAAGGAGTGATGCAGCATGATGGGAATAGGCATTCCTGACCATTGCTGGAGTTGCATCATGCTTATGACACAACTACAGCAATGTGCAGCCTTTCTGGCAAAAGATGCGTCACGCATCTGTCTATCCTTGCGCCACAGTGCCCCGCATTGCAAATGCGACGCATCCATGGTGGCGCAAGGCTATTTTTCCGTCACGCAATTTAGCTGATGCATCTCTGCTAATATGCAGAGATGCGCCAGTTTTTGTAAATCTGCCCCTACCTATTTAATGTAGCACGCATATATTTAATGTTCAACTCATTTTTGTGCTGTTAACAATAATTCATATTATAAAAACATAAATTTTACTTTAAAGAAATATGAATAGTACCAAAATATATATATATTTTTAGGCTTAATTATATATTTTTATAAGCTCAATTTACAATGAATTTAACAGTTTCAAATGTATGTGACCAATTCTGCCACAAATGTTCGATACTATTGCATGCACCGCATTAATGATGAGATAAAAGTACAACTAGCTTCACACAAACCTGTAGTTATCTGTGCAGATGCAGTTCTGCAGCCACAAAAGCAGCATTCAACATGTACCACATTTGATAGAAATGAGTGCTTTGGATAAGAGCTGTTACTGATCTAGCACAGCTGTGCCTTGCACTCCTTGTAAACACTCTTCTCTCTGTTTTTATTTTTATGCCTGGAATGCATCTGAATTCAAACCAGAAATGTTAATTATAGCTCTCGCTGGGTTATAATACTTGACAATGCTAGCTTTAGAAAAGACGTGGACATTTTTTTAATTAAGTTTAATTGGCAAAACCTTCAGGCACGGAAGAGTTGCTTTATGTAAACATGGTTGCCCACTTAGTAGTTAGCGGTATTGTTGTGATGCATCCTAATAATCAGCAGGGCGGAGACTTGGGTGTGCTATTTGTCTTTTTAATGTAGGATGTATTTAATTATTTATACCAGTGTTCATTACAGATGCATATATAGAGAAAAGTAGCTTCTAGCAAACCTCGTAACAAATGTAAAATGCGCACGGAGCTTAAACAGAAGTAGATTCATTTACCTTACTTTCTTTTTTTTTGCAGATTTATACAGGGTTAACTTGACCGAAAGCATCAGAGCGCTTTACACGAGCACCAGTGACATTACAGACGGACACGCTCATTTATAGGCACGGGGAGATTAAGTAATATGCCTAGAATCACAGGATGTTTGAGCCTCCCGCCAGACTCGAACCTGTTCACCAGCTTTAACGGTCGGCTGCCCTAGTCGTTATGCCACGCCCTCGCCCCTTCCATGAGAGATTACTCATGGAATAGAATGTTTTGAATGATCCATTAACAATAAATTGATTTGCAAATAAATAAAAACGTAATCTTAAAAAAGAAGAGCAGGGATATACACTTAGCCGTGTATGGTGTTTCCTAAGCTTCTTTTAGCTGGAAGAAGATGTGCGCCTTTCATTCTAAAGCAGAGTGTTGTACCTAGATTCCTGCTGCTCAGCCAGTATGCATGAGTGTGTGTGTGAAATGCTGGAATGCCTGATGACTAGGTAGAATGTTGGTGTGCCTGGTGGACTGGGGTGAATGACAGTTCGAGAGAGTGGGCTGAGCTGCAAGGATGCTGCTCCTGGTTAACTGATGAACAACCATCCTGTACCTTCTATCCTGTGACTAACCTGAAACTAAGTTAATAAACCTCTATGTTGGTTTACTTCACGGCTACCTTTGGTCTTCCTTGGATTCTACACTGTGGGGCATATTATCAAGGAAGGGCGTTAAAATTATGTTATGTTATGTTATGTTATGTTAAAAATTTGTTAAGCGCAAAACAGCTGCCCCAGCAACGAGGCGTCCCGGCGCTGAACCATAAAAATGTATAACCATAAAAAATTATCGCTGCTTTAACAGCAGGAAACTGCAGCTAAAATGGCGATAATGGTCTTGATAATATGCCTTAGAGAATTACAATAGACACCCATGTTAACACCAGACCATAGGCTTGTATTGGAATTCACAAGGTCATAATATCAAGACCATTTTCGCCGCTTTAGCTGCAGTTTCCTGCCGCTAAAGCAGCGATAATCTTAACGCCGTTCCTTGATAATATGCCCCGTATTCTTTGTAACACCGAGCATGTACCGACATTTTAGGGAAGGCAGCTGATTGCTATTTAAATGTGAAAGTAACATAGAAACAAAAGTTGACAGCCAGTGCTTAATTTTTGCTGATGGTTGCCGGTGGGCACCCCTGGAACTTCTGGGCACCAGGAGTATTCGCAACTCCTTACGAGGTTTCAAGCCCAGGTTCTGTCCATCCCTGGGTTCCTCCATACCCTGGTGCCCATTGCCCATTAGGAACCAGCAGTTACTCCCCCCACCTGAGTCCACAGCCCATTGCCGCCGCCTACTCTGAGCCTCGACCTTCTCCAGTTGGTTCTGCCAGCTGGCTGGGTTCACCGCGCGAGATCCAGAGGCAAAGAGAACAGTCCCACCCCTGCTCCTTTGGCGAAGTTACCATGGATGTCGTAAATTTCCCAGAAAAGTGTAGCAGTGAGGGGTGGAGAAAGCACTAGAGAGTCAAGCTGTAGAATTACAATTTGCATGCGAAGTCCCAACCCTATAGAGGAAGCATCTTTGAAATGTGGTGTTTTTCGTTTAGCTGTTAGATTCTTTAAAGCTAAAGATAAGCACTCAGGTGGGTGATGTGTTAGGGTGTCTGTTGGTTGACTGTTTCGTTTAGAGCTCTTGCTCCCCCACACTACTTACTTGAGAAGCCTTTGACTGCTCTCCATCGGGACCTGAGTGTCAAGTTCGGAAAGGGTGTACTTGGACCAGTTGGCAGAACCATAGTGGGACAAAACCAGGACACCAGCAGCAAACAATATCGACTACTACGTCTGGGGCCCAGTGGCCCCTGTGTGCCCTGTGGCCCCTATTGAACGGGGTCAGACACCTTGCAATTCACCATTTCTGCTATGTCATATTATATGCCTTGTGCCAATCTCTCAATAACTCTATTGTCAATGAAACCAATATGAATTCTTTGAGTTGAAAGACGTGACATTTTATTAAATGCACAAAGTAACCTGAACAATAATGCAGTTTCCACATAGGGATATCCCTTTGATGTTTTCAAACAGCAGCATCAATATGGAGGACAAATAACAGATAAACAAACAACATAGATAAAGACGTAACCAAATGGGCAAAGCCTGACCTGAAAAGGAACTGGGAAGGGAGAAAACAAGAAAAGTGATGGGATGTAAGGCTGAGTGGACAAACTGCGGGAGTGGAAAGCTAATACATCTATAAGATATTGCCGGGTATAAAGTCATGGTTGCAGTGAAGTTAAATATGCTCTGCACATGTTGCACCCAAAGTGAATTCTCACACTTGGAGGTTCTGACCCTTGCAGTTGTTAGTGATCTAATTTCTGTCAAATTACATTGTCCCATCTTCCAAATATCCCATCTTCTAAAGTATATAGCCCTCTTCCTCTCGAAACTGGGTAATTTTGCGATTCCCATGCTAGTTATAATATGATGGCAAGTTTTTGGCAATATACCTTTAAGAAAGTGTCTCTCTCACCACTTCTCTACTATCCAGAAAACCTCTCTGAAAACAAGTCCTTGATGATACCTGATAAAAAGCATGCCGAGTCACATTCTCCTGGCAAGTACATTCTAGTTGCATCAACTACATAGTACAATTGCCTAGCAAGGAATCCCCTGAAACACGAGGAGTTTATACCCTGTGGATCTAAGAAGGCCACCTCCCTTACAAGTGTTGTGAAAGTCCCATTGCACTCTGGGAAATGTAGTTTGTTCTAGATGCACTTGCATATTCTGAATAGTGCAAGCATCATAGCTCTGGGCACTGATTGGCAGTGGGATGCTGCCCAACTGCCAATGCCTATGAATATTGGCTAGAGCTGCACCCTGGCATCTCAGGGAAGCTCAAACTAAATTGTGCCTTCAATAACCTTGGTTGCATCCCCCAATGGGCACACCACTTCTCAGGGAAGCTCTCCATTTACACAGGCTTGTTTGAACAATGCTGTGGTACTTCCTGATTATGGAGAATAGGACTAAGCCTGTTGCCTTGCTAATATGTTGCTGGCCTGCTATGCTGCTGTTGTTTACTGTACTTGTATGCAGTGCTTACTTTTGAGCCATTGGTTGCTGGTGGGGCCCACCTAAACTCATTTTAGGGGCTGACATTTATTTTTCCTTGATACACACAAAAAGGGGGGCAGTTCCTCAGGTAAGGGAGGGGATTGACCCTATTAGGTGGAATCAACAGTCCGACCATCCAGATCACACAGGATCCGAGTGATCAGATCGAAGTGCCCTCACACACCTGGTAGGGTGTCATGCTTCATCATTGGGTGCTCCTCATCAAGCCTGCTCTGACGGGCCTGTGGGCTCTTTGGCAGGGATCTTTCGATCAAAAAAGCTGTATAATCAGTCTAAGCAAGGGAGTGAAATATGGTGGTGGAAAAGGTGATATAAAAGAGTCTAAGGGAACAGAGGGAATTTTATTGGGGTAGTGGTCTCTTGACACAGTAAAAGTAGAAAAGCTATCTGAGGTGGTAATGTACCTTTAATAGCTAAAATGTGAATGGAGTAGGGTCAACCTGTTTCATACCTTGACTGACATAAGGGTCAATTGACATGTCATCAGGCCCATAATATTGCCTACCCTATATAATATTGGTAGTGGGGCCAAACACTGAATATTGGACACCCCCTTAAATAGCACATACTGCACCTGCTGAGATGCAGTGAGGCTGATTCCACCTATAAATAAAAAAAGCAAATAGCTACCATGAGGAAACTGCTGTCACCAATGCACAAACTGAAACAGTCTTGTTTATGGCTATAAAAAGTGTTGCGCTCCCATGTGGTATAACGCGACTTGCTGAGGAAAGTTTCTCAGGCATAATCAAATACAAACCAGTTGTCATACACAACCACCCTTTCATGACAAAATAAGTGCTATGAACAGTAATAATTATCCTCTCAGACACTGCAGTAAGTTAGATTTAGTTGGCTGTCTGTTTGTAATACTAAGTGGCAACCTCACACATCCAAGGGAACATAGCAGAAAAGAAGGGGGTGTTGGGCATACCCAATATTCAAGGGAGAAATGTCCATTTGTTGAGGCAGAGGTCCGCGGACTAAGGAAAACTGGTAAAAACCAAAAAGTACCATGTAAGTCGAAACAATAAAATGTTCAGTGTATAACATTTGAAACAGGTAAGGGATTGAGAAAAAACATTACAGCACAACACAGCACATAGATTCACTCATGTGGTCCACACAGGAGCTTTGCCTGAGACCTACGCTCCTCTGCAGACCTGTAGGTAAGGAATGAGGGGGTTGGTGGGTTTCACTGGTGGTATTCACCTAAAATGTGGGTCTGGTGTGACAAAGGCGTGGCCAGCTGTAGATAATCAGGACGTCAGAGCAAGCCGCTGGAGATGGCGAAACACATTGGAGAATGGTGAAAACAGTTAAAGGAATTCAGGATGACCAAGCTGGCTAGATGCGGAAAGTGTGCATCGGCTCCCTCAACCGGCCGTCTATGGGAACAAGGGTTTTTATTAGTAAAATCAATCGATTGGAAAAAATAAATATAAATAAATTAGTGACAGAAAAAGCTTTTGCGGACTCAGGGTCGAGGTGCAGCAAGTAGGTGCTCCATGTGAGGAATCGCCAGATGCTCATTATAAGCACTGTGACGATGCCTGAGAAGTGTGTTAATGTGCTAGAAAGGAGCATTCATATTCGAGTAGTCATATCCTGTTGTATATGTAATGTACCAAGTTGGAGAAGACATGTTGTTAGTAAGGTGTGATCCAGCCATAAGCGTAACATTAATTGTTTTTTGGTTGTTATTGGGGGATCCCCAGGGTTCTACAGTGGTTATTGAAGAATGGTACCTGGTCCTTAAATCTTAGTGGATACTAAAGTGATGTATAGGAAGCTCAAGTGTTTAGCAGATTCAAATTCCCTCAACACGGGCATCTTTATCCCTTCTTTGAATGGAATGTCTCAAACAGGTGTGTGTGTGTGCAGATGGGCAAACAACACCAGGGAAAGACTCTCCACAGGGCAAGCGATAGTGTTTTTGAAGGAGGTAGGAATATAGTCGTGATCTTTTATGACCATAAACAAGACTGTTTAAGTTTGGGCATTGGTAACAGCACTTTCCTTATGGCTGCTATTTCCTTTTTTTCATTTATATGTGGAGTCAGCCTCACTGCATCGCATCAGGGGCAGTATGTACTGTTTTAGTCGGTATCCAATACTCAGCGGTTGGCCCACTACTATATTGTATAGGGTACGCAATATTCAGGTCCTGATGAAATGCCCATTGACCATTCCGGTAGTTAAGTCATGAAACATGTTGACCCTACTCCATTCACATTTTAGCTATTAAAGGTACATTACCAACTCAGATAGCATTTCTGTTTTTACTGTGACAAAGGACCACTACCTCAATAAAATTCCCTTTGTTTCCCTTAGACTCTTTTATACCACCGTTTCCACAATCCTCGTTGACCCCCTCACTTGCACTTATCATACAACTTTTTGTTTAAAGAACAAACTTTATTGGTATTTACTTTGTCCACATGATAACTTCAGACAATGATGTAAATGTACATGATATGAAATAATATTGACTATCATGAGCCACATTATACAATTTATTTAAAAAGAAAACAAATTCAAAACAGTAGAAGTATCTGTCACGGAGAGTGAAACCTCCCACCCCCAACAGGGGAGTAGGGTGCAGACCCTCCAATGGATCCCCATAGTCCCTAAGATGTCCCAAGTCCTACTGCGGGATGAAACAGGCCCATAGCACTGACCCACCTTCACTTGACAAACATTGTATAGGAAAGCCGAGCCCTCCATGCCACCCCAGGAGTATAACCACTGGACATCACTAGACATAATTTCTTGGAGGGTGGCACAGGTTTGCATCATGTTCTTTGTTTTTGGACCTCCATGTAGATCTGGATCTATGATGTTGTCTATCTTTGGGTTTAGGCTGTGTGCACCCCGGGCTCCGGTTGGCGAATCAGAGTCAATAGTGTGGCGGGGAGTGCGGCTTGACGGATCGTCGTTCGTCCATCCAGTCAAAAGCTTCCTCTGGGGTGCCTAGGGCGATGGTGCTAGAGTTGAAGACCACCCTCAAGCGGGCCAGGTATAACAGCATATATAGAATTTTGAGATCTCGCAGCCATGCCTTGGCGACAATGAATGACTGACGTTGTTGTTGGACCATTTTAGTGTAATCCATAAAAATCTTGATTCGGTGAGAGTAAAATATAAGATCTTTTTTGAGTTGTGCCTGCTGCAGGATCACATCACGATCATGAAAATGTAGAAGTCGTGTGATCAAGGACCGCGGCCTGGCTTCCAGTGGGGTTTTTGACTGTAGGGCCCTATGGGCGAGCTCAATAACGAAACTCGAAGAGAGAAGAGCACCTGGGATCCATGAAGTAAGCCAGTTTGTGAGAAACTTCATTGCATCGTTGCCCTAACAGTTTTCAGGAAAGCCCACGAAGCGTGGATTCTTTTTTTGTGCACGTCCTTCAGCATCTTCTATGTGCAGGGCTAGGCCTTTTGTTTGTTGTTCCAGAGAATTAACTTTATGTTGTAATGAGGACACCGCATCTTCAACTCCAGAAACCCTGGTCTAAGCTTTAGTTATACGATCAACTGTATTGCTCAGGTCCTGGTGCAGACCTCTGAACCCACTGCACCAATCTGTGTTTCAAGAATTTGTCTAGACTGGGTAATGGCCTTCAGCAGAGCGGCATTGTCCGGCAGATCTAGAGTGGCACCAGGGCCATCCACGCACTGCACTGTCTTAGCCGCAAACCGGTCCAGTATACTCTGCCGTGGGCCGGAGCCCGATGTTTTATCTTTGGACATGGTGGGCCAATGATATCTGAAGGATTTGGGTAGTAGCCAGTCGTTGCGCAGTCAATGTAACCGCACCCCTGGTCGGCCCTTTCAACAGGGTCTGCCCCTCGCACGCTTCAGGTTGGATCTGCTGTGCACGGTGTGGATCACTACAAGGATGGATCCGCCAGACGACCAACAACGTGTTGCTCCAAGAGGCCAAATGGCCGTCCGGAAGTCCCCGCTGTGCGACTTCAGCCACTTGTGGCCCACCCCAGACTCCCTCCAGCGAGGCCCCCACATACACCAGACAGCTAAATATAGGAGGGAGGCACCCCAATTGTTCTCCGGATAGCAATATTTCACCCTAACAGTAATGGCCAGGGGAGGGCCCCCACGCAGCCACAAGCCGCACCGAACCCTGGTCCGGCCGCTTACGCATCTTGGGGCACGCACCCCCTCATCCCTATTGGGCCTCTCAGCGAAACTGCTCAGGGAATCCACTGAGGGGTTACCTGAGGCATCACTGGAAGGGGCCAAGGTAGTGTTCCACAGCTTCAGTCAAATCCAATTGTGGGCCCCAACACTCCCTTGAACCCAGATCATCGAATCCACCAAGGCCTCAAGGAGACACAGGCACAGTCTCACGCCGGGCGGGTCACGGCCACTGCACCAAACAGTAGGCCGGTCTGGGTGTCCAGGCAGCAGGAAATCAGGGGCCACTCAGTGGGCCGCAAAAGCGTCCACAAGGATGTACCCAGTAATGCCACAGGCCTCGGTGAAGCCCCACCTGCAGGCACTCACCCACAACGCAGCCTAGTTGGTCTGCAGGTGCAATCCCACGCAGTGAGGACACAACCATACTCTGTACCTCCAGGCGATCAGCACCGTAGGCCCCACACTGCCTCAGGCCTAGGCAGCCAGCCCAGGACCAGCACCCGGAGAAATACAGGTCCGATCCAGCTCTGGGCAAAATACAACTAATAATCACCTTCCTACCGGTCCGGTTCAGCCGTCTGGGCTGCACTCAGATCTGCTCAGTCAGGCCGGGTCACCCCAACATTTCCTTGGTGTGTGCCCAGGGACTCCAGTCCCGGCTGTGCCCAATCATGGGCCTCTCCTCCCCGCGACCCGATCTGACCACCGCCCCAGCCCTAGCCGTGGCCCTGCCAGGCGATCTGGTCTGCACCCCGGCCCATCAGAACTGGACCGCTCAATTCCACCTTTTTTTTCGTGGGATATGGCCATTACCACAGTCACAGAAGATGCTTGATGTCAGAAAGAATTATGGAGGATAAGTGCTGGGCCGGACGAGGTCGCTCTGAGCACAAGCAACTTTTCTTTAATCAAAAGATCTCCACCAAAGAACCCACAGACTCGTCAAGCATTGCATCACTACCTTGACAAGGAGTGCCTAATGATGTAGCATGACACCCTACCAGGTGTGTGAGGGCACTTTGATCTGATTACTCAGATCCCCTGTGATCCTGATGGTTGGACCTTTGATTCCACGTAATATGGTCAATACATTCCCTTACTTGAGGAACTGCCCCCTGTGTGTGTATCGTACAATAATTCTGGAGGAGTGTGGGTGTAGGACATCGTTACATTTTCCATCTTGTCCCTCCCATGATTATTCTTATTTATGTTTCCTTGTCAGATACTGACTGCGAGCAAGAGAGTAAAACACACAAATGTGAATGAGCAGGTAAGAGAAAGATAGATAAATCAGCACAAAGCGAGAAAGCATGGACCGGCAAGAGTTAAATAAAGGTGGTATCTAGTGTGTAGGAGGGGATTAAACAGACAAAAATATAGCAGAACTCCCCTAAGCAGAAAGTAAGCACTAGTTAAAATGCAAACTATGCAAAAATGTATACAGCACATAAACATACAAATAATTAATATATTTATTCATTTTGATCATATAATATTAATAAAACATTCAAAACAAAAACGCCATATTCCAGGAGACAATTACATAAATAATTTCACAGCACTTTCCAATACACATCAGTAGGTTTTGAATTCTTATGCATTTTGTTAAATTTCACAAATCAGATGTTGCAAGAAATGTCAAAATTAAGATCGTCAACACATTTTGGTGGATATACTCAAACAAAACCACCTTCTTTAGAACAAAGAGAATTATAGAACTATATATTACTCCTGCATACAATGGTTTACAAAATAGAGAAAAAACAAAACTAAACATTAAGTCAAACATATACATTAAGAAACAACATTTTTACAATATTTGTGCACAGAGAGCACCAAGATAGGTGCCAAACATCATTACTAAATGCCACACTAGGAAGAAATAGATCAAGATATAGAGGAAAAAAGAGAGATTACACAAAAATAAGAAAAGCCCCAAGGTGTAAAAACTATCCTAGTATCTAACTGTAAACTCACACCCTCCCTCTTACGATAATGTACAAGGTGGGGCGCTAAGGCAGACTAACACTTAGCACAACAGTATATGTAGGGCATCACTCGGGATACAATGGATGCTTGAAGTTCCACTGAAGCTTTACCCAGCAGGCCTCACATATAATTTGCATTTTACCACTACTCAAAATACAAACTTTACCCCCTAATCAGCACTGCATGTATAAATGCCCTAGACAGCCCAGAGAGACCAGAGACTTAGACACATCAGGACAAGAAGCCTTCTGTTACCCTCACTAGAGTCCTCAGGACTGTCCTCATTAACAGAATGGAGAGCTAAATGGTCTTTCTTTTGTTCAACCTCATGGATGCCCCCACCTGTTGCTTACTGGTATCCAATAGTCTCTGCCCAGTGTCTTCTAGGGACAGGCCATCACTGGCATTACAGCGACTGCTATAAGAACCAGCCTTAGCCACGCTTGAGGTTGCCTTCACATTGCCTTACAGAGAAGAAGTATAGATGTTATGTTTATTTGTAAAGTGCACTATCGCCCGCAAGGGTATTCTGGTGCTGAGCTGGTGTGTTTGTTTAGCCCTACCCATGTTAGATTGGTTAACTGAAAAGCCAGGTCTTCAGCTTCTTGCGGATTCAAGATGAGAGGAGGAGGCTCTGATGTGGAGTGGGAGGTCGTTCCACGTTTTAGGAGCGGTGTGAGAGAATGTATGTCCCCCTGATCCAGTTCTGTGAATGCGCAGTATATGTGCAAGTAATGTAGATGTTCAGAACATGGTTGATATGTGTCCTAACTGGTTTCGGATAGAACAAAAGGACAATGTGATTTTGTGTGCCATTGTGACTGTAGACTTAGACACTGTTGCCCTTGTTAGTCAGAAAGTGATCTGCTCTTCATCAGTACCATAAACGTACTCCCGCTACCTAGCGTGGAATCAGTGATGTGGGGATCACTGTGACCTGAAGTTTGCTGTATAGCACATAAGCATATTTTCCCAGTTCCATGATTCTTCACTGTGAACATCAAGACACCTGAAACCTGAGGTTCTCCCGTTCATGCTGCATCATTTCTATTGTGTGAAATTATAGTGCTTCTAGTGTTTATGGTCAGTTTGTGAGTGCAAAAGGTTTTTAAAGATTTGATGGCAGTATTGTGATTTTTGGTATCCTATGTTATTGAACAAACCAAACAGCATTTGTGACCAATTAGTAATGACAAACATTAAGCACTGTGTGCAGTTTGGATGCCTCTTGTGAAGTTCTGGGCCCTAGAACCACATGAGGAGTAAAGGATGACATGGACACGGGATGTAAGTGTACTAAACTGGCTACTCGGGCACCCTTTTATTCACAGGTTCACGTAACTCGTGATGCCTGTGTTCGATGGGTGTGGGGTAGGTGTAAAGGCCAGCCCTCGGGGAGTGGCTGGGAACAGCTATGTGTCCAGCAGGACACTAAATCCCTCACAAACTTTATTGAAAAATCTAAATGAGTCCAACTTATGGGAATAAATAAAACAAACAAAACACCACTAAGTCACTCCGTGTCTTCTGGTAGTCTGTAGGACAGTACTGAAAAAGTGGACTGGTGTTGCTGAGAGCAACTGGAAATTGCTGCCTGCATCCATAATTTAACCAGATGATGCTGGGCACACACAGAGGTGTGGCTTGAGGACAGACCCTCCGACAGCCTGTCTGTCGAGTTAAAGTCCACCCATGCTGGGTCTGTCCTGCTTGCCTCTGCGGTGTTGGGGTTGGTTTAGAACAGTTGAAACTGGGGTGCATCAGGAGCATTTGTGGAGTCCGCTGCAGAACCTTTTTTTGGGGGTATCTTGACTCCATGAGGACAACCTTGCAGGACTGGAAGGACATCAACAATGTTTGTACTCCTTTCCTCTGAAGCCCCTGTGCCTCCCGGTACCTGTCGGTGGAGCAGCTTCAGGCTCATCTCTTGTGCAGGATTCCCTTTAGGCCCTTTTCGTTCGGGTGCCTTGGGACCACTTGGACTGCCTAGCCTGAAAGTAGGCCCCGCAGGAGGGGACCACTGCCATACCACCTGCACAACCACGGCAGAGTCACTCAAGCAATCACAATGGTAGATTATCCATGGTCGGGTGTGCCCACCAACAGGACCCTGGCACTGGTGGGGTCAGCAGGTAGTCTCTGGACAATTGGTCCCTCACTGTGCCAGGACTGCCACTCTGGTCTCTTGGTGGTTCATGGGTTTAAGGCTCCATTCTGGGAGCGAGATGCTCATTTAGTGGTTAGGGTGATGCACATTTCGTTATGTTATTGTTGCTATTGTACAACAGGTGACAAAGGCTTGCAGGGGTAGGGTGTCTGGAGGGACTTTGCATCCCCGTAGCTCGGGGTTTTTCTAGTGCTGTTCTTCACATACAGCATGCATGGTTCCTAGCAGGGATGCCATTGTCATCAAGCAGCCAGTGACTGTGGTCAGACGACTGCCCTGGAAGCTTGTGGCAGATATGCAGTTTGCGCAACCTGTACAACAGGTGACAATGGCTTGCCGGGGTAGGGTGACTGGAGGGACTTCGCATTCCCGTAGCTCAGTGTGTGGCTAATACTGTTCTTCACATACGGCATGTGCAGTTCTTAGCAGGGATGCCATCTTTCTCAAGCAGCCAGTGACTGTGGCCAGGCGATCGCCCTGGAAACTTGGGGCAGATATGTAGTTCACTCATACGTGCAACTTACTTTGGGTTCTTCTGCTGGGCTGTCGCCAGTGACTTCGCTCCACATCAGCAGAAAGTACCTTTATTTTGGTTCATTGAACTATAAAAGTGCAGAATACAAGTTTTAAATACATAATAAAAAGAAAGCTAGGCTATTTAGATAAAAATTGGAACAGCTCAATTACATAAAATGAGTTTTTAAAATATTACATCCTTTGATACCTAGGCACATTCCTGATGTGACAACCCTAAACACTGAAAGTCCTGGAACATGGACGAGAAAAGGGTATTATGCCATCTGGAAAGTCTAAGCTGGTAACAAATTATTGTAGCCTTAGGCCAATTTGTAATAGCATAAGATGATCAGAACAGAAATTCCTGATCATTGTTCCGGCAGTCTAACATAAAACACAGTTAAAATATATATTCGTATAAAATTAATAAAAGCGAAAGCGCCTTTGGTAAGATACAATGAATAATAATTCAAATTCAAATGTATTATCTTTGTTCGGCGTATAACAATATCACCATAAAAGATACATTGATTACAATAATTTACTCAATTCACACAAACAAGTTATAAAAAGGGTTACAATATAAATGATTAAAACCATTTTTATATACTTTAATTCATCCTCCTGTGCAACTAATTATGACTACCAATTCATGCCCGTTTCAGCATGAATAAGATATTGTTTTAAAATAAATATAGGCATAACTAGTCTACTGTTACAACTACCACTGAATAATGCAGGGCCATGGCAGTACAGCCACTAAGCTTCAAATCCCCCCTCGCGGTTCTAAACTTTAAGGCAGCCCTTAAAAAATTGGACACACAGAAGAGTGTAAAAACATCTAATGACAATTTTAAAAACAGTAAAGCTACACGTGCCTGCCTGAATCTGGCTTTTCTCAATAGGCCTTTCAGGAACTTTTGTCTAGGATAAGCGTAATATGGGCACAATAGGACTAGATGTAGGGTGTCCTGTGGAGACCTGTTGTCGCAGCCACAGTGCCCTCTCTCTTCTGGGTTCATTATAAAACAAGCCACAAAGGAATAAATTCCCACGTATCTGAACCCGAATGGGCTCACTCTCTATCAACACACTTCAATGACAAAATTCCTGAGGTGGGCTTATTTAGAGGAAAAAACCTAACTACGAGGACCATAAAGAGTAATATGAAAATGACAATCAATCATCGAACAAATGCAAACGTAAACAAAGAGACTATTCCGGTGAAGACATCATGCAACTCTGCAACGCTGGAGATAGTTGGAATATCAAGCTTTAGACCACCTCTAGGCAGCGAGGATAAAAAACATACAATAACAGCAGCCAGGATTAAGCAACAAATATCCAAAGGGAAACCGGAAGGAGCTCCTGGGCCCAATGGAGTCCCGCCAATAATGTACAAGTACGAAGCCAACTTCTGGAGCGAGACACTGGTGCCACTCTTCCAGGAAGTCAGGGAAACAGCGATGTGCCCTTTAACCTGGAGAGGATCAATACTTAGTCCGATCCACAAACAGGGTGATAGGAGCACTCCAAGTAATTATCGCCTCATCGCCCTAATTGACACAGAGGCTAAGTACTACGCGGGCCTCCTCCTGGAGGAACTAACATTGTGGGCAACCCTAAAACACATCATTCCCGCCAACCAAACTGGATTCTGCAGAGGACAGGGCACAATCACAAACATCATGGCGCTAACCCTACTGACAGACGCTGCTAAGACAACCAAGAGTTCACTATTTCTATGCTTTATAGATTATAGTGCAGCGTTTGATCATGTTGACCGAAACAACCTCTGGCTGAAACTAGACAAGTGGGGGATACCGGGGCCACTACTGCAGCAGTTGATACTACTCCATACTAACACCTGGGTCAAGATAAAACTTGGTAGCGGGATGCACCTTTCCAGACAAATTAACACCACTAAAGGTCTAAAACAAGGATGCGTCCTTGCTCCCATGTTGTTTAATCTTTTCCTCGCAGACTTGCCGTAGAATTGGACAAAACCAATTCACACGCGCCACGGCTGGGAGACATCTCGCTATCAAACCTTCTTTACGCCGATGACCTGGTCTTGGTAAGCTGTACCCCAATTGGACTGCAACATCTCTTGGATACTACCAATCAATTTTCAATAAAAAATGGTTTGAAGATTAACTTAAACAAGACTAAAGTTATGTCAGTGAATTACAACAAATCAAAGAAACTGGCATGGTCCTTGGATGGACAAAGGCTGGACAGAGTCACCAACTTTAAATACCTTCGCGTATTATTAGACAGCAGAGGCTCATTCAAACCCCAGCTAGAGGCTATAGCATGGAAGGGAACTACATTTTATTTCTCAATGAAGCCGTTACAAAAAGTTCTCCCTGATCGATCATTTGACCCCCTCCTACAGGTGATTAAAGCACGCCTCCAGCCTATGCTCACATACGGAGGCGAACCTATGCAAGGGAAGGACGCTAATGATCTAGACAAAATAATCAGCAGAGCATGTAGGGCAATCTTCCGTCTGCCAAATTATGTTTCTCCTGCCCAAATTCGCCTCGAATTTGGTATCTAAAAACAATTGGTAGAGAGAAGAGGCGCCTATATAAAATGAAACCCTGGCCAAGAGGGCACATGGGTGGGCCGTGCTGAAAGATTACAATGCCCTAAAACCGCATGAATATTTGAAAATGGGCTTCACGCGGAAGACAAAAGAAACATTTCTAAATCTGCTTTTTGGAATTCTACCAATTCTACTTCACTTGGCACCATGGAAAAGGAGGCCAGATGAACATCTTTGCCGTCTTTGCAAATTAGGGAATGAGGATTTAATCCACATAATCTTCATCTGCCCTAACCTGATAGACATAAGGCGTGCCCTATTTCGATCACTTTGGAATCAAAAAGGTGTAACCAACTGCAGGCAAGCTGTGATGATATGCTTCAAACCTGAAGAGGTCCAGTTAAATTGTAGACTGACAAAGTTTTTTTACATTGTGTCTACACGGCGCAGTGACTAACAGCATGTAACAACTCGCCAATCAAGAAATTGTCTGCCAAGGTCCTGCCAAGTCAAAGCACGCAGAGTACATTGACTCACACTTTCAATTTCACAAGCGGGTTAGAGACATTGTAATCGAGAATAATGACTCAATATGGTTTTAAATACCTTTTTCCTTTAACAAAACTTGTGTTTTAAGTTTATAACGATTTTAATGATGTACGTTTTATATTGCGAGTTTTAATTAACTGTACAATAAAGTAAATGTAAATATATTAAATATATTATATTATAAAACCTGCCGGAACCGCCAATAAATGATGAATAGGATTTAATCTAAAATGGGTAATTAAAAATCATTTGTGTTAAACATGGCTCTCTACTCTGGGTTGTTTTGACCAATATGTGATCTCTCACCCTCTGTTTAGCGAGTTCGGTCGTTTCACGTTGTGCCATGGCGAACTTGAAGTACAAGCCTTTGGTATCTACCTTATCCTGGTTCCTCGTTTTGTCCGGTTTGGTGAACAGGTCTACCCTCCCTAGTTTAAGAAATGAATCACTGACATATTTTATCCAGGGAACCTTCAGTGCGTGGTCCAAGGAGAGACAGTCCTGGATTACCAGCCGTGTAAATCCCGCGTCTATGTTTGACCAAACCTTCAACCAACAAAGTAGTGGTTTTACTGCCACCAGATCAGAAATGTATTTGACTCCTAATTCTTCATGAACGCTAAATGCTGGGGCACTATGAAAGACCTTCAGTAAGCGCCTAAGATTTTTGTTCTCTTCCCTTTGCAAATTATTAGCCTTCACGAAAACCCACACCTCACCTCTGTATAAGACCATGGAGCAACAAATTGAATTATATAACATTAATATAGTACCCGGTGTCCAGCATCCTAGCCTTTGTGCAAAATTTGCGATAGACCCTGTAGTCCTGGTCAAGGCCAGGCACTTCTCAACCAATAAATGTTTAAAATTCAAGTGCCCATCAAAAAACATGCCCAAAAATACGAAGGCTGGGACTTTCCCTAGGGTATGTGAGCCTATGGTGTACTTATAGGATTTGTTTGTCTTCTTCATTTCCATGATATGTGATTTTGTAAGGTTAGGGGACATATCCAGGTTTTCCATGAATGTCACAAAGACATCAATTAAGAGCTGCAAGCCATTTGGGGTGCTGGCAAGGAGCACCGCGCCATCTGCGTAAAGCAGAACCGAAACTGCTCTTGCGCCTATCCTCAGGGGATCTGCTTTAATGGCGGTCAAGGTGTGATCTAGGCCATTGATATATAAGGTAAACAGGAATGGCGCTAGTATACATCCCTGTCTGACCCCACCTGAGCACTTGAAATAGTCTGTGATCTTCCCTTCCTGAGTATATCTGACAGCTGCTGTGGTGTTAAAATGTAATGATTGAAGAATATTAACTATTTCCGGGTCCACCCTGAGTTCGCCCATGAGTACCCACAGTTTACGGCGATTCACCTGGTCAAAGGCCGCAGTGAGGTCCATAAAAGCTAAGTACAATGCCCTGACTTAGCTACTGTATATTATGCGCTAATGAGGTACAGATTGAGTCATTGATCTGTGGTAGATTTACTTGGTCGAAACCCATATTGGGCATCCTTAATGATTTGTTTGGCCTCTGCCCATTCCATCAACCTGTTTAAGATCACCCGCCCTAAAACCTTCGATGAGACATCAATCAACAATAGGGGGCTGTAACAGTGTGGGCTGTCCCTAACGCCTTTCTTGAAAATAGGCACAATAACGGCAGAAGACCAGGATGCTGGCATTGCTAAATTTATTGGTGCATTTAGTACCCTAGTTAAAATTGGGGCCCATACCTCCGTGTTGCAGCGAAGGAGGTCTGGTGGAATCCCATCTGTGCCAGGAGCCTTGTTCCTCGTCAGACCCTTGATTCCTAAACTCACATCATCCAAAGAAAAGGTCACCAAGTTATAAACTAGTGTTGGGGTCAGGGGTCTGGGGCTCTTCCATACTATGTACATGGGTATAGAGACCCTGGAAATGCTGCTGCCATTGCTCAGGTGGAAGGTTTTTGCTTAACCCCGGCTTATTCAGATCATTAAAACAGGTGTTGTTAATTACTCTCCAAAAGAGGGTAGAATGCTTGAGTTCCGCCACCTCCATGAGGTCCTCCCAGGCTTTACGCTGTAGTTGACCCTTTCATCCTTTGAATGCTTGCTTGTAATTTAAGGGGCAAGCCGCCACCCGCACCCTGTCTCTCTGTGTCTGCTTGAAGGGTACTTTTATCTCTGTTAGGGCCCGAGAGCATTGGCTATCAAACCACCTTGGTGCACCCACACTGTGCACATGTGTTGAGGACCTGAGTAAGCTATCCACCGAACCGAGAAGCACTTCTACCACGAAAAATCAATTTTTTTTATTATTTGCCCCTTTAATAACCCCAACATCATTCCTAGGGGGTCAAGAGGGGTCTACCTTGCCCCCTTTCATTAAATTCCCCCTTCGTTTTTCACCTCTTCTTGTCTCTCGATCCTACCGAGAGACAAGATGGCGGCCGCACCGGACTGTTTAGAATGTTGACAGACACCGGAGAGCCAATCAGCATCGCGTCGCAAAGCTCCGTGACGCGAAAAGTACGCGATCTGGAGCGTTATCTGGGACGCTGTCACAGATATATAAATTTTTTAAAACGTTAATATCTCAAAATCCACTGGAGCACATATATTGAGACCCAGCAAAGGCACATCGGGCTAACAGTCCCTACAATTTTGCCAAGTTTCGTGCAAATCCATTCAGCCGTTCGAGCTAAAAGTGAGGCCAAACGCCCTATGGAAATTAACATGGGAAAAACGCGTTTTGGGACCCCCCTTTTTTCTCGGCCCCCCCTTGACAAAACCCCTCCAATTTTCAAGGGCTGCTCAGAAACAAAATGTGCCATTTTCCTGAAAATTTCAGCCGATTCCGTCCACAAACGCCAAAGTTATTAGACATAGAATTTTCAAAAGTTCCATAGAGAAATAATCCTAACTATATATACCTACTGGCTATCGCCAGTAGGTAATATATATATATATATATATATATATATATATATATATAAATGTATATATATATATATCACCAACCGTCATCTACAGTAAGTAACTCCAGAACGGCCACTCCAATCATGCTGTTTAAAATTTCTTTAATGGCGACAGCATAGCATTAACGTTTCGCCTCCACTGAGGCTTAATCATATGCAGCTTAATCAAATGCAGGATGGGCTCGTTAACTTTTAAACACAACGTAACTTTAGACATTGAAGAGGGACTAGTGCCCAACAGGTAGAACTTAAAGTGGCAGTAAGGTATTCTTAATTCGTTTTATATCACACAGTGTCAGTCAGTACTCAACAATCGGATCCGGACAGTTCCGTGAGAATAAAGTATTCCCATCATACCTGTGTGCTGACCCTGTGCTAAATTCAACACTTGTTCCCGATGTGTCAATCGGACCACTGGTCCCAGAATACACCCTCACTGTTCCTCTTTTGCCGGCTAAGTCTTTCAATGCAGTCTTTGGCAAAGTTATTCCTTTGGATTTACCGGCAGCCAGTTTCCGATTAAGCCTTTGAAAGGAAAGATTCCATGTGTGGCTTGTGTTTCCCGGCAGCCGCCTAGTCCAAGGTTAACTCCGCTACCATCCAAATCATCTTATCAGGTCTTTCAGTCATCCGTTAAAACAATCCTCAGCAAGACGGGCTCGGAGATTGTCTCCATCGCCGACTCTGGCTGCTTGTCCGTGTTCGTCTCTTCAGTCGAGGTGGGCCCCGAAAAGAGGCCACTTCCATTCTCCTTTAGTAGTCTCCCACTTCTCCACAACCGGATGGTGCTTCTTAACTGGATTCTCTCCAACGTCACAAGATCCTGACAGGGAAGCGCCTCTTCCAAGCGAGTCGGGCCGTTCAACCAAGGTGTGTCAGACACCTTACATACAGCACCAACCGTCAGCTACAGTAAGTAACTCCACGAACGGCCACTCCAATCATGCTGTTTAAAATTTCTTTAATGGCGACAGCATAGCATTATGCGTTTCGCCTCCACTGAGGCTAAATCATATGCAGCTTAATCAAATGCAGGACGGTCTCGTTAACTTTTAAACACAACGTAACTTTAGACATTGAAGAGGGACTAATTTTAATTGAATCGTTAATATTTTCTAAGTTTTAGATATATATATATATACATTTTTATATACAGATAGGTGTGTGTGTGTATATTTAGATTTATATTAAGATAGATTGATATATAGATTTATGCTTTACATATGTAGAAACGCGTAATGCTATGCTGTCGCCATTAAAGAAATTTTAAACAGCATTATTGGAGTGGCCGTTCGTGGAGTTACTTACTGTAGCTGACGGTTGGTGCTGTATGTAAGGTGTCTGACACACAAAAATGTTATTATTTTTTTTTTCTTCTTTTTTTTCATCATTCACCTCCAACCCAAGACAACTAGAAGGTTAGGAAGTCGCCACTGTTACTCAATTTTGAGACGTAGGCCCTCGAGGGATACACCCGATCTGTTGCTTGCCTATCAGTAACAAACAACCCCCCCCTTCATTTTGCTGACCTCTCGTTGTCAAGGAGGGGGTGGTTGCCCTCTCTGCTGATTACTCGTAACCGATGACTGTTGCTTCAGGCTCGCCCAAAATGGAACCTGGGCACCAGAAAGGCGAGGTCTAGCAAAGTCTGAGAGCTTCCCATGAGGCTTAATCATAGGATCGAAGAATATTTAACTGAGCTCGTTAGAGAGATAACTAGCTAAATGCTTAACCAGCGGACCAAGTAATATAGTTTTCTTTCTACTACTTTTCAGTCTGGACAAGTCTTTTATACAGGGAGGACAACTAGTCTGAGTATGTAGGGGGTATGACCTCTATCCATCTCTTACACATTTCTTGTCTCTCCAAATTAAACAGGGGGGTTGCCAATGTCAATCTTCCCTCCCATCCTCCCATCCTCCCATCCTAAATATCTATTAGCAGCGTGCCACACCTGTACTGCATGCGCAGTTGGGCCTGTTAACACAAATCGCCCTGGTTTAGCGTACAAAGCTCTATTAATATCTCCACCCGGCGCTAGCCCGCGATCCATGGCATATCCTGGGTCCGGGGGGTGGTCTATAGATGACATGATTCACAGCTGCTAATTGTGACGCCCAGTAATACTTTCGTAAATACGGGAGTCCAATACCCCCATCAGACCACGGGAGAGTTAGTTTGACGAATGCTATTCGGGATCTACCGTCCCAAAGAAGCTGCCTCTGTAGCGCCTTGATTTCTTTAAAATAGGAGCCTGGCACTAGGTCCATTGAATTCTGTAGTGCATACAGGAATCGAGGCAGGGCCATCATCTTAAACAGCGCCGCCCTTCCAAGCAATGATAGCGGAAGAGCTCTCCAGCGCTCCACATCTTTCTTAATCCGGCTCAAGGGGGAGCCCAAGTTATTGGTATACCTCAACTTCAGGTCTAGCATTATAAAGATACCCAGATATTTAAATCCTACTGGTTCAATCTTAATGGGGTACGACTGCAGAATTACGGGTGGTTCACCCGCAAGAACAAAAAGCATCGACTTCGACCAATTGTTATCAAATCCGGAGTACCTACAAAGAATGGCAAGCACATCCAGGAAACAAATCAAAGACGCTCTGGGATTGGTAAGATAGAGCAGAATATCATCAGCATACAATTACAATTTATCCTCCCAATATGGTGTCCATCGCAAGCCCCATATCGACCGATCCCACCTCACCCACGCCGCCAGCGACTCCATCGCCAGTGCGAAGAGTAGCGGGGACAGCGGGCATCCCTGTCTCGTGCCCCTCTCCAGTGAAAAATCGTTCGATCTACAGTTATTAACTACCACTCTGGCCAGGGGATTAGCGTATAATAGCCGCACCCACCCAATAAACCCCCCTCCAAAACCCAGCTTCGCCAGAACCGCAAACAAATAGTTCCGTTCAACCCGATCAAATGCCATAGCGGCGTCCAAAGACACTAGGACCGCTGGCTCCTGTATCTTCTAGGAACCCTCAAGAATCCCCTGCAGCCTCCGCAGGTTCAGAGCCGTGTTACGGAGTGGCATGAAGTCAGACTTATCGGGATGTATCAGGGTTGTGTCTACCTTGACCAATCTGGTAGCAAGCAGTTTTGCCAAGATTTTGGGATTTACATTAAGAAGTGAAATGGGCCTACAAGAAGAGCATTGTGTCCTGAGTTTACCTGCTTTATGAATAACCACTATATTCGCCACACTCTGGTTGTATGGGAGTTGACCCTTCATCGATTTATTTTATTACATTTCGTACCCTGTCCGTTTTGGCCTTCCAAGCCAGGGTTAGCTAGCCCCCTCGTCGTATTCAAAATGGGCAAGCTTACTAACTTCCCATCGTTTCGAAATCCTGGTCTGAATAATATCTTCTAAATGATCTTTCTTAGTTCTCAATTTCGCAACATCTGCCTGGCACAATACTTGGTCAACCTCGTTATTAATCTTCCTTTCAACCTCCTTCATTTCACACTCAATCTGTGCATTTCCTCTCTATACTGCCTGTTCTTGTGAGAGGTCCTACTTGTTACTAACCCTCTCAGATAGAACTTCAGGGCATCCCACACCACAGGAATCTCTGCTGAACCTATGTTTGTATTTAGGAAAAACTCATTTTCCAGACATAGATAACAAGCTTCTGATTCATCTAGAAGAAGTGTGCGATCAAATGTCCACACTCTTGGTTGTTCTTTTTCTACTAAATTTAGATCCATCCACAATGCCGCGTGGTCTGATAGGTGGGGAGTTAGATAACCTATGGCTTCCACTTTACCCCTCAAATCATTAGATTTAATCAATCCTGGATTTATGTCCGTATTTCTGATTATAAAATGAGGAGCCTAATTTAGCACCTGATCTTTCCCTCCAAATATCGGATAAGGCATTTTGCCTCATCATCAGCTGGAGGTATGTCCTTGATTTGGACAAAATATTTGCCCTGATGTTTGGGGATTTATCCAATTGGGATTCAAGACTATATCAAATCTCTGGCTAAAATAGTCGAATCTGGGAATCCCAGCAAGTTTCCAAAATGTTTTTTCAAAGTAGTTGGGTCATCCTGGTTGGGGCCATAATAGCCTACTACTGTTAAGTAAGAACCTTTGACAAGTAGCTTGACAATCACCCATCTGCCACTTGAGTCTGTCATAGTATCTAAAAGACGAGCTTTTGCTTGTTTTTTCACTAGAATAACAACCCCCCTAATGTTAGCACTATGGCAGGAACTAACACAGTGCTCCACCCATCTAATCTTCCCATAGATCTCACTTTTTTCTTCTCTCAGGAGATGTGTTTCCTGTAAAATAATTATCTGTGCAGGGGAGTCTTTGAGATATTGAAGAGTTTCTACCCTCCTACTTTTAAACTGGAGACCGTTAATGTTCCAGGACAATAACTGTAACGTTTTCAAGGTGGATTATGAAGCGGAACCCTAAATATACCCGATTTCTCCAAGTGTCAGCACCAAACCAAGAGCAATAACCAGTGGAAACCAATTTGGCCAGTAGGCGAATGAGGATTTTTTTTTCAAATTTCTACCAAAATGATCCCCTAACCGTGCTTGCCCTTCCCCAACCTTGAAAAAATGTTACAAAATATAAAAAATATTATAAAAAATTTAACATAAAAAATAATGGTAAAAATATATTTACCCAATATTAGGACAAGTATTGGATCCTGGGAGTATTAGAAATACTGTTTCCACTCCAGTTTATGCAACAGTAATGAGAGTGTAGGAATTAAGAAAGGTTACATTTACTATTTCCACACCAAACAGCACAAGAGTAGGCAAAGTGTTGGGCTTCAGAGGGGCTAGATTAACTTTTCCTACTCCTTATCACGCAACAGTAGGGAAAGTGTTAGACTTTGGAGGGATTAATTTTACTATTCCTACTGCAGTCAAAGCAACATTAGGAAAACCGAAAGGACAGTGGCGAGGTTAGATTTATCATTCCAACTTCAGTCTGTGCAAGATAAAAGTGTAGGACTTTGGTAAAGTACATTTATTATTCCCGAATCAGTCTAAGCAACAGTAAGGAAAGCATTCAACTTTGAAAAAGTAACATATGCTATTACTACTCCAGTCATCTCAAAGGTAGGAAATGTGTTGGACTTCGGAGAGATTAAATTTACTATTCTCACTGGAAACAGTGTAACAGTAGGGAAAGTGTTGAACTTCGGAGGAGTTACATTTACTATTCTTCTCCAAACAGCGTAACAATATGGAAGGTATAACAGTAGGAAAAGCGCTGTACTTCGGAGGGGTAAGATTTACTATTACCACTCCAGTCTGCAAAAGTAGGGAAAACATCGGGGATCGAAAACCATAGGTTTCACACCAGTTATAGTTATCTGGAAATTTTACTGACATACAACCATAGAAATTCCAACGTTATAGTTAGTTGGACTCACTATAACAAGCGCGCCTGCAATGCACTGCTGATGACGTCACATATTACATCACTCATGACATCGTCAGTGACATCACTCATGACATCACTGATGACACCAGCCAGTGAATGTGTGTCTTTCTGAAAAATTAATATGTTTTATATTTGTATTTGTAAAGGTTGATGGAAGAATAAATGGTTAGATAAGTGTGTAAATGGATGTTTTTAAAAAAAAAAAATGATTGGTTAACTGCCTTATTAACCCCTTCGCTGCTAAGGCACCATTAATATTTTACATTAATTTTCCATTGAAATGAATGGAAAGTTCATGACGAGTTACCCTTGTCATTAGCATCGAAGAGGTTAAGTGTATTTTATTGAATACATATATTAGCGAGTGACTTTTAAATATTGAAATATATGTATCAGTGTTTCACTTTCTGTATAAGTAGCTGCATGGGTTGGTGACTGACTCACTGTTTGTATGTGTTTTGAAGACAGCATATGTGCAGGACTGTATGGGTGGATGAGTGTGTATATGTGTGTGTTAGTGAGTGAATGACTATCTCACTATTGTCTTTTTTAATAACGACATATATTTTTATCTAGTGTATGTGAGTTTTGATGTATATAAGTGAGTATATGTGAGAGTACGAGATTGTAAGAGTTCCTGTAAGAGTTCCTGTTTAAATAAGTATGTGTTTCTATAAGTGATTGTTTAAGAGAGTAAGTATGTGTAAGTTTACTTAGAAGTAAGGTGGTAGTGTGTGTATAGTTTTATATGCAAATAAATGGATGTTCAATAATTTATTTGCATGTGTGAGTATGTGTGTGAGTAACTTTTGGATGACTGTCGGTGTATAACAGGATGTATAGATGTATCACTACATATGATGAGTGAGTATATGTATGAGTGACTATATAGAACTGTTGATGAATGAGTGGATGTGTATAAAGATGGTGGAATTACTGAATTGGTTGTTGTAACTGGTATGGGTATCTCCATTTTTTTGAAAATGTTAGTTTCTATTTTTGAATATGTGTTTCAAGGGTTACATTACACTAAAAGGAGGTCTGTCACTCTGTCACAAGGATGGTGTCATAAGTGATGTCATGAGTGATGTCACTGACGATGTCATGAGTGATGTAATATGTGACGTCATCAGCAGTGCATTGCAGGCGCGCTTGTTATAGTGAGTCCAACTAACTATAACGTTGGAATTTCTATGGTTTTATGTCAGTAAAATTTCCAGCTAACTATACTGTATATACTATACTGTATATTTATATAATACATTTTTTTTTTTTTTTACCCGGTGCGCGCCCCGGTGTGCGCACCGGAAAGCACAGTTTTTCGGAGCGCCCCGGGTCGCGCACCGGTGAGCGTCCCGTTATCGCTAATGCTTCAAACGAAAACATCATCGTGACGTATCGCGTAGCCGCGTCCGCGTGATACGCACGGCGTAAGCGCACCCGGAAGCACTCGAGCGAATACGATTGCGCAATGTAAGCATCTGAGGCGCTTACAGACGCGCCCGGAGGCGCGTCGCGTAAGCGCGTCGGGTCATGTGACCTGAAAATAACACTTTTATTTGGTGCAGATGATGAAAGCCTGGGTCATGTGACCTGAAAATAACACTTTTCATTGGTTCAGGACAGTTTTTTTTCAAATGATGAAAGCCCCACCTTTCTTCCTTATTTTGACTTTGTACTTTGACTGAGGAAGACCTGTTTGGAGATCTTTGTGTTATATTTTGTACTTTACAATGGCTACAGTAGCAGCAGCAGCTGGAGCATCTGCACCACCACCACCACCACCAAGAGGACCACCACAACATCACATTGGTGGTCAAGAAGAAGAGGAGGAGGAGGAGGAAGAGGAGGAGGGGAGGAGGTGGCTGCCAGAAGACAATACCCCATACAGGCCAAAGCAGCACATTGTATGGGAGTTTTTTTCCATCCCAGAGGGAAAGAAGAAAGTGAATGTGCCAAAGGTGACTTGCCAAATCTGTGGCATTGAACTTTCAAGGGGGAACCCTAATAAAAAATATTCATTTGGTAATAACACCATGATCCGGCACATGCAGCGCAAGCATCCCAACAACTATGCTGCTGCAGAGGTGAGAGAACTGGCCAGCAACCCTCCCCAATCTTCACCCAGCACCTCCAAAGCAAGCAACCCACTCCATTGGGACCAGAAACAAGGAAGATGGTCCCAAACATTCAACAAAACTTTGGGCAATACAAGATCTCTAGTATTTTTTGTGGCAAGACCATCACCTACGGTGAGCAAAGCATAACGCTCATCAACCGTGCTGGTGACAACCACAAATGCCCCAAAAATCCTTAATTTTTTCCTGATTTTTTTTTGCTCCAGTTGAGCCATTTTCAATTCCCTGTTTTTTGTTTCTCCCCATAAAAACAACAAAAAAATATAAAATAGTTCATAAAAGCCAAAAAAAGTACAAAATGTTCAAAAAACATTAAAAAAATATAAAACAAAAAAAAGAAGAAAAAAAAACAGTTCTTTTTAGAACTACCTCCAATTTATAAACAAAGGCTACATTTTTTAAAAACTCTTCATTCTTTTTTCCCCATGGAACGCTTCCCGGTACGCTCCGCGGTGCGCGTACCGGGCCCTTTTATAGCCCCTACATCAAACCTAGGGGGTCAGGGGGGGTCTACTCTGCCCCCTTATGGTCATTTCCCCCTTTGTTTTTGCCACCTCTTGTGTCTCGATCCTACCGAAGCACAAGATGGCGGCCGCTCCGAACTGTTTGGAATGTTGACAGACACCCGAGAGCCAATCAGCTTTCCGCCCGCGAACTCGCGTAGCGCGCTGGTTAGCGCCCCGGTGCGCGTACCGGGGAGCGCTTATAGATATATATATATTTTTGAACCTAAACTACTCAAAATCCACTGGAGCACATATCTTGAGACATAGCAAAGGCACATCGGGCTACCAGTCCCTACAATTTTGCCAAGGTTGGTGGAAATCCATTCAGCCGTTTGGGCTAAAAGTGAGGTCGACCGCCCTATGGAAATTAACATGGGGAAAACACATTTTGGGACCCCTCTTTTTTCTCGGCCCCCGCTTGACAAATCCCCCACAAACTTTCAGGGAAGGACCGGGGCGCCGCGAGGCAAATTTGAGGAAATTTTCAGGCAGATTCCTCAACCGGCGCCAAAGTTGAAAAGTAAACAATTTACATAATTAATAACCAATTAAATTATTATTATTTTTTAATTATTTCCTCATTAAATTTCACCCCATACTCCCACAAACATAGCAGCTCATACCTAAAATAAAACTAAAATAAATTGCCATAGCACAACTTACATATTTGATAATAAATTAATTAATTAACAAATGAATTGTCAAATATTACTTTTTAAATTCCTACCCTAAACCCCCACAAAAATAGCAACCCACACCTAATATATAACTATTGTATATAAGTATTACACAATTTACCTAATTAGTGATCAATTAAATAAATAATTCTAAATTAATTATTAAATGTTAATTATTACTTAATTAATTTCTCACCCTATACCCCTACACACCTAACAACCCACAACATAATGATATCAATCACATAATTTATTAAAAATTATTATTTAATATTTAATGATCACCTACTTAACTTCCCACCCTATCCCCCTTCAAACCCAACAACCTGCTACAACACTATACGTTACTATTAACAATTAAATAAAAAGAAATCTAAATCACTTGAAATTACAAACTACATTTAAAAGCATTAATAACAATTACACAAACAATAGTAACACATATATTAATATATAAACTAGAAGACATTAAAACTATTTAAAAACAATATTTTATATTACTGAAAATGATATCAAAGCAACACTATTCTTAAAAACAATATTCCTTATAAAAAATGACATTCTTGGCAACAATATTGTTTCATCACTAGATTTTTGTATACAAAATGTTATTTCCGATATGTCTGTCTCCCATATTTACAATTGGGTATGGGGTCCAGCTGTGTGCAGAGTCCCATGAATGTGAGTTGCATTGAAATACCTGCAGACTAGACTGAAGCTTTTGCTCCTTTGTCCTTCAGCACGTCTCGGTGCTGCTCATTCACCTTTCCTTTTCCTCATAGGCCATTGTTAGCAGGTTTGATTTGAAGATAGGGCAACTTTGAGTTCCTCCCTGAAATGAAAAGGCATTTGCAAAGCGCACACATACTCCAAGGAGTGTTCCGGTGCTGGAGAGAGGGTTTCCTTCATACTGAAGGATGGGCGATTACATCACTTGCTGATAAAACCAGGGTTTAAGCCTCTGTCTGAAAACTGAGAGTTTAGGGATATTGCGAAGTTCCAGCGGGAGTTTGTTCCAGGCCCTAGTCCCGAGGAAAAGGATCTTTCACCAACTCTGGCCCGGTGAATTTTAGTGATGCTGGCTAGACAGGCAAAAGTTGACAGCAATATCCTGGGAGGGGCTGAAGTACAAATTCTCCTCCTCAGGTACAGAGCTCTTTTCTCATGCAGGGATTTATGAGCCAGGACCAGAGTCTTAGAGCAAATCCTTGTTTAATGGGTAGCCAGTGGAGTGGTTTTAGATGTGGGGACATATGGGTTCTAGGAGCAAGATTGAGGACTATTCTGGCCGCCGCATTCTGTACCACTTGCAGACGACTCAGAAGGTAGTCAGGCAGACCAAAATACAGTGCATTTCCATAGCTGAGCCTGGTAATAACCAGAGCCTGGATCACTGTTTTTCTTGTTTCATTTGACAGACGAGGTAAAAAAAAACATTATAAGTGCATAGCAGCCCAAAGCAGGTGCCTACCAGAGCCTGAATTTGGGGTTGCTGTGACAGAGCAGTGTCAATTTTGATTCCTAAGTTTTTTTACCGAGCTCTGAGGAGTGGCAGTAGGAGGAACATCCTGAGGCCACCAAGTTCTCACCAAATATGCATTTTCAGACCCAGCCCACTCCCTCGCCAGGGTTACCCTTGCCGAATTCCCTTCTTTCTGGCTATATGGTGTATACCCCAAAAAACATTTTCACTACTGGATGATGCTGAACTACTCAAAATTATAACTTCATTGGAACCTTCAAATCATTTCAATGACCCTCTTCCCGCCAAGTACTTCAAAGAGCTTAGATCTTCCATGCTCCCACTCTGGTCTAAGATTGTCCATGAATCTCTCACGGAGGGCTTGATTTCTGACTGCATCAAGGTAGGACAAGTCACTCCCATCCAAAGAAGCCTAAAGCAGTCTTATCTAATCCTAACAACATCCGCCCAATTTCTAATATCATGACTTTAGCCAAATTAACACTCAACTCTGTAATCACACTGATCAGTTTCAACTCCTGGACCAGTACTAACCGGGTTCACATCAGGACATAGTACTGAAACTGCCCTAACACACATTGCCGATTACGCCCTGAAATTACTTGACCAGAACAAACTCTGCCTACTTATCCTTTTTAATCTCTCCTCTGCATTTGACACGGTCAAACATGACAACTTAATTTATTTCATCGAAAAAAGGATGGGGGTTTTCTGATCCCATTTTAACTTGGTTTGCCTCAGTCCTACATAACAGAATGCAAAGAATCAAAGTCAACCATTCCCTTTCTAACTGAATGACGGTCTCAATTGGAGTGCTTCAAGGCTCCGCACTCTTTCACATGCTTTTCAACTTAATTATGGAACCCCTCTCTGAAATTCTGAACAGCTCAAACACTATATCACAAGTACGCCGATGATTGCACTTGAAAATCTCTTCACTGGATGATATCAAACTCTTAACCCTGCACTTCTGAAAGCTCAACATTGGCTAACTCACAAACATCTTATGCTAAATACACTCAAGACGGGATTCCATCTGATTGCTCCTTGAAATCCCTTTGCCCCCATTCAAGACTGGCTCAAAGAACTGATGGCGCTCAACTGCGCTCCATGTATTGTTGACTCCACTAAATCATTAGGCATAATTCTAGACAAACACATGAATATGCAGGACAACCTCAGTCCCATAACTAGAGGAGCCAATCACCAACTCGACAGATTAAGGAAAATCAAACCATTCCTGCCACCTGATGACATGCAGCTAGCAGTCCAATCTCTAATTATTCCCCGCTTAGATGACAGAATTGTGACCCTGGCTGGGCTACCTAAAGCTTGACTGGCCCCTCTAAGAGCTACACCGAACTCTGTGGCCAGGCTCATCAAGGGATCAAGAAATCGTGATCAAATCACACCAGATCTAACTAAACTCAATAGGTTCTCACTCGAAGCAAGTATCCGGTTCAAGATAGACTGCTTGACGCACAAAGCATTCATTATAACACTCCAGTTTACCTGGCAAAACAACTTGTTGAACTATCTGGTTTGAATCAGACCCTAAGAAACTCCAAGACTCTAATATTGAAACCATAAAACATTCAAGAAGATGAAAACGTACAACTGCGCCTTCTCTGGTCTTGCTCCAAGAATATGGAACACTTTTCCTCCCAAAATCAGAGCTAACCTGTTGACAGCCTCATTCAAAAATTATCTCAAAGGGTTGTTCCTGAATAGCTGCCTGCAACAATAGACTTGAAGTCACCAAACCAACATGTATTTCATGTTTATGGCATGGATCTGTTGTTCAGCTATGCAATGCTTTGATTCTTTATACCAAATATGATCGCCTTATGTTTGTTTAACTTCTTTTATGGTTAATATTTTACACATTCACCTGCCTATATTGTCTGTCTATATGTACAGTGCTCTGATACCCTGTCAGGTCATGTTCGCGCTTTATAAAACTTTTCAAATAAAAATAAATCAGGATGTGCGCCTCACTTGCAGAGTCACCTGTGTGAGACACGTTTGACAGGCTGCCTTGGATAGTGGTTATTATATCATGAAAATATGCCGCCAGCTTGTCTACCCAGTCGGTGGAGGGTTGTGGCTGTCTAGTAACAGCATCAGGGCTCCGAAACGTTTTACCAATTTTTAAAATATCTTTAGATTTTTGGTCTGATTCTTCAATTTTCTTTTCAAAGGAACATTTTTTCTCTAGATTGACCTATAGTAGTCTTTTAATGCTGCCCTATAGTGGCATTTGTCCACTAGATTGTCGTTTTTTCACCATTTCCATTCTAAGCGTTTACAGTATTTTTTACATGTTGTGAGATCCTCATTAAACCAAGTAGCCAACTGTTTAGTTCTGAGAG
Organism: Lissotriton vulgaris; assembly: GCF_964263255.1. NCBI lineage: Eukaryota > Metazoa > Chordata > Amphibia > Caudata > Salamandridae > Lissotriton > Lissotriton vulgaris. The sequence goes on from NC_141694.1 coordinate 1,648,666,250, forward strand.
ATCGTAGCTCAGAGAGTGGTGCTAGGTCATTTATGCTGCAAAGAATTCACTCGTCCATCCGCACAGCGTGAACTTCAGAATCTCCATATAATGAAGGGGAATCTATTTCCAAGGCGCTGTTAAGGTCTGATGGATGGACTCTATGTAAGCCTCTAGCCAAAATCTTATATTCTTTAGAGACAATAAGCTCGGACCAATTGAACGTAATTAAGGGGCTCATGGCGGACGGAAGTGCCTCCGCAGCCCCGGAGCATGCGGAACATGCCTAATCTCCGTCCGTCCGTCGCGGACACTCCGTCCGCCAAATCATGATAGGAAATATGGGCCAAAATCTGTCCGCGGCGGTAGATCACGGTCCGCCGCACTACCACACCCAACCACGCGGCAGACGTAACCTATCCAGAGACTCCGCCGTACGGACTGACGTCTAGGACCGTCCTCCAAATCAAGATGGCGGAAAATACACATAAAAGCGCTGCGGAAAAACAACCTGCCTGAACACTGCGGATGCCCCACAGCGACCATACCCACCACGAGCCGCTCGCCGACATGGACCCTGCACTACACGCTTACCCGATACTCTTCGCGATCCACCACGTCCTAGTCTTGGCCCACCATCGAGGACGACGCAGGTAGGCTACAAACCATTCGCTGTCTGGAGAGGAGTACCTGCAAGGTCCGTGACGTAGGGAGGGGGGAGTGACATGTCCCGGAAACCACAGATTCGTGTATAGGGCAGCGCCTCCAAGGGTCGTGACCCAGGTAGGGGGGAGTGACATGTATCTGAACCCACTGCCTTGAAGTAAATACAAATACACACCACCATCACACAAGCAAGAATGACTCCGACAACCCACGACACATGATTGTCAATTTTATTTACGCATAATCGGAGTAACATCACAGTCTAGGCTCGAGCATGGGCAGTGTGGACACCAGAGCAGGTACATCAGAGGGCATACATCAGTATAAAAACAGCAACAGGGCAGTGTGGACACCAGAACAGGTACATCAGATGCAGTACATCAGTATGAGAACAGCAACAGGGCAGTGTGGACACCAGAGCAGGTACATCAGATGCAGTACATCAGTATGAGAATAGCAACAGGGCAGTGTGGACACCAGAGCAGGTACATCAGAGGCAGTACATTAGTATGAGAACAGCAACAGGGCAGTGTGGACACCAGAGCAGGTACATCAGAGGGCATACATCAGAGGGCATACATCAGTATGAGAATAGCAAAAGGGCAGTGTGGACACCAGAGCAGGTACATCAGATGCAGTACATCAGTATGAGGATAGCAACAGGGCAGTGTGGACACCAGAGCAGGTACATCAGAGGCAGTACATCAGAGGGCATACATCAGTATGAGAATAGCAACAGGGCAGTGTGGACACCAGAGCAGGTACATCAGATGGCATACATCAGTGGGCATACATCAGTATGAGAATACCAACAGGGCAGTGTGGACACCAGAGCAGGTACATCAGATGCAGTACATCAGTATGAGAATAGCAACAAGGCAGTGTGGACACCAGAGCAGGTACATCAGAGGGCATACATCAGAGGGCATACATCAGTATGAGAATAGCAACAGGGCAGTGTGGACACCAGAGCAGGTACATCAGAGGGCATACATCAGAGGGCATATATCAGTATGAGAATAGCAACAGGGCAGTGTGGACACCAGAGCAGGTACATCAGATGCAGTACATCAGTATGAGAATAGCAACAGGGCAGTGTGGACACCAGAGCAGGTACATCAGAGGGCATACATCAGTATGAAAACAGCACAGGGCAGTGTGGACACCAGAGCAGCTACATCAGAGGCAGTACATGAGAGGGGCTAGGTGCATCAACAGTCCATGGCATCGAACAGCTACATCAGAGGCAGCACATGAGAGGGGCCAGGTGCATCAACAGTCCATGGCATCGAACAGCTACATCAGAGCCAGTACATGAGAGGGGCCAGGTGCATCAACAGTCCATGGCAACGAACAGCTACATCAGAGGCAGCACATGAGAGGGGCCAGGTGCATCAACGGTCCATGGCATCGAACAGCTACATCAGAGGCAGCACATGAGAGGGCATACATCAGTATGAGAATAGCAACAGGGCAGTGTGGATACCAGAGCAGGTACATCAGAGGCAGTACATGAGAGGGGCTAGGTGCATCAACAGTCCATGGCATCGAACAGCTACATCAGAGGCAGCACATGAGAGGGGCCAGGTGCATCAACAGTCCATGGCATCGAACAGCTACATCAGAGGCAGCACATGAGAGGGGCCAGGTGCATCAACAGTCCATGGCAACGAACAGCTACATCAGAGGCAGCACATGAGAGGGCATACATCAGTATGAGAATAGCAACAGGGCAGTGTGGACACCAGAGCAGGTACATCATAGTGCATACATCAGAGGGCATACATCAGTATGCGAACAGCAACAGGGCAGTGTGGACACCAGAGCAGGTACATCAGAGGGCAAACATCAGTATGAGAACAGCAACAGGGCAGTGTGGACACCAGAGCAGGTACATCAGATGCAGTACATCAGTATGAGGATAGCAACAGGGCAGTGTGGACACCAGAGCAGGAACATCAGAGGCAGTACATCAGAGGGCATACATCAGTATGAGAATAGCAACAGGGCAGTGTGGACACCAGAGCAGGTACATCAGAGGGCATACATCAGAGGGCATACATCAGTATGAAAACAGCAACAGGGCACTGTCTACACCAGAGCAGCTACATCAGAGGCAGTACATGAGAGGGGCTAGGTGCATCAACAGTCCATGGCATCGAACAGCTACATCAGAGGCAGCACATGAGAGGGGCCAGGTGCATCAACAGTCCATGGCATCGAACAGCTACATCAGAGGCAGCACATGAGAGGGGCCAGGTGCATCAACAGTCCATGGCAACGAACAGCTACATCAGAGGCAGCACATGAGAGGGGCCAGGTGCATCAACAGTCCATGGCATCGAACAGCTACATCAGAGGCAGCACATGAGAGGGCATACATCAGTATGAGAATAGCAACAGGGCAGTGTGGACACCAGAGCAGGTACATCAGAGGGCATACATCAGAGGGCATACATCAGTATGAGAACAGCAACAGGGCAGTGTGGACACCAGAGCAGGTACATCTGAGGGCATACATCAGAGGGCATACATCAGTATGAGAATAGCAACAGGGCAGTGTGGACACCAGAGCAGGTACATCAGATGCAGTACATCAGTATGAGAATAGCAACAGGGCAGTGTGGACACCAGAGCAGGTACATCAGAGGGCAAACATCAGTATGAGAACAGCAACAGGGCAGTGTGGACACCAGAGCAGGTACATCAGATGCAGTACATCAGTATGAGGATAGCAACAGGGCAGTGTGGACACCAGAGCAGGTACATCAGAGGGCATACAAAAGCAACTTACATCACACTATCAGGTGGATTGCATGAAGTACCCGCATCGGACAGACTGGCAGCACCAGAAACCGGAGTGTGACACACAGCCACAGATGTAGTGACTGACACGTGAGCCACAGACCCAGATACACTGCCAGCACCTGATACATGAGTGTGAGACACAGCCACAGCCCGAGTGACTGACACATGGCCCATAGACCCAGATACACTGCCAGCACCTGATACAGGAGTGTGAGACACAGCCACAGCCCGAGTGAATGACACATGGCCCATAGACCCAGATACACTGCCAGCACCTGATACAGGAGTGTGAGACACAGCCACAGCCCGAGTGAATGACACATGGCCCATAGACCCAGATACACTGCCAGTACCTGATACAGGAATGTGAGACACAGCCACAGCCCGAGTGAATGACACATGGCCCATAGACCCAGATACACTGCCAGCACCTGATACAGGAGCGTGAGACACAGCCACAGTCCGAGTGAATGACACCTGGCCCATAGACCCAGATACACTGCCAGCACCTGATACAGGATAGGACTCAACTGATACACTGCCACTACCTGACACAGATACACTGCCAGCACCTGATACAGGAGTGTGAGACACAGCCACAGCCCGAGTGAATGACACATGGCCCATAGACCCAGATACACTGCCAGCACCTGATACAGGAATGTGAGACACAGCCACAGCCCGAGTGAATGACACATGGCCCATACACTGCCAGCACCTGATACAGGATAGGGCTCAACTGATACACTGCCACTACCTGACACATGCGAGTCAACTGCAGCAGCGCCACTGGGACCACTGAAATGAAGAGCCACAGGGCTGTATGGTCCAGGAGGCAGGGTGGCTCTGGGAGCGGGGGATAGTTGCAATTGGCCGACATTGGATTGGGCATGTGTCAATGCTGTGTGTCTACGTTTCTTGTGGACATGTGACTGCACCCTGGACAGGACAGGACTGGCAAGTGGGCCGGACTGAGAAGAAATATCACCCACCATGGGAGGTGCATCTGCTGCCGGGGGAATGCTCTCTGGGGACATGCTGGAACCTGCTTGTCGTTTGCTGTGTGGCTGCCTTGTGGCCTCTGCAACATGTGTCATGGGGGATGCTACTGCAGGGTCCACCTGCATCCGTTCCTGACGGGCCCTGATGGGAGTGGAGGTAAGGGGTGACTCCACTGCGGAGACATCTGTATTCCGTTTCCCAGAAAACAGCAGCCTCAGTGCATCAATGGGTGATGTATGCCTGTCCTTGACAGCGCCACTGTCCATGGGAGATGCCTCGGCCCTTGGATGTTCCATTTCCGTAGGAGGAATGTTGTCTGCAGACTTTCCCTGTTCCCTGGATGGTGCTCTGTTCCAGGCAGCAGACTTGTGGTCTGTGGTGTACATATCCCCAGGACACACCTTCTCCCTGTGTGTGTCCCTGCCCCTGGGAGTGTCCGTGCTCTTCTTAGGTGCGTTTGTCTTGTGACTGTCCTTGTCCCTGCCCTTGGTAGAAGCTCCTTCCTTCCTAGTCTCCCTGCCCTTGGGAGTGGCTCCTTCCTTCCTAGTCTCCCTGCCCTTGGGAGTGGCTCCTTCCTTCCTAGTCTCCCTGCCCTTGGCAGTGTCTCCTTCCTTCCTAGTTTCCCTGCCCTTGGGAGTGGCTCCTTCCTTCCTAGTCTCCCTGCCCTTGGCAGTGTCTCCTTCCTTCCTAGTTTCCCTGCCCTTGGGAGTGTCTCCTTCCTTCCTAGTCTCCCTGCCCTTGGTAGAAGCTCCTTCCTTCCTAGTCTCCCTGCCCTTGGTAGAAGCTCCTTCTTTCCTAGTCTCCCTGCCCTTGGTAGAAGCTCCTTCCTTCCTAGTCTCCCTGGCACTGGGAGTGTCCGAGCTCTCAAGAGATGCCTTCATCTTCTGAATGTCCTTGTCCAAGGTAGTGTCAATGGAACTGGGAGTAAGGCTTGCCTTGGGAGTACCTTGTGTGTGGGATGCCTGTGCAGCATGTGTAGCCATTACACCCAACCCCTCTTTTGGTTCATGTGTGTGTACTCCACTGTATCTGACGTTGTCTTTGTGAACAGATTTAGCTGACCTAGGGGATGGGGTCTGAGGCCTCCGTGCCTTGACGTGCTGGCTGACGCTGCTTCTAGTGCAATAACCTGTTTTAGAGTCCTGGTCAGAATATTCACTCCCCCCTGAGACATCCAGTGTTGTAGATGGTGGAACAGAAGTACCACCCAGTCCATGCGACTGTACAATGGCAGACGACACACTGTTAGCCAATGACTGCACTGTCCTGTGTACACCAGCCAGATGTTATGTTATGTTATGTTATTTAAAATTTATAAAGCGCACATACGCCCAGGAGCTTCTTGGCGCTGGAAAGAGATAAAAAACATAACAAAGGGTGAATCAACGAAAATCTCTATTTCAAATATGCCTGTGTGAAAAGGTGAGTCTTGAATGCCTTTCTAAAGGCAAGGAGATCCTTGCTCTGTCTGAGGGCTAGCTGCAAAGAGTTCCACAGGGTGGCTGCTAAAAAATGAAAACTGCTTCCTCCCTGTCGTTTCCTCTTAAAGCGTGGTACCTCAAGTAGGTCTTTGTGGGCTGATCTCAAGCTGCGTGAGGGGACAATGTCCATCGATCCCCCAACCTGCACACGGCCCACCCCAACCAGTCATCCTCACAGGAATTAAGTGGCGTTGGCCGTAATACATGTACAGCATGCAGACTGGGCATGAGCAACTACATCTGCACACCAGTCTTGCCAAGGGGTGACGGAGCACTACAGCATGTGCATGAACACTCAACTGCTTAGCGAGTGGCGTCTCAACATGCCGCACCGGGAAGTGACATTTTACTACGCCAATGTCACCAACATGCCATTGGAACGAGCCACACGATACACGGAAGTCACTAATGTGTGTGGGCAACAATACATGCATTGCACTCACAAGCAACATACACTGACAGTATGCTTACCGCCACGTTGCTGTTCATCCACACGCAACCGCTCGGACAGGTCAGGATGCGTCACAGCTATGATACGGTGCATGAGAGGGGTCATTGAGCGTCGGGCCAGACGTGCCGTCCTTGGAATCATCCCTAGTGTCACTTCCGCTACATTCTTGCTCAGCCTGGAAATGTCGTCCCAGCGTTTGTGGCAGTGTGTATGTCGTCTATTGGACACCCCCACTGCTCGTACATCACGTGCAATGCTCCTCCACACGTCCTTGCGAAGGTGCAGCTTGACCTACCATGATGGGAGACAAAAGGGTGCAAGTCAGTGGACAGTTGGCCAGTCACACAGATAGGGGCAACACATTTCTCTCTGCAGCCATGCACATTTCGACTCATTTGTTGGTCCCACATCACACCGCCAAGATTCCAGAGCCCAGGTGTCATGGAACACCTCATGCACAACAACTTATTCCCCACTGCACTTACCACCTGTCCGGGTGCGCCGTACAGGCGTCCGTAGTTGCGGAGCACACCGTCCACGAGGACATCAAGCTCCGCAGCGGTGAAGGGACGAGACCGGATCTCTTTGACTCTCGACATGCCAAGGTCACGGAGTATGGCACTAGAGCGGCAGTCGGTGGTCAGCTCCGCAGCAGCAGGTGGAGGTGATGGTCACAGGCAGCAGTCGGTGGTCAGCTCCGCAGCAGCAGGTGGAGGTGATGGTCACAGGCAGCAGTCGGTGGTCAGCTTCAAAGCAGCAGGTGGAGGTGATGGTCACAGGCAGCAGTCGGTGGTCAGCTCCGCAGCAGCAGGTGGAGGTGATGGTCACAGGCAGCAGTCGGTGGTCATCGTAGAATGTATGCTTTTGCACATCACACATATATAGGGCCCTGTGGCCATGTCAGTGGCATACGGCGCCAGCCATTGGTCAGCCCTGGAAGCCTGTTTGGAAAAGGGCCAATGATTGGCCCTGGTGTTGCGGTGCACAGCATACGGTACTTTCTATTGGGCACACGTGGCCCATGTTCACACCTCCCATTGGCTGCACGTGCACAGACCGTCACGCTCACACACCGGCAAGTGCATGTACTAGACTCCGGGACGGATGCTTCATTTGCAACAAAGTTCGATCACTGGCGCCACCAAGGCGGGGCACGTATTCGGCGGGGGAGGTGCAGGCCAACACATCCATAAGCTGATGTCAATGCACATGGCAGTTCATGACCCCCTTACAGTGACATTGCATCAGCCAGCCTACACCGGCCGACCCAGCCCTGCCCATAACCGCCGTGCCGGCCATGTCAACTACCGCCGTTTCAGGCCCCGTCCACTACCGCCGTGCCAGGCCCTGCCCACGACCGCCGTGCCGGCCATGTCAACTACCGCCGTTTCAGGCCCCGTCCACTACCGCCGTGCCAGGCCCTGCCCAGGACCACCGTGCCGGCCATGTCAACTACCGCCGTTTCAGGCCCCGTCCACTACCGCCGTGCCAGGCCCTGTCCAGGACCGCCGTGCCAGCCATGTCAACTACCGCCGTTTCAGGCCCCGTCGAATACCGCCGTGCCATGCCCTGCCCAGGACCGCCGTGCCGGCCATGTCAACTACCGCCGTTTCAGGCCCCGCCAGGGCACGGCGGTAGTGGACAGGGCCTAAAACAGCGGTAGTTGACATGGCCGGCAAGGCGGTCATGGGCAGGGCCTGGCACGGCGGTAGTGGACGGGGCCTGAAACGGCGGTAGTTGACATGGCCGGCACGGCGGTCATGGGCAGGGCTGGGCCGGCCGGTGTAGGCTGGCTGATGCAATGTCACTGTAAGGGGTCATGAACTGCCATGTGCATTGACATCAGCTTATGGATGTGTTGGCCTTCACCTCCCCCGCCGAATACGTGCCCCGCCATGGTGGCGCCAGTGATCGAACTTTGTTGCAAATGAAGCATCCGTCCCGGAGTCTAGTACATGCACTTGCCGGTGTGTGAGCGTGAAGGACCATGCACATGCAGACAATGGGAATGTTGAACGCGGGCCGCGTATGCCCAGATGTAAACAGCGGAAGCAGTGCACCGCCATGGCGGGGTCAATGATTGCATGTCAGCGGACGATGCACCTTGTTCCATTGTCTGCAGCTGCATGATGACGGTTGTGTGCGTGATTGCGTGACTCCACATGTCATGCTCTATCCCATGTGTGTCCATACCATGGCCATCGGTGTGCCACAAATGTCCATCACATGTGCATGTCGACATCGGTTATTTCCCTACACACGTTTATCGTACCTCACATCTACACAGTAGATCCCGGATGTATCGGCACATTGTGATTCAGTTGTCAGTGAGTGGTATATGTGTGATATTGACTATGGTGGGGGTTCACTTGTGTTCAGTGCATGCGTGTTGCCTATTGTGTCACCATGCATGTGATGTCCGTTTGGTCACCATTATTGGTGTTGCCATTGGTGCATCAATAAATGGTGTGTGTGTATATTTTCGTTTGTGTGCATGCACTTGCATGTGTGTATGTCATGTTGCGCATACACATGTGGGTCATGTCACATGTCTTGTTGGCAGTAATGTTGAGGTGAGACAAAGTGCATTGCACATGTTGCAACACATCATGTAGCTAGTGGATGCACATTGTTGCTACGTCAATCCATGTTGTAGTGACAATCAGAGATGTCACACATATGCTAATTAAACACTGCCTATTACATGTTGGATAGAGTGCAATGACATGTGAGTGAGTTGCACAGACATGCGTTGTATGTGAATTGACTTCCATTCCATTTACTCCCACACAGGAGGGCTCAAAATGTCCATCGCCCATTCACTGTGCTGGAGGATATGGTGGACGAGGAGGTGATCAGGAAATTCAGGCTGGATCGACGTCGATTGCTGGAGCTTGTGAACCAATTGTCTCCTCACCTGCAGCCGCGAAGAACCTATCCAGGTTCCATTTCACCCACGCAAAAGGTGATGGCGGCACTCCATTTTTTTGCAACAGGCACATTTCAGTACACAGTTGGACATGCCGGGGGAATGTCACAGGCCATGTTCAGCACGGTATTTCGGGATGTACTGACAGCCGTGATGCTGTACAAGCATGACTACATTCATTTCCCACAGGCGGCAGAGTTGGCAGCGGTCAAAGCAGACTTCTATGCACTGGGTCGCATACCACACGTTGTGGGTTCCATTGATGGCACGCATATTGCGATCATTCCACCACGGGCACGTGAGCAGGTGTTTAGGAATCGGAAGCACTTCCATTCCCTAAACGTGCAGGTGGTGTGCCAGGCCGACAACATAATCTCACATGTGTGTGCAAGATTTCCTGGCTCTGCACATGACGTCCACATCATGTGGAGCAGCATTGTCCCCCAACTGATGGCAAATCTGCATCCGGCACAAGCGTGGCTTGTTGGTGAGTATGCTGTGGTGACAGGAGTGATATCTGTGTGGCATGGTGTGCCCACATATTCAGGTTGTGATGTTTCTCTCTCTCTCTCTTATTTCCACAAACACAGGCGACTCAGCTTACCCAAACAGGCCTTGGCTGCTGAGTCCAATACTCAATCCAACTACAGCGGGAGAAATGCGATACAATGATGCCCATGGAAGGACACGTCGAGTGGTAGAACAAACATTTGGCCTGCTTAAGTCTAGGTTTCGGTGCCTGGATAAGACTGGAGGGGCCCTGCCTTACTCACCAGGCAAAGTATTCAAGATCGTGATTGCCTGCTGCATGCTCCACAACCTGGCTGTGCGCAATAACATTGAACTGCTCTTGGACTCAGATGAACAGCAAGTTCCTCGCCCTACCGACCCACACATGTTGACTGATGAGGATAGTGGTGAGGAGGAAGGTGTGGACCAGAGGCGCCAGCTCATTGATCACTACTTCCCTTGATTGTGAGTGTGCTCCTCTTGTGCTGCTTGTGTATGCCCTGTGTAGGTTTGCTGGTCTTGTGTCATTGTGTTGGGCATCATCTATGTGTTCTGCTATTTGATGTATGCATGTGTGTGTGTCTCTTCATTTATGAGTACATGCACGTCTCCATGATGTGTGTAGTCTCATCCATTCCTGTTGTGATGTGTGTGGTTTGTTGAATGTTGCACTGCAGTGTGTTGGGATGAGTGTGATCTTGTTTTCTAACGTGTCTTTGCGGTTTCTATGTTTCCCTAGGTCACTCCCTTGCGGCATGATTCTGTACCAGTTGGATCCCTGAACCTGGTAACGTCTGTTTCTGATGCAATCATGTGAATAAACATGGAGGCAACACATCATTGAGTGAGTAAGCAGTATTTATTTACAGATTGTGCATAGGTGTAGGTGCATATTTACAAATGAGTGAAGGGGTGGGGGAGTGAGAGTTAAAGGTTATGGCAGATGAAATGTCCGTGCTGACACCACATAGGGTGGTGTCTGCCTAGTGCAGCAGGCCTGTGCCAGGTGGGACCGGATAGTTGGCAGGGTGAATGGCAGGCTCAGGTACTGTAAAAGTCATTGTCGGCTCCTCTTGGAGCGTGTGGAAGGAGCTTCAACACTGCTCTCGCCCACTTCCAGCCTCGGACGGCCCCTCCGTCTTTGTGTCGGGACGGAGTCAGCTGGGGGCGCAGGCTGATCAGGTACCACATCCGCCGCCAGTTGCGCAGGTGGCGGTGGCGGTGGCGGTGGTGGTGGCGTTGTTTGAGGGTGTCTGGGGAGGGTGGTGTTGGCGGATATCCATGGCATCCACATGGTATTAGACATGGTAAATATGTCCACTAGTTGGCCAAGCCGCCTCTCGATGGCCTTCAACATTGCAGTGTTCTCAACAAAGTCCTGGTGGGCCCGGTCTGCCTGTGCCTGGCCACGTAGATAGTTTTCCTCCACCCTGGCTAGTGCTTCTAGAGACTGTTGCACGGCATTGGGTGTAGTTGTTTCATCATGCCGTCTTTGTGCTGTGCTCCTGCCTGCCGGATCTGGCCTTGCATCTCTGCTTTGCCTCACACTCTCCCTGCGTGGCTGGGATGGCGCTGGCCCAGCGTTGGGCGGTGGGTTGGGCAGGGTGGCAGGGGCAGAAGTGGTGGTAGTAGTGGTGGTGGAGGTGGTGCTGGAGGTGGCTGTGCAGGTCACAGTGGCCGGTGTTGTGGAAATGGCAGAGGCCATAGTAGTTGGTGCAGGTGTGACCTGGGAGCCAGATGTCCCTGGCTGCATGCTTGAGCCGGCACCATCCTCAGCCCCGGAGGTGGCTGGCCAATCGTCCCCTGAGACTTCTGAGTGTGGCGAGGCTGGAGGCCGGGTGTTTATTCCAGCTGTCAGATTAGGATCCCCTGCAAAACAAAAATGTGAGGATGAGTCATGTGGCCATTACGTGTAATTTTTTTTATTTTTGCAATTCAGTCGGCACTGGCACACACTCCACCCACCACCACCACCCTCCCTATGGACATGGGGGCCTGTTGGGAGTTGGTCTAGTGACCTCTAGCACACCCCACCCACCACCACCACCCTCCCTATGGACATGGGGGCCTGTTGGGAGTTGGTCTAGTGACCTCTAGCACACGCCCCCACCACCACCGGCCTCCCTATGGACATGTGGGCCTGTTGGGAGTTGTAGTTCCGTCCCCTCACACACCCCACCCACCACCACCACCCTCCCTATGGACATGGGGGCCTGTTGGGAGTTGTAGTTCTGTCCCCTCACACACCCCACCCACCACCACCACCCTCCCTATGGACATGGGGGCCTGTTGGGAGTTGGTCTAGTGACCTCTAGCACACCCCACCCAGCACCACCGGCCTCCCTATGGACATGTGGGCCTGTTGGGAGTTGTAGTTCCGACCCATCACACACCCCACCCACCACCACCACCCTCCCTATGGACATGGGGGCCTGTTGGGAGTTGTAGTTCCGTCCCCTCACACACCCCACCCACCACCACCACCCTCCCTATGGACATGGGGGCCTGTTGGGAGTTGGTCTAGTGACCTCTAGCACACCCCACCCACCACCACCGGCCTCCCTATGGACATGTGGGCCTGTTGGGAGTTGTAGTTCCGTCCCCTCACACACCCCACCCACCACCACCACCCTCCCTATGGACATGGGGGCCTGTTGTGAGTTGTAGTTCCGTCCCCTCACACACCCCACCCACCACCACCACCCCCCCTATGGACATGGGGGCCTGTTGGGAGTTGTAGTTCCGTCCCCTCACACACCCCACCCACCACCACCACCCTCCCTATGGACATGTGGGCCTGTTGGGAGTTGTAGTTCCGTCCCCTCACACACCCCACCCACCACCACCACCCTCCCTATGGACATGGGGGCCTGTTGGGAGTTGTAGTTCCGTCCCCTCACACACCCCACCCACCACCACCGGCCTCCCTATGGACATGTGGGCCTGTTGGGAGTTGTAGTTCCGTCCCCTCACACACCCCACCCACCACCACCACCCTCCCTATGGACATGTGGGCCTGTTGGGAGTTGTAGTTCCGTCCCCTCACACACCCCACACACCACCACCACCCTCCCTATGGACATGGGGGCCTGTTGGGAGTTGGTCTAGTGACCTCTAGCACACCCCACCCACCACCACCGGCCTCCCTATGGACATGTTGGCCTGTTGGGAGTTATAGTTCCGTCCCCTCACACACCCCACCCACCACCACCACCCTCCCTATGGACATGGGGGCCTGTTGGGAGTTGTAGTTCCGTCCCCTCACACACCCCACCCACCACCACCACCCTCCCCATGGACATGTGGGCCTGTTGGGAGTTGTAGTTCCGTCCCCTCACACACCCCACCCACCACCACCACCCTCCCTCTGGACATGTGGGCCTGTTGGGAGTTGTAGTTCCATCCCCTCACACACCCCACCCACCACCACCGGCCTCCCTATGGACATGTGGGCCTGTTGGGAGTTGTAGTTCCCTCCCCTCACACACCCCACCCACCACCACCCTCCCTATGAACATGTGGGCCTGTTGGGAGTTGGTCTAGTGACCCCTAGCACACCCCACCCACCACCACCACCCTCCCTATGGAAATGTGGGCCTGTTGGGAGTTGTAGTTCCGTCCCCTCACACACCCCACCCACCACCACCACCCTCCCTATGGACATGGGGGCCTGTTGGGAGTTGTAGTTCCGTCCCCTCACACACCCCACCCACCACCACCACCTTCCCTATGGACATGGGGGCCTGTTGGAGTGGTTTAGACGTTGGTGAGTATGTGGACTGCATGCATGGGTTGGGGTCTGGGAGATGTGTCTTCAGAGTTGTGTGAGGCACACCGTGTTGTTGTGCTCGTGGTGCTTGGTTGGTACTTACCAGCCTCTTCTCCCTCCTCAAGTCCATCAAGGCTCTCAGGGTGCAGGATGGTCAGCACCTTCTCCTCCCACTCGGTGTACGGTAAGGGCTCCGGGGGGGTTCCACCGCCTGTGTGATTGGCCCGGAGATAGTTCTTGGCTCTGATGGATTTCACTCGGGTCTTGAGGTCATGCCACCGCCTCTGAATTTCCTGCTTCGTCCTCGGGACGGTCCCGGAGGCATTGACCCTGGTGACAATCCGTTCCCACATGCTGTTTTTCCTAGCTATGCTGGTCTGCTGCACTAGGGCCCCAAATAAGTGGGGTTCTACACGAATTATCTCATCTACCATAACCTTTAACTCGGTGTCAGTGAATTTAGGTTTTTTTTTTGGTGCCATAGTGCTCGGGGTGTGTGTTTGTGTGAATTGGGAGGTGCTGGTGTGTGGTGTTTAGGGATGGTGTGGTGGGTCTTTGTGTAGTGGGTGTGTTTGGGTGTGGGTTATGTGTATGATATCTGTGTTTGTTGTTGTCTAAGTGGTGTCTCCTGCTAGCAGCTATGCTGTGATGCAGAGGATTTCTGGAGTGGGTGGGAGTTAATTTATAGTCTGTGTCTTGGCCCTGTCTGAATGGTTATTGGCAGTCAGGTGATAGGTGCGTGTGTTGCCAGGTGTGCATTATGCGGACCTTGGGGGTGGGTCATTGTGTCTTGTGATTGGTTTAGATGTGTCAGGTGGGTGGTCATTCTTTTTCCTGTGTTTGGTGATAAATTCCGTCGCAATGTATGGCATTGGTTTGACTGTAGGGATGTTGTTCGTGTTGGACTTCCGCTGTGGAGCACGGTTTCTCGTAGCATTGGTACCGCCGCGGACGTGGATCGCTGTGGCTACCGGGGTACTTGCGGAGTTATCCTAATTGCGGACACGGACACTACGCAGGTATCGCGGGGGGAATGGTTGTTTTCCTGGTCATGTGCGTACGCGGCGGTCGGTGTTCTTTCGGTTCCGTCCGCCTGCCGCGGCCTCAGGTGTACTTCGACCGCCGCGGACGGAGATTGGTGTGCTCCATCTGCCGCGGTCGGCGTTTCTATCAAATTTGATCCTAATCGCTATTGCGGTTTTTCCGCGGACAGGTCCGGAGTATCTTGCCACCTTCCTCGGCGGACGGAACACGTTTCCGTCCGCAATCCTAATCGACCCCTAAGTATTGATACGACCATGCTTATGGTAAATGGTCGAACAAAACAATCTTTATGCTGGAGAAAATATATGGCCAGCCTGGTGGGTAGGTTTGCACACCTGTGGGACCATGCCCAGAGAGGACAAGATGTCGGTGAAAGAGGCTACCTCCACTTGCAACAGCTTGTCCATGTGGAGGTTAAAGTCACCTTGCACTAAAAAAATTGTATATTTGAGGGACAAAGGTACCTGGATGTGATTTAGTGAACTCATGAAAGGGCCGGACTGGCCAGGGGGTCTATAGATCAGAGCTCCTGCCACAGACTTTTGCGACGAAAGAGAGCACCAGAAACCCACACTTTCAGCACCATCTAGTTCCCTCAGGCTGATAGAGATACAGTCATACTTGCTTTTATAAATTATGGCCACCCCACCACCTCTGCCTTTCAGGTGGTCCCCCCTGAGGATTTTATATTCCACAGGAACAGCTGTTTCTAAGGTGGGGTTGGAGAAGTTTGTGAGCCATTTCTGTTAAAACTTAAAGATCTGGGGCATATTACCAAGCAATAGGGATAATTATCGCTATTGCTTGGTTTGAGACAAAAATTTACCGCTGAGCTGCGGCGATTTTTATCGCAGATAAACCTTGGTATTACCAAGGTTTTTCGCAAATGCGATAAAAATCGTCCGCAATGCATGAATATCGCTGAAAAGTCAGCGATATTCATGCATTACCGAGCTAATGCTCTTAGCCATGTTATCCACCTCCCATTGGATAACATGGCTAAGAATTGCTCAGGGCAGGTGTTAGCTTTTGGAGATATTTGCGCTTAGCGCAATTATCTCCATAAGTTGGTAATAGGAGATAGCGATGTTAGTGACTGTTTCCAGTCGCTAACATCTTGGCACGCCCACTTTGCATGTCATTAGTGATAAATATCACTGACATGCAAAGTGGGGCCCAAGATGGTCGCTATCTCCTACTAGCTGTCGTTAACTGGTGTTAGCGACAGCTAGGTAATAGGGAGATAATTTTATCTCCGCTTTCTTGGCTTTTAAAGCCAAAAAAGCGGAGATAAACCCCCTTGATAATATGCCCCCTGCTTTTTCATCATCTAATAGCTCTTAAACATGCATATCATGCTTCTGCAGAGAGCGAACATTGAGCAGATCCACTGAGAACTCCCCAGCAACTAAACTCGTTTTATGGATGTGGGAGGTGAAATTGCCTTTATCTGAGACTTGGGGGGTCCATTGGCAATGTAAGCAACAGAAATCATTATTCAAAACATTGGGAGAACAATGTGACTCCGAGGTGAAGCTGCGTAAGGTAGCACTATCATGCGAAATCCTGAATTGGCCATCTGCTTTAAAGTAAGCAGAATGGCTGGCCTGGCTGCTTCTGTGACGCTGACGGGTACAGACGGGCGCAAACTTAGACATGCCAGCGGTGCACCCGATGTGCGTGTCTGCAGCACGTCCTTGCCTCTTTTTACATACATATGGCCAGGGACTAGAGCGTGCACTGATTCAAAATGGTGCCTCAAATTGTCACAAAGGAGGAAAAATGGGTGAATAACCAGCAAGTAATTCCTAAAGATTTTGCCTGCTTCCTCCTCCCTGCAAGCCCTTCAAATTCAAACGGATGTGCAAATATGCAAAGTGCCTAGCATTGCAACCAGTTATTTAAACATGTTAAAACAGGATAAAACAGCAGAAATATATACAATCAGTATATACTAAGTAGGCAGAGAGACCTTACGGTGTGCACGCTGTGCATCGCTTTAAATACATATGGCACTGATTGAAAATGGTGCCTAAAGGAAAACTGGCTGAGAAAACAAAGATTTTAGCTGCTCCCTCCTCAATGCAAGCCCTTAAAATTCAAACGCAAATAAACAAAGTGCAAAGTGCCCAGCGTTACAACAGGTAATTTAAACATGTTAAAAAGCAGGTGTTGGACAGGCCACATGACGGGCCGCTCTCCCCCGGCTCGACCAGGCCCGAGCCCAGTCACGCAAGCACCACCCACCACCATTGCACGCCCTACGTCCCCTCAGGGACCCCTGCCCTCGAACATGATAACCTCGTGGGTCCGATCCACTGCCGACCCATGCGCCCAGCCCGGGCCGCCATCTTGGACACTTCGCCACGAGGCCACCTGGCCCCCGATCGACCTCAACCCTGGGCCTAGCCCAGCCTCCGACACCCCGGCACCACCCTCCACCCAGGAGGTGAGCGGGCTACTTGGCAAGTCAATGGGAGCAAGAGGTGCCGATGGCTCTCCCCCGCCCAGTGCCGCTCGCCCATCGCCTCCCCGGGCGCTGGCTCCACCCCCCTGCTGGGTGTCTGGACTCCCTCATCCCGGACCTCCCGACCTCCAAGTGCGAGGGTCCGGACATCAAAGCACGCCAGCCCTATAACTGGGGCAGCTCCAGAGCAGGAAGGCAGTTGTATCTTGGAGTCGAGAGACGTAAGAGGAACTCATCCTGGACGGACTACTGGCGCTGCCGTAGCTCTGTCCTGTGCACCATCGTCCTGCCTGTTGGCGCTGCCACAGCCGTCGTAACCTTCATCCTTCACCGTCGTCCGGATCTGCTGGCGAGGCCGCGGACCGTTGTAACCGTCATCTTCATCGGGACCTGCTTGGCTTCTCCACGGCCCGTCGACCATCCTTCATCCATCTCGGGACCTGCTTGGCTCCTCCACGGCCCGATCAGCAAACACGCCGAGCTCGAGGATTGAGAGCTATCTTACGCATTGGTAACTAAGACTGTCCCGCTACCCTTTTCCTCAACCAGAGATCAGAACCGAGGGGACCCCTGAGTCCAGACCTCCTTGTATCCTACCAACGTAACCTAAGAATTGCATATAAAGTCTCGTTAACCTTCAATCTTGTGTGGTGTCCGTCTGTGGGGGGGAAGTTACTTATCTGTACAGTCGTTGGAGACGGCTCTCCCTGGAGACCTCTCCCCGTAATCTCGGCCGACCCTCCCGGTCCGTCTAACATTGGTGGCCAGCGGCGCGATCCGAATCACCGCATAACGTACAGAGAGTAGCTCACCCCACAACGAACAACAATGTCGACTAAAGAGAGCGGATCAACTGAGAAGTTCCAAATGGAAAAACTAGAGGAATACAGCCATCGTGAACTAAAGCAGTTCTGCATCGAACTAGGTATCGCTACCACCGGACTAAGTACCAAGGACGATTTTAAGCAGGCCCTAGAATCTTGGGCAGAGACCGGGGATGTCGAAGCCCCTGAGCAAAGCACCGCGAAAAATACCAACACGGCCCCTGAGGGGCAAAGAACCAGTCTCTCGCAAGACGAGATCCAAGAAAGAGAAAAAGCCCGACTACACGAACTCGAAATGGCCCGACTCAAGATGGACATAGAACTCAAATTGGCCGAGCAAAAAATAAACTTAGAGCACCTTCGCCTCCGAGAAGAAAGAGAGGAGAAACAGAGGCAAAGGGAGCTCGAAGAAAAAAGACTAACGTACGAGCACGAACGGAACCTAGCCGAGATCAACCTGCGCAAACAGAATAAAGAGTTAGGGGTGCCCGACAGACCGTCCACCCCAGGGACCACGGAGAAAAAAGTGCACATCCCCAAGGATGTGGTCCGAGAATATTTTCGAGAAGACGACATCCAGCAATGGTTTAAGGCCTATGAAATCGCGATGACTGCGCACCGGATCGATAGAGCCGACTGGGGAGCCGGCCTATGGGGCAAATTCCTCAATGAGGGCCGCGATACTCTGTTACAGCTCCCAGACCACCAGATGACCTCCTACGACCATATGAAAGCGGCCCTCCTCACCCGCTATGGCCTCACGCCCGAGATGTACCGTCAGAGGTTCCGAGACTGCACACGCATTCCAGGTACAACTTGGGTGGACTATGTAACGTACTTTAGCCGAGCCTTCGAAGGCTGGATCAGAGGGAACAACGTCACGACCTACGAGCAGCTGTTCAATCTGATGGTATGGGAGCATCTGTCCAACAATTGCTTCATTGAACTACGCCAACACCTCCTCGACAGCAAGTTAACCGATCCCCGGCAGCTCGCAGCCGAAGCTGACCGGTGGGAGATCACCAGAGTGGGCCGGAATGGGTCCTACGAGCAGAACAGGAACAACAATGGTCACCACCGATCCAGAGGAGGAGGAGGGGGCCAAGGACGAGGAAGAGACAATACTCCGGCCGCCCCCATTACCAGCACCACCCCCCCGGCCAACCGGGGCAGCACCCCGGCGCGACCTGGATACAGAGCCAATGTTACATGTCACCGATGCCAACGAGTCGGCCACTATGCCAACGACCCAAGCTGCCCGCAGTATCAGAGTCCAAGACCCCGCCAGGTGGCCGCCGCGGCACTAGGGGAAGAACAGATTTCCGAGGAACAAGAAACAGGCGAGCAGGAGTATCAAGAGTGGGAGCCAGCCGCCATGACTCTCGCGTGCTTAGGGGGAAGAGACATGGTCCCGCGGGTCCCCCTACCCGCTAACACCCAGAAGTACAGCCAATGGGTGAGCATCAATGGACAACGGGCCGAGGCCCTTCGAGACACCGGGGCCAGTGTGACAGCCGTCCGCTGTCATCTGGTGACCCCAGAACAATATCTACCGAACGTTCTCTGCCCTGTGCGATCAGCCGACAACTCGGAAAGTCTGTGTCGGATGGCCTGCGTCCCCTTTGAGTGGGGAGGGGTCTCCGGCATGTTGAAGGTAACGGTCCGAGACGACGCCCCCGTGGACTGCCTCCTCGGAAATGACCTGGAAAGCTCCCCGTGGGCAGCCGTGGAGCGAAAAGAACACTTGGGGATGTTGGGCGTCCCAGACTGGGCGTGCGTCACCACCCGGTCCATAGCCGCCCGTGCCAACCATCACCCGGAAGAACCAGAATGGCCGGCGCCACCGCCTCCGGTCGCCCCCGCCGAGACCCCCGACCATGGCATCCCCCTCGAACTTGCTCAACCTTCCGACCTCGCTAATCTTGATCAGTGGGCTCAAGAAGGGGGACCCACACAAGAACAATTTCGTCAGGAACAGAAGACCTGTCCCTCCCTTGAGGGACTCCGACAACAAGCGCTCGCCCAAAGCGCAGGGGATACCTCCGGAACTCATTGGGTCTACTGGGACAATGATCTATTGTACAGCGAGCAACGAATCGCCGAGCTGGGGGCCAACCGAGTACTAGTGGTGCCCCTCCGCTTTAGAGACTTCCTGCTAAATCTGGCCCACGATGTCCCCCTGGCAGGGCACCTGGGACAAGATAAAACCTACAGCCGCCTAGTGACCCACTTCTTCTGGCCCAAAATGAGAAACGATGTGCACCAGCATTGCCGATCTTGCCCCACGTGCCAAGCCAGTGGGAAGAGCGGCCGCAAATTAAAGGCCCCCCTGCAACCCTTTCCAGTAGTCACGACCCCATTTGAGAGGGTCGGGATAGACATTGTGGGACCCCTGGACCCGCGTACAAGACAAGGCCATCGCTTCATCCTAGTACTAGTGGACCACGCCACCCGCTACCCTGAGGCTATTCCTCTCCGGACCGTGACAGCCCCAGTGGTCGGCCGGGCCCTGATGGGGATCTTCTCCCGTGTGGGGTTCCCCCGAGAAGTCGTCAGTGACAGAGGCACGAACTTTATTTCTAAATATATGAAGTCCCTCTGGCAACAGTGTGGGGTCACCTACCGCTTCACGACCCCCTATCACCCCCAAGGAAACGGACTTGTTGAGCGGTTCAATCGCACGCTAAAAGGGATGATCGGGGGATTGGAAGAGCCCCTCCGTCGCCAGTGGGACGTGCTGCTGCCGTGCCTCCTCTTCGCCTACCGGGAGGTCCCACAGAAGTCCCTAGGCTTCAGCCCATTCGAGCTGCTCTATGGGCACCCAGTACGGGGGCCACTCAGCCTGATCAAAGAAGGCTGGGAGATGCCTCCGGCCAAGAGTCCTCCAGATGTCTTCCGGTACCTCCTCACCCTCCGCAACCAGTCCCGGCGGTTCAGAGACCTAGCAAAAGCCAACCTAGAGGCCAGTCAAGAGGACATGAAGAAATGGTATGACCAGAACGCCTCATCCATTGAATTCGAGCCGGGGCAACAGGTCTGGGTAATGTCCCCCACAGAACCGTGCGCTCTCCAAGACAAATGGACGGGACCCTTCAAGGTAATCGAGCGCAAGGGTCCTGCCACCTATCTGATCGATATGGAGTCCTCCCGGAACCCCCTCCGAGTCCTCCACACCAACAGACTGAAACCCCACTTTGCACGAACAGAACTCAGCCTCTTGATGGCCACAGACAATGGGGTTGAAGACGACTCCGAGCCTCTCCCTGACCTCTTACGGACCCAGGAGCAAGACGGCTCCGTGGATGGGGTCCGACTCTCGGAGACCCTCACCAGAGAACAACGCCAAGAGTGCCAAGCCCTCCTATCACGGTTCGCCAGTCTGTTCTCCCTCACCCCAGGTGTCACTTCCTGGTGTGTGCACGATGTGGACACCGGAGACAGTCCTCCTATCCGCCACCGGGCCTACCGCGTACCTGATCGGGTACGGGCCTGCATCCAGGCGGAAGTAGCTAAGATGCTCACGCTCGGGGTCATCGAGCCCTCAGACAGCCCATGGGCCAGCCCGGTCGTACTGGTCCCCAAAGCAGCCGCCCCCGGAACCACACCAGAACTCCGGTTCTGTGTCGACTACCGGGGCCTGAATGAAGTCACCAGAACGGACGCACACCCCATCCCCCGGGCAGATGAACTGGTCGACCGAATGGGCGCTGCCCGCTACCTCAGCATCTTCGACCTGACGGCGGGTTATTGGCAGATCGGCCTCACACCCCAAGCACAAGAACGCTCTGCCTTCTCCACCCCCGATGGCCACTATCACTTTACGGTCATGCCCTTCGGCATGAAGAATGCCCCAGCGACTTTCCAACGGCTCGTCAATCAGGTCCTGGCGGGGCTCGAAGGGTTCAGCGCCGCCTACCTGGACGACATCGCTGTGTACAGCCATCATTGGACCGAGCACCTCCACCACCTCCAAGCAGTGCTGCAAGCCCTTCAGCGAGCTGGCCTCACGATCAAGGCCAGCAAATGCCAAATTGGACAAGGGTCGGTGACCTACCTCGGACACCAGGTGGGAAGCGGCCTAGTGGCCCCTCTACAGCTGAAAATTGCCGCCATCCAGAACTGGCAACCCCCTATCACTCAAACTGAGGTGCGAGCCTTCCTGGGCCTCACGGGCTACTACCGAAGGTTCGTGAAAGACTATGGTACTATCGTGGGGCCTCTCACCGAACTCACGTCAAAAAATCAGCCCAAGAAGGTGAACTGGACCCCAGAGTGTCAAGCGGCATTCGAACAGTTAAAGGCCGCCATGTGTTCCGCTCCTGTGCTCCAGGCCCCAGACTACAGCCGGGAGTTCGTCGTCCAGACGGACGCCTCCGACCAGGGCATTGGGGCGGTCCTGTCCCAAGTGAACACCGAAGGCCTTGATCAACCGGTGGCCTTCATCAGCCGGAGACTCCTACCCCGGGAACAACGCTGGAGCACCATAGAGAGGGAAGCCTTCGCTGTGGTATGGGCCCTCAAAAAACTCCGGCCCTACCTTTTTGGCACCCACTTTCGGGTGCAGACTGACCACCGACCCCTGCAGTGGTTGATGCATATGCGGGGGGAAAACCCAAAATTGCTACGCTGGTCCATCTCCTTACAGGGTATGGACTTCACAGTCGAACACCGGCCTGGGTCCGACCACGCTAACGCCGATGGCCTGTCCCGGTTTTTCCGCCTCGACGAAGAGAGTCCCCAAGAGGATGGGTAACTCTCCCCGCCTTCAGCTGGGGGGGACGCATGTTGGACAGGCCACATGACGGGCCGCTCTCCCCCGGCTCGACCAGGCCCGAGCCCAGTCACGCAAGCACCACCCACCACCATTGCACGCCCTACGTCCCCTCAGGGACCCCTGCCCTCGAACATGATAACCTCGTGGGTCCGATCCACTGCCGACCCATGCGCCCAGCCCGGGCCGCCATCTTGGACACTTCGCCACGAGGCCACCTGGCCCCCGATCGACCTCAACCCTGGGCCTAGCCCAGCCTCCGACACCCCGGCACCACCCTCCACCCAGGAGGTGAGCGGGCTACTTGGCAAGTCAATGGGAGCAAGAGGTGCCGATGGCTCTCCCCCGCCCAGTGCCGCTCGCCCATCGCCTCCCCGGGCGCTGGCTCCACCCCCCTGCTGGGTGTCTGGACTCCCTCATCCCGGACCTCCCGACCTCCAAGTGCGAGGGTCCGGACATCAAAGCACGCCAGCCCTATAACTGGGGCAGCTCCAGAGCAGGAAGGCAGTTGTATCTTGGAGTCGAGAGACGTAAGAGGAACTCATCCTGGACGGACTACTGGCGCTGCCGTAGCTCTGTCCTGTGCACCATCGTCCTGCCTGTTGGCGCTGCCACAGCCGTCGTAACCTTCATCCTTCACCGTCGTCCGGATCTGCTGGCGAGGCCGCGGACCGTTGTAACCGTCATCTTCATCGGGACCTGCTTGGCTTCTCCACGGCCCGTCGACCATCCTTCATCCATCTCGGGACCTGCTTGGCTCCTCCACGGCCCGATCAGCAAACACGCCGAGCTCGAGGATTGAGAGCTATCTTACGCATTGGTAACTAAGACTGTCCCGCTACCCTTTTCCTCAACCAGAGATCAGAACCGAGGGGACCCCTGAGTCCAGACCTCCTTGTATCCTACCAACGTAACCTAAGAATTGCATATAAAGTCTCGTTAACCTTCAATCTTGTGTGGTGTCCGTCTGTGGGGGGGAAGTTACTTATCTGTACAGTCGTTGGAGACGGCTCTCCCTGGAGACCTCTCCCCGTAATCTCGGCCGACCCTCCCGGTCCGTCTAACAGCAGGCATAAAAATGATCAGTAATTCGTGCTAAGTAGGCAGAGAGAGACCCTCTGATCTGAGCAAGTGTGAGCAAAACTGCTTGTAGCCTCAAGTACAAACCAGTGCACAGAAGAAGAGGTGAGGGGCTTGACCTCTGCTTTTAACTGTAGTCATAAAATGTGCTCTGTGCCCGTTCCCTGTACCCTGTGCTCAGCTCAGGAAGAATGAACACCGACCCTACAGCAACCACTGATTGGCTGAGGCTTGAATGGTGTGAACATACTTTGCTATTGAGTACTTTGTTATGTTTGCCATTATGAGAACGTGGATTATAAATTGGGGTGGATGTTAGTCCACCACAAGTAATAATGCCACTAATGTTGTCAGGTCCAATAAAGAATTCAGTTATTTTAGTTATTTAAGCCTAACCCCTGGTAGTTATGGCACAGAGAAGACAGGCTTAACTTAAAAACATGTGTAAGAAACTAGAAGTAGCAAATACAGTTAGGAACATAATACAATAAAAATACCACTTATAATTATAAAATTAGAGAATATTTTAATGAGAAAAAGAAACCCCAACAAACAAAAATGTATAAAGGGGTACCGGAGATATGAATTTTACAATTTTTATGTAAAATAGCACTAAAAAGCTCAAAGTGCCAACTGCTGGAAACAGGTTTTGTTAGATTGAGACATGGATATGGTTTGTCCCGATCAGAAAGTTACCTCTTCCTCCTCAACAACCTTCAGTGAAAGCAGACAGCGAACTGCCACTGAGAGAATAGAAAAGTCCGAGTTTTTGCACCTTGGGGTCTTTGGTGTTGATCGGGTCCTCGCTGACGGCTGTTAGAAATTCATGTTTCTAGTTGGCAGAGTATGGAAAGGGGCGACCAACTCGGTCCCCCCGAACGTATGGCCGAGTGCCTCGATCCCCCCGGGAAGCCAATTTTGGGCGGGAGGCGCGTCTCGGCTGGTATGCCCGAAGCGGCGTAGCTGGGGCGCGCCCGTTCCCGCCCTAGAGTGGGCTGGCCTAGACACTGACGCAGCCAGCCACGCCCTCGGGGCAGGCAGGGGCGGGTATACGCCCGCCCTGAAGACGGATAAAAAGGGACGCAGGACCAGAAGACATCCTCTTGTTCTTGTGCTCTGAAGCTGCACCTCCTCGCTGCACGTGAGCTCGGGACAGAACGAAGAGCCAATTTTGAGCGTTTTAATCTTTCTTTTTGTCTTCTAGATACTTCGTCTGAAAGATGCCCAAGAAAGGCGCGAAGAGAATGTCGACTGACCAGATGGTTCGGGTCCTCATGAAGGAAATGTCCGAAATAAAGAAGCAGTTGGCGGAGCGAGACGGTGAGGAGGGATCGGGGCGTCCACCGGCCGGAGGGAGGCCAAAGAGGCCGAGAAGGGGGCCAGTCGGGGGAGACGTCCCGGTTCCCTGTTCCCCGCTCGAGGCGCCAGCCCCGGTACCGGCCCCGGTACCGAAGGAAGGGAATCCGATTCCCGTCGTAGTCACCCCGACATCCGCTGAGGATATGCCTCCCGAGTTGGCGGCACAGTTAGCAGCGTGGTTGGGGGACAGTAGCGAGGGCGCCACGGCTGCCGAAGCGCAAGCACTCATGAAACAGTTGCGCGAGAAACGTGATACAGCCAGGGTGCCCGCGCCGGATGCGGTGATAGACAAGCCACGAGGGGCGGAAGCAGCGTCCGGTGCAGGTAAGCGGCCATTGCCGATCGCAAGGGATGAGTCAACACCCTCTCGTAGAGAAAGATTGGGGCAACATGTTCCTTTGGCAATAAAGGAAAAGATTTGGGCGGGGGAATACGTAAACATTTTCTCCTTGCTCGTTGATCACTATGAGGTTGAAACTGTTAAGGGTCAAAAGGATCTGATGCATCCAAGTGTTTGGCGCGCAAAAATGGCCGCCTTTAAAGTGAATGAGAATATTGGCAACTGGGGCAATGCTTGGGGAATTTTTACGTCAATCTTGGGGGAACGTAGGCCTGAATTGCTCCCTGAGTTTCCAGTATATCAGTCACGAATTATGGGGTACTCGACATCGCACCAAGGTAACCAATGGTTCTGTTATGACAACCTTTTCAGGAAAGCGATGGAGCATAACAAAAGTTTAACCTGGGACTGTTATGATTCTTTGACATGGGATAAAATGAAAGAGTCAGGGATGTTGAAAATGCCGTTGGTGGGGAGTACTGTTGGTGAGTCCTCCCGCCAATATGGGGGGACGCCCTTTCGGTCGGGTACGGGTACCGACGATTATCCGAGACCCGCCGGCAATACAGGGAAGAGGGGTTTCTGTTTCAATTTCAACAAAGGTAAATGTACTAGGCCCCCGGGATCTTGTAAATTCAAGCACGAATGTAGTGGTTGCGGGGCACCCCATCCTGAGTCCTCGTGCAGAGCCAAAACGGGTGAAAATGGGGGTAGAGGAGGCGCCAAACAGGTCTAATGTAGTCCGAGGGGCGCCTTTACCAACCCCGATTGATACCTTGGCGATGATTCCCTGGCTCAGCGAATACCCAGATCGTACTTCTGCTGGGGTGCTGCGAAACGGTTTTTCATATGGTTTCCGCATCCCGGTGGGGGACTTTCAGGGTGTCGGGACGTGCAAAAACCAACTTTCCGTCTTGCAGCATACGACTGTAGTACAGGATAAGATCCGGAAAGAGGTTATCCGGGGTCGGGTTGCCGGCCCGTTTAGTGTTCCCCCGGTACAGAATTTTGTCTGTTCTCCTTTAAGGGTGGTCCCCAAGAAGGACCCAGGTGAGTTTCGATTGATTCACAATTTATCAGCTCCTCATGGCCTTTCTGTGAACGATGCAATTGATCCAGAGGTATGTTCGGTGCGGTACGCATCATTTGATGAGGCCGTAGCCATTTTGAATCGCCTGGGGCCCGGGACGCTGATGGCGAAATCAGATATCGAGTCAGCGTTCCGTTTGCTCCCGGTATACCCGGACGACCAACGTCTTCTGGGATTCATGTTTCAAGGTTCGTATTACATGGATAGGTGTATGCCGATGGGGTGCTCTATATCTTGTGCATATTTCGAGAAATTCAGTAGTTTTCTACAATGGGTTTACACGAAGGAAACGGGTTTTCGAAATGTGATGCATTACCTCGATGACTTTCTGTTCCTTGGGGCCGCTGGGGATGATGAATGTGCCCGGGCCTTGACTGAATTTTGTGTATTAATGGATCGATTTGGCGTGCCATTGGCACCAGGTAAAACTGTGGGTCCCACGACTTGCCTCGAGTTTCTCGGGATCGAGTTGGACTCTAGTGAGGGTTGTTTTCGTTTACCAGCTGCCAAAGTGTCGAAATTCAGGGCAGCCCTGCAAATGTGTATAAATGCTTCTAAAGTTACGCTGCATCAATTGCAGCAATTGGTGGGGAAGTTGAATTTTGCCCTAAGGGTGATCCCAATGGCCCGCCCCTTTTCCCGTTCAATTGCCCAGGCGATGGTCGGCCTAAAGGAGGGTCATCATCGCACGAGACTATCGGCTGAGGTCCGCCAAGACATGCGTATTTGGTTAGCATTTTTGGCGGATTTCAATGGTCGAGTCGTCTGGAACAAACCAGCCTTGTCCTCTGAAGAGCTTGGTCTATGGACGGATTCAGCGGGAAGCATGGGCTTTGGCGCCATCTTCGGCACAAAATGGTCGGCACAAAGGTGGCCAACATGGTGGCATGAAGAGGGGCTGACGAGTAATATTGCTTTCCTTGAACTGTTTCCCATTTTGGTGGCCCTCAGAACCTGGCCCGATGGATTCAAAAATCACTCTGTCATATTTTGGTCTGACAATATGACCGTTGTAGAATGCATCAATAGTCAGGCAGCACGTTGTAAAATGATTTTAAGGCTGCTTAAAGAAATTGTCTTACTGTGTATGCAACTGAACGTGGTATTCAGAGCGAAACATGTCCCAGGGGTGATGAATCAGGCGGCTGATGCACTGTCTCGTTTTCAAATGCAGGCTTTCTCGGGTTTCCTTCCCTCAGCGGACCCAGACCCGGCACCCTTTCCCGAAGCTCTCTGGTCTCTCGGTGCCCCGAACTTCGTTACCTCGTGGGAGAGAGTCTAGCACCAAGAACGAGGAAGGCATACGAAGGGGCGTTTCGGGCCTATTTAGCCTTTTTGGGGACTGAGAGAGGGGGGCTTTGGGGGCATGAGGATTGGGTAGTACATTTTCTGATGTCCTTGCGTAGGGCTGGGAAGTCGGTGGCTACAGCTCAGAGGCATCGTGCTGCCATTTCCTTTGTTGCCAGGGCTCATAATATCCAGGACCCGACAGCGTCTTTTGTGGTACAGAAAGCGCTACGTGGGTGGCAACGCCTTGAGGGTCGCAGAGTAGATGAGAGGCGCCCGATAGGTCTGGATAGGTTGTCCCAGTTGCTGGCCACACTCCCCGCCACATGCTCGTCTCAGTTCGAGGCCTGTTTGTTCCGAGCTGCTTTTACGCTTGCATTTCACGGGGCGATGAGGATAAGTGAGCTGGTGGCAAGGAACAAACAGGATGTGGTGGGGGGTTTGTGCCGGGAACACGTTCAGATCAGGGGTGAGACGATGACTGTATCCTTTGTCAAGTCCAAAACCGATCAAGGTGGGGTGGGGGACTGCATAGTCATTCGCAGGATTCCAGGGTCCTCCATGTGTCCGGTAAAGTGTTTAGAAGACTACCTAGCACGAAGGGTGGCATCATGGGGAGGGACATTGTTGAGACACGCGGACGCCACCCCACTGACGAAGTTTCAGTTTCAGCGGGTGCTCGCGATGTCAATTACCGCAGCGGGCTTGGACCCGGGCGAGTTTGGGACCCATTCCTTTCGGATAGGGGCTGCCACTGAAGCTACAGCCAGGGGTCTTAATGTGGAACAAGTAAAACGAGTGGGGCGTTGGTCCTCCAATTGTTATAAGAGGTATGTGCGTTTGCACATGTTGTGAAGCTGTAATAATGTACTCACGCTTCTTGTCTTTTGTTTGGTTTTCAGTTACGCAAGCCTTCGAGGCGGGGCGGACTATGCAGTCGACCCAACACCAGGCCAGCGGTCAGACATCACCGGCTGTGAGAAGAGAGGTGTGGGTCGTGGGCCACTCATACGTGAGGCGTGCCGCAGACGTATTCGAAGCAGGTGACATGATTCACGTAGCTGGGGAATACGGGTACAGGATGTCCTTCTACGGAAGGGGCGGTCTCTGTATTGACCAGTTTCAGGCATTCTTTGAGGGTTTGTTAGGGCGGACGAGGTCACCGCCGTCTATAGTCATAGTACATTTAGGGGGCAATGATTTGGTCACCACCGGTAGACGACTTCTCCTAGAGGCAATGCTTTCCACTGTAAGTTGGTTGGCAAGGAAAGTTCCGGGGTGCATAATTGCGTGGTCTCATATGATCCCACGAAAAGTGTGGCGGGGGGCTGTTTCGATTCATGCTTTGAATCATTCTGTTAGAAAACTTAATAACAAAGTGAGTAGGTTGTTCCGTTCCAAGACATTGCATTCTATCTCGCATGGTTGTATTAATGATGACAGTATGTAATTAGGGGATGGTGTTCATTTGTCTCGGGTGGGAAATGAGTTACTCATAGGAGACTTCTTAGCATGGTTAAAAACGTTGAAACATGACCTTTAGGTAGGACTTTTGTGGGGGGCCCGGATAGCCGGTCAACTATCCGGGCCTGTGGCGGTAAGGTCATGATCGGTGAGCACTAATTAGTAGATCCCTATGAGTGGGCGTCACCCAACACGGATGGGAGCGCTCGGGAGAGGTGGCCATTGGCCCCTCAATGGGGAGGCGGTCCCTTCTAAGGATGGGTCGCCGGAAGTAAAGGAAAGGCGGTCAAGGCCCCTTCCTTTGTAGGAGGGGTTACAGCCCCCTCCTGGGGAATTTCCCGGGACCAGTGACATCTGCGACGGCAGATGCGGTAAGTTGTGTGGGGTTGGGATAAGGTCTACGATACCTTCTAGATACCTCACACGAGTATTCGAACGACCTTTAACTGGCGTCGAGTCTTTAGGTGCCCCCGTCAAGTCAAGGGAAATTGGTAGTAGTTGCACTTGAGGTACGCCTCCGTGCTGTCGCCCATCCCAAGTGGGAGGGGTAAGTCTGGTTAGGGATCTTGACACCGGTTATGACCTTGCCGTTGGCCCTTAAACGTTAGGTTGTACAATTTCAATATGTCAAGAAATGTTTTGTAGGATGCTAGTTCGGCTAGGAGAACCTCTGTATTAGAGAATCTGTTAAGGTTAGCCAAACATCGCAATATGGTAATGAAATTGTACATAACATGAAACGTTTAATGTTTTTATTTTGTTTTAATAAATACGGCCGGGATGGTCACTCCATCCCACTTCCAAAAACTTCAAGAACTGTTTCCGGTTTCCCTTCTTTTGGGGATTGTGTTGAGAGGGGGTGGCGGGTATCTCGGCCATATGGAAAGGGGCGACCAACTCGGTCCCCCCGAACGTATGGCCGAGTGCCTCGATCCCCCCGGGAAGCCAATTTTGGGCGGGAGGCGCGTCTCGGCTGGTATGCCCGAAGCGGCGTAGCTGGGGCGCGCCCGTTCCCGCCCTAGAGTGGGCTGGCCTAGACACTGACGCAGCCAGCCACGCCCTCGGGGCAGGCAGGGGCGGGTATACGCCCGCCCTGAAGACGGATAAAAAGGGACGCAGGACCAGAAGACATCCTCTTGTTCTTGTGCTCTGAAGCTGCACCTCCTCGCTGCACGTGAGCTCGGGACAGAACGAAGAGCCAATTTTGACCCACCCACCAGCCCCTGAAGACAGCCAGTTGTTTGTAATAAAGTTGATTAATTTTGCTTCTGTTCTCGTTTACAGGTTGGAGTGTCATGTTGATGTTGAATTTAATAAAGAATGGTCTGTTTGAGTACGTTTTGCCATTAAAGAGATTCAGATTTAGTGTTGAATTTTATGCATGCTCTTTCGGTCATAGTGGCCAATGTATTCTGAGGTTTAGTTAGCACTGTCGTATTTAATTTGGTAGGCGGTAAGGTCATGATCGGTGAGCACTAATTAGTAGATCCCTATGAGTGGGCGTCACCCAACACGGATGGGAGCGCTCGGGAGAGGTGGCCATTGGCCCCTCAATGGGGAGGCGGTCCCTTCTAAGGATGGGTCGCCGGAAGTAAAGGAAAGGCGGTCAAGGCCCCTTCCTTTGTAGGAGGGGTTACAGCCCCCTCCTGGGGAATTTCCCGGGGCCAGTGACATCTGCGACGGCAGATGCGGTAAGTTGTGTGGGGTTGGGATAAGGTCTACGATACCTTCTAGATACCTCACACGAGTATTCGAACGACCTTTAACTGGCGTCGAGTCTTTAGGTGCCCCCGTCAAGTCAAGGGAAATTGGTAGTAGTTGCACTTGAGGTACGCCTCCGTGCTGTCGCCCATCCCAAGTGGGAGGGGTAAGTCTGGTTAGGGATCTTGACACCGGTTATGACCTTGCCGTTGGCCCTTAAACGTTAGGTTGTACAATTTCAATATGTCAAGAAATGTTTTGTAGGATGCTAGTTCGGCTAGGAGAACCTCTGTATTAGAGAATCTGTTAAGGTTAGCCAAACATCGCAATATGGTAATGAAATTGTACATAACATGAAACGTTTAATGTTTTTATTTTGTTTTAATAAATACGGCCGGGATGGTCACTCCATCCCACTTCCAAAAACTTCAAGAACTGTTTCCGGTTTCCCTTCTTTTGGGGATTGTGTTGAGAGGGGGTGGCGGGTATCTCGGCCATATACACCCTGCGCAAGCAGGAACGACAATCCTAGTCAGAGTAAGTCAGCTACACAACCTAAATTGACCTGTGCTCACTCTCTGGTAGCTTGGCACAGAGCAGTCAGGCAATGTGTAAAGTATTTGTGCAACACGTAAATAACAGGAACACAGTTTAAACACCACAAAAATACCCCATACCAGTTTAGAAACACAGAGAATATGTATCTGAGTAAAACATGATCATAACAGTAAAAATCCAACTTGAGATATGGATTTTGAAAGATTAAATGCAGAAACAGTGCTTAAAAGTCACTAGCGGTCTAAAGGTTACTTGAGTTATTGAGGGACCGGTACAAATCCAAAGTTTGGAATCTTCGCGATGGAGGGCAGGCTGGCTACAGAAACCATGATGGGTCTGCTGAAAAAGAGCCATGTATGGAGTAAAGCGTCGGTGTTGGTCTTTCCCACACAGTCGGGTTGATGTGTCGGAGTCAAGCCTCGCAGGCAGTGTCAAAAGACTGGTGCTGTGTTGTCGTCTGTTTGGTCCGACAACTGGATCTTCGGATATTGGAGCACCACCTACTCATAGCTAGGAATTCAACATTGATGAAGCCTTACCATTTTGCTTCCAATAAATATGACAACTTCCACCTGTTTTCGTCTTCTAAAATTGCTGGAGAATATTTCTTATTTACTTCTGTTCTTCTGTTAGAATGTTTCAAATTAGTTTCCCATGCACTCATCAACTCAAAACTTGAGTACTGTAACAATTTGTACAACGAAGCACCAAAAAAACATCCAGCTCCTTCAATTGATTCTAAACACTTAGGTTTCAGGCATGGTTGTCAGCCACGTGCAGGTGTCAATGATGCTGGTTCTCTGTTGAAAAGCGGATTTTGTTTAAAACTCACACCATGCATTTAAAAAAAATGGGTTCTTTTAAACAAACACAACTTAGACCCGACTGTACCTAGCAATTTTAGGCCTATTAGTGATTTACCAGCAATGGCTAAAACAATAGTTTTAGTTAAACAGGAATAACAACACTTGCATAGTAATAATTGTATCTCCAATTCTCAGTAAGGATTCCATCCTCTACACAGGATGGAATGCACGTTGCTTCTAATTTCGGGATAACACTCTCAGATGGGCAGATGAAGGAGCAGACAGCCTGTTGG
Source organism: Lissotriton vulgaris (assembly GCF_964263255.1). Lineage (NCBI taxonomy): Eukaryota > Metazoa > Chordata > Amphibia > Caudata > Salamandridae > Lissotriton > Lissotriton vulgaris. Next base: position 1,648,698,929 of record NC_141694.1, read on the forward strand.
ACCTGTCTGTGTTTTTCAATACAGTAAGCAATCAATTAATATTCACTAGAATCACAGTGGTTCCCAAAGCTTGGAGGCTGCCTACTAGCTGCTTTAGTTCTTTCCTACATTAAAATTTGCAGACAAAAAAGAAACCCTTACTAGTTTACTACCCTCTTCCCAACCTCATTGTAAATAATCCTCTCTACTTTAGCAGGAATATGCTCAATTGACTCTGCTCCTATTTCACTAGCCTTTGCCATATAAGACACAACATTTTTTTTTTTTTTTAAGCCACAACTTTTTTTTTCATTTTGTATTTTCAGTAGAGTGCTTTTCAAGTTCAAGTTCAGGGATCTGTATAGCGCACTACTCACCCAGAGGGTCTCAAGGCGCTTGGGGAAGGGGGTTAAATTTTTGTCGAATAGCCACGTTTTAAGTTCTTTTCTGAAGGAGATGTGGTTTTGAGTAAGGCAGAGGTGAGTGGGGAGTGAGTTCCAGGTCTTGGCCGCCAGGAAGGAGAAGGATATGCCACCCATGGTGGATTTTCGAATGCGCGGGACTGCGGCGAGGGCTTGATTGGACGATCTAAGTGGGCGGGTGGGTGTGTAGAAGGACAGTCGAGTGTTGAGGCATTCGGGTCCTAGTTTGTAGAGGGTCTTGTGTGCATGGGTGAGAAGACGGAATGTAATTCTCTTGTTGACGGGAAGCCAGTGGAGGTCTTTTAGGTGTCTGGTGATGTGATCTTGGCGAGGGATGTCCAATATGAGTCTCGCTGATGCGTTTTGGATGCGTTGGAGTTTTTTCTGTAATTTTGCTGTGATACCGGCGTATAGTGTGTTACCATAATCCAGTCGACTCGTGACCAGTGCGTGGGTGACAGTCTTTCTTGTTTCGAGGGGGATCCAGCGGAAGATCTTTTTGAGAATACGAAGTACGTTGAAGCAGGAGGATGAGACTGCGTTGACTTGTCTGGACATCGAGAGAGAGGAGTCTAGGATGAAGCCCAGGTTGCGTGCGTGGTCTGTGGGTGTGGGTGCTGTGCCCAGAGCGGAAGGCCACCAAGAGTCGTCCCAGGCAGAGGCGGAGAATCCTAGGATGAGCACCTCAGTTTTGTCTGAGTTGAGTTTTAGGCGGCTTTGTTTCATCCATTCGGCTACTTCTTTCATGCCTTCGTGAAGATTGGTTTTGACGGTGTTAGGGTCTTTGGTGAGGGAGAGGATTAATTGGGTGTCGTCGGCGTAAGAGATGATGTTGAGGTTGTGTTGACGCGCTATGGAGGCGAGTGGACTCATGTAAACGTTGAAGAGGGTGGGACTGAGTGATGATCCTTGTGGTACTCCACAGATGACTTCAGTGGCCTCTGAGATGAATGGGGGAAGTCGGACTTTTTGAGTTCTCCCGGCGAGGAATGAGATGATCCAGTCCAAGGCTTTTCCTTGTATGCCGACGTTCCTGAGGCGTTGTATGAGGGTGCTGTGGCAGACTGTGTCGAAAGCGGCGGAGAGGTCGAGTAGAATGAGGGCCGCTGTTTCTCCGTTATCCAGAAGTGTTCGGATGTCGTCTGTTGCTGCAATGAGGGCGGTTTCAGTGCTGTGTTTGGCTTGAAATCCAGACTGAGAGGGATCAAGGGAGTTGTTGAATTCAAGGAAGGCGGCGAGCTGGCTGTTGACGGCTTTAACCACTTACCCCCATTACAGAGATCTGGGCCTAAATCCATCGTTTTCTAAGTCTTGAAAAACGAATTAGAGAGTTTTTCTCTACCAGGGCATGTATAACTTAAAAGTAGAGGTCCCTCTTTTTGCATACACTGCACACTGCTTTCTGGATGCCCAGTGCTTATCAAAGGGTGCCTCATATGAGCTGGCTGTTGACGGCTTTAACCACTTACCCCCATTACAGAGATCTGGGCCTAAATCCATCGTTTTCTAAGTCTTGAAAAACGAATTAGAGAGTTTTTCTCTACCAGGGCATGTATAACTTAAAAGTAGAGGTCCCTCTTTTTGCATACACTGCACACTGCTTTCTGGATGCCCAGTGCTTATCAAAGGGTGCCTCATATGTATAAAAAGGAAGGTTTGAAATGGCAGTTTATACTGCACATAAATGTTTTGCAATGACAACCATGAGACATGTTTAAAGGCTACTTAATAGGGTGGCACAATCAGTGGTGCAGACTTTAATTTACAGGCCCTGAGAGAATGGCGTGCCACTTAACTAAGGACCTACAAGTAAATTAAATATGCCAGTTGGGTATAAGCCAATGTTACCATGTTTCAAGCAGGGAGCACATGGACTTTAGCACTGGTTAGCAGTGGTAAAGTGCATAGAGTCCTGAGGCCATCACAAATAAAAAAGTGGAGAGCAAATGAAAAATGTTCGGGGATAACCCTGCAGAAAGGGCCAAGCCCAACACGGGTGTTATAACAAGACCTTTTCTTACGCTTTTTAAATCCAGCGGCTTGAAATGTTGCACAGGGAGACTTTATTCAACTCTATCTCACACATTAATATGTCAGGTTCTCACAAACTGCAAGTCAGAATACTATTAGATAATACATATTTCACTGCTTCACATAAATATTTACATGCTGTCAAAATGGCAACTGAATATTCCAAGTGTGAAAGATGAATGAAAGATTCTTATTTATAATACAATGGATGAAAAATGAATTTCTGATTGTAAATCTTACCTTAGAGCAGACATGCCGTGCAGTCGGAGATGTCACACCTTCAGCAGACACCGCCTGTTTTAAAGTCTGCCAGTATTTTCAAAATAGAGCTTAACAGGAATTCACCCAACTCTCTGAAGACTAATGACCTCATGTACTAACAAGATTTTACTGTTGCAAAGCATACAATTTGCAAACTTTCAGGATTTGTCACCACAAAAATCACAATTCACCACAAAACCATAATTCTAAATACATTGAAATTATAGTATGAGTCACAATTGTTTTGAGAATAATTACTTTGTCTCCAGGTTAAGACAGCTTGGTTTACTTCATAGAGTCTCCTGCATTAGTCTCAAATGTATATATTTATCCGTGTTCAATAGCTTCAGATGCCTGCAATGGTCAAAAGGTATTAAATTTAGCAAACTGAGGCACAGCTGGAAATAATATGTGCACTATAACTGTTAAAGGATGACAAATCGTTGGGCTTAAATGTGCAGCAGTGCCACAGATCGGTTTTCTATAGGTGTCCCTGCTGCTAACCACGCAGTTAAGATTATCGAATCATCCTGGCACCTATACAAGATGGAGCTTAGCCAGCTATTCATTGTAAAGATTAAAACGATTCCAGGGCAATTTCAGTTTGTTTAAAGAGCAGCCTAGAAGATATTTAAACGTACTTCAGATTGCTGGATTTTGCTGTCCATTTCTTATAATGAATTTCACAAAGTGATGAACGTAGGGAAACGTTTCTGGTACCCTCTTGAATTCTGATAATGGAGAGGAAAGTTCACCAACAAAAAATGTGGGGGCATATTTACAAGGGCCATATCTCCGTTTTTTTGGTTCTTAAAGCCAAAAAAGCAGAGATAAAAATATCGCCCTATTTACAAGATGGAGATAACATGCATTAGTGCATTTTAGCACCCTTTTACCGGACGCCTCCCTTTGCGTCTCTAACGAGATGCAAAGTGGGCATCACTGGGCAGTACAACCTTGTAAATATCGCTGGTGTGCACATCGCGATATTTACAAGGCTGCCCACGCATATTAGCAGACGTTCGTTTTTGGAGAAAACCGCTGTTTTAGCCAAAAACAAACGACTGCTAAAATGCAGACTAGGCTATACATATGGTTGGGGGTGGATTATGCAGATATGACCACAGGGTCGTAGCAGCAAGGTTATCGCTGTTTTCCATGGAGCATCGCTGGACAACCAGCGATGTTCCATGGAAAACACAGATATCACTGGGAAATTATCGCCATTGCGCTATGCGTTGTTAATACAGCGCTAGCATGGCAATAATTTTCTGCGATAGCCGCCGATAACTATTTTCTCATTAGGCGCGGCCTGCGATATTTATCGCTGCCGCTTGTTAATATGCCCCAGAGGGCTGTTAGAAATTGGGTTATGGTTGACTGGGATGTGAGCCCTGGTCAAGCAGCAACAACAGTTCTTGCCAGGGTAAGGCACAAGCACAAGCAAACCTCAAATCTACCTGTGCTCAGAGAAGCTCTTAGTAGCTTAGAACAGAGCAGTCAGGCTTGATTTAGATGCAATGTGTAAAGTATTTCTGAAACACTTCAAACTGTAAAATATTAAAACAGCACACAAACAGATCCCATACCTGGTTAGAAGAATAGAGCTTAGTTTAATGAGTAAAACAAAACCAAATGACAATCATCCAATCAGTACAACTGCAGGTATAAGTTTGCAAAGAATAAACTGTAAAATAGTGACTAAAAGCAGAAATCACCAATCAGGGTTAGCTGGTTGTTCTGGACTGGTTCAAAGTCAAACGATCAGGCCAACGACGATGGAATGAGTGTCAGATACAGTCTCAGAGTAGTTCCGCTAAAGTATTACCTTCTCAGCTTTTGTACCAAGAGAGTCCACCTTGCTTTGCAGAGGGTCTCAAAGACCACTGAGAGCATTGTTGGTGGTAGTCTGCATGATGTAAATAGCAGGGAAGCTGTTACAGATGGGTGGGCCGGAGTTTTGCTTTTGTAGTCAATACGTTTGTGCAAATAGATTGGCTGTCAGCAGCTTGTGCTGAATTTGGTTGTGATCGGTGTGGTCTTGATGCAAATGGGCCTGTTCGCTAATGCGAAGAGCCCAAAAACTTGATTTAAGAGTCCGCTGAGCAACACCAAGGGTTCAAGACCTGAGCGGCACCACTTGGGGGTCAAGAACTCACTGCTTACAGCTGGGTCCCAGCACTGGTTGGGAGACTTTTTTGTCCCTGAGGCTCAGCTCTGTAGGCCAGCAGATTAGTCATTTGAATCACTCTGGGGTCCTCATTTCAAGATGATAGTGCAGGTCCAGTTCATCTTCTCCAGGGAAGAGGGCAGCAGGTCCTCACAGCAGTGCTGCAGTTACTTTAAATCAGCAGTCAATCAGAGTAACATTCCTTGTAGCAGGATGTCAGTCCTTCTTCCTGGCAGAGTATCCACATGTCGAGAAGTTTGGTGAAGTGGTGATGTCTGAGGTCCTTCTTTCACACACAAGTGTCCCTTTGAAGTAGGGAGAAGCTTCTAGAGCCATGCATTTGAAGTGCTCAGATGCCCAACCTTCCTGGCCGTGGCTCCAGATAAACTACGGGGGTGTATAGCCCTTTGTGTGAAGGCAGGACACAGCCTATTGAAGTATAAGTGAAGCTGTGCCCGGCTGTTCCCTCCCATCCTGCCTGGGATGGCCAATCAAGTCGCACCTAAGCTCCCATTGTGTGTGGCTATTTAGCGAGCATACACAAAGCTCAACTGTCAGCAAAGTCCAGTCATGTGACTGAGGTAGAGGCTATTGGCACTAAATAGCTTAGGCAAGAAAATACCAACTTTCTAAAAGTAAAAAGAACAACTGATGGACAGAATGCTGTACAATGTCAAACACTCACCCCAGTACAGAGATCAGGGCCTAAATCCAACGTTTTCTAGGCCTTGCAGTATGGAAAAATTAATTTAAGAGTTTTTTACTACCAGGGAATGTAAAACTTAAAAGTACTTGTCCTGCTTTTTACGCGCACTGTACCCTGCTCCCTGGATGCCCTAGGCCTTTCAAAGGGGTGCCTCATATGTATAAAAAGGAAGGTTTGGGTCTGACAAAAGGTTTATTTTGCAAGATTGAAATGGCAGTTTATACTACACATAAATGTTCTGCAATGGCAGGCCTGAGACATGTTTAAAGGCTACTTAACTGGGTGGCACAATCAGTGCTGCAGACCCACTAGCAACATGTAATTTACAGGCCCCGAGAACACGTAGTGCCACTTTACTAAGGACCTACCAGTAAATGAAATATGCCAGTTGGGTATAAGCCAATGTTACCATGTTCCAAGCAGTGTTTAGTAGTGGTAAAGTGCATAGAGTCCTAGGCCAACAAAAATGAAAAAGTGGAGGGCAAATGTAAAATGTACGAGGATAACCCTGCAGAAAGGGCCACACCCAACACAGGTGTTATTAGAAGACCTTTTCTGAAGCTTTGTATATCCAGCACATTGAGATGTTGCACAGGGAGACAAATTGAGTACCATCTCACACCATATTGAAGTGAAGCCAGAGCCTTACAAACTGCATGTCAGAATATTATTAGGAAATACATATTTCACTGCTTCACATAAATTGTTAACATGCTGACAAAATGGCAACTGAGTAGTCTAAGTGTGAAAACTATGAATGAAAGATTGGCATTTAGAATACAATTAAAGAAAAAATAGTCCCTGAATCTAAATCGTACCATATAGCAAACTGAAAACCCTTCATGCCGCCCAGCTGGAGATATCACACCTTCAGCAGACACCACCTGTTTCAAAGTCTGCCAGTATTGTCAAAATAGAGTTTAACAGGAAGCTCCCCAACTCTCTGAAAACTGAGGGCCTCATGTACTGAAAAGCTTTTACTGTTGCAAAACAAACAATTTGCAAACTCAGTATTTTGACTATTTTGGCATGCCAATGATGAAAGGCAGGGCCTATCAACATGAACCTATCAACATGAACCTGACCTAAATTGAACCTATTGCATGGGTAAAGAAGAGTTGAGTTGTTCTAGTAGATGGAGGAGTTGTGAACATGGTGTCAGTCTGGGGGTCAACAGGGTTCACAGGCGCAACCTTGAACTGAACCTGACCCTTGAACTGTCCTTGTGACACCTGGCCTCATGCTGGACTGACCATGGTGGGCATTGCTACCCCTATGTCCTGGAGTCCTATTTTAGAAGTCACTGGGTGCTGACATCACTCCTTCCAACTTCTATATCTCCTTGAGGTTCAGGCAGGCAATCAGTGGTGTAGGAAGGGGGGTGCAGTGGCTGCGGCCCGCCCCGGGTGTCATCACTGAGGGGGGTGACAAAATGGCAAAAATATGTGTAACTATCTTTTTTCTCCTTATTTTAATAATTTCAATGTGGGCGGGGGAGTGACAAGACATTTTCCGCACTGGGTACCAACTGACCTTGCTACACCACCATCTTCAATTCCTGCCTTTGAGGCACACATAAAAGTAAGGCCCTGTGATTGAAAGTTTTAAATGATTTCAGAATGTGTCTGAAGTCATTCTGGTGTGGGTGAAAGTGAATGTAAAGGTGTTTAAGCACAGGTCATTGATATCTCATAGAGACTGAAATTTCTCACATCTCACTGTTTGCTTGCAGTCGTATCCTCATTTAAGTTATCAAACTGGCTACTGATTATGGAACGTGTGATTTGTTTTTCTCCTATATTTGTTCAGGTACAGCTTCTGCATGTACATTAAATGCGTATTTTGGCAATCGCAATGATTCCCAGACATTTCCTTAAATTTCCTCAAGAAGACACTAGAACATTTCCTGCTCACTCAGTTCTGGCGTTACACCCTCTTCCTTGCTCTCCAGTACACCCCACAGCAGTGCCAAACGACTAGGGGCCCATCTTGTCTGAAGCACACTAATTCACCATTCCCCACCTCCCACCACAGAATGCATAAGGCTGCCTTCCAAGTCAGACATTGCCTGGTGCGTCTCAAGAGGCTCTCTCAGGCTTAGTTAATGCTTTTTCCGTCCTTGTGACCCCTGCCTTTAGAAACTCCTATCTTAAGCCCTAAAGAACATATCCAAATCAACTACTGGTGACCGAAGTGCACAAATTGCCCTGGCAGATGTGGGCACACATCTCAGGTTGGGCTCTGAGTGCCTTGATAATAAAAGGGTATGGAAGAGCACATTATGTATGTATAACCTAGACATAGTGGACAAGCACCTGCTAGCATAGTTCTGCTCACTGTCTTACGCCAGCTCAGTTTATCAGTGTACCTTTTGGAGAAATCAAACAAAGGAAAGGGACTAGGGGCTCTTATAGGTCCAGCATACATGACCTAGAAAATGTAGAGCATGAAAGAAGAAGTCTCGTTGGTATAGGTCAATGTCCAAAAAGGGGGAAAGGAGTCACCCACTTTAGGAACTAGGGCCCCCGCACACCGGGCTGGGTGTTGTGCTTCATCATAGGGCATGCTCCTCAGCAGGCCGGTGCTGCAGTACCTGATGGTACAAAAGGGGGTGGTGATGGATGGAGCATCTGAACCAATCAAACACTCACACCTAGTCAACAGATCTGGGTTTAATCCATCACCGTTCTTTAGCCCACTCTGCCACCCCAGTTCAGACATGGCCATATGCAAATCAGTATGACCCTGTGCCTCATGGGAACAGTCCAGCCCGAACTGCCAAACCATGCCTTCCCTGGACCGAAAACAAGCTTCTGAGGACCGGTTTCTGGCATTTTAGCCGTCTTCAACCCGGCTTGCTTGAATCCAGTGGCAAAGTGAGCAAGGGACTCACGTCTGAGCATACCCTGCCAAATTATGGCGAACAAAGCGGTACAAATGGGGTTGGTGATGGACGGAGCATCTGAACCAATCAAACACTCACACCCAGTCAACAGATCTGGGTTTAATCCATCACCATTCTTTAGCCCACTCTGCCACCCCAGTTCAGACATGGCCATATGCAAATCAGTCTGCCCCTGTGCCTCATGGGAACAGTCCAGCCCAAACTGCCAAGCCATGCCTTCCCTGGACCGAAAACAAGCTTCGGAGGACCGGTTTCTGGCATTTTATCCGTCTCCAGCCCAGCTTGCTTGAATCCAGTGGCAAAGTGAGCAAGGGACTCATGTCTGAGCATACCCTGACAACTTATGGCGAACAAAGCGGTACAAAAGGGGGTGGTGATGGACGGAGCATATGAACCAATCAAACACTCACACTCAGTCAACAGATCTGGGTTTAATCCATCACCGTTCTTTAACCCACTCTGCCACCCCAGTTCAGACATGGCCATATGCAAATCAGTCTGACCCTGTGCCTCATGGGAACAGTCCAGACCGAACTGCCAAGCCATGCCTTCCCTGAACCTGAAACAAGCTTCCGAGGACCGGTTTCTGGCATTTCAGCCGTCTTCAGCCCGGCTTGCTTGAATCCAGTGGCAAAGTGAGCAAGGGACTCATGTCTGAGCATACCCTGCGAGATCAACATGTTTCTTGCCTAAGTTGTCCCAACATCAATTAGTAATTCTTCAGGATCAAAAGTACATAAAAAAGTATCTACACAGTGGTCGGTTTCCTTAATTAGTATCTAGGGTAGGCCAAACACACGAAAAACCTAAGAGTGAGGTATCTGATGTTTAGACTGACCTGCAGAAGTATAATTGTAGCACTCAATAGACATCATTAAAAAGTCCTCAGTAGGAGGACGCACAGGTGCGCGATTCAAGGTGGCCGCCCCCCCTGGTGAGCTCTTTCCACATCGGTCCTTAAAAGACGATTTTTCCACCAATTTTCGGCCAGATTATTAATATAAATTGTTGGTGGCAACATCCTACTGATCTTTCTTACTGATGAGGCGCTTTTCCGGTCTTTCTGATCACTGGAAGGGGCATTTCTCGTTTTCTGGTTCCTCTCTGACCTCTTCAGGCAGTTACTGTCCAGAATTACTGTCAAGGGTCGGAGTAACACACTGGGAAAGGGCGAGGCTTGGGCCTGGTCACTCCGTAAGGCAGTTTTAGCTGCTGCACCTCTCTTTTTGTAGGAATTACTTTATTGTTAATTCTCTCCTGCATATTTGTTTCTTTTTGGCTACTGAAATTTATTTTAAAAGTATGGAGACCAAAAATATGCAGGTTCAGCATAATAAAAGGAAACACAATATTTCTCCTCCTCCTGTAAAATCTAAAGTGGTGGAGTCTGCTGAACCTTCTTTGTCTACGCTATTAGATGAGATTCAGGCAATTCGCTCTTCCACTAATACTATTGCGACAGAAATTAGGAATTCAGGCATGACAGAGCCGAATGCACCCGGGTTGCGTAGCAACTGGCGCACGAACGCCCTCGAGGTCTCACTAAAACCCTTTGGTGCACCTCGCCAGTCTCCCTTGACAGTGATCGTAACCGGACGGACTGCTTACTCGTTTCACCGGGGTAAGCAAGGATTCGGTGTATTTGTTCTGTAAGCCGCCTCCTGCCCACAGCTCTGCTCACACCAATCCCGCACTTCTCGGTATAGTGATTAAATGGGCACTCGGCACCCCCTTCACCATGAGCTCACGCTGGCCATAGCTGCCCATAGCTCCCCTTAATGGCTCCGCTCATTAACTCTGCTTTAACCATTACCGCACTTCTCGGGATATTGATTAATTGGGCACTCGGCACCCGGCTACCCCCCATGTTCACCACAAGCACACGCCGGTCACTTAGGAGCGGCCCAGCGAGCGCGTTTCATTTGGCCCTTTCTACAATTAATTATTTTTCGGCGATGCCTAAATAATCGTTTTTAAACCACTTCCAAACATCCGCGCCCATCCCACCTTTATTTACCCGTGTTTGACCTAAGCATATATGCCGTAGAGCCGGTCATTTCCACGGTTGCATTCACATGTGCGAGCACCAGCACTACACGCTTGTGACATGAATCCGCAGTAAGAGCACCTCCATTCACTTTGCTCGATTCACCTGAGATCACCATGCCCCACACCCCTTGTGGTACGCTAAGTGGGTGGTTTATTGACGGGGAGGTAATTCACTTAATTCCCCTATGTAAAGGGTTATAGTTCCACCGGGTCTTTTGCCATTAGTGACCCGTAATATGCTGGCAACTAAGCCGCCTTAAAATAGTTCATCTTATGTATTCCAGGTTGACCATTTGGCTGCCCCCCAGGCTGTGATAATTCCTACCTGCTCGACTTATTTCCAATGTGAGTATTCTTCGCTCACACTCGTCATGTCTGACGTTCCAATCCCACACCTTTCTGAAAACCCTCTCATTTCATTTTCAGACCGTCCCCTGTCTTGATAAAGACCTGCCGCGACCACCTACTGGGGCGCCTTAGGGTCAAAACGTCGACGCTCAAAATTGGCCAAGATAACTCCAGGCACTTGCAAAGCTACCTCTTGTCCCCTTGGAGTATTAACTCAACACTCTGGCCTTTTTAACAATCCCCCTGTATAAATTGTATATATGTGTCACTGAACTCCTTGCACTGTTCACTTTGTTCACCAACAGTCACGTTTATCACATGTTTTCATAACGGTTCCTCAAGTATTGAAACTTGTGTCATCATGGAATTAAGTCATTCCTGTATATCGTGATTGTTTTTACTTTTTACTGAGATAAAAAACTTGAATTTCAGGTGTTTTCAGAGATGTTTATTAATTTCAGTGTGTAATGAGCTAACATAGCCATTTTTAAAGCAATTGTTCGTTACCCAACAGAACCACTTTGTTCTTAACCACGCGCACCCAGGTTCTGAGGGGCACAGGGTTACCCCATTCATGTTTAACAATAATGACAATGCAGCCGTAGAATACAGCCACTTCCAGGAATCCAAAAGTATCAAGTTCAGCAGCTTGACCTGATGCTGCGAAATCACGTAGCATCATCTACACAGGAAGTACTTCAAGTGACAAGCCCCGATTGCAACAAGGGCGGGGCGTAAATAACAACATCCAGATACGATAGCCAGCCCACTCCGAGGATTATGGGAGTTGTAGTTTATCCCCAATCATTCATACAATGTAATGTATTCTTGCCCCAATGTACCTATTTCCGCCTAGCCATGACAAATCTGTTTTCATTTTTTAGTGCTTCAGGTTCAACTTCAGGATCCTTTACTGCAGCTTTGATTGTTATCTTAACAAGACCTAACAAATATCCGACGCTTGTATTGAATTATTGCCCTATTTGTTTAATAAATCAGGATTGTAAACTATATGCTAGAATTCTCGCAACCCGACTGACTTCAGTATGGATTCTCTTATCCATCCTGACCAATCTGGTTTCATGAAAAATAGATATTCTGTTATTAACACAAGAGTTTTGTTGCATGCTATTGAACACGCATTTACCCTATCCTTATCTCCTGGAGTTCTTGCATTGGATGCTGAAAAAGCTTTTGAGAAAGCTCCTTGGCAATTTTTTTTTCACACTTTGACTGCATTTAATTTCGATGCTGTGTTTATTCATATGATATCTGCTCTTTACTCTAGCCCTACTGCCCACTTATTTATTAATGGTCAAATTTTGATTTTTTTTTCCTTTTTAGAGGTTCCAGACAAGATTGTCCATTGTCCCTGCTATTATGTGTTCTTGTTATTGAACCATTACTTACTTCCATTAGAAAATGTAATGCTATTGCTGGTATTAGTAATAAAGACATCGCCATTAAAACATTAGCATAACCCATCATATTCCTTCATTTCTGGTTATACGTTAAATACCAATAAAACTGATTTTTTTCCTTTAAATCCTCATTGTACCCCAGATATGCTATCTATAAAAGAAATAAACTGGCAGATAGACAAATTCAAATACCTTGGTATTTTGTTGTCTTCTTCTATAAAAAATACAATTACATTAAATTTTGAGTCTATTATAAGTTATATTAATTATAAATTATGTAAATGGTCTCCAGTTCAACTTTCCCGATGGGGGAAATGGACTCAATAAAAATGACTATAGCTCCTAATGTTTTTTATTTATTAACTAGGATTCCTAAGCAATTTCCTAAGAAATTGTATAAAACTGTTGATCAACATCTTTCTAAGTTTCTTTGGAATAATACATCACCTCACATTAGCTATAAAGAATTAAAAATGACAAAATGTAATGGAAGATTTGGTATGCCAAAGTTTTGTAGCTATCATAAAGCGTTTATCTTAAAACAGAGCTCTCTTTGGTTTAATCATTCTCAGCTCAATAATCCTCCTACATGGCTTCTTATAGAAAAAAAACTTAGTGGCTCATATCCATTGTCTACTTTACTAACCTTGTCCAATAATGCAACATTATTTAATAAATCTACCATTTTGAAGTCCACAAAGTTAATAATAAATGATTTAGATTCACTTTTTAAGTCAACTATTTTCAATTGTGTAGAGATGTCATTATGGCACAATCCGCAACTAAAGCTCTCTCATTCTGCCAAATTTTGGCAGTCGTGGATTAACACAGGTTTTTTTTTTCCTAAAAGATATTTACCATGATGTTACTTTTATATCATTTGATGTATTGCAGGCAAAATTTCACTTTCTTTCTTCAGACTTCCTTAAATATGAACTTTTATGTAATTCTATACTAGACTCCTTTCCTACTAATATTCCTACAATTATAAACTTTCAATGTCTTTTTCAAATGATACATGGAAAACAATATGATTGAACAATATTTCAGGATGGTTACCGGTATCTCTTTATGAAACAAATTTTTACATTTTGTTTAATTGCTTATGAACCCCATTAAAGTTATTTAAAGCTAAACTTCTGCCGAATTCAAATTGTTGCCATTGTAACTCACATACTGGCTCGTTAAAACGTATGCTTTTTGAATGTACATTTATCTTAAAGTTTTGGAATGAAGTTTGGCGTGCCATACAAAAAATAGTCAATATTTCTGATGAACTTTAATTTCCTCTACTGATATGTAAACCTGTTGCTATTCTGATCATTTACCTGATTTGGATTGTAAACTTTTTAATTTTCTGATGTCAGACGCTCTAAAGTCTATCACTGCCTTTTGGAAAGATGTGTTCTTATTATCCTGTCATGCTTGGTGGTCTTGAATTATTTTTCACCAGAAGAGATGCCAATTTATCTTTGTCTGGTATTACTCATAAATTTGACTCGTCTAATTATTTTAGGTGCTGATTGATCGCTACTTATCTTCTTAATTTTACTTCCTTCCTATAAATAGCCTTATATTGTATATCCCATATGTTTAACTTATAGTAGCTCTCTTTGAAATTATTTATACGAAAATTAATATTTGTTTCTTCCTTCCCCTTTTATGTTATGATTACTACATTCAGATAGCATTGTACCTTTCTGTTTATAATTAACAGTTATTTAATGATCAGTCTTTTTAAGGGTACTCTATAGCATGCTCTTTTTTGTATTGTCATTGTTTATTATTATATTAAAAATGTATTAAACTATTTTGAACATAAAAAGTCCTCAGTAAGAGCAACGTGCAATAAGCCAAGCAAAGCTGTAATAAGTAACTCAGGTTGGACTCTGACTGACCTGAAAATTATAAGGTATGAAAGGACACATTATATATGTAAAACCTAGACATAGTGCACAAGCACCTGCTAGCATTGTTCTGCTCACTGACTTAAGCCATCTTAGTTGATCAGTGCGCCTACTGAAGAGAACGGATGGTAACATAATTTTGCCAATTGTTAAAAAAGAAACACTAGTGACTTATCTGTTTCTTTTCATAATTAGCAGACAGAGAAACTGAGTTATTATATGCACAGGAAACAAGTTCGGACCTGACCAATAATGATTATATTTCTTGCTGCATTCAGAATAGTTCTACCACGGCATGATGGTGCCCACACATGGTTTGTTACAACTGGCCATGGTATAATGCTGGTAATGGTTGTGATACTTGAAATATGTTCCAGTTTTCATCATGACAAAATGCGGGCATGCATTCTGCCTGCTGCTGGACGGAGGAGGCACATGGGAATCTACTGGTTTGCTCACTCACTGTCCGCTGTGTTATGAATTTGGGATGTGCAGTGGTGTATGCTGCCTAAATGTTGTGCAACCAAGTGTAGGGAGAGACCCTTAATAGTATGCATACTGAAAGAAAAGCATCACTGATACACAACCTTATTAAAATCATAACAGCATTGCTATGGTGTTCATCCTCTGTCCAAGCAGAAACGTTGTACAAAGCGAAGGCACAGCTCCATTAAAATATAGCACTATAATAAGTGCAGCCTCTGCCCACTGAATGTAAGACCACTCCTAACAAGCGCTGTTGTTGTAACATTAACATACTAACAAAGCTGTCAATTGTCACTGCTGATAGAAACACGCAGAGGGCATTGCTGACAAGCTCAGGTACCACCTGTCCTTTGAGAGCACAGGCTTTACGAAGCATACACAGTTTTACGTCCTCAAAGAAGTAATGCACAAACAGACAAATTTACTGTTTTCGGGATAAATCTACACACACAACAGTTACTGATGTCCATTCTTTATATCCCTTGTCTAAACATTACTGCATTTTAACTCGCACATGATGTTTAATATACAGTTACTGGAATATGGATTTTGATAGCTACTGAACTGCTGAGGAAAATCCAATTGATTTGAGTGACAAACAGAAACCTGTTGTAATGCCAATTGCTTTTGGGGGTGTCTGTTGGTGTGAATTATTTCAGTTTTTGTTTTCACTTAAAAAGCAGAATTTGGCTTGTGTACTTTGCTGCTTGACACTCGCAACTTGTATTATGCTACACTGTCTATCCATAACCATTAATTACTCATCAATTGTATGTTTTCTTCAGATTTTTACCCTTGACATTTACCCTGTACAATACCACCCAGTGGCAGTAGCTTGAAGGACTGCACTGGATCAGAGCAGGGGTGAACAACTGTTTTATTCGCTTGCAGAGTGTTAAGTGAATTAATGTATTCTCTTATTTCTCTCAGAGCTTGGCTTTCAACCCACATACCTTGGATACAGTGAGCAGGATTTCCCCTTTTCTGTTTCTGAGCTGTACTAAAATAATGCATTAAGTCAGAGAAATATCGGGTCAAATGTATGCACTTTACACAGTACAATCACTCAAAAAAAGCACTCTACTCTGTGCTGAGCCAGAGCATTCCTTCATGATACGGCCCCATGTGTCTCATGGCCATCCGGTGTCCCAGTTGGCGCCTGTTCAAGCTATCAGACTCTATATGGTCATCAGTTTCCACCGTTCCTTACTCAAATGCAGGTCTCACAGGCTGTACCCCTATTGCTAATGGTAATTAATTACGCACTTATATAGCGCACGACTACCCGGAAGTATCTCGGCGCTTGCACGAATACCGCTGAGGAACCCTTCCTGGCCTTTCCCTGTGAGGAGCCCACTCCTGGGCAGCCCCAAGGTGAAGTCAGGCATCCTCAGCTTTGTTGGGGCCGTTGTAGAGATTAAGCAAGCTATTGCCCAGAGGTGCAGAGTGGGGCTCATGATCAGAATAGGCACCGAGGCGAGAATTATCAGATCCGAGGAAATTGAACCCAAGACCCGCCAAGGTGGGAATTTAACCCTGGTCCCGGCCAGACTACTGCATCAGGGTCTGCCGCTCTAACCCTTGAGCCACACTTCTCTACTCTAATTACCTTCTCTTTCAAAGCTTTAGAAAAGAGAGACAAGTATGGGGAAATATGATTATAAAATAAAAGTGAGACATGGATAGTGATCATTTTGAGCTGGTGGCGGCCACCAGTGCTGATTTTTATGGACCTGCAGTTAGTTTTTCTTATCCCACATTTCCCGAGAGTAAAAGAGGGAAAAGAAATGAGTTGGAAAGAAGGAGGAAGTGAAAGGCCGCCACAAAGGTGGAAATCAGGGGCCAGCAGGAGTAAAATAAAGGGGCAGGGAGTGTCTGCCAGTGAATTATGGAGGCCTGATATGGACTCAGGACTTCGCAGTATTGGTTGTGCTGACAGTTAAAGGCTCCCGCAGAAGGCTTCTGAGCAGTCCCCAAATTAAGCACTAGACATGGAGAAGGTAAAGTGAAAAAGAGGACTAGAAAGGAGGAGAAGAGAGGAAAAGAGAGAGGAAAATTCTCAAATAGCAATGCAGCTAAAATATTATATTTATTACAGCCTGATAATTCAGCTTGTGCAACTATACTGTGTAGGGTTTATTTTATCATGGCTTGATATAGTGATTTCCTAGTTATTATTCCTAAGCAATCAACAAGTCTTGATTGTTCTCTTACTGTTTTGAAACAGTAAACAATATTTCTAAGAATATGATCAGGTGAATTTTTAATTGTTTTTATTCAACAATGTTGCAGAAAACATATGAGGAGGCAGGTTAGGCTGCTTCCCTATTTGTAACTGTCCCCCGCCCCTTGTGCACAATTACCGGTGAAAAGCTAGGCCAAAAAAACCAAACAGATATTTCATTTTTGTTACTTACAATTTAGATTCCCTTAGAGTATTTGCTTTTTACAGTATAGTACGTTTCTTTAGTTTTTTCCAAACAAGAGTTGCTTCTATGTATCTGCATGACTTGGTTGTTGGTGGGTGTTTTAACTGGCAACTATTGAGAAGCATGGTGTTCAGCTAAAGTAAGTCAAATATCTGATAGTGTCTCTTGGTGGGTCATAAAGGGGTTCAGAATACATGCTTACCCAATCCTTGCTTTCTCTTTAAGGATCACAAGAAGCGATTTTCAGGAATACCGATTGTAATGGCGATTCAATGCGAAAGTGTGTGAAGAAGGTACTCAGCTGTCAAAATATTGACAGGATGAAAGAAAATGCATTGCTTACAGTTGATTGGGTGCAATGTGTGTGGTGGTGAAGTGAAAGAGATGCAAGGAAGCATGTCCCGGAGAGAGTGAAAAGAGGTGAAAAGGAAAGAGATGAGGTGTGAGATATGTAGGTCAACTGGTTCAGATATGAGGAGAAAAAGAGCCTTCAACATAGTAATGTTTATTTTACAGTCTGCTTAATATGTTTAAATGAGTTGGTGTGTATGTATGCATGTATACACATATATATTGATAGGTATATATTTATATATGCATATATATGTGGTAAACAAAGGCCCGAAAACTTGGCAGGTCACTCGGCAGTAAGCCGTCCCTCAGGACTTCACTATTCAGTCTCCTTGGCATCGCGGAGAGTCAGTAATTGTCTGACGTGTTTCAATGTCTTTCACATCTTGTTCACAGGCTTGCTGAAAGGTGAAACAGAAGAAACTTTCTCTTATTTTCATTTATTTGCATGTTTGATTAGTTCATTACCCACAGTGGGCTTATATATGTTGATTTGTTGAGCACACTGGTGACCCGTGAGGGTATCTAGGCGCTTACAGTAACGTTATAAATAGGTGAAAATCTCAGTGACAACATAATGTTTTGAAATGATAAAACCACTGAGACTCAGTGCACCGCTATGCAATGTTTTCTCATCAATAATTTAATTGCAAATGTTGCAGTGACATTAGCAATGATGTCATAGAAGATGTCATGGAGTGATATAATTTGTTGGGTAATTAGCAGTGCATGGCAAGGTCATGAGTTATAGGTATCTTAGAGCATGAGTTATAGTTACTTGAGATACTTATTACTGGTGAATTTCAGTGGTTTTGTTTAAAATGTTACAATGTCACTGACAATGTCTCCAAACTATAACTTTACTTTCACCTTTAGTTTATTCTGTGAATTTCCAGGATTTTTTTTTACATTGAGTAATATTTTATTACCATACGTGGCCGACCCCACTCAGGAAGACAACCCCATGCCGCACACGGTTAGCCATGGGCGGGTTGGCTGCAGGACCTGGCCTGAGACCAGGCCCTGCTTCTAACGTCCATGAGCAGCCAATCCAATGCCATGAACAGACTTTGGCTGTACACAGCATGAGGTTGGCCACAGGGCCTAACCTGTTGCCAGGCCCTGCATCCAACCCATTGGCACAACCCCCTCCACAAGCTACTTCTGACACATGGGATCCCATTCTTTATGCCTTTTTTTGCGTGGAGCGGACATTTGGCCTTTGTCCCATCCTTCTCAGTCAAAACATTTATTTTAAGGGGGGGTAGGTGAGTGGCTCCATTCCCTGAGTCTTACTAGGCCCCGGAGACCCCATCTCACAGGGCCTGTGGTCCTTGTGGATATGTACCCCGGCTGCCCACATTTATGCGAGCACGAAAGGCATGTCTGCTCCCACTTGGCCGGAGCTTTAAAAATGCTCCTGCCAGGTGGGAGCATTCATGTGTTTTCCTGCCCACGCTATTGCACCAGTAGGGAAACTTCTGTGTCCTTAGCGTGGGCTCTCTGGGACTCAGTAACTGTGCCAGCCGGAGATAAGGTCCCCAGGCCCTTTGCATGGCCTCCCTCCATTTGAAGTTATGTTCGACCACAGGGGATGGGGTTGCTAGAGCCTATTAAGGCTTAGGAAGAGGGCTGTATGCCCCCCACCCTTGTAATAGAATTCAGCCTTGTGGTTTGGAGACCCCGAGCTGATTAAGGCTCAGAGATGGGCCACGCAAGATCCCTAGATTGGGGCTCGGGGAGGGGGCCACGCGTCTCCCCTTTGTAATGGAATTAGACCCTGGAGCATGGGATTTCTTTATCCTACTAAGGCTTGGGGAGGTTAATCAAACAAGTACATCTGGTGACTAGGCCAAATGTCTGAACATCTATCTATTGTCATTGGCAAAAGTAAGGAGTTGCTTAACACACTTAGTGCACTTCGTGGTGCTGTAGTGCTTAGCCCCATGCCAACTTTGGTGCAATTCTGGCCACACTCTGAAAACAAAGTTAGTGCCCAATAGCCGAAACATAAAGTTGAACTCAAGCACACACAATTTCAATTACAAGTGATGATTCAGTTTATAGTCTGTTATGAATTCCAGCCCACGCAAAGTAAGATATTAAACACAATTCTTTTGACTCCAAATGCAGATTTCCAAACACTGCTGTCCAAACATTGCCGTAGCCGACGTATTTCGTTACCAATTGTAATAGTTATAGAGTTTAGAGCTGTGGTTCCGTCTATCTGTTTGTGTGAATTGGAATAAGTGTGAGAATGAGTCACTGACACTAAGTGGTTGTAACTGAGTGAGAATAAGTGACTAGGGGGTATATGTATCAAAGGATACATTAGCGATTCTCAAATAGCGATTTTTAGAGAATCGCTATTTGAGAATTGCAAAATTCAATGTGTGTAGGATTTGCTAAAAAAAATCGGAATCCTACATAGTCCTTATTTGCGAATCACAAATTGAGATTCGCAAATAAGGAATACCATCCCATTCATTCCTATGGGCTAGGAGGTCCATAGGAATGAATGGGAAGATATTCTCAATTTGTGAATACCAATTAGAGAATCACAAATTAAGAATGCAATTTCAAGGTTGCAAGGGTGCCAAAAGGACTTCCTGTTGCACCCCTAAAATGTTCATGTGTCACTTTAGCCACCTCCCAGCATTTTGATAAAACAACATCCATGGTTGTGTGAAAGGCCCCCTTCCTTAAGAGTCTCAAGGAAATATAAAAACACCTCATACCCACAACTGATGACACGCCTTCTATTTAAAATGTGTTGTATTGCATTTAGAAAGTGAAGGTTTTCCACGAGGGATAACTCCCACTTTGTGAATATGGGGTTGGGCATTGGTTCGTCCAAACAGGCACTTGCTTTGCCCACCCCCCGTCCTTTTTTATTGCTGCCGCTGTTCATTCATGGGACATGGGCTGCAAAAAAAAAATTGGTAAATACTAGGCTTTGGCTTACTCTTCAGCATTGGCAAACATTTGAAAAACTGCAATTATGGACACACTTGGAGCTTTGAATCAAAAAAGGTGCACATACATACTTTACAAATGAGTGACCAGTACCAATTGTGCTACCCGACCCTCTTAAAGGTTTTTTTAAAAAACTTAAATAAAAACAGGAACAGGAAGGAGTGGGACAACAGCAAAGGCGCAGCGGGCCTGCAAGAGCATGTAAAGGCCACTGACGACACAGAGAGAGGCAGTGAAGTAGGGAGAAGTAGGGGATAAATAAATTATCTGGGGGGTCGGAGAGTCAAATAGAGAGCATGGGGTAGGCAGGGGCATGAATGTGGAAGCAGTACATATTGGAAAGGGGACGAGAGCAAGAAAATACATTCACTCTCAAGGAGTGCTGAAAATAAAAGAAAAAAGTAGTTCTAATGTGAACAGTGGAAGGATACAGGCCATTCAATAAAAAAGATTGTGAAGAGCTTTGCTTCAGTGTAGGAACAAGAACAAGAAGAGGAAGGAAAGACATCATAGAAGAAGCAAGCAAATGAGATTGAGAAGGAGCCAACCAATAATTAATAGCTGCTAGTGCTGAAGAAAAATACAGTAAATATATAAATAAATGACAACATAAAAAAAATTAAAAAATGATGGGCAAAGTACTGAACAAAAGCACACAATAAGTCTTTCGACATGAGACTACCTGTTTGTAGTCAAGATCAAAAAAATGTGAATGAAGGGATGGTGGTCAACTGTCCCTCACATCCCTGCATTTGTAAGTATTTGGGACATTCCACAAACAGAATCCCTGCCTCTTAATACTAATGGAAGCAATGTTATGAATCCTATAAAATGCCATGTTTGTACTGTGAAGGATTTGTGTACCAGCTCTAAAATTGAATTGTGTGCTTTATAACAGACACTGTGTAAAAACTGTAATGCGACCCGAGGTAAGTACTTCAGACATTATGTTCTATGTTTTGCTTCAAAATTCCTGCCAATTACAGCTTTTTTTCTGTTCAAATCTTTTTTATTGAGCAATAACAAAAATGATAACGGCCATAAGGCATCAGTAGAATTACAATCGTATTGGAGTGACGCCGTAATCAAACATGGATCAGTACATTTAAAACAATACATACATACATACAGTTACGGGAAATAAAGCATATTGAAAACAAGAAAGTAACATCAGTCCGGATCTGTAAAAGAGATGAGATGAATGAATAAATGAATAAACAAACAAACAAGATAAACAATATAATATACCATCAGCTTTACGCTTCTTTTCTTGACTTCTGCATTGTCTGCTTTTATTGACTTCTTTCCTAAAAAAGGATATTTACTTTACTTTGTTTAGTTTTGAGTTGCTGGCCTCACTGCAGAGATGTGAGGTCAGCTGTTTAGTCAGTTCCGGAGTACTGCAAAGTAAGATGCGCTTCTGTCTCAATACCTTGTTTGTGTTTGTCTGCGGGCAAAATAATTTGAAGCAAACACTGGATTCGATCTTAGAATGAGCACATCCAAAGTAAACAATCCAGACTTTTTGCTTCTGCTTTGCAATGTCCCTTGGCCTCACGCCTTCCTCCTCAGTTGTGTTAAGCTGCTCAAGCGAAAATGTGAATATTATGCAAGTGTATTTTTTTTATCTCAAGTCCTTCACTCTTGTTAGATTATTGCAAAGGTGTCACTACTAACACAATTGTACTTTGTTTTATTATTCTCAGATAATATCCCCACATAAGCAAGAAGAACACCTATCTGCCCATTTTCTTGCCTGCTGTAGACCATAATCAACCCACGTGCTCTTGTTCTGCACTTACTCTCCTGCAGTTATGTATTTATGTTTTTAGTGCACTGTTTTATACACAACAACATGCCTCCTTTTGCTTACTTCGAAGTACCATGCTAACTTTTGATTACAGTGAAGGAGGAAATTCTAGGTGGATACTTGCTGGTTGTGCAGTTAGGCCAGGGATTGTGATATACTCGAAGATAGATGGTCATGGAGGCAGTATAAATAACAAAGAGATTTAATGCAGATACAGAGTAAAAGCTGGTGTTCCCAATCAAGGCTCAGGAGCAACTGGCAAACAGAGAATGCAAGGATGACAAGTAGCACCATGACATCAGCATAGAAAGAATGTCATCAATTAAAGGGAAACGCAAGCAGAAATAAGATAAGAGAATACAACAGATTGGTTTTTAGGCTGAGCACCAGTGGTTGTAATACATTTGAGACAGTTTTCGGATGTT
The DNA here is from genome assembly GCF_964263255.1 of Lissotriton vulgaris. Taxonomy (NCBI): domain Eukaryota; kingdom Metazoa; phylum Chordata; class Amphibia; order Caudata; family Salamandridae; genus Lissotriton; species Lissotriton vulgaris. Next base: position 1,648,721,605 of record NC_141694.1, read on the forward strand.
CTGGGAAGAGGGTTTTCCATATTTGGCTAATTCATTCCTCTGTATTTAGGCCTAGCTCCTCACTTGAATGATTGCCTAAACAGTTATCAGAAGTTTCCTATGGACTAGCTGTGCCATTCTGCCTAGAAGAGTTGCAGAAGTGTGTTCCTGTCCATCCAATAATCTACCCACACGTTTTGCTATGTTATTTGTTTTAAAAAGCACAACGAATACCCCAAAGGGTGTCCAGATACCAAACCAAAAGATTCCCAGCAAAGACATGGCTACAGGCAGAGCTTGGAGCAGTGAAAGGGTGTTGTCATAACAAGTATACATACTCACAAAAGAGGCATAATGCAAACTATTCAACGGCGAACAGCCACGTTTTTAGAGCTTTCCTGAATTGAAGTAGAGAGGGGACTTCCCAAAGATGAACAGAAAGCTCATTCCACAGTTTGCTGTGCAACTGGAGAAAGCCTCCACTCCTGTGTGGCATTGAGGGCCCCTCAGTGGAACCAGCAGATGTGCGACAGAGGAGCACAGCAGACGAAAGGGAGTGTACCTCTTGAATTTATTACCCAGGTAGACCGGGCCTGTTCCATAATCTACTTTGTATACAAGATAGAGTGAGTTTCAACTTGCTTTTCAACTGGAAACCAGTGCAGATGTTTTATGGCCTCTGAAGAGGACGACCAACGAGGAAGCCCCAATATCATTGTGGCTGCTACATTCAGAATGCTTTGCAGTTTCCGAAGCAGTGCCTTGTCTAACCCCAAGCAGGAGGAATCTCTGAGTTTTTCGTCGCAGGGCACACCTCCTGCAGGCAGGTTACCTTGGTAAGTTCATTCCCTTCCCTCATGTCTCTCTCAATATCAAGCAACTTCTGCTTGGTGTATGTATTTCTAGGAGATCTGCATCTAAAACCAAACGCACATCATGGCAGACTGAGTGCCTGCGTCTTGGGCCTATAACTCTGGTTCAGGGCCCTTTTAATAGCCCTCAACAGTGGGCTATAAGGCTATATTATATTCATGTAAGTAGTCAATTGTCATTACCTTTAGTCCAGCATTGCTTGAAGAATTATAATTCTCTGCCTTGGTATGGCTTGCCCATGCAATTGTAGTGCTGATGAAGTGCTTTGCAAAATATAACAGTACATAAAAGGACAAAAGTGCCTCAAAAAAGGTTCTCTCGCTTAACTGCACCCAGGAATGTAGTGCATATGGTGTGTGCCTCCTGTATGTAGGGAAAGGGAATATAAAAGCTAAACTAATGAGAACAGAGTATAGTCCTAATATTATTACCGATAGACTTGCTGAATATAGCTTCTTTTTAGGTGTTGGCCTCAAAATAATTCCCTTTTTAAATTTAGGAGGTGAGGACATAAAAATCATAAGCCTAGTCAATAAAGAAAACCCTTTAGTTACTTATGGTTCTTTACCAAGGTTGCCACTTTAATATGCTTCCTTCTGGGCCTAGTGTTATCCAAATACACCACTTCACAGAGACGTCATAGCAGCCAAACCACTACCTTGTATTCTTTACAGGGTGAGAATAAGGGTACAGACAATCTAACACTCCCAGCCTGATGATACTGTTGCAGCAGGATTTTTTTTGGGCTATAAAATCATTACAAACGTTGCCAGTTCTCTCAGATACTAAACTCCACCCAAAGAGGCATTGGTCCTCCGATGGACCTTGCTTGTCACAGTGGGTGGTGAGGAATCAGGGTGTCGAACTGTTGGCCACCCAATGAGGACCAAGCCTCCTAAAGAAGTTCAATCTAACTAGAATAATACAAACCAGTAGTTCTGCTGTAGCTATGCAGAACAAGAGCAGAAGAACCCGATGTTCTGAACACATGCATTAGAAGTCAGATTTTCATAAGCACAGTTTCTGTGGAAAGAGCATTTAAGACACACATATTAAAAGACTTAGACAAATATACATTATTTGGTTATTGTATTAAAGATCTAAAATCAATGCATATTAGTAACATTTTAAGCAGTTCAGTTATGAGTCTTACAGCATGTAGTATAAAACTAAACATTTGTCACACTGAGGGGCTTATGTATGAAGCCCATTTCCCATTCTACAAATGTAAGCACACTTTTATGGCGCTTGTACTTCAACTTTTCTCAGCTTCAATTTTATTTTTCAAGACATGTGCAAGCTGCACATTAAAGTTTTATTGGCAAAATGCATTTTATGTTGTTTAAAGATTAACCAGCTTTTACGCTGCATCAATCCCAACTACCCAATGGTGGACTCAGTAGACAGGTTACAGGTCTAAAGTGGAAAGCATCTTTGCATAATAGAATATCTTATTTCAAGACATTCCTGATTGGTTACTTATGGTATAATATCATGGTGTAGTGCAAGGTTTTGGAGTCAGGACCCAAGTATATACAAAAGCAAACTCCACACCGTGGCCTGGCAAATGATGTTAGGATGAAAAGGATCAAGCCAATCTACATTGAACCTGTAAAGCAAGATGCCAGAAGAAACTTGGTGGAAGGACACAGACAGCTTATGATGCAGAAGTCTAGCATCCACTAAAATGCTGTTAGAAGTGCAAACCAAACACATATGACTCAGGAAAGAACTTGGCACCATGCTTGTGAGAGTACAAGAAATAACTTTGATCAAGACCTCTATCAAGTATACTAATAACAGAGGACTAGGTCAATCACAACCTCTTACCGACCCACTAAAATTGCTTAGAGACCAATTGGACCCTATCTGCCAGTGAGACACAAGAATGTACGCTCATCACTTCTCTGTAGAGATTACAGTCTGACCAAGCAATTTGTGTGGATGAGGATGTCATAAAATATAGAATGGGTCACAGAGCCCAGATTAATCAGACCTGAAGTAACCAAAAGAAAATGCATACAACTTCTTACAAAAAAATAAATAAACATACATGTACAACAGACACACTTTATCACTTGATAGTTGTGTCTCAACCTGAACTTGCAAGCTTCTTTCTCAAATTTCACAATAATCGAAAATGAGACCAAGCTATTCTTTAGACTTGTTGAACTAGTTAGTTTCCTAAGGATATGGGTTGCTGTAAATTATGTACATCTTGGAGAGGGGGCATTTTCCCATTAACTGCTTGGTGTTGTAGGGAATAATCTGCTGCCACATCTAATTTGTGTCTATAAAGATGTATCCATGTGAGTGCCTGAAGGAGTTTTCTGAGGTTTACCTTTTAACACCCCGAAAGTGTCAATAAAGACAGCAATTGTATTAAAGTATGATATACTGCATTGTTCTATACCTGTAAAGACCAATTTACGAATGGTGGCAAATGCTTAACCAAGACCATATGGCATCACTTTGTACTAAAAGTGATATCCCAAATCAATAATACAAACATGATGTAATGTTTTAATATATTGATGTGTTTGTAAAGTGCATGTCACAAATGGAGCTGTCTGTAGGCCGAAATAAGAAATATATATACAAGGGTCTAGGGGATAATATTTAATGACCGACTCAACTCCACACCCCTAACTACATACATAAACAACTATTGGGAGATGGTTGGTCTATCAATAAGACTAATAAACCTCTGGATGCTCAAAAGAAAATGCTCACCAGGTGTAAATAGTTTTCCCAGCCTCTAGTATGAGTGTGATCTCCATCAGCCCACCCATTTGGCGGAGCCTCGTCATCTGGAGACCATCTGGAGATCTACAGGGGTAGAGTCAAAGTAGCCAATGTTGCTCAAGGGCTAACTAGATGAAATACTTGATCTCATACTCCCGATGATCTCAGCTAGAGTGCTTGTCAAAGTATAGTACAACCAATGAAGTGCAGTGCAGTGCTAGTGAAAGTGTGGAAGATAAAAATGACTAAAAGGACAAAAAATATGTTTATTAGATATTGTCCAAATGCCATAAGTAAAAACCGCCTGATAGTATGGAACAAATTTACTATCTCCTGGCAAAAGGTGAGGTCTGTACGCCCCCTAATGTTTTAGGAACTAAGCGAACTGATACACAATAAAATACTTATATTTGACTAGGATCACACATTGTTCCCAAGCAGGGAAGCTGGAATGGTAACCTAGGCTTACATATGATTCATAACAAAAAGACAGTATCGGAACTTATTGTGTAAGTACTGTCTTATACTTAGGACATGATTATATATTTTATTCGTATACGCACATATATACATACTAACTAGTAACAATGATGTTATATAAGGTTGTGCATTATTCGACAGTTACAAAGGTTTGTCGAGGTATGCTTTTCTTCTAATGTTGTTGATCATAAACATATGAACGTCCCTCCCAATCTTGTTGATCCTAAGTATATGAACTTTTTTCATTTTTTATTATAGTTACTAGTTACACAAAACGTTTCACATACTGTCTTTTTGTTATGAATCATATGTGAGATGACTTAATATTGTAATATTGTAAATATGAACTGTTGGACTTTTTTTAATGGAAATATGAACTTTGGAGTTAAGTTTATAGAAAGATCATGGGCTCACAATTGATTGACTATTTTGTTCAAAGAAAAACAATGTAAGCATGTAAATAGAGGAGCTATGGATGTGTACATATAGTGTGTGAACAATTAAGGTTATACGCACATTATCATTTTAAAAATACGTTTTTTAATTTTTTGTATATTGTCTATGTCTTGTAGCCCTGAAGAAGTCCTTTAATAGGACAAAACATGTTGGCTACTGTGAAGAGAAGAAAATAAAGATTCAAAGAATAAAGAATTGTGTGAACTACTTCGCTTGGTGAAACTGATTTCTTGTGTACAGTGTGTGCGGATCAAATTATCTTTGCAAATGTCTGTTGTGGAAATCTTTTTTTCACATTTTAGGAAACTAAAAGGGTCCTGTTTCCTTTGATCAATGCACCATATGTTAACAAAAATTCCCATAATGTAAATAAGTGCGGTACTATATCCTAGACACTTTTTGTAACTCATTTAACCTAAGCTTAATGGCCTATTGGCCTCATACTGGAACTACGCAACGATACAAAACCGTGATTGTTCACAGTTTGTAGGTGGACAGGAATCAAATCATCATTTTAGGCCAACAGTGATGGAATGGGGGTTGAGTAAGCTAGGAAGACCGTACCAGTCATACCGCCTGATTACGAGTCTGGTGATTTTATGACTGCCAGACTTCTGTTGGCGCAGGAGTGGCGGTCCTCTGAATTGCCGATTATGACTTACAAAGTCGTATCAGCGGTAGTCGACCGCCTGCTGCACCAGGGAACAGTTGTTCCCTGGTGGTGGCGCAGGAATGCCACAACGCATTATGCTGAGCAGGGACTGGCTCAGTCCCGCTCAGCATATTGTGAGTTCTTGCACTGCCAGTTTTTCATTGAGGAGCCCCGCTATGAAAAAGCAGGCGGTGCAAGAACAAAGGGGGCACAACGGGCCCCCATGTCCTTCAAGCCATGGGGATACATTTCGGGGGGGGGCACAACATGTTCCCCCCTGTCTGTATTCCCCCAAGTTCCAGCATGGCATAGACGTCACCATCCATGCCATTCCCATTGCTGTGCCTGTTTTCAATGTTTTGTACATGCAACATTGGTCCCATGCATACAAGAAATTTGAAAGGAATAAAATATAGACAGAGTCAATCTATATTAGCAGTGACATGTCCAGCCGGACAGTGGTCTTCAAAGTTTACTCAATTTACACTTCGTTACACCACAGAGAGTACCTTCCACAAGTCAGCCAGTGTGGAACACAAGCCTGTGCCCAGCACTTACAGAATGGATACAGAGGGTGAGTATAGAGAGCAAAGAAGGGCTTTTTAAGGCAAAGCACGTTTTTCTGTCATAAATGCAATTGTACAGAATACTTAAACAGAGCACCATTAAAACACATTGTAATCACGTTTTGGCATTTGGTGCTTAAAAGGTCGACGGCGTTTCAAACCCCCTAGTAAATCACGGGGACCATCATCAGGACATTTCAATGAAAGCCTTAACAATAATTTAGCCTCTAAATGCCACGATCAGGCGCAAGGTCCCGCGGTACACAATGGTATCCGTCGGAGCCAGGGGAACCGGGTGAGTCGGTAGGCAGTAGTGCTCCCTGGCGTGCTGTTTTCAAGGCACCGCCATGGGAAAGGCCAAGGAACCATAGACAGTATTGATGGAGCAAGGACTCATTTATGTGAGACTTGCTCAAATTTAATTCACTCATTTAACTTATTAACATGAAATTATTAATCGTGTCTTGTGATTAATCCTCGCACAATACAGTTACATTATTAAGATAGTGAAGCTTGCCTATTTGTTTACTAACCATTAATACGGCTAGCGGATTAAAAGCGCACCTATAACAGGGAAAACCTTACTGCACATGCGTCAATGGCTTCTACATAATGTGATGTCTAACAGCTTTAGAGGAATCCCATGATTGGACCATATCAATGTCCAGTGACTGCTAAACCCTGGAAAAAACGGATGTCAGGAGTGCAGTGGCTGAAGTCATATGAACATTATTGATAGAAATGTTTCGATTGTGAATAAACTTGGGTGGGAATAAAATAAAATAAATATTAATATAGGGGTGGGCTTGGGAACAAAGAAAGTGCTATGCCATCATGGTGTGATGACCAAACATCCCTTACCTGTCCAATCAGACATTGTATTTTTGGGATATTGCAACTTTAGGGGGTGGTACATGAATTTCCGAAGGTATAACTAAGGTAATTTAGTTAGTTGGTGTGTGTGTGATCCTGAGATAATGCTGAGAGGGGAGATGCTGTTGGAGTTATTGATGATGCTGATGTTGTGAGATGCTGAAGAAGATCCAAATAGAGAATTACTTATCTTAATCAAATATTTAGAAGATCACAGAAGAATTTCGAGGAAGAAGATAGTATCAGAGAGAGGTGCCGCGAGTCGTCGGTTCTAGAGAGGTCCACTATACTGTCCTAATTCTTGTCCTGAAGCCTTTGTCCCCTGATCTTTCTCAGGTGACCCTTACCAGCTTTTTGGCCAGGGGGTTGGTCTTCACACATCTGTAGCAACTATATGAATTGTATATATTCTGATGTACTGTTGTCTCTATCCCCTCCTTTCTGAGCAAAGTTGATTCTTGAGTTTGTGAGAATATTTGAATTGATTGATTCTTCCTTCCTAATGATTGATGGTGTCCGTGGTGTATTTCAATGCCGTGGTGTATTTGAATGGTTCACTCACATTTAACTTTAGATAAAGGTTTTGAAAACTTCCAGAGTCTGTGTTTATTAATGAATTATTTGCAAGAAACGTTATGTGCATCATCACAATCAATTAGTGCCAACTAACTTGGTTCATCAACCAAATGGAAAGAACTTATTGATCAGTGACAAATAACAAACCCCAGCGGTTAACCAAGGGAATTTGAGTATAGGAGTTATTGATGGGCCCAGTGAATATATGGTATTGGAGTATCTGTTATTGGTGCAGTGAGGCAGTGCATGATACTAAAGTCTAAGAGGGTCCCTTGAAGTTAGATATACCATTGTTGAGCTCCAGTCGCAGCTTTCAATTTTGTTGCCAAAAGCTATGAGCAAGGCAAAGCATGATTTATCCCCAATGAAATCACTTCACCACTGTATTTGAATTGTTGCCTAATCTCATTCAAGGTTTTCTTTCAGACTTTCTCCCTTTTTTTGATATTTTAAATCTTCTAGCAGTTCAAGGGTTGAAGCTGTATCCAGACAGGTCTCTGCAAGGTCATATACCTTTATTGCCAGGTCCAATAGAAGCCTGTATCATCACAATAAAAAGGTCATGGTAGTACTAGCCTGGAAATCTACCCCCAGGGTGCACCCTACCAGAGGAAGCTTCAGCAATATGCTCCAATTCATTAGACTGGACAAAATGACTACATCCCACAAAGTTCTTGTTGCTTTGAAACTGCCATTTGGTCACTTCTGCAGTTCTCAGGCCCTCAGATCTGGATTGTAGGCACCAGGTCTCTCTCCAGCTGAATCTCTAAGAGTCTTCCTCACAGTGGTCAACTGGGCCTCTGTCTGGTCAGGAAGCCATTGTACCTTTCTGTATCCCTGAGCAGCAGCACATAGTAAACCACCTCACCATTCAAAAGCAGTTTCAACTGATGAGTAGTAGCAAGAGTCAGGGGCACTAAAGTTGTTTTCTGACAGTCAAGTAGAATCTTTTCTAATCGCAGGTCATTTTCTGAGGAGATTGCGGTGATGTGTTGATGTGCCAGTGCTATCCTATGAACTAGACAGTGACTGAAGAATTCCCTGACCCAGTCTTGGAAACTTTTCTGCAAAAAACAAACCTACTTCTTCAGAACGTACTTTCTCTCTTTATTGAAAAACTTCCCAGAATTTCCCATCCAAAATGGACAAAGGTTTTGTCTTGCTGCAGAAGCCTCTGTCTTCTTCCTAGTCACTTCTCTATGGAGATTTCCTCTGCTGTGCTAGTATTGGAAATGGTTTTTCATCCTGCTGGGCTGAAGGGACAGATAGAAAGATTAATATGGCTTTGGACATGAAGGATTTCTATTCCTGAGTTCCCCATTTGGATCTCCACAATGAAAGCTGTCCTATATGTTATGAACTCAATTGTCATTGTCCCTTCCAGTTGCGTATTCCTAGGAAATTGGCCTCCTATTAACACCACTCCAGTCTTCTTCCTTTCAGAGTCAAGCCAATTGTCATCCAGGTCGATAGTCATTAACATAAATTTGGGATGTGTATTCCTTGCCTGAAACAGGGCTTCTAGCAACCCAGGCTGCCACACCACTGGTGCATTCTCCGTGGCCCTCACCATGGCCTTGATGGGAATTTAAATAAGCGACCCTGAACCCTTTTTAGGTAGGTCGCTCCCCACGCTGCACAGCACCACCAGTGTGCCCGTGCCCTTTGCCCAGCTGCTGCTGCTACTGAAGAAATTCAAGGCCCTCCTCCACACGCAGGCTACCATATGCGCCTCATCCCTGGTGGCCAGTGGTAGGCCATAGGTTGTTCTGTGTAATTCCATTGTGTTGTTGTCTTTGGTATTTTCTCTTCGCTTCATTCCTCCCTCACCCTCTTCTGCTTTTTTATGCCCTGTGTCTTTCTCTCCTTCTCGCTGTTCCTCCCGTGGTTCTCCACCGCTGCATCCCCTGCCGCCCGCCCCCGCTCGCTTCGCTTCTGCCTAGTATAACTGTACTGCTTTGTTGCCACTGTTGATTTTGTCTCGTGCCATCCTGTGCCCCTTTTGCATTCTGTACCCCTCGCTCCTCCTCACTACTGCCTCCTGCTGCTGCATCCCCTGTGGCCCGCCCCGCTCGCTTCACTTCTGCCTAGTATAACTGTACTGCTTTGTTGCCACTGTTGATTTTGTCTTGTGCCATCCTGTGCCCTGTGCCCCTTTTGCATTCTGTACTTCCCACTCCTCCTCACTCCTGTCTCCCGCAGCTGCATCCCCTGCGGCCCCGCCCCCCTCTCTCTCATTTGCCCGCCAACACCTCCCAGCTGCTCCTCCCTCCCACCTCCCCTTCTTATGGCTGACACTGCACAGTGAGGAGAGCAACCTTTGACCCTTTTTAGGCAGGTCACTCCCCACGCCGCACAGCACCTTCAATGTGCACGTGCCCTTAGCCCAGCTGCTGCTGCTGCTGAAGGAATTCGAGGCCCTCCTCCACCCGCAGACTGCCACCTGCGCCTCATCCCTGGTGGCCAGAGGTAGGTCTTAGGTTGCGCTGTGTCATCCCATTGTGTTGTTGTCTTTGGTATTTTCTCTTTGTTTATTCCTCCCCTACCCTCTTCTGCTATTCTGTGCTGTGTCATTCCATTGTGCTTTAGTCTTTGGTGTTTTCTCTTCGTTTCATTCCTCCCTCACCCTCTTCTGCTTTTCTGTGCCCTGTGCCCTTCTCTCCTTCTCGCTTTTCCACCCGTGGTTCTCCCCCTGCTGCGTCCCCTGCAGCCTCGCCCCCCGCTTGCTTCACTTCTGCCTAGTGTAACTGCACTGCTTTGTTGTCACTGTTGATTTTGTCTCATGCCATCCTGTGCCCTGTGCCCCTTTTGCATTCTGTACCCCTCACTCCTCTACACTCCTGCCTCCCGCCGCTGCATCCCCTGCATCCTACCCCCGTACCCTTCACTTCTGCCTAGTATAACTGTACTGCTTTGTTGCCACTGTTGATTTTGTCTCGTGCCAACCTGTGCCCTGTGCCCCTTTTGCATTCTGTACCCCTCGCTTCTACTTACTCCCGTCTCCCGCCGCTGCATCCCCTGTGGCACTGCCCCCCTGCTCTCCCATTCACCCACCCCCACCTCCCAGCAACTCCTCCCTCCAACCTCCCCTACTTATGGCGGTCGCTGGCGGGCTGAAGGCGCGCCTAAGACAAGCCCGTCTGTGCCTGTCCGTGCCTGTCCGCGCCTGGTCCGCGCCCAGTGCCAGAATCCTGGCCCCTGCGAATGCCATAACGCCCGCCTTTGCTACGACTCCAGCACCCTTCATGCACTCAAAGCCGGACGATCACACACCTGCTCCCTGGCCGCCCCGTCAGCTCACACGCCCTCGTCTCCACGGACTACATCCTCCTCGGGGACTGAACTTCCACCACAAGACTATCTCCACCACCCTGATCGACAACCTAGCCAACCTCAGACTCAGACAACTCGTCACAACACTCACTCACTCCGCCGGCCACACGCTCAACCCCATCGTCTCCACAAGCCCTCACGTCTCCTTCAACCACACCACTGAACTCCACTGGACCGACCATCGCTGCATCCACTTCACCTTCCGGAAACCCACCACGAACCACCGCACCCAACAGATGCCTCGCCGCTGCTGGAGCTAAGTCACCAAAGACCAGCTAACCACCGCCCTCGCCCAGAGCCCACCCGCCGACCCCGCCAACACTGACACCCGCAACCTCAGACAGTGGATCGACGACTGCGCCAACACCCTCGCCCCATTCAAGAAATCCTCCAACAATCACACCGGCAAGAAAGCCAGCTGGTTCATGGAAGGCCTCCAGGCCTCCAAGCAAACCTGCCAAAAGCTGGAGAAGAACTGGCTCAGTGAACGAACACCATACAGCTGCGCCGCCTACAAGAATGCCATCCGCAGACACCATCACCTCATCAGATCAGCCAAAAGGGCCTCCTTCAAAGACCGCCTAGACAACAACACACACAACAGCAAAGAGCTCTTCAACATCGTGAAGGAACTCTCCAACCCCAGCTCCAACACCAACGACATCCCACCTTCGCAAGACCTGCACGACTCACTGGCCACCTTCTTCCATCGCAAGATCGCAGACATCCACAACAGCTTTGACGCCACGACCACCCCGACAACCACTGAGACCTTCGCCCCCACAACCACCATCCGCACCTACCCCCTGCTCTCCTGGACCAACATATATGACGACAACACCATCAAAATCATGAACACCATCCACTCCGGATTTCCATCAGACCCATGCCCACACCACATCTTCAACAAAGCCAGCACCGCCATTGCACCCCATCTTCGGAAAGCCATCAACATCTCCTTCGAGACAGAGACCTTCCCAGAGAGCTGGAAGCACGCCGAGATCAACGCCTTACTCAAGAAACCCAAGGCGGACCCCAAGGACCTCAAGACCTTCCAGCCCATCTCCCTGCTCCCCTTCCCGGCCAAGGTCTTTGAGAAGACCGTTAACAAACAACTGACCCGCTACCTCGAGGAGAACAGCTTCCTAGACCCATCCCAGTCCGGATTCTGTAGCCACCACAGTACCGAGACTGCCCTCATCACCACCAACGATGACATCAGGATCCTGGTAGACAACGGAGAAACCCCGGCCCTCATCCTCCTGGACCTGTCAGCCGCCTTCGACATGGTCTGCCACCGCACACTACGAACACGCCTCCACGACGCCAGTATCCAAGAGAAGACCCTGGACTGAACCACCTCCCTCCTCTCCGGCAGAACACAGAGCGTCCGCCTCCCCCACTTCTGCTCCAAAGCCACCGAGATCATCTGCGGCATTTCCAAGGTCTCATCCCTCAGCCAAACCCTGTTCAACATCGACATGGCACCGCTCACCCACGTCGCCCGACTGCACGACCTCAACATCTTCTCCTATGCCGATGACACCCAGCAGATCCTCTCCCTCACCAAGGATCCCCACACCACCAAAACCAACCTCCACGCAGGAATGAAGTCCGTCGCCGAATGGATGAGGAACAGCTGACTGAAGCAGAACTCGGACAAGACGGAGGTCCTCATCCTCGGATCCACCCCTTCGGCCTGGAACGACTTCTGGTGGACGACCACACTGGGAACAGCTCCAATACCCACCGGCCACGCACGCAACCTAGAGGTCATCCTCGACTCCATCCTCTCCATTAATAAGCAGGTCAATGCCGTCTCGTCCTCCTGCTCCAACACTCTCTGCATGCTACGCAAGATCTACAAGTGGATCCCCACCGAAATGAGAAGAAAGGTCACCCAGGCCCTCGTCAGCAGCAGGTAGGACTAGGAAAACACCCTCTATGCAGGAGCCTTGGCCAAACTCCTGAAACGGCTTCAACACAACCAGAACGCTCCTGCATGCCTGATCCTTGACATCCCTCGCCGCAGCCACATCACAGCCCACCTGGGAGACCTGCATTGGCTCCCCGTCAACAAGAGGATAACCTTCAAGCTCCTCACCCAGGCACACAAGGCACTCCACAACCCCGGACCAGCGTACCTCAATAGCCGACTCAGCTTACACACCCCCACCCGCCAGCTCCGCTCTGCCAACCTTGCCCTCGCCACAGTCCCGCGCATCCTAAGAGCAACCTCCAGCGGCAGATAATTCTCCCACCTCGCTGCTAAGACCTGGAACACACTCCCCATCCACCTACGACAGACCCAAGACCTTCTGACCTTCAGAAGACAACTCAAGAACTGGCTTTTCAAGCTGTAGCAGCATTCGCCACCCCCCAGCGCCTTGAGACCCACAAGGGTAAGTATTGTGCTTTACAAATGCTATGATTGATTGATTGATATAATGTCTAGCAAATTTAAAAAAGATGACTTTGGGAGAAGGCACATAAGCTGTGACACTGCTTTACAGTGTTACAGCATACAGAGTCAAGATACAGCAGTAAAATTAAAAACGAAAGTTTGGGTTCCTCTACAAAATAATTTCCTTTCTTACAAACTGGAACAGTTGAACATCTTAATTAGCCTTAGGGCAAGTATCTTTTTTTACATCACACTTGATATTGTTGCATACCTTAGTTGACACAGTAAAGTTAATTCATCGTACATACTTCCATAACACTTGTTGCAACTCCATAAACCTTTTGTTCTTTATATAATCAATCTCTGGAACCCACTGAGGGCTAAGTCCTATGTGCCTGAGTTTTCACTAACATTAATACGGAAAGTCCAGTTACATTAATTGGTGGTGGCTATCAGAGCAGAGAAAGAGGAGATGAAACGTATTGACTAGAAATGAGAGAAAGCTGAAAACTGAAAAGAGGATTGATTGTGCTAAAAACTATAACCTGTTTTATAGCTAGGGAACTGGACATGAGATAAGGCATTCCCTAGTCACGTGAATGTGTGTCAGATGGAGGTGAAGCTTTTGACCTACAAGGAGTATGTACACATTGCCACCTACATGCGACCAGAAGGATTAATGGACTCTCTGCTTACTGAAGAGTCTTGTACAGTCATTTGGGCCAGTTGGATTTAGAAGGCTTTATTGTTGACTATGTAACCAATATTTGTTAAATGTTTTAGTATGGCGTGTTTGAGTTTTTGGAAATCCTTGATCATGTCAAAAGAGCATGCTACATTTTGCAGCAAGCCAAAGAGTCAAGAAGAATACATTTAAATAATCAGTTGACTGAGTGGGATGCTCAGACTATTCGGCAGAGCCTGAGTACAGCTCCAGCCAAAGATCCAGTCAGTTGTGTCCTAGGGGCCTTCAATGATCCAGACCAGGTGAGAGGTTTCCATGGCTTTACAATTAAATCATAGAACTACTCAGTTTGGTTTAGTCAACAGAAGAGGGTTAGAAGGCCTTTGATATCCTGAGAGAAGCACCACTGATAATGGTGCTTGACCTCATTGTCCAGACAGATGCATCTGAGGAAGCATATTCAGCAGTTCTATTGAAACTGAATAGGACGGGCAAGACCAACCCTTAGTATTAATTAGCAAACCTCTATTATTGAAACAACAGCATAAAGCATAGTGGAAAATGGGTGCCTTTGTCATTGTGTGTTCATTAAAGAAACCAGCAACCCACCTGTCGGATACTCATTTCACACTTCAAGCTGACCAGATGCAACTGAGGTGATAAATATAGATGCAGAAGGAGAATCCTATTGAGGTGATCCATTTCCCTAAAGATAACCGACTTTGCAAGCAGAAGGCTTGTCTAGATTTCTCCAGGTAGGTGATCGAGGGTGTGGGACTTCCATCTTTCCAGGTACATGTAGGAAATCTGTCTTTTTGCCTTGTAGCCCCATTTATTTGTTCTTCACACATGGAACCTTATCCTAAACTGCCCAATATTTTGGCAGGTAATAGGCGGTATAACAAGGTTCTGTGTGGGTGCTAAATTGGGAGCTTTTTAGTGTAAACACTAGTCGTATTCCTGATTTGAATACAAACTTGCATTTGGGCTTAAATTAATTAAGAATTACAATGGGGCTCAGGATAAGCTTATTGATGTTTTGACTTCTGGATTAGTTAAGGTCTGCTGATTAGGCCCTAGTTACATTGTTTTTTGAATGCTGAATTATTTAGTAAATCAACTATAAATATGGACAGGTGTTTTGTGCAGTTGTATATAGTACAGCTATGCATTACAAGAGTGAAGGAAAGATTTTTTCAATTGCAAATAAAAATGTAACTAATAATTTAGACCGCGCATGATCCTTGCAGTCAGGCTGTAAACAGCAATGAATAGAATAAAACCCTTTTTTCACAGCATGTAGTATTCGAAATTCAATAGAGTAATTAGACTTCAATCCACTATTATGCATTGTCTTTATTTAATTTATTAAATTCAAATAATATTAGTTAATTCAAATAATTCCACCAGCAGCTGAGAAAGGCAGGATTGATTTGAACTTATACAGCTGGTACAGGAAAAAATAAAAAAGAATCCCCAGGTCTTCAGGTAACAGATGGCTTCCCAGAATCAGCAGATTTATTTTCTTTTTCCTTATACTGGTCAATGGAAACAGCCATTGGCAAAGCACCTTTCAAAGGCGCGACAGACCTTTTGATTTTGTGAATGGTCGTTTTTTAACACAGGCTGTGCTCCTTGAAGAGGCATGTGTTCTATTCAAAAACTGTTAAAATCCTGGGAAGACAACAGAGATACAGGCTGTGTTCCCCTCAATGGCACCCTCCATGAGTCTCAAATGTGAAGCTGTCTCACAGCGTCCCCTTTGGGAATCAGTTACCACCTCAGCTGTAGTCTCAAACCACTTATGCATTGCATCACAAATGAGGGGAGGGGGGGCCCTTTCATGTCTCTTCTGCTTTGGGATTCAGAATCGGCTGGAAAAGTTTATTTTTGAGTCTAAAATACCTACATCCGCCCGACCTGATAGGTCAATGCCGTCACTGCTAGCTGCCTCAACACTCTCCGCATCCTCTGAAAGACCTACAAATGGATCTCCCCTGAATCAAGGAAAAGCGTCAACCTCGCACTCATAACCAGCAGACTGAACTACGGAAACACCCTCTACACCGGAATCAACAAGTTGCTGCTCCACAAACTTCAGACCATACAAAACACTGCAGCCAGACTCATCCTCTGCATTCACCTACACAAACACATAACCCAGCACCTGCGTAACCTCCCCTGGCTCCCCTTCGAGAAGAAATTCACTTTCAAGATACTCATCCACACCTACAAATACCTCCACAACACCAGACCCCAATACCTCAACGAGAGAATATCCTTCCACGTCCCCAGGAGAAACCTCCGATCTGCCGACCTCGCCAAAACCCCATGAATCCGCAAAACCAGAACAGGTGGAGGAGCCTTCTCCTACATCGCAGCCAAGACCTGGAACGAGCTCCCGATCGACATCAGATGCGCCCCTTCCTGAACATCTTCAGAAAAAACACTCAAGACCTGGATCTTCGACTGAACGGAGCTGCTTACCCCTCCCACCCCCCCAGCACCTTGAGACCCTCACGGGTGAGTAGCGCACTTACAATTCACCTGATTGATTAATTGATACACAATTAGCAAAGTAAACTTTGTGTTTTGCAACACAGCTTTTTGCGAATCACATGGCAGGCAACAGCAAAGCCGCACAAGCCCCATGCATGTAAGACCTGTTTTGTAAGTAGATTGATCAAGCAGTAGTGGGTTTTGGCCAAATCTCGGTGCCTCAAATTCTAAATATGTGTAATGTTGATATTTCAAAGCCAGCTGGACATTGCCTCATGCCAAATATTTGGACCACTTCTCCTCTGACAATGGTTTCAGTAACTCTTGCTTCATACTTTTCCATGTACGATCCTTATTTGTGAGATGTCCCTGCTGTGATAAACATTTTTATTGTAAAGCACTTAATTGTTTTTGCAGCAAGGAGTGCACTAAATCAAATACCAGCAAAAAGGAAACGGAACGTGGGCGGTGTAAAATACCAAGACAATAGTTTGAAGTTTAAATTATGCTAGATTGCAGCGATTGGGCATGCCGGCATGTTGGGAAAACAAATGTAATGCGGGTCTATAATGGAAAAGCAACGCGTACATCATTATTTACAGAATCTAGTCATATGTTTTATTGCACTATGATATGTTGCGCTGTTCTAAACAGTTCATCATACTGCGTATTCAATGGCCCCTTTGCAATGTTAGGTGTTGAACGGTTGACCAAATATAGGGTGCTCCCATCAGGAATCCTAATCTAGCCATCCACTCACATCTCTGTGTTTATACCCATAGGTTGATTGTGCTGTTATCTCCTGAGAACATTGCATTTTAAAAGTGCCACCAAGGCTAAAGAAATAAAGTAACACAAGATATAAAAAATTTTAAAAAACGAACTGATGTGAAGTTCAGAGTGTGCTGGGGCAGTGTGTGTCTCCCGGCTTCCGCCTCAGGAGAATGAACGTGTCTCGTGAGCAAAAACTAATTCCTGGTTAAATACTAGCGCCGAGTGCCTTGCGCCTCAGAAGCTAGACTGCATCCTGCTCAGCAACCTGGGATATCCCTCCCTAAGATGGCCGACACGTTCTTGTACTTGCCTCCTAAGATCGAGGCTGGACTGAGCCCTCAATCGGCGCAGTCAGTCAAGTAAGGAATATTTTAAAAGTGCCACCAAGGCTTAAGAAATAAAGTAACACAAGATATAACAATTTAAAAAAAACGAACTGATGAGAAGTTCAGAGTGTGCTGGGGCAGTGTGTGTCTCCCGGCTTCCGCCTCAGGAGAATGAACGTGTCTATATCTTGTGTTACTTTATTTCTTTAGCCTTGGCGGCACTTTTAAAATATCCCTTACTTGACTGACTGCGCCGATTGAGGGCTCAGTCCAGCCTCGATCTGAGGAGGCAAGTACAAGAACGCGGCAACCATCTTAGGGAGGGATCTCCCAGGTTGCTGAGCAGGGTGCAGTCTAGCTTCTGAGGCGCAAGGCACTCGGCGCTAGTATTTAACCATACGTACTTTCTCCGCGCAGCGGACGCGCTTTGCGGATGCGCCAACATCGCGCCAAAGGAGCGCCTAAGGAAAGCCCGTCTGTGCCCGTCCGGGCCAGACCGGGACCAGGGGCCACGATGCTATCCTCCACAACACAGGTCAGACCTGTTATTACATACAGCCGGAATGAGTTGATGGCTCTGAATACTCTTGTTTCTCCTAACTGTATCTTGTTGGGTACTCACACTTGTGCCCCTAACCTCTGCACTGGATGCAGTTATAATCTCTTCCCTGAAAATGTACACCGCATTGGGGTCGGCGCTGATAAATACCGTTTGGCTTTACTCAACTGCCGCTCCTTACCCAAACATGCGACTGAGCTCGCTATGTTAGTGGAGGAACGAGATCTAGATGTACTCTTTCTCACGGAAACGTGGACAAATGATAGCTCCCAACCGGATATTGTACGGGCTCTACCTCCCAATTATGCTATGCACAGACAAGATCGTCTTCATGATCGGGGGGGAGGGATTGCCATTATTTATAGGAAGGCCCTTGGGTGTCAATTTGAAAATCTTTCTATTTCTGGAGCTGAAAGTCTTAAATTTGCCATCTCTTTTTCTCCCATTAACACTTTTTCAGGAATTCTGCTCTATAGACCCCCCGGCCCATACGGTCAATTCTGTTAAGATCATTCTTGGACAGCTATTAACTATTCTAGCATCTACCCCAATTTCACCATCTTGGGAGACTTTAACATCCACGCAGAGGAAGTTGATGCACCGGCCTCTATAAAATTGACCACCGGTTTGGAAGTTCTTCATCTGAAACAATTAGTCACGGACTCAACACATTCTTCAGGACATATCCTTGATCATTGTTACACCAACGTTGAGTCCCTTAGTTATGACAATGTGATTAGGATCCCGTGGTCTGATCACTCACTACTACTGTTTTCCATGTCCTCTCAGAATCAACCCTTACATGCTAAACTCATGAAAAAGTCCTGTCGGATTTGGTCTAAACTCCCCATTGAAACTTGGGATACTAATCTTAAAAACACTCTACCCAAAATCTCCTCTGACCCTTTGCAAGCTGATATGTCCCTCAAACTGTGGGTGGAGGCCTCCTCGGATCTTTCCCTTCCGAAGATGGAACTATCCCATTGAAGTGGCATGAACAAGAAGGCCTGGTAAACGCCTGATTTGAAACTATTAAAGCTTGCTTGCAAGCAACAGGAAAGACAGTGGAGAAAACATTACTCCGAAAGTGATAAGGCCAATTATAAACTTGCCCTGAAAAAGTATAAGGAGGAGATTAAAATCACCCAATCTAACTACTTTCAGACCAAGATTAGCATGGCTGCCAATTCCCCAAGAGAAATCTTCAAAATATTTAAATCTTTGGTCACCCCTCCTGCCCCAATTGAAGACCCAGGACTTGCCCAGGTACGTTGCGAGGAACTTGCCAAATTCTTCCTCAACAAAGTAGCTACCATATATTCATCTTTTCATAACTTTCCTACTGGGCCCCCCCCCGGTACCCCACACGGCTCTAATCCAACTTAATGAATTTGCTCCTATAGACCTCCCCACTACTCAGTGCCTTTTAAGGAACTTAAAATCAGGCTCCCCGAATAACCCTGCACCCCCCACCATATTAAATCTGGTATCAGACACTGTGGCTCCAGTCATTCAGGAGGTGATCTTGACTCTTTGACTTCAGGGCAGGTGCCGCCAACCTGGAAACAGGCTAAAGTTAAGGCCCTGCTGAAGAAACCCAACCTTAACCCTGAAGACTGGGCAAACTATTGCCCCATCTCTCTTTTGCCCACTGTCAGCAAACTTACAGAGAAGTATGTCAATTCTTTATTGGCTACTTTCCTGGAGGATAACAACCTTTTTCATACTACGCAGACAGGGTTTAGGAGAAATCAAGGCACTGAAACAGCGCTTATTGCAGTGGTTGAGGAAGCGAGGAAGATCGTAGACAGTGGGAATCATGCGGCCATACTATTATTAGATCTCAGCGCGGCCTTCGACACCGTGAACCACTCCATTCTGCTTCACAGGCTGGAGGAAGTTGGTGTCTCGGGCCGCGCACTAAAGTGGCTGCACTCCTTTCTGTCTGATAGGACCTTTGTGGTCTTTGAAAATGATGCTTCCTCCCCCCAAATGTGTCTTAACTGCAGTGTACTCCAGGGCTCATCCCTCAGCCCCACCTTATTTAATATCTATATGAGGCCTTTGGCTGAGGTGGTGCTTCCCTGGGGAGTACAACTTGTCCCATACGCAGATGACACACAATTGATTATCTCACTATCTACCCAGGATGCCCCCTTTGAAAGACTCTCCATCTGCCTTAATAAAGTTCGGGAATGGATGGATGAATCCTTCCTTAAACTTAATGGGTCAAAAACTGAGGTGATGATGCTGGGATATAAGTGGAGGGTTGGTGGCCGGACAAGCTGGGCCAACCACCCAAGCCTAAGACCCAAATTAAGAGCCTTGGGGTATGGATGGACCCAGCTCTTAATTTTTCAGTGCAAGCCCGGAAGGTAGCTGCCACATGCTACGCACTTATGAGGCTTCTGAGGAAAATCATCATCCTTCTTCCCTTTGAAGCCAGAAGGATCCTAGTACAGGCGCTAATTTTATCACCCCTAGATTACTCCAATGCGTTATATCTAGGCTCCTCCCAAGGGACAATTAAGATACTGCAGATTGTTCAGAATTGTGCAGCACGTATGCTGCTGAACATCCCGTGAAGGACATCTGCCAAACCTGCACTCCGCCAGTTAGACTGGCTTCCAGTGCAGCAGAGGATCAAATTTAAAAACCTGGTCACGGTCCATAAAGTAATTCACAAAAAAGCACCCTTACTGATACAATCATTATTTTGCCCTTACCTTCCTAAGCGGGAATTAAGATCCTCTAATAAGAATCTCCTCTCAATTCCAAAAATGAGAAAAGTGCGTATGGGTGGCCGACGCTTCTCCCTACAGGCCTCAAGACTCTGGAACAATCTTCCACTCTATCTCAGAATGGAAAGCAACCATCTTAGTTTCAGGAAGTCATTGAAAACCCTGCTGTTTGTCTGATCTTGGTGAATGAACGTTGTGTAAAGCGCTGGGATGCCTCCGGGTAGCCATGCGCGATACAAATACGTAATCATTCATTCATTCATTCATCGTTGTACATCTAATATACCTTCGTTGCTGCCATTGTTTGACCTTCTCACGTGGTTGTGTGTTGTTGTTTTTGTTCTCATTTTCCTGGTGCTCCCTCTACCCCTTACTACAAATTTCATTTTGAGGTTTATCACCACATAATTCTGACCTGACCTGACTCTAGCGGAGTAGCTGATCTTGCGGCCATCAACAACCCATGTGATTGTTGGTGTACAAGCAATACATATTGTGCTGATGGTTTTATTGTTGGGTTGTTCTATGGATACCAGTGTCTTCAGACATCTTCATGTTAATCTCCTGATGTGGTTTAATCTTGTGTTTGGGGTGCCTCTTTCCTCATAATCTGGCAGCTGGTGGCATCCTGTGTACCCTGGACTGGAACAGTGCTGCTCCCCAGTGGGCCCGTGTAAGCATCCATGAACAGTTGAATGCTATGTAGGTAAATCCCCACCTCCAGTCACCCATTGGACCTACTGGATGTCATTGGCGAGGCCGTAACTCTGACCTCATACTACACATGGGAATGGACACTGCTACAGAACCTCTCTTCCCATGTCAAAGAATAACTAAGTCCAGCAATGCATGACATTCGTCTTTCACTTTGCTGCTCTTGATTTCAATTGATCAATGCTCCTTAGTTATCAGTGTCTCCTTTGGAACAATAACCATATAAACCATTAATCATTGCAGAATGAGTTTTGTTAAGGAATTCATATATTGTAGCATCAAGCCTCGTACATTAGTGGCAGAAGTTCCTTTAAAATAAAATGTAATTTGTTATGCTACTAGTATTTATGTATTCCCCCATTAGAATGGTAGTCCAACACTACCCACGGCATGCCTAGTCTATGCATTACATATCTTTTTTAAGTTCTAGAGTTGGTTACTCATTCTGACAACTCTGTTGATGCAAAACTCAAGAAAGACCTAACGAATAGGTGCCAATCATCACATGACATACTGCTCCAGCCTTTTAGTTACTCTGTGCTCTCAGGTTTGTGACAAAGGCAGCAGTCACTGAAATGACTAACAAAGTCCCATGAGAAAATTCTACTTAAAGTAACACAGTCTGATCAACAATGCAATAAAATACTTACAAAAATATAACCAGGCAGCAGGGTCCTTCATGAAAGTGGCTTGTCATGAGAAAGTGGGCCCAAGGTCTTGGGCTAGCACAGGAAATCCTTTACTTTACAATAGACACTGTATAAAGCCAGCAGGCCGATCCAAAACAAACCCATGACTCACTTGTGAGGCATTTTAGGATATTTTATTTTCTCGAATGCCTGGAGGGCGTATTATCCAAAATATGGAAAGTGACACAAAGTGATTTTATTTTTAGTATCAGAGTCTGCTTTCAAAGCTGGGCCTGGTCGCAAGAAATATCTTTCCAAACGTTATGAAGCTGCCTCGAGAGCACTTAACATTTATTTATTTATGCATGTATGAATATATGTATGTATTTAAAAGTTTTATGTTGCAAAACAGCACCAAAGAGTGATATGGAGCTTTATAGGAAATCGCTAAATATATTAGGGGAAAACAGTCTGCAGACAGGAAACGTTGATTTCATTCATTTGGATTTGGTACTTTAATTTATTTAAGTAACAATCTGTTACATTCACAATAGCTGGAAAGATTAGAATCTAACATTGGGATTTTTTTTGCCTGCCACTTGCCTTTTGCTCCATTCTAACATTTTATGACTTTTTTTCTAGGAGAATACATCAGAAATGCTGACCTCACATGACAGCTTAAAATACCAGTACCAATCTGTATTAAGTAGGTTTTGCAATTCTGCCACTATTATTTCTGCCCAGTAAACTTGTGAATGACAGAAGAACCTGCCAATTATTGTTTTTAAAAAGAATATGTAACTAAGTTTATATATATAATAGGAGTGATTTATATAATTCTGTTATGTAAAATTAAGAAAAATCACTGCTAGATTTGTGGCTAAATAAAGGCACTTACTCTTGATTAACTATACAAGTTGGGGGTTATACTGTGGGTATGGGTTAAATTTGTGTGCACAGAAAAAAGCAACTTGAGTTCACAAACGACAGGATCTACAAATTGGAACATCTAGGACTTCAGGAACAAAGGGCCATATGTATGAAGCCAAACTGCTATCACAAACGCTGCAATTCGCAGAATTTCAGCGTTTGTGATCTCAATTTAGGCAGTGTGCAATGTAGCACACAAAAACCTACTTGCAAAATAAGGAATCGCTAATTTAGCGGCTCCCTATTTTGCAAATGCATTTAAGGAATCCCAAATTGCGATTCCTTCAATGCAATGTAGGAAGCAACCAAGTTGTTCGATTTTGGCTTAAGAAATCGCAAATTACCACACACTTCAGGTTGGTTGTAATTTGCAATTTCTTTAAAAAACGCACTTTTTTGCATTTCTCAATGTGCCATGTGGCGCACATACATGCCCGTAGGCATGTATGTGCACTTGTGGCGCACAAACATGCCCTATGGGCATGTATGTGCGCCACATGTGCACATGCTTATTTCAGGGGTACAACAGGGTGTCCTATTGACACTCTTGCAACATTGAAATTGCAGTCTCAATTTGCGATTCTCTAATTGGGAATCCCAAATTGAGAATGTCTTCCCATTCATTCCTATGGTCCTTCTAGTCCATAGGGATGAATGGGAAGGTATTCCTTATTTGCGAATCTGAATTTGCGATTCGCAAATATGGAATATGTAGGATTCGCAAAATATTTAGCAAATGCTACATACATTGCATTTTGCGATTCTCTAATTGCGATTCCCTCAATATCGCAATTTGAGAATCATAAAACGTGTTTTTTATACATATGGCCCTTAGATCCAGATGTATGAGCCCTTTTTACATTCGCAAAATGGCTGATTTACAGAATCAGGCTGCTTACTGCCGCAAAAAGGCCTTTTGTCATGTATGAAAGGTAAATTGTGGCTCTGTAACATGTTACCGAATCAACATTTTGGTTTATGACCAAATACCGATTCAGTATTTGGAAGGTGCATGTTTAGGGCACCCAGCCGTCGTCCATGCAGGTAACAGCGGTAGGGCGGTGGGGCCGGGTTAGGGGGGATTTTGAGGGATGAATCAGATGGAAAATCAAATATAAAATTAATTTTCCTTCTGCATCATCCCTTGAAATCCCCCCTCCCACACGGCCCCACCGCTGTTACCTGCATGGCTGAGGGCACCCCTTCCAAATACCAGATCGGGATGGTATGTATTAATGTTTTCCAACTGAAATTCGGTTGCAAAACATTAATACTTTACCGACTACAAACATATAGTGCTAACTTATTCACAATGGGTCCCCAAGAGCAAAAACATTTTTTAAGAATAGACAGTAGTCCTGTGGACCACTGCATACTCTTAAAAATTTTTACTTAAACATTTTCTTTTCCCCAAAATTCTTCCTGTTTTCCTTTAAGGAAAACAGACTTCATTAAAAAAATGCTTTATTTAATAGCAGAGACAAAGTGGTCTGCTGACCTCAGCAGGCTACCATTATTATGATGGCAGCAATTCATAGTCGGTCGAAACATGGAATCTACCTAATTAATATTCATGAGGTAGGTCGAATTGCAGCCCAATAGGAATCGGTATTTTGGGAACCGACCTGTTAGTACATAGGTCAGTTTGCAACATAGTACACTGGTCCTAAAAATACTGGTTGCATGTTGTGACCAGAAATTTGGAACCAGAGCTTCACACATGTGGCACTGAATTCAGTGGAAAATGTATGTCACTGCCAATTGTTCTGCCTTACTAAGGTTAATGCTTCTAGTGGGGAATACGGATGTTATCAGTACTGTTCTTAGGCAGGGGCAATGAGGGTCCAGGCCACCGGCCCTGCACAAATGGGGGTCCTGTGCTGCAAAACAAATAATTGCTTGCAGCAAGAAAACCATTCTGAGTGGGCAGGCGATTTTTTGCTTAGATCCTAAATAGTCTGTTAATATTAGTTACAACAGTACAGTTAGGTAAATCTGCCATTTCCGAGTTATGTTTATTTTTATTTTTTCAAAAACCTTTTAAGTGCCAGGTGCTAAATTGTGTTTCTTCTTTTCAGTGAATGAGTATGTTAGGTGTTTCATATCGGGTTCTGGGGAAGTTGTGGAGGCAGCCAGTGTAGCAGTTGTTGTGGCCCCCTTCCTTATATTTGTTTCCATCTCTACTACATTTGTGTTTGCGCAGACCAAGGCAGGCATGTGTGGAAAGCGAGGTGGTTGCCAGGTAATGGTTTTAGAGCAGTTTGGTGACCTGAAGTCTTGGGATAGACTGGCTGCCTAGCAGATTGTTGTGTTCAGGTAGGTTATTTTGCAATCTCAGATGAGGCTGTGCTGGGTGCATAGTTTAGTCGTGTGTACCAAAGCTAGCTTGATGGCTTCCAACCCTGACTGCCTGTTGATTGATCGAGGTACTTATACTGTGGTTCATGTTCCTATCTGTGGTGTTGAAATGCCTTCTAGGACTACCAGCTAGCTACTTGTACAGGTATGTGTGGTTGAACGAGTTTTTTCCTAGCTGTGAGCCTATGTGTGAATTGATTTCGTGTTGTGGACTAGAGAGATGCTCTTATCTTGTCATATGGTGCATTACTTTGGGATATGATAGGTAAATGATGTGAGAAAACAATCTGCTGCTTTAGGTAGTGTTGGCTGGTGGCCCTAGTTAGCCTTGCAGATATCTGAGTGTTGCCAATTTTCTATCAGTCTCTTAAAGCGCTGACTGCACCAGAAAGGGTGTCAACTTGGGGTGATATAGCTTGGGGGGGGGGGGGGGGGTGGGGGAGGGGGATAGGTGGTATGTCAAATAAGAGGTGCAGGAGGTCTGGAGAGTTGTATGAATGACTTATGTTACATACATCTTACATATGATTTTGTAGTAGGGACTTGATAAGTATAGAGGGAGATCTGTAGGTAAGGATTATATTAGAGTACTCAGTCTCACCAGATGAAGACAGTGGATGTCCACCACAATGATTGCCTGTCCATCTAGTATTGCACGTTTAGTTAGGTGGATGCATTTATGCAGCTGCCATCCTGTGTATAATTAGTGGTACTTGCAAAAATGGATTTAGCGTGGGTTGAGATCTGCATAGATTGACTTCACTTTAGTCTTCCATTTTTTTCCAACCAATAGAGGTGACTCGCAACCACTTAGAGTACACGCCCACCTAGTATTGAGTGTTTAGGTAGGGGAATGCATGACGTGCTAGGATGACTTAAGCCAATTTGATAGGCTTGAGAGGTTTCGGTTGTAATATCCCTCAGGTATGGGACTAAACTCTTTATGAGTCCCTGGTAGGTATTTCTGGCACCTCAAATGGAAGCTATGGCACGTTGGCTCTGATGGGTGCCTGTAACTTTCTTCAGGCCATATGCAGATTCACAGAGACTTAATGTGTGAGGTCTTCTGGATTGCTCAGTTTTAGGATGAATTGTGTGTCACCCATGTATGTTTTTATAGCACGTGATGATGGAAGATTTGATCAAGTCTATTAGATATTTTGTTTGTTGGTTTGGATGGTCCAAGGTTTTTCTTTTAGTGAAGTGGTTTTATGTAGGAGATCTTACACTTGGATGGGAATAATCCATATTCCAAAATACTGTTTACTATGCCCCTATCTGCAGCCTCAGCACAGGCTGTTGGAAGGATATCTTTGAAAATGTGAGCGGGTAGCTCAGTCAAATTGGAATCCTGATGGCCTGCTTGTCTTGACTAACTCTTAGATTCTTTTTCAGAAAGTGTGTTTAAGATGGTGAGAGATGGTTGATTGTATGTAGCTGACTTTGTGGTGGTCCTGTCTTTGAGAGTGGAATGGTAGCTGCTTTATCTCTGAGGCAGCCCTCTAGATTTTCAATCTTTGAGATGATCTCTTTGGAGATTGCTTTGTGGAAGGCTTGGTATTATGAGGGCTCCAAGTTGACGCACTCTGGCTTAGGGACATGTAGTTTTTTTCGAAGAGCCAACTGAGTCTATTATGCTTGTTAAGTAGTGATGTCTTTTTGTGATTGTGATTACCGTTCTGCAAGGTCTAACATAGCAATGCAGTAGAATTTGTCTTTCTCCTCATGTTGTTTCATCAATTTGCATTGGGAAATTCGAGGTTGTTTTAATTTTCTTTATCTTGTCAAGAAACAACATGATTCTTTTCTTAAAGTTAATCTTGTGTGGTTTTTTTCAGTGTAATCTGGTTATTCAGGCCTGCAGGAAGCCAACTGCATGAGTCGTGGTTTTAGTTTCTTTTCCATTGTATGTACGGGCTGGGCTGTTATAGATAGTTTTTATTTGATGAATACAGAAAGGAGTGAGAATCCCAGGAACAATGTCTGTTGGACAGGTTGTGGCTTGGTGGAACTCCGGACTACCCTATATGTGGGACACACCTCTCATCACAATTTTGTGATTAGATAAAGGGTAAATAACAGCAACTTTTTAAAATTGTAGTTTTGGCCTTCTCAGCCTCAGTAGGTATGATTCTGTAGTTTTGAAAGAATACTGCAAACAGCTGTTTATTTTTTACAATTATTATATTCAATGATGAACAGCAAAACTTTTTCAGAGTTTCACACAAAGTTGGCCAAGTGTTTCGCCCATTGACTGGAGCACAAACCTGAGCTTTCTCGAGGCTCTTTGTTGTATCATTATTAAGTAGACAGCAGTTGTAATAATGAGTGAGAAACAGAAAATATACACCCCAAAAGACACGTAGACAAAATAAGAGAATGTTTGAAATTATAATTACAAATAACAAAGGCATTATTTAATATTAAAAAACAAGAATTATGTGAGCACTGCATACAGGTCCCAAACGGTGATAAACACACGCACTCTCAGAATCCTTCATAATGGGAGTGTTTCTTGGTCCTGACCGGAATCTTCACTCTTGTGCTGTGGTACTGGTGTGAGTGGAGATGAATAAATCATGTGATGTGCTGTAGACAAATGCAATCAATTGCAGGTTTTGGGTACATTTGGGATAATTCCATGTTCAGAGCACCTTCACTGGTAGAGGGGCTATAATCTAATGGTCCACATATTAGCCCACATGATCGCACCCAGACTATACATCCGTAAAAGACAATCAATACGGCCTAAGGAGGACTACTGTCATATGGTAAGATGGAAAGGTGGCACCGTATAGGGTGGCAGGAGATCATGTGAGGAGCTGTCATATCTCCTCCCTAATCACTCTCTATGACGTAGCCTACATCTATTATTACAACCACTGGCTGCACTTTTTTTTTTTCGGGCCGCGGACGTGGCTACCAGCAGATGTACACGCAGGAAGTCGCCGGGAGTTAGGTTCCCGAGCGTGAAGAATTTTTCCCTGCCGCGAGCCCATGTGGTGTTGTCTAATTGACACACATATTTAAATCCCTCACATTCAGGAGGAGAAGCACTAGGAAGTCCCAGTGCTCCGATTACACAGAAGGTCGTAATCCTTTTTTAATATCTTTTCTACCTCAAATGGCAGTGATGCCTTAGCGTGCCTCACCCACTTGAGTTAGATGTATATGGTCCTGATGAACGCTGAGTCGAGCTTAGGCTCCCAATAGCAGAAACATGTCGACCTATTTTTTCTTTTGTTGTGTAGGACTGGGTGATTCAAATTAACATAACCACCATCCAGTCCGACTTTTCACCTAGATTTTAATGAAGTTAGAGCTACCCCCTAATAAAATAATCTTTTCCAGTTTCGGGGAGTAGTCCACACTTCTTTTAACATTTCAAACACCATTTCTAAAAAGAACCCAATGAAGACAAATGGCAACCGACTGTCTCGTTGGTGCCTGAGGGTTCTTCTTGTGGAACTCTGTATGTAATCCTAACTGTTTGACTGTTCTTTGTCTGAAAAATTTCTCTACTTGGTGGTAGCAACTGACTATCCATTTACTTTTATAGTCACTCTTTTGTTGATTTATATGCACTGCTAGTGGTCCAGCTTCCTGATATGGTGAAGATATTTGATTTAGTTCATAAGTATGGTTCATAAGTATGGTTGGTTCTGGTGCTGGCACCCAAGAGTAGCTATCCCTATCCTTTAAACCATCAGAGATGTTACCTTCAGAATTGACTATCCCTCTGAACTGAACTAACAGTTGTAATATTCCCAAAGTGAAAATACCCACCCTGTTGAACTAGCAATTGGATTATGTACAGGATCTAAAATCTCCACCCCGTTAGGCTGATGATAAAGTGTTTATCTCATTAAACTCTGTTAGGCGTAATGTGAAATAGCTATGTCTAGAGTATTGAGCTGGCTGTGGCTTACACCCAGGAAAGACTATGCCCACTCTGGTTCCTATGTTCTGGTTTTTTGTAATGTTGTGTTGTCATATGTTAGCTTGTTATGTTGTGTTGTTGTGTTGCTGTTGCTGTCATCATAATCGAGTGGGGTTATATCTGAGAAGGTAGCAAGACAAATGTATCATAGACCAGGTTTATAAAGTAGGTAATATCCTCGCTCTGACTCAAGGTTGGGGATATTCTTATGGGGGCTACCAGACATGTGGATTCTCATACACAAATATCTCAGATGCCTGTGTACCTTCTGAGACTGGAGGGATGAGCCTGCTGTGAATGGCTGAGCATAAGCAGTGTGAGGTTTGGGCGAAGCTACCATCCAACCGAGGTGGCACACTACCCCTCTTCTCCATCTATATGACAAGCAAATGAAAGTTGCATCTGTTGAGAATTTGTGAATGTTGATTCAATTCTTATTAGCAGTGTCAAGTTTTCACGAACTTGACATTCACCAATCCTTTGTAACTGAAAATTGTTAGTTGGCATTCATGTTTCAACTAATTGCTTGACTTCGCTAGTTTCTCTCTTATAAATCCACTCACTAGTGATAACGCAGAAAATTACCTATGAAAATTAATTAATACTGATGTCAATTTGCCTTGAGATTCAATCCCAATTTAAAAATGAGACATGGAAACTGGTGCAAAATGCACTAAGCTGACATTTCTATGGCCATCACTTTAGCCTAGGCCTTCCTTTCTATAAAGTAGATGCTTTAGGAAAATGCTGAAGTGTATTAATGTGACTTACTTAGATGATGTCATGACTGTAGAGTGTGCAGAGCTTATAAAATGTATTATTTCTTCAGCTACATACTTTCGATAAAATAGAACTGAACTTCCTTTATCATCACATGTTGATATAAAAGTGAATAGACAGAGTATTTTTAACAATAAATGCATTCTTATAATCAATGGACTGCCATTACCTAACAGGAGATCTGAAAGCCAATGTTTCTGTCTTTAGCGTAGTTCATTGTTCCTCAGTGAAAAATGTAACAAGTAATAGACCAAGCACTGCAATGTTCTTCCCTGGTACCAATGCTAACTTGTCCCAGTTGTACAAATATTAACACGAGATGATACTTTTGTTATTATGAATTGAGAGCTTCACATGTCTGCTGTGGGAAAGGGACGAGACTGCTTACAGATGAAGGATGCCTTCTCATTGGAGGAGAACTTTACGAGATGCAATGTTGTAGTAATAGGTTTTTCTGTCTTTTATAAAAGTGTATGCTTCTAGTTAGACAGTAGCCACTAGACATTCGTGCTATTCTCCTTGGCACTTGCCTTTTTGCTGTGAGCTACTGCTGATGGTGATTGATGTTGGCCGACATTTTGTAGGTGACAATTTCTTCAGCCTTTTTTCTTTTAACCCCTTCCACGCTGATGACGAGCTGGGCTCGTCATGGTGTAGCCTCCTCGCACGCTGATGACGAGCCCAGCTCGTCACGTAACATGCGTTTCCGCAAAACTCAGCGTGCGAGCGGAATTCCGCTAGCGCGCATGGTGTTAATTCTTGTTTGAAATTTTCTTTTGTGCAGTTGAACTGCGACTTTATGCTGAGGCTTATAGAGAGATGAGACTCGGCTGAGTTTCATGACCCACTCTTAATGGGGAGTTCGACTTCCTTTACACTTTGATGTTTCTTTGATCTTGCTCTTTTCCAAGAACTCTTTATGGGTTCTGTCAGGTTAGGCTCCTTTTAGATAGAATAAGGACTGATTCCTTTATGCAACGCTGTTAGTTTGCATTATTGATTGATTCTAACCATATTTTTTTCTTGATGATTTTTGTAACCAGATTATTTGATTTACTAATTTGAATAAAAAGAGAAATAAAAATAATTACTATTCTCTTAATAAGAAATAAAGCTCTGAAACGTTCTTAAAACACTCCTCATTGACTGAACTTAAATGTAATTGATGCAAATAATTAACTTGATTCGAGCTGATTTCCATTCATAAGCGGTGGTATAGATCTATCGCCTCAGAGAAGAAGAAAATATAGCGTGGAGTTGGAGTCCATTCTTGTAAGTAAAAAGGTTGTACTTGTACTGGAAAGTATATTTGGAATGTTTCCGCACTATCACTATTATTGACTCTACACTTTGAAAAAACTCCTTACTTGTACATTTTACTATGGTTTTTAAACAATATGTGCTCTTTTACATGCATTCTTATGGCATCTGACATTTGCCAAACTCTACCATAGTAGACAATATGGAAGTAGTATCCATCTTGACTTCTCATACTTCCAGGTGGTGGCTATCACATTACTGTGAACAAAAGTGTGTCTAGTACTTCTAACCAAGAGATTTGGCACATGATGAGGGAATTGGGATTAATGCGACCTGAAGATTCAATCTGCTGCAAAATGTTACTACTCTAAAAAGTGTATATTCTGAACTAACGGATCTGTGTTTAAGTATGGTTTGACATCACAGCTACATTACCTACTATATCTGAGATTTCAAAATATAAAAAGAGTGGTCTTTGACTTTTCCAAGGGGAAGTATTACTATCTCATCTGATGTTATTGGCTGTTTGGTTTGTCATATTACCTCCTGAGACATGCTTGTATTGCAATGCACGAGGAGCTACCTTACATCTCAGAAGTACATTAAATCATGAATATCAAATTATTTATCTTACTGAAGAACTTACATAAAAAGCAATTATTTTTGTTTTGTTTTTCACATCAGCAGGCCAGTATGCAAAATTCAAGCCAGACTTATTGGTTTTCCCAATCTGTGTTTCCTTTTTATCTTTCTGGTGGAGTAACTTACAATGTATAATTTAGTTTACATTACTTCCATCAGTTTAATTAGAGAGTACACAACACCAAGTCAAAGAAAATTACCTTTGTGGCTTCTCAATAGCATACTATGACACTCAAATTTCAATCACACTTCACTCATATCCAAACTATTGCAATTGCCAAAGGATAATATATAAATATTTTATTCACCAGGTGAATGCACAATAAGAATCTCTATTGCATAAAACTCAATGGAATACATTAAGCAGCAAATAAATCTGAATCATACATTGGTATACAATCTAATAATTAAAAAACACCTTTTCATAATACACATTGAGACAGTAAATGTCTCACAGTTCAACATTTTAATGGAAGTAGGTTTTATGGTGTTTGGGTTAGATGACATTTTAAACATGTCAGAAACGATCATTTTATTCTCTATGTTTACAATGTTACTGCTTGCTGTTTAACGGTACCCTGTGTAGATGCTTTAGAGGTACTGAGAAACAGGTTATTCCTGTCGTATTAAATGTTTTTATTTAAAAGTGTCTATTCTTCTTAGTAAAGTGTTTGTGTTATATTATGAACAACAAAATAGGTTTATTTCTGTTCCCACGGTGTCCCTGATCCCTTCATAGGAATTGTTAGTAACCCAAAAGCATCTACTTCAGCAATGTTTTGAATAGGGTTCTTTGGGCTAGATGCAGTGCTGGTGCAAATAAGTTCACTTGTGTCACCAGTGGGTGGGAAAGCAAACCGTGCACTGTCAAAGGCAGCACACATCCGCCCCAGGAGAGATTAGGGAACACCAGTGGGTAGTGGCAAAAGATAACCAAGAATAGAAAGATTATTGCAGTGTTGGTTGAACTTCAAAAGAAGTCGTTAGCTTATAGGCCACCCTTTTGGATCATAGTTTGACAATGGTGGTTCATGAATAATTCTCAAAATTGATCCCCATTGGACAATGAGGCTATGGAATGGTGGCTCTTGGTATGCTCAAAGGTAAACGTCTGTGTGCAACGTTCTCTATGGACAGGGGTCTGGAAAAAGAAATAACTGAAAACAGCATTATAATCCACATGCTTGCTGCAAATAGCATAATGTCTTGTACAGTGAACACTGAGCACAGTACTGATAACAGGACAGAGCTGAAGGTAAACCCAAGCACACTGTCTGTGTACCTAGCCGACAGACCTGCAAAACAGTCACTGTTGTCAAGGGAATGGGTACTAAGCAGGTCAAAGTAGATGTTGTGGACAGAGGTGTTGAGAACTTGGTGTTGGCATCTGAGGATAAGCCAAATGGACTGAGGGCCACTGATCATGGCTAGATGTCAAAACCCTTCATCAGGGGGAAATCATATTTACAAATATACGCATGTTTTTATATGGTTTAAACTCCTTGGAGCCAGTCAGATTGTGAATCTACAACAAAAAGAATGTAATAACTTCAGTTACAGTACCGGTGGATTATAAAAGATCACAATTATAATAAACAAGGACATAGAATGCAGTGATTTTCAGTTGTAGTTAATGTTACTGTGGGTTTTCCATACCGCAAAACGACAAAAGTGCCATAAAAAGTGTAAATAAAGATGCCTGAATCAAATATACCTCCACCATATGAACTACAAAGTATCCGCTCAACCAGTGAAGTGAAGAAGTAACCACATGTGTCCGAACCTGCTGAATACCACATAGGTGTAGTCTATAGTGATCTAAACTGCTGTATGCAAAATACCTTATGACGTCCTGGAAAGACCAAAATGGTCTGTCGCCTGAAATTCAACGCACAGCACTTCTTCCTGTTAAAGTTAACAAAGTACTGTTGTTCGACCTTCCTAATTAAATAAAATGAAGTTTCACTACTGAACAACTATTTTTAACGGACTCAATAGGACCCGTACCCTCCAGATATGCCCCCGCCGCCCAACTACCCTAGACATGCAAGATCCCCACATTTGAAATCACCAGAGATTCAGGTGGGGTTAAAAAGGCCATGTTTATTCACCACATTGTATAAACATGACAAGCAATAACATGCATATCTCAAATCACAAGTTATAACATAACTACAATTATGAGCATATCATGCTCCATCACCTTCCCAACACTAAGGGAGGAACACCATCTGGTTCGCATCTCGCAACTGGGTATCCTACGCCAAGTGCCGTGCACCTGCCCCTTAGAGTGGTGGGTCCCGCCCTTCTATCCTTGTCCCCCATTACCGGGGCCCACCTCTCGACCACCAGGCTGCCCAGGATCGCCCCGGAGGGTTGAAATCTGTCGCCCTAGCCTCCCTAGCCGGTGGTCACTTCCTCCCAGTGGAGAGCTTGCCATATCCCCCCTCAGAGCTGGCCTATGGAGCCCGGCAAGCGGGCTCCCATCCATCTTGTTTAGCCACTATGCGCCGTTCAATCGCCTCACCGAGACGTTCAAAGATCTAGGACGCACTCCTGGGCCCCATGCCCTGCATGATATCATGCCAGACCAGACTATTTTTGTCAATGGGAACTCATGCCCTAGCCAGGCAAACTCTGCTAGTAGGGCTTCCTTGACAGGCAAGCGCCCTCTGTCGACCATGTCGTTACCACCCAAATGTAGAATAACCCAATCCGGCGATTTGTGCTCTCATGCCCTGAGCTCCTCGACGATCCGCCTCAAGTGTCGGATACGCATTCCTCCAACGCCATGCCATACGAATTTGGTCTCGCCCAATGCGGCCGGTTTCACCACCTCTCTTCGCTGCAAGCGCACCGCCGCGCGACGCACGAAAGAGTGCCCGAGTACCCTTACCACGGAAGCGGGCATACTAATCAGAAAGGAGAGAGATGACGCCGTTAGACACTACACACATATGTTTATACAACAATTCAGCCCTCACATATCGCTTATAGCAGTCGGAGGTCCAGCGACCTACACCTTTCATCACGTTGGGGGCGAGACCGGCCCCAGCCGCCAAAGTTGCGGCGCCAATCCTAAAGGAATGAGAAGAATAGCCCACTGCTCCCAGACCCAGATTCCCCAAGGCCAACCCAAATACAGCCTTAAATTGGTATTGAGACAGGCAATCCCCGTTTTCGTGGACGAAGAGAGCCGACCCCCCCTGCTGGGCGTCGGGCCAAGTACGCCTGCATACGGGATACGGGGCAGGCTGCTATCCCTGGGGCTGGCAGCAAACGGATGGTGACCCCCCTTCCTGTTTGGTCTGTCTTGGACCGTCCCAACCGCAGTACTAGGCCCCCCGAGGAAAGGGAGATATCCTTGAACTGCAACCCTCCCCCATGGTCTACCTTGGAGGCCCCAACTATCTCACCCAGGCGAAAGGCCCCGTAAAGGGCTAGGCAGAATGCCGCCCCCAGCATGATTCCCTCGAACGGTGACTGGCAAATAACAGGCAGTACCCCCAAAATATCAATCAAGGTCGGGAGATCCAGAGGCCTACGACAGTCCCGCCGTGGCCCTTCCAATCGGGCCCAACCCGCTAAGGCCTTCCTGATCAAGAATGAAGCCCCAGAGTCCTGCTCCCACGCCAATTTAGCGAAGAAGCCTATCGCTGCCAAGGAGGCCCTAGCATAGGACACTGATTTGCCCTGATCCCGCAGAACCTGTAAGAAGGCATACGTTGTTTCAGTTGAGAAGATCCTAGCCTTTCCGGTTTGTTCCACAAATGAACTGTAAACATTAAACTGTGACTGATAAGCACGTTTGGTGCGGTCACACAGAGCGGCACCTACCAGCCCCAATTTTCCACAGTGACGTAGGGAACATCGTCATGCGCTCTTCCGCCTGCGGGTGGAACCTCCGGAAGTCCTGCAACTTGGAACGAGACAAAGCGTCAGCAGCATGGTTAGCAACACCAGGTATATGCGCAGCCTTAAAGGTCAAATTCAATTTCAAGCATGCCAACACCAACAATTTCAGCAACCTCAGCACATGCGGGCAAGTCGCTCCTTGCCGATTGATAACCTGAACCACTGCCATGTTATCCGACCAGAAGGTCACAACCCTGTCCCTGAAGCGCTCCGCCCAAACCGTAACTGCCACCCAGATGGGAAAAAGTTCTAGAAAGGCTAAATTCTTAGTCAAGCCTGCTAAGTGCCACTCCGCTGGCCAAACCGCCCCACACCAGGCGGGGCCCAAGATTGCCCCAAAACCAACACTTCCAGCTGAATCGGTGTATAATCCTAGCTCCACACTGGACACCGGCGGCGCAGGCCATACTACCCGCCCGTTGAAATCTGCCAGGAAGTCTCGCCACACATTGAGGTCCTCCTTAACCCCTGCTTTTAACCTCACCCGGTGATGCTTCTGGGTAAGACCCACCATCGCTCTGGCTATAGACCTCGAGAAAGGGTGTCCCATGGGAATGATACGCAAAGCAAAGTTTAGCTGACCCACAAGCACTTGTAACTGATGCAACGTCACCTTTGGACACGCCAAGGCTACCTCAATGGCAAGGGAAAAGGCCTGCACTTTATCCATTGGCAATCTACATTCCCCCGCTACTGTGTCAATTTCGATGCCCAGGAAGGACATGCACGTGTCGGGGCCGACTGTCTTGCTCGGTGCCAGCGGCACCCCAAAATCCTTTAGCATAGCCACCAGCTGACTTAGGGCCAAAGCGCAGGCATCAGACGATGCGGGACCCATCCCCATGAAATCATCTAAGTAATGCACCACATCTGTACATCTTGACTTTTGCGAAAACACCCATTGTAGCATGGAGCTAAAGGTCTCAAAGTACTTGCAGGAGACCGTACAACCCATAGGCATACATCTGTCATAATAAAATTGCTGTTGGACCTGAAAGCCTAGCAAATGGTAATCCTCAGGGTGTACCGGGAACAAGCGGAATGCTGACTCAATGTCGGTTTTTGCTAACAACGCCCCACGGCCTAGCTCCCTCACTTTCTGAACCGCGGCATCAAAGGACGAGTAAGTCACTGAGCACACTGCCGGGTCGATGGCATCGTTTACAGATGCACCCTTCGGTGCAGATAAGTTATGGATCATTCTGAATTGTCCCGGCTCCTTCTTAGGCACTACTCCCAGAGGGGAGCACACATAGTTCTCCCAGGGAGGAGCCGGGAACGGGCCCGCTACTCGGCCTAAGGCCCGCTCTTTTTCCACTTTTGTGGCCACTACAGAGGGATGAGTTCTTGCTGAAACTTGGTTCCTACACTGAGTACTAGGGGGGACATGCGATGCTGGGATACGAAAACCCCTGGAAAAACCCTCGAACAACATCCTAGCCGCTGCCCTGTCTGGATACCTGTCCAACCAAAAGATCAGCTTCTCAATATCAACAGGAGTAGGCAATTTAGACTTGGGGAGGCTTGATATTCTTAGAGGCATTACCCCCCCGGTGTTTGGATTTCTTGTTGCACTTTGGTTCGGGATGGGATGGGTGACCGCAGTAGGCACATGCGTGCTTAAACTTGCACTGCCCGGGGGGCCATGTGCACCCTTTGCCATTGAATGCCCAGCATGTACCTTTCTTCTCGCCCGGCCCTCCCTGGGAAGTCCGAAAGGGCTGCCTAGCCGGGTGTTCCCTAGTGCTCACGCTCTCCAACCAGGCATTGACCTCAACCTGATCCCAACAAATGGAGGGGCTTTCCTCCTTCGCCCAGCGAAACTCCCTATCATATGTCAACCAGGCTGAACCACCATGCGTGGAGTGAGCCTTCACGATCTTATTGGTATAAAACACCAGCGGAATCGCCAACTCTGGCCTTTTTTCCAACAACACTGTCATATAAACATGAAAGCCGCACAACCAATTGGTAATCGTCTCCTCAATCCTAGGTCTCCGATCTCGGAAGGAGTGCTCTTTCCCCTCCGTGTCTTTGTAATCTTCCTCTCTTCTCTTTGGCCTGATAAGGGAGAATATGTCTACGTAGGCACCCTTCCAAATCTTCTCTCGCATTTTCACACTCACATGCGTAGCTAGCATCCCTGACTGGGACAATACGTTCCCCTGACTAACCCCCACTTCGCTGCTCCTTGCTGTAGCGTCACCAGGCTTACCTCCTGTAGGTGTTACAGCTACCGCTGTCGCGGGGGGATGGGCTCCAATCGCTACGCTATGCAACACCTTTTGCGCGACTCGACTACGAGAGCCAACTGCCTCTGAATGTCCTGCAACGCGCCCTGTTCTGTGGCCTGAGGGGGCCCCCACGGTGCCCCCGCTCCAGCGCTCACTCTCTCCAATACTTTCTCCGGAGCTGATAGTTGGCCCACTAATGTGGAAACCGATGCCAGCAAGCTATCTAACGGATCGCCCCCGGCTGCCACTGCGGCCACCGGCTGCAGTGGGAGTGGGGTCTGGGGGACCGTAACTACTGGTCCCGGGCCTCCCGGGGCCAACGCCTTCAGCGCCTCTCTAATCTCGAACAACACTGAACCCACTGGGTCTACTGGCGCGGATACATTCGGAATGGGGACAGAAGGGTACACCTGCTCTGCATCTAATGGAGGCGTGAGGACGGGACCTACTGATCCCTCGTCCTGTTTCCCCCTGACAGGGTGGAGTTCTGGACTTTTTGGTTCTGTCCAGAGGTGTCAGGGACAACACCCGAAGACCCCGGAGTTCTACCTGTCTCGGTGCACAAATAAACAGAAACACGGGCTTCTCGATGGTGGCGTCAAAGACCAAAGGTTTATTACTGCAGGGACACAGAAGTCACAGAAACTACACACGGGCAGTATCTAGGAGCCTGTTCGATTTGTACAAAGTGGGTTGCTCCTTATATACTAAATTTTAGGCTTTGGGGCAAATTCTTTACATGCTAGTACATTTCTAAACCTTTGTGTCCTAAACAATAAATATTTGGCGTTGCACAGGAATCGTCAACAATATCTGATGTCAAAACATTACGAACGAGGGGTTCCCACTGTTCCATCATAATCCCATGTCAACTTTCCATTCAAGAGCCGGACCGCCTCATCGTAAATTTCGTTACCTCCCCCTAATAAAGGCCCAGAAGGAAAGGAGCAGAGCCAGGTGTAGAAGATAGAAAAACAGGATAAGAGATGTTTGTGAGTCGTAAATGGGCAAGGCTACCAGCTTCGGCCGCCTAATCATGATCAGGCCAACGAACACGAGAACCAGTATAGCTGGACTGGCCTCAGGCAGAGGAGGCAGTTTCTGTCGAGTCATGCAGCCACAGCGTGTTCTGTCCTAAGGTGCACGTGTTACTAGCAAGGTGAATCTCCGGCTAAAGCTTACGTGTCCTTAAGTGGAAGAGGTCACTGCGTGTCCATTGACTATGTGAGGGCAAGAAAAACAAAATGGCTGCCGTAATCTAAGATGGATGCCATGGGTAGATCAGAATTGTGTTCATAACAGGAGTGCTCTTGCTCGTAGCATAGCGCAAACACCAGGATATGCTAAATGGATCATTTGCGGGTCACTGATACCAAAATTATGTGTTTACGACAATATTGAAAACACGGGTTCAAATCGTCACGGAACCTCAGACCCTCCTTTTGCCCTTACATAGGCAATTACTCAATCTATGTCAGAGTCTAACTCTATTCTCATCAGGTCAGTGACATGTTGTTGTATCATCATCCTTTCCCGTACCTTTTCTCCAAACCTAGGTGGTTTTCTGGAACAGGTTGCAGCACAGAGACTACACAAAGCGGGACCACATTGGATAATAAGGCAGCACGAGAACAGGAATACTAGGATGATACCAATGACCATTAGAACCTTCCATCCCCACGCTGATAACAGAGTCCAAAGCCACTCCATTAAGGACCAGTTTCCCTTGTCTACGTGAATAGACTCGGAAATCTTGTGTAGCTTTGAGATCGCTTCAAAGACAGTCGGAGCATTATTGGGAATAAAAACACAGCAGCTCGATTGGATCATTCTGCATACCCCACCTCGATCTGCAAGTATTACGTCTAGAACCATACGGTTCTGCAACGTCATGAGACGATCCGACTGGAGCTCAGCTGTTAAGTTACTAAGGGCACCAGCAGTTTCTGTAATAGTAGATTCAACTACCCGTGTTAGCTGACGTAGATTTCTACTATTGGCCATAGGCCCCCAGAACGGAAGGAAACCTTTGAAGAAGTCTCCGGCTTCCTGACCAGCGGTATCTTCCTTGCTGAAAACACCTCTTGCTACTCTGGTCTTGTGATAATCTGAAGAAGCAGTGTACGTTGGAGGCAACAGTCGAGCAATATAACATGAACCTGAAAAGTCAGCAGGCAACCATGTATACGCTCTATCTTGACAAATGAAGTAGGTACCCCTAGCAGTAAGGAAGGCAGGGGAAGAGTTAGACGGAAACACGTAAGTTTCAACGCACTCACTCTTCCCTAGCCGAGCTCTCGGATTTCTCCCATTTCCTTGCAAACAGACTTGACCTCGGTGAGGTACGACCCAGACTGGAGTGGAGCTTTTACGCTTGCTTTCTCCCAAACTAATGCGATACTCTGTAGAATTCCAACTCAAATATACCCGTAATTCATCTCTAGGGTAAGATGGAGTATTATTGACGTTTTTAATCATGTCAATAATTCCCTGGACTAAAGCTTTATTGGCAGAGTTGTATTTAGTGGAACGTGGTGGACGCGGAGGATAGGTCTCGAGGGCATAGGCAAAAATGGTCTGAAAGGCCTGAAATGATCCATTATAGCTAAAAGGCAAAACTAGATAGGGAATGCCTTTATCCATAGTGTGGGGTATCAGGCCACACACCCAGCAGTCTGTAGTGTTTACTACCAGTTGGTGTTGATGTAAGAGCTGTACAAAAGTGTTGTTAATGAATTCTGAGCGTCGAGCTTGTTCGTGTTCAGGAAACGAGTGAAAAGAATGCACAGAAGAAACAGTAGAAGAAACAGGATCAAGGGGAGGTACTGCATTTGTTACCGGTGCAAGAATTAAATGCACACCAAAGACGATTCCACCCACCAACATTATCAAAACAATCAAAAACGTAACTGTACATTGTATCAGAAAGCATTTGCTATGAAGGATCTTGTAAAGTCTATTTCTGCGAACATAAATTACATTTTCTCGTTGCAGCTCAGGAAGCTCCATCTTCTAAAATCCGCTCGCGACCACTGATGATGTGTACGTAGATGAAAATGCCTCTATCAGCCCTGGGAGTTCCCAGAACTAACAGAAAGATCGACCTTGTGTCTGATCCCCGCAGATTCAACTAGGCACACAGCCACGACCCTACGGCTACCCAGACGGCAAGGCAATTTTAACAAAGTATTAGCAAACTTCCTGGCTGGAGGCAATGTATCAACATTCAAATGTGTAAAATAGGCAGTTTCCTGCTTTATTTGTCCATATTACGAGATCGTAAATTGTATCTCAATTTTGCAGGAGCTGTTTGATCTGGAAACAGTGTATTCTCAGCAGGGGTTGCAATGTTCAAGTTCGCAGATGGCAAATGTTCTTTTGATGCAGAGAGCAAATGCTCAGAGTTAAAAGGAGTAGTTTCAGAAGGGGAGTCAGAGTTCGATGGATCAGTGATTAGTTCTGCATCGCTGAAAGGGATGAACCTGGGGGTTTGTTCAGTTTCAGAGGCACCGATTCCTTTCTTCGCCCAGTTATCATAAGGAAGCGGCAGAGGCACACGCTTGACATGCGTTGTATGGATCCAGTTTTTTCGGCCAGCCACACGAATAGCAGTTCTCGTCGCCAATTACACTTGAAATGGGCCAACGTATCTGGGTTGGAGATTTTTCGTCCGTGCAAAATTTCGGATGACCACTTGATCACCTGGTTTCAGCTGATGACCTGGACTCTCCGGTGGCTTTGGCAATGCATCGAAAACCTGTTGGTGAATAAGACTCAATTTAGCAGTCAAGTTGAAAAGGTAATCAATTAACATTGGGTATTCCAGCTGTTTAAATTCCTTTGGTCTAGGTACCCCCCAAACATTGGCAGGACGGCCAAAAACTATTTCGTACAGACTAAGCCCTACCCTAGAATGCACAGTCGCTCTTGTGGATAACAAAGCCAAAGGTAGTGCATCTGGCCAGGACAAACCCGTGGATGCTTGTATCTTAGCAAGTTTTAGTTTGAGGGTGCCATTGTAACCCTCAACTAAACCAGCTGACTGGGGATGATTCACACTGTGGAACTTCTGTTTTATCCCTTAGCCGGCACACACACTCTGCATAACTTTCCCTACGAATTCACTTCCATTATCTGACCATACAATCCGTGGCATTCCGAATCTGGGGAAGTATTCTTTGAGAAGGATTTTGGCAGTGGACAAGGCAGTATTGTCCTTCAGTGGGTATGCTTCGATCCATCTGGAAAAAGCACAGACTACCACTAGGACGTACTTTAGATTATTGCAACGATCCATGTGAATGAAGTCTAACTGAATCACTTCAAAGGGGCAAGAAGGAGGAGCGAAATGACCAGCGGGTGTGGGGATTCCTTTGCCAGGATTATGCATCAGGCATACCATGCAATTTCTCACCACTCTCTCTGCACATTTACTGATTCCATCATTCTTCCAGACTGGAGCCAACATCTTACAAATCCCTTTAGAACTGATATGCGCTGCTCCATGCGCCATCGTTACTACTGCTAGCACATATGCATCGGGCAACATCCAACGCTGTTGTTCAGACAAATCAATCCAACACCCACTCGAGTCCAATTTACCCGTATACTCTTTCAGTCGCCTCTTTCTGAATCTCTTTCACACTTTCCACTGTATCCTCACACATTCCAGACTCAGAAATCCATCTTGCAGACGTTGCAACATACATTCTACTCATCATTTTCCTAGCTGTCTGTTTAGCGGTCTCATCAGCAAAAGCATTCCCACGACCAACATCATCTGTGATTGCTTTATGAGCACTGCACTTCACAATCGCAACTTCAGTCGGCAAGGTTAAAGATTCCAACAAGTCGTTAACTAGCTGACCATGTTGAATCTTAGTCCCATGGGACGTAATGAAACCTCTCTCTTTCCACAAACGGCCAAAACTATGGGCCACGCCGAACGCGTACTGACTATCTGTGAAAACATTCACTCTCTTTCCCTTAGCTAAAACACACGCTCTCGTTAGTGCAATCAATTCCGCAGCTTGGGCAGAATTCTGACTCACTCTCGCAGTCTCCACAATCGTACTCAAAGTCGTTACTGCGTAAGCAGCAGTCACATCACCATTCTCCAATTTAAAGCAAGACCCATCAACATACAACGTGCCATCTGGATCTGACAATGGAGTGTCTTTTAAATCAATTCGTCCTTTTGTCTCTTCCTCGGTTCTGAAGCAACAGTCATGTGGTTCCGAATCACTCGACTCCTGATTAGTCGGCAACAATGTTGCTGGATTCAATACATTGCATCCT
Organism: Lissotriton vulgaris; assembly: GCF_964263255.1. Taxonomy (NCBI): domain Eukaryota; kingdom Metazoa; phylum Chordata; class Amphibia; order Caudata; family Salamandridae; genus Lissotriton; species Lissotriton vulgaris. The sequence goes on from NC_141694.1 coordinate 1,648,764,826, forward strand.
TTGATCTGAATATGACTCGCTAACAGTGTCAGCTCGTAGCCTGATAATCTAGCACTGGTAAGGTGTTGCGTCTTAGTTCGGTTCATGAGTGTATCCACAGCATGAGGAACCATGACCACTAGCATGTTGTTCATCACCAAACCAGCAGATTGTCGAATGGAAGCTGCAGCTGCCGCTGTAGCTCTCAAACAACTAGGCAACGCTCTAGCTACCGGATCTAATGTTGATGAAAAATACGCACAAGGGCGTTGTTTATCACCAAATCTCTGTGTCAGAACACTCAACGCGCAACCTTCTCTCTCGTGAACATAGAGCGTGAATGGCTTGCTGTAGTCAGGTGTACCCAATACAGGAGCCGAACAAAGTGCATTTCGTAATTCAGAAAAACTCTGCTGACATTCGGCAGACCATGGCACCGGACTCGGAACATTTTTCCCAGTCAAAGCTACCAATGGTTTTGCCAAAAGAGAAAAATTTGGGATCCACTGCCTACAGTACGAGGTAATACCTAAGAAGGCACGTACTTCTCTCTGTGTGCTAGGAACATTCATCTGAGTAATTGCTTTTATTCTCTCTGGGGTCAGCTTTCTTCCCTCCTTTGACAAGAGATGACCTAGGTAGGTCACTTCTTGGCAACAGTATTGCATTTTTGAAGGTGACACTTTGTGATTCAAACTCGACAAATGATGTAATAAGGAAATTGTAGCTGCTTTGCAAGTTTCCTTGTCATCGGCAGCCACTAGAAGATCATCGACATATTGCACTAAAGCAGAACCAGGAGGAAGTACAAAGGAATCTAACTGACTTTTTAATGCCTGGCTGTAAATGGATGGGCTCTCACAATAGCCTTGTGGAGCACGTTTAAACCTGAAGCTTCGACCTCCTAGAGAGAAGCCGAAAATATCTCTGCTTTCTTCGGTTATCAGAATGCTGAAAAAGGCATTCTTCAAGTCGACAACTGAAAACCATGTGGCTGTAGCAGGAATCAACTTTAACAACGCAGTAATGTCTGGTACCACAGGAAACTGCGGAACCACAATTTTATTAACCTCCCTAAGATCGATTACGAACCTATAGACTGGAGGTTTTGAAGGATCAGTACGTTTCAGAATTGGCAATACAGGACTGTTACAGACATTTCCTCTAGTTTCTTCTACTACGCCTTTCTTGATCAAATCTTGCACAATCAATAAAAGCGCACGTTCACCTTCACTAGAGATCTTGTATTGTGGGATTCGTGGAAATTTGACATTCGCTTTCAAAGTGACTACATATGGTGGAATTTCTAAAAGACCTACATCGTTAGGACCAGTCGCCCAAAGAGAATCAGGGAGAGAACGCAGCTCTGGTGGGAGCGTATCCATCGACAAGTACATTGGAGAGATGATTCTTTTACCCAATGTAAGCTGTACTCCTGCCAGAGAACAGTACAATGTTGCGTACAGGCGTTTTAACAAGTCTAAACCAAGCAGATTTTCATTACAACCGGTCGTCAAAATCAAGGGTGCTTTTAATTGACGGGGTCCAACAGAAATAGACAAAGGACCAGATACAGGGTTGTAAACAGGGGCGCCTGAAAAACCTACAGAAACATTTGTTAAGCCAGACAAAGGTGCGCCAGGGAGTTTCGCATGTATGATAGAACTTTTTGCTGCACCAGTATCCAACAGAAACGGTTCGACTACACCTGATGTTGCTACTGCGACATAAGGCCCACTCTGATCTACTGGAACTGATACTACTCCCTCTCTTTGTCCATGGCTGTCCTAGTACTCACTTTGTTGAAATTCCTCATTAACTTCACAGTAGTCTTCAACATGATACTGTTGAGATCTATTTTGTTGGGCAGACTGTCCATTTCGCTGATCAAAATGATTAGAAGGGCGATCATTTGTTTGTGGAGGCATAGCACCTCGTCCTCGACCTCTAGAATTTTGCACATAACCACCACGACCTCTCTGAGCTGCTGCAGCATTATTCTGTGCTAACACTGGACACTCATTCTTATAATGACCTTCCTTCTTGCAGTAAGCACACTGATTCCACTGATATTGCGGTCTTTGTGAATTATAGTCATTCTTCTGATATGACCCTTGCTGTGTATTAGTTTGATTCGTGCGAGGCGGATATGCTTGCTACAAAAGGACTTTAGTTTTTAAATCTTTCATTTTCTTATATGACTTTTCCTTTTCCTCTTTATCCCTATTTTCATTCATAATACTGAGACAGCCCACGCACTTTCAGAATCTTTCAATTTATTACTAAGCTCTGGTAACAGATTGTGCACAAATTTATCAACAAATAATCTCTGTCCTCCTTCCGTGCTCATATCCTGACCACTGTGATCTACGAAAGTCTCTTCAAACCTTGTGAAAAAGTCGGAGACACTTTCGTCTTTCTTTTGCCTGCATGCGGACAACTTGTCCCAGTTAACGCGCAATGCTGGCATCAGAGTCTTCATTAAGTCGATTATTTTACCCGGTAAATCAGCAATTAGAGGTTCGCATTTGGAACCACCTATTTGTTGACCATCCGCTGCAATTATAGCTGCCCAATCACCACCTAGAGCAACTGGATGATTCTCTTTACGAATCTTAGCCCAAATTGGTTGCGGAACTACATTCCCAAATAACATGTCAATGTCCGCTAAATTCATCACACAAGCTTCAACTGTCTGCGCTAACTCTTTGTAGTATCCGGCGGGATTCTTACGTGGATCGGGTAAGGCCTGTTTCACTGCTAACACTTCAGCTCGCTTCCACGGAATGTGTATCCACACTCTCTGGAATTGCGCCGGAGCGGCTACAATACCACGGTTCGCATCAGCTGGCACAGCTTCGCGCCAAATTGGAGGAACCTCCCTCATTGGATATTGGCGATTCTGCTTCGTACTACGTTTCTCTAACTCCCTCGGTGAACGAAGGGATGGATCATTCCTATAACTTAAAATCAGTTCCATCGCTTCCTTTATACTTTGTCCAACTATGATACCTGCAGCAAATTCTTTCTAGTTTTGATTCAGAGTCATCCTCCTCCAATTCCTCACGCAAAAGAGAGCACATTTCATCGAACACATATCGCTGTGTTGGTTCATTCCATTGCATAAATGTATCTAATACATCTCTAGTACTATACCTTCCACTCTTCGAAATCCATCTAAGAGCTGTGGAATCTAATATTCCCCGTTCTTCAGTACTGGGAAGCTGAATACGTCTCTGAACAGAGTCAGAGGCAGGAGTCTTAATTAAAAGTTTTATAGAAGGGAGATAGAATATTAGAGACAGAATCAGTGATTCTCCGTCGAACAGAAAGCGGAGTCATAATGCTAGCAGAAGCCGCAAGAAAAGTAGCAGTTGGAACAGATAAAACAGGAACAGTAGGAGTAGCAGGCAAAGTAGCTTGTGAAACAACAGGTGTGAGTGGTACAGGCACAGGCAAAGAAGCTGGCAACCCTGGAAGAGGGGGTGCCGAAGGAACATTAACATTGACCACAGGAGGTACAGGAGCTTGATTCAGGGGAGCAGGAGCAGGAATACCAGGCTGTCCAGCAGCCGGTAATTGAACATTCGGTAAAGTTGGAGCCATAGCACCCTGTGCATACGGTGGGGGTGACCTTAAAAAGTAAGACAACAAGGGATCCTTTTCGGGGTCCTCTATTATCTTAGCTGTACTCAATGGCAAGGCAGGATAGCACTTGTCTATCGCTAAATTACGCTCTCTATTGGCCACCTCCATTGCTTTCTCAGATTCGTTGAGTTGCAGCTGCTTAGCAGACTGTTCTAAAGTCAATTCTTGATCTTTCTGTTCTTTCTTCAACTTTTTAATTTCTCGCTGTTTAGATTCTTTTCGCCAATAACGGAAAGAATCAAACATTGCCGGCCGGGCTTTCTTCTTAAACAATTTCATTTCCAAATTATCAAGAACTTCGGGTTCAAAGCTACCATGCAGTGGCCAACTAAGGACACCGTCTTTCTCTGTATATCGGATCCACACCTCATTATAAGATATAGGACCCACTCCAAACTTACAATACAAATCATAAAGAGGAGTTCCAATCGGAGGAACCACACATGAGTCCTCCAACCGGGAATCACTGTTGCAACCAAAACATGACAACATACAATTTTTCCGACTTACCATTTTATAATCCGGAACACAGAACAGACAAAACACAAACAAAAGGTGCGCACTTGAACCAAGAACTTAGGCCTACCAAAGCGAACAAATGTATCGATACCCAAACTAAACCAAAAGATTATCTTAACTAGAACAACCAGTGATAATCTTACGAAACCAAACCAAACCATGAACTAAAAAGGATTATCCAAACAGGAGCAACCCTTACGAAGTAACCAACTAGCAACCACTTAATACTTAACGGAGGCACTGAAGACGTCACCAAGGAGAAACCAGTCACGTCTCGCCGTACTAAGGACTGCACCTCGGGTCCAAGACAGGGCGATGGTCAAGGCAACGGACCACTGCAGCCGTCCGAACGGGAACCCTCGTGGAAGAGAACGTCGGGCCACTTTTGCGATATGCCGGGATCGATGAAGTGGGGCGCCTCCCTCAGGAATCTTCACACGAAGCTTCTCGAACTCTTCAGGCTTTTGGACCGGTACCGAATGTCGTCGCCCCACATTGGGCGCCAATTGGAGTTCTGGACTTTTTGGTTCCGTCCAGAGGTGTCAGGGACAACACCCGAAGACCCCGGAGTTCTACCTGTCTCGGTGCACAAATAAACAGAAACACGGGCTTCTCGATGGTGGCGTCAAAGACCAAAGGTTTATTACTGCAGGGACACAGAAGTCACAGAAACTACACACGGGCAGTATCTAGGAGCCTGTTCGATTTGTACAAAGTGGGTTGCTCCTTATATACTAAATTTTAGGCTTTGGGGCAAATTCTTTACATGCTAGTACATTTCTAAACCTTTGTGTCCTAAACAATAAATATTTGGCGTTGCACAGGAATCGTCAACAATATCTGATGTCAAAACATTACGAACAAGTGGTTCCCACTGTTCCATCATAATCCCATGTCAACTTTCCATTCAAGAGCCGGACCGCCTCATCGTAAATTTCGTTACCTCCCCCTAATAAAGGCCCAGAAGGAAAGGAGCAGAGCCAGGTGTAGAAGATAGAAAAACAGGATAAGAGATGTTTGTGAGTCGTAAATGGGCAAGGCTACCAGCTTCGGCCGCCTAATCATGATCAGGCCAACGAACACGAGAACCAGTATAGCTGGACTGGCCTCAGGCAGAGGAGGCAGTTTCTGTCGAGTCATGCAGCCACAGCGTGTTCTGTCCTAAGGTGCACGTGTTACTAGCAAGGTGAATCTCCGGCTAAAGCTTACGTGTCCTTAAGTGGAAGAGGTCACTGCGTGTCCATTGACTATGTGAGGGCAAGAAAAACAAAATGGCTGCCATAATCTAAGATGGATGCCATGGGTAGATCAGAATTGTGTTCATAACAGGAGTGCTCTTGCTCGTAGCATAGCGCAAACACCAGGATATGCTAAATGGATCATTTGCGGTTCACTGATACCAAAATTAAGGGGGTCATTAGGATGGCGGACGGAAGTGCCTCCGCATACCCTGAGTATGCGGAACAGGCCTATTTTCCGTGCGCCCGTCGCGGACACTCCGTCCGCCAAATCAGGATACGAAATACGTGGCAAAATCCGTCCGCGGCGGTAGAACAAGGTCCGCCGCACCACCACACCCAACTACGCGGCGGACGTAACCGTACCAGAGACTCCGCCGTACGGACTGACGACTAGGACCGTCCTCCAAATCAAGATGGCGGAAAACACACATAAAAGCGCGGCGGATAAACAACCTGCCTGAACACGGCGGATGCTCCACAGCGACCATACCCACCACGAGCCGCACGCCGACATGGACCCTGCACTACAGGCTTACCCGATACTCTACGCGATCCAGTACGTCCTCGTCTTGGCCCACCATCGACGACGACGCAGGTAGGCACCTAAGCATTCGCTGTCTGGAGAGGAGTACCGGCAAGGGCGGTGACGTAGGGAGGGGGGAGTGACATGTCCCAAAATGCACAAATGCCTGTGTACGGCAACGCCTCCAAGGGCCGTGACCCAGGTAGGGGAGAGTGACACGTAGCACAACCAGGGCTCAAGTCGGGGTACCACGCGGGTGGACGGCGTCCCCCCACTAATGTAACAGGGAGCATGATAAACATAAACTGCAACTGAGTGGAAGCCACCTTTTGTGTCGTCACTTCCTGTCGTGATTTCAGCGTCACCCCACTTCTTGTTGCAGGACTTGTGTCCTGAGCAGAACCCACCGCCCCCAAGAAAATACCAATCCACACCAGCATCACACACGCAGGAATGACTCTGACAAAGCACGACACATGAATCGCAATTTTATTTACGCAGATTCGGAGCAAAGTCACAGTCTAGGATGGAGCATGGCCATAGTGGACACCAGAGCAGGTACATCAGATGCAGTACATCAGTATCAGAACAGCAACAGGGCAGTGTGGGCACCAGAGCAGGTACATCAGATGCAGTACATCAGTATCAGAACAGCAACAGGGCAGTGTGGGCACCAGAGCAGGTACATCGGATGCAGTACATCAGTATGAGGATATCAACAGGGCAGCAACAGGGCAGTGTGGGCACCAGAGCAGGTACATCAGATGCAGTACATGAGAGGGCACAATGCAGTATCAGAACAGCAACAGGGCAGTGTGGGCACCAGAGCAGGTACATCAGAGGCAGTACATGAGAGGGGCCAAGTGCTCCAACAGTCCATTGCACTGAAAACGTCCATCAGAGGCAGCACATGAGAGGGGCTAAGGGCACCAACAGTCCATTGCACTGAAAACGTCCATCACAGGCAGCACATGAGAGGGCACAATGCAGTATCAGAACAGCAAGAGGGCAGTGTGGGCACCAGAGCAGGTACATCAGATGCAGTACATCAGTATGAGGATAGCAACAGGGCAGCAACAGGGCAGTGTGGGCACCAGAGCAGGTACATCAGATGCAGTACATCAGTATCAGAACAGCAACAGGGCAGTGTGGGCACCAGAGCAGGTACATCAGATGCAGTACATGAGAGGGCACAATGCAGTATCAGAACAGCAACAGGGCAGTGTGGGCACCAGAGCAGGTACATCAGAGGCAGTACATGAGAGGGGCCAAGTGCTCCAACAGTCCATTGCACTGAAAACGTCCATCAGAGGCAGCACATGAGAGGGGCTAAGGGCACCAACAGTCCATTGCACTGAAAACGTCCATCACAGGCAGCACATGAGAGGGCACAATGCAGTATCAGAACAGCAAGAGGGCAGTGTGGGCACCAGAGCAGGTACATCAGATGCAGTACATCAGTATGAGGATAGCAACAGGGCAGCAACAGGGCAGTGTGGGCACCAGAGCAGGTACATCAGATGCAGTACATCAGTATCAGAACAGCAACAGGGCAGTGTGGGCACCAGAGCAGGTACATCGGATGCAGTACATCAGTATGAGGATATCAACAGGGCAGCAACAGGGCAGTGTGGGCACCAGAGCAGGTACATCAGATGCAGTACATGAGAGGGCACAATGCAGTATCAGAACAGCAACAGGGCAGTGTGGGCACCAGAGCAGGTACATCAGATGCAGTACATCAGTATCAAAACAGCAACAGGGCAGTGTGGGCACCAGAGCAGGTACATCAGAGGCAGTACATGAGAGGGGCCAAGTGCTCCAACAGTCCATTGCACTGAAAACGTCCATCAGAGGCAGCACATGAGAGGGGCTAAGGGCACCAACAGTCCATTGCACTGAAAACGTCCATCACAGGCAGCACATGAGAGGGCACAATGCAGTATCAGAACAGCAAGAGGGCAGTGTGGGCACCAGAGCAGGTACATCAGATGCAGTACATCAGTATGAGGATAGCAACAGGGCAGCAACAGGGCAGTGTGGGCACCAGAGCAGGTACATCAGATGCAGTACATCAGTATCAGAACAGCAACAGGGCAGTGTGGGCACCAGAGCAGGTACATCAGATGCAGTACATGAGAGGGCACAATGCAGTATCAGAACAGCAACAGGGCAGTGTGGGCACCAGAGCAGGTACATCAGAGGCAGTACATGAGAGGGGCCAAGTGCTCCAACAGTCCATTGCACTGAAAACGTCCATCAGAGGCAGCACATGAGAGGGGCTAAGGGCACCAACAGTCCATTGCACTGAAAACGTCCATCACAGGCAGCACATGAGAGGGCACAATGCAGTATCAGAACAGCAAGAGGGCAGTGTGGGCACCAGAGCAGGTACATCAGATGCAGTACATCAGTATGAGGATAGCAACAGGGCAGCAACAGGGCAGTGTGGGCACCAGAGCAGGTACATCAGATGCAGTACATCAGTATCAGAACAGCAACAGGGCAGTGTGGGCACCAGAGCAGGTACATCAGATGCAGTACATCAGTATGAGGATAGCAACAGGGCAGCAACAGGGCAGTGTGGGCACCAGAGCAGGTACATCAGATGCAGTACATCAGTATCAGAACAGCAACAGGGCAGTGTGGGCACCAGAGCAGGTACATCAGATGCAGTACATCAGTATGAGGATAGCAACAGGGCAGCAACAGGGCAGTGTGGGCACCAGAGCAGGTACATCAGAGGGCACAGTACAGCAACTTACAGCACACTATCAGGTGGATTGCGTGAAGTACCCGCATCGGACACACTGGCAGCACCAGAAACCGGAGTGTGACACACAGCCACAGATGTAGTGACTGACACGTGAGCCACAGACCCAGATACACTGCCAGCACCTGATACAGGAGTGTGACACACCGACACAGCCCGAGTTACTGACACATGGCCCATAGACCCAGATACACTCCCAGCACCTGATACAGGAGTGTGACACACCGACACAGACCGAGTGACTGACACGTGAGCCACAGACCCAGATACACTGCCAGCACCTGATAGAGGAGTGTGACACACAGACACAGCCCGAGTGACTGACACATGGCCCATGGACCCAGATACACTGGCAGCACCTGATACAGGATATGTCTCGACGGATACCCTGCCACTAACAGACACATGCGAGTCAACTGCACCAGCGCCACTGTGACCACTGAAATGATGAGCCACAGGGCTGTATGGTCCAGGAGGCAGGGTGGCTCTGGGAGCGGGGGATAGTTGCAATTGGCCGATATCGGATTGGGCATGTGTCAATGCTGTGTGTCTACGCTTCTTTTGGACATGTGCCTGCACCCTGGACAGGACAGGACTCACAAGTCGACCGGACTGAGAAGCAATTTCACCCACCATGGGAGGTGCATGTGCTGGGGGGGGAATGGTCTCTGGGGATGTGCTGGAGCCTGCTTGTCGTTTGCTGTGTGGGTGCCTTGTGGCCTCTGCAACATGTGTCATGGGGGATGCCACGACAGGGTCCACCTGCATCCGTCCCTGACGGGCCATGATGGGAGTGGATGTAAGGGGTGACTCCACTGCTGAGTCTTCTGTATTCCGTTTGCCAGAAAACAGCTGTCTCAGAGCAACTATGGGTGATGTATGCCTGTCCCTGACAGCGCCACTGTTCATGGGCGAGTCCTTGGGCCTTGGATGTTCCATTTCCGTAGGAGTACTGTACTCTGCGGACTTGCCCTGTTCCCTGGATGGTGCCCTCTTCCAGGCAGCAGACTTGTCGTCTGTGGTGTACATATCAGCTGGACACCCCTTCTGCCCGTGTGTGTCCCTGCCCCTGGGACTGTCCGTGCTCCTCTTAGGTGCGTTTGTCTTGTGACTATTCTTGTCCCTGCCCTTGGTGAGGTAATATAAATTTTATGGTCATGTTTTGTTCCCTAGCGCGTACCCCACCGACTCCATGTACGAGTTAAAAGTGCATGTAACTTCCCTCCTGTGCCAGCTATGAAGACGCAAATACATTTGCGTCCAACGTTAACTTGTCCTCTTTCAGACCCACCATGAATGGGTTCGATGGTCCGTTCCTAAGTATGCTATGCCAACGTCTTTTTGAAGTGTATTCCTACGTTTTTCAGCCTGGCTGAAAGTAGGCCCTGAATCTCTGCCACCGAGCCTCTTTTCTGGCTTCTGACTGCGAGGGCCCCTGCCCAAGCAGCCCCCGTACCCGTGAACTATGACTTACTTCTAGCGCGGCCCTCCGTGCTCAGCTCAGCCTGCTGCCTGCCAAGATTGACTATAACCTTCGAGTTATCTGTTTTCCTCCCCGAAGATACATTCCAGCCTGCTAGTTTCAGTAAACATCCTTCCTCAGCTACAGGGCTAAAGGGCCGACCTGTCTTTATGCAAGTAATTCATAGCCTCTGTTGCCATGCTTCCATGGAAGGCCCCATGCCCCCACGCTTCTCATACAGACACTCAGGCGCTTATACACGCACTCACAGCAAGTATAGAATAGCTTCTGCTCTAGAGACCTTTCTGCCCAGATAGCTTAGTTCCTAAACATCAGATATCAGATATGATAGAAGCACAAGTTGATCTGACATGCCAGACTTCTGTCTCTTTCCGTCAGTGTAAATGTCAAGTCCCCTGCACCCCGTCTATCACACGTCATGCAGCTGCGCGCGCATCCAAGCTTCCGATTTCTGCTGACATTGCAACATTCTGTTAGCACCACCCCTTGGTGCCACCCATTTGCGTCACCTATCAGTGACGTTTCTAGCACACACGCCTAGTTTACGCCTCTTGATGATGTACTAGTACCACGTGTATACTGTTATCTTGTTTTCTCTCAGCTGTTACGCCTCTTACATTGAACATTATGATGTAAATCAAGTATATAAGCTATGTATTGTCAATAAACGTGAGCGCGCTCATCTATCCCTTCTGACACCCTGTGTGGTGGTCAGAACATGATATCCTGATTCCTTTATGAGGAATAAAACCCTTAGAAACTCTTACACCACGGACTCTGTTTTCCTTCATTCTGATTGAGTTATTATTAATTAAGTACTTACCTGCATAGAAATTAAGAGAGTAAATTAATTATTTACGTCATTTTGGCGCCCGAATAGGGACCCCTCCCCCACCTCACGCGCCGGAAGGTGCGTTGCAATCCGTGTCCCCTGCCATCAGTTAGACGGACTACACGTGTACTGGCAGGACTTCCTGCATCCCCCTCTGACACACGGAGGTGACGAAGACTGCAATCAGTGCCCAGACGAGGCGGTGAGGAGTGCGGAGGATCCCGACCAGAGCCCAGCCGAAAGAAGCAAGGTCCGAGGTGTGAAGAGGCCCACCAGGTTTCCGAAGTTTTCCGAAGTTTTCCGAAGTTTTCCGAAGTTTTCCGAAGTTCCGAGCCGAGTCCAGTCGAGTTTTCCGAGGCCTTCTGTTTTCCGTGCTTCCCGGTGAGTACCATTGCTGGGTCGTATCTAGACGGGTTTGGGTACGCAAGTCCGGTCTGCACTGTTTTTAGGCAGTGTATCTGTACTGTTTAGCAGTATATAAAGTATTCCGAATTTCTGCACTGTTACAGCAGTGTATCTGTATCGTTGAGCGGTACATTCAGAGTAGGGGGAAGTTAGCTATGTCTTTAAATGTTTCATGTGATTAATGTCGTGGTATGAATGTGATTGTTTTTGTGCATTATTGTGTTTTCTTGTATAAATAGTTACAGTCGACATTAAGTATCAAGGATCAAGCATTTCAGTATCAAGTAGGCACAATGCCGTTTTTCAACAAGTTAAGGCAGATAGGGACTAGGAAAGGGATATTAGAGGAAGAGATTCCAATCCCCCCTAGGGACACTCCAGGTAATTTTATGTACAATAAACATGGCATAGACGCCATTCTGTATCTAGAGTTATGGACCGATTATACCAAGCACCTAGAGGAAAGATACCGATGGCCAGTTAACGGAACATGGGATGCCGAGTGCATCATAAAGGTAGAAGAAATATTACGGAAAAAGAAAGCTAGACAGTCTCAGAAAGACGCCATAGAATTTTGGCGTAAGGAATCACGTAAGCGTGCTGAAAGAGCACTCCGTAGAGAAGACAGACTTCAAGAATCAGAAAAGGCCCAAGAAAACGTATTAGTTACTGAGGGAATTCGAGTAAAACTAGAACAAATAGATCGCACCCAAACTAGCCAAGTAAATAACATGTATCTTCTGGCCGAAGGTACCCCTGACGCCATCTCAGAAATACCGAAAAATTTGCCGTCGCCATTGGTTCCAACTAAAGTAATGCACAAGACTACTAAAGACATATTCCTAAATTCCTATCTAGATGATGTAGCACCAGCTTACACCAATCTGCCTGTTCGCGCCCTGCCTGCAGACAGGGACGGGGGTGGTACTCCACCCCCAGGTCACGTTCCGCCGGTACCGCAACAGACTTCTCCTGTTCCGCCAGCCCCGCCACTTCCCCTACTCAAAACTGACCTACCGAAACCACGTTTGCCTGATCCACCTAAACGACAAGTTCACGTTCAGATACAGACTCCGCGGAGAGATAATGCCCAAGCATCCGCCTCAGGAGGTACGACAGCGGGTCTACAGACCCCGCCCCCGACACACAGATTGCATTTAAAAGACATACCGAATCCTTTCCAGTCTCCCCACTACACATCCCGGCTTGAGGCATTGAAAGGTAGGATGTCATTCTGCAGATATGATCCAGTACCCGGAACAGACGATCTAATGGTATTAGCATCACTGCGCTTAAGATCTGCCACCGACAGCTTGTTATGCTGTGTGGGAATGCAGGAAGCCCTCGACAGACTATACAAATTCATACAGACAGGGAAAGACCCCGACAGTGTCCAAGCTGCCATGTATAAACAGAAAGTAGACATTCAAAAACAGATATTACGATTCTTCATTAATTGTGTAATAAGAGAACGAGACAGGCCTGGAACAGATCAGAGTGAATTAGACGTATTGAACAAGTGGGGCCAAAATATAGCCGAAGCAAAACATGACAAGGGGACTTGCATAGCCGCTATGTCCCAGAAAATTAGAAAGGCAGTATTAACTGCGCATCAAGAAGCAACTGATAAAACTTCCTCCGAGGAAGAAAATGAAGATGAGACATCAGGAAAGTCTACAGACATTATAGCATATGTAGGTAGGGGAAACTACCTTAGGAAAGGTGTCCGTCCGGAGAGCAAGAGAGTTTTCTTCTCTGCCTTAACGAATCCGAATTCTGCGGAGCATCAGTTCCAGGAAACTGATAAACGGCTTCGAGATCGAGTTGGGTACCATGTACTCAATTCTATGGATGAACAAGAACTAGCCCGATCAGCTGTATCATGGGCCGAGAATGCCGACATATATAATGATGATACCGTAGCACAGACATTTTTGAACCTCTCCCCCGACGAACAGAAATTAGCAGGTGTATACATGATTCAGCACCTTCTCATCAAATACAGAAAACATTATTCCGATCCAGGTCCCTTACACGAGACACTGGAAGCACTACTGATGGATAGATGGAGAGGCTTAAGTACCAAATTAGTTCAAATAATTCTAGAACAACGGCGCAGATATGATACCTTTGTAAGCTCTGAACATGTTCCCGCCCCACCTCCAGAGAGGAAAATGTACCATATGCAGTGCGGGGGTGGTATTGAAAGTCAGAACCCCTTACGAGAAGTACACCCTGTTATGGGTGAGGACAAGGTTTTGAGACGCGTGTATGTACACACGCCTCTGACTAAATTAGAACTGTTAGAAATGAAGAAATTAGTCCCGTGTCATGATAAAGACCCTGCAGGTTTTCATAGAGAGCTCAAAGATATGTTACTGATGGGAGACTACACGTATGATGATATCATGAAAATGTTGAAAGTATTACTGCCTACGGGGATATTCGAGAAACTGAAAGAAAAGGAATGGGAGGTGGGAGACACAAAGATTGCCTGGGCAGAAATAGAAGACGAAGAGAAAAAACGGATTCCAGGGTTAGGCCTTGGGGACAAAACTAAAGCATTACCAGGTTTGATAGTACAGGTCCTGCCCAGATTATTGACAACTAGAAAAGAAGATTGGGACGCAATCTCGTCCTGTAAACAGAAACAAGATGAAGATACTAGTGACTTTTATTCAAGATTCGAGAAATGTTTTATTATCAATAGTGGCCTCCAGCCAAGTAGCGAGTCGTACCCACATCTTTTTGTATCAAAGTTAGTCGAGAATTCCCTACCGTTAGTTAAAAATAGAGTGTATAAAGTCGAGAGTACATGGCAAGCAAATACGCCATCCCAGATGTTACAAATGTTACAATATCACCAGAACAGAATTAGGGAAGAACAAGATCAGGAACAGAAACGTATGAAAGACACGAAAATGAAAATGTTAGTAGCTCAGACGGTCCCATCCGACAGTCACAGAAAAGGTACGACCCAGACAAGTCACACTGCAGCTCCTGTTAAAGGGACATGCAATTATTGCAAGCAGCCAGGTCACTACGTACACGAATGTGCAGTTCTGAAACATAACATAGCGACAGGTAAAACTAAAGAAAGACCGCATCCGCCTAGACAAGACCATAACCAGCATCAGTCTACACAGAATACACAGCCTATGCATGCATCTGCACAGACAGCACAGACCGTAGCAGTACCACAGCCACAGCCCATTGCTGCAACTCAGCAAGTCTCACAACAGATGTACCAGTATGCCCAGTCTGCTTACCCCGAATATTCCCGATATACATGAAACAGCCTAGAGAGGGAAGGTGGCTTGCCTCTTATCGAGATTCCTGTAGATCAAGAAGGTCCTTATGTACACAGTCAAGTATTGGGGAAAGATAGAAAGTTTTTAATTGACACAGGGGCAAGTCGCACTACAATAAGTCATGACGAAGTTCCAGGGGCACCCCTCTCAGGCTCACAAAATGTTTCCCTTGGTTTTTCAGGACAGCCTATTGTAAATGAAGTATCAGAACCAGTTCCCCTGGCTGTGGGTCCATTATCACGCGTTACAGACCTGTTACTAACAAAATCATGTCCGGAAAATCTGTTAGGAATTAAAACACTGAAGGCTCTAGGAGCTATAATATGCTGCTCCCCGGAGGGAGTTAGACTCTTTCTGCGGGATTTCAAGGGTCATTACGTCCTTCGTGAATTTGACGTCAGATTGAAAAATGTACCTGATTACTTGTGGGCAAAAGGCCCAACTGATGTAGGATGTATGCACATTACACCATACCGCGTTACACTCAAGGCAGGTGTTGTATTACCCAGAATCAGACAATACAAGTTACCACCCGATGCTGTAGTGGCTTTACTGAAAATCATTGAAGAGCTCATTGCCCAAGGAGTGGTCGTCGAGACCGACTCCAATATCTGTAATTCATCCATCATTCCGATTCTTAAACGTACTGATCCCAATGCCCCGCCAGTATATCGGCTGGTGATTGATCTTCGAGAATTGAATAAATGCATTATCCCACAGTATCCTGTGGTCCCCGATATATCATCTCTCTTGACTGCTATTGATTCAGAAGCAACGTTCTTTACTGTAATTGATCTCAAGAACGCCTTCTTCAGCGTGCCTATTGATCCAGAGAGCCAATATCTCTTCGGATTCTGTTTAAATGGACGCAGTTTCAAATTTTCGCGCGCACCTCAAGGATTCACAGAAAGCCCCAGCATCTATAGTCAAGCACTGAAAAGACAACTAGATTGTATTCAAATGCCAGTTAACACCGCTTTACTACAATACGTCGATGATCTGCTGATCACCGCACGAAGTGAGCCCGAATGTGAAAAAGCATCACTGACAGTTTTACATTTCCTGGCCGACAAGGGACACAAGGTGTCTCCTTCGAAGCTACAATTCTGTGTTCAGCAAGTTGTGTACTTGGGTCACTTGCTGTCCAAAGTGGGGAGACAGCTCACTCCCGATCGCATTCAGTTAATTGTGAACATGCCGCAACCCAAGACACAAAAGGAAGTGCGGGCCTTCATAGGCCTCACCTCGTACTGCAGACAATGGATTCCCCAGTATGCATTTCTAGCTAAACCACTCATCCAGTTAACGACACAGGAGGCAGCGACTTCGACTGTCCTCCCTTGGACTCAGGAACATACACAAGCTTTTGAAGAATTAAAGAAAGTTTTATGCCAAGCACCAGTTTTAGCGACACCATGTTACAGCAAACCGTTTACACTTTTTGTTACAGAACGTGATGGCACAGCGTTGTCTGTCCTCACTCAAGATCAAGCAGGTTCACATAAGCCTTGTGCTTATTTTTCTAGTACATTGGATTCAGTAGCTCAAGCACTCCCTGCGTGCTTAAAGTCAGTAGCAGCAACAGCGTTAGCAATAAGACAAAGTGATTCAATTGTTTTAGGTCATCAGTTAACAGTCCAAGTACCACATTCTGTGGAGGTTTTGTTAAACAGAACCCAGACTCAACACTTAACTATAGCACGACTGACAGGTTATGAATTAACACTATTCCAGCCACACATAGAAATCAGACGTTGCAGCATCCTGAACCCAGCAACACTGTTACCTACAGTTATGACAGATCCAGCTCCGCATGATTGTATAGAAATAATTAATGCAGTAACTAAGCCTAGACGAGACTTAACAGATGTCCCATTGACAAATCCAGACCTGACACTTTATGTGGATGGTTCATGCATGAGAACAAGTACAGGAGAATTAGTGGCCGCGTACGCCGTGACCACTGAAACTGAAATTAAAGAAACACATCGTATTGACACACTGTCTGCTCAAGCAGCAGAGCTCATCGCTCTGACCCGAGCTTGCATTTTAGCCAAGAACAGAAATGTTAACATATACACAGATTCCCGCTATGCCTTCGGAGTTGTACACGACTTCGGAGTCCTCTGGCAAGAACGAGGTTTTCTGACTTCTCATGGGGCCAAGATACAACATGGCCTCCTCATTCAAGCACTGTTAGAAGCAATACATTTGCCCTCGGGCATATCAGTCATGAAGTGTAAGGCACATACTAAAGTCACAGATTCTGTTTCCCAGGGTAACGACCTGGCAGACCAGACAGCAAAACATACAGCATTGACTCACACCCAGACTACTGATGTGACAAAGACAATAGTACCGACACAGTGTATGGCAGTTAGAGATCCCGCCCTAGATGTAATTGATATCCAGACACATGCTACTCCAGAGGAGATAAAGAAATGGACTGAACTAGGAGGGATTCAGACAGATCAAGGTTGGATAACGAAGGAAAAATCTAAATGGTTTCTCCCTGACTCGATGGTTCAAGTCATGATAAATACAGCACATAGTCCTGCCCATCTTGGAGAGAAAGCCATGTTAGACAGTTTACAGAATCTCTGGTACAACAAACACTTACGAGCGGCAGCAAAACAGAAAGTGCGTACTTGCATGATCTGTTGTCAGTTCAATCCAGGTAAAAGCGTCCCTGTTGAGCAAGGTGGATTCCATCCTCCCGATCACCCTTTTGAAGTCCTCCAGATGGATTATATCCAGATGAATAGCTGTAGAGGATTTAAGTATGTCCTTGTAATTGTTTGTGCTCTGTCCCGTTGGACCGAAGCATACCCAGTCCCAGACTACACTGCTCCGACCACTGCCAGACAGTTGGTTCGTGAATTCTTCCCACGGTACGGTTTGCCCCGTGTCGTGTATTCAGATAACGGACAGCCGTTCTCGTCCGAGTTGATGAGACAAGTTTCCCTCTTGCTAGGATATCAGTGGAGGTTCCACTGTGTCCGACATCCCGAAGCAGCTGGCCTTGTAGAAAGGCATAATCAGACACTAAAAATCCGTCTTGCCAAGATCTGTCAGGAAAAAGGGGTCGACTGGATAGTCGCCCTGCCCGTGGCACTATTCTACATGAGAATGGTCGCCCACTCAAGATCAGGGCTATCCCCGTACGAAGTGGTCTTTGGCAGACCACCGAATATGTGGGGGACGCCCGTTCCGAAAAAGATCACTGATGTTGATTGTAACATGTTGACAGATTACCTTGCCTCCTTGATGTCTGCACTCCAATCATGTCGTTCACAGGTTGCCGCAGCGTTCCCTGACAATACCGATGTAAAGGCGCATGAGGTCCGTCCAGGGGACCTGGTTCTCGTCCGGAATTTCGACCGGAAAAGTCCGCTGGAGCCCCGCTGGAAGTCTCCAAAGACCGTTCTGCTTACCACCAGGACCGCTGTGAAAATCGAGGGGAGAAAGGGGTGGGTCCACACGAGTCACATCAAACTATGCAATGAACTAAAGAACGGACTGAAACAGGACTCTGACTCGTCCACCCCCACCAAAGACTGTGTTGAAGCACAAGACGTTACCGTTCCTAAAAGAGAAAAGACTCCCCAAGAACTCTACCGAATGAAACTCCGATCTAGCAAGTCAGACAGTTTAATTGTTTAAGTCCTCCCCTAGGTGAATCGGTTAAATAGTTTCTGACATGTATCCCCTAGATCGAGATAGAGAGAGAGAGAGAAAAGAAATGAAACGTA
Organism: Lissotriton vulgaris; assembly: GCF_964263255.1. Taxonomy (NCBI): domain Eukaryota; kingdom Metazoa; phylum Chordata; class Amphibia; order Caudata; family Salamandridae; genus Lissotriton; species Lissotriton vulgaris. Next base: position 1,648,783,292 of record NC_141694.1, read on the forward strand.
CATACTGTAAATCACTGCGTAGTCACTGTATAGTGACGTTGTTAATAATGTTTTTTCTAAGTATTCTAATTGTTATTGCCAGCATTCTGCTACCTATATACTGGCCTATTTTCAGGCATGAACAATCTGCTTACAATGTCTCTGCTGAACACACTTTTAGTGAACTTCCTGCACATGAACTCTCTTACAGACTTGCGCTGCGCAACAATACATTCATTAGTATGTTACACCATTCCCATCAGACAAACAATGCTACCGACTGTTGGATATGTGGCCGACTCCCTCCCTACCAGAATTACAAGGGAGCTCTGCCCCTCTTTCCGTACCCATTCACTCACAATGGCTCCTGTGGAGCATGGTTTAAAATAATTAATTCCTTAGATCCTGATACTGCTGTTTTCGATGGGGGCTGGGTTTGGGGAAACTTGAACTTAGTCCTGCTCAACGTCTGTTACCCTGATAAAGAGGGACTTCCCACTCGAATAGGAACTGATCTAGAAAATGAAGTATATGGATTAGGTAATTACACAATTAGCCTTATGATCCTTACTGTTGAATCTGAAGCTGCTCCAGTTTTGCCCCATATGTTAGTATTACCAGTCACAGGTGAATTATGTGTTAGCAAGAAAGGTTCAGTACACGTAGGTCATAGTAAATGCACTACTGTGGTCGAGTTCAGTGACCATGGTAAATCGTCCTTTAAAGCTACCAGTCATTCTTACTTTGTTTGTGGTCATACCGCATACATTAGCCTACCTCCAGATTGGGATGGTACCTGTTACATTGCATTCCTTCTGCCACCTGTTTTTCTAGCTCCCCCTGATTACCATAGAAATACGAATCTAGCACCGAATAGACTCAAAAGAGATATTCCCCTTGTCGACTACACAGAAACGGCATGGGAACAGTACACTGATTTCAATAAAGGATTCTTTTTCTTCCTAGGACCTGTCCAAAACAGTAAATTAATACGCAGATTAACGAGAACACTTGAAGCAGTAGTGAACGAAACTGCCTCCGCTCTAGGTAACTTAACAGAGGAGCAGTCTGCTATACGGACTGTTGTCCTTCAAAATCGTCTTGTGATTGACGTCATCTTGGCAGATAGAGGTGGAGCCTGTAAGGTCATCGGGTCAAGTTGCTGTGTTTTCATTCCACAAAACGCACCATCTGTCTATCAAGCTATCACCCGTTTACATAAAATTGCAAATCAGATACATCAGAATCCAGGCACCTGGACTTGGTCCGGTTGGTTCTGGACTACGTTAACAGCTTGGGGATGGAAGATCTTATCATTCCTAGGCATTGGCCTTGTTATAGTATTCAGTTGCTGCCTGTGCCTGCAGTGTGGGCCAGCGATATGTGGACTGTGTGCCACATCCTGCATTGAGCATTCCAGTTGCCTCTCAAACAGTCAAAGAAAGAAAGACGAACATATAATGTTACAAGAACAAACCGATCGATTTATGAGGATCGATATATCATGAAGGGTCCGTAGGGAACAAGGAGGGAATGAGGTAATATAAATTTTATGGTCATGTTTTGTTCCCTAGCGCGTACCCCACCGACTCCATGTACGAGTTAAAAGTGCATGTAACTTCCCTCCTGTGCCAGCTATGAAGACGCAAATACATTTGCGTCCAACGTTAACTTGTCCTCTTTCAGACCCACCATGAATGGGTTCGATGGTCCGTTCCTAAGTATGCTATGCCAACGTCTTTTTGAAGTGTATTCCTACGTTTTTCAGCCTGGCTGAAAGTAGGCCCTGAATCTCTGCCACCGAGCCTCTTTTCTGGCTTCTGACTGCGAGGGCCCCTGCCCAAGCAGCCCCCGTACCCGTGAACTATGACTTACTTCTAGCGCGGCCCTCCGTGCTCAGCTCAGCCTGCTGCCTGCCAAGATTGACTATAACCTTCGAGTTATCTGTTTTCCTCCCCGAAGATACATTCCAGCCTGCTAGTTTCAGTAAACATCCTTCCTCAGCTACAGGGCTAAAGGGCCGACCTGTCTTTATGCAAGTAATTCATAGCCTCTGTTGCCATGCTTCCATGGAAGGCCCCATGCCCCCACGCTTCTCATACAGACACTCAGGCGCTTATACACGCACTCACAGCAAGTATAGAATAGCTTCTGCTCTAGAGACCTTTCTGCCCAGATAGCTTAGTTCCTAAACATCAGATATCAGATATGATAGAAGCACAAGTTGATCTGACATGCCAGACTTCTGTCTCTTTCCGTCAGTGTAAATGTCAAGTCCCCTGCACCCCGTCTATCACACGTCATGCAGCTGCGCGCGCATCCAAGCTTCCGATTTCTGCTGACATTGCAACATTCTGTTAGCACCACCCCTTGGTGCCACCCATTTGCGTCACCTATCAGTGACGTTTCTAGCACACACGCCTAGTTTACGCCTCTTGATGATGTACTAGTACCACGTGTATACTGTTATCTTGTTTTCTCTCAGCTGTTACGCCTCTTACATTGAACATTATGATGTAAATCAAGTATATAAGCTATGTATTGTCAATAAACGTGAGCGCGCTCATCTATCCCTTCTGACACCCTGTGTGGTGGTCAGAACATGATATCCTGATTCCTTTATGAGGAATAAAACCCTTAGAAACTCTTACACCACGGACTCTGTTTTCCTTCATTCTGATTGAGTTATTATTAATTAAGTACTTACCTGCATAGAAATTAAGAGAGTAAATTAACTGCTGAGTCTTCTGTATTCCGTTTGCCAGAAAACAGCTGTCTCAGAGCAACTATGGGTGATGTATGCCTGTCCCTGACAGCGCCACTGTTCATGGGCGAGTCCTTGGGCCTTGGATGTTCCATTTCCGTAGGAGTACTGTACTCTGCGGACTTGCCCTGTTCCCTGGATGGTGCCCTCTTCCAGGCAGCAGACTTGTCGTCTGTGGTGTACATATCAGCTGGACACCCCTTCTGCCCGTGTGTGTCCCTGCCCCTGGGACTGTCCGTGCTCCTCTTAGGTGCGTTTGTCTTGTGACTATTCTTGTCCCTGCCCTTGGGAGTGGCTCCTTCCTTCGTAGTCTCCCTGGCCTTGGGAGTGGCACCTTCCTCCGTAGTCTCCCTGCCCTTGGGAGTGCCTACATCCTTCCTGCTTTCCCTGCCCTTGGGAGTGGCAGCTTCCTTCGTAGTCTCCCTGCCCTTGGGAGTGCCTACATCCTTCCTGCTGTCCCTGCCCTTGGGAGTGGCACCTTCCTTCCTAGTGTCCCTGCCCTTGGGAGTGGCAGCTTCCTTCGTAGTCTCCCTGCCCTTGGGAGTGCCTACATCCTTCCTGCTGTCCCTGCCCTTGGGAGTGGCACCTTCCTTCCTAGTGTCCCTGCCCTTGGGAGTGGCAGCTTCCTTCGTAGTCTCCCTGCCCTTGGGAGTGCCTACATCCTTCCTGCTGTCCCTGCCCTTGGGAGTGGCACCTTCCTTCCTAGTGTCCCTGCCCTTGGGAGTGCCTACATCCTTCCTGCTGTCCCTGCCCTTGGGAGTGGCACCTCCCTTCCTAGTGTCCCTGGCACTGGGAGTATGCGAGCCCTCAAGAGATGTATTCGTCTTCTCACTGTCCTCGTACAGGGTAGTGTCAATGGAAGCGGGAGTGAGTCTTGGCCTGGTAGTACCTTGTGTGTGGGATGGCTGTGCAGCATGTGTAGCCATTACACCAAACCCCTCTTTTGCCTCACGTGTGTGTACTCCACTATATCTGACGTTGTCCTTGTGAACAGAGTTACCTGACCTAGGGGATGGGGTCTGAGGCCTACGTGCCTTGACGTGCTGGCTGACGCTGCTTCTAGTGCAATAACCTGTATTAGAGTCCAGATCAGAAAATTCACTCCCCCCTGACACATCCAGAGTTGTAGATGGTGGAACAGAAGTACCACCCAGTCCATGCGACTGTGCAATGGCAGACGACACACTGTTAGACAATGACTGCAGTGTCCTGTGTACACCAGCCAGATCACCATGCATACCTTCCATGAATGCCACCACCTGCCCCAACTTTCTATCGTGGTCTTGGAATGCATTAATCATATTGGTCTGGCCCACACACAGCTGTCGCAGCAGATCAACAGCCTCTGCACAGAGAGAATTTTGGGTCACCGAGGCTGGGGCAGCGGTGCCGACACGGAACGCCACTCTGCTCCCCCTACTCCTGCATGCACGAACAGTACATGGTGCAGTTGCCGGCAGGGTGGGCCCTGTGTGCTGTGTCCCGACCGAAGGTGTTGGTTGCCCACTCCCAGTCTGTGACAACAGTGCTGACTCACCAACACTGTCGGAAGATGATGACGATGTTGTCTCCACATGCGAGTCCTCCGGGACGGTCCTGTCCCCCTCTCCGCCGCTGCCCCCTTCGGTGTCAGTCTGCGTGTGCGCGACGTCTGATCCGGATGCATTGCCTTCTGTAATCTCCGCCGTCTGTGGCTGAGTGCCCTCTGCCAAAGCTGAAAAGCATAGGAAATGGGTGTAAGTAATGGGCACACACACGTACAGTACTGCTGCGGAATCCCTTAAGCCACTGATGACACTGTCCATCGATCCCCCAACCTGCACACAGCCCACCCCAAGCAGTCATCCTCACAGGAATTCTGTGGCGTTGGCCGTAATACATGTACAGCATGCACACTGGGCATGAGGAACTACATCAGCACACAAGTGTTGCCAAGGGGTGACGGAGCACTACAGCATGTGCATGACAACTGAACAGCTTAGCAGGTGACGTCTCAACATTCCGCATGTGCAAGTGAAAAGTTAACTGTGGCAATGTCACCAACATGCCATTGGCAATAGACTCACGATAGACGGAAGACCCTGATGTGTGTGGGCAACCATACATGCATTGCACTCACAAGCAACATACACTGACAGTACGCTTACCGCCACGTTGCTGTTCATCCACACGCAACCGCTCGGACAGGTCAGGATGCGTCACAGCTATGATACGGTGCATGAGAGGGGTCATTGAGCGTCGGGCCAGACGTGCCGTCCGTGGAATCAGCCCTAGTGTCACTTCCGCTACATTCTTGCTCAGTCTGGAAATGTCGTCCCAGCGTTTGTGGCAGTGTGTATGTCGTCTATTGGACACCCCCGCTGCTCGTACTTCACGTGCAATGCTCCTCCACACGTCCTTGCGAAGGTGCAGCTTTACCTACCATGATGGGAGACAAAAGGGTGGAAGTCAGGGGACAGTTGGCCAGTCACACAGATAGGAGCAACACATTACTCTCAGCAGCCATGCACATATCGATACTTTAGTTGTTCTCACATCACACCGCCAACTTTCCCAGAGACCAGGTGCCATATCACACCTCATGCACCACAACTCATCCCCCACGACACTTACCGCCTGTCCGGGTGCGCCGTACAGGCGTCCGTAGTTGCGTAGCACAGCGTCCACCAGGACATCCAGCTCCGCGGCGGTGAAGGGACGAGACCGGACCTCTTTGACTCCCGACATGGCAAGGTCACGGAGTATGGCACTAGAGCGGCAGTCGGTGGTCAGCTCCGCAGCAGCAGGTGGAGGTGATGGTCACAGGCAGCAGTCGGTGGTCAGCTCCCCAGCAGCAGGTGGAGGTGATGGTCACAGGCAGCAGTCGGTGGTCAGCTCCGCAGCAGCAGGTGGAGGTGATGGTCACAGGCAGCAGTCGGTGGTCATCGTAGAAAGTTTGCTTTTGCACATCACACATATATAGGGCCCAGTGGCCATGTCAGTGGCATACGGCGCCAGCCATTGGTCGGCCGTGAGAGCGTGTTTGGAATTGGGCCAATGATTGGCCCTGGTGTTGCGGTGAACACCATACGGTACTTGCAATTGGCCATCCGTGGCCCATGTCCACACCTCCCATTGGCTGCACTTGCACAGACCGTCACGCTCACACACCGGCAACTGCACGTGCTAGAGACCGGGACGGATGCATCATTTGCAACAAAGTTGTAAGAGTGGCGCCACCATGGCGGGGCACGTATTCGGCGGGGGAGGTGGAGGCCAATACAGCCATAAGCTGATGTCCATGCACATGCCTCTTCATGACCCCCCTTACAGTGACATAGCATCAGCCAGCCTACACCGGCCGGCCCATCTCTACCCACTACCGCCGTGCCAGACCTAGCCCATGACCGCCGTTGCGGCCGTGCCAACTACCGCCGCTTCAGGCCCCCTCCACTACCGCCGTGCCAGACCTAGCCCATGACCGCCGTTGCGGCCGTGCCAACTACCGCCGCTTCAGGCCCCCTCCACTACCGCCGTGCCCTGGCGGCCCTGGCACGGCGGTCATGGGCTAGGTCTGGCACGGCGGTAGTGGAGGGGGCCTGAAGCGGCGGTAGTTGGCACGGCCGCAACGGCGGTCATGGGCTAGGTCTGGCACGGCGGTAGTGGAGGGGGCCTGAAGCGGCGGTAGTTGGCACGGCCGCAACGGCGGTCATGGGCTAGGTCTGGCACGGCGGTAGTGGAGGGGGCCTGAAGCGGCGGTAGTTGGCACGGCCGCAACGGCGGTCATGGGCTGGGCCTGGCACGGCGGTAGTGGGTAGAGCTGGGCCGGCCGGTGTAGGCTGCCTGATGCAATGTCACTGTAAGGGGGTCATGAACTGGCATGTGCATGGACATCAGCTTATGGCTGTATTGGCCTCCACCTCCCCCGCCGAATACGTGCCCCGCCATGGTGGCGCCACTCTTACAACTTTGTTGCAAATGATGCATCCGTCCCGGTGTCTAGCACGTGCAGACAATTGGAATGTTGAACGCGGGCCGCGTATGGCCAGACGTCAACAGCGGAAGCAGTGCACCGCCATGGCGGCGTCAATGAGTGCATGTCAGCTGACGATGCACGATGCACTATGTTTAATTGTCTGCAGCTGCATGATGAGGGTTGTGTGCGTGATTGCGTGATTCCACACTTCATGCTCTATCCCATGGTTTCCATACCATGCCCATCGGTGTGCCACTAATGACCGTCACTTTTGGGTCATGTCACATGCCTTGTTGGCAGTGATGTTGAGGTGCAACAGAGTGCATTGGACATGTTGCAACACATCATGTAGCTGGTGGGTGCACATTGCTACGTCAATCCATGTTGTTGTGACAATCAGAGGTGTCACACATAGGCAAATCGTACACTGCCTATTACATGTTGGATAGAGTGCGGTGACATGTGAGTGAGTTGCACAGACATGCGTTGTATGTGAATTGACTTCCATTCCATTTACTCCCACACAGGAGGGCTCAAAATGTCCATCGCCCATATACTGTGCTGGAGGACATGGTGGACGAGGAGGTGGTCCGGAAATTCAGGCTTGATCGACGTCGATTGCTGGAGCTAGTGAACAAGTTGTCTCCTCACCTGCAGCCGCGGAGAACTTATCCAGGCTCAATTTCACCCACCCAAAAGGTGATGGCGGCACTCCATTTTTTTGCAACAGGCACATTCCAGTACACTATAGGACATGCCGGGGGAATGTCACAGGCCATGTTCAGCACGGTACTCAAGGATGTGCTGACAGCCATGATGCTGTACAAGCATGAGTACATACATTTTCCACAGGCGGCAGAGTTGGCAGCGGTCAAGGCAGACTTTTATGCACTGGGTCGCATTCCACACGTTGTGGGTTCAATTGATGGCACGCATATTGCGATCATCCCGCCACGGGCACGTGAGCAGGTGTTTCGGAATCGGAAGCACTTCCACTCCCTTAACGTGCAGGTGGTGTGCCAGGCCGACAACATTATCTCACATGTGTGTGCAAGATTTCCTGGCTCTGCACATGACGCCCACATCATGCGGAGCAGCATAGTCCCACGACTGATGGCAAATCTGCGTCCGGCACAAGCCTGGCTTGTTGGTGAGTATGCTGTGGTGACTGGAGTGATATCTGGGTGGCTTGGTGTGGCCACATGTTCAGGTACTGATGTCTCTCTCTCTCTCTAATTCCCACATACACAGGCGACTCGGCTTACCCAAACAGGCCTTGGCTTCTGAGTCCAATTCGCAATCCCACCACAGCAGGAGAAATGCGATACAACGATGCCCATGGTAGGACACGTCGAGTGGTGGAACGAACATTTGGCCTGCTTAAGTCTAGGTTTCGGTGCCTAGATAAGACTGGAGGGGCCCTGCCTTACGCACCTGGCAAAGTATGCAAGATTGTGATGGCCTGCTGCATGCTCCACAACCTGGCTGTGCGAAATAACATTGCACTGATCTTGGACCCAGATGAACAGCAAGTTCCTCGCCCTCCCGACCCACCCATGTCGACTGATGAGGATAGTGGTGAGGAGGAAGATGTGGACCAGAGGCGCCAGCTCATAGAACGCTACTTCCCTTGACTGTGAGTGTGCCCCTCTTGTGCTGCTTGTGTATGCCCTGTGTAGGTTTGCTGCTCTGGTGTCATTGTGTTGGGGATCATCTATGTGTTTTGTTATGTGATGTATGCATGTGTGTGTGTGTCTTCATTAATGAGTACATGCACTTCTCCATGATGTGTGTAGTGTCAGCCATTCGTGTAGTGATGTGTGTGGTTTGTTGTAAGTTGCACTGCAGTGAGTTGGGATGAGTGTGATGCTGTTTACTAACGTCTGTTTGCGGGTTCTATGTTTCCCTAGGTCACTCCGTTGCGGCATGATTCTGTACCTGTTGGATCCCTGAACCTGGTTACGTCTGTTTCTGATGCAATCATGTGAATAAACATGGAGGCAACACATCATTGAGTGAGTAAGTGGTATTTATTTACAGATTGTGCATAGGGGTAGGTGCATATTTACAAAGGAGTGAAGGGGTGGGGGAGTGACTGTCCAAGGTAATGGTGGATGAAATGGCCGTGCAGACACCACATAGGGTGGTGTGTGCCTACTGCAGCAGGCCTGTGGGAGGTGGGACCGGATACTTTCCAGGTAGGATCGGAGGCTCACGTACTCCAATGAGTCACTGTCGGCTCTTCTTGGAGCGTGTGCCATGTGCTCCAACACTGCTCTCGACCACTTCGTTCCTCGGACGGCCCCTCCGTCTTTGTGCTGGGACGGGGTCAGCTAGGGGCGCAGGCTGATCCGGTACCACATCCGCCGCCAGGGGCGCAGTCGGCGGTGGCGGTGTTGTGGCCGGTGCCGATGTTTGAGGGGGGGAGGGAGGGTGGTGTTGGCGGATGCCCTGGCGCTGAAAATGTCGACCAGTTGGCCAAGCCGCCTCTCGATGGCCCCCAACATGGCGGTGTTTTCCACAAAGTCCTGGTGGGCCCGGTCTGCATGTTCCTGGCTACGTGCATAGCCCGCCTCCACCCGGACTAGTGCTTCATGGCACTGTTGCACAGCAATCAGTGTTGTGTCATCTGCCCTTCTTTCCGCCCTGCTCCTGCCTGCAGGATCTGCCCTTGCAGTGGTGGGTTGCCTGACTGTCTCCCGGCGTGGCTGGGATGGCGCTGGCCCAGCGTTGGCGGCGGGGTTGGGCAGGGTGGCAGGGGCAGAAGTGGTGGTAGTAGTGGTGGTGGTCGAGGTGGTGCTGGAGGCAGCTGTGCAGGTCCGAGTCGCCGGTGTTGTTGTGATGCCAGTGCCCGTTGTTGTAGTTGCAGGTGTGACCTGCGTGGCAGAGGTCCCTGGCTGGGTGCTTGGTCCGGCACCATCCTCTGCCCCGGAGTTGGCTGCACTATCGTCCCATGAGTGCTCGGAGTTTGGGGATGCTGGAGGCCTGGTGTCAATGGCGGAAGTCAGATTAGGATCCCCTGCAAAAGAATAATGTGATGATGAGTAATGTTGCCTATACGTGTACATGTATTTATGGTTGACATTCAGTCGGCATTGGCACACACCCCACCCACCACCACCACCCTCTCTATGGACATGGGGGCCTGTTGGAAGTTGTAGTTCCGACCCCTCACACACCCCACCCACCACCACCACCCTCTCTATGGACATGGGGGCCTGTTGGAAGTTGTAGTTCCGACCCCTCACACACCCCACCCACCACCACCACCCTCTCTATGGACATGGGGGCCTGTTGGAAGTTGTAGTTCCGACCCCTCACACACCCCACCCACCACCACCACCCTCTCTATGGACATGGGGGCCTGTTGGAAGTTGTAGTTCCGACCCCTCACACACCCCACCCACCACCACCACCCTCTCTATGGACATGGGGGCCTGTTGGAAGTTGTAGTTCCGACCCCTCACACACCCCACCCACCACCACCACCACCCTCTCTATGGACATGGGGGCCTGTTGGAAGTTGTAGTTCCGACCCCTCACACACCCCACCCACCACCACCACCACCCTCTCTATGGACATGGGGGCCTGTTGGAAGTTGTAGTTCCGACCCCTCACACACCCCACCCACCACCACCACCACCCTCTCTATGGACATGGGGGCCTGTTGGAAGTTGTAGTTCCGACCCCTCACACACCCCACCCACCACCACCACCACCCTCTCTATGGACATGGGGGCCTGTTGGAAGTTGTAGTTCCGACCCCTCACACACCCCACCCACCACCACCACCCTCTCTATGGACATGGGGGCCTGTTGGAAGTTGTAGTTCCGACCCCTCACACACCCCACCCACCACCACCACCACCCTCTCTATGGACATGGGGGCCTGTTGGAAGTTGTAGTTCCGACCCCTCACACACCCCACCCACCACCACCACCACCCTCTCTATGGACATGGGGGCCTGTTGGAAGTTGTAGTTCCGACCCCTCACACACCCCACCCACCACCACCACCACCCTCTCTATGGACATGGGGGCCTGTTGGAAGTTGTAGTTCCGACCCCTCACACACCCCACCCACCACCACCACCCTCTCTATGGACATGGGGGCCTGTTGGAAGTTGTAGTTCCGACCCCTCACACACCCCACCCACCACCACCACCCTCTCTATGGACATGGGGGCCTGTTGGAGTGCTTTAGAGGTTGGTGAGTATGTGGACTGCATGCAAGGCCGGGGTATGTGGGATGTGTCTTCAGAGTTGTGTGGCCCACACCGTGTTGTTGTGTTTGTGGTGGTTGGTTGGTACTTACCAGCCTCTTCTCCATCAGGAAGTCCATCGAGGGTGTCAGGGTGCAGGATGGTCAGCACCCTCTCCTCCCACTCGGTGTATGGTAGGGGCTCCGGGGGGGTTCCACCGCCGGTATGGTTGGCCCGGAGGAAGTTCTTGGCTCTTATAGACTTCACCCGGGTCTTCAGGTCGTGCCACCGCCTCTGGATGTCAGCCTTGGTTCGCGGAACGCTCCGGGAGGCATTGACCCTGGTCACGATGCGGTCCCACAGGCTGTTCTTCCGAGCTATGCTCGTCTGCTGCACGAGGGACCCGAAGATGTGGGGTTCCACACGAAGGATCTCTTCCACCATTACCTTGAGCTCGGTGTCGGAGAATTTAGGATTCTTTTTGGGTGCCATGGTGCTCGGGGGGTGTGTTTGTGTGGAGTGCGGAGGTGCTGGTGTGTGCTGTTTGGGTGTGGTGTGGTGGGTGTTTGTGTGCAGGGTGTCTTTGGGTGTGGTGTGGTGGGTGTTTGTGTGCAGGGTGTGTTTGGGTGTGGGTTATGTGTCTGAATCAAATAGTTTGCTGTTAGTCAAGTCAAGTATTGTCTCCTGCTGTCAGCTATGCTGGGATGCAGAGGATTTCAGGAGTGGGTGGGAGTCAATTTATAGTCTGTGTGTTGGCCCTGTGTGAATGTTGATTGGCAGTCAGGTGATAGGTGGGTGTGTTGTCAGGTGTGGTCTATGCAGTTCTTGGGGGTGGGTACTTGTGTCTTGTGTTTGGTTTAGATGTGTCAGGTGGGTTGTCGTCCATTTTGCTGTGTTTGGTGATGGATTCTGTCGGTATGAATGCCATTTGAATGACTGTAGGGATGTTGGACTTCCGCTGTGGTGCCCCGTTTCTCATTGCATTGCTACCGCCGCGGACGTGGATCGCGGTGGCTACCGGGGTACTTGCGGAGTTATCCTAATTGCGGACACGGAAAGTACGCAGGTATCGCGGGGGAGGTTGTTGTTCTCCTGGTCATGTGCGTACGCGGCGGTCGGTGTTTTGTGGGTTCCGTCCGCATGCCGCGGAATCAGGTGTACTTCGACCGCCGCGGACGGGGATTGTTGTGCTCCGTCCGCCGCGGTCGGCGTTTCGGTCACATTTGATCCTAATCGCTAATGCGGTTTTTCCGCGGCCAGGTCCGGAGTATCTTGACACCTTCCACGGCGGACGGACCACGTTTCCGTCCGCCATCCTAATCGGCCCCTATGTGTTTACGACAATATTGAAAACACGGGTTCAAATCGTCACGGAACCTCAAGGGCTAGGCCTACCCTTCCCCTGCCTGGCTCCCCCTTTCTTTTTAGGCTGTGCCTTAGGTTTCTTCTTTAACGGGGGATCAGCGACCTTCGGTGGCACCCCCCTGAGAAGAGTCGCTCTCATCCCCGCTATCGGGAGCCTCCTTGCTCAACTTCTTCAGCAGTAATTTCATAAACTGTGCCAATTCAGGCTCAGAATCTTTCCGCTTTTGTCCTCCCTTTTTGGGCACCATGCTAACTATCTCGCGCTTCGCGCTACCTTGCTATAACACCTAGCGCGCGCGTTCCCTGCTCCCGCACCCCTAAGCACCGTTCACGCCGCCCGGCAGGAGTCCGCACCACGAGGAACCACGCACACAGCCGTAAGCCCCGTAAGGCAGCAACACTCCTATCACCTCCCAGAACCCAGCATGACTCACGGCTGCCCGCGAGGCCCCCAAAGGCACTCGACCCCTTACCTGGCTACACGAACGATGCTCGAGCCTTCTGCTTCTATAGTTTCGGAAAGCCAGCCTGGATCACGAGAATGGCCAGGTGCCGGCGTGAGCAGTCAGGTATCCAGGAGTGATAGCGGGAACAGAGACCCTAGACACAGGGAGTTGACCCTAAATAGGCCAAGAGTCTCCACCCCCTGACCCTCGGGTCACGCGATATCGCCGGACCGGAAATGGGTCAGCCGGACGCCGATTGGGCCGTCCGCCCGACCAACCACCAGAGACCAGGAGCGGGCGGGGTCCGGAGAGGCCGGGTCCTAAGTGCGAGCGTTGTGATTCTCCACGCTTGTCATACTCACAACTCTGCCTCAATTTCAAATCTAAGGTGATAATCAGAAACGTGGATGCTCGTGATCTCCCCCTCTGTTTTCCTTAACTCTATCTCGTCGGAGTATCTGAAACTGACATGGTACCCATAGGTAAATACAGTAGTATGTCGTGAATCGTAAAGCGATACTAGATTAAGAAGTGAAAATCCCCCTACCTTTAGATGTTCAAGTGTGCTGCTCGAAAAAGTCTAAACTGCTCCTCGTATGTGCTCAAAGAGAGTGGCAGATTTCAGTGCATAATCTAGCCAGAGAGACGGCGCGCCGCCCTCCTCCAGCCAACAACATCAACAGAAGACTCGAACCTAACCTTATCCAAAATGGCGCTTCCCATCAATCTGTGAACACGTTAACTAAGTAAACAGACCAGAGTATTAAAAAGGATAGGAAAAAAGAATAAGAATAAATGGAAAATGAAAATAAAAATGAAAATAAATATAAACATAAGTATAATCTAAAGAACAAAAAGGTGCAAAATAGAACGAAGTACAATGTCGTTATGAAATATGTAAAATGCCCCTCACATTCTCAAATCACTGATAGTGACACTTATAGAAAACAAAAAAGTTTGTAGTGGTCATTAAGACCCCCTGGGATTACGGTCCCTAATTTAAGGATCCACTGTGTCTCTTTCCGTGAAAGTGTGGTGTTGATTTCAATGCCTGTGTGTGGTGTAATGCACTCAAGAATGGTGAATCTCAGTTGCGGAATAGTGTGTCCTGCATTAATCCAATGTGCTGCTAGTGCAGAGTTCATATTTTTGTTGCGTATACGGCTCTTATGCTCCACTATCCGTGTTTTGATTTTTCTACTCGTCCTGCCCACGTAAGTCAGTCCACAAGGGCACTTAATTGCATATATGACATTCTCAGTCGTGCAGTCAGAGGTATGTCTTAAAGAAATTGTTTTACTAGTTTGGGGATGTCGAAATTCCTTCCCAATGATTACATTCCCACATTGACCACAATTTAAGCACTTCTTCATCCCCTTAAATTCTCTCAAAGTGTCTTTTCTCTGTGTTTTCAACAGTTCTCGAAGATTCTGAGCCCTAGTGTGGGCGAATAAGGGTATTCCCGTGATAATTCCGTGAAAATCAGGTTCATTTTCAATCAGTTCCCATCTCTTACAGATGATCGTTTTAATTTTTGAAGCTTGGGTAGAGTATTTTAAAACAAGCACCTCCTTTTTTGCACTAGGTTTGTTTTGTTTCTGTAGGAGGTCTTCTCTTTTTTTATTGGACACTGTCCTTCTTGCTTCACTCAAAGTGGAATCTGGATAACCTCTGGTTCTATACCTCTTCACCTGATCGTCCATCAATTGTTCACAGTCCTCCTTTTGTGATGTTATTCTTTTAATTCTCATAAGCTGCGAGACAGGTAAATGTTTTTTCAGAGACAAGGGATGGGCACTTGAGAAGTGAAGTGCACTGTTCACATCAGTGGGTTTTTTGTAAACTCTAGTTACCAATCCTGTTTCAGTTTTCAAAATTTCAATGTCCAGAAAATGTATCTTGTTTTCATTGATGTCATGCTTGAACTGTATTCGACTGTTGAAGGAATTCAATTCTTCAAGACATTTATCCAGTGTTGAGCGTGGACCTTTCCAAATCACCAAGATGTTGTCGATGTATCGGATGAACATAATGGCATTTTGTTGCCAATCAGGATGGTGGAGTATGTGTTTCTCTTCAAAGTATGCGATAAACGTATTAGCATACGCAGGTGCCCCCGGAAAACCCATGGAGGTCCCTGTCCTTTGTGCGTAGAATTGGTCCTGCAAACAAAAATAGCTATGAAACAAAGCAAAGTGTAATAGTTCCAATAAAAATACGCTTTTTTCATGTGGCAAATCTGAGTTAAGGAGTCTCCATTCTGTGGCTTCAAGTCCTTCTCCGTGGGCTATAGATGTTTAAAGCGCCACCACATCGATGGTACAGAGCAATATGTCCTGGGTAAAAATTTCTTTGAAGGAATCAAGTTTTGTTAAACAATCTGTAGTGTCTTTTACATAAGTTGTCCAAGTCTGGACAAGTGGTTGTAAATAGAAGTCCAAAAAGAATCCTAATGCTTCGTGTATAGACCCACACCCCGCCACAATGGGGCGGAAGGGGGGATTATTTCTGTCTTTATGTACCTTAGGTAACATGTACATCGAGGGAGTTTTAGGGTATTGATTGTACAGAAACTGTTTTTCTGTTTCCGTGATCACTCCCGTCTCTACTGCTTTAGTCAAAATAGTACTCAAAACCTGTTGTAATTCCTTAATAGGATCAAATTCTAGTTGGAAGTAAGTGTCTTCATCTGAAACATGCATGTTTACGTTTCTTTGATAAAATTCAGTGTCAAGAACCCCCAGGGCGCCTCCCTTGTCCGCTGGTAAGAAAGTTGTTGTGCGATCTTGTCGCATGTTGTTTAAAATCCTCCGTTACTCAGGAGTTAGGTTGGAGTAAGACGGTGTTGAGTATTTAACTTGTTCCACATCTTTTTTCACCAAGATTTCTAAATTATCCAAGGTTTTGTGAGATATAGGTGAAACAAATTTGCTTTTAGGTTTGAACTGAGTTTCAGTTGTTTGTGTGTCTGAAGTCATCCCACTTGAAAAGAACCACCTTAGTCTTAATTTTCTCATAAATGTAAATAGGGACACTTCGTTCTCCAGTGCATTTGAAGTGTACAATGGTACAAATGATAATCCCTTATTTAATATTTTCAGTTCTTTTTGGCTAAACTTTTTCCGTGAAATATTGATCACTAAGGATTCCTCTGTAGTTATTTCTTGAGGTCTCGTCTGGGTCTGCCCGTTTCCACTGGTGTGACTTTTTATTTTGTTCCCTGCGTGTCCTCCGTCTCCAGAGGTTGTTTTGTCCGGAGGTATTTTGTCTACTTGGCCTGCCTCTAAAAAAGGCTGCCCGGTGGTTGAGGTGGTTGGTGTGTCATCTCTGGTTTTTCTTAGAGTTTGCGATACTGACGCCGCACTTGGTCTTTGCATCGTTAAGTCTTGGTCTGTGGCAACACTCTCTTCTGATGAGGCCGTTCCAGGTTTTTTGAAGACTCTTTTTGGGGCATAGTTGTCAGCCCACGTATAAACTTCATCCAGTTTATAATCAATAGTATCCCGTCTGAATTTTCGGGTCTTACGTTCATGTACTTCACGGGCATGAATATCTAGATTCCTATTGATGCCTTCCAAAGTTTTGGTCCAATCTTCCCCTTCCATCTTGCTTGAAAGATCATCCTTTAGTTTGTTGATGTCCTGTGTCAATTCCATCAAGCATCATAGCTAATTTTCGACAATAGATATGGGGAGAGCGCACACCTACCCAGCCTCGACAAAACACACATTTTTGGGGGGGCTGAATAACTTTGCCATCACACCAAAGAGCGCTGGGGTCCCTCGAATGAGCTGTCCATCAAGTGGGTAAAGGGCGCAGAGACGGTGCACACACCACTAGTGTGTGGGGAGGGACCAAACGGACGGGGCTTATATGCGAGTTCACATGCCTCTTGTGTGTATAAAAGGGCAGGCACAGATCAGAGAAGCTTGTGGTCACAGGAACTGCAAAGGGATTGAGCTAGTGAAAGTCAATTATGCAAAGGCCTCCATCAAGCATCATAGCTAATTTTCGACAATAGATATGGGGAGAGCGCACACCTACTCAGCGTCGACAAAACACACATTTTTGGGGGGGCTGATTAACTTTGCCATCACACCAAAGAGTGCCGGGGTCCCTCGAGTGAGCTGTCCATCAAGTGGGTAAAGGGCGCGAAGACGGTGCACACACCACTAGTGTGTGGGGAGGGGCCAAACGGACGGGGCTTATATGCGAGTTCACATGCCTCTTGTGTGTATAAAAGGACAGGCACGGATCAGAGAAGCTCGTGGTCACAGGAACTGCACAGGGATTGAGCTAGTGAAAGTCAATTATGCAAAGGCCTCCATCAAGCATCATAGCTAATTTTCGACGATAGATATGGGGAGAACCCACACCTACCCAGCTATTAGTGCTTCCTGTTGAAGCTAACTTAGTAACTATTTTAGGATGGCGCTGGCAGCTTGCCGGCGCCATCCTAAAATAGTTAAAAGTTCAACATGCTTGAACTTTTGCCCCCGAAATCCGCCGCTCGCGGATCTCGCGGATTTTCAGTAAATTCGCGGGAGTTCGCGGATTTACCGAAAATCCGCGAAATCCGCGAGCGGAACGGATTTTCCGATGATGCCTTTTTACAACCACTTGCCCAGACTTGGACAACTTATGTAAAAGACACTACAGATTGTTTAACAAAACTTGATTCCATCAAAGAAATTTTTACCCAGGACATATTGCTCTGTACCATCGATGTGGTGGCGCTTTATACATCTATAGCCCACGAAGAAGGACTTGAAGCCACAGAATGGAGACTCCTTAACTCAGATTTGCCACATGAAAAAAGCATATTTTTATTGGAACTATTACACTTTGCTTTGTTTCATAGCTATTTTTGTTGGCAGGACCGATTCTACGCACAAAGGACAGGGACCTCCATGGGTATTCCGGGGGCACCTGCGTATGCTAATACGTTTATGGCATACTTTGAAGAGAAACACATACTCCACCATCCCAATTGGCAACAAACGCTATTATGTACATCCGATACATCGACGACATCTTGGTGATTTGGAAAGGTCCACGCTCAACACTGGATAAATGTCTTGAAGAATTGAATTCCTTCAACAGTCGAATACAGTTCACGCATGACATCAATGAAAACAAGATACATTTTCTGGACATTGAAATTTTGAAAACTGAAACAGGATTGGTAACTAGAGTTTACAAAAAAACCACTGATGTGAACAGTGCACTTCACTTCTCAAGTGCCCATCCCTTGTCTCTGAAAAAACATTTACCTGTCTCGCAGCTTATGAGAATTCAAAGAATAAAATCGCAAAAGGAGGACTGTGAACAATTGATGGACGATCAGGTGAAGAGGTATAGATCCAGAGGTCATCCAGATTCCACTTTGATTGAAGCAAGAAGGACAGTGTCCAATAAAAAAGGAGAAGACCTCCTACAGAAACAAAACAAACCTACTGCAAAAAAGGAGGTGTTTGTTTTAAAATACTCTACCCAAGCTTCAAAAATTAAAACGATCATCTGTAAGAGATGGGAACTGATTGAAAATGAACCTGATTTTCACGGAATTATCACGGGAATACCCTTATTCGCCCACACTCGGGCTCAGAATCTTCGAGAACTGTTGAAAACACAGAGAAAAGACACTTTGAGAGAATTTAAGGGGATGAAGAAGTGCCACAATTGTGGTCAATGTGGGAATGTAATCATTGGGAAGGAATTTCGACATCCCCAAACTGGTAAAATAATTTCTTTAAGACGCACGACTGAGAATGTCATATATGCAATTAAGTGCCCTTGTGGACTGACTTACGTGGGCAGGACGAGTAGAAAAATCAAAACACGGATAGTGGAGCATAAGAGCCGTATACGCAACAAAAATATGAACTCTGCACTAGCAGCACATTGGATTAATGCAGGACACACTATTCCGCAACTGAGATTCACCATTCTTGAGTGCATTGCACCACACACAGGCATTGACATCAACACCACACTTTCACAGAAAGAGTGGATCCTTAAATTAGTGACCGTAATCCCAGGGGGTCTTAATGACCACTACAAACTTTTTTGTTTTCTATAAGTGCCACTATCAGTGATTTGAGAATGTGAGGGGCATTTTACATGTTTCATAACGACATTGTACTTCGTTCTATTTTGCACCTTTTTGTTCTTTAGATTATACTTATGTTTATATTTATTTTCATTTTAATTTACATTTTTCATTTATTCTTATTCTTTTTTCCTATCCTTTTTAATACTCTGGTCTGTTTACTTAGTTAACGTGTTCACAGATTGATGGGAAGTGCCATTTTGGATAAGGTTAGGTTTGAGTCCTCTGTTGATGTTGTTGGCTGGAGGAGGGCGGCGCGCCGTCTCTCTGGCTAGATTATGCACTGAAGTCTGCCACTCTCTTTGAGCACATACGAGGAGCAGTTTAGACTTTTTCGAGCAGCACACTTGAACATCTAAAGGTAGGGGGTTTTTCACTTCTTAATCTAGAATCGCTTTACGATTCACGACATACTACGGTATTTACCTATGGGTACCATGTCGGTTTCAGATACTCCGACGAGATAGAGTTAAGGAAAACGGAGGGGGAGATCACGAGCATCCACGTTTCTGATTATCACCTTGGATTTGAAATTGAGGCAGAGTTGTGGTATTGAGTCCGTTAAAAATAGTTGTTCAGTAGTGAAACTTCATTTTATTTAATTAGGAAGATCGAACAACAGTACTTTGTTAACTTTAACAGGAAGAAGTGCTGTGCGTTGAATTTCAGGCGACAGATCATTTTGGTCTTTCCAGGACATCATAAGGTATTTCGCATATAGCAGTTTAGATCACTATAGACTACACCTATGTGGTATTCAGCAGGTTCGGACACATGTGGTCACTTCTTCACTTCACTGGTTGAGCGGGTACTTTGTTGTTTTTTTCAGTTCATATGGTGGAGGTATATTTGATTCAGGCATCTTTATTTACACTTTTTATGGCACTTTTGTCGTTTTTTTGCGGTATGGAAAACCCCAGAGTAACATTAACTACAACTGAAACTCACTGCATTCTATGTCCTTGTTTATTATAATTGTGATCTTTTATAATCCACCTGTACTGTAACTAAAGTTATTACATTCTTTTTGTTGTAGATTCGCAATCTGACTGGCTCCGAGGAGTTTAAACCATATAAAAAAATGCGTATATTTGTAAATATTATATCCCCTGATGAAGGGTTCTGAATGAACCCGAAATGCATTGGGTTGTGGATGAATGATCTATATACTAAAAAGTAAAATGTACTTTTCAAAAACAGAGACATTGATCAGTTTTTTGATATGTACTAACATTTGAGTTTATTTGAACATTGCATTGTATCTAATTGGATATTTTTTGAAGAACATTTGAGTAAAAATGTGCTGAAAAATTTGCTGATCAACTGTGAAAATAATAATTTTGTTTACATTAATTAGGCCTTAGTGCCTTTCAAGCTGTGCATTGCTTCAGTCTCGGGTTTTCTCTAGACTCACACATAAGGATCTTTCCGGGGGATAGGTACCTTCTCCCAAAGCACTGCACGCAGACATTTGATTACATTTGTGTAAATGTATTTCATAAGTTCGATAAAGAGGTGTGCAGAACCACCCACATTAACACATTGATGTCAAAACCAACAGGTACTGGAAGACAAGAACTGTGCAAGGGACGCAGCCAATCTGAGATTGGAGGATGGGTGCAGGAAATTACTTAGGTGCAACATCCGTGCCAAGTAGGTTCTGTTCAAAGCCAAAAGCAGCTTCCATTGAGGAGAGGAGACGTTTGTACGCGACATGATGGAAGGCCTGCCCTGTCCCCATTGTCTGCTGTTCATCATAGAGGCATATGGGCTGAAGAAATTTAGTAGAGATAGACCAGGGAGAAATGGCTCTGAGAACATAGCCAGAAACTGAAAAGAATGATCTGCCCAAAAATTATTATAAGCAAAATTATGGACGGCTCCAACGTGTTCTAACCATTAAGCAGTGCCAGTACATATTTTACGCATTCAAAGACTCATCAGGAAAATCTGAAGGCCGTCGGGGGGATTTCAAGGATGCTTCAGAGGAAATGCAACAAATACAATTAGGCTTGCACCAAATGTTGAAAGAAAAAAATGGAGTTAATTTGTGGCACCAGTTAGAATTTAGATCTTCGTTCCAAGTGCCTTTTTAATTCTAGTGGACCTGGTAACAGGACATTTGCAGATTTTGTGTATTTTTCCAGGATGCACAATCTGAAAGAGGCTGAAGGGGAAAATGAACCTTCACACAATTCCATAATGTCAAAGTTAGATAGAGATGCCCCTCATGTTAGGCAGATCTTCTGAATGTAGTAGAAAATCTAGAAATGCTAATTTTCCAACATTTTCAAACTATTGTTCTGTTTTGTTACATTCACTTTTTTCTTCCTCCCACTACAGTATACAGCATGCTGGAATAGGTCAACCAACTTCAGCCATCGGCGTACTTCACTGAATTACAGCATTCTGCTCTTTTAAAAGAGCATATCCACACACAAAGTAGTCCCCTTCAATATACCAATGTGTGCTTTGTGAGACTAAAGATATTTTTGCTTTTAGCCAATTCTTTTTTTATATTGTCGAGAACTCTGCACTTCTCCCAACAATAAAGTTTAAAGATGCTAAAACAAAAAAGGCATTGACAAAGTCAAATGGCCGAGTCAACACTTAACCTTTTGGCATGGCCAATGCTTGCTACAAGTTGTGCCCATAGCCTATGTATTCATCACTCAATTTATGTTTATGATAAAGTGGAATACTTGCACTACATTGATGGCACTACTTGATGGGTCACTACATCGATTTGACCACTAAAGAGATTACCATAACAGCAACTTAATTGTTAAAGTTAAGCCAAATAGTAGTTAGTTTCATTTTAAGGCACTATGATGTAATCTTGGAGTAAAAATGTATTTGATAATATTTAATAAAACATGGCTAAGGAAATATATTTGAATTGGAAACAATTTAAAATACTTACATTTAAATGAATTAGTGATAAGCATTGGAGTAAATACATCATTACAACTGTATCTGGGTAACAGTTATGGTTAGTGTATTGGGGTAATTTATGTGTAAGTCGCCTCCTTATTTTTAATTTAATTTAAGTCAAGGGCTAGACTTAAGTGGTGTGTTATGATATGTAAATGGTTAAACTTATTATGCAGTGAATTAAATACTATATAAATATAAGGCAATTCAAATAATGTAAGTATAACTATAGAAAGCAGTGTTTTTGATAGGGCTAGTGAGTTGGAGCTTGTAGAAAAAAGCACTTAAGAGCTACCATAGGAATGTAGTGTCTGTCAATGGAAACACGTCAATACATTTGCAGGTTCAGTTAGTCAACCTGAAGGTAACATAATACAACCATTACCTGCCCATTCATCATCCTGGCCCTAGTCCTTACTGACCGAAGATCTGTCTTAAACAGGGCACAGCTTTCACCTATATTTAAAAAGAAGGGTCCAGCCTCCATCAATATGGCCTCCTAAGACCAAATCATCTGTCATGACACAGAAATGTGAGGCTGAACCCTTATACTTCCTCCTCTTTTTCCGTATAGAACATGGCAGTTTCACCTTGATTTTTTGCTCTGTGTTTTCAGTATAGTCTTTGAGGCAGATTAACAAGCCCTTTGCGACACTTTTGCGCAGCCGTTATGTTACTTTTTGTGATGCAGTGGAAATAATGTGCCATGTTGCGGCCCATTTACAACGTGACACATATAGGGAGATGCATCACCTTGTAAAGCCCTCCGCCACATTATCCCTGCGTCAGGTATAATGTATGCAGGGTGAGCGTTCCCACGCAGGAAAGCCTTGTAGAAGTGATGCAGTGAAATCTAAGCAGTGAAATCTACAAGGTTTCACTGCGACACCTCTAGGACACCACTGTGTCAAAACCCCACGCCTTCTTGGAGCAGGTATAAGGAGTGTATTGGGAATAGGCCTCCCCGTGCATTGCTGGAGTTGTGTCATGCTTGCGACACAACTCCAGCAATGCGTGACATTTGCGCCAACAGATGCGTCACAATTGCTGATGTATATGTCAATCCTACGCCATGGGGCGCTGCATTGTAAATACTGTTACTGACGAACCTGCAAGTAGACGTAGAACGCCTTTCGAGTTCCGGTTTCAAAAACGAATGGGTCATACTACTCAATCGATTGTTACCCGAGATTTAGCCAACTGATGTGGCTTTATTAATTCACATTCAATATTCCACTTGTGTGTGATATTGTGCTTCACATCCACTGCCGTTTTCTGCCACTCTAATACAGCTATTCTTCGAAAGTTCCAGGGAGTCTTTTCAGCATTGAAAATATTCCGTCCTGATGATGGTCTATATGACGACTGCCTTCTAGACCGAAACGTCGACACTTCATCATCTCCTGAAATGTTGCTTTGGCACAAACTTACAACCATTTTCTATTAATTAATTTAGGTTGTCTGCCTTATCCATGAGGAGTTGATGTTTTCAGTTATGAGCTGTAGATAAAAAATTGCTTGTCTCTGTTCATGAATTTTGCTCCAATTTATTTGTCTGTATTTATCTCCCCAATTTTGTGTTAGTAAATATAAATTTGCCAAATATATTTCTTTCTCTGTGTGTTCTCTCTTTACCTTCCATTAATTTATTTTGATTGTTTACTAAGACTGTTATCCTGTGGATACAATTGAGTGTGTTACACTTGTACAACTCATAAATCATACTGACCTTTTTCTAAATAAGTCCCTTGTAGCATACTCTGACCTTAATCGCATTGTAAATACGGCGCATCCATGATGGCACAAGGGTTTCACATGGAGGCGCAGGGAAACGTCTTGTAATCTGCCCCATTATATTTAAGGATGCTTGACCTTCTCCAGCTGTATAATTAAATATCTATTTTCTTGGGCCTGCCCCAGCAGCCTCTTTTATTAACATTCGTGTTACTTGTTTGCCTATAAGGGCTCTCTGTTAGCAGTTCCGCCAAGAACTGCTTTCTCTCCACAAACTGTGAGCCTGATGTCACCTCTGCAGAGTGATTAAGGGGCGCATCACATAGTAAATAATATAACTGGGGGTGATATGTCTACCTGGAGGTTATAGTGGGGCATTCCGACTTGAGAAATGGCACTGGTCCAGCAAAGCTTCACTGTGTATTCATACCAAGTAAAGTTGTTATAGAAACACAGAATCAGGAAACTCTTGCTGTTCATTTGGCGGCCTGACCTAGAAAAATGCACTGCTACTTTGTTGCTCGTGTTGAGCCTTGATAGAAGTCAGGTACCTTTCAGCAGTCTGTCGGTCTGTCTGCGCACATTCAAGGCATGGAGCAGAGAACACCCTCCTGTAAAAGAAGGCCTTTGCAATCAGATTCTTCTGGGGAAGAAGTTCCCTATAATTTTAGAAATCCCAAACAGTCTATTCAGCTTCCTTTAGATCTTTTAGTGTCTATGATCAACAAAGTTGTTGAAGCTGTTTTTCTGGTGAGAGAGGGGTCCCCCTCAAAGAATTCTAGAGTGGATCTCCCTGCTCAAGATCTAAAACCAGACACTGATCTCTCATAGGAAGAGGTGGATCCAAGAGGAAGATATGTTCAGGGGGTCAAGCTATCAAACGTAGTCCAGTATCTGCAAGAAATCTGTCAGTTCCAGAACCAGTATCGATGGAGAAAGAATAGGACTTCTTCTCTCAGGATAGGATAGGTGCAACAAACCTGATACTTTTCCTGTGCAAAAGGCCATCGGAGGAGTGTTCTCAATGTGAATTGTCAGATATTGAAAAGTGAAGTTTCCTGAAATTCCTATCCAAGAGATATCCTTGAAAGGATTAAAAAAAAAGATTTGTGCATCAGTGAAAGTAGACTCGCTCATGGCAAGCCTGTCTTCACCAGGGACAATCATTTCCCAGGAGCCTAGCCCTTCTGTTGCCATAGACATAAAGGTTGAAGGGGCTCTCAAAAACTTGTATCTAACATTAAATTTTCCCTTGACAATAGGTTCTTATGCCACTGATGCTCTGCAATTCAGTTTTCAGGATTTCCAGTCAATAAGATCCAGCAAGAGAAGGTCTATATTTCTTGCCTTTCAAGAATGGAACAAGCAGCAAGATTTCTTCTACCAGATGCCTCTTTTGTTGGTTTGTGTACATCAGCCTCAGGGACAGGCCACGGAGGACCAAGAGTTCCCAGAAGACTTTACTTAGACATTTTCTATTTACTGAGTTGAAGTTGTTAGGTGCTGACTACGGGTGCAAGCTACAGCGGCGGTGTACCATTTTTGAAAATCAGTCAGGCCAAGGTTGCTGCTTAATCATACAGCATAGGACTTTTTTTATTGGTCATAGATAGATGCTGTTCACAAACCCCTGTTGTCCTTTGTACCCCTTCTCAAAGACCATGCAGCGCAGATTCGGACAGACAATGGGTCACAGGGGCTTAGGTGAATCATTTGGGTTCCAAGGATAGCCTTTCTCTGCTGGCAGTCTACCTCCATGGGACGGATAATGGGCATGTGGACAGACCGAGCCGTGTTTTTGTATCATCTTTGATAATTTTGATTGAAATAGTTTGATACAGTGCTTTACAGACGTTGTCAAGTAAGTGTTAGGAAACATAGGGCCTGATTTACAAAGGTAAACTTAGACATTTGGTCTAAACTTGGACCAAACTTCTAAGTTTACGACTTCAGTAATTCACAAAAGGCTTTTATGAGTACTATCTTTATGTTATTTTAACAAACAACAAAAGAGTGACAAAACAATTGCAATATACTTCAAGGACACGAATCGTGAACCTTGAAAAAACCACCATGGGCCTAAGGTGAAAGTTCACCATCATTAAGCAGTGAGTCTTTTGTTTTAAAGAGCAAATCTTCCATTGTTTTTATGAGTAACATTAAGCATAATTTTGGCACGTTTTTCTAGTTACTTGTTATCAAGATTTTCGTGATGGTTTTTGAAGTATGCTCAAGTCAATATATAGAGCATGTGCTGGATGAGTAATAATAACTCGACACAGCCTAACAGTGGGTACTTTGATGGCACCATATGAGTAGAGATGAATTGATTGATTGTGAGAGATTGATTCAAGAGAGTCTCCATTATATTTTGTTAATAAATGCTCCCTTCTGGAGATCTTAGAGGCTCATTCAACTGACTCTAATAAATTGGGTGTTTTTGAACTAGCTTCATATTGAGATGGTGCTCCAACTAAACCCACATACATTTCACACACGGCATTTGCATGCTCCCACTGGAATGTATATATTGCAAAGTCATACATTCAATACTATGTATTTGAAAATGTTATGTTGGATTGACCTTTCTTTTGCAGATTGCAGACCATTGACAACACAAGGAGAGTCTACACGGGAATTTCGTGAGTTGTTAGAAATTGTACATATCCCAATTGAGTGGTTACGCCTTAGCGTGCGTGGCTAACTAGGGTATGGATTTTTGGTCCTGATGAAAGCTGAGCTTAAGTGGCTCTGTATAGCAGAAACATGTCGACCATATGACCTTTTAGGACACACTGG
This sequence comes from Lissotriton vulgaris, assembly GCF_964263255.1. Lineage (NCBI taxonomy): Eukaryota > Metazoa > Chordata > Amphibia > Caudata > Salamandridae > Lissotriton > Lissotriton vulgaris. Next base: position 1,648,809,583 of record NC_141694.1, read on the forward strand.
TTCAAATTTGCATAGCCTCCAGGTGTCCACCTTCACTTTGTTTTTATTGTGGACACGCTATCCCTCTATTAAAATGTTTATAGGGTATAGCTATGTCTTCTTTTAATCTTCACTAACATACACTTGGGCACAAATTCACAAGCCCTTGAAAGTGAACCCAATGATGAAGCCAGTCACCAACTTGTTTGGTGCATGAGGGTTCTTTTCGAATTGTAGTTCATTCACCCGTCACTTTCAACTAGTTTTTTCAAGGTTCACGATTCGTGTCCTGAAAGTATATTGCACTTGTTTTGTCACTCTTTTGTTGTTTGCTAAAATGTATTTAAGGGGTATGAGAGTGACTTTCTGACCCTTTCTCTCTCGTTGTTCAACTATATTGTGCAGCGCAGAGCTGCGAGAGCCTTTTTATTCTCATTAACTGCCATCCTCATATTATTACAATGGAAGATTTAGGCCTCTGTTATTCCAAAGAAGAGGTTGACGCTCTTTTAAGTGATCCATCCCTTTTTGTTGACCAACTGGTTTCCCAGGCATTCACACAAACCACTGAGTGGGATAAACTAGGAGAGCAGAAAAGGAGTCGCATACGTGCAATTCTACACGGCACAATGCTCAAAGAATATTTAATGAATAACACGGTACCTAAAGGGCTATTAGTGACTAACGCCCCGAGAATTTTCCTTGAGGATGCAGTGTTCTGGAAAGAATGGGTGCAGATTGCCTGGCACTGCACTCGGGATTGGGCGGTGCTAATAATAAAAACAGCTTTACGACTCTCAGAAGCCCTTCAGGTAGAGATTCAAGTCACTGAAAATCATATAAAAACTACCATAACTGGGTACAAAAAAAAGTTAGAAGAGCTCAATAAAGAACTCAATGAATATAAGGACAATTTGGCTCAGTCTAAGGCTCAAAAGTTCCAAAAGGACCTAAAACGCTGGTCTTACACCAAAATCTACCCGTATGCTAGTCCTGATTATACCCCTCCCAATAAAAATGATCATAATGCTGATGTTTCCGAGGATTCGGATTCTAGTGGTTCCAGTACTGGCAGTACAGGGAATAGACAGATAGGGAGAGGCAGAGGCAGGAGATACCAGAATTCTCAACCTTGGTATCTTTTCCTACACCAGGGAGGCAGAGGTTTTCATCAAAATGCTTACCAGCAACAGTTTACACCAATGATTGGGTGGAACCCAGCTTTTGCACCACCCACTCCACATTACCAGCCTAATATGTTTCCTCAGCCTTTTTTATAGAGAGAGGCCGGAGAGGCAGAGGCAGGAAAAAGGGCGGCAATCAGGTACATTGGGACCAAACAGAGACAGTGGGAGACAACACATGGAGCAAGACCCAAGAGCAGAGGGCAGGCCCCAGCAATCTAAGAGCCTGATTACAAATTTGTCGTCCGCCTCTCTGAATTCAGCAGAAATGTCTGTTTTAGAAAAGGGCCTGGGTTTTATTCCCACTCCTCGCTTGGATCGGTTCAAGTTACATTGTGAGTTAGCTGAATTCTTTTGAAAGTTGAGACTTAAATGTTTCTTTGAACAGCAAACCACAGAGTCATCACAAGCCCTGATGAGTGACACTAATCTAAGAGTAAAATCTTCCTTTACTCCACCACCACATATGGTACCCCCTGAAATAATTGCCTTTGAGCAGGCTTTATACAATGAGGTTGAGACTTTGGAGATGCCTATCCCTTATAAGAACTTAACAGCAGCCGAGTTCCAAGCAATTCAATCACTACATGATAACACTGCGAGTGTAATTAAAAGTACGGATAAAGGGGGTGACATCGCTATTCAAGATGCCGCAGCCTATGATGCAGAATGCTGACGTCTCCCGGAGAATAGAACTAATTACCCCCCTCTCAGAGAAGATCCTTCAACCATGCTGAAGGAAGAGATTGTTGAGTTAGTTTGGACAGCTGAACGTGATGGATTAATCACCAAACACGAAGCTGATATTTTACACCTTACCGAAGACACACAAAAATTGTAACCCGCCCCCGGGACGTCCCATCGTGTCGGGGATAGGTTCCCTTTTGGAACCGTTGTCCAAGTATTGCAATTTTTTTCTCAAACCCTTGATACAGGCTACAAGTACCTATATCAAGGATACCAAGAGTCTCTTAGCAATGTTACTTATCATCAGGTTGCCTGAAGAACCATGGTTTCTTGTCTCACTAGACATAGAAAGCTTGTATACATGTATCCCTCAAGATGACACCATTAGGGTTATGACTAACATTTTAGAAGGTTCGGCCTGGGATTACACCACCTCCCGTACCTTTGTGATTGATTGTGCTACTCTAGCATTCAAACGTAATTACTTTGAGTACCAGGGGGAGATTTTTTAAAAACGACGGGCACGTCGATGGGCAGCACTTTTTTCCCCTAGTATAGCGGGATTATACGTATACAACTTTAAATGCCAACATATCCTAGCTGCTGCCAACCCCTACACATCCAATGTTATCCTCTAGCAAAGGTACATTGACGATGTGCTCATGATCTGGAAGGGATCTGAAACCAGCCTTCTTGAATTTTTTGAGTGGATAAATACATGCGATCCACACTTGAAGTTCACCCATGAACATAACACAGAATCTATGATGTTCTTGGATGTGACCATAACCAGAGACAGGGACCATCTATGTACTAAGATATACTATAAATCCACAAGCAAAAACAACCTCCTACACTATTCAAGATTTCATCCTCGCTCCCTCAGGGAAAACCTTCCCTTTGGTCAATACCTACGCATTCGTAGGAATTGCAGTGACCTGTCAGTCTTCAAAGAACAGTCACAAGATCTTACTAAGAAACTACAGAGAAGGGGTTATCCGAATCACATCTTGGATAAAAGTTGCAAAAGAGCTAAAAATCAGCTCAGAGAGGCTTTATTGGAAGAATATCCTAAAGTAACTGAGACAAAGGTCCCTTTAACTTGTGTGACCACGTACAGTAATATTTCAAACAACGTGAGTCGCTGCATTAATAGGCATTGGAAGTGACTGACAAGCAATAAGCATGATTGGGAAAAGCCCCTTTTTTCGTACAAATGTGCCCGAAGTCTTAAGGACTCCCTGGTACATACCCGCCTAAAGACCAAGAGCAGAGACAATGACCAGAATGTTCTAACAGCATGGGGTCTCCCACCTGTTACGGGACATTTTCCGTGTGGAGGGTGTAGTGTATGTCACTTGACAACAAACAAAAACATTAGACCTAGAACCAGGTAAAATCTGGCACCAAAGAAGTCACACCAACTGCAATATAAGCAACGTGGTTTACCTAATTGTGTGCCCGTGTGGTTTGAGGTACGTTGGCATGACGATAAGGAAAGTCAAACAGCGCATCTGCGAGCATCGCAGCAATTTCAGGTGCCACAAGATTACTACCAAGTTTACGACACACTTTGCACAGTTAAAACACACACCCCAATGATATAAAATGGACCATTATTGAACACCTGAAGCAAGGCATGGAAGGTAGTCTATATGAAAAGGAACAGAGGTGGGTCTACCGTCTGTCGACCCACCTTTCTGGTCTAAATGATGCCATCCCATGGGGCTCTGTGACGAGACGCTAAGAATTTACATAACACTCTTTTGCATCAAATGACCAGCTATAGCAGTCTTTCTAATATCATTGAATGATGTATTGCCTATGTCCAGATACCCTATTGCTGCACTGAGTGTATCTATCTAATTACTGGCCTAGGGGTCCTGACATGGCGTTTGGTTTGTAGAAGGGTCCTACTGGATCATTCTTTACAAATTATGTCCTCCTTCTTTTAGAAACTATGCTTTCTTCCTTTTAGTTTGGTCACAATGAAAAAAACGATTTACAGTGACCTAAGGAATACTGTTCCAGCTTTGGGCACTTTGCACCTACATTGTGCTATTGATAAAGTTTTAAAAAATTCAAAGCCGGTAGTACGTCAATGTTAAATTTTTTTGTACAATTTTTTGCCCCAAAAATATTTTGTGTACCATATTGGGGCAAAACGAATTTCTTTACAGAAGCCCCTTTTATACTATCTGTAGATTATTTATTCCAACGAGGTTTGTTCTAAATGTTGCCTCTAAAGTCAGGCCTGTCCCTTTAAGTTACAGAGACAGGCTTCCAATCACGTGAGGCGGGAATCTGGGTTTTTATCCACTTCCGCGTTCACAGAGACCTTACAATCCGGGCCGTGGTGTTGAATGCTTTTTAAGGTTAACAAAGGTCCTGGGCTTAAGATTACTTTAAGAAAAAGATAAACACAGGCTTGGAATAAGGACTGTGTGTTTATTTCAGTGTCCAGCCGGACAGAGAAGTATTTATTTAGAGGATTTAATAGAAATATACATTTTATAAAGTGAAACATGTCACACATTAATAACTGGGCACAAGCCTGTACCAAGTCAAGGAAAGACAATTCATAGGAGAAGAAACAATAAGAGGGAGAAAATAATAACAGGCAAACAAGTTGGAGAAAGAGGTGGCTTACAATACAATAAAATCTTAAGTAAGCTCTAACCCACAGTAACTGCAACACAAATTACAAATTGCAAACGGAGCAGTACTGTACAAACAGTCGACGAACGTTTTGATCCCTGTCTCCAAAATTTAAGCTGGGATCATCTTCAGGACTACAATAAAAAGCTTTGCCTGATTGATTGCATTTACATAAGCCTGTGGAGTTAAACAGGAGGCGGAAAAAGAAGAGAAGATTTATCTTGTAGATTATTTACATTAGTGACAGCTAGTCAGTTGCAGTTCTATACATAAAAGGTGCAGCTAGTGCACGTGCGATTGTGCAGAGAGCCTTCGTTATTATTGCCCCTGCCAAAAGGTGTATGTAGGGCAAACCAGTCAGAAAGTCAAGATCCGCATTGGACAACACCGAAGTCGCATCCGGTGCGGGACCCCCAATGCACCATTGGTTGAGCACTTCACAGCACTAAAACACTCAGAAAATGACATCAAATGGACTGTACTGAAAGTGCTGAAGCTTCCGCCCAGAGGCGGCAACATGGGACAGCTGCTAAATAAAGAAGAATTGAAGTCCATTATCCAATTCAATTCCATACAGGATGGCCTAAACAGAACCGAGGATTGGACCAGTCTAATATAATTTTTCCTCATGGGTTGTTTGTCACTGAACTCTCCTCCCTTCGTGAGCTAAATGTAAACAATTCAGTGCAATTGAGCCTAGCGCACAAAATGTTTCTTTCACTGTCACATATTGGTAAAAATATTTCTGAGTTTGTGAAATTGCCAATAGTTCCTGCTCTCTTCCAACCTATCAGCAAAATGTATATCGACCATCAATTCAATGCAATCATGCTAAGCGCATAAATATGTTCTTTTATTATCAGTTTCATTTAAAATGTTTTTCGTCTGAAGTACCGCCAACAGCAGAGAGCCAAAAACCTTCCATGCCCCTCTTTAGGCACTACTCACCCCCTAGGCCACCACTCCAAGATGGCGTGCATGCTCCAGCCACGTCCATGACAATTAATTAGTCCTTCCACTCTTTCGATCACTACGGTCGAGAAGATAGATTACCATGCACTTCCCTCCCGGCTCTGCTCAAACAGCTATTATGCTGACCAGAGGGGACCCATCTTATGTCCTACTGCGTTCACATTGCCGTAAGTTTCACCCCTGTTTACCCCGCACACTCGGCTGCTTTTTAGGTCCATATTTCGTCCATAAGACTCATGGACCTTATGTTTCCTTTCACTGCTGTAGGTTCGCTCTGAACAGGCTCATGCCAATGAGCGCGCTGCCAGACATCCAGTAATTACTGCAAAGGTAAACTTTGTCCGAATCTGCCGTGATCCACAATTTTTTACGCCGTAGCTCACGGTTAATTCCATTGCTGTAATTGGTTTTATGCAGGTTTTTCGAAACTCCGGACACATGTTTGCGGGTCCAGCAACAACCGTAACGATGCCTACGCTATAAAGCCAGGCCCCCTAGGTAATTTATCCCCACGTTTCTACCACTCACAACGAACCCAGCGGTTTATCCAACTACTAACATGTTATTTTTATGCCTAAATCATAGAAGTGACAATTGCTGCACTGCTATCTACGACGTGACCGCACTACAACCAAGTGCCAGAGTCAGTTTGCAGCCCCTCACCGCCGCCCTCATAATCGGCCACATTAGTCACTGGTCATTACCTTATGCGTTTCTTCACCAGGCACACGCCAATTGTCATTGCTCACAACCGGCGGTATCATCACTGCCCCTGCTCTTGCCACATTCGTCACCCTCACTTGGCACAATTTAAATGCCGGTCCCTGCTATAAGATCTTCACTTGTTAGCATACGTCCATGCGCCAGCATGTTCTTGCACTTGTTTTCCCAAATATGAGCACATCGCCACCCGTGCCCTTTGGAAATAATAACGAAGGCTCTCTGCACAATTGCACGTGCACTAGCTGCACCTTTTATGTATAGAACTGCAACTGACTAGCTGTCACTAATGAAAATAATCTACAAGATAAATCTTCTCTTCTTTTTCCCCCTCCTGTTTAACTCCACAGGCTTATGTAAATGCAATCAATCAGGCAAAGCTTTTTATTGTAGTCCTGAAGATGATCCCAGCTTAAATTTTGGAGACAGGGATCGAAACGTTCGTCGACTGTCTGTACAGTACTGCTCCGTTTGCAATTTGTGATTTGTTTTGGAGTTACTGTGGGTTAGAGCTTACTTAAGATTTTATTGTATTGTAAGCCACCTCTTTTTCCAACTTGTTTGGCTGTTATTATTTTCTCCCTCTTATTGTTTCTTCTCCTATGTATTGTCTTTCCTTGACTTGGTACAGGCTTGTGCCCAGTTATTAATGTGTGACTTGTTTCACTTTATAAAATGTATATTTCTGTTAAATCCTCTAAATAAATACTTCTCTGTCCGGCTGGACACTGAAATAAACACACAGTCCTTATTCCAAGTCTGTGTTTATCTTTTTCTTAAAGTAATCTTAAGCCCAGGACCTTTGTTAACCTTAAAAATCAGTAATACCCGGGTTCCTTTGCCACCTTTTGGGGTTCCCTTGTTCTAGATACCAGTGGTGTTGAATGCGACAGGTCCACAGCGGGTAGTCGCCTGATAGCACGTAAGTGTTAACGCCTTGTTTACTTTATTTTTAGAACCGCTATGGAGTCCATTTCAGGCATATATTAGAGCTTTAAAGCCATTTGAAGTTGTCCGATGTGATCGTGTTCACTTATACAAAATATCGGACGTAATGCTTCGAGTTGGGTGACAGAAATAATTTCACGGCGTGGAATTGTGATTAACATCGCTGATGTGTTGATGCCCCCCTTTCTTTCACTTACAGAAAATCGGGCGTGAAGTTCTCCCCCACCGCCATTAAGCAGTGAGTCTTTTGTTTTAAAAAGCAAATCTTCCATTGTTTTTATGAATAACAAGAAGCATAATTTTGGCACGGTTTTCTAGTTACTTGTTATCACGATTTTCGTGATGGTTTTTGAAGTATGCTCAAGTCAATATATAGAGCATGTGCTGGGTGAGTAATAATAACTCGACACAGCCTAACAGTGGGTACTTTGATGGCACCATATGAGTAGAGATGAATTGATTGATTGTGAGAGATTGATTCAAGAGAGTCTCCATTATATTGTGTTAATAAATCCTCCCATCTGGAGATCTTAGAGGCTCATTTAACTGACTCTAATAAATTGGGTGTTCTTGAACTAGCTTCATATTGAGATGGTGCTCCAACTAAACACACATACATTTCACACTCGCCATTTGCATGCTCCCACAGGGATGTATATATTGCAAAGTCATACATTCAATACTATGTATTTGAAAATGTTATGTTTGATTGACCTTTCTTTTGCAGATTGCAGACCCTTGACAACACAAGGAGAGTCTACACGGGAATTCTGTGAGTTGTTAGAAGCTGCACATATCCCTATTGAGTGGTCACGCCTTAGCAGGCGTGGCTCTCTAGGGTATGGATTTTTGGTCCTGATGAAAGCTGAGCTTAAGTGGCTCTGTATAGCAGAAACATGTCGACCATAATGACCTTTTAGGACACACTGGTTCAAATTTGCATAACCTCTAGGTGTCCACCTTCACTTTGTTTTTATTGTGTACAGGCTATCCCTCTATTAAAATGTTTATAGGATATAGCTATGTCTTCTTTTAATCTTCACTAACATACACTTGGGCACAAATTCACAGGCCCTCGAAAGTGAACCCAATGATGAAGCCAGTCACCAACTTGTTTGGTGCATGAGGGTTCTTTTCGAATTGTAGTTCATTCACCCGTCACTTTCAACTAGTTTTTTCAAGGTTCACGATTCGTGTCCGTAAAGTATATTGCACCTGTTTTGTCACTCTTTTGTTGTTTGTTAAAATTTATTTAAGGGGGTATGAGAGTGACTTTCTGACCCTTTCTCTCTCGTTTTTTAACTATACTATCTTTATGTCCCAATCGGTTTGGATCTTCGCCCTGAGTGCACACATAAAGATAGTACTAGTAAATGCTCTTTGTGAATTCCCAAAGTCGTAAACTTAGGCATTTAGTCTAAGTTTAGACCAAACATCTAAGTTTACCTTTGTGAACGTGGGCCATAAAGTATAAAATGAAAGTTTTTTTAAATTTGGATCAGAGCATTTCCTGGAGAAAAACAATACAAATAATATAGAATTTGAGGAAGACACTTTAATTGAGTCCTAGGTGTTGGAGCTTGAAGGAATAATGTGCCGATTGATGAGAAGATCTTTTTACTGCTTTTGAAGCTCATGAAGTAGGGGTTTGTCCACATACGTACTGGGAGGACGTTCCAGATTTTTGGAACATTGCCTGAGAAAGAGTGTGTTCGGGCTTTTTGTTTCTGTTTTTGGGTGGGACGAGAAGTAGAGTGTTGTGCTTCATAGATTTCTCAACTGGCCTGCCTTTGTGAGTTTGGATACAAATAGGCTGGTTTCCTGGTGTGGAGGACTTTGTGGGTGAGATAGGCAATTTTGAAGCAGCAACCGGCTTTGATTACTCGGGGAGAGGGAGGTGTGTTCTTGTCTTTTGACTCTCGTAATCATCCTTTCTGCAGCATTTAAAGCAGCTTTTAAGGGAGCAAGGTGTGACTTTGTGGTTCTAGTGAGGGTGGCATTTCCATAGTCCAGTCTTGAGAGCCCATCCCTTGGGTAGCGACTTTTAGATCATTCGAAGAGAATAGGGCTCGATTTTGTGTCAGAGTTTTAGATTGTAAGATCCACTCCTTGCAGTATTCTTTATGTGTGGGTTCATGCCTAAACTCAGGTCCAGGGTGATTCCTTGTGATTTGATGGAGTCAGTCAGAGTCAATTTGCAATAAAAGTGTCAATTGTGTTAAGCCATTCTTTAACCTGGGTGGTCTAACCATGGTTGAATAGGAGAAGGATTTCTGGCTTGTCTTGGTTGAGTTTCAGGTGGTTGTATGGACTTTTGTGAGAGTGTCATTTAATCATTGTAAGTCCTCTATGGAGGATATTTCTAAGTAGAGCGGAGTGTAGTCTGAATAGAGATGGTACTGAATGTTAGCCTGTTGAAATATGGTAGTGAGGGGCTCTGTGTACATATTGAAGAGTGTAGGTGAGAGGACAGAGCCTTGGGGGACACCCCTGGTTACGGCTGAAGTATCAGAGGTCCAGTTGCCTTTTTTTATTTGTTGGGAGTGGATACGTAGCTATGAAAAGAACCATTTTAAAACCACATCATCTGCTCCAATACATTTTTGGAGGGAATCTAAAATCAGCTTGCGATCGACTGTGTGAAAGTCCGCTGAGAGGTCTAGGAGGAAGAGCAGGCAGCATCTATCCATATCCAGAGCTTTGTGTAAGTCATCTACTATATTTAGAATGGCTGTTTCTTTGTTACAGCCTTTTGTAAAGCTCGATTGAAGATGGTCAAGGAGAATTGTTGGTGTCAATGTGCTGTTTGAGTTGGGAGAGAAAGCATTTCTCAAGAATTGTTTTGCCAGGAATGGGAGATTGGAGCCAGGCCTGAAGATGTTGTGGTCATCTGTGTCAGTCACTGTTTTCTAAGTAGTTGGGTGACTTGCCCAGGTTTTAGGCAATTGGTCATAACCCCATTGCTTAGGGAGCTAGTTATTATTTTAGGTCCATAGAGGTGTTAATGCGTCGTTGAGACTCTTTGCTAGAGAAGTCAAGAGAGGGTCTGCTGGGTGAGAGGAGTTCTTGGCTTTCAAAATCATCATTGAGATGTACTCTTCCATGAATGAGTTGCATGATCATGACCCTTTGCCCTCTTTTCTGTTAGCAAATGAAGTGGAGATTTGTAACACCATGGCTTGATCTGCTCATGTACGGGAGAACTCTCTACTAAAGGATTTTCGAATACTTTTAAGGATATTTATGCAACGACTACCTAGATCTCTCTTCATATGTTTACATTGCACTATAACTTGTGGATGGGGCAGCTGCTTCCTCTACCTTTATGAAATCAGCTAACATAACCTATGTACGTCTTCTGTGTGTAATTAAACTTCACCGGTTATTGCACAATCTGTATATATTGTGATTTAACATTATAATAATGATAAAATTACAATTTCTTCACTTGGGAATACTCTCATTTTAAGATAGACGGAATAGACAGGCGAGGCCCTGATTACTTACCAGTTATCTTCATTACTCAGAATCATAGTCTTCCGAGTCACAGACCTATCTTTTCTATCCTTCCAAATGATGGGGTTGGAAGTAAAGAAGCTTTCAGTCTTCCTACAGACATAAGGTATTTGAAGTGAAATTTTCTTTCAGGCTTAGGGATAAGGATACAGGAAGGTTCAGCCTCACCTTTATGGGTCATGACACAGGAAGTAATCATGGGTGGCTACATTAGTGGGTGTTGGACTGTTCTTTTCTCTTTATGTGCAGGTGAAAGCTGTACACTGCCTACAACAGAGCTCATTGTGGTAAGGAATGTGATGAGGAGGACTATGACTCAGAATAATGAAGATTATACGCAAATACTCCAGGCACTACTGTTTATTTAAGATACCATTATTTAAAATAAGAGGCCAGATTTTTCGGTATATTCCATAAATTGAGTTTGTAACAGATTAAAACATGAGAAAGATGTAATTAAGTTTGTGGTTTCTCCATAAGCATCAAAAACAACATGATCCTAGATTCAAACATTTTTAAGTTAGGTTATACTTCAAGCACACTTTCCTTGCTAGAAAAGAGATGCATTATGAACAAAATTGTTTTGAATATCATTGTAGTTATTCTAGCATGTGCTTGCACCTTTTTTCACCAAGGTGCAAACATCTTCCTGAGTTGAATGGAATACATTCTGATTGCACCATTATTTGTAATTGAAAACTAAACAAAAGCAAATTAATTAGAATTGTTTATACACTTTGCTATTTTAACTGGGTGTTTGATTGCACCCAGTAACATCACTTGGTTCAGGAAAAATATTTGGTAAACATTGCAGCTATTCGAGTCCCACATGTTAGTTCTCCTTCTGGGACTCAAATGTGTAATAGCCAGTAAATGGAATGGTGATGCTAGCTGGAAATGGTAGCTCATTTCCTGAACAAATTGTAATGAAGAAGTAAGTAGAGACAGACATTTTTTTACAGAATTTAACCCAGCCAGAGTGCCAAACATCATCAAGGAATAGCATTGATAGCATAGAAATGATGTGAAAACATGATTCTGAACTCTGTCAAAAGAGTCAGAAAAAATAATCCAAATACATTACTTTCGAATAAATACTAATCAAGACAAATAGTCAGCAAATTAGAAGCAATACCTTTGGGAAGAGTACACCGTTTTACCGACGTAGTTTTTGGGAATTTCAGAGACAATGGTGAAAGTGTCAGCATGGTGATAACTATTCACCTGTCTTTTTACCTACAGCATATTCTATCTATGACGATGGCAAAATATATGTAGTTTCCTTCATGAATTTCTGATTTATGATTAGGGCTCCTGGTTCTCCGTTTTTATGGATTTTTACGTGTAAATACAGACGGAAAACAAGTTTTCCTTTATCTATATTTATATATAAAAACGGGAAAATACTACTGGGTTAAGAGGTGTCAGCCCGGTCTGAGACTGCTTCCTGGGCACATACAGAGCTGCCAGCCGGACCAGAGTACTTCACGGTCTATAAAAGACTATTTACTTGTCGATGATTCCTTGTTGTTCTTTCACCCCTTCTAAGAGCCTCCTGCCAGAGTCGGATTAGGAGCCTCTATTCACACCATTGTTGCGCACCTGCTTTCCCAGTGGGTCAGTGAGTCAGTTTGAGACTGAACAAAAGCAGCTCGCTCCAGGGAGTTTCTTGGAGGGAGGGCGTTAAACCCTGGGGCACCATGAACACCCTAATGGTTGCGGCGTGGAAAGCCTGAGACCACTGCGGTGGAGGATAAAGACTGCGTTAAAAAATATTTTCTATTTAGTTACCATTTCCTTACACTCTCCAAGTGTCCCATTAGAGTTTTTACTAGATTGGTGTTACTCAATTCTCTCCCTGTGTAGTTAGAAAAATAAAATGTAAACATCTCAGTTTTAAAGGAGTAAACAGCAGTTTGTCAGAGGATTTTGTCTGACATTTGACCATCATCGTTGAGCACGCAGCAAATGCGACAAAATAAAAATAGAATCAAGAGGCCCTTATTTTTTAGCTCATCCTCTTTTTAAACGTAGCTAGCTCCAGGAAGTGTCTTGGAGGGAGGGCGTTAAACCCTGGGGCACCATGAACTCCCTGAAGGTGGCAGCGTGGAAAGCCTGAGACCACTGAGGTGAAGGCTAAAGACTGTGTGACGTCGGGGGGGGAATACAGTAACATGTATGGACAGTGTCTGAAACTCGCATGACTAGAACATGTCAGGGAGCCCGATAACTCTATTAACCACCATATAACACCTGCAGCCTCTGCTTTAAATGGGCAGGAGGTACGCTCAGGTACTGAGAACCTACAGTTCTTTTATTTTCAAGGAAGAGTAACTGCACGCCTTTGCTTTGAAGCAATACTTTGTAATTGAGAGAGTTGTTCCTCTGCTCCGGTCAGGTACTCTGGAATGAGAGTATCTGTACTCTTTTATTTGCAGTTCAAGCACTTTCTGTAGCCGAGAGGCCCCGTTTACCGTGTGAGTGAGCATGCCATTGGTTTTCTATAGATTAGCTTCTACTACCCTTTTTCACAGTTTTTTCTTTGTTGTGTCTGTTTTTTGTCCTCCTACTTCAAGCACTCACTTAAAAAAACAAGCATTTGCAATGCAATATGTCTCACATTTACTGGAGTTTAAGCTATTGGCATTGTAAATGACAATGCCTTTTATTTCTGTTTTGGTTTTTAAAACAGATAAACAAAAGGCAGTGTCATTTACAATGCTAATAGCTTAAACTAGCGTAAATGCGAGACCTATTGCATTGCAAATGCTTGTTCTCTTCTGCACACACAAAACATCAATCCTCAGTGATGGCAAAGGACAGCTTTAGCGCTGGTGGGGCACAATTGTCACTTTAAATAAATGTGGAAAAATACTAGCTGTACCGTCGTATTTTGCTTGTGGCAAAAATAAATGTGGATAATGGATAAATACAGAAAAAATTTCCCAAAATAAATATGGATAAATACAGACGGAAATGGCAAAAAAATAAATACCATGAAACCGGGAGCCCTATTTATGATGTATTGGATTCAAGTACTCCAATTCAGACAACTTGGTCGATTATCAAGTACTCAAAAATCAGACAGCTTGGTCAATTGCTGATGCTTCTAGATTCTTTCATGCTTGCCCTATTCTTCATTCATTACAGTGGCTTCCTATCAGTGAATGTATCCTTTTTAAGACACCTTTTATTGTTCATTGGACTGTCTATAGTTGGGCACCTCTATATATTCAGGAATGCCTTTCACCTTATCTGCCTTTTAAAGTTTTGTGTTCATCTTCGGCTAACTTGATAACCATTCTTAGATTCTTTAAGGTTTGGATGGGTCATCTCAGTGTTTCTGTTCTGTCTTCCAATATGTTCTTCTTGTTAATCTGAGGTCCATGCCTGTCCCTCAACAATGCCTCTTTTGCAATACTGGTCAGTAGTCTCTGTAAGTTGTTTGGTTTCTTTGATGTTGTCCATGTTAAGATTTCTTGGTTGACACCATGTAGTTTTTCACACCATGAAATCTGAGTGTTAAGGGCGTTCCAAGTGTTAATAACATTACATGATACATTGGTGTCAATGGTTTGCACAATGGCCAGAAGATCTAGCTGGCAGCAGCAAAAATGATTGAACACACCTCCTAGCCTAATGACATGCACAATACAACAAAAATAAAATAACTCACAATTTCTAAGAAATGCCATTATGTGCAGTGTATAAAAATAGCAAAACGGAAGACATGTAGGCAAGCTATGGACACTGTAATTTGTATATAATACTTTGCACCATAAACACACATCGAACTATAAAGATGCCTGAACATCAGTGGAGACTTAGTGGATGAAAATACAGTCCATGAGTATTGTCCTAAAGGTCCATCTTCAACAGTAAAGTCTGTAAATGTACCAAATGAAGCATCAATAATGCAGAAAGGATATTGAAAATGGTACATCAAGTATATACAGATGCAACCCTCCTTGACTGAAACTCGATAGTTTTTGGATCTCAGAAGGATTGACATGCCACAACTGACAATGGTGACAACGTTACAGGTATAAAAACACGCATTAAGCACATTGCTAGGCTCTTTGGGTCAGGGATATGGGACCAGACAGGAAGACGGGCCATGCACTCATGGGTGAAAATCCCAACCTTTACCTCCACAGACCAGCTACCTTGCCTAGAGACAGCTTCTGGATTTGTGCTGAAAGCCTCTTCCTGTGTCACAACTTGCGGTATCCAGTGAAATAACCCCCACCCCAAAAAAACACCCTGGACGGTTGAACCACAATAGTCCCAGGCAGTAAAGGGTCCAATCATACCAACTGCATTAATTTGAATTTCCTCACCCACGTCCCGTGAGTGGACGAACATTCCTGTCTAGGGAATACTTAACACTATGGGTGCTCATGACAAGCTCAGCTCGTCATAAGGCACAGTGGCGCTGGGCTCATGACAAGCTGAGCTCGTCATGAGTGCCGCGGAACGCCCACGCGGGGGCGTTCCATTAAGTCGTGACGAGCTCAGCTCGTCATGAGCACAGCGCCACAGTGCTGCATGACGAGCCAAGCTCGTCACAAGCACCGCGCCGCCCCCTTCCGCGTAGTGGGGGAATTAACCCCACGGCGAAGGGGTTAATCCAGTCTCCACTCATGGCCTACAAGGTCTACAAACTCAGGGGGCATAAAAAGATGTAAATATTTTGTGCCTCATTTATGAGAAGTGACGCATTGCTGCGTGAAAGCAGCGAGGCGTCCTTCTCAGTGAGCCCTCCTTGCGACATGATTGAAGCGTCATATTTACTGTATGACGCATCATGTCGCAAGGAGTTACAGATATGTTAGCATTTCTGACGTATCTGTATGGTGCAAAAGTGACGCATTGCTGGAGTGTGTCACAAAGGTGTCGTAAGTCCTGCAATGTGTCCTTTCACATGGGGCAAGCCCCATGTTAAAGGGCTCGCTTCAGTCTTACGCCTGCTGTGCGGCAGGCGTATGATATTGATGCATTTGCACCCTAGAAGTGGCGCAGTGAAATCTGGTAGATTTCACTGAGTCACTTCTACGAGGCTTACTTACGTGGGAACGCCCACCCTGCATACATTATACCTGAGGCAGGTATAATGTAGCGCAGAGGTTTACTAAGTACCGCATCTGCTTAGATGCTTCACTTTGTAAATAGGGTGCAACAGGAGGCATGTTTTACGCCGCCGATGCGTCACAAAAAGTGAAGCAACTGAAGCGCAAAACTGTTGCAAGGCCTCATAAATAAGGCCCTTAGTCTTCGTGTACCAAGATCAGCAACTGAGGGCTGGCTATTACGATTAGCAGGCACAGTATTTACTGACTCCGTGCAGAAGCAAGTGGGTCAGTGGTCTCTCTAGTTGGAATAAAGAAGCTGCAGCAGGTGTCTCGCTGTAGGCTGTAGATGTCCCAGTCTTTATTTAGGCCCCCTTTAAAGTGGCAACAAGTTGAAAGACAATTGCCCTGGTAAATAACAGTCCAGCAGTAGGTACTCTTCTCACCATGGTCTTCATATACACTCCCCCTTTGTGGATACTGAAAGCTTCAGGTAGCCAATCCCAAAGAGTAAACTAATCATCCAGTCAGAGGATAGTGTATCAGAAAGAGCCCAAACCTCCCTAGACGTTCAAGATGATGTCAACCCAGTGTAAATCCGAAGGATATGGTTTGCTTTTAAATTAGACTGAATGTAAAAGTATATGTACTTAATGTGAAAAAAGTGTGATAGTTGTTTATACTCTTAAAATGTAATATATAACAATCCATAGGCGATTGATTGGCACTTCAAACAGCCAATTGCATGGAGAGTGACATTTTTACTTCTTTAAAGGAGCATATGTATTAGTAACAAAAACTCGAGCAGACAGCTACACTGTCTTGCCATACTGAAATAGAATTTTGCATTGTAAATCAAACAGCAAATAAATTAAAAATTAACAAATTATCCATGCTTTACAAATCACAAATTATGAAACATTATTAATGATCAGTTTAGTGATCCACAAAGTAAAGAAACTGCACTGTTGTTTTGGCATTGAGGGAAATAACCAATGAACAATGACTGTTTTGCTGCCCTATTCGTATTTAATCTAACAAACAGCAAAGGCAGCCCTACTCAATAACAACCAGGGCATTTAACATTTATCAAAAATCACAATGGCTCTTATTAGCAAATATATGTATAACTTCTAGATTAAAGGCGCAATGGCATAGTATGACTGTAGTACGATGCTGATAGAGAAAGCCAGCAAAAATAGACAAAACACTTTTCAAGCCAACAAATGTATAGCCTGTATTCAAACATGTAAATGCAGACAGCACAATGTCTCCCGCATGAACGTAACCCATAGAACACAGAGGTGATAATACAGTGGAAGAACAAAGCAAAATAAAGCAAAAAGGGTTTCCAATATCATATAAATGACCAGTTTACAGTAGATAATGTTGAGCCAAAATCGATATCAAACCCATAAGTATATTGTAAGTAACTTTGCTGAGTCATAAAACTTCCTGCTTTGGCTCCATTTTCTATGGATCTATACTTGACAACAGGAAGTGTATTTACTGTCATTGTCCATAACAATTAATTCCACACAGTTCCACTAATAAAATTCCAAAACCTATTAACACTTCCTTGGGATCATGAACGACTGTCCCCATCTTTCCCAAAGATTAGAGGCATGTTTCAAACGACTATGTGTATGTTAAGATATGGCTATTTGCTTTCAGTTTTGTGCCAAAGCACAGATGAGTGAAAATCAAAAATGAATACATTTTTTCTAGTGATTAAGTTATTTGGTACATATTTGTTAGGTCTGTACGTCACTAACATTTTCATCAACTATATATCATTACAAGAACATTACCAAATATAAACACATAACGACATGGTGTATATGAACATCTTTGGGCCTGATTACCAGTTTGGAGCAGTGACGCTGGCTCAACGCTGGCTCTGCTGTGCCAGACCCGCGCATGGATCACCAGGAGTATTAAAAGTTGTAAAAGTACTACCCGTAATACAGTTGGCCGCCCTTTTTCCTTTTCCATGGCGGTGCCTTGAAAACAGGCACCGCAATGGGAACGGCGAAAAAGTTCCAGCAAGGCATGGATGGTGACATCCATGCCATGCAGGAACTTTGGGGGAATACAGACAGGGGCACATGTTGTGCCCCCTGAATGTATCCCCATAGGTGGGGGGACATGGGTCCCTGTAGGCCCCCTTTGTCTTCTGCACCGCCAACCTTTTCATGGCTGGTCTCCACCATGAAAAGACTGGTGGTCCAGGAACTCAAAATATGCTGAGTGGGACTGCGACAGTCGCTGCTCAGTATTATGCGTTGTGGCACTCCTGTGCCACCGCCAGTTCCTGGTGCAGCCATTGGTCCATCGCCAATACGATTTTCAAAGTCATAATCGTCAAAATGGTGGACCGCCACTCCTGGGCCACCGCAAGTCTGGGTGTTGCAAGACCGCCAGACTCATATTCAGGCCCTTAGTTTTATTTTAGAACGTGATCAAGTGGCAACTACTCTTTGCACCTCCTGGAGAAGAGGCCACGTTCACTTGCTCTGCCTCTTCAGTAATATAAATCCCACTGGTGCTAAATATGCATCAGCGTAAATCTCAAGGGGATGGTCCCTCTTTAGCCTGGGGGCATTTCCCCATGCAAATGAGCGAATCCTTTGGACTAGCACCTATTACAGTCATAGGTGTAAAGGCAAAGAAGCGGGAATGGACAATAAGTGTGCACCACATAGAGGTGGCACGCAGTCGGTGCATCCCCTGAGGACAGCTCCATGAAAGGAAGGACCGAGGGTTCTAAAGACCCATTGACATCTGCCTTAGGGAAGATGCAATCAGTGTAATCTAAGTTGTCCTTTGTTTTGCCGCCCGGGGTGGATCTTACTCAGTGAAAGACAGAACAGCAGCTTCAAACAGCCTGTCAGCCTTTCAGCAATGCACTGTTTGCAGTGTAGGTGTTGGACTGCACCAGCACTAGGAATAGTGAATTTGCGTTGATATGCTGGACTATCCTAGACTGCGCCAGAACATACTCTTAAATTGCAGCAAGTGCAGAGTTGAACAGTGCACCATAGGTATTATTTGGCACCTGGAAACATATTGCACTCAGTGTCCCAGTGGCCAAAGGGAGAACTATGGTATTACAGAAGGGGCCAATACCAAGAGGGGGTGTAGAATTTGGCTGCTTCTGTAATACAGCTCATGCTGGTGCACATGTAAGACTGAGACAATCTCAACTGGGTGTTCCCTCATTTTCCTGTGATGTCAGGCAAGTGAGGAAACACGTTGCCTCTGTGCCATATTTAAGGTACAGGTGCAGAGGAAAAGTAGTTGTCACTAGGCTCACAGTCAGTGTGCCTCCTCAGGGCGCCTCTTGAAAGTGTGGGAAAAGCGGACTGTGAGCCCCCGGCATCCCCTGCAAGTGGGTGTAGTCATTCACTGCACCCTTTTGCAGGGGCATCTCTGCCCCCCTTTGAAACGCATTGCGGCTGCCCCCTTCACAGTGAAAGGCAGATGGAGGCTTCAAACAGCTGGTCTGCCGTTCACTAATGCACTGCTCCAAAGACAGGCATGAGTTTGAGCCTGTGCTGGGAAGGCCCAGTGTCCCAGTAAACGCCCGGCGCATTGATATTAGAGTGTACAGTGGCGCAAACAGGCACAGTGTGCCCTATGTGTAATGCAGACCCTGATTCCTTAGTAATTATTGGGCATATTATCTAGAAGTGCGTGAAAAAAAGCACATCGCACATTTTCATATTGCCGGCTATCGCCGGATTTTTTTGCCGTGTTAGCACGTAATTATGAATGCGCAACACGTAGGTGAAATTAAATCCGTCGATAGTCGGCGATATTGAACATTAGCGCATGAAAACAAACATTGTTTTCATGCGCTAATGTGTGCCTTGATAATATGGGGGGGGTGGATTCAACGTTATGATCAACACCCCCATGTTATCAATGCCTAACACCTGGTCAGAGCAGGCGTTGGGAGACCTGCGATAAATGAGTTTATCGCAGGTCTCCTTCTCCCAACGCCTGCCTTCGTAATAGGGTGTTCCCACCTCCAACCACATTTTACATGCGGTTGGACGTGGGAACGCCCACTTTGCAAGTCATTAGCGATGTTTCTCGCTGACATATAAAGTGGGCTTGAGACAGGCGTTAGAATGCCCTTGCGGATAGGGCTCTAGAAGTTTCGCCGCTTTCTCTGCACAATTCGCCGAAAAAGCGGCGATACTTCACCTTGTTAATATGCCCCTATGTCTCTGTGTTTCCGAGTGGCCTGCATATTCATACATTATTTAGTCGGAAGGAGACTGCCACAGAAGTTTATGAAAAAATAATATGAGAGAGAACACACACATAACAACTTTGTTCCCCTGTTTTAGTTATCATAAAAATCACAATTCAGTGTATCTAAATACAATTTGAGCCTTGCTTCCATCAGTCTCCCTGGCACACAGAGTCTAGCAAATGTCAATTTACATTATTATCTAATCCCACCAGAGATCTCAAATTATAGGTCGCAATCTGAGATACAACTCTGTTTTCTCTGGCGCTCCGTGTTTGATGGCTGTGTCCAGCGATCCCTGCTCAGATGGCTCCTGCCCTTCCATGGACCTCACCCTCACGCTCTTTTCGCCATTTCCAGCCACGAGCGCCACAGACATATGAATGCGAATTTTGTCACCTTTGACACTCTCACGCCAATGGATGCCCACCCTGTACACCCATATATTTCATCCCTACACCCCCCCCCCCGTTCAAGTCATATGTCCACAGGCCAGTCCATTGAGACATGTGGGGCCTTTGTGCAGTGAGCCCTGCCCTGTCGTTTCCTCACACTAGTACCTGGTGCAACTGGTCAGTGACATTTTTTTCCTCAATATGCTATAATTTAACCTAATAATTTATGGACATCCCTTCAAAATCTCAAAATATTTTTTTCCTTTCTCTTTTTACAGGAGTCTATTTCACAACGACTGGAACATTTTCACTAGAATACTTTTTATGATATACGAGCAGTATCACGCATAATTTCTAGAAGAAATAAACTGTCTTCGTGTGGCTGTCAGCTGGGGGTTTCCACCAGAAACTGGAAAAATATTTTTTTTTCTACTCACAATTATATTTGACTTGGAACAATGACCTTATTATTTTACTTCGAGACACATATTTTAAAATACAATTCTGCTATTTTGATAACATTAACAATATTCCATTTGCGATTAAATTTCATAGCAAAACAATCTGCAACTCACAAGCCAAGTAGGGTTGCACTTTTTTCCACTCGGGAAGCTTTGTTGTGGGAAAAAACTGGAAGACATTTAGCGGTCTGTGGTCCAGGCTGCAGAAGCGCTGGCAAAAAAGAATGACAGCAGTAGACCCCGACCGCTTTACACCAAGGTTTGGAATGTCGATCATAGCATGAACTATTTACCCATGGTGGGTCTCTGACAGTCTGGCACAGTCTAGGCGCGGTGCTGATAGATTAAGTGCACTGCATCCGTTGCTGAACATGTGCTCAAACTGGGTGATTAATTGCACAGTGGATGCCTTACAATACATCAAATTGTCTACCACATGACCACCTGGCATTCCCTTATTGCTTCTCTCTCGAAGCGCCGGGGGGTATTTATGAGTGGCTTGCACAGTCGGAGTGCACTTTTTTTGATGCTCTGGCAGCGCAAGCCTCTCAATTATATCCATAAGGCGATGCAAATCCACCCCAGAAATGGAGTATGACAAAACAGCGTCAAGGAGGCGTTCTATGGGAGTTGCGGAGGGTGTTACTACACAACAACCATTGATTTTGGTGCTGCCCCAGATTTATTTAATTAGGTAAAAATGGGGCAGCGCCAAATCCTTACGCCTCCCTAGAGCAGGCATAACCAGCAGAAATATTTTTAATTCTCTTAATTTTTTCCTCTTTCCATTTGTGCTACGTTCGGCACACATAGAAAGTGCAAAATGCCTCTTTGGATGGTTTTTGTGTAGTAAGGTGCCCATATCTGCACAAAAACAATCCTGCCTCCAAAGGGTGCCTACGTTGACGCCAGCCTGCAAATTGTGCACCATGGTAGGGGGGGGGAAAGGACATGAATGCAATGTATTTCATGAATGTGGTGCCTTCCTGCTCATTCATATTGGCATAGGGCAACGCTGTAAGAAGACTTGTGGTGCTGCCCTACGCCAATTCTTCATAAATGATGGCCAGCAATTTTTAAAGAGCCATCACATACGCTAACTATGGGGTCCATTAGGATTGCGGGTGGACTGAAGTCCGCTGGCCACCCTAGCGGGGATGGGACCGTCTGCCAGTGGTGTGGCGGTCCCACACTGCCAATTAGGATGCAACCGCCACCCTGGCGATTGCATCCCGCATATTCAGCATTGTAGCGGGCGTTGCTGAAGGCAGCACCCACCACAATGTAGAAAATGCATGTTGTGCATTGGCATGCCTGCCACCTTATGTATGCCAACCCCCGAAACCCTCAACCCCCCAAACCCACGGGGGCCCACAACGGGCACCCAAAGCGATTCCTGCATGCCTTTCCATGGCGGAGTCTCCGCCATGGAAAGGCATGACTCCGCCCACATCATAATATGGATGGCGCTGCCTGCAAAGGCTCTGCCACCATATTATAGGCCTTTTCCACCCGGTAGGCAATCATGACGATTGCCTACCGGCGGAAAAGCGGCGGACGGTCTTTCCGTCCGCTACGGTACCCTACGTCATGCTAATGTGGCGGGGTAAAATGGCCGTCCGGCAGGGTATTTTGGCAGGCTGGTCACCACTGCTGGTCGGGCGGTGGTGATCCGTCCGCCATGCTAATGATCCCCTATGTCTGCTTTAGTCATTGAAGCTATTTTAAAGATGATTAGGTTATTGCAGCTCCCAAACAGAGATGATCTATTCACAAATGTAAACTTAAACATGAATAAATCTGCACGTGGAAGTTTACTCTTACACTTTTGAGTAACTTTACTACTTTTGGCTATTCATCATTTACGATTGTAAAGTTACTGGAAAGTGTAGATCTATTTTGACTGCAAATTGTTAACGGTTAAGTATAAAATACTTTTTGAATAGTTTAAATAGCTTTAAAAAAGTAAAACTACATTAATGTTCAAACAAAAAAGTGGTTATTAACATATGTTATAATAAAGTGATGTTTAAGTTTTATTTAAATACATTTTTTAACATTAAATGAAATTAATTTATAGTTATAAAAGGTTAAAATATATTAACCTAATTTAACATTAGTTCCTAAGGGCTTTTATTTTAAATCCCTGCCTCTGTTATGGAATGGTGTAGCAGTTCCAGTTGTTGGCCATATATGGTGCTGAATTTACTCCAACTTTGAGCTGTGGTACATTAATGAATGTTGGGGGTAATTTTCTATGATGTAGCAACTATAGAAGTGCAGTTTGTGAATAGCAACTGGCTTACTCATTCGTGCATGCATGTCTCTTCCCAAACCCCTCGCTGCCCTTCCTTAACCCCTCTGTACTGCTCCCAAATCCTTCCAATGTATTCATAATTATTCCCCATTTTCCAGTCACTCATCTCTGTCCCTCCCACATTTACTCCTAAAACATACCTACATGTGTTGAAATCTCTGCACATAAAAGATATGAGAGGTAGAGGCATATACCTCCATGCATAGGTTAGTGAATAGCATGTTATAGTATGTTAATGGTACTATTTTAATACTACTACACAATGGAGCATATTTACAAGGAGTTAAGGCCACCAAAACGTAACTTTTTCGATATTCTGGTGGCATTAAGTCATTTGTCTTATTTACAAGGCAGCATTAAGTCACTTAACGTAGCTTAACGCCGCCTTGTAAATAATACCCTATTCACGCAGCACTTAGCGTGAAAGGGCCGTGCAATGGGTGTTGCAGTGGACGTTCTGCCGCAACACTCATTGCTTTTTGACGCTGCCACATATTTATACGGTGTGCAGCAGCACCAAAAGTTTGCGCAGGAATACCTGGTCTTAAGCAGGTGATACGAGGAGAAATGTTTCATTTATCCTTGTATTTTGCTCTTTCCATGTGTGCTGCATTCTGCAGCTCATATAGAAACAGCACATCGCCTATAAAGATTGTTTATGTTCAGAAAGGTGTCCCTTCCTGCACATAAACAAATCCCCTGTAGCGCAGGCACTCTTCCAACATGGCACACAGCAGCTTTTTCAGCACCAGCGCTACGGGACATGCTGGGGTGAACCACATTCTTGTAAATACGGCGCATCCTGCGTTTTGAAACTGACGAATAGTGGCGTTACCAATTTTCCGCCAGTTTCTAGGAAATATGCTACAATGTGTTCGGACCCTTTCCTAGTAGTCTACGATGGTAAAGGGTTCAGCACTCCTTAGGTCTAGCTTAATTCACTCTTGCTGTCTGGAAGAGATTCTCCAATTACCTCACCATAGTTACAGATAAGTAAAAGTCAGCCCCGCAGCTATTATTTTTTGGAAGTGTCATTCAAATTCTGAGACTTGCACCAAGCTCCAAGATGCTGCTGAAGGAGTGAGACTTTATGGATAATTTGATTTCTTTCGTTTTATGTTGTATGTGTGTACTGATGTCTCACATGCACGTCCACTACAGTCATTTTGACTGGAGGTGAGACCATTCACTTGTATGAAGACCATGATACTGCACATGCACACAGTGTGTCTGTTGGGGGAAGCTAGAGAATTAGGAAAGGGTGCGAGTGTGCTTCTGGGTTGGTGCCCTTGGACCAGTGCCTTGACTTCGACCCTGCTCGAACTACTAGGGCTGCTGTGCATTTTCGAGGCCCAATGTGTGCTTAGCCCCATCATGGGTGAAAGCTGTCTCTCTGAAAGGTTTGTACCAAGGATCTCATGTACTGCAACTGCAGCTGCAGCAGCAAACGTGTGGCTTTCTTCACCATTCACGAGCAGCACTTCTCCTTAAGCTAGCTTTCATTCATTCTCATGACTTCACGTAGCTTTGTTGACTCTTGGAATCCAAGCATCGTCCTACAAATGGATTCAAACCGATCTGCTATCATGTGACTATTTGATCCTATATGGGGATGGCTCATGCCCATAGTGCGGACATACCTATTGGTAACCCCACTATACGTAGAGTGAGTGAGGTCAGGGGCTGAGGGCTTCTGATCTCACTGTGGCTAATCTGCTTACACAAATAAAGAATTAGTCAGGGACATATCCTATGTCTACACATTGATATATCATGCATCAATGTAATCAAATGCATCATTTTGGTGTCTGGATGCTGGCAAGGCAACACAAATAAGTTTTGCTCTACATGTGTGGATAGAATGATGGTGTCTGAGTCGCTGCTCTGTTATATAATATTCTATAACATTAGTCAAGAAGTCAACAATTAAGGGCTGTCAGATTCAGCTCTCTCCTTATTGTATTATTTAGTGCCAGAATCATCTTAAACAAATAGGGCTCCGTGAAGACTGGGCAATGACTCCTTATAAAGAACAGCGTGGACCTGGCTGCTCCTGTGGAAAAGATTTCCTTTGCTGTAGCTCCCTAGATTCTTTGAATCACCTGAAAATGTGAGGAACTTGGTTTGATTTGGATAATAAGAGCATATTGTTGAGTGGTGCATGGTGGTATTGCATTTTACTAGTTCTACCCAGGCCCTCCCTCAATAATTGTCTTACTATTTTGCTCCTATGAAAACTGGACTTTTTTTATTACAGCATATGTACGTTGCCAGGTAAAATATTTGCAATATAAAGAGAGTTACTGATTATGATAGGATGTCTATTATTTCATAATAATACATTAATCTGCCTTCTCACCCGAGGTAATTTTCAGTCAAAATGTGCACATGCACACTTGCAGAGTTTCATAAAATTTCATAAAAACACACTTAAATGCCCAATCTTTCAAAATGAATTTTATGTGTAAATTACCACAAGTAGTCTAAGTACTTACAGTTGACTCTGCATAAGGACCTGTCAAACTCTATATTTGCACATAGGAAGGTATTATATAGTGATTTTATTAATATGGTGTTCTGTTTGCACACTTATATGGAGTGATCCTAACTCTAATTATTGGTTTGGTAATCAGAGGTATATTTTACTCATTTAAACAAAGTGATCCGAAGCGCTGTATTTATATATTTTTTCTGTTCACTCTTAAAATTCCAGGTATCTGGTTCGTGCGAAAGAAAACTGCAAAGTACATGAATAATAAAATATACAAAATCTTTTCCCATGAGACCTCTTTTTTAAGGTATAGGGTCTTGTGTCTAGGATTTTGTTGGGAAAATGGTAAAGGAAATAATTCATTGTTACCCATCTCCAAAACTAGAAATCACTCCTGTAGGGTGTCTTCCCATTGTTCAATCACAATACAATTTGAATTAGGTAGTGCGGAAGGCACCCAGAAAGGCTCTCAGACAGCTTGGCTTGTTATTTTGGAAAACAACATGAAGGCTTTATCCAGACACCTAGAGGTTATAATCCAGTAATCATGGAGATTTTCAAGCCTGAAAGCCTATGTAGATACTGGGCAGTCATTGTTTCATGAGTGGAGTCAAGAGAGAATTCCCACCTGTAGAATGTGGTGTTCTCCATAGATTGTATTTTCCTGCAGTGGTTTAACACTTTCACCCTTAAGCCTCAGTCTGCAGCCAAAACACGTGAAAGAAGTCTGAGAGGCGGGCAGTAAGAATGTGAAGTCCTGCACTATTCAGAGTTTCCCTCTCACTAAACCAAAAGTGAAACATATCCCTGCTATATGGGATTCTGCCTTGGTCAGCAAGGACCTACAGACGAACCCATTTGAGTTTTGGAAGGAATGTAGCTTACTTTTTCTTCATCACCTCTGAAAGATGGATCGGGAGTGAGTTGTGATGCACAGGGTACCCTTCCAGTCCATACTTTCCGACATTAACAACTTGACCACTCTCTTCTTCAAAAGAGACAACCACGAGGTCATACTCCCTCATATCTGTATGCATGCCACGGTCAATTGAGGAACATGTGTGACATCTCTTGGATGTGCAGGAAGCTGTGCTTATTTCCTACAAAAAAAACATT
This sequence comes from Lissotriton vulgaris, assembly GCF_964263255.1. Lineage (NCBI taxonomy): Eukaryota > Metazoa > Chordata > Amphibia > Caudata > Salamandridae > Lissotriton > Lissotriton vulgaris. The sequence continues at coordinate 1,648,836,357 of NC_141694.1, forward strand.
CATTTTGAAAAACAGAGCAATCTTTGTCACATTTGGGATGTTATGAAAGGGTGACACTGTGTATATCTTTTTGGTTAGCCAGGGGATCTGATCCAAAATGTTATCCTTTTGTAAGATATTAGGTGCCAGATATTCGCAAACTGGAAATCAGCCTGTTTGCGAACCCAAAAAGGGTTGTGGTATCTACGAATGCTATTTTGCAAGTAGGTGCCTTGCAAAATAGTGTTTGCGACTCGCTATTAGAACGGGGTGTGCCAAGGGCGTCCATTCCTAATAGCGAGTCAATATGGTATGTACCATGGTTTTGGGATTGCATTTGCGGTAAAAAAAAAAAAACTTGCAGTTTACCACCTACTTCAAGTAGGTGGTAAGCCACTGTTAAATGGGAAGGGGTTCCCAGGGGGGGCATTTCCTCTTTGTGAATTAGTGAGTCTCAGGGACCAACCACTGCCTGTCCTTTAAAAATAAAAAGTAAATTGTCTTTTTTTTTAAGCTCCTCCAATTTTACTTTAAGGAAAATGGGCTGCATTTTTAAAAAAAAGTTGCTTTGTTGAAAAAACAAACACAGACATGGGGGTCTGCTGTCCCCAGCAGGCCACTATCCCTGTGTTTGCAGGCCATTCCCAAAGGGTCGCAAAATGCGACCTGACTCATGAATACTAATGAGGCAGGTCCCTTGCGACCCATTTTAGAATGGCAGAAAGTGACTGAGACACTGTTGTAGATTCCACTTTCCGAGTCGCAAATTGTGATTATCCAACCTGATAATACCAGATTCAAGAACAATTGATTTATGTATAGAAATGAAGCCCTGTCTTCACATTCAAACTATAGAGCTTTTTACTTTTCATCTTTAGCACTAATTGACCTTCTTGCTATCTTATTTTTTGGTGTTGTCTAGAGACCGCTTTAGCTGCTTGCCAGTCTTATTCCATAAAAAAAAATCATAACTAAAAAAGAGGCTTTAGGCAAACTGTATTCCTCCATTGGGCTGTTCAACTGTGAGTCACGTGTATCTTCCAGCCACCGCAGTATACAGCATGGGATAGAGGGTCAGCCCACTTCATCCTTTAACTCTCTTCTACTGTGAGTGACAGCATTTGCCTTCTTGCCTCTGCACATCAACATAAAACAGAAGTGCACGTCGGTGCCAGGGCTTGTGGGGCAATACTTTCCAAATGGTTTTTGCCGTTCCATGCTATATACTTTATTTTGTCAGTCATCCTTGCGTGTTTAAAGTATACCTTCAGGTTACAGTAATCCAAAGCCAATAGTAGATTTCATTTGCACTAATAGGAAGCAAATGTACCTGTAATGTACATTAAAACTACAAAAAGGGCTTTTATGGCCATGTTTAGAATACCATTCTTCTAGAAAGCACCTGCATCTTTCTATTAAAATTATATGAGATGATTAACTTGTTATTCTTAATTTATTTTTAAATATAAAACCTTTATTTCAAGCACATGGCTACAATGCTTGGGTGGTAGAAAGTTTTTTCTTCTTTTTATTTTTGTAGCATGTGGTTGCAGTGAAGAATAGAAAAGAAATGTAACCTTCACTCCATCTTCTTAAGGTCATCTCTGTTAGCTTTGCCAATGCTTATATTCTAGAAATACATTAATCTCTTCAACATGTTTAGTGCAATCTGCAGCTCCCAAACAAATATGAATTTGTCTTAAAGCATAGATTGTGTGCAGGAAGGGAGCCCTTCCTGCAGTGGCAGCTAGTGAGGGGCGTGGCGTAAAAGTGAAGGCAGTAGCACTCTGATTACGGGGGAGATTGGCTGTGTTTAGTCAGGTCAGGAGTAACAATCAGAGCTAGCTCCAATCTCAGCATGTTCTGGGACCATCTGTCTTTTTAATGAAGTTCAGAGTAAAAGTCAGTATTTTCTATGAAGTAACTTCCTTATTGCTTTGTTGTGCCCAGAACTAACTCTAGTAAGATCCACCCTTCAGATATGTCCCCTGAGTTAATTTTGCTTGCAAAGATCAGATCATTGGCTCTGAGCGGCATTAGCATGCACGCCGCTTCCATGGGTTTTACAAAATGGCCTCTGCTGTATGTTAGTGCTGATAAGTTACACTGACCATAGGCTATTCGTTCAAATGACCTTTTAGTGAGACTGCCACCTCTGGATGACACTTTTCCACTGACATTCAAATAGGCCATTTAGTGCACAAACAGCATTGACACGAAATTTAAAAGCAAAAGTAATTAATATATCTATTTCGCCAGGGGCGGCTCCTCCATTGGAGCGGAGGAGCGTTGCCCTACTTAAAATCCCCCCAAAACCTCAGAGATGAAAAATAAAATGGTTATTTATTACCATTTTATTTTTCATCCTCCGTCCCCAACTGATCATTAGGAGGGTTGTGGGCTGCTGATGATTGACAGCAGCAGGGAGAAGGGTGAGCTGCCTATACAATTTTTGAAGTGTGCATGCCTTTTTGGCCTACCATCGTGTGACAGTCAGCCATACATGCGCACTTTAAACATCTGTAACCCAGCTGTCTCAAGACAGCTGGGTTAGAGCAAGTGCAGGCCTCCAGAGCTCTGTGGAGTGCAGAATGATGCCGCTCCCTCCAATCAGGTGCTGCCCTCATGGTGCATGAGAGCAGCACCAGGATAGATCAAGGGAGCTGCAGCATACAATTCCTGTAAAAAGAGGCCCGGAGCGGAGGACGTCGTGCTTGCCTTCAGGGTAAGTGTTTTTAATATTATTTTCCCGTGCATGCCTGCCACCCCCTGTAGATGCTGCTGCCACTGCCTTTCACTACTTAGAACATATTTGGAAAAATATAAAATGTATAAATATTTTTTTTTAAATAAAGTATTAGGGACCTACTTAATAAACTATGAGCAACAAAATGACAATTCTAAATATTAGTACTAAAGGACAGATTACATAAACTGACTTGTCGGTGTAAATGTGCTATTTAGCACCTTTTGTAACATGCACACGCCACTTTTCTCTTGTAACACACTGTTTGCTACTTCTCACATTATGTTTGCTTTTGATACTTGCACAAGTGCCACCATTGCATACGTAACGTTTGTTCTTGTGCCTCTGTGTCTAGCATATTTTGCAGTATATTACCTCTAAATGTACTTTCTTTTGTAACCTGCACACTTCTCACTCTTTCCTCCTGTATTGCACTGTTTGCTACCTCATGTATTTTGTTTGCTCACAATTGTCACTTTTACCTCATGTAACTTATCGTCTGCTTTTGTAATTTGTTCATTTGTAATTTTTCTTTTCCTATTGTGAAGCGCTCTGACGCCTTGGGGTAAAGTCCGTGCTATATAAAAACGCATAAATAAATAAATAATTAAATAAATAAATAAGTATTGCATTTCGTAGGGTAAGCTGTTGGGGCATGGAAGGGGCAAGGTGTGGTGACAGCTGTGGATGAACATGTCTTTAAGAAACCTTTAAGAACCCTGTTCACTGTGTACCTGCCTCTGACTTCATGACCCCTGAGGCCCTGGGTAGAAAAGACTGTTTCAGTGGCAGCACTGGGCAAGCAAAAGGTAGCAAACAGCCTCATGTGTACCCTCATTATGTAGCTATATAACCTCAAAATGACATTCACTGTCCACCAAAAACCCATGCACTTCTCACAGGAACACAAAATTCAGAATAGAATAATATCAGGGTGGACTTTAGGCAGATAAGGGTGGCTGTTCAGTATTGACATATCTGTCAGAAGAAGGAAGTCACTGCAGCAGCAGTCCAACAAGGGCAGAGTCCCTTTCCCAGGCCAGCAGACCATGTTATGGAACAGTGCTCCTGATATAGACATCTGGGCAGACTGGAGTTTCAAAGCATTAGAATACACCCTGCTGACCAAGGACAGACACGTGCTCTGACCCTGTCTGGGGATATATCCCTTTCTGCAGTTGAGATCCAAGGGGCAGATTTACAATAACTGGCGCATCCCCAGGGATGCACCAGTTATTGTGCGCCGCAGCTCCGCCACCCATGGTGCGCCGCATTTACAATGCGGCGCATCATGGGGCAAAAACAGCACAGATGTGTGACGCATCTGTGCCATAAAGGTGACGCATTGCTGGAGTTGCGTCGCAAGCGCGGCGCTGCTCCAGCAAGGCTCGGGGTGCCCTATCAGTCCAATGCTGCGTCAAGCCTTACGCCTGCTTCAAGCAGGCGCAGGGTTTTGATGCAGCATTGGCCTAAAAGTGACTGATTGAAATCTTGTAGATTTCACTCAGCCACTTTTGCGAGGTGCACCTGCTCCGGAACGCCCACCATGCGCCGGAACGCCCACATGTGGCGCAGGGCTTTACAACGTGACGCATCTGCCTAGATGCGTCACGTTGTAAATAGGTCACAGGGATGCGCCACGTTTACGCCGCCGTTGCGTGACGCAAACGTGGCGTAAGTCCAACATAAATCTGCCCCTAAGACAGAAGGCCTGAACAGAATACAAACCCCAGTAAAACAAAAATATCACCGAGATTGAAACTGGTGTCACCTTCTCACCAGTGACGTAAAGAAACTTGAGGAGCCCCAACCCAGTGCAAAGTACATGTATGGCCCCCCACGCTCCAGACCCAGTCTGGAGCTTTCAGACCAGGGACCCGCCAGTGCCGGAGGGGGTCCGCAGAGCTCAGGGGCCCCTGCACCGCGGTGCTGTAGGGGCTTTTGTTACGCCACTGCTTATCATGATCTCAGTGGCGTCACTAGGGGGGTGTGGGGGGTGCGGACCGCACCGGGTGTCACCCCGTCATGGGGTGACACCAATCTGGTTACCCTGCTGGCTCGCCTCGCTGTGTAACACAAACACAGCTCTGCACTGCAGTGCAGCTTCAACTCTGCTCTGAGTGTGCTGCTTTATTATGGTGCGCAGCGCCCCCATCTGCTTCTGCTTGCAAATTGAAATACTGCAGTCAGTGCAGTGCTGCCAATGCACGTCGTAACGCACGCACCCACCACCTACTATAGTGGTGATGTGATGGTGCGATGCGCGGCGGCGTACCCAGTTTGTGGGTCCCAGGGCCGTCAATCTTTAGAGCTACCAATGACGGCCTTGGGACAGCCCCCGTGCGCTGTGCTCCTCAACGCGTCACAGCGGTCGCGCGCCAGCGTACCACGTCTGTGGAGAGACAGTGTTTGATATCGCGCGCCGTCATCTCCCCTTAAACCGGTAATGGGTCCGGAGGCCGAGGTGAGAAGAAATGTTATTTATTTTATGAAGGAGTTTACTTTAGAAATGGTGGTAAATGGATTTGGGGAGAGTGTTTTTTATATAGTGCTCTTAATTGGGCTTGTCGAAATAATTGGTAGTAAAATTGGATAAGTGTCTACCATAGTGAAAGATCGGATCCGGTGTCCCAAAAAGCGCCAATACACATATGTAAAAAGTGCCTGACCTGCTTTGAACTGGGAGGGAGCGGCGTCGCGCACTACTGTGTTGTGAGTATCCAGTGTCCGATCGTATCAAGTGTTTGAAGTCGGTGAGTAGGTGCCTGGATGTGGGTGCAAATGGAAATGTGGCACACAACAATCAGATCGCATTCGCAATCGCATTAGAGTCCCAGTCCCCAAGGTCGGGCCAAGACAGTCACACAGTGGGTGCTATAAAAAAGGAAGCTTTAAAGACGTGTCAAGGAGCGAACTAATGATTTCAGGGCTGGTGCTCGCTATCGCTTCATTATTTATGTGCGCTGGCTTGGCGTTGCTGTCAACTCTTTGGGGGTCGGGTTTGGTACTGAAGGTCCCTACATTTCCCTAAATATAACCAGGCACTAAATGTGTGCCACCAAACTCAAAACCCCCATTGAAATAGCAGCACCACAATACCGTATGAGGAGCTGGCCGGCGGTCAGGGCCTGTCAGCTTTTACAAAGCTGCCAAGGCTTCAGATTGCTATGCGTGACATTTTCGTAATTACAGTGTTATTATGAGTGACATTTCAATGACTATGACTATGAGTGACACTTTCTCACGAACCAAGTCAAGCAATGAAGACGATTGAAACATATAAATGTTAGAAGTTAAACCCGTGTGAGGAATAAGAAACTCTAAAAAAACAAAATCTTAAAACTGCTGCTATACCAGAAATGGAAGGACACTAATTAATATGGCACAGAGAGCCCCGCCCCCAAACAGGTCACTTGTTTCTGCTAGGAATTCTCAGCTTCCATGCTCGCAACAATATCAGAATGCACATTAGTGTTATTAAAAATGTTTACCTAAAGTACAGAGAAACGCCAATAAGAACAGGGCACTCTGCAGCCAGCCAGCACTTGACGGTAGCGCCTGGAACACAACACTACACAACATTCAGAATTACATAATATTGCAGATGTAAAACAAAATAGATAACAAAAGATAATGCACATTTTCTTTTACCTCTTCTATGTAGTATGATAGATGCAATGAAAATATTTCGTAATGGAAAAGGTCAGAAGTTCGTAATGTAAAAAAATAATCCTACTGATTATTTAAGTTTTACTTGTCTTTCATTTTAAAGTGTGTGAGCTATGATTTTATATGCAGTTTAAAGTGAACTGTGCCTATACCTTACACTTGGGCACTGCGAACACCGGATGCTGACCAGACATGACAGCCAGAATCGGTTGATCCAGGCGATAGCTGTAATCATTTTCAAACTGGGGCCATACTGCGGGATCACAGGGGTACAGAGTGAGGGAGGTCTGCTCTTTGGCTTGGACGGACGGTGTTCAGACATATGGCTTGGCCCAGGAGCACGACCACTTACAGGCCCCAAAGACCAGAAAGAATAGGGTCGCTCTGTGTCACCTTCTCTGGGTGTGGAATTGACAGGCACACAGCAGAACATTTCCCAACATTACCTAGGATCACAGTTCTGCCTGATGATGGGGACCCCCCCCCCCCCCCTTGTAAACCGGGATATTTGAGGGCATCTTACAAATGAGAAGTGGCTTGTCACGATTTTTGAGCAGGTGCAGTGTTGTTCTGCTGCCCCAGCCCCCCAGCCGGTGAGGCACCAGCCACAGCCAGAGTGAGTATACTCATTATGGTCACTGTTATAGTGGAGCTACAGGCTTTGAGGCCTCAGGTTCAGCTGCTTCAACTTTAGTTTGCTCACTATCAGACATGTTTAAAATAATTGGAGAAGAATTGGAGATTACCTTGTGACACAGACACTTACTTGTACTCCGTAGCAGGCAGCGCCATCAGAGGAAAGGGCCAGCCCGCTGCAACAACTTTCTGCAGCCCCGCATAGGGGCTCCTGGCAGCAGCCGCGGTTATTTGCCATCTGTCTCCACTGGCGGACTCAGAGTGGAGGAGGGCCATGCGGTAAGTTATGAGGGGGTGACACCATGAGTTACCAGCACCGGGTGACACCAACCCTAGTGATGCCACTGCATGATCTGTTTATATTATAGACAGTCAGAGGCTGAATACACAAATTTGCAAAGCAAATCCGCTCTAAAGGGAAAGCTTCTGCAGAGCCTTTCTTGTATTAAAGCTGTCTGGTAGGAAGTACTGTTTTTCTTTTTTTGTGATTGTTTTTGATGTTTTCCTTTCTAGTACGTACAACGTCCAGTGCACGGTAGAGACTGTTACCACATAACATTGATTAGCCTGTGTGTTGCGTACAGTGACTAAGACTGTCGGGAAAACTGTGAAGGGCAAACAAAGGCGCTCAAATCAAATAAAGTCATGGGTCAGTTTATTTCATTCAGTTTGAACAGGTCCGATTGCGCAGGAACATTCTGCGTAAAACCATTCAATTGTGCTTGATAAAGGTTTTGCATCATGTGTACCAGCATTCGAATTACAGCTGCTATGATTTCATTGCTGCAGTGTTTGTAATAAATTCACCTCTCCCTTTCAAGATGACATTTTAACATCTCATGCATGATTCAAGAATGAATGCATAACGAGCACTGCTCCATTCCCGTTGAAACTCCTGATAAGTTTATTTCCCTAATTTGCACCACTCCATATGCACTTTACTACAACAAGAGTTTCCTTACCTGACTCAATACTTGATCTCCACTCGCTCCCAGTCCAGGGTGGAGACATCCCTTCAGCTGCTGGTAATAAACTCTTCCTCTTATCAGAAGTAGTGTAAAACAACTTACATAACATTTTTATATTTTTAATATATTTTAATATTTAAATACTATTTAAAAAACAGCGTTCACTTAATTAAGTCCAAAAAGTAGCATTTGAAGCGCGCACTGTTCCTATGAGGGGTGGTGAGGCACTTACCCACACAAATGACCAGAAACACTGTGGATTATTTGAATTCACCATTTTTGCTTATCTACAAAAGTGGAAGAGGCCCATTTAAAGGGAAGCGAAAATATGATATTACAATAAAGCCTTTATATTCACTTGAAAAACAGGATGACTCACTGACAAGGAGGCTTGCCGTGCTGGCACAGTAAGGAAGGGACAGGGAAGAAAATAACATTAAAACTTGAGAGTATGCCAAAGAACCAGAAAAACAAGGTAAGGAATGATCTTAATGCCAGTGGGTAACACATTCGAATGCCAAATGTGGATACATGTAAAAGAGTACAGGGTAATGGGATAATGGGATAATTGCTGGCATTATTCTGAGCCCTCAAAAATGTACATAGAGTGTAAATAGTATTAATGCATGACAGGTTTGCAGCCAGATTGTATTCTCTGGGAATTAAGTCTGTCATTTAAGCAGCTGTTCAGCTAAATATGAAAATTTAAAAGGAAAGGGAAAAGCGGATTGCTACAAATGACCGATCCACAATGAACAACTAAAGGAGATGGCAACTTGAAGGTTTCATACTGAATGCTACCTCAGATAATGTATGAACCTCAGATGTATTTACACTGTACTAATCATTGTATACCTGGAGTTAGAAGTGAGATTTTGAGCTGGAAGAAAGAGGAGAGTACTCCTTCATGTAGTTCGCCAGTACTACAAAGCCTGATCGCATCGGACATGTATTGGGCATTTACGTAACGTCCCAACTCAAACAGACATAACTCACTGCTGTAGAAAACAGGCATAGGCAACAGTGGCAGCTCCTCCTCTAAGGCGGAGGAGCGTCCCCCCTCTGCTTTTCAGCAAAGTAAGGAAAAATAAATGATAATAACTCAATGTTTTTATCATTTTATTTTTTCTTGCTGCGGGCTCGGCAGATTTGTGAGGCGGGACTGCTCTGCTGAAAGAGCAGGGGAGGAGTGGTTTTCACTCCCTATGTGCACATGATGGTTTGTCCGACCGGCCTTCTCGGGCCGGCCAAACATTTATGCACACCTAGGCTGCCTTACTGCTGGGATGAGAACATGCCCAGGACCCCAGTCCCCGTCTGAGTGTCGAACCACGGCCTTTAGACCAATTACAAAGCTGCATTGCAGTGTTGTGATTGGCTCAAGGGAGCCTGGGTACTTTCTTTTCCAGCCGGAGCAAGGAGTGGAGAGACGCGACGCAGTGGTGTAGCACAGGGACCCGCAGCCCCCGTGGTGTGGGGGGGCCTGAGCTGCAGGGGCCCCCTCAGCAAATACTCAGGCCTGAGAGCTTCGGATTAAATCCATGTACCTTGCAGGGGGGCTCCCTCAACTTTCGTTACGCCACTTATGTGACAAGGAGGACGCAGTGACGTGGAGAGGAGGTACGTTGAATAAAATGTTTTATTTACCCACTTAACCCTGCCACCCTGCCTCCCTGACCCACCACCACTGAACCCTGCTGGCTGCCACTGATAAGCAGTGCCTAAATTGAGCCAATGGTTGGCATTAGAGGCCACCTACACTCATTGTTGGGGACCGGTACTTATTTTTCCTCTTCATTTATTAACCGAGAGAAAGAGAGGTGAAACTAAACAAGCAAGAAAAATGGTGGAGGAAGAGAAAGACGGAAAACCAGCAGAATGGAAGAAAGCACGGATGGCAGGAGTGAGAAAACGGGCAGCAGTGCCTTAGTTCATTTCAACAATACTAGCACAGCCTTGGTATTCGGCGTACTACTGGAGCAGAGCTCTGGGGCACCATTACTAATTTTTTTTTCAAATGTAATACTGCATAGGGGTATGGTATTTATATAAAAGTCATATTTAAGCCTTCATTTCTACCCCCTTGGTCCCCAACCGGAGGCCAGAACATGAAGGGGGCCCAACTAGGTGCCCCAAAATTCACTTTTCGACAGCCTTTTCGTGCGGTTTTCAATCGACCACAAACATTGTAATCGGTTGGTCAGATTGTAACCTGACCGAGGTGGTCGGAAGGGTTGCCACATGGTCTATGAGATTACGACTGTCGGGAGGAAGCTTTCCACCCGACATCGTAATCGGCCCCCAAGTTGTCCAGCTTGTCTCTCACTTTACCTTTGGACCACTTCTTCTTCTTGGCCTTCCCACCAGATTTGTTGACTGGATCCTTGTCCTTCTTGGCCGACTTGCCCTCATCTTTTTTCTTCTTATCGCCTTTGGAGGCATGCTGCTGCGAAATGGCAACTTTAGTACAGCATTTCTCTGAGCAGGCCATTCACACATCGTTCAGAACTTTTAAGTTGTAAATGAGACTTAATGAATAAGTGTGTATGTTACACAAATCTGAGTATGTTTCACACGTGTATTTCACAGACTTAAAACCTCTTCTTAAATCTTTGTTAATATGGTATATCACATGTACAAATGTATTTTAAGGTCTATTTTTGTCTTAATCATCCGTTGTAATTCAGACACTGCTGTTAAATCGAGAATAGAATTATTTTGTAACTTTGTTAAAAACACAAGTCATATCACAAATATAGTCTAAAAAAATACTCAAAATAGCCCTACTTGTCTGATTTTAGTAGATTGTAGGCGATTGGTGATTCACAGAAAACTTCAGGAAGACTCACAGAAACGTATATAAATTGAAGATTTCTATTAGTACCCCTACAAAGTCACCTATGCAGAAATGTTTATTGGTACACTTAACATGCTTTTCTTTTTGTGTCCTAAGTCTTTAATGAGCTTGAGACCAAAATTTAGAACAAGCATTTTCAAGACTAATGACTCTTGCTTTGGCTAGAGGGCAATTTAAAAAAAAATGTTTTTTGCAAACAAATGCAATATGTAAAAAATTTAAATTGGGAAACATGTAGAAAATATAAAAATACATGTGTGAACCAGCAACAGGCAGATGTGCATGTGATCAGGAAACATACCATCACTCATAGTGCACAGTCTCTCACAATGTTGCACAGGTGAATAGGTGCTCCCTGGCATAGAATTTGTATTGGATGAATACTCTTTCAGTACATGTTAGAAATTGGGTTCATCACCCTCTGATAGCTTTGCACAGAGCAGGCAGGCTTAACTTAAAAGGCGATGTGTAAAGTATTTGTGCAACACAGTCACACAGTGAAAACACCACAAAAGACTCCACCTCAGTTCAGACGAATAGAGTATGAGTTTATAACTAAAACAATCCCACAATGACAAAAATCCAATAAGTGAAAGTCAAGATATGAATAATTAAAGGTTAAATGTAAAAATAGCCCTTAGAAGCAATAAGTGCCTATGGGGGTTATATGGTGGGCAAAGTCAAGAGCCACGCAAGGCCTGCTGAACAAAATTACCTTGATCCGACACAGCGAGATGCTGGATGCAGCTGAGCGATACGTCAGTGTTGATCCTGTAGTAGAGGTGATGCGTCGATTTTCTCTGTGCAACGATGTAAATGCACCAGTTCCAAGATGCAGTGGTTCCAAGTGTGGTGCCTCGGGTTTTTCAACGCAGTCAAGAGGATGCTTTGATCATCTCTCCTGCAGTGGCTCTGATGGCAATGTGCTGGTTTTAAGTGTGATGCATGGGTACTGATTCTGCAACAGTGATGATGCGTCAACGCATCGGTTCCACTGTAGCAAGTACCTGGATCCACTTCCAATGGATCAGGCACAGGAGCAGGGAATAAGACTTTGATATCCCTGGGTCTTACAACAGGAGGCAAGCCAGCATGCCCTTGGATATCACTCTGGGTTCAAGCAAGAGTTCAGTTCTTTCTTAGAAGGGCAGAAGGTAGCAGGCAGCAGCGCAGCACAGCAGAAAAGCAATTCTTCCAGAGCAGCAGTCCTTGACAGTCCTTGAAGCAGCAGATCAGTCTTTCCTCCTGGCAGAGTTTTTTGACAGGTCCAGTAGTGTCTGATTTGGTGGGGTCAGAGACCCAATAATTATATTGAGTTGTGCTTTGAAGTGGGGGTGATTCAAGAGAGGATCTTTGAAGTGCACAGACTCACTACAGGGGGAATTAACCCCTTTGTGAGGGGACAGGACAGCCTATTCAGGCGTGTCAGGATGGCCCATCAGGATGTGGATGGCCACTCAGTCACACCTAAACTCCCTTTGTGTGTGTATGTCTAGAGGGAATGCACACAAGCCAGCTATCACCCACCCCAAATATGTATTGAAGACAGGCTGCATACACAGAGGGCTAAGACCAGAAACCTGATATAATCCAAAAACTGCACACTTAGGCTCGACATTGGCAGGATGAGACATGTTTAAAGTGCAACTTGTGTGGGTGTGGGTGATATAATCAGAGTTGTACGCCCACTAGTAGCATTTAATTTACAGGCCCATGGCACATGTAGTATACTCTACAAGGGACTTATAGATACGTTAAATATGTCAATTGTGGATAAGTCAATCAAACCATGTTTAGTGTAGAAGCACATGCATTTTAGCACTGGTTGGAAGTGGTAAAGTGCTAGGAGTCCTAAGGCCAACAAAAAGAGTGGGTGTTCTGTTGTACTTTCCTGATGATGTATTACCGTTCTGGTTAAGTGGAGCCAAAAGGCGTTAATGTTCTATGTGATGATCCTAAGCGGAACATTTCCTGGCTGTTCAGTTATCTCCTGACTAGCTGGGAAGTGTACCCAACAATGCATGGACTCCCATGGGAGTCCTTAGACATTGTTGGCTACTTTGAGGTTGACATTATGTATTCTAGCAGGTCCGCCTGTGGTATGGTGTACATAATAGAGCAGGGACCTCCAATTTTGGGTTGGGTTCATCAATATCATTGTGAATCCCAGGGCCCCCTCACAGGTCATGGTAGATGAGGAGGAAAGATTGGAAGACATATTCAGAGGGTTGGAACTAGTTTTCAATAGAAATTGGGACTATCCACCAGATAATGTAGAGAAAAGAGGCTGTCCCAGTGCAGCATAAATTGAGAAGGGTACCTATTGTGGTGCAAGAGGAAGTCAAGAACCTTGTAGCAAAGATCTTGGATGGAAGTGTTCTTGAACCTCTGGAGTTTTCATGTTCGGTGTCTCCTGAGATGATCATGAAAAAACCTGATGGTAGACTCAGGTTTTGTGTGGATTTGAGGTCACTCAATCGGTGTGTGGTTGCCAATACTTTCCTCTTGCCAAACATTGGGGAATTAGTCTCCATGTAAAAGAAAGCTAGGTTTTTCTCAAAGTTGGACCTCAAAAGTACCTACCGTCAAACAAAACTGCATAAAAAGTCTAAGCATCATACATCTTTTATCACCTCAGAGGGAACGTTCCAATTCACCCATTTACCGCTTGGACTGTCGTCGGCTGCTAGTGTGTTTCAGCGAATGGTGAAGGAAATTTTCAAAGGGATTGACAATGCAGTGTATTTTCAAGATGATATTTCAGTTTTTGAAAGATCCGTTGAGGAACACAACCAGATCTTGAAACTAGTCTTACAGAGGATAGCTGATGTGGGTTTGACCCTGTGTAAAGAAAAGTGTTTAATTCTGGTTAAACAAATTGAATACTTTGAGTACAAAATGTCTTCGTTGGGCATTAAACAAAAGAAAAGCTTGCTCAGTGCTATTGATTTGGTGTCTGCTCCTGTTCATAAGGATCAATTGAGATCCTGTAGGGGCTTGATTGAATACTATTCAAAGTTTGGGGAACATTTCGCAGACAAGACAGTGTGTTTGAGGGGCCTGCTCAAAATGGGACAAGCTTTGGATGGGGGAAACAGCAGGAGGATTGTTTTGCCAACATAAAGACAGAGATTTGTGAAGCAAATGTGTTAGCACAGTATGATGTGAAGTGAAAATCCACCCTCACTATTGATGCCAGTGCCACTGGGTTGGGTGCCATTCTTTCTCAGAAAAACCCAGGGAATGAGTGGATAGTGACTTTTGCGTCCAGGCCGCTTACTTCTGCTGAGAAGAATTATTCTGTTATAGAAAGGGAAGCACTGGCTGCTGTGTGGATTATTTTCACATGTATGTGTGGGGTACAAGACTTTTGATTAGGACAGACTACAAACCTCTGATGAAGATTTTGTTGCCTGGGGGTGCTGGTAAGGGTTCAGCCAGGTTAGCAAGGTTAGCTACCAAACTTAAGGACTATCACTATGAGATTGAACACACTCATGTTGGAAAAACCCACAAGCGGATTGCTTATCCAGAATGTTGTTGGATTGGGGAATTGTTGACAGTCTGTGTTCATTTCTGAGAATGATGGTGCTGCTGCTTCTGTGGAAGATGTGGTCATGGTTGGGGAAGGGGTGTTCACGGCTGAAGAATGGCGTCAAGAAATGGAGTTGGATGGTGGTGTTAGGGATGTGATGCATTTGGTAAATCAAGGATCTAGGAGGGAGAGTTGTGTTGCTGTGTTGGTGCGTGCTTTTGTTAAAGTGTTGGATGAGTTGTCGCTTCATGGTGGAAGTGTTTTGATGAGGGGGGATAGATTTGTTGCACAGTTTGGGTAAGGAAGAATTTGTTGGCACCTGCGCATAAAGGCCATTTGGGGCAGACATTAACCTTGCATCGTCTTAAATCTCATTTTTGTGGGACAGGTTTAGATTAGCAAGTGGTGTCATGGGTGGAGAAGTTTACACTATGTAAGGAGGATGAGAAGAGACTGAAGGTGGGTTCTAGAACTGATATGGGACACATTGACGATCCAGGTGAAGCATGGCATTGAATTTGTTTTGATTTCTTTGGCCCCATGGACGAGTTGATTTTTTGCAACAGATTTGAAATTGATGTGGTGGATGTGTTTTCCAAGTGCTTGTGTATGAAGTTTGTGAGGGAGAACACTACTGAAAACACTATCAGGTTTTTGAGTTGTTTGTTTTGTGAAGAGGGTGTTCCATCCATTCTCATCACAGATAATGGGACACAGTTGGTGTCACGTGATATGCAGTTATTTTTGAATGGGTGTGGTATCAATCATCATCTCACCTCATTGTACAACCCACAAGGAAAAGGATTCTGTGAGAGAGCCAGTAGGGTTGTTAACCTCTTGGCTGCTATGGATTTTCCCCTCCTGTGCTGACTATTTATGATCCCCATTGTTCATGACGAGCTCAGCTCGTCATCAGCACAGCTCAACCGTGCCTCATGACGAGCTGAGCTCGTCATGAGCATCGAAGGGGTTAAAGGTATAATACATATGGTGAGTGTCAATGTATGCAAAAACAACGACGGGTATGGCTCGAATCAGTAAGGCTGAGCCCATAAGCAATTAAACAACCAGAAGTGCCAATAATGATAACTATTAAACAAAAGATGGTTCTGTCGGGTGGTTGAACAAATTGCTTTAAGTAAAGGCTATGTTCGCTCATAAATTATTGAAAAGAATGATAGTCAATTACATTCAAATACACCTCTCCGAGAACAGATTTAACTCAAGATTTTTATGTATGAAAAAGTCACCATTGTAATACACTGGAATTTCTTCATTCCATATCAAATTCAATAACTGTTAAAAACATGTGAAGAGTGACTGTTGGAGAACAAAGTGAATAGTGAAACAAATTCAGTGACACTTATTTACAAATTTATACAATATTGTACATAGGTAAGTGTTAGAACCGGCTGTCTCTAGTTGGCAGAGGTATACACTTCTGACAAATAGGGACACTCCTTTTCCAGTCAGGGCAAGGGGATCACACCCTTTGATAACCCCTGCTCACCCCCTCGGTAGCTTGGCAGAGCAGTACAGGCTTATCTCAGAGGCTGTGCGTTAAGCAATTATGACCACATACAGTAATAAAGTGAATACACTACAAATGGACACGACACCGTAGTATTATAAAAATAAGTATTTTTATATAAGACTTAGCACAAGACCAAATAACGGCAAAACTGTACACAATCGGAATAAATACGTTCGGGAAGGAAAAAGGATAGTTCAAAGGTAGTTTCTTCTTTAGCACAAATAGTCTTTTAGTAACAAGCAAATCTTCTTCTTGGAAACACAGTTCTTTAGCAACAGGGTAACCCACACGGGGCTACACGACGTCAAGGCAAAGTTAATCCAAAGGTTCGGCGTCGACCGCGAGGAGCGCTGCGTCAAGCCTGGAGTCACGCGGACCCCCAACAACACAGTACCTTTAGGAAAATGAAGCACACGATGATCAGCGGCGTCGAGCAATCCGGCGTCGCGTCTTCGGTGTCGATCAGGCCTCAGCAGGCGTCGTCGATGATGCGGTTGCACAGAGTGAGCAGCGCTCACGGCGTCGAAGGGCACACGGGTGATGCGATCAGCAGCGGTGCAGACACGAGGTCCTCTGGAGCTAGAGCCGTACTCCCACTCACTGGCGTTGCTGCTGGCGTCGGTCGGGCCCACCGTCCGGTCGTCGTGATTGCTGTTCCTTTCAGAGGTGCTGGATTCACACTCCCAGCGAGATAGCACTTTGAGCAGATGAAGTCCTTTAGCCCTGTGACTTCAGCAGGAGACTGGCACTCTTCCAGTCCTTGGAGATTTTCTTAGCAAGCGTGAGAGTACACACACAGTTCCTCTCTCCTGGTTCCTTGGCAAAAATAAAGAAGCACGGCAGGATTCCCCCAACAACAGCACACTGGCAGAAGGGGTAGGCAGTCCTTTAGATCAGCAGGCTTCTTGTCCTTGGTTACAGGGTTCCTTGTCAGAAGTGATCTGATTTCCTAGTTCAGGGGTCCTTCTCTTATAGCCCTTTTCGTCTTTGATCCCTTTGTCTATGCCGGGGGTTTCCCAACATCCTGGGTCTGCGGTGGGTGGAGCTAGGTAGTCACACCTGGTCTATTCATTGAGCCGGGCAGAGTCCTCAGACGCCCCGCAGGAGGTGGAGCCAGCATTGATACCGGCCGGAGCAGAGCTATCGCCCTCCTGGCAGGAGGTGGGGCTAGGATCGTCCATGGCAGGCACAGAGCCATCAGTCGCTTAGCAGGAGGTGGAGCCAGCATTGTATCAGGCAAGGCAGGCTATCAACAACTACTCTCCCCCTACTCTCAACGTAAATGTCCCACTCATCCCACACTGACTCATCCAGACCTCTTGGAGCCACCCAGCTCCCGTCACACACACGCAAGACCAGCAGAGACCAGATATGGTTAGACAAGAAAATAGACACTTTCTAAAAGTGCTATTTTCGAACCCAGAGTCCAAAAACCATCCACACCAACGGATGCGTAATTAAACCCCGAGTTCAGGGATACCAAACTCGACATTGCACTGTGCTCTCCGAGCCAGCTAGGATCATAGCATTAATAATCCCGGCGGCCCATTCTAAGCAATGGAGAGCAGGCTACCTCGCAATAGTGAAGCACGAAGATGGCGGCCCTTCCCTATCAGGACATGCCAACTTGGTCAGGCTTGTCCTACCTTACGCTTACAACGCACCCTGCCCACGGCCTACCATAGGGGTGACTAACATGAAGGTAAGGGAAGGTTGGGGGCTGGCAAGTAGGTATACCTGCGCAGCCTGCGTGACAGTACCAGACTGCACGTGGGTCTCGCAATGACCGACCCGTAGACATTCTTTTACGAGGCCGCTCCTGTGGGTGGCACAACACGTGCTGCAAGCCCACGAGCGGCATTTGCATTTACAAGCCCCGGCACTCCTGGTGCACTAGACTAGGGACTGACAGTAAACCAAATAAGCCAAACATGGATACAATAGACACATCAATTTAACATCGGGAGCACTTGCGCTATGGCACTGATCAGCAGTGACACGGCGCCCAAAGCATATACCAGCAAAACATCATAAAACAGTAGAGGCAAACAGAAAAAATGGAGGAGAGACTCAAGCCAATGATGTCAGGTCTAACATGTGTCCCCTCCAGCTGAAATGTGGGGAGAACTACCCTTAACCTAGGGAGTCCTCATCACTAAGGCGGAAAAATCTGGACAGACCATCAGCATTGGCGTGATCTGTACCAGGGCGGTGTTCCACCGTAAAGTCCATCCCCTGTAGAGCAATGGACCACCTCAACAGTTTTGGGTTCTCACCCCTCATTTGCATCAACCATCTGAGGGGCCTGTGGTCTGTCTGAACCCGGAAGTGAGTCCCAAACAGGTAGGGTCTTAGCTTCTTCAGCGCCCAGACCACAGCAAATGCTTCTCTCTCTATCGCACTCCACCTCGTTTCCCTGGGAAGCAACCTCCTACTGATGAAGGCTACAGGCAAGTCTCGGCCCTCTTCATTTACCTGAGCCAGAACAGCCCCCACGCCATGCTCTGAAGCGTCCGTCTGAACAATGAACTCTCTCAAAAAGTCGGGTGCCTGGAGTATAGGTGCTGTGCACATTGCAGTTTTCAGGGTGTCAAAGGCCGTTTGACAGGCATCAGTCCAGATCACGTTTCGTGGCTGCTTCCTGGAAGTCAGCGAAGTCAAGGGGTGCACAATGTTGCCGTAATCCTTGACAAACCTCCTGTAATAACCCGTGAGTCCTAAGAAGGCTCTCACCTGCGTTTGGGTTTTGGGCGGCGCCCAAGCCAGGATGGTATCAATCTTGGGTTGCAGGGGGGCAACCTTGCCGCTCCCTACTTGGTGCCCCAAGTACACCACAGAACCCTGCCCAATCTGGCACTTACTGGCTTTGATTGTGAGGCCTGCACCGCGCAGGGCCAACAACACTTCCTGGAGGTGGCGCAAGTGTTCCTCCCAGCTGGCGCTGAACACTGCGATGTCGTCCAGGTAGGCGGCACTGAAGTCCTCCAGTCCAGCCAAGACCTGGTTGACCAACCTCTGGAAGGTGGCGGGGGCATTCTTCATCCCAAAGGGCATCACCCGGAACTGGTATAGCCCATCTGGTGTGGAGAACGCTGACCTCTCTTTTGCCCCATCGGTCAAGGCGATCTGCCAGTACCCAGACGTTAAGTCAAACGTACTAAGGTACCGGGCAGCTCCCAACCGATCGATGAGCTCATCAGCTCTGGGGATGGGGTGCGCGTCAGTCTTCGTGACCGAATTGAGCCCTCGGTAGTCCACGCAGAACCGGAGTTCTGGTGAAGCACCAGGCGCTGCAGCCTTCGGGACCAAGACCACTGGGCTGGCCCAAGGACTGCTAGAGGACTCAATCACCCCTAACGCGAACATTTTGGAGACCTCCTCCTGAATGTACGCTCGGACCTTGTCAGTCACCCTGTAAGCCTTGTGCTTCACAGGAGGGCTGTCTCCGGTGTCAACGTCATGGACACACCAATGCGTGACACCCGGAACCAAGGAAAACAGATCCGGGAATTGTCCCAACAGTTGGCGACAATCCTGTTTCTGTTCAAGGGTCAGTGTGTCAGAGAGGACCACACCATCCACCGACCCGTCTTGCTCTTTAGCACACAGGAGGTCAGGAAGAGGCTCACTCTCCTCCTCCGTTCCATCATCTGTAGCTAGGAGCATGCCCACTTCGGACCTTTCTAAGTGGGGCTTCAAACGGTTGACATGCAGGACCCGCAAGGGGTTCCTGGGAGATTTCAAGTCCACCAGGTAGGTGACATTGCTCTTTTTCTCCACAACCTTAAACGGTCCAGTCCACCTGTCCTTGAGCGCACAAGGTTCCACAGGGGACATGACCCACACTTCCTGACCAGGCTGAAGCTCTACCAGAGTGGCATTCCGGTCGTACCAACGCTTCATCTCCTCCTGGCTGGCCTCCAGATTTGCCTGAGCAAGTTCTCTGAAGCGCCGAGTCTGGTTCCGAAAGGCCAGCATGTAGCTGTATACATCCTGGGGAGGTTTCCTGGGAGATTGCTCCCAGCCTTCCTTGACCAGACTCAGAGGTCCTCTTACCGGGTGACCGTATAAGAGCTCAAAGGGGCTGAACCCTAGAGACTTCTGCGGCACCTCACGGTAAGCAAACAACAGGCATGGCAAGAGGACGTCCCATTTCCGCCTCATTGGTTCTTCAAGACCCATAATCATGCCTTTCAGGGTCCGGTTGAATCTCTCAACCAGCCCATTTCCTTGAGGGTGGTAAGGAGTGGTGAACCTGTAGGTTACCCCACACTCCTTCCACAGAGACTTCATATAGTTCGAAATGAAGTTGGTGCCTCGGTCGGACACCACCTCTCTGGGGAACCCCATTCGGGAAAAAACACCCATCAGTGCCCGTCCCACCACGGGGGCCGTCACTGTTCTGAGAGGGATGGCTTCCGGGTACCTCGTGGCATGGTCCACCAAGACCAGGATGAACCTGTTGCCCAGGGCTGTCTTGGGGTCCAGGGGCCCAACAATGTCAATACCCACCCGGTCAAAGGGGGTGCTGACCACTGGAAAAGGTTGGAGGGGAGCCTTCTGCTTCCTTCCGCTTTTCCCACTTGCCTGGCAAGTGCGACAAGTCTTGCAATGGATGTCTACATCCCTACGCATCTGAGGCCAGTAAAAATGGGTGACAAGCCTGTCATAGGTCTTGTCCTGCCCCAGATGTCCAGCTAACGGTACGTCATGAGCCAAACCCAGTAGGAAGGCTCTGAAGCGCTGGGGTACCACCAGCACACGGGCTGACCCAGGCTCAGCAGCCTTAGGCTCGCTATACAGGAGGTCGTTCTCCCAGTACACAAAATGTGATCCTGACTGATCACCTGAGGATTGGGCCGAGGCCTGCTGCCTCATGCCCACAAGAGAAGGGCACTCTTTCTGTTCCGCACAGAATTCCTCCCTGGAGGGACCACCGTCCTGCTGCCAATGGGTCAGCTCGGGCAGATCTCCCAGTTCGGCAATTTGTTCCCCTGTGGGCTCCAGGGCATCCCCCTCAGGGTCTACCTCCTCCTGGACCACGGGAACTACGGGGGCCGGTTTCCCGCGCCTCCTGCCTCTTCCCTTTACAGCTGGGTCCTGGGCCGTACTTTCAGGCTCCGGGACCCCATCAACACCCTTACTCGCTGTCATCGAACGAGTGGTTGCACACACCCACTCTGGCACACCCAACATTTTCAAGTGCGCCGCTCTCTCCACCTTAGCCCAAGGGGAGTCTTCCAATCATTGCCCAGGAGACAGTCGACAGGCATGGCGGGCCTCACAGCAACCTGAAGAGTACCTGAAACTCCCCCCCATTCAAAGGAAACCTGAGCCACCTCACACTCTTTCTGGGAGTTGTCGGCAGCTATCACGGGGTAGAATGCGTGGGGAACCACCTGCTCTCTGGACACCAAGTGACACTTGACAGCTGTCACACTCGCTCCGGTGTCTCTGAGAGCTTCCACTCTATGGCCATTAATGGTCACCCACTGCCTATATTTACTAGTGTTACTAGGCAGAGGGGGTGGAGGGACCATTTGCATGTCTCCTAGCGAGACCAGGGACATTTCTGCGGGACCCCTCCCACCATGGACAACCATCTCTTCCCCTCCCAAGGCTACACTTGCCAACTGACAAGGGGGTGCACGCGGCGGTGCATTCGAATCCTTTTTGGGACACTGGGGGTCATAAAACCTGTGTCCCACCTGCCCACAACCGTAGCAGGTTAGGGGGCCCCTATGAACAGGTTTACCCGTCGGGGCCCCTGACTTCTTCACAGGGGGAGGCTGGGAACTTTTCCCTTGGTTCCCTTGGGGATTACTTTGGGGCCCTTTCTGAGACTCCTTCTGTTTTCCCTTGTCCCCCCCACTCTTCTGCTGGGGACCCTGCCCACCTTTGGCTGAGTCTCCCACTGGACCCTTGTGGACCCTGGTACTGACCCAGCGGTCCGCCTCCTCAGCAAGTTTTCTAGGGTTAGATATCTTGCTATCAATCAGGTGCTGGCGCAGCTCTGGAAAACAGTTATTAGACAAGTGCTCCCAAGCAAACAAATCATAAAGAGCTTCATAACTTTCCACGTTGCTGCCCTTTACCCAACCATCCATGGCTCTGCAAAAATAAGACACATATTCAACCCACGTCGTACCAGGCAACTTCTTACATTCTCTAAAAGCTTGTCTGTACTGCTCGGGGGTTAAGCCATATCGCAACATTAAAGCATCTTTCATATGAGCATACAACATCCTATCCGCTACAGGCATGTCTAACAGGGTATCTCTTCCCTCCTTCACAAAGCGACCCCACAACCCCGCTCCCCAATTCTTCTCAGGGACCTGGTGGGCCAACAATGCTAACTCATATGCTTTAAACCATTGACCAATATCTTCATTCTTATTGTAATCTTTGATCACATCTTTCGGGAAGTAAAACTTACTTTCTGCAGGCTCGGATGGAATGCTGCCACCAGAGGGATTCAACTCTAACTTTTTAGCTTGGATATCCAGCTCCCTCAACCTGGCTTCACGCTCCAAAGCTAACTTCTCTCGTTCAAACTCCAACTTTTTGATCTCTAAATCAGCTTCCCTTCTACCTCTTGCATTCTCTAACTCCAACTGCCCATTTATCTTTAGCCTTGCCATCTCCATGTTGTAAGCTCGCTCTTTCGCCCTTTCTTCTCTTTCTTCAGGGGAAAGACCTTTGGAGGAAACACTGCTTCCGGGAGAGGGCACAGGTCCATTCACTGGCACCTCTTCATCCCCTTCCTCTGTGGGTACCACCACCACATCAGAGGGATTTCTGGACTCCCACCAGGCCTGTAATGCTTTATAAAAATCATCTTTTCTCGAGAGGCCGGTGGTGGGAACTTCAAACTGGTTGCAAAAGTGTTTCAGCTCATCTTTCTTGTATTTCTTTAGCTTACTCCTCTCGAACTCTTCCACAACAACGATAGCAGGGGCAGTGACTCCGTTGTCACTCATGGTTAAAACTGGCAGTGTTCAGAAAATCAAGTTTCAGGAAAGCGGAGAACAAAAATAGAATCCTTCCAAATCAGATTGTGACTGCGTTATGGTCTGCTTTCACTATGTAGCGCACACTAATCACTGTACATGGGTCATAAATGCAAAGTCCAAATCCTCACCGCTGACCCACCAATGTTAGAACCGGCTGTCTCTAGTTGGCAGAGGTATACACTTCTGACAAATAGGGACACTCCTTTTCCAGTCAGGGCAAGGGGATCACACCCTTTGATAACCCCTGCTCACCCCCTCGGTAGCTTGGCAGAGCAGTACAGGCTTATCTCAGAGGCTGTGCGTTAAGCAATTATGACCACATACAGTAATAAAGTGAATACACTACAAATGGACACGACACCGTAGTATTATAAAAATAAGTATTTTTATATAAGACTTAGCACAAGACCAAATAACGGCAAAACTGTACACAATCGGAATAAATACGTTCGGGAAGGAAAAAGGATAGTTCAAAGGTAGTTTCTTCTTTAGCACAAATAGTCTTTTAGTAACAAGCAAATCTTCTTCTTGGAAACACAGTTCTTTAGCAACAGGGTAACCCACACGGGTCTACACGACGTCAAGGCAAAGTTAATCCAAAGGTTCGGCGTCGACCGCGAGGAGCGCTGCGTCAAGCCTGGAGTCACGCGGACCCCCAACAACACAGTACCTTTAGGAAAATGAAGCACACGATGATCAGCGGCGTCGAGCAATCCGGCGTCGCGTCTTCGGTGTCGATCAGGCCTCAGCAGGCGTCGTCGATGATGCGGTTGCACAGAGTGAGCAGCGCTCACGGCGTCGAAGGGCACACGGGTGATGCGATCAGCAGCGGTGCAGACACGAGGTCCTCTGGAGCTAGAGCCGTACTCCCACTCACTGGCGTTGCTGCTGGCGTCGGTCGGGCCCACCGTCCGGTCGTCGTGATTGCTGTTCCTTTCAGAGGTGCTGGATTCACACTCCCAGCGAGATAGCACTTTGAGCAGATGAAGTCCTTTAGCCCTGTGACTTCAGCAGGAGACTGGCACTCTTCCAGTCCTTGGAGATTTTCTTAGCAAGCGTGAGAGTACACACACAGTTCCTCTCTCCTGGTTCCTTGGCAAAAATAAAGAAGCACGGCAGGATTCCCCCAACAACAGCACACTGGCAGAAGGGGTAGGCAGTCCTTTAGATCAGCAGGCTTCTTGTCCTTGGTTACAGGGTTCCTTGTCAGAAGTGATCTGATTTCCTAGTTCAGGGGTCCTTCTCTTATAGCCCTTTTCGTCTTTGATCCCTTTGTCTATGCCGGGGGTTTCCCAACATCCTGGGTCTGCGGTGGGTGGAGCTAGGTAGTCACACCTGGTCTATTCATTGAGCCGGGCAGAGTCCTCAGACGCCCCGCAGGAGGTGGAGCCAGCATTGATACCGGCCGGAGCAGAGCTATCGCCCTCCTGGCAGGAGGTGGGGCTAGGATCGTCCATGGCAGGCACAGAGCCATCAGTCGCTTAGCAGGAGGTGGAGCCAGCATTGTATCAGGCAAGGCAGGCTATCAACAACTACTCTCCCCCTACTCTCAACGTAAATGTCCCACTCATCCCACACTGACTCATCCAGACCTCTTGGAGCCACCCAGCTCCCGTCACACACACGCAAGACCAGCAGAGACCAGATATGGTTAGACAAGAAAATAGACACTTTCTAAAAGTGCTATTTTCGAACCCAGAGTCCAAAAACCATCCACACCAACGGATGCGTAATTAAACCCCGAGTTCAGGGATACCAAACTCGACATTGCACCGTGCTCTCCGAGCCAGCTAGGATCATAGCATTAATAATCCCGGCGGCCCATTCTAAGCAATGGAGAGCAGGCTACCTCGCAATAGTGAAGCACGAAGATGGCGGCCCTTCCCTATCAGGACATGCCAACTTGGTCAGGCTTGTCCTACCTTACGCTTACAACGCACCCTGCCCACGGCCTACCATAGGGGTGACTAACATGAAGGTAAGGGAAGGTTGGGGGCTGGCAAGTAGGTATACCTGCGCAGCCTGCGTGACAGTACCAGACTGCACGTGGGTCTCGCAATGACAGACCCGTAGACATTCTTTTACGAGGCCGCTCCTGTGGGTGGCACAACACGTGCTGCAAGCCCACGAGCGGCATTTGCATTTACAAGCCCCGGCACTCCTGGTGCACTAGACTAGGGACTGACAGTAAACCAAATAAGCCAAACATGGATACAATAGACACATCAATTTAACATCGGGAGCACTTGCGCTATGGCACTGATCAGCAGTGACACGGCGCCCAAAGCATATACCAGCAAAACATCGTAAAACAGTAGAGGCAAACAGAAAAAATGGAGGAGAGACTCAAGCCAATGATGTCAGGTCTAACAGTAAGTAAGGGGGGGGGGGCTTTGGGATGCAAAGTTTTAGTTTTGGAGGTCAGAGTTCTGAGTAAATGCTCCAGGGACACAGATGATTATTGCGCCTGTTCCCGGAAGTTTCTTGACCAATGTTATGCGTCGACGTTTCGACCCTTAAGTGCCCCAGTTGGTGGTCACGGCGGGTCTTTATCAAGACAGGGAAATGGGGGGGTTGACAGGGGGTCTGGAATCACAGGAGGTAATTATCGCACCCTGGAGGGAAGCCTGAGGTCAATCCCTTGAAAAAGAAGATTCGCGATGTCGAGCACCATCTCTCAATGTGATAATTACCTCCTGTTGGTGAGTCACTACTTATTGGGGGTCGGATAATGGCGGGAGATTTGGTGAAAGTTAAGACGGGGAGAATCAGTAGAGGTCTCTCTAAATTCAAAGAGCCCTTTAAGGTCAAGAATGTTTTTAATCATTTTGTGGTGTTGGAGAATGGTGAAAGGTGAAATGTGGAATTTACGATGAGTGGCCCTTTACCAGAGGGGTGCTGAAACTTGTGGTGAGGAGTTACCATGTGGTAGTGGGTATCTTTTGGCACTATACATAGGAAATGTTGATTTGGCTCTGAGTAACAATATTGATGGGGAGGGTGGGGATAGTCCCGGACCATCTCCGTTTGTGAATGTGAGTGTGAGTGTTCTACAGGGTTGCAGTGGGGAAGGTTCACAGTGCATCAGGGGTACTAGGAGTTGAAGGCCATCTGGGTACTTAAAAGATTTTGTGCATTGAAGTGCTTTCATGTATTTATCCCCACACTTATTATTTTAGTTTTATCTTTCTTTTTTCTGTTTGTAGAAAGGGGAAGATGTGTTGTACTTCCCTGATGAAGTATTACCTTTCTGGTTAAATGAAACCAGAAGGTGTTATTGTTCTATGTGATGATTCAAAGTGGCACATTCCCTGGTTGTTCAGGTAGCTCCTGTCCACCTGGGAAGTGTCAGTTCCTGCTTATTCGCTGTTGAAAATAAAACAAGTTTCCTTATATGCTTGGTGTGGTCCTCAGCTTTCTTTACTACATGCTTCCTAGCATAGAATGTGTATTGGATGAATACTCTTGCAGAACAAATTCCTATGTATAGGGACATATTCAAATGGTTCCTATGTACTGGAAATGTGCTATGCACCGTAGCACACATGAAATGCATGGTTTATATTGGAAAGAATTCCACTTGTTTCTATCTGCTTCGGAAGGCATTAGTTTATGCCCTGTCTGGATATTTTAATAGATTGGGTTTAGCCTCCAAAGTGATTGATGTTTGCACTGATTTACATCAGTTATGCCCCCTTGATCCAAAGCAATGCACTGTGAAAAATGAACCTTTTGGGGGGAAATACCCTTTATACTATATTATTTATTTTATTTTCTATCCTCTTCATATCTACTTCTTTTCCTCCCTTTTTCATTCTCACACAAAAAAAGAAGTGGTAATGATCTGTACTGTCTGTTATAAACACCATTAGCAATTTAACCAGGTTAGAACAGTGATAGAAGAAGCTACACACCACTTCGGGTTGCACAAGGTAACTAAGTATTTGCATGTGTTTTTACTTGGTGTATGTGAGATGTGGTATCTGTTGGTTGTGGGAGAATTTTGCATTTGTCATCCACAGTTTATACCTACAAATGCCGCAAATTATATTTTCAGGTACGATGAGCTTGGCAGGCATTAAGGATTATTATTGTGTGTGGAGACAACAAAACAACACATTTAAATAACATGAGAAAATATAATCTGATGAAGATTAATTGAGAGGTTTTTAGAATCTGTGTATCCAAACCAGCAAACAGTTAAAGTCCTGAATGTAAATCAATTTATTGATAAGCTGTTAGAAGGCAGTGGTAGAAGATTCAACAACTTGAGTGACCCTATTAATGCAATGTTAGCCTTTTCCACATTATTTATGTTTGGTGTCAGTTTTAATAGCAAATTCACACAACTAGACATGATTTTTCTTATGTGCATGCCGTTTACTGACATTGCCAGAATTTGTTGGTAGATGCTTCGTAGGCCACAATGACAGGCAAAGCACATCAAAAATTGGAGAGGGGTCAGAGGCCTAAGCTTAACGACTCAACAGGATATACAGCCCCAAACTAACATCAGAAAATACAAGGAATATCATGCAGTCAACAACTATAAAGACAAAGAATGTCTGTACGACTCCATAGACTGGTTAGCCAAAAATACGCAAAATTTGTACGGATTCACATCACTCACCGAGCCCGGTGACATGCTTCATCATCTGGATCTCCTTTTCAGGGCTACTACTCCACCCTAATGATAGAGGAGCCCAAGGTTGTTTTTCAGAGTTGTTTTCACTACAGATGTGAGCAAGTATGATGGAAAGAGTGTATGGGAAATGAGTGCAGTGCAAGAATACGTGATGTGAATCTAAAATTGAAGCGGAATCAGAGTGTAATTTTATTCTTGTCTGATCCGAACAAACATTAAAAACAGTGCAAGGAGGGGTTTCAACAGATAACCATCCATTAACGAGAATAGGTCGACATGTTTCAGCACACGCAGGTAGAGATTAACATAGTGCTTTCATCAGGACCTCTTGAGTGTGAAATGCTCCTGCCATACAATTTCAGTGATGTGATCAAATATTAAGTGAATAAGGATACACTGCGAGTCTAGCTTCTCACAGATTCCATTCCTCTCGCCTCTTGGAAAAGGCGACCTATTCCATTCCATTAACAGGAATAGGTCGACATGTTTCAGCACACGCAGGTAGAGATTAACCTAGTGCTTTCATCAGGACCTCTTGAGTGTGAAATGCTATTGCCATACAATTTCAGTGATGTGATCAAATAATAATTTTAAAAGGATACACTGCGAGTCTAGCTTCTCACAGATTCCATTCCTCTCGCCTCTTGGAAAAAAACGGGAAGTCGCATTTTGAGCACAATGATGACATCACCACCAGGAAGTAGGCTGCTCCATGCTTCATTTGGATCACAGAGCTGGATAGTGGAGGAGGCACAGCACTGAGCTCCAAGAGACACACCCTGCAGTCCCAATACAGGACACACATTGATTCCAGAATGTCTTCAGGATCCAGTGAAACATCCAGGAAGCGCAAAATCAAGTTCTCTGGACATGAGCTGGAGTACTTGATAGAGGGAGTCAGCAGGGACCATGACCAGCTGTTTGGGAAGCTGTCCCGGAAGGTGCCCGAGGCTACCAAAAGGCGCATCTGGCTGAGCATCAGGGCCAAGGTCAACGCAGTTGGAGTGACACACCGGTCAATCGATGACCTCAAAAAGAGGTAGTACGACCTCAGAGGCCGTGCCAAGGAGCGCATTGCAGAGAGACTGGGGGAGAGAGTGGCCATGGGAGGAGGAGACTCCAACTGCAAACACACCACTGGAGGACTTAGTGGAGGACACCATAAAGCCTGCAGCCTGCGTGGGGGTCACTCAGCTGGATACCTCCTGTGCCACACACCAATCACAAGGTAAGAGCAATGCAACTGCGACCCCGTCCCCTAACAATGCCCATGCCCCCAGAGCAAGCCATATTGGTAACCCCAGTAATGCACTCCCTGCCCCTCCCTAATGCCCAATTGCATTGTGGGACCTGTAGTGTGAGAATGTGCCCTAATAGCCACACACAGCCAGAATAGTCAATTGAAACATACCCCTAAAGCCAGTCAGGGAATGCTAGCCTGCATGCATGTTGCTACATCCCAGGTGCCTGAATCATATCATTAATCATGCACTCATTCACATCACAGGTGCTGCAGATGCTGAGATGTCTGATAGTGAGGCACTCCACATTGTGGAGACTCCTGATGAGACAGAGCGAGAGAGCCAACCAGCATCAGCACCTGGACCAGCACACGCACCAGCACCTGCAACAGAACCTGGACCAGCACCTGGACCAGCACCTTCCCAAACACACAGGGCCACCCCTGCAGCCATAGGAGGAGCACAACCTCACCAGTCCTCACGCATGGCAGTGGAGCAGACCGCACCATCACCCAGGAGCCAGACACGCCGCACTGTCACAGTGCTGTCCCAGGCAAGCAGCAGATTGAGGCAGCAGCGCTCTGTGGCCACACCAGCAGACAGGGAGCAACAGGCACATAATCTAGGCCTTGGAATAGAAGCTCGGATGCTTGCTGTGCAAGCAGGCTAATCACATGGCAGCTATACAGCTGCAGCTGTACAAAACTGAACGCAACATAAACCAACTAACTGAGAGTGTGCAGGAGCTAACCGCAGCTGTCAAAGAGAGCAACCAACTGATGGTGGCGCAGCAGGACATCACACGCAGACGCCACCACCAGCTGTCTGCCTACACCCGCTCAAACCACCTCATTGGGAACGCCACTTCCCAGTTGTCACACAGGTCACTGGCCATGCAGATTCAGATGGTACAATGCTGCCAAGATGTTGCAAGGGCCCTTGAGCAGGTCACCGCCGCTGTGGAGAACCAACAGGCGTCCGGCCATGGCCATGCAAGGGGGTGGGGTGATGATGCCAGTGAGGGTACATCTAGCCTGAGCAGCCTGTCTGTGCCGGTGCTACCTGAAAGGCGCCGCAGTTCCCGGCCCAATGCTGCATCACGGCAGGACACTCTCAACATGGAGGTGGAGAGGCGATAGGGTGCGTCCGGCAGGAGGCGCCAGTGACTGACTGTACATTAACGGCAGTGCCATGGTGAGGTAACCATGCAACCCTGCTCTGGATACAAGAGCCTGTATGACTCAATACAGTTGCCCAAATTTTTGGTGATTTAAAGCACATTGAGAGCTTGTTAACCAAAAAATAATAATTTATTTTGAACACAAATCTTCCTCATGTCATTAATTCATGTGCATACATGAGTGCAGTGTTGTGTGAGGGGTATGGGTGCACTAGAAATAGTTCAGTGTGATGTTGTTGTGGCACATGTTTCCTTCAACAGGATTCTCCCCACATGCATGATGCACATGTGCAGGTGGCAGGTTGCCCCCCTCCGACTCACTACCAGACACCTCCACAGGTATCCTCCGCTTGCTATCTCAAGTTTCGAAAGGCTCTTAAAACATTTCTTTTCCCCAAGGACACCTAATTATTGGTACCCTCTTCAGTTTGTTCTCTGTTCTATTGTATTAGCGCTGGGACGCTCTTGGGCAGCCATGCGCTTTATAAATCAAATTTCATTTCATTTCATTTCAATATTGTGGAGTATGGGACACACGGCCACAATGCGGCAGCAAACCTCAGGCCGGTATTTGAGGGCCCTGCCAGTCTTGTGGAGGATGCAGAATCAACTCTTTAACATACTAAATGTCCGCTCTATCACATGTCTGGTGTGTATGTGGGCAGCATTGTACCGCCATTTCTGTGGTGTAGCAGGGTTGAGGTATGGGGTGAGGAGGTATTCACAGAGGCCGTAGGCGCTGTCACCTGAAGGTAGGAGCAGAGGGTCAGTGCCTGTTATGCGCAGCAACATGGTCTTGACATACTGTATGTGGGCATGTGTACTTACCTAGGAGATGTCCTTCGCCAAATTCACCACTGGCCCAGCGGGTGTGTATGCCGCTGTGCCGAAAGTTTAACGAATCATGCGTGCTCCCCGGGTATTGTGCCACAATGTCTGTGATGATGGTCTTCGCATTGCAGACCATCTAGATGTTGAGGGAGTGGCTTGACTTGCGGTTCCGGTACATGTATTCGGTCTCTGCAGGCGGACAGATGTGAATGTGGGTGCAGTGGATGCAGCCAATTACATGGGGGAAATGGGCAGTGTGATAAAAGTCCAGTTTTGTTTGCATTAAGTCCTGTTGGGTTGTCGGGAAGGTAATATAGTGGTGTATCTGGCTCAGCATGGCATCCATGAAAGTCTATAGGCAGCGTGAAATTGCGCTCTGTAATATTCCCCCTGCAACTACGACCATCCCTTGGAAGCTGCTGGAGACCAGGAGGTGCAGGCAGCACAGGACCTGGACATGGGTGGGCACGGCATTGGTCCTCCGTGTTGGGTGCTGCATCAGGGGGTCAAGGTCTTTGGTGAGCTTTTATATCATAGACCCATTGAACCTGTATTTGGAAAATATCTCCTCTTCAGTGTGGCCCAGGAGTGTAACCAGCAGCCGGAAGATGCACTCCTGGATCCGGCGTCGGTTCTGGGCTGCAGCCTGGAGCCTCAGCTGCCTTGCCACGATGTAGAGACCTGGCATTGTGACTTTCCTCATGCTCCTACTGAGTCTGCTTAAGTGTGTTTGATTTCCCCAACACCTGTTTCCTATTTGCCAATTTTTTTTCACCAATTGGACTAGTTTTTAGCGATTTGTGGTATTTTCGCTATTTGCTAATCGCTATTTGCGATTTATGATGAATAGTAATAGCGATTGATTAGCGATTTCACAATTTATTTGCGAAATTGCAATTTATTTCGCGGAAAATGTGAGTAATCACAGTTAAGGAATCGTAATGGGGGTTACCAAATGGTTTTGCGATTCTTTGTTTGGCGAATTCGCTATTTGCTGCTTTTGTACTTGATGAATTGCGGAAGCGGAAATTTCAATCACAATCGCAGTTTCGCAGCTATTGGGATCGCAATTTCGCTTGATGAATCTATCTTTATTAATTTTGTGCTTTTCGGAAGCCTACAGTATCTTATGTTGAAATATGATAATAAATACATTAGACTTACAGTCAAATTAATTTTTTGACAAAGTTATTTACCTAAACTACTACAAACTTTATTGTTTCCTCAATCCCCTTCAAATGGCTACATATGAGAGTTATAGGTCCCCTTTAACTTCTGATTAATTTGAAGCCGAGGATAAATTTAGCTAGTCAGTCTTTTGCTTCAGAATTTGATAGGTTGAGTGCAATATTTCATTGCTGTCCATACAGATGGAAAGCAATAGATTATATAATTGAGCCATGACGGTATTTGACAGTATTCCATTGGTAACAAAGAAATCCAACCTATGTCATATATGCAAAACTAATTATACAATCAAAGTTCCTGAATAGAATACAAAACATTTAATTGTAAATCAAGGATATCCAATTCTTGTAACAGAAATTCCGTAGTGCGTCACCGCTTGAATAGAGGTTTGAAGAGAATTGGTCACAAACCAATTTTGATTAAAAGAGTTCTTCTAAGAGCAAATAGTGACTATGGAATAAGGTTCTGGAGAAGAAAAGTTCAGACAAAATACCAGAGGAATATATAATAAAGTTCCTTGAGATTAATGAGGACACTGACTAGAACTGCAAAGTATGGGAAGAGCGTCAAAACCATTTATAGCTTTTGCCGCTTCTTTTTAATTAGGAAATTGTATATAAAGAAAGAAGCCAGAAAACCCTGCTCAACAGGCTAGGTTTGCTATACAAAATAAGTGATAAGGATTTATTTTTAATTGGCCATATTTGGAACCACAGTAGCATTTACCTCCTTTCTAATGCACATAGTTAAATGGGGAAATTTCCTACATTTTTGTATTGATGCAGGTTGCATCTCACATCACACAGCTTCACTGCAATAAATGATTAGAAGACTATAGGCACCCTTCTAACCTGTCCATGTACCATCTTCTCATTCTCAAGCTCAAGTAAGCAATGTAACCACTCACTCCACCCATGTACATTCAGCCCAGACAGCCTCATCAACATTTCACCAACCAGATTCCCTGTCAGTAACTCTGTACGCATGTGTCATTTCCTGCAGGTAATTACTCATTCCACAGGTATGCATGCAGCAGATATAACTAACATCTTTGTAATCTATAACTTTAACACCGTTTAACACCGTTTAAGGTCAGCTTTTTAAAACGCCCCTTCACTGTGTGCAGCAACATCTAAAGCTGTTAATTCAGAGGCAGGGGCGGTCCATATAAGCTTGCAATGCAGCTATCCTGTCTCCCATTATTAGAAAACAGCTTTGGGCCGCTTTCCAGTTACTTAGCACTCAGGATTCCTTCTTCCTAAAAGTTGAATTTGGAAGCATAATTTTTTTTTTCTTGAACCAAATTCTGTCTTCCTCAGGAGCACAAGCCAGTAATAAATGTGTAGGTGTAAAAGAATTGTTAATTACGATGCATTTACAGCATAAAAAAACAATTGTCCTGCTATGAAAAGTGGATGAAGATGAGCGATCATGGCGCTTCCATAAAAACAATTGGGCATATTAGCAAAAAAATCGTTAAAGTTATCGCCGTTTTAGCAGCAGGAAACTGCCGCTAATATGGCGATAATGGGCTTGCTAATATGCGTTATAGAATTCAAATAGAAGCCCAGGTTAGATGTCCTGCACATCTAGCCTGGGCTTCTATTGGAATTCTATAACGCATATTAGCAAACCCATAATCGACGCTTTAGCTGCAGTTTCCTGCCGCTAAAACTGCGATAATTTTAACGAGGTTCTTGCTAATATGCCCCAATGTGACGTACGCTTTTCATAATTATTAGTTCCAGCCTTGGCCTCATACACAAAGACGTTCAGAAATCCAAACTGCGTGGTTTATATTCTCACAAGTAGGCAGATTTAAGAATATCCGGAATTCAAAAGCATTGTCAATAGTTCTTTCAGGAGTAGTTCTGGAGTTATTTGAAAAATTCTTACGTGTATGTGAAGGAGTTTCAAATGCATAATTGTTCAAAATGTAGAAATGCACACTGGGAAATGACATTGTATTGGTTTTATGCAGAATTTCTTGGATATATAGTGCTGAGATGGCTTTCTCAGCATCTGCACGGACCCCCACTCAATTAAGGACTGAGCGGAAGTCGTCAAATTCGGTGACGGCGGCAATGGCGAGTCGATAGTACGGTGATCTATCTATCTATGGGAGCTGGACTAAGGGCCACCACAAGATGACCATACACATACACAGCTGGGCACACTTAAAGGAATAACACAAATACATGATGACATTGCCCAGCCTGCATGCAAACCTGTGCAGAGCATCACACCCTGTGCTGGCAGTGTCCCCCAACCTGACATGTAAACAATGTAGCACGAACCACGTAAAATAGACATCACAGATAACACAAGTATCAGTGTCTAAATGGACTGAAGTCCCTGTCACCCCTGTTCAAAAATGTGATGCGGGTAAAGAGCTTGGCAATGCTGAAGTGACACATAGCACTTGGGACACATCCCTGACTCAATGTGAAACCAGAAAACATCACTTCATATCTTTCTTTATTTTTAAATTCGAAAAAAAGTGTTCTCCACACCGTTAGTTAACCATTGGATCAACCACAATGATGTGGAACAAGATTTGCGCTGGACAGTGATTTCCAAACTGGAACCAGATTCAGGAAAGACATTTAGTACAAAGAAAGGCACTATTGCGAAATTTGATACTGCCATTGATGGCCTTAACAAATTATCAGAAATGTATAACCTTTAACATTCAACTCCAGTATGAATGTATAGTTTTAATATTTTGACAGTGGAACGGGGGCTGTTTACCACAACTAGACAACGGAACCTGAGTGAAGAGCTGCTATGCTCAAAGAATCAGCATAAACCTTTGAATTCCACAAAGTTATTTGCAAACTCATGAACTGGAAGAGCTCCTTTCAACAAAAAACCCCCTGGAATTATTCTCTCGATTGACAATTCCAAAGGGAACTACATTTCCCATAAGCCCCGGTAGACACGTGACTGACAGGACGTCCGGGTGAGGTAAAAAGACTCGAACGAGCTGGAAATGCCTGCGTCCGAATGAAGAAAGAAAATAGGCATCCACCACGAAATATATGAAGACCACAAGTAAGTTTTAGGATGCCGGAGTAGTTCGCTCTATTTTGCTAACAGTCCACAAGCGTGCGCAAGCCCAGCCCCGATGCTTACAATTGACTCGTGGCTGCTTTACATTAAATCTACAAGCACAACCTTTTCGTAATGTCTCCCGGGCAAGTCGAGGGTTTCTAAAAAAAATGTAGCGGCGTAGGACTGATAAACTAAAATCAGCCTTAATGGATTCGATATGGCGTTTCATGGACAGCAAGTGTTTAGCGGATATCCCCTGATTTAAAAAAAAACAACTTTCCTGTTCTGGGTCCTGTTATCTGGAACACACTCCCAATTCACATACGAAAAGAGCAAAGTCTTCTCAGGTTTCGAAAGGAGATAAAGACCTGGTTGTTCGACCAATAACTTGAACGACCTCTGCCGTATACTCCATCTACCGTTCTGTGTTCTAGGCGCCGGGAAACCCTTCTTGGGTAGCTGTTTGCGCCATATAAGTTAAAAAAATAAATAAATAAATACACTTTATTGATTACGAGGTTGATGCTTTTTACAAAGTAGCAAAGTGGAAGCATTGCAAGCAGCTTAGAACTAACAGCGTATGTCTGAATATGGTCTCATCAAAACTTCTGGTTTGGTTCTGTTTCAGGTCATTAGACACCTCGTCTGGTTGTACAAAGCGGAATGAAAAGACTAAAGGTATGCAATACACACAAACTGACTCATACAACATTAACAAGGGTCAAGGGTGAAATGCATTCCTTTGTTAAACACGGCAAGGATGGCTGCCGATGCCCCCCTTAAAAACATATAAGTAAGTGCACAATAATATACTTAAGTTAGAAGAGGTGTACGCTTTGAAAAACACTCTGACGGTCCTTTCCTCTTCTCCCTTTCCTCCTCTTTGATGGAATCACTTTTTGTGGAAAATATTTTCGGAGACACTAAGGGGCCCATTAGGATGTTAGGCGGATCGCCACCGCCATGCAGGCGGTGGAGATCCACCCAACATCCTTGCCCGCCCGCCACCCATTTCTCCCGTCATATTACTATGGAGGGGGACCCCGGCGGATGGAAACACCGTCCGCCGCTTTTCCGCCCCGGTCGCCTTGCGGCCGGGGCGGAAAAGGATTTATATGGTGGCGGTGTCTATCAGACACCCCCAGCCATATTACGAATCTAGGGCTCTAGTGTAATTTTCCTGATTCATGCCCTTATATAGGTATAACTCACCATATCCTTATATAGGCATCAGAATCATAACCATATTTAGACACAGCCAATGTAGTCCAAATACGGCATGGCTACTTCCACAGATTCCTAGAAATCACAACAAGTTCTTGGAGAGACCAAACCTCCAGCAGTCCGGGACTTTCCCCAGCTTCTGTATTGATTTACCCTAGAACTCCTGGAGTCCTAAAAGAACTGCGAGTTGTTAGTGATGTATTACGTCCAACCTTACGTCAAACACGGCACCTTCCAGGTATAAATATACCAGCATCTGCCCTAGCAAAACACACGGTAGTTTGGAGCAGATCGACTGACTACTTGCCCGACGCCCTGCTGTAGCGAGTGCCGAAGGAAGCTGACCCGCCAGCTGACGCACTGAGATAGACGCTGTCTTTTCTCTTGCCGAGAAATCCAGCTCCGGTGTTTCCCGGCTACCCTTGCGGGTTACTGGGAGATCGAGTCCTGAGAGAGAGATACAAGACCTCCTACATTCTATAAGCAAGGTACGGAGCTGATTAGACCCTTAGAGAATTCTTGGATAGATTCTTGGCAGAAACTATTTAACTCAAACTACATCTCACTTACTCCTTCCCATGTACTAGGCTTAGGTTAGGTACACCGGGGTAGGCGTATTTTAGAAGCACCAGTTGAGTATGTTTAGTCATCTTTTATCATTGTATGTATTTTATACATTTTACGTATCTTATTGCTTAGAAACCATATAAATGCTTTTACAGTATTATTTCATAATACTCCTTTTACCGTACGCACTTTACTTTATGACAAGTATTGCAATTGTAGCAATTCACTTCTCTTGCATGAGAAAGAAGACTGCTCAATAAATAACCTTTTTATTGAAAACGCCCGTCTCTCTATTTTTCTACACTTCTGGTGAAACTAAGCATGCACGATTGACTGAGTGAAATAGCCATATATTGTTTCCGCGACTCTGGAGATACATTCCTTATTCTTTGGGAACAAAGTTGTCATGTTATATGGTTGTCAGAAACGAATCCTTTCTTGTGTGTTCGAGAAAGTTTCTAGTGACCTCTGAGCTAGCTGGCACTCACAAATTAAGTCTAACATATTCAATAGAGACCGAGTCGACTTCAGTCCTACGTCTAAGCTATTGTTATGTTATTTCAATGCGCAGAGCCTATTGGGAATATAGGAACTACACTACATGGCGCCCAATGTTTGGTAAGGCGATAATTTAACGCTAGATACTAGAGTAACTCAGTCGTGCTTTTCACACAGACCCCTTTCCCATAAAAACTCCAATAGACGTCTGGAGGGGGTGAAAGGTTAATATCCGCCAAAACTTAGTACGAGGAGAATCCTATGTATTCATTTTTGGTTTACTCAACGTTGAAGGATACAGTGTTCCGAAATATTGTGCACCTAATCTTTGTTTCCTTGAAACTTGCTCTGCAAACTTTCAGTCAGTAAAATGACGGAGAGTGACGACGAAAGGGAGAGAGCTAGAATAGCAGCTCAAGCAGTCTTAAATGACACACCTCTCCAACAAAATGACCCAGATGCTATATTCATCCCGGCAAATATAAGGAAAACGATAACTATAAAACTTATAGAAAATGGGGTATCATCGAGAGGTGGCAAAGTTATATTTGTGATAGAGGCACATGAGTATCGGCATACAGAGGTATTCTATTCATGGATAACTTTTCCAGCAGCAAATGCTGTGACACACGAGTTCCACTACTACAAAACAGAGGAACCTACAACGGAATACGTTTCTTTCGAGGACGTTGAAATTACACTAACTTATCAGGAGCATCAGCACTGGTTTAATGGCGCCCTAAAACATCAAAATCACATTACCAGGCTCGGTCCACTAGGTAGACCAGGAGCTACATGGCCGGTTCTAGCCAGCTATACACCACATCCTGACATTGAAGAAATGTCAGACAGAGAACTTTTAGCTCAGCTGAAACAATAAATTAAAATACATAGACAATTGGTCCAATATGTCATGCGGACTTTAACAGTCCAACCTACTATAAAAATTCCACAGCACACCCCTCACCAGGGGAATACAAACAAAATTACACCACAGACTATACAATCAGTCATTGGTAAATTACCCGCAAAACGGGAACAAATTTGGTTCTGGTTGGCTCAAAAAATTACTCAAATAGAGGCAGTATTCCCTGATAGTACACCTCATGAAAAACACAGAATTCTGACAATCTGTTTACCAATGGGGATCGCACCACATGTGGAAGACTGTGACACTTGGGGAACAATCTTTGCTTCAATCTACACAAAAACACATGGTGTTCCGTCTATGGCGGTTATACCAGACGTACTAAGACAGATTCAAAATGAATACAGTCTAGAGCCTGCTTTAAATCTAGGTATGAAATTACTGAAAGACTTTAAGCAAGTCTCGGCTATACTACTAGCCAACATAGGAGGAGAAGCAGCATCTGTGGCGATCCGCCAAAAATTAAAAGAAACAGAAATAGCAGACCAGCCTTTTGAACTTGCCAGAATAATTGAAAAGTGCTATGAAGAATTAGGTAGAGATAGTTTGGCTGGGAAACCACTAAAACCTCAACTAACAGAAAATCCTGAAATAACTTTTATTAAGAATAATCTCACTACTCCAAAAAAGAAGTGGGAGAGTAATAAACAAACTCTTCCTGGATAAAGATATTCTCAACCAACCCAGAGAAAGATCTCCTCAACAGAGAGAGAAAGTCTCCCCGAAGGGAACCCTCTGAAAAGAGATATAACCTCAGAAATAGGGATAATTTGAGAAAACCTGACAGATATCAAGATAATGATACACGTCCCTCTCGATATTTTCAGACTTCCTCACGGAAATCGGAAAGAAGAGGATGGTCAGAACATAAAGAAGAGCGCGTCAAGTCGAAAGACAAGGAACCTGCTCACCAAAGTAAAAAATCACAATTTTCTAAAAAGAAGGTAGCTAGCATAAAGATAAAACATGCCGAGGATCCTGAGGACACAACTCAAGAATGGAGAATGGACCCAGACAATGCTAGACAGTACAGCAGAAGTGACCAGAGCTCGCAAGATCCTGATGAATCTTCTGGAGACAGTGGACACGAATGAGTACATTCAGGTGGAAACTGCAGACACCAGAGTTAGTGTACCCCATAAATTATATGAAATAACATTACGTATAGAAGGGGACAAAAATAGGAAAATAAGAGGTCTCTTTTGGGAGAAGCTATCTAAAGGCTATGATATCCTTCTAGCTGAGAAAGACTGGCCATCAGAATTTGTTAGGGAGTGCCCACATGGCGAAGAAATGATTATGCCTGCCTCCTCAAATCACATTCCAATTCATAAAAAATACACATATGCTAGAAAATGGGCAGTGGCCCAAGCCCCTGCATTATATAAAAATCATGTAGGATGGGATGAGGAAACCCCTCACCATAAAATCCAGTTAAAAAATCAACCTACTGCACAAAGGCAGTATCCTGTTAAGCAAGAAGCTAAAAAACAAGTCATGGAGATCTTAAATCAACTTGAATACCAGGGGGTGATTGAAACATGCACCTCACAAATGAACAATCCTTTGTTTCCTGTCTCCAAACCAGACAATTCATATCGTCTAGTATTGGACTACAGACACTTAAACACTTGTTGCAAAACATTTGCAGTACAAAATTCACACAGTGCAGCACTAATGAATAACATCGTGCACAAAAAATATAAAACGACATTAGATATTTCAAATGGTTTCTTCTGTCAAAACATTGCACCAGAAAGCAGGTATTTGACCGCTTTCTCCACTATGGGGGCTCAGAGGCAATTTTGCCGTCTCCACAAGGATTCAAGAATAGCCCAGGGTTATTTTCAGCGATAGTAACCGAGTTACTACAAATGTATGATGATGAGGCATTATCTTATGTCGATGACATCTATCTAACAGACGATGATTTGGACAGGCACTTGGAAAGAGTGAACACCATTGTACTTGGGTTCACATTAGAAGGGTACAAATTCAACTAAATCACGGATTGCCCACCTCACTGTCCTATTTCTAGGATATGAGTTATCAAGTGAAGTCAAAAGCCTGGCAGCCAATTTCTTAGAGAAATGTGCGCTGCTCCAAGCTCCAAAAACCACTGAAAAACTTACAATCAATTCTAGGTTTCTTGAATTTTAGAAGAACTCACGTTCTGAATTACGAAGAGAGGGTTAAACCTCTCTATGAATTAATGAAACCTGATTTCAAACCAACTAATTGGACACAGAAACACACGGAAATTTTACGTTCAATACAAACAGACATGTTAGCTAAAACAAAACTGCAAACATGCTTAAACGTACGCAACCTTGTAATCCGAGTCATCCCAGGAAGATGCGGATTCACGTACCTGACCTATAATGAAGGGGAAACGGTACCAATAGCTTACAAATCACACTTGTACACACAAGCTACACACAAGCTGAAATAAAATTCACTTCTACTGAGAAAATTCAGACAGCGGTTCAAACTGCTGTAGCAAAAGAAAGAGTCCTCGCACAGGGTAAACATATAATAATCGTTACACCTGTACCTGCCCTAGAAGCAGTGAAAAGAGCAAGCATTCCAAATGCTAAAGCTTTACATCCGAGATGGATACAATGGGTTAATTCTCTTGCTGCATCAGACGTAATTTACGAATTTGATCCTAACTTGAAAACATTAAAATTTCTCAAATACGAGTATGATTGTCCTCTGCCGACCAAAATTCTGCCTCTCGAACATTACGGCTGTATAATATATACAGACGGACCAGCACAGCCCGCAGTTGGGGGTAAACAAGCTTATAGTGCTGCATGCGCGATTGTTAAAGGTCGCTAGCACGAAGGTAAATTCAGACCTATGGTCACTAAAACTCAATCACTCGGAGACTGTACAGCTCAGCAAGCTGAACTACAGGCTTTCAAGATGGCGCTTGAGAATACCGATCGCGAATTCCCCACACTAATAGTGTGCGATTCGTATTACTGCGTTCAGTCTTACAATCAATACTTGCAGAACTGGGTTCAAAACGGTTTCAAAGATGCGAAAGGTGACACAATTAAGCATAAAATGCATTGGGAACAAGTAGTTCTTTTACAGAAAGAATTACAAAATACTCACGTGATACATAGACTGAGTCATCAAAGTGATGGCGTTCACGCTGCAGGGAATTCATTGGCTGATGAAGCCGCGAAGGCAGCTGTGCAAACGACTTCCGTAGCTGCTATTTATTTATTTATTTTATTTATATTTCTTATAAAGCGCAGGAATTCGATCTCCAAGGAGATATCTCCGCGCTGTGTTGTTCAGAAGATAAGTAGGGACAGAAAGTTTGTATGACATATCTAAGATTGCTGAGTAGGAAACAAGTACGTCTTTAGGTATTTTCTGAAAGTAACAAGATTGGAATTTTGTCTTAGGAAAGGGGGTAATGAATTCCATAAAGTAGGACCTCTAAATGCCAGGGCCCGGCCTCCTTGTCTTTCTCTTTTCATCCTAGGGATCTGTAGCAGAGCTTGATTTTCAGATCTTAGAGATCTTCCTGGTTGATAAGGTTGGAAGATTTCAGTCAAGTACCTAGGGCCAGTTCCGTACAAGCATTTATGGATGGTACAACATATCTTAAATTGTACTCTCTGGTATATTGGGAGCCAGTGTAGCTTGCTCAGTAAGGGATGTGAGGGGGATCTCACATGGTCAAAAACAAAAATAGACAGTGAGATAATGCAAGCTGTCACTGCTTCAGTAAAAAACAGTGATAGGACACTCCAAGAGGATTTCCAGTAAAGTACTCATACAAAACTGTTGCAAATAATGTTCCTTTTGCCGTAATCCATGGAGTGGGGATAGGGCAATTCCAAACATGGAACATAAGTTAGGACTAATCTCAGGGGCACATGAAGGGCTCGCCTCTGCACATGCGGGTGTTTCCGCCACAGTATCGTTACAAAAACAGAGATATTGGTGGCCGTGCATGAGGAAAAAGACTAGAAACTATGTTCTAGACTGAAATATGCCAAAAAATGAAGGTATCAACAGTGAAACGACCTGCGCAGATGCCCCTTCTAATCTCAGATAAACCATTAGCATGTGTTTACCTGGACCACTGTGGTCCCTTACAAAGGAATGGCAACCATAAATATATCATGGTCGCAGTGGATTCCTGCACAAGATTCATTTGGATGTGGCCCCAGCGCTCCGCTGATACCAAAACTGTTATTAAAGATCTGCAAGTCTTTATCGGCACATATGCAATTGGCACGCTACATTCTGACCAGGGTCCTGCATTTAGCTCTCGAGCTTACAAAGAGGCCATGGCCAGCTTGGGCGTTGCATTGCGGTATTCTAGTCCCTTCCATCCTGAGGGTAATGCGGTAGTGGAGAGAAAAAAACGTGACATAAAGCAATCTATAACAGCGAGGGTATTAGGTTCGGGTGATGGGTGGGTCAAACATCTAATAAGTGTCCAACGTAGTCTTAATAATCTGCCAAGACATTCTCTGGGTGGAATCACTCTGAATGAACTTTTGTTTGGTACTAGAATGTTGATCGAAGACCTCGTTCGTCAGACTTCAGTGGTGGAACAAAAAACCTTTGATATCAAAGATCGTTTGGCTGTTTTACAGGACTTAAATGAAACAAGAAGTCTAAGTAACACAAAGCAAAAGCCAACACCCACTGAAGAAAAACAACCTGTCCCAGCAAGACCTGTCTGGATTCCAAAGATTGGGGATCTGTTCAGGGAAAAGATCGCGGTGAAGAAGGAATTTGGGCCTTCTTACAGAAAAACAGTACCTGTCTTAGCAATCCACGGAACAAGATCAGTAGTACTACCGCCCCTTGCTGGAAAAAAGGAGAACAGAGTTGTATCAATCGACCTGGTAAAATCACAACCATGTGGCCAATAATAAGTAGCAGGCCCAGTGGACTCCCAAGATGTAGCAGTAGACCAAACCTTGCTACAATTCAAGAGGTTCAAACTGGGAGACTAATCACATTTGATAAACATGTAGTGAATAAAGAAGGACTATGCAACAAAGCCATGGAACTAGTGCCTCTTGAAACCCAAATTGAAACCGTTCGTCAAGAAACACTTGTCTACAATGATGTAGCCTCTGACTATACTAATATGACAAAGGAAGAAGCAACTACAAAGATTAATAACAATCATGATGCAATTCTAACAATTGACAGAACTGCCTCTGGATATTTTATCAATTTCGATTACTTTTCTGAAGTTCCTAGTGAACATGAAGAAAAGCCAGCAAACAAAACTTTCAAAGAAAAAATAACAGAACTCTTTCATCAACTTGGAGAAACATATCTGATCTCACCATGGATTGAATTGTGGATTGTGTTAGGTGTACTTTTCCTCCTGCTCTGGTTCATTTTGGTTTTAAGCTTGGGAAGAATGATTGATGGAAAATACAGTACAATGGACACAGCAAGTCAGAAAATCAACTTGGTTCTAAAGCCTAACAAATATTCTCACATTGAAAAAAGAGAACTATCATCAGTAAACATCACAGCCATTCCTATACCTAGTGGTGTAGCATGGGACACTACTGATTACGACATCTATGGCCCGGTTGAACTCTTGAAGTATCCACACCAGTTCAAGGTTTCTTTAAGTGACTTTGTCTCACCGAGCACTTTCTCTGATGATTGGGACTTTGAAACTATTAATAACATGCTGTCAGATTTAGAAATGTCAGCAAAATTTACAGAACATGATTATTTAGAAGGTTTGTCAGATTATGAAGAAATGTATTGCTTTAATCATTATGGGCACCACTATTTGCATAAATCTGCGAATCCTGGAAATGTTTTTACTTATAATCAATGGGAACATTGTCCAACACCGCCAAAAGGCAGCTCGAAAACATTTTATGAGAAATTCCCATACTTCTCAGGGATTAATAACACAGATCCAGAAACGTTTTATTTCAAAATTATGAATAAGACAGGAATGAAAAACATGTTGACAAATACTAAACTAATTTATTCTGCAAAATTTTATGCACAATTGTGTACATTTGGTTTTGAATTTTGGAAAGACAGCATTGAGACAAAAATGGTCAAGGGTACAAAAGACTGGCAGGTACAAGGTTTAGAATCATTATTCAGAGCCTGCATGATCCCAGAACAAATAATCTTCCTGAATGACACCATTCAACAAACAGCCTGTCTTTGCCTAGCCAAGATAAAGGATTTAAACAAGCCGTCTATACCAA
Source organism: Lissotriton vulgaris (assembly GCF_964263255.1). Taxonomy (NCBI): domain Eukaryota; kingdom Metazoa; phylum Chordata; class Amphibia; order Caudata; family Salamandridae; genus Lissotriton; species Lissotriton vulgaris. The sequence continues at coordinate 1,648,880,886 of NC_141694.1, forward strand.
AGCCCATACCTGATAGTAATAGCACTACAGATGAGGAGATAGACGTATCCCATATTTTACACCAAAAGAGAACTAATCCTGGAAAGGGGCGACCATTCGGTCCCCCCGAACGTATGGTGGAGTACCACGATCCCCCCGGGAAGCCATCTTGGGCGGGAGGCGTGTCTCGGCTGGTATGCCCGAAGCGGCGTAGCCGGGGCGCGCCTTTTTCCCGCCCTAGAGTGGGCTGGCCTAGACACCAACGCGGCCGGCCACGCCCTCGGAGGCAGGCGGGGCGGGTTTACGCCCACCCTGAAGACGGATAAAAGGAGCAGAAGCCAAGAAAGCATCCTCTTGTTCCTGTGCTCTGAAGCTGCACCTCCCCGCTGCACGTGAGCTCGAGACGGAACGAAGAGCCAATTTTGAGCGTTGTAATCCCTCTTTTTGTCTTACAGATATCCCGTCTAAAAATGCCCAAGAAGGTCGGAAAGCGGGTCGGTACCGATGAGATGCTCCGTATGCTCATGAAGGAGATAGCCGATCTGAAGAGAAAGGTTGAGGCCAAGGACGGGGAGGGAGGACCGAAACGGCCTTTACCGGGAACAATTCCCGGTGGAAAGAGCAAGAGGCCTAGAAGGGGAGCACTTGGGGGGGAGACCCCGGTTCCTGAAGCGCCACGAGAGGAGCCAACCCCGGCGCCAAAGGAGGGGAACCCAATCCCTGTAGTGGTCACCCCTGCGAACAGGGAGGATATGCCCCCCGAGTTGGCGGCGCAATTGGCAGCGTGGTTGGGGAACGATAGCGAGGGCGCCACGGCTGACGACGCCCGGGTAGTGATGAGACAACTGCGGGAATCGAGGGAGGCTGCGAAAGCTCCATCTCCTGTTCTCCCGCAGGTCCCAGCGGTTGGAAGTACAGCAGGCCCAAGTTCGGCGACAAGCGTGGGGTCTACTTCAGGTAAGCGGCCATTGCCGATTGCAGGGGGGGACTCCGCACCTTCTCGAAAGGAGAAGATTGCCCAGCACGTCCCACTAGAAGTCAAGGAGTTGATTTGGGCGGACAAAAATGTAAACATGTTTTCATTGCTTACCGACCATTACGAGATCGAGCATGTAAAGAGTCAAAAGGAGCTCATGCATCCGAGTGTTTGGCGCGCTAAAATGGCCGCCTTTAAGGTTGATGAGACCATCGGTACTTGGGGCAGAGCGTGGGGAATTTTTACTTCCATCATGGGGGAACGCAGACCTGAGTTGTTGACCGAGTTACCCATCTATCAGTCACGTATTATGGAGTATTCTGTGGCATATGGGGGTAATCAGTGGTTCTGCTATGATAATCTGTTTAGAAAAGCTAAGGAACATAACCCGTTGTTGTCCTGGGACTGTTACGACTCTGTGTCTTGGCAAAAAATGGAGAGTACAGGAATGTTGAAGGTGCCATTAGTAGGGAGTAACGGGGGGGAATCCTCCCGCCAAAACTCTGGGACGCCCTTTCGGACAAGTTCAGGTAACGAGTCCCACACGAAGCCGAGTGGCAACACAGGTAAAAGGGGGATATGTTGGAATTTTAACAGGGGCAAATGTACCAGGCCCCAGGGGTCATGCAAATTCAGACATGAGTGTGGGGGATGCGGGCAGCCATCCCATCCTGAGTCCATGTGCAGAGCCAAAATGGGTGATAACGGTGGTAAGGGAGGCGCTAAACAGGTCTAATATAGTCCGAGGGGCGCCTTTACCGACCCCGATTGATACCATGGCAATGATTCCTTGGCTCAGCGAATACCCAGATTATGCTTCCGCTGGGGTGTTGCGGAACGGGTTTTCATATGGTTTCCGCATCCCAGTGGGGGATTTTCAGGGGGTACCGGACTGTAAGAATCAAATGTCGGTCTTACAGCACACGGCGGTGGTTCAGGTAAAGATTAGGAAAGAGGTGACTCGAGGTCGTGTCGCCGGTCCATTCGATTTTCCGCCAGTTGCTAATTTTGTGTGTTCTCCTCTAGGGGTGGTTCCCAAGAAGGACCCGGGGGAGTTTCGGCTGATACACAATTTGTCAGCCCCACATGGTCTTTCCGTAAATGATGCGATAGATCCGGAAGTATGTTCGGTGCGGTACGCATCTTTCGATGAGGCCGTCGCCATGTTGAATCGCCTGGGGCCCGGGACGCTGATGGCCAAATCGGACATCGAGTCAGCGTTCCGGTTGCTCCCGGTACACCCAGACGATCAGCGTCTCCTTGGTTTCCAGTTTCAGGGTCGCTATTACATGGATAAATGTATGCCAATGGGATGCTCGATTTCATGTGCCTATTTCGAGAAATTCAGTTGTTTTCTGCAGTGGGTATTCACGAGGAAGACAGGTTTTCAACATGTTATGCACTATCTCGATGACTTTCTGTTTCTGGGGGCAGCCGGGGATTCTGAGTGTGGACAGGCCTTACATGAATTTTGTGTCCTAATGAATCAATTTGGTGTGCCATTAGCGCCAGGTAAGACTGTCGGTCCCTCGACCTTGATCGAGTTTCTGGGGATCGAGCTCGACTCAGTGGAAGGTTGTTTTCGTTTACCTAAAGAAAAGGTGTTAAAATTCAGGTTATCCCTTGAGACATGTATTCGTTCAACGAAAGTGAACTTGCATCAATTGCAACAGGTGGTGGGTCAGTTGAATTTTGCCCTAAGAGTAATGCTGATGGCGCGCCCCTTTTCCCGCTCGATTGCACAGTCCATGGTCGGCTTGAAGGAAGGGCATCATCGTACGAGACTCTCGGCAGAGGTTCGTCAGGACATGCGCATTTGGATTGCATTCCTGGCGGATTTCAATGGTCGAATTGTCTGGAATAAACCAGCAGTGTCTTCCGAGGAGTTGGGACTATGGACAGACTCGGCGGGGAGTGTGGGTTTTGGCGCCATATTGGGTACACAATGGTCGGCGCAAAAATGGCCGTCATGGTGGCACGAGTGCGGGTTGACGAGTAACATTGCTTTTCTCGAACTGTTCCCTATTCTGGTGGCCTTGAAAACATGGCCAGAAGGGTTTAGGGGTCACTCTGTGGTTTTCTGGTCTGATAACATGACCGTGGTGGAATGTATCAATAGTCAGGCAGCACGTTGCAAATTGATTCTGAGACTACTCAAGGAAATTGTGTTATTGTGCATGCAACTAAATGTACTGTTTAGGGCGCGGCACGTGCCGGGGGTGTTGAACCAAGCGGCTGATGCGCTCTCTCGTTTCCGTATGTAGGCCTTCTGGGGTTTTCTGCCCACAGCGGACCCGGTGGCGGCACCCTTTCCCGAAGCTCTCTGGTCTCTCGGTGCCCCGAACTACAAGACCTCGTGGGAGAGAGTTTAGCACCCAGGACGAGGAAGGCATATGAAGGGGCGTTCCGTTCCTATTGGGCCTTTTTGGGTACTGCCGGGAGGGGGCTTTGGGGTCTGGAAGAGTCTGTAGTAGGATTCCTGCTCTCTTTACGTCACGCAGGCAAGTCAGTGGCTACGGCCCAGAGGCATCGGGCCGCCATTTCCTTCATGGCAAGGGCTCATGGGATCCAGGACCCGACAGCGTCTTTCGTTGTGCAGAAAGCGCTACGTGGGTGGCAACGCCTTGAGGGTCGCAAAGTAGACGATAGGCACCCGATAGGTTTGGATAGGTTGGCCCTGTTATTTTCCGTGCTACCGGTAACATGTTCATCCCAGTACGAAGCAGTGTTGTTCCGAGCCGCATTTGCATTAGCATTCCATGGGGCTATGCGGGTAAGCGAATTAGTGGCAAAGAACAAGCAGGATACGATGGGGGGACTGTGCCGGGAACACATTCAGGTCAGAGGGGAGACAATGACGGTCTCTTTTGTAAAGTCCAAATCCGATCAGGATGCAATCGGGGACTGTGTAATCATCCAGAGAATCCCCGGGTCGGCCATGTGCCCTGTTGGGTGCGTAGAAGCATATTTGGCACAGAGGGTGGCAGCATGGGGGGGGACATTGTTAAGACACGCTGACGCCACCCCACTGACGAGGTTTCAGTTTCAGCGGGTGCTTGCGATGTCGATTTCTGCCGCGGGCTTGAACCCTGGCGATTTTGGGACCCATTCCTTTCGGATAGGGGCTGCTACGGAAGCTACAGCCAGGGGTCTGAATGTTGATCAAATAAAACGTGTGGGGCGTTGGTCCTCGAACTGTTATAAGAGGTATGTACGGTTGCACATGTTGTGAAGCTGTAACGATGTACTCACGCTTCTTGTTTTTGTTTGGTTTTCAGTTGCGCGAGCCTACGAGGCGGGGCGGACTGTTCAGTCGACCCGACACCGGGGGGCCAGCGGTCTGACACTACCGGCTGTGAAAAAGGAGGTGTGGGTCGTGGGCCACTCATACGTGAGGCGTGCCGCGGACGTATTCAAAGCAGGTGACATGATTCACGTGGCTGGGGAATACGGGTACAGTATGTCCTTCTACGGAAAGGGCGGTCTCTGTATGGACCAGTTTCAAGCATTTTTCGAGGGTTTGTTAGGGCGGACAAGGTCACCGCCGTCTGTAATCATAGTACATCTTGGGGGCAATGATTTGGTGACAACTGGTAGACGACTTCTTCTTGAGGCGATGCTTTCCACGGTAAGTTGGTTGGCAAAAAGAGTTCCAGGGTGCACAATTGCATGGTCCCATATGATCTCACGGAAAGTGTGGCGGGGGGCTATTTCTGTTTCTGCGCTGAATCATTCAGTAAGGAAAATTAATAATAAAATGAGTAGATTGTTTCGTTCAAGTACACTGCATTCTGTTTCGCATGGTTGTATTAAAGGGGACAGTATGTATTTGGGGGACGGTGTTCATTTGTCCCGGGTGGGGAACGAGTTACTCATAGGAGACTTCTTAGCCTGGTTGAAGGGTTTGCAGCATGACCTTTAGGTAGGAGTGTTTTGTGGGGGGTCCGGATAGCCGGTCAACTATCCGGCCTGTGGCGGTAAGGTCATGATCGGTGAGCAGTAATTGGAAGATCCCTATGAGGGGGCGTCACCCATTACGAATGGGAGCGCGTGGGGGAGGTGGCCAATTGGCCCCTCAACGGGGAGGCGGTCCTGTCTAAGGAGAGGCCGCCGGAAGGAAAGGAAAGGTGGTCAAGGCCCCTTCCTGGATAGGAGGGGCTACGGCCCCTCCTGGAGAATTTCCCGGGGCCAAGACATCTGCGACGGCAGATGGGTAAGTTGTGTGGGGTGCGGGAGGGGGTTTACGCTACCTTTTAGACACCTCACACGAGTCCTCGAACGACCGTTAAATGGCGTCGAGTCTATTGGGGCCCCCGTCAAGTACAAAGGGAAATTGGTAGATGCACTTGAGGTACGCCTCGGTGCGGTCGCTCCTCTCACAAGTGAGGGGGGTATGTCTGGGTTAGGGATCTGACACCGGTTACGACCTTGCCGTTGGCCCTTAACGTTAGGATGTACAATTTCAAGTCAAATGTTTTGTAGGATGTTAGTTCGGCTAGGAGAACCTCTGTATTAGAGATCTGTTAAGGTTAGCCAAACATCGTAATGTGGAAATGAAATTGTACATAATATGAAACTGTTATTTTAATGTTTTAATTTTGTTTCATATTTTAATAAATACGGCCGGGAAGGGTTTACTCCCTTCCCGCCTTACAAAAATTCAAGAACTGTTTCCGGTTTCCCAATTCTTGGGGATTGTGTTGAGAGGGGGTGGCGGGTATCTCGGCCATATGGAAAGGGGCGACCATTCGGTCCCCCCGAACGTATGGTGGAGTACCACGATCCCCCCGGGAAGCCATCTTGGGCGGGAGGCGTGTCTCGGCTGGTATGCCCGAAGCGGCGTAGCCGGGGCGCGCCTTTTTCCCGCCCTAGAGTGGGCTGGCCTAGACACCAACGCGGCCGGCCACGCCCTCGGAGGCAGGCGGGGGCGGGTTTACGCCCACCCTGAAGACGGATAAAAGGAGCAGAAGCCAAGAAAGCATCCTCTTGTTCCTGTGCTCTGAAGCTGCACCTCCCCGCTGCACGTGAGCTCGAGACGGAACGAAGAGCCAATTTTGACCCACCCACCAGCCCCTGAGGACAGCTAGATGTGTTGAGTAAAGATTTGATCTGGTAACACTGTTTCTTGCAGGTTGTAATGATCGTCGTGAAATTTTGAATATGCAATAAAGATTGGTTATTTTCAGTTTGTTTTGCAAATAAAGTAATGTTGCACTAATGTCGATCAGTATTCATGCTTGTAATAAGTCATGTTCGTTTTATTGTTTAGTAAATTAGATAGAATTGTCGTATTTATTTTGGTCGGGCGGTAAGGTCATGATCGGTGAGCAGTAATTGGAAGATCCCTATGAGGGGGCGTCACCCATTACGGATGGGAGCGCGTGGGGGAGGTGGCCAATTGGCCCCTCAACGGGGAGGCGGTCCTGTCTAAGGAGAGGCCGCCGGAAGGAAAGGAAAGGTGGTCAAGGCCCCTTCCTGGATAGGAGGGGCTACGGCCCCTCCTGGAGAATTTCCCGGGGCCAGGACATCTGCGACGGCAGATGGGTAAGTTGTGTGGGGTGCGGGAGGGGGTTTACGCTACCTTTTAGACACCTCACACGAGTCCTCGAACGACCGTTAAATGGCGTCGAGTCTATTGGGGCCCCCGTCAAGTACAAAGGGAAATTGGTAGATGCACTTGAGGTACGCCTCGGTGCGGTCGCTCCTCTCACAAGTGAGGGGGGTATGTCTGGGTTAGGGATCTGACACCGGTTACGACCTTGCCGTTGGCCCTTAACGTTAGGATGTACAATTTCAAGTCAAATGTTTTGTAGGATGTTAGTTCGGCTAGGAGAACCTCTGTATTAGAGATCTGTTAAGGTTAGCCAAACATCGTAATGTGGAAATGAAATTGTACATAATATGAAACTGTTATTTTAATGTTTTAATTTTGTTTCATATTTTAATAAATACGGCCGGGAAGGGTTTACTCCCTTCCCGCCTTACAAAAATTCAAGAACTGTTTCCGGTTTCCCAATTCTTGGGGATTGTGTTGAGAGGGGGTGGCGGGTATCTCGGCCATATGATTGGAGAAAATGGTTGATCTGGCACAGACACTAATAACTGTCAAGATAGATTCCTGAACAAAACACAGGGGTTCACACAGAACAGGCCAGACCCAAGATATTCCCAGAGAAAACATCCAGGGATAATAACAACATACAGTGTAGGGAAACTATGCCTCGAATGGCTACAGAAATGCACACTACCTGAAATTAAGCAACACTTGACCTTACTTAAAGAAGGCGTTGACTTGCGAGATTTCTTATTGGAACCTCGCAAACAGCGTCAAAAACGTGTCATATACGCCGGTATATATGCTGCTTACAACGAAGCTTGGAAAGTAACGCAAATTGAAACTGCTGAAAAAATACGAGAAATTGATTGTATTAATTTGGAAAAAACACTGTATGTAGTGGACAATGGGTTAACGACTCTGTCCTCCAGAAATCATTCTTTGGACAACATTGTATCATCTGCTATTGATATAATAGAACATGATATGCTAATGTTACAACATGGCCAGTCCCAATTATGTTTTATTGTACAGTTAGGCTGGACGTTACAAAATCTCCGTTCAGGCTACGTGCCCTGGCGTCTAATCAACACAACGTCATTATATTCTATCTTTAACCTTATAGATAAACAAATCTCTTTGGCACAAAGAAGAGCAGACTATACGGTGCTGAGCATTGAAAAACTAGAAAGATTACCATTGACAGTTTCCGAAAAGCCTGTCATTGAATGGATAATATATGGCATCATTACAATACCAATAACGACATTGCAGTTTCAATATTGCCTAAAGCACATACCAGCGGGCCTGTATGAAAAGTTGGGTAAAGGGTACATCAAGTCAACCTGGAATTTACCTTACACACATAGATGTTGGAGTGGGGGGAAAAAAGAGGTGTTTCTTAGTGGTAACAATTGTAGAAACTCACTAAGTGGTATACTTCTGTGTCAAGGAATTAACTTCCATGGAGCCTGCGAGGGTTCATCAAATGACCTTTCTTGCCACCTGCACGGCACCCCAGCCACACAAATAAAGCCTTTATTCAGACAACTTTCCAACGGCAGTTACGTTATCTTAAATGACCACAGCTGTAGTGGTATGTTGCCAGGAGCGGCCTATTTAGTTAGTGTTACATCCAGGGTCACTTGCTGTATGCAAGTATTGTATCCAAACAGCAAACCAGACAAGGAGGCAACGATATGGCCTTCATTGAATATCTCTTCTATTCAAATTGATACTTTAGGCAGAATGAAAGCTATTCTTTTACAAAAAACTGTGCCTTTGACCTCGTCCAGAGAGATGGATGATATGCAAGTCGCAAGGACGTCAGCAGAGATGCATGCATTATTATTAACAAATTGCCCCGTGCATTTCGTAGAAATGTTAAGTCAACTCTTAAACATGTATGATACCAGCGGCATCACAAATGTATTTAAAACAATTTTTTCGGGACTATTATCATCCTTTGAAGCAGTCCTGAGCATCTTCCCGAATTTCGTGCACTCTGTGTTCGGCGGCCTGCCTCTCATCTTGGGACTCAGAGCAGGAATGTTATTTTTGTTCCTTCTGCTCCGATATGGCAAGTCCAGTCACAAGCAATACCCAGGTTACCATGGAACAAACGATCCTGGCAATGCGGTACAGAGATAGGATTACCAAAGTCCTCGGCTTGGCTCGGCTAAGAGATCTGAATACCACATGGTTTCTTTCATTCAGACCAATCTGGCAAGATTACATCCTACCTGTTCTACGATGCCTGCTCTGCTGAGAAGAATGCGTGTTAGACGTTTGTCTCACACTCCCATCAGCAGTACCTATGGATGTCGATACTTTGCTTGGTTTGGTAACGGCTCATGCAACGTATTGTCCCCAGCGGCTACCAATTCTGATGACGGCATTCATTGAGACCTCACAGCAACATGCTGGCAGTGAGGTACGAGATGAAAGCGGCACACAGGTATAACATTCCGTGACCATTGCTGATCTAGACAACGATGACGGCAATGCATCTCACATATGCACTATTTCTACTTTTTCTGACATGGTCCAACTTTCACCTACTGTTGTAGATGAATTCTTTGCCAGCCTATCTGAGTTAATGTTCTCTCCTAACAACGAGAATAACTTTTGAAAACACGAGCACACAGCGTTCCCTGAACTTTGAATTGGGCCTTCAGTTTTGATAAACTTCTAAAACTTTGGAACTATTTTTTCCTCAAAGGAAATTATTTTTTCTCATTACCAAAATATTTACTTTTTTTTGGGCACAGAGTAATCTGCTTAAAGTAGAACTATTCTTAGAGAACAAGATTTCTATTTTTAAGGAAAAAATCTAGAGACAATATTGAACTCAGCCTCTAGCACATATAGAGTCTTGTATAAATATGTGATGAAATGGTCTCGACCTTCTCTTCTGTATTAAGAGCCATTTCATGAATGTAACTTTTCGTGATTCATTCAGTCAGCATTTCAAATGTAAACTATATGCATTGTTTGAATGATACCACTGCTTAGAAAACATACAGTACAATACTCATTTTTCGCGTACAAACCATTTCAAATACATTTTATGTATTTTTGGGTGGGATTGTAAACACATGCTTAGATATGTTATACTTGCTTTAGTACTTAGTAAAGATGGACATTCTACGTGGAGTGGGTGTTGTAGACAAATCTAGGGCTCTAGTGTAATTTTCTCGATTCATGCCCTTATATAGGTATAACTCATCATATCCTTATATAGGCATCAGAATCATAACCATATTTAGACACAGCCAATGTAGTCCAAATACATGGCTACTTCCACAGATTCCTAGAAATCACAACAAGTTCTTGGAGAGACCAAACCTCCAGCAGTCCGGGACTTTTCCCTGCTTCTGTATTGATTTGTCCTAGAACTCCTGGAGTCCTAAAAGAACTGCGAGTTCTTAGTGACGTATTATGTCCAACCTTACGACAAACTCGGCACCTTCCAGGTATAAATATACCAGCATCTGCCCTAGCAAAACACACAGTGGTTTGGAGCACATCGACTGACTACTTGCCCGACGCCCTGCTGTAGCGAGGGCCGAAGGAAGCCGACCCTCCAGCTACGCACTGAGAGAAACTCTGTCTTTTCTCTTGCCGGGAAATCCAGCTCTGGTGTTTCCCGGCTTCCCTTGCGGGTTACTGGGAGATCGAGTCCTGAGAGAGAGATACAAGACCTCCTACATTCTATAAACAAGGTACGGAGCTGAATAGACCCGTAGAGAATTCTTTGATAGATTCTTGGCAGAAACTATTTAACTCAAACTACATCTCACTTACTCCTTCCCATGTACTAGGCTTAGGTTAGATAAACCGGGGTAGGCGTATCTTAGAAGCACCAGTTGAGTACGTTTAGTCATCTTTTATCATTGTAGGTATTTTATCCATTTTAAGTATCTTATGGCTTAGAAACCATATAAATGCTTTTACAGTATTATTTTATAATATTCCATTTACTGTACGCACTTTACTCTATGACAAGTATTGACATTGTAGCAATTCACTTCTCTTGCATGAGAAAGGAGACTGCTCAATAAATAACCTTTTTATTAAAAACGCCGTCTCTCTATTTCTCTGCACTTCTGGTGAAACTAAGCATGCACGATTGACTGAGTGAAATAGCCATCTATTGTTTCCGCGACTCTGGAGATACATTCCTTATTCTTGGGGAACAAAGTTGTCATGTTATATAGTTGCCAGAAACGAATCCCTTCTTGTGTATTCGAGAAAGTTTCTAGTGACCTCTGAGCTAGCTGGCATTCACAAATTAAGTCTAACATATTAAATAGAGACCTAGTCGACTTCAGTCCTACGTCTAAACTATCGTTTATGTTATTCCAATGCGCAAAGTCTATTGGGAATATAGGAACTACACTACAGGATGCCGGAGTTGTTCGCTGTATTTTGCTAACAGTCCAGCCGCGGTGCTTACAATTGACTCGCGGCTGCTTTACATTAAATCTACAAGCGCAACCTTTTCGTAATGTCACCCGGGCAAGTCGGGGGTTTCTAAAAAGAAATGTAGCGGCGTAAGACTGATAAAGTAAAATCAGCTTTAACGGATCAGATGTGGCACAGCAAGTGTTTAGCGGATATCTCCTGATTTAAAAAAAAAAAACTTTATTGATTACGAGGTTGATGCTTTTTATAAAGTAGCCATGTGGAACCATTGCAAGCAGCTTAGAACTAACAGCATATAGCTGAATATGGTCTCATCAAAACTTCCGGTTTGGTTCTGTTTCAGGTCATTAGACACCTCGTCTGGTTGTACAAAGCTGAATGAAAAGACTAAAGGTATGCAATACACACAAACTGGCTCATACAGCATTAACAAGGGTCAAGGGTGAAATGCATTCCTTTATTTTTTTCGCTTTAACAAAAGCTGTAAACACGGCAAGAATGGCTGCCGAGGCCCCCTTAAAAACATATAAGTAAGTGCACAGTAACATATTTAAGTTAGAAGAGGTGTACGCTTTGAAAAAGACTCTGACGGTCCTTTCCTTTTCTCTCTTTCCTCCTCTTTGGTGAAATTACTTTTTGTGGAAAATATTTTCAGACACAACAAGGGGCCCATTAGGATGTTAGGCGGATCGCCACCGCCATGCAGGCGGTGGTGATCCATCCAACATCCTTGCCCGCCCGCCACACCTATTTCCCCCCCACCATATTACTATGGTGGGGGGACCGCGGCGGCCGGAAACACCGTCAGCCGTTTCTCCGCCCCGGCCGCAAGGCGACCGGGGCGGAAAAGGGTTTATATGGTGGCGCCAGCCATATTACGATGGGCTGTGGGAGATGCCTTTCCGTGGCGGCAATGCTGCCATGGAAAGGCAGGCGGTCTTTACTATGGGGGCCCCCTGCGGGCCCCCATGGTGATGGCGAGGTGGGGGGTGCACCCCCCGCATTTGAATACACAATGCGGCAGGCACCACGCGGTGCCTGCCGCTTCGTGTATGCAAATGCATGCCATGCATTTTCAACATTGCGGCGGGCGGTGCTTTCTGCACTGCCCCCGCAATGTTAAAAATGCGGGATGCGCCCGCCACTGTGGCGGGCGCATCCTTATTCCCCCCTCAGGACCCCTGCCCTTATAGTGAGCGGTCCCAATCCCCGGGGGTCATTTGGATGGCGGGCGGACTTTGCCCGCCCGCCATCCTAATGACCCCCTAAGTTTTTGGAGAAAAAGGAGATCAGCTGATCTCGTCATAGAAAGGTTTCTGAGGTGAATACGGTGGTGATAACATGGATGGTACTGATTAGTTGGCAATATTGTAATATAGTGTTCTTATTATTATTTTTCAGCTATTGGTCCTGATGAGAACCCGGTGTAATAACACTGGGGTTTGAAATGCGTCAACCACGTAGTTTTTTACAACAAGTGCAGCGAAAAGAAAAAAATCCCCATGTTTCGTGTTAGTGTTTGACAAACACACCAAGTTAAGAGATTAATTAGCATTTGCAGATGGTTGTTCAAAAACAGGCAATGTTGGTGTCAAGATTGTACAGTGAATTGAAAACAAATAATTTTTCTATGTATGTGTTTTTATTGTTTTTATTTCAAAAATTGTTTTGTCATTTTTTTGTCTTTGTATTGTACCTAGCTAACGTCTAAAAATGTATTTTTGTTTGTGTTTTGTAAAAATGTAAACAGTGGGTGTGGGTTGTATATATGATATGTGTGTGACTAAAAAAAAAATTGATATAAAGAAAAATTATAACTAGCTCTTGAAAAATTGAAAAATAAAGAAAGATATGAAGTGTTTTTTTCTGGTTTCACATTGAGTCAGGGATGGGTCCCAAGTGCAAAGTAAGGCAATAAATAGTGAACAGTATTGGCAATTCTAGTGGTGTTTTGTTTAATGGGCCTAGCCTTACTGTTAAGAGGCCGCATCTTTTTTTGTTAGCTGGAAGTGATGCATAGAGCATGGGTCACAGTCAACCAAATGCACACACCAAAAGAACTTTAATCAGCAAGGACACTGACAAAACAGACAACAGGAGTAACTGTCTTTATTCACATATTGCACAGATGTGACAGTAGAACAACAGTAGACAATGCTGAGCTAATGCAAAATAATCTGCACAGGGAAACTCTAAACAGGAAGGCCAGTGTCCATGGCAGGGTGCACAGCAAGTACATGCAAGGCTGCACAGGGGAGAGTCCACCACAGCAGAGCAACAGGGTCAGTGTCCAGGGCAGGGTTCACAGCAAATACATGCGAGGCTGCACAGGGGAGAGTCCAACACAGCAGAGCAACAGGGCCAGTGTCCATGGCAAAACTCACAGCAAGTACATGAGAGGCTGCACAGGGGAGAGTCCAACACAGCAGAGCAACAGGGCCAGTGTCCATGGCACAATTCACAGCAAGTACATGAGAGGCTGCACAGGGGAGAGTGCAACACAGCAGAGCAACAGGGCCAGTGTCTGTGGCAAACTTCACAGCAAGTACATGAGAGGCTGCACAGGCAGGGGCAGAACATCCGTGAATGACAAGGCCAGTGGGCATAGCAAAGTTCAGAGCGAGTACATGAGAAGCTGCAAAGGCAAGAGCAGAACAGCAGTGAATGACAAGGCCAGTGGGCATGGCAAAGTGCAGAGTCAGGACATGAGAGGCTGCACAGGCAAGGGCAGAACAGCAGTGAATGACAAGGCCAGTGGACAAGGCAAAGTGCAGATTCAGGACCTGAGAGGCTGCACAGGCAATGGCAGAACAGCAGTGAATGACAAGGCTAGTGGGCATGGCAAAGTGCAGAGCGAGTACATGAGAAGCTGCACAGGCAAGGGCAAAATAGCAGTGAATGACATGGCCAGTGGGCATGGCAAACTGCAGAGTCATGACATGAGAAGCTGCACAGTGAGTGTCTTTGACAGTTACCTTCCATGGCCAGCAACACACTCAGGTGGCAGACAATGGGCAGGACTAGCACACCTGTATGAGAGACATGTGTGTGAGGGGGACTAACACTCACTCTTGGCTGTCAGGCGTACTTGGAGCTGGCTGTATGTTTCGGGACAGCAGGACCACATGACTGGGGAGAGAGAGGCCCAGGTGATGTAGGGCTATCAATGGCTTGGCAAGCTGGAGCGCTGTTTGGACCAGGTGGTGTAGTGGCACGTGGAAGTGGAGTCATGCAGACCTGTGAAACAGTGTGGGTGGGAGAGGTTTGAGGGGTGCTTTTCCACTTCTAGGGAATTCAAAATGGCTTCCCTGTACTGGGGTTAATGGGAACTGGTATGGACACAGCAGGCACACACACCAACAGAGCTGCATCAGGTGCAGACACTGGCCCTCCCTCTGGTGACGTGCTGGATCCTGCGGAACGCTTTGTCTGGCTACGCCTCTGGACCACCTTCCCCTGTTTGCTAGGGGTACCCCCTAAAGTGCCCTCCTTCGCCTGTTTGCCAGGGGTAGCCCCTACAGTGCCCTCCTTCACCTGCTTCACTGGGTTTGGAATTAGAGTCGATGTGGCAGGGGAATGTGGCCCTGAGTCCTTCCTATGTGTACCCTTGCCATACAACACCTCATCAGTGGGCATAGACACTGCACGCCTAGCTTTGCGTGAAATTTTAGGGACAGGAGAGTCCTTCGCTGGTGATGCCTCTGAGGCATGTGAACCTGATGTGTTCTTCATAGCTTTTTGGGACTTGCCTTTCCCTGAGGGGCTCTTGTCTTTGCATTCTGGGTTAGCTTTTCTTTTCTGTGGGAATGGTGTCTGCGGGCGGGCCCACTTGGGATGTTTCAGCTGGGTGCCGCTTGTGCTGTATCGTGACTGTGACGCATTGGAACCGTGGTCACTATCATCAGATGTGGCCACTGACTGGGGGTGGACAAAGGCACTGGAGCAGGAATGGGAGTATATGACTGTTGAAGGGCAGACGTCACTGTGAACAACAAAGCCTGGACAGTACGGTGTAGCCCACCCACATCAGAGTGTATGCCCTCCATGTAGGCAACCACCTGGCCTAATTATTTGTCATGGTCACTGAAGGCATTGAGCAGGGCTGTCTGGCCCACTCAAAGCTGGTGCAGGAGCTCAACAGACTCAGAACTGAGGGTAGCAGGAGGGACAGGGGCAGGGGCAGCAGTGCCAGGTGTGAATGTAACTCATCCCCTCTTACTGACAAGGACACGGGCAGCTCCACAGGAAGTGGACGGGAGGGTGGGCACGGCCGCTGTGTGGTAGAAGATGATGCAGAGTTCCCATTCCCTGTGCCATCCAACATGTTGTGCTTTGTGTCTCAGGCAGGGATTCCTCCTGCATACTACGGTCCCCCTCTGATGCGCTGTGCAGCTGTAGTGCTACTCTCGCTACCACTGGTGTCCAGCTCCTGTCCCTCCGTGTCCACTGGCGAATCTGCATGAGAGAGAGATGCAGGGTTGGGTTAGTGTCATCAACAGGACAAAGCAATTCAATCAATGCAGTACAGAAGATGACCAAATCTACCTGTTGACCACAACACTCTGCAATCACATTGCAGCAACTCACTACATAGACCACAACAGTGCCTGTAACCCTGAATATCTGCCATGACTGAGCCATGTTAAGGCCACACAGCACAACACCTTGCCCATAGATGAAGTATACCAGACAGACAGCTTGCTCTGCCCACACCTAGGGACATGATGTGGGTACACCACTTATTGCCACTGACAGACCTTGAGGGAACAGGAGGGGACAACACAGACACCTATTAGGACATGACAGTCCACAATGGCAAGAAGCCCATGCCAAACACCATGTTGTACTCTGGGGCACATAGTTGTCAGATGTGTGGGCCTCAACAATCATGGTGCATGCAAAGTATGCATACATGAAGTCACACTCAGTTAGTGGACATTACTGTTCACCCACAAATACATTCCCTGCACTATCCCAATGCTGAATGACCATGTAGATCCTAACACATACAGCTACGGGAATGCACAGCAAGAAGGAACACCTTTGTAATGCCAGTTTGGGCTAATGCATGACACTGGCACCCATCCCAGCACCCACTCACATGACACAGCACAGCACCACCCCCCGAACATCACGTAGGCCACCACTGCGACAGTCCCTGTACACATGCATCCGCTCCCTGCCAAAGTCACCCTCCCCAAATACTCACCCATTTCTTGCTTCAGAAGCTCCTTCAGACGTGCATCCAGATCAGGATGAGTCACTGCCAAGATGCGGCCCATCAGTGGTGTCATGCTGCGCAGTGCCAAACGCCCAGTGCATGGTAGCAGCCCCAAGGTTATCTCTGTCACACTCTTTGCCAGCCGGCTGATGCCGTCCCACCTCTTGTGGCAGTGGGTGCGTCGTCGGTTAGATACCCCAGGGCTCGCACCTTTGCTGCAATGGCCCTCCACATGGCCTTACGCTGGTGTACCTTGAGCTGCAGGCATGGGAGAAAAGAGGGGAAAATGATCAGTAACACAGTGTCATGTACCAACATCTATCAGTACATTAGCAAGACACAGACTCATTAGCAAATGTGATATCTGTCTATCCCACCCTGGGGTACACCTCACATGGGCACTCTGCATGGGCCAAGTGGATGTGAATGCATGCATTTATGAGGGTGTACAGGGTCCCGGCTAATCTCACACACATGCAGGATGACTGCACTGAACACCCTCTGTAGCTTGCACACATCTCCAGTCCTATGCATGTCTGGCCACTACATACATCACATATCGACCTGTGTCTGTATGTAGACTCACTGTGTGCATGACTGGGCAGCATTCAATGAGCATGTCCTGTGAACATATCTGTATGTCATGTGTCGGCATCGGGATACATGGACTCACCAACATATAGATCTAGACAAGTGTGGTTGTGTGCAATTATACAGGGCTGAGATGGTGCATATTTGGATTTCAATGTGAATGAACAAGAGTAAGGACACAGTAAGTGCAGTGATGTGATTTCATCTTGCTGGGCGGGCTCTGTGCAGAGCATCTGGGTTCACACTGAGTCAAACAACAGGGGCACACTGATCCATTCAGCCACGCAATCACTGTCCTGGCACCTGCACGCCCAACATACTGTGTCTCTGTATTGGTGACAATGTAACACACTCCACTCAGACATACATCTGCAGGCAGGGAAACCTGTGACATTGGGACACACACTCCTTCCCTCTGGAGACAGCATGATTGTCAGTGTATGACACAACCCCACACCCTCAGGCATATACTGCAGCAGTCCAACTACATGTCTGCCCACCCTGCCCTACACCTTCCTTTACGATAACTTACCACGACATTTGGGGCACCGCACATCCTTGGGTACTGTGCGAACACCTCCAGCTTCTCGCTTGTGAATGGACTGGCACATATCTTCTCTGTCCTTGCCATCCCTGTGGACATGGAACACCTGTGGTGGAATTGGGTGGTGAGGAGTCCCAGGCAGCAGGCTCTGGAGGCAGCAGCAGATGAGGGTCCCTGGCAGCAGGCTCTGGAGGCAGCAGCAGATGAGGGTCTCTGGCAGCAGGCTCTGGAGGCAGCAGCAGATTAGGGCCCCAGGCAGCGGGCTCAGGAGGCAGCAGCAGGTAAGGGTCTCTGGCAGCAGGCTCTGGAGGCAGCAGCAGGTGAGGGTCTCTGGCAGCAGGCTCTGGAGGCTGCAGTGGATGAGGGTCCCATGCAGCAGCCTCTGGAGGCAGCAGCAGATGAGGGTCCCAGGCATCAGGCTCTGGAGGCAGCAGCACTTGAGGGTCTCTGGCAGCAGGCTCTGGAGGCAGCAGCAGATGAGGGTCCCAGGCAGCAGGCTCTGGAAGCAGCAGCAGGTAAGGGTCTCTGGTAGCAGGCTCTGGACGCAGCAGCAGGTGAGGGTCCCAGGCAGCAGGCTCTGGAGGCAGCATCAGGTGAGGGACCCAGGCAGCAGGCTCTGTGAGCAGTGGAAATGTGAGGCTCACTCCCACACATATATAGCCCCCTGGGGTTGTTTCTAAGGTTCCAAGATGCAACAATTAGTTGTCCAGGCCTGCCTCTTTCAAAAGCATCCAATGTCCGCCTCCGCGGTGGCGGAGCACGCCTACCCCAATTTTCAAAACTGCATCATGCCCCCGCAATCATCGCTTCCATTGACTGTAGGCAATGATCCATGGCAGTGATGCACCGCAGGGGCCCGGGGTGTGCTACCGCGATGGTGCATCTTTCAAAAGCATCCAATGTCCGCCTCCGCGGTGGCGGAGCACGCCTACCACGATTTTCAAAACTGCATCATGCCACAGCAATCATTGCTCCCATTGGCTGTAGGCAATGCTCCATGGTGGTGATGCGCCGCCGGGGCCAGGCGGTAGCTACCGCGAGTTGGAGGGCGGAGCATGCCAACCGCCATTTGGCCATGTCTCCATGCCAATGACTACTGCACTTGTGTGAATGGGGGGTGCTAGTGATACACAGCCGGGGCCAGGTGGTAGCTACCACGAGTTGGGTGGCGGAGCATGCCAACAGCTATTTGGGCATGTCTCCATGCCAATGTCTACCGCACTTGTGTGAATGGGGGTGCTGGTGACAGCGCCGGGGCCAGGTGGTAGCTACACAAGTCAACAAGTCATGGAGATCTTAAATCAACTTGAATACCAGGGGGTGATTGAAACATGCACCTCACAAATGAACAATCCTTTGTTTCCTGTCTCCAAACCAGACAATTCTTATCGTCTAGTATTGGACTACAGACACTTAAACACTTGTTGCAAAACATTTGCAGTACAAAATTCACACAGTGCAGCACTAATGAATAACATCGTGCACAAAAATTATAAAACGACATTAGATATTTCAAATGGTTTCTTCTGTCAAAACATTGCACCAGAAAGCAGGTATTTGACCGCTTTCTCCACTATGGGGGCTCAGAGGCAATTTTGCCGTCTCCACAAGGATTCAAGAATAGCCCAGGGTTATTTTCAGCGATAGTAACCGAGTTACTACAAATGTATGATGATGAGGCATTATCTTATGCCGATGACATCTATCTAACAGACGATGATTTGGACAGGCACTTGGAAAGAGTGAACACCATTGTACTTGGGTTCACATTAGAAGGGTACAAATTCAACTAAATCACGGATTGCCCACCTCACTGTCCTATTTCTAGGATATGAGTTATCAAGTGAAGTCAAAAGCCTGGCAGCCAATTTCTTAGAGAAATGTGCGCTGCTCCAAGCTCCAAAAACCACTGAAAAACTTACAATCAATTCTAGGTTTCTTGAATTTTAGAAGAACTCACGTTCTGAATTACGAAGAGAGGGTTAAACCTCTCTATGAATTAATGAAACCTGATTTCAAACCAACTAATTGGACACAGAAACACACGGAAATTTTACGTTCAATACAAACAGACATGTTAGCTAAAACAAAACTGCAAACATGCTTAAACGTACGCAACCTTGTAATCCGAGTCATCCCAGGAAGATGCGGATTCACGTACCTGACCTATAATGAAGGGGAAACGGTACCAATAGCTTACAAATCACACTTGTACACACAAGCTACACACAAGCTGAAATAAAATTCACTTCTACTGAGAAAATTCAGACAGCGGTTCAAACTGCTGTAGCAAAAGAAAGAGTCCTCGCACAGGGTAAACATATAATAATCGTTACACCTGTACCTGCCCTAGAAGCAGTGAAAAGAGCAAGCATTCCAAATGCTAAAGCTTTACATCCGAGATGGATACAATGGGTTAATTCTCTTGCTGCATCAGACGTAATTTACGAATTTGATCCTAACTTGAAAACATTAAAATTTCTCAAATACGGGTATGATTGTCCTCTGCCGACCAAAATTCTGCCTCTCGAACATTACGGCTGTATAATATATACAGACGGACCAGCACAGCCCGCAGTTGGGGGTAAACAAGCTTATAGTGCTGCATGCGCGATTGTTAAAGGTCGCTAGCACGAAGGTAAATTCAGACCTATGGTCACTAAAACTCAATCACTCGGAGACTGTACAGCTCAGCAAGCTGAACTACAGGCTTTCAAGATGGCGCTTGAGAATACCGATCGCGAATTCCCCACACTAATAGTGTGCGATTCGTATTACTGCGTTCAGTCTTACAATCAATACTTGCAGAACTGGGTTCAAAACGGTTTCAAAGATGCGAAAGGTGACACAATCAAGCATAAAATGCATTGGGAACAAGTAGTTCTTTTACAGAAAGAATTACAAAATACTCACGTGATACATAGACTGAGTCATCAAAGTGATGGCGTTCACGCTGCAGGGAATTCATTGGCTGATGAAGCCGCGAAGGCAGCTGTGCAAACGACTTCCGTAGCTGCTATTTATTTATTTATTTTATTTATATTTCTTATAAAGCGCAGGAATTCGATCTCCAAGGAGATATCTCCGCGCTGTGTTGTTCAGAAGATAAGTAGGGACAGAAAGTTTGTATGACATATCTAAGATTGCTGAGTAGGAAACAAGTACGTCTTTAGGTATTTTCTGAAAGTAACAAGATTGGAATTTTGTCTTAGGAAAGGGGGTAATGAATTCCATAAAGTAGGACCTCTAAATGCCAGGGCCCGGCCTCCTTGTCTTTCTCTTTTGATCCTAGGGATCTGTAGCAGAGCTTGATTTTCAGATCTTAGAGATCTTCCTGGTTGATAAGGTTGGAAGATTTCAGTCAAGTACCTAGGGCCAGTTCCGTACAAGCATTTATGGATGGTACAACATATCTTAAATTGTACTCTCTGGTATATTGGGAGCCAGTGTAGCTTGCTCAGTAAGGGATGTGAGGGGGATCTCACATGGTCAAAAACAAAAATAGACAGTGAGATAATGCAAGCTGTCACTGCTTCAGTAAAAAACAGTGATAGGACACTCCAAGAGGATTTCCAGTAAAGTACTCATACAAAACTGTTGCAAATAATGTTCCTTTTGCCGTAATCCTTGGAGTGGGGATAGGGCAATTCCAAACATGGAACATAGGTTAGGACTAATCTCAGGGGCACATGAAGGGCTCGCCTCTGCACATGCGGGTGTTTCCGCCACAGTATCGTTACAAAAACAGAGATATTGGTGGCCGTGCATGAGGAAAAAGATTAGAAACTATGTTCTAGACTGAAATATGCCAAAAAATGAAGGTATCAACAGTGAAACGACCTGCGCAGATGCCCCTTCTAATCTCAGATAAACCATTAGCATGTGTTTACCTGGACCACTGTGGTCCCTTACAAAGGAATGGCAACCATAAATATATCATGGTCGGAGTGGATTCCTGCACGAGATTCATTTGGATGTGGCCCCAGCGCTCCGCTGATACCAAAACTGTTATTAAAGATCTGCAAGTCTTTATCGGCACATATGCAATTGGCACGCTACATTCTGACCAGGGTCCTGCATTTAGCTCTCGAGCTTACAAAGAGGCCATGGCCAGCTTGGGCGTTGCATTGCGGTATTCTAGTCCCTTCCATCCTGAGGGTAATGCGGTAGTGGAGAGAAAAAAACGTGACATAAAGCAATCTATAACAGCGAGGGTATTAGGTTCGGGTGATGGGTGGGTCAAACATCTAATAAGTGTCCAACGTAGTCTTAATAATCTGCCAAGACATTCTCTGGGTGGAATCACTCTGAATGAACTTTTGTTTGGTACTAGAATGTTGATCGAAGACCTCGTTCGTCAGACTTCAGTGGTGGAACAAAAAACCTTTGATATCAAAGATCGTTTGACTGTTTTACAGGACTTAAATGAAACAAGAAGTCTAAGTAACACAAAGCAAAAGCCAACACCCACTGAAGAAAAACAACCTGTCCCAGCAAGACCTGTCTGGATTCCAAAGATTGGGGATCTGTTCAGGGAAAAGATCGCGGTGAAGAAGGAATTTGGGCCTTCTTACAGAAAAACAGTACCTGTCTTAGCAATCCACGGAACAAGATCAGTAGTACTACCGCCCCTTGCTGGAAAAAAGGAGAACAGAGTTGTATCAATCGACCTGGTAAAATCACAACCATGTGGCCAATAATAAGTAGCAGGCCCAGTGGACTCCCAAGATGTAGCAGTAGACCAAACCTTGCTACAATTCAAGAGGTTCAAACTGGGAGACTAATCACATTTGATAAACATGTAGTGAATAAAGAAGGACTATGCAACAAAGCCATGGAACTAGTGCCTCTTGAAACCCAAATTGAAACCGTTCGTCAAGAAACACTTGTCTACAATGATGTAGCCTCTGACTATACTAATATGACAAAGGAAGAAGCAACTACAAAGATTAATAACAATCATGATGCAATTCTAACAATTGACAGAACTGCCTCTGGATATTTTATCAATTTCGATTCCTTTTCTGAAGTTCCTAGTGAACATGAAGAAAAGCCAGCAAACAAAACTTTCAAAGAAAAAATAACAGAACTCTTTCATCAACTTGGAGAAACATATCTGATCTCACCATGGATTGAATTGTGGATTGTGTTAGGTGTACTTTTCCTCCTGCTCTGGCTCATTTTGGTTTTAAGCTTGGGAAGAATGATTGATGGAAAATTCAGTACAATGGACACAGCAAGTCAGAAAATCAACTTGGTTCTAAAGCCTAACAAATATTCTCACATTGAAAAAAGAGAACTATCATCAGTAAACATCACAGCCATTCCTATACCTGGTGGTGTAGCATGGGACACTACTGATTACGACATCTATGGCCCGGTTGAACTCTTGAAGTATCCACACCAGTTCAAGGTTTCTTTAAGTGACTTTGTCTCACCGAGCACTTTCTCTGATGATTGGGACTTTGAAACTATTAATAACATGCTGTCAGATTTAGAAATGTCAGCAAAATTGACAGAACATGATTATTTAGAAGGTTTGTCAGATTATGAAGAAATGTATTGCTTTAATCATTATGGGCACCACTATTTGCATAAATCTGCGAATCCTGGAAATGTTTTTACTTATAATCAATGGGAACATTGTCCAACACCGCCAAAAGGCAGCTCGAAAACATTTTATGAGAAATTCCCATACTTCTCAGGGATTAATAACACAGATCCAGAAACGTTTTATTTCAAAATTATGAATAAGACAGGAATGAAAAACATGTTGACAAATACTAAACTAATTTATTCTGCAAAATTTTATGCACAATTGTGTACATTTGGTTTTGAATTTTGGAAAGACAGCATTGAGACAAAAATGGTCAAGGGTACAAAAGACTGGCAGGTACAAGGTTTAGAATCATTATTCAGAGCCTGCATGATCCCAGAACAAATAATCTTCCTGAATGACACCATTCAACAAACAGCCTGTCTTTGCCTAGCCAAGATAAAGGATTTAAACAAGCCGTCTATACCAAAGCCCATACCTGATAGTAATAGCACTACAGATGAGGAGATAGACGTATCCCATATTTTACACCAAAAGAGAACTAATCCTGATTGGAGAAAATGGTTGATCTGACACAGACACTAATAACTGTCAAGATAGATTCCTGAACAAAACACAGGGGTTCACACAGAACAGGCCAGACCCAAGATATTCCCAGAGAAAACATCCAGGGATAATAACAACATACAGTGTAGGGAAACTATGCCTCGAATGGCTACAGAAATGCACACTACCTGAAATTAAGCAACACTTGACCTTACTTAAAGAAGGCGTTGACTTGCGAGATTTCTTATTGGAACCTCGCAAACAGCGTCAAAAACGTGTCATATACGCCGGTATATATGCTGCTTACAACGAAGCTTGGAAAGTAACGCAAATTGAAACTGCTGAAAAAATACGAGAAATTGATTGTATTAATTTGGAAAAAACACTGTATGTAGTGGACAATGGGTTAACGACTCTGTCCTCCAGAAATCATTCTTTGGACAACATTGTATCATCTGCTATTGATATAATAGAACATGATATGCTAATGTTACAACATGGCCAGTCCCAATTATGTTTTATTGTACAGTTAGGCTGGACGTTACAAAATCTCCGTTCAGGCTACGTGCCCTGGCGTCTAATCAACACAACGTCATTATTTTCTATCTTTAACCTTATAGATAAACAAATCTCTTTGGCACAAAGAAGAGCAGACTATACGGTGCTGAGCATTGAAAAACTAGAAAGATTACCATTGACAGTTTCCGAAAAGCCTGTCATTGAATGGATAATATATGGCATCATTACAATACCAATAACGACATTGCAGTTTCAATATTGCCTAAAGCACATACCAGCGGGCCTGTATGAAAAGTTGGGTAAAGGGTACATCAAGTCAACCTGGAATTTACCTTACACACATAGATGTTGGAGTGGGGGGAAAAAAGAGGTATTTCTTAGTGGTAACAATTGTAGAAACTCACTAAGTGGTATACTTCTGTGTCAAGGAATTAACTTCCATGGAGCCTGCGAGGGTTCATCAAATGACCTTTCTTGCCACCTGCACGGCACCCCAGCCACACAAATAAAGCCTTTATTCAGACAACTTTCCAACGGCAGTTACGTTATCTTAAATGACCACAGCTGTAGTGGTATGTTGCCAGGAGCGGCCTATCTAGTTAGTGTTACATCCAGGGTCACTTGCTGTATGCAAGTATTGTATCCAAACAGCAAACCAGACAAGGAGGCAACAATATGGCCTTCATTGAATATCTCTTCTATTCAAATTGATACTTTAGGCAGAATGAAAGCTATTCTTTTACAAAAAACTGTGCCTTTGACCTAGTCCAGAGAGATGGATGATATGCAAGTCGCAAGGACGTCAGCAGAGATGCATGCATTATTATTAACAAATTGCCCCGTGCATTTCGTAGAAATGTTAAGTCAACTCTTAAACATGTATGATACCAGCGGCATCACAAATGTATTTAAAACAATTTTTTCGGGACTATTATCATCCTTTGAAGCAGTCCTGAGCATCTTCCCGAATTTCGTGCACTCTGTGTTCGGCGGCCTGCCTCTCATCTTGGGACTCAGAGCAGGAATGTTATTTTTGTTCCTTCTGCTCCGATATGGCAAGTCCAGTCACAAGCAATACCCAGGTTACCATGGAACAAACGATCCTGGCAATGCGGTACAGAGATAGGATTACCAAAGTCCTCGGCTTGGCTCGGCTAAGAGATCTGAATTCCACATGGTTTCTTTCATTCAGACCAATCTGGCAAGATTACATCCTACCTGTTCTACGATGCCTGCTCTGCTGAGAAGAATGCGTGTTAGACGTTTGTCTCACACTCCCATCAGCAGTACCTATGGATGTCGATACTTTGCTTGGTTTGGTAACGGCTCATGCAACGTATTGTCCCCAGCGGCTACCAATTCTGATGACGGCATTCATTGAGACCTCACAGCAACATGCTGGCAGTGAGGTACGAGATGAAAGAGGCACACAGGTATAACATTCCGTGACCATTGCTGATCTAGACAACGATGACGGCAATGCATCTCACATATGCACTATTTCTACTTTTTCTGACATGGTCCAACTTTCACCTACTGTTGTAGATGAATTCTTTGCCAGCCTATCTGAGTTAATGTTCTCTCCTAACAACGAGAATAACTTTTGAAAACACGAGCACACAGCGTTCCCTGAACTTTGAATTGGGCCTTCAGTTTTGATAAACTTCTAAAACTTTGGAACTATTTTTTCCTCAAAGGAAATTATTTTTTCTCATTACCAAAATATTTACTTTTTTTTGGGCACAGAGTAATCTGCTTAAAGTAGAACTATTCTTAGAGAACAAGATTTCTATTTTTAAGGAAAAAATCTAGAGACAATATTGAACTCAGCCTCTAGCACATATAGAGTCTTGTATAAATATGTGATGAAATGGTCTCGACCTTCTCTTCTGTATTAGGAGCCATTTCATGAATGTAACTTTTCGTGATTCATTCAGTCAGCATTTCAAATGTAAACTATATGCATTGTTTGAATGATACCACTGCTTAGAAAACATACAGTACAATACTCATTTTTCGCGAACAAACCATTTCAAATACATTTTATGTATTTTTGGGTGGGATTGTAAACACATGCTTAGATATGTTACACTTGCTTTAGTACTTAGTAAAGATGGACATTCTACGTGGAGTGGGTGTTGTAGACGAATCTAGGGCTCTAGTGTAATTTTCTCGATTCATGCCCTTATATAGGTATAACTCATCATATCCTTATATAGGCATCAGAATCATAACCATATTTAGACACAGCCAATGTAGTCCAAATACATGGCTACTTCCACAGATTCCTAGAAATCACAACAAGTTCTTGGAGAGACCAAACCTCCAGCAGTCCGGGACTTTTCCCTGCTTCTGTATTGATTTGTCCTAGAACTCCTGGAGTCCTAAAAGAACTGCGAGTTCTTAGTGACGTATTATGTCCAACCTTACGACAAACTCGGCACCTTCCAGGTATAAATATACCAGCATCTGCCCTAGCAAAACACACAGTGGTTTGGAGCACATCGACTGACTACTTGCCCGACGCCCTGCTGTAGCGAGGGCCGAAGGAAGCCGACCCTCCAGCTACGCACTGAGAGAAACTCTGTCTTTTCTCTTGCCGGGAAATCCAGCTCTGGTGTTTCCCGGCTTCCCTTGCGGGTTACTGGGAGATCGAGTCCTGAGAGAGAGATACAAGACCTCCTACATTCTATAAACAAGGTACGGAGCTGAATAGACCCGTAGAGAATTCTTTGATAGATTCTTGGCAGAAACTATTTAACTCAAACTACATCTCACTTACTCCTTCCCATGTACTAGGCTTAGGTTAGATAAACCGGGGTAGGCGTATCTTAGAAGCACCAGTTGAGTACGTTTAGTCATCTTTTATCATTGTAGGTATTTTATCCATTTTAAGTATCTTATGGCTTAGAAACCATATAAATGCTTTTACAGTATTATTTTATAATATTCCATTTACTGTACGCACTTTACTCTATGACAAGTATTGACATTGTAGCAATTCACTTCTCTTGCATGAGAAAGGAGACTGCTCAATAAATAACCTTTTTATTAAAAACGCCGTCTCTCTATTTCTCTGCACTTCTGGTGAAACTAAGCATGCACGATTGACTGAGTGAAATAGCCATCTATTGTTTCCGCGACTCTGGAGATACATTCCTTATTCTTGGGGAACAAAGTTGTCATGTTATATAGTTGCCAGAAACGAATCCCTTCTTGTGTATTCGAGAAAGTTTCTAGTGACCTCTGAGCTAGCTGGCATTCACAAATTAAGTCTAACATATTAAATAGAGACCTAGTCGACTTCAGTCCTACGTCTAAACTATCGTTTATGTTATTCCAATGCGCAAAGTCTATTGGGAATATAGGAACTACACTACAGGATGCCGGAGTTGTTCGCTGTATTTTGCTAACAGTCCAGCCGCGGTGCTTACAATTGACTCGCGGCTGCTTTACATTAAATCTACAAGCGCAACCTTTTCGTAATGTCACCCGGGCAAGTCGGGGGTTTCTAAAAAGAAATGTAGCGGCGTAAGACTGATAAAGTAAAATCAGCTTTAACGGATCAGATGTGGAACAGCAAGTGTTTAGCGGATATCTCCTGATTTAAAAAAAAAAACTTTATTGATTACGAGGTTGATGCTTTTTATAAAGTAGCCATGTGGAACCATTGCAAGCAGCTTAGAACTAACAGCATATAGCTGAATATGGTCTCATCAAAACTTCCGGTTTGGTTCTGTTTCAGGCCATTAGACACCTCGTCTGGTTGTACAAAGCTGAATGAAAAGACTAAAGGTATGCAATACACACAAACTGACTCATACAGCATTAACAAGGGTCAAGGGTGAAATGCATTCCTTTATTTTTTTCGCTTTAACAAAAGCTGTAAACACGGCAAGAATGGCTGCCGAGGCCCCCTTAAAAACATATAAGTAAGTGCACAGTAACATATTTAAGTTAGAAGAGGTGTACGCTTTGAAAAAGACTCTGACGGTCCTTTCCTCTTCTCTCTTTCCTCCTCTTTGGTGAAATTACTTTTTGTGGAAAATATTTTCAGACACAACAAGGGGCCCATTAGGATGTTAGGCGGATCGCCACCGCCATGCAGGCGGTGGTGATCCGCCCAACATCCTTGCCCGCCTGCCACCTATTTCCCCCCCACCATATTACTATGGTGGGGGACCGCGGCGGCCGGAAACACCGTCAGCCGTTTTTCCGCCCCGGCCGCAAGGCGACCGGGGCGGAAAAGGGTTTATATGGTGGCGCCAGCCATATTACGATGGGCTGTGGGAGATGCCTTTCCGTGGTGGCAATGCTGCCATGGAAAGGCAGGCGGTCTTTACTATGGGGGCCCCCTGCGGGCACCCATGGTGATGGCGAGGTGGGGGGTGCACCCCCCGCATTTGAATACACAATGCGGCAGGCACCACGCGGTGCCTGCCGCTTCGTGTATGCAAATGCATGCCATGCATTTTCAACATTGCGGCGGGCGGTGCTTTCTGCACTGCCCCGCAATGTTAAAAATGCGGGATGCGCCCGCCACTGTGGCGGGCGCATCCTTATTCCCCCCTCGGGACCCCTGCCCTTATAGTGAGCGGTCCCAATCCCCGGGGGGGTGGCGGGCGATCCCAATCCCCGGGGGTCATTTGGATGGCGGGCGGACTTTGCCCGCCCGCCATCCTAATGACCCCCTAAGTTTTTGGAGAAAAAGGAGATCAGCTGATCTCGTCATAGAAAGGTTTCTGAGGTGAATACGGTGGTGATAACATGGATGGTACTGGTTAGTTGGCAATATTGTAATATAGTGTTCTTATTATTATTTTTCAGCTATTGGTCCTGATGAGAACCCGGTGTAATAACACTGGGGTTTGAAATGCGTCAACCACGTAGTTTTTTACAACAAGTGCAGCGAAAAGAAAAAAATCCCCATGTTTCGTGTTAGTGTTTGACAAACACACCAAGTTAAGAGATTAATTAGCATTTGCAGATGGTTGTTCAAAAACAGGCAATGTTGGTGTCAAGATTGTACAGTGAATTGAAAACAAATAATTTTTCTATGTATGTGTTTTTATTGTTTTTATTTCAAAAATTGTTTTGTCATTTTTTTGTCTTTGTATTGTACCTAGCTAACGTCTAAAAATGTATTTTTGTTTGTGTTTTGTAAAAATGTAAACAGTGGGTGTGGGTTGTATATATGATATGTGTGTGACTAAAAAAAAAATTGATATAAAGAAAAATTATAACTAGCTCTTGAAAAATTGAAAAATAAAGAAAGATATGAAGTGTTTTTTTCTGGTTTCACATTGAGTCAGGGATGGGTCCCAAGTGCAAAGTAAGGCAATAAATAGTGAACAGTATTGGCAATTCTAGTGGTGTTTTGTTTAATGGGCCTAGCCTTACTGTTAAGAGGCCGCATCTTTTTTTGTTAGCTGGAAGTGACGCATAGAGCATGGGTCACAGTCAACCAAATGCACACACCAAAAGAACTTTAATCAGCAAGGACACTGACAAAACAGACAACAGGAGTAACTGTCTTTATTCACATATTGCACAGATGTGACAGTAGAACAACAGTAGACAATGCTGAGCTAATGCAAAATAATCTGCACATGGAAACTCTAAACAGGAAGGCCAGTGTCCATGGCAGGGTGCACAGCAAGTACATGCAAGGCTGCACAGGGGAGAGTCCACCACAGCAGAGCAACAGGGTCAGTGTCCAGGGCAGGGTTCACAGCAAATACATGCGAGGCTGCACAGGGGAGAGTCCAACACAGCAGAGCAACAGGGCCAGTGTCCATGGCAAAACTCACAGCAAGTACATGAGAGGCTGCACAGGGGAGAGTCCAACACAGCAGAGCAACAGGGCCAGTGTCCATGGCACAATTCACAGCAAGTACATGAGAGGCTGCACAGGGGAGAGTGCAACACAGCAGAGCAACAGGGCCAGTGTCTGTGGCAAACTTCACAGCAAGTACATGAGAGGCTGCACAGGCAGGGGCAGAACATCCGTGAATGACAAGGCCAGTGGGCATAGCAAAGTTCAGAGCGAGTACATGAGAAGCTGCAAAGGCAAGAGCAGAACAGCAGTGAATGACAAGGCCAGTGGGCATGGCAAAGTGCAGAGTCAGGACATGAGAGGCTGCACAGGCAAGGGCAGAACAGCAGTGAATGACAAGGCCAGTGGACAAGGCAAAGTGCAGATTCAGGACCTGAGAGGCTGCACAGGCAATGGCAGAACAGCAGTGAATGACAAGGCTAGTGGGCATGGCAAAGTGCAGAGCGAGTACATGAGAAGCTGCACAGGCAAGGGCAAAATAGCAGTGAATGACATGGCCAGTGGGCATGGCAAACTGCAGAGTCATGACATGAGAAGCTGCACAGTGAGTGTCTTTGACAGTTACCTTCCATGGCCAGCAACACACTCAGGTGGCAGACAATGGGCAGGACTAGCACACCTGTATGAGAGACATGTGTGTGAGGGGGACTAACACTCACTCTTGGCTGTCAGGCGTACTTGGAGCTGGCTGTATGTTTCGGGACAGCAGGACCACATGACTGGGGAGAGAGAGGCCCAGGTGATGTAGGGCTATCAATGGCTTGGCAAGCTGGAGCGCTGTTTGGACCAGGTGGTGTAGTGGCACGTGGAAGTGGAGTCATGCAGACCTGTGAAACAGTGTGGGTGGGAGAGGTTTGAGGGGTGCTTTTCCACTTCTAGGGAATTCGAAATGGCTTCCCTGTACTGGGGTTAATGGGAACTGGTATGGACACAGCAGGCACACACACCAACAGAGCTGCATCAGGTGCAGACACTGGCCCTCCCTCTGGTGACGTGCTGGATCCTGCGGAACGCTTTGTCTGGCTACGCCTCTGGACCAGCTTCCCCTGTTTGCTAGGGGTACCCCCTAAAGTGCCCTCCTTTGCCTGTTTGCCAGGGGTAGCCCCTACAGTGCCCTCCTTCACCTGCTTCACTGGGTTTGGAATTAGAGTCGATGTGGCAGGGGAATGTGGCCCTGAGTCCTTCCTATGTGTACCCTTGCCATTCAACACCTCATCAGTGGGCATAGACACTGCACGCCTAGCTTTGCGTGAAATTTTAGGGACAGGAGAGTCCTTCGCTGGTGATGCCTCTGAGGCATGTGAACCTGATGTGTTCTTCATAGCTTTTTGGGACTTGCCTTTCCCTGAGGGGCTCTTGTCTTTGCATTCTGGGTTAGCTTTTCTTTTCTGTGGGAATGGTGTCTGCGGGCGGGCCCACTTGGGATGTTTCAGCTGGGTGCCGCTTGTGCTGTATCGTGACTGTGACGCATTGGAACCGTGGTCACTATCATCAGATGTGGCCACTGACTGGGGGTGGACAAAGGCACTGGAGCAGGAATGGGAGTATATGACTGTTGAAGGGCAGACGTCACTGTGGACAGCAAAGCCTGGACAGTACGGTGTAGCCCACCCACATCAGAGTGTATGCCCTCCATGTAGGCAACCACCTGGCCTAATTATTTGTCATGGTCACTGAAGGCATTGAGCAGGGCTGTCTGGCCCACTCAAAGCTGGCGCAGGAGCTCAACAGACTCAGAACTGAGGGTAGCAGGAGGGACAGGGGCAGGGGCAGCAGTGCCAGGTGTGAATGTAACTCATCCCCTCTTACTGACACGGACACAGGCAGCTCCACAGGAAGTGGACGGGAGGGTGGGCACAGCCGCTGTGTGGTAGAAGATGATGCAGAGTTCCCATTCCCTGTGCCATCCAACATGTTGTACTTTGTGTCTCAGGCAGGGATTCCTCCTGCATACTACGGTCCCCCTCTGATGCGCTGTGCAGCTGTAGTGCTACTCTCGCTACCACTGGTGTCCAGCTCCTGTCCCTCCGTGTCCACTGGCGAATCTGCATGAGAGAGAGATGCAGGGTTGGGTTAGTGTCATCAACAGGACAAAGCAATTCAATCAATTCAGTACAGAAGATGACCAAATCTACCTGTTGACCACAACACTCTGCAATCACATTGCAGCAACTCACTACATAGACCACAACAGTGCCTGTAACCCTGAATATCTGCCATGACTGAGCCATGTTAAGGCCACACAGCACAACACCTTGCCCGTAGATGAAGTATACCAGACAGACAGCTTGCTCTGCCCACACCTAGGGACATGATGTGGGTACACCACTTATTGCCACTGACAGACCTTGAGGGAACAGGAGGGGACAACACAGACACCTATTAGGACATGACAGTCCACAATGGCAAGAAGCCCATGCCAAACACCATGTTGTACTCTGGGGCACATAGTTGTCAGATGTGTGGGCCTCAACAATCATGGTGCATGCAAAGTATGCATACATGAAGTCACACTCAGTTAGTGGACATTACTGTTCACCCACAAATACATTCCCTGCACTATCCCAATGCTGAATGACCATGTAGATCCTAACACATACAGCTATGGGAATGCACAGCAAGAAGGAACACCTTTGTAATGCCAGTTTGGGCTAATGCATGACACTGGCACCCATCCCAGCACCCACTCACATGACACAGCACAGCACCACCCCCCGAACATCACGTAGGCCACCACTGCGACAGTCCCTGTACACATGCATCCGCTCCCTGCCAAAGTCACCCTCCCCAAATACTCACCCATTTCTTGCTTCAGAAGCTCCTTCAGACGTGCATCCAGATCAGGATGAGTCACTGCCAAAATGCGGCCCATCAGTGGTGTCATGCTGCGCAGTGCCAAACGCCCAGTGCATGGTAGCAGCCCCAAGGTTATCTCTGTCACACTCTTTGCCAGCCGGCTGATGCCGTCTCACCTCTTGTGGCAGTGGGTGCGTCGTCGGTTAGATACCCCAGGGCTCGCACCTTTGCTGCAATGGCCCTCCACATGGCCTTACGCTGGTGTACCTTGAGCTGCAGGCATGGGAGAAAAGAGGGGAAAATGATCAGTAACACAGTGTCATGTACCAACATTTATCAGTACAGTAGCAAGACACAGACTCATTAGCAAATGTGATCTCTGTCCATCCCACCCTGGGGTACACCTCACATGGGCACTCTGCATGGGCCAAGTGGATGTGATTGCATGCATTTATGAGGGTGTACAGGGTCCCGGCTAATCTCACACACATGCAGGATGACTGCACTGAACACCCTCTGTGGCTTGCACACATCTCCAGTCCTATGCATGTCTGGCCACTACATACATCACATATCGACCTGTGTCTGTATGTAGACTCACTGTGTGCATGACTGGGCAGCATTCAATGAGCATGTCCTGTGAACATATCTGTATGTCATGTGTCGGCATCGGGATACATGGACTCACCAACATATAGATCTAGACAAGTGTGGTTGTGTGCAATTATACAGGGCTGAGATGGTGCATATTTGGATTTCAATGTGAATGAACAAGAGTAAGGACACAGTAAGTGCAGTGATGTGATTTCATCTTGCTGGGCGGGCTCTGTGCAGAGCATCTGGGTTCACACTGAGTCAAACAACAGGGGCACACTGATCCATTCAGCCACGCAATCACTGTCCTGGCACCTGCACGCCCAACATACTGTGTCTCTGTATTGGTGACAATGTAACACACTCCACTCAGACATACATCTGCAGGCAGGGAAACCTGTGACATTGGGACACACACTCCTTCCCTCTGGAGACAGCATGATTGTCAGTGTATGACACAACCCCACACCCTCAGGCATATACTGCAGCAGTCCAACTACATGTCTGCCCACCCTGCCCTACACCTTCCTTTACGATAACTTACCACGACATTTGGGGCACCGCACATCCTTGGGTACTGTGCGAACACCTCCAGCTTCTCGCTTGTGAATGGACTGGCACATATCTTCTCTGTCCTTGCCATCCCTGTGGACATGGAACACCTGTGGTGGAATTGGGTGGTGAGGAGTCCCAGGCAGCAGGCTCTGGAGGCAGCAGCAGATGAGGGTCCCTGGCAGCAGGCTCTGGAGGCAGCAGCAGATGAGGGTCTCTGGCAGCAGGCTCTGGAGGCAGCAGCAGATTAGGGCCCCAGGCAGCGGGCTCAGGAGGCAGCAGCAGGTAAGGGTCTCTGGCAGCAGGCTCTGGAGGCAGCAGCAGGTGAGGGTCTCTGGCAGCAGGCTCTGGAGGCTGCAGTGGATGAGGGTCCCATGCAGCAGCCTCTGGAGGCAGCAGCAGATGAGGGTCCCAGGCATCAGGCTCTGGAGGCAGCAGCACTTGAGGGTCTCTGGCAGCAGGCTCTGGAGGCAGCAGCAGATGAGGGTCCCAGGCAGCAGGCTCTGGAAGCAGCAGCAGGTAAGGGTCTCTGGTAGCAGGCTCTGGAGGCAGCAGCAGGTGAGGGTCCCAGACAGCAGGCTCTGGAGGCAGCATCAGGTGAGGGACCCAGGCAGCAGGCTCTGTGAGCAGTGGAAATGTGAGGCTCACTCCCACACATATATAGCCCCCTGGGGTTGTTTCTAAGGTTCCAAGATGCAACAATTAGTTATCCAGGCCTGCCTCTTTCAAAAGCATCCAATGTCCGCCTCCGCGGTGGCGGAGCACGCCTACCCCAATTTTCAAAACTGCATCATGCCCCCGCAATCATCGCTTCCATTGACTGTAGGCAATGATCCATGGCAGTGATGCACCGCAGGGGCCCGGGGTGTGCTACCGCGATGGTGCATCTTTCAAAAGCATCCAATGTCCGCCTCCGCGGTGGCGGAGCACGCCTACCACGATTTTCAAAACTGCATCATGCCACAGCAATCATTGCTCCCATTGGCTGTAGGCAATGCTCCATGGTGGTGATGCGCCGCCGGGGCCAGGCGGTAGCTACCGCGAGTTGGATGGCGGAGCATGCCAACCGCCACTTGGCCATGTCTCCATGCCAATGACTACTGCACTTGTGTGAATGGGGGGTGCTAGTGATACACAGCCGGGGCCAGGTGGTAGCTACCACGAGTTGGGTGGCGGAGCATGCCAACAGCTATTTGGGCATGTCTCCATGCCAATGAACTACCGCACTTGTGTGAATGGGGGTGCTGGTGACACACCGCCGGGGCCAGGCGGTAGCTACCGCCAGTTGGGTTGCAGAGCATGCCAACTGCCATTTGGGTATGTTTCCATGCCAATGACTACAGCACTTGTGTGAATGGGGGTGCTAGTGACACCGCCGGGGCCAGGCGATAGCTACCGCGAGTTGGGTGGCAGAGCATGCCAACCGCCATTTGGGCATGTCTTGAGGTACCGGGTTTTTAGGAACCCGGTGGTGCCAAGGGAACAACACCCAGAGACCTCTTGGTTCTTCCTGTTCTGGACCACAGAAACACGGAGTCTTCTAGGTGATGTCAAAGATCGAGTTTTATTGGCTGCAACCAAGTAACAAGTGTCCTAGAAGTACAACAGCACGTGTCATATATTCTCAGGAGACTGTTCGTTTTTACAGAACCATCCTTGTCCTTTTATACAAAAATATTAGCTGCGGCAAGAATTCTTTACTTTACAGTATGGTCATATACATATTTCCAAAACAATGAAAAAGCAAAGTCATGATGGCAAACCCACATTTCGTATGTCCAGTTTGTGATGGATTACCCAGCCAGGCCCAGAACTCCCATCAGATATCGATGAAACCCCAATAAAATCGGGCACCTCCTCATTGTAAAACTAGTCATAAACAAGAAATAGGGACAGGTGTGTGTATGATAGAGCATGGTTTGTATGCAGTGAATGGTTTATGACATGTTGTGCCTTGATGCTATCTTACTCGGCCACTGGGCGAGGAACCGCCCAAACAGGTTTGGCTGGAGGCAGTGGAGGCAGCTCGGCCAGGTCATGGGGAAGTCAGCTGAGGTGGACGTGTCCTTTTGGATCAAATTCGGCCTGGATCAATTGACTATGTAAGGGCAATCCACGAGATCGATGCAGCTCACAAAATGGAACCCGAGGGTTCAACACAGGAAGTGCGATTTAGGGGTGTTCGCGTCACTCAATCGTGACGCAAATGCACAGACATAATGACCTGATCATTACCGGTCTGCCGATACCAAATTCGTCATGGTATGATGATATTTTCTGACACGGGTGTTGGGCTTCTGTATATAATATGGCAGGGTCCAAACTTTTCAGAACCACAGGCCCTCCTTTTGCCCTTATATAGGCAATAACTCATGCTAATCTGAGTCCAAATCTGTATTCATGAAATCACGGAGATGCTGCTGTAGCATCATCCTGTTGCTCAGTTCGTCCCTGGACACAGGCTTCCTTACACATGATGTAGCACAGAGGCCACATATTGCAGGAGCGCACTGTACACACAGGCAGAACAAGAACAGAATGGCTAAGATCACTCCAATGAATATCAGAATTTTCCATCCCCAGGCAGGTATCAGTTCCCAGAACCACCCCAGCAAGGACCAGTCCCCTTTATCCACGTGAATGGACTCAGAGATCTTGTGCAGTTTGGAGATGGCCTGGTACACTGTCGGAGCATTATCAGGGATGAAAATACAGCATCTGGATTGGATCACTCTACATACCCCACCACGGTCTGCAAGTATGACATCTAGGGCAACCCTATTTTGAAGAGTCATAAGGCGGTCCGACTGGAGCTCTGCAGTCAAGTTGCTAAGGGCACCAGCCGTTTCAATCACGGCTGATTCAACTACCCTCGTCAATTGGCGAATATTCCTGCTGTTCACCATAGGCCCCCAAAATGGCAGAAAACCTTTTGCGAAATCTCCAAACTCCTGTTCCGCAGTGTCGTCTTTACTCACGACACCCCTAACTGTCCTTGTCCGGTGGTAATCTGCCACGGCCGTGTAGGTGGGTGGCAGCAGAAACGAGATAAAACATGTGCCCGAGAAGTCAGGGGGCAACCATGTATACGCTCTATCGTGGCAGACGAAGTAGGTGCCTTTAGCTGTTAGGAATGAGGGAGAGGTCTGAGACGAGAAAACGTAAGTCTCAGTGCAGACACTCTTCCCCAACTGAGCTCCAGGGTTTTTGCCATTTCCCTGCAGACACAGGTGACCCTGATGGGGTACTATCCAGATGGGGGAGGATTTCTTTGCTTTCTGGCTCTCAGCTAAGGAAATCCCATACTTAGTTACGTTCCATCGACTGTATGGTATAGGCTCATCCTTGGGAATCGTTCGAACCGCGTCGATATCCCTACTCATGTTTCTAATTCCTGCCACTAGTGCCTTGTTGCTGGAATTTCTTCCTGTGGGGCGCGGGGGATACGGTTCTATGGAAAACAGGAACATTGTCTGGAAAGCCCACAGAGAACCATAATAACTAAATGGCAGGACAAAATACGGGATACCCTTATCT
This sequence comes from Lissotriton vulgaris, assembly GCF_964263255.1. Classification (NCBI taxonomy): domain Eukaryota; kingdom Metazoa; phylum Chordata; class Amphibia; order Caudata; family Salamandridae; genus Lissotriton; species Lissotriton vulgaris. The sequence continues at coordinate 1,648,918,116 of NC_141694.1, forward strand.
GTTGTGTGTGGCATAAGTCCACATACCCAACAAATCGTGGTGTTCACTACAGACTGGTGCTGGTGTAGGAGCTGAACAAATGAGTTATTTGCAAATTCTAATCTTCTGGCAGACTCATGTTCGGGTAGAGGGTGAAAGGAGTGTGGGGAAACAGTAGGAGGAGGTGTGGGCTGAGTGTTGTATACGAATGGAACTCGAAAAGTAAATAGAGCATAGCCAATCAAAAACATCATTATGCTACACAACATTAAAATGCATACTATTAGAAATTGTTTTCTTGCCATCACAGTGCATATTTTCTTTTCAAAGTTCGTAGATCTGGCAGGTCTCTCCATCTTTGGAAACTCCATCCTCTAAGTTGCTGCCCGCGGTGGGAGATTAATTCTGCTCAGGAGTGCTTCTGTTCAGTCCAGGGTAATTCCCTTAGACCAACCAGAACTGTCGACCTAACCGTCTCCAGCTGCACTTCAAAGACTGTGGGAACCGCGACCCTAGCAGCAGAACCGGATGGCGGTTCGAAAATCAAAAATGAGCAAGTTTCCTGGATGAGAGAGCTGCACGATCAAAAATAGTTCTTGGGGGAAAGGAAAACTTTATTAGTTCGTTTTTCTTGGCCTCAGATTATGCTGTTGTTTCCGTGGTATGGTGTGGTCTTCAAACAAGATTTCAGGTTCTGTAGTGTCCAACTGCATTGATGGTGGCACAAATCCTTGCAGAATATTGTCACTCTCCTTTTCTGTAGCAGTTCCTTTAAAACGTGCATCACTGAAAGGAAAGAAGCGAGGGACAGTCTCGGTCTCTGAGTCAGCAATTCCCTCCTGGACCCACCGATCATGAGGGAGGGGTAACGGTACCCTTTTATAATGGGTGCCGTGCACCCAGTTCTTCTTGCCGTGGACACGTACTGCAGAGCGGGTAGCCAGCAACACCCGAAAGGGTCTGGACCAGCGAGGCTGCTCGTTCTTTGTTCATTGAAAGTTTCGCACCAGGACCCAGGCGCCAGGTTCAATTGCGTGGCCTGGATCATCAGACGCTGGCGGAGAGGAACTGTGGACCTGTTGGTGTAAAACACGCAATTTAGTTGTCAATTCGTGCAAATAGTCAAGCAGTACAGGGTGCTCTATCTCGCTGAGCTTCTTGGGCCTTGGCACTCCCCATATGTTGGCCGGGCGGCCAAACACGATTTCGTGGGGGCTAAGTCCCAGTCTAGAATGGACAGTCATTCTGGTAGATAGGAGTGCCAAAGGCAGGGCGTCAGGCCATTTAAGACCTGTGCTGGCTTGAATCTTGGCTAATTTCAGTTTTAGGGTGCCATTGTAGCATTCTACTAATCCAGCTGATTGGGGGTGATTTGCGGCGTGAAACTTTTGATGTATGCCTAGACTCTCACACACTCTCTTCATTACTCGTCCCACAAATTCACTCCCATTATCACTCTAGACCATTCTAGGCATACCAAACCTGGGGAAGAATTCCTTGACAAGGGCTTTAGCTGTGGACAAGGCAGAATTGTCCTTAAGGGGGTACGCTTCCACCCACCTGGAGAAGGCACAAACAACAACAAGTACGTATTTCAGATTGTTGCACCTTTCCATGTGGATGAAATCGAGCTGCAAAACCTCGAACGGATACGTTGGAGGCGCAAAATGACCAGCTGGAGTTGGGGTTCCCCTACCAAGATTGTATTTCAGACACACCATACAATACTTGACCACGTTGTCTGCACATTTAGGGATTCCACTATTTTGCCATACTGGAGCTAGCAACTTACAGATCCCTTTCACACTAATGTGGGCCATTCCATGAGCCATTGTCACCACTGCAAGTACATACGCATCGGGTAACAACCATCTCTGATGTTCTGACAATTCAACCCAACAACCACTCGCATCCAATTTACCCTTGCTTTCTCTCCATTCATTCACCTCTTTCTCTGCGGCTTCGGATTGCATAGACTTCACACTCTCAATCGTGTCCTCACACATACCCACATCACTGATCCATCTTGCAGGGCCTGCAACATACATTCGACTCATCACATTCCTTGCAGTTTCTTTCACAACTTCATTGGCAAATGCATTCCCACGGCCAACATCATCCATCACCTTTTTGTGTGCACTGCACTTCACAATCGCAACTTGTAGTGGCAAGGTCAGTGACTCGAGAAGCTCATTTACTAACTGACCATGTTGTATATTTGTACCATGCGACGTCAGGAACCCACGTTCACGCCACAATCGTCCAAAACTGTGAGCCACGCCAAAGGCGTATTGGCTGTCCGTGTACACGTTCACTCGTTTTCCTTTTGCCAACACACATGCTCCTGTAAGTGCAATTAACTCAGCTGCTTGTGCAGAATTGTGTGGGATACGTGCAGTTTCTACAGCCGTGTGCAACGTTGTCACAGCATATGCTGCAGTTGTATCACCATTTGGCAACTTGAAACATGAACCATCAACCCATAAAGCATCATTACATTCAGGAAGGGGCGTGTCCTGTATGTCTACTCTCCCTTTTGTCTCTTCTTCTGTCCTAAAACAGCAATCATGTATTTCGACCTCATCTGTTTCTGCTGGAATGGGCCATAACGTGGCTGGGTTGAGTGTATCACACCTCTCTATGTGTATGTGACTCGCTAACAGTGTCAGCTCATAACTTGATAGTCGAGCACTAGTTAAGTGCTGTGTCTTTGTTCTGTTTAGCAAAATGTCTACTGCATGTGGGACCATAACGATCAGAGTGTTATTCATTACTAATCCAGCAGACTGTTGAATACAGACAGCTGCTGCAGCAGTGGCCCTCAAGCAACTTGGCAATGCCTTGGCTACAGGATCTAGAGTCTCTGAAAAGTACGCACAAGGACGCTGTTTGTCCCCAAAGGATTGTGTCAGGACTGATAATGCACAACCTTCCTTCTCATGCACATATAATGTGAAAGGCTTACTGTAGTCAGGGGTGCCCAACACAGGAGCCGAACACAACGCATCACGCAACTCGTGAAAACTTTTCTGACAATCTTCAGACCATGGAATGGGTTTCGGTGTATCCTTGCAAGTTAATGCCACCAAAGGTTTTGCCAACAATGAGAAATTTGGTATCCATTGCCTGCAATATGATGTAATGCCCAAGAACGCATGCACTTCTCTCTGTGTCCTTGGGACACCCAATTTTGCAATTGCCTGTATTCTCTCTGGGGTCAGTCTCCTTCCCTCCTTCGATAAGATGTGACCTAAGTAGGTCACTTCTTGTCGACAAAATTGCAATTTTGAAAGAGAGACTTTGTGCTTCATGTCACATAAATGACGCAACAATGACAATGTGGCTTGCTTGCAAATCTCCTCAGTATCTGCAGCGACTAGCAAATCTTCTACATACTGAATGAGAGTCGCACCATCGGGTAGGAAAATCGTGTCAAGTTGTGATTTCAGAGCTTGACTGAATATAGATGGGCTTTCACAGTAGCCCTGAGGAGCGCGTTTGAAGCGGAAGCTTCGTCCTCCTAAATTGAAACCAAAAATATCTCTGCTCTCCTCGGCAATCGGGATACTGAAGAAAGCATTCTTCAGGTCAATCACTGAGAACCAAGTGGCTGAAGCTGGGACCATTGTTAATAGTGCAGTGATATCCGGAACAACTGGAAACTGTGGCACAACAATCTTGTTCACTTCTCTAAGATCAATCACGAATCTATAGACAGGTGGCTGTGAAGGATCAGTACCCTTTAAGACAGGCAAAACAGGACTGTTACAAACGTTGCCTGTTGTCTCTTCAATGACATCCTTCTCAATCAGGTCGTAAATGATAGCTAACAACGCTTTTTCACCTTCGCTGGAGATCTTGTATTGGGGAATACGTGGCAACCTAACATTGGCTTTCAATGTTATGACATATGGTGCTATCTCCAGAAGACCCACATCATTAGAATCAGTAGCCCAAAGTATATCTGGAAGAGATGACAATTCTGTTGGAATATTCTCTCTTGACAAATACATTGGAGAAACCACTTTCTTACCTAGTAACAGTAACAGTACAAAGTCGCATATAATCTCTTTAACAGATCCAATCCCAACAAATTTTCACCACAACCTGTTGTAAGAATGAGGGGTGCTTCCAATTCACATGGCCCAACAAAAAGTGACATAGGACTAGAAATCGGGTTCCTAACCGGGGCGCCAGAAAAACCTACTGAAACATTCATTTCGCTAGACAAAGGTGCGCCAGGAAGTTTCGAGTGCATAATAGAAGTTTTTGTAGCACCAGTATCCAGCAGAAAGGGTTCTGACACACCTGATGTAATCACCTCAACATAAGGTCCATTCTGATCTACTGGAACTGAAACAACTCCCTCTCTTTGTCCATGGCTGTCCTAGCAATTATTACCCTCATTCTCGTTTTCTGCATAGTAGTCATCAGCATAGTACTGCGCTGTCCTAGAAGACGCATTATTCTGTTGATCAAAGCTGTTCATGGAATTTTGAGGCGGAAAAGAAGTAGCATTCTAGGGGAAATTTCCACGACCCCTACCCCTAGGAGCCTGTTGAACACCTCGCCCTCTTGCTCCAGAAACACCATTCAAACGTCGCAATAAAGCTGGACAACTATTCTTGAAATGACCCTCTTCCTTGCAATACGCACACTGATTCGGACCATAGGGTAAACGCTGTTGAGAAGACTCATTTCTTTGCGAGTTTCTCGAATACTGCTGTGGTTGCTGATAATCTTGCTGATTATTATTACGAGGTGGATAAGCTTGCTGGAGAAGGACTTTAGTTTTCAAATCTCTAGTCTTTTTATCTGCCTTATCTAGCTCATCTTTGCGTCTATTTTCATAGTACTGGGCTGTGGCTAAAATCTGCGCTGACGTGGAAACAGCCCAAGCACTCTCTGAATCTTTCAATTTATTACACAGTTCAGGAAGAAGATTATGTACAAACTTGTCAACAAACAATCTTTGGCCACCCTCAGTAGCCATATCCTTACCACTATGATCGACGAAAGTCTCTTCAAATCTCGTGAAAAAGTCAGACACATTCTCATCTTTCTTCTGCTTGCAGGCAGACAACTTGTCCCAATTCACTCGTAATTCAGGCATTAAAGTCTTCATATACGTGATAATCCTACCAGGAAGTTCAGCTACTAAAGGCTCAGGCTTAGAGCCCCCAACTTGTCTAGCATCAGCAGCAGTGATATGAGCCCATGTGTCACCTAATTCTTGGTCATGATCTGTATGACGCATCTTACTCCATAAAGGCTGTGGGACAACATTTCCAAACAACATGTCTACATCCGCTAAATTCATTATACATGAGCTGGCAGTCTGTGATAACTCCTTATAATACCCTGCCGGATTTTTGCGAGGATCAGGCAATGTCTGTTTTAGCGCTAGAACTTCAGATCTTTTCCATGGAACGTGTACCCATACACGCTGGAAATGCAGCAGAATGGCTGGATTCGCATTCGCATCAGCTTCCCTCCAAACTGGAGGAACCTCTCTCATGGGATACTGTCGCGCCTTTTTCCTACCTGGAATGTCATCCTCATACAATAACCTGGAATTGTTCCCCTTACTCCTGTAAGATAACAACAGATCTATTGCTCATTCAACATCGGCACCTACAATCATGCCTTCATAGAACTTGAAACGCATACGGAATAATTCCTTCATGTTGCGTTCTGGATAATTTGTCTTCAAATCTTCGCAGAGATATACACACATCTCTTCGAATACATATCTCTGTGTGGGTGCTTCCCACTGACGGAAAACTTCCATAACAGACTCAACATCATACTTTACAGTATCAGTAACCCATTTACGTGCTAGCTCATTCAGCACTTCTCTTTCCTGATAATCAGGCAGTCGACTTCGTAACTGTCTACGTCCTGTATTAGGGGTCGTCTTAGGCGACCCAAAGAAAGGTGAGAAAAGACCAGTGACAGTGTTTGTCGCTCTCTGTCGAACAGAAGGAGAAGCAGGTGGAAAGGCAGAAACGTCAGAAAAGCCAGGCTGATGGAAAGCAGAAGTCGAGGCAATAGCAGAAGAAGTATCGGGAGAAATTGTTGGACCAGTAGGCAAAGTCGTAGGAAAAGCAGATGGAGTATGTAGCAAAGGCGGCGGTCCTTGAGAGGGCTGCGCCGGAGTAGTAGAAACCAGCTGAAGAGGAGCTGGTGCTTGTGTAAGAACTGGAGTTCGTGCACCGGGGCGTGGTATAACAAAGCGCTGCGGGGGTGTAGTAGCATTTTGAGCATAGGGGGGTGGCGAACTCAGTAAGTGGGACATTAGAGGATCCTTCTCAGATGTCCCTTTTGATTCTTGTCCTTCACATGGCAACATTGGGTAGCATTTATATACTGCTAACTTCTTGCTTCTAAGCATTTGTTCACTCTCTTGCTCTTCCTCATTATCCCTGTATGCAACGGCAGCTTGTACCATTGACATACCTCTTTTATTTTTCTTTGCTAATTTCATTTCTTTCTGTTTGGCTTCTTTGCGCCATAAGTGAAAAGAGTCAAACATCGCCAGCCGGGCTTTCTTCTTGAACAATTTGACCTCGAGATTATCTAAGATTTCTATGTCAAAGCTACCATATTGGGGCCATTTTAAAACACCATCTTTTCTGGTGTATTTTATCCACACTTCATTATATGTGATAGGGCCTACTCCGTGCTTCACATAGAGTTCATATGTTGGAGTTCCAATCGGAGGAACCGGACACGAATCCTCTAATCGGGAGTCCTTACTACAACCAAGACAAAACAAGTTTCCAAGTCTGCTAAGACCAGGCATCTTCGCTCACTGGTCTAGCTTCAAACTTCAAAGGATTATCGAATACGATATTCTCGTGAATACACAAGTCCCTCGGATTTGGCGCTTGCAAGTTCCAAATCAAAGCGTATCACAAGGATGCCAAAACTAAGAACAAATCTAAGGACTGGGAGACGCTCCACTTATACTTAACTGAAGTATTGATGATCGATGACGTCACTAGAAGACTCTTCTATCGTTTCGCTCTACCAAGTATCGATGGGTCCAAAACAGGGCGATAGTCAGGGCAGCAGTCCTTTTGTAGCCGTCGGGACGCGGGGAACATCGCAGCAAAGACCTTCGGAACCACGTCGACATACAGGGGTCGCTGAAGTGGCTGGCCATCCTCTGGAATTTTCACACGAAGCTCCTCACGAACATCTGGCTTGGACCGACACCGCTTGATACCGCCCCGAGTTGGGCGCCAAACTGAGGTACCGGGTTTTTAGGAACCCGGTGGTGCCAGAGGAACAACACCCAGAGACCTCTTGGTTCTTCCTGTTCTGGACCACAGAAACACGGAGTCTTCTAGGTGATGTCAAAGATCGAGTTTTATTGGCTGCAACCAAGTAACAAGCGTCCTAGAAGTACAACAGCACGGGTCGTATATTCTCAGGAGACTGTACGTTTTTACAGAACCAGCCTTGTCCTTTTATACAAAAATATTAGCTGCGGGCAAGAATTCTTTACTTTACAGTATGGTCATATACATATTTCCAAAACAATGAAAAAGCAAAGTCATGATGGCAAACCCACATTTCGTATGTCCAGTTCGTGATGGATTACCCAGCCAGGCCCAGAACTCCCATCAGATATCGATGAAGCCCCAATAAAATCGGGCACCTCCTCATTGTAAAACTAGTCATAACCAAGAAATAGGGACAGGTGTGTGTATGATAGAGCATGGTTTGTATGCAGTGAATGGTTTATGACATGTTGTGCCTTGATGCTATCTTACTCGGCCACTGGGTGAGGAACCGCCCGAACAGGTTTGGCTGGAGGCAGTGGAGGCAGCTCGGCCAGGTCATGGGGAAGTCAGCTGAGGTGGACGTGTCCTTTCGGATCAAATTCGGCCTGGATCAATTGACTATGTAAGGGCAATCCACAAGATGGATGCAGCTCACAAAATGGAACCCGAGGGTTCAACACAGGAAGTGCGATTTAGGGGTGTTCGCGTCACTCAATCGTGACGCAAATGCACAGACATAATGACCTGATCATTACCGGTCTGCCGATACCAAATTCGTCATGGTATGATGATATTTTCTGACACGGGTGTTTTATGCTTCTGTATATAATATAGCAGGGTCCAAACTTTTCAGAACCACAGTCTCCATGCCAATGACTACCGCACTTGTGTGAATGGGGGGTGCTGGTGACACACCGCCGGGGGCAGGCTGTAGCAACTGCAATTTGTGACACATACAATGGCAATGTCCATCGGAACACTTCAACAGTGCACAGTGGTCACATGGTGAAGGGCACATCATCTTGCACACAATGTCAATGTTCCATTGACTCCACAGGTGCCTACATGGGCCATGGTTGTGTATGTGTGACGTACATTGGTCTGTAGTCCCTAACATGTCACAAATGCATTAGATGGTTGATGAGGTAGGACAGTGTTTGATTTGATTTGAAGGAGATTTATAATGCGCAAGAACAATAACCCGCAGGTATCAAGGCGCCTAACAATATGATCAGAAATTGAGACAGAAGACCTTACATATAAGCCTGCCGAAAGAGAAGAGTTTTTAGGGCCGTGCGGAAGTTCTGTAAAGACGAAAGGGATCTCAGGTCCAGGGGAAGGTCATTCCACCATTTAGGAGCTAGAGTGGAAAAGGCCCTGCCACCCCATCTAGCTCTTCGTACGCGGGGGGCTGTCAGAAGCAATTTCCCGGAGGAAAGCAAGTTCCTTCCAGGGATGTAGTGGGAAATGATGGACCCAATTCCCAAGTCGCTATTCTTAGCGATGGCTCTGTAGGTCATGCATAGAACTTTGAACCAGATTCGATGTTCTACCGGTAGCCAATGCAGTGTTTTCCTGGCCGCCATGGCCGAGGAGCGTCTGGGAATATCCAGAACAAATCTGGCTATGGCGTTTTGGACTACCTGTAAGCGCTGCAGGTGGCTCCTGTTAAGCCCAGCATACAGTGCATTACAGTAGTCCAAACGTTTGTAGTGAACTCTACAATATGTACATATATGAATGTGTTGTGGGGCAGTGATGACCTCAGCAAGGCTTGTCTCACTGTATGATGTTGTTACTTACTTGTGCTTATCTGTGTGCTCATACACACAATTGTCAATTCACTGCCAACTGTGATCATTGTGGATATGTACCAAGTTTGAATGATGCATTGAGGTGACAGGTACAGCAGATGAGTATGAGACAGTTGTGTTGATTTGTTGCACAATAGCTGGATGCCACGCTCCCAGGTGCGCACATGTAGAATGTGGGCATGTAAATATGTGCATTCACATGAACCTATGTGGTGTTTTACGTACTGGTGTATTGTAAATGGAGAGATTTGCCCTCTGTGTGGCTCAAACGTACACCCATGTAACATGGTGTGTCACACATCCCTCAAGTCAGTATTTGTTTATTCTGTTTCATCCTGAACGCAATATGCTGTGGCCATCTCATGATGGATGTCATTGACATGTGTCCAATTTCATCTCAACTAGGAGGAGGCCTAATCTGATACGTCACTTGACACTGTTGGAGGACATGGAGGATATAGCGATCATTTGCAAGTTTCATCTAGATAGAGCCAGAGCCACCCTGAAGATCCTTTGTGATCTGTTGGAGCCCCACCTACAGCCTCGTTGCTTCTACCCATTAGCTTTCACACCAACTTACAAAGTGAAGGCAGCCCTCCATTTTTTTGCCACTGGATCCTTCCAGGAGACCTTGGCCAGCATTGCTGGGATGTCTCAACCCATGTTCAGCATGGTGCTGTGGGATGTTCTTGCAGCCATGATGATCTACAAGGACAGAAATATACATTTCCCCCGGGGTGCAGATTTGGCAGGTGTGAAGGGAGAATTCTATCCCCTTGAGCACATCCCTCATGTTGTTGGGGCCATTGATTGCACACATGTCGGTTTTGTGCCACAACAGGCGAGTGAGCAGATTTTCCGTAATAGAAAACATTACCACTCAATGTGCAGGTGGTGTGTCTCGCCAATATGACTATCTTGCATGTGTGTGCCAGATTCCCCGGATCAGCCCATGACTCCTATATCCTGAGGAACAGCATTGTGCCCCGGCTGATGGCTAATCTGCTTCCCGAGCGTGCTTGGATTGTGGGTGAGTATGCCTAGTCGTATGGCATGCTGGGTGTGTGACTTGCTGCCCTCCGCCTGTGCAGCATTGCAATGTGTGTTTGTCATTCCTAGGTGAATCTGCATATCCCAGCCGTCCATGGCTGCTGAGCCCACTGCGTAATCCCAGGACCCCGACTGAAATCCGATACAATGAGACCCATGGCAGGACACATCGTTTGGTGGAGCAGACTTTTGGCCTGCTCAAGTCATGTTTCCGCTGCCTTGACAAAACTGTGCACGGTCATACTCGCCTGGGATGGTGTGTAAGATCGTAGTGGCATGCTGCATGCTCCATAACCTGGCCATTCGCAAGGATATTCCCCTGCTCCTGGATGATGATGAGGAACCAAGTCCCCCGCCTGATTAGGACAGTGGGGAGGAGGAAGGTGGTGACATGCGTCAACAGCTTACACCCGCTACTTCACTTGACGGTGGGTGACGAAGTACAACATGTGCATTGCCTGGTGAGATTGCTGTTGTCGTGAAGGGCTAGGTGCCCATGGTACAGACTGCCAGATGTAAACTCACCTGTGTGTGGAAACGTGACAGTGACATGTCCTCTGTGAATGTATACGGGATTTGTTTGTTGACACTTGTTGCCCATTGTGTTGTCTGCATGTTGTCTTATGTACATGGTTGGTGTAGTGTAATGTCTGTGATGCCACACTCACACCTGTGAATGTTGTTCTGTTGTGTTTCCGTAGGTGCCTCAAAATTATCCATGCCGACATACAGTACATCTTTCGGATACATTATGGCCATTTGAAAGACTGTAAATAATGCACTAATGACAAAGCTGACACAATTAAAGTGTGTGAGGTATTTTATTTGCAGAGTTGACATGTGAGGGGTGCAGGCAGATTTACATGAAGGTGGTGATGGAGCATAGTAAATGAGATGAAAGAGCAGACACCACATCGATGTGGTGACCCAATCTAACAGACAGGTGCCATTCACAAGGCAGTGTGGGGAAGGACAGTCCAAACAGTCAAAGCAGTGGGGAAGAGGGTTGCCATCAGGGCTAGCTCAGTGACTGGTGTTTGGCTGGTGCTTTGCCTCCAGAGACTTCCAGGATCTTCTTTGGATGCCCCCTTCCTGGCTTGGGCGGGGTGGACCTGCTACATGGCTAGCAGCGTCTGAGGACTCACCCCTCTCTGTGGCCGCAGGGGAGAATGGAGCAATCTCATTCTGCAGCACAACAGAGGGGGGTGGAGGTGTTGTTTGGGACACAGGCCTGTCCCTCAGTAACACCACTTGCTAGCCTTAGAGGTCCACCATTTGTCCAAGGCGTGTGTCGGTGGATCTCATCAGCAGGATGAGCTCGCGTAATAGTTCGTCAGACCGGCCACTTTGTCCCTGGACCTGTTCGTAGGCCCCAATGACTCTGGTGAAGAGGTCCACCATTTGTCCAAGGCGTGTGTCGGTGGATCTCATCAGCAGGATGAGCTCGCGTAATAGTCCGTCAGACCGGCCACTTTGTCCCTGGACCTGTTCGTAGGCCCCAATGACTCTGGTTAAGTGGTCCAGGGATGGGGTCCCAACCTCTTGATGTTTGGGGGTGATCCTGGTCCTCCCACCTGCCCTGCTGCCACGGACCTGTTGCCTCACCACTGTGGGTCCCCGCACACTCTCCCTGCCATCCACAGTTGTTGGTGTGGGCTGGTCATCCCTGGAACAGGGAGGGTGCTGAAGGTGGCACTGGTGGAGGTGACCCTGGACGCACAGGCCATAACAGCAGGGCTCTGCTGTGCTGTTGTTGTTGCAGCAGAAGTTGTGGTGGGTAGGATGGGGTGCTGGGGCCTTTTGCTCCCTGGCACACCAGATGGGCCGGCCTCGAGCTCATCGTCCGGAAAATCCTGGGTGTCTACATCCAAGAGTCCATGTACCGAGGGTGGAGACTAGCTCTGTTGGTCATTGATGTTGTCCTCAGCAGTGATTTCTTGGTCACCTGCTGATTAGATACGGAATGGTCTGTGTTGTGCATTCAGCAAGAATTCTGTTAGCTGTGCGTCTTCCAGTGTTTGTACAGTACACAATTGACTGATCTTCACATCTTTTGCTTTGTGCAATACTGTGCCTCAAGACATGATGCAGAGGTACATACATTACTCGTACATGTTGACAGATGTCGATACATTGCATGCAAATCGTGCTGTGATCATGTTCACAGGGACCAGTTGCCATGTACGGACCAGACCAAATGAGTTTAATGGTTCTCTCAATGTTAATTCGTATGCCCTGGGTGACGTCACATCTGGCCATGGAGTGGCCTTTGTATTGTACTGCATGACTTTGACCTGTAATGTACATATTTGGATTTATGAGCCCACACATGCTTTCTCTGATTTTACATGCTCCTTGCTGATAGGGCCACATGGCTATGCACTCATCAGTGTGTGCTGTACATGGTTGTGCTCGGTCTTCCCTGTGCATGTCCATTGGTGTGTGAATCTTTGTTATCTGTGACAGTTCCCTTTGCTTACCTGTGGGCACACTGTGCTTGTCAAGCGTGGGCGGTGTACATATTTGTGCATGGAGAGGGCTGGTGTTGGCATATGGCACGATTTCATTGGTGACAGATGTGTGGCTGCACGTACATGCTACCTACCTGTTAGGTGAAGCAGAACAATGCAATGACTGCCACATGCTTGTGGCTGGGAGGGAGTGAGCCATCCTGCTGGGGTGTGGGACATGGGGCATGGTGAGAGAAGTGGTACAGGCCTCCCTCCCCCAAACAGGCCTCCCAGGCATGATGGCTACCTACCTGTTAGTTTGTTGGGGGAACTGCAATGGCTTCCAAGTGCTTCTGGGTGAGGGAGTGATCCATACTCCTGGGGTGTGGGACAGGGGGCACGGTGGGAGAAGTGGTACAGGCCTCCCTCCTCCAAACAGGTCTCCCAGGCAAGATGGCTACCTACCTATTAGGTGAAGGTAAACAATGCAATGGCTCCCAAGTGCTTCTAGGTAGGACAGGGTGCATGGTGGGAGTAGTGGTACAGGCTTCCCTCCCCAAAACAGGCCTCCCAGGCAAGATGCCTACCTACCTATTAGGTGAAGGTGAACAATGCAATGGCTCCAAAGTGCTTCTGAGTTGTTGTGGAGTGCTACATCCTGCTTAGGGGTGGGACAGGGAGCATGGTGGTAGTAGTGCAGGCCTCCCACACACAAACACCCTGCCTGTGAAGATGGCTACCAACCTATAAGTTTGTTTGGTGTACTGCAATGGCTTCCAAGTGCTTCTGGGTGAGGGAGTGATCCATCCTGCTGGGGTGTGGGACAAGGGGCATGGTGGGAGAAGATGCTACAGGCCTCCCTCCCTCAAACAGACCTCCCAGGCAAGATGGCTACCTACCTATTAGGTGAAGGGAAACAATGCAATGGCTCCCAAGTGCTTCTAGGTGGGGTGGGGGAGGGATTCATCTTGATGATGCTGTGGGACAGGGTGCATGGTGGGAGTAGTAGTACAGGCTTCCCTCCCCAAAACAGGCCTCCCAGAGAAGATGGCTACCTACCTATTAGGTGAAAGTGAACAATGCAATGGCTCCCAAGTGCTTCTGGGTGGGGTGGGGGAGGGATCCATCTTGATGATGCTGTGGGACAGGGTGCATGGTGGGAGTAGTCGTACAGGCCTCCCTCCCCAAAACAGGCCTCCCAGGCAAGATGGCTACCTACCTGTTAGTTCATTTGGTGTACTGCAATGGCTTCCAAGTGCTTCTGGGTGAGGGAGTGATCCATCCTGCTGGGGTGTGGGACAGGGGGCTTGGTGGGAGAAGTGGTACAGGCCTCCCTCCCCATACAGTCCTCCCAGCAAGATGGCTACCTACCTGTTAGGTGAGGGTGTACAATACAATGGGGTTTGGGTTGTGCAGGAAAGCACATATCAGTGTGTTGTTTAACATTTGTTTGTACTTACCAGCTTCCACTCCCCCGGATACTCCTGTGATACTCTCAGGATGCAGTATGGCAAACACCTTCTCCTCCCATGGTGTGAATGGTTTTGGTTTAATGGGAGGGCCACCACCAGTCCGTCAGCCACCTCTCGGTTCTTGCTTCTCCTCTCTTTGACAACCCTCTTGAAATCATGCCACCGCTTCACGATCTCCTTCTTGGATTGTGGGGTGTTTCCTACTGCATTGACCCTTTGGACTATCCTTTGCCACATTTGGGTCCTTGAGGCTAATGGTGTCTGTTGGACCAGGCTACCAAACAGTTGTGGTTCCACTCGACTATCTCATTTACCATGACTGTCAACTCACTCTCTGTGAATTTGGGCAGTTTTTGTGATGCCATGGTGTGTAGTGGGCAAAGTGTTTATGGGTGCAAGGGTGTGGGTGGTGGTTGTGGTGTATGTGTGTGAGGTGCGTTATGTGCTGGGGGATTGTTGGTGCTGGTGTAATGGTGGTGGTGGTGGTGGTGGTGACTGCGCTGTGTTCTCTTGCCTCTCCTGTCAGGTCTGGTGTATGCCCTTCTCTTCTGGAGTGTTGCAAAGGATTGTGGTCTGTGAAGGGCTGGTTTTATGCTCAGCCTTGTGGGTGTGTCCTACTAGAGTTTTGCTGTCAGTTGTGTTGTGGGAGTTGTCCTGGAAATTGTATGTTTCTGTTTGGCATTTATTTGTTTCATTGGGATGTGTTTGCTGTATTGGGGTGGCATGGCTAGTTTTATTTGTGCAATGCTTGCCTTTGTTGTGGTATTTTTGCATCGTCCACCATGTTTTGTGTGGATCGTCCGCTGTGGTATCTATGCAGCAGCTCTTCAGCTGGCTCTCCCATTCACTCCGGTGTGCGACCACGGTGGTTGGAAACAACGGATCATACCACAGGATCATCGAGGATTTCCTAATTTCCTGTGCGGTGTCTCCGTTATGCTTGCGGCCGGTTGTTGCTTTTCCGCTGCGTTTCTGACCGCCACGGTCGTTTTTTGATCGTCACTGCCCGCGTCAGGCGTTTTTTAATCACCCGCTACCGCCGCGGTCGGTCTTTTTTGGCGGGTGATCCTAATTTGACCGCCGGTTTATCCATGGTCCCGGCGGGCGGTTGCTTTCCGCGTCCATAGCAGTCGGGGTGGTTTTCCGCCCGACATCCTAATGAGGCCCTAAGTATTAAAAGCATTCACATTGTGTGAGCAATTGGTGGCTGCTTTACAGGTAAAATGCTAAAGTAAAAGCGTCCTCCTTTTTAAAATGATAGATTTTGACTGGCTTGGAATGCCTGGGTTTTAACAGAATGAACAGAGCTAAGGTCACACCTGCTGGTCATAAAAAAAAACAGCGACAGGCACAAGCTATTAGTAAAGGCTGTGGCAACTAGGTTTTAAGATGTCAATGTGCACATTAAGATTTATCTCCAATTGGTTAAAATATGTTGTTGCACGACATAAAAAAGGTGAATATTAGTTTCTCTAGCAATCACAATATTACTGAATATTAGGGCACTTACAAAGTTATGCACTGAGTAGATGTACAGACATGGGAATTACATTGCAAACCTTTATGCAATCTTTTACTTTTATGCACAAGAATTCTGGGAGCAAATTATGGCATTCTGAAAACTGAAATTTTGAGCCAACTTGTGCACAAGAAAGAAAGAAATGATAAAGAATAAAAGCGCACTATACCTTTCAATTATAAGCACAAAGGCATGGAGCAGCAAAGATTTTTAGCCATGCTTCATGAGAAGTTACCTTGAATTGTAAACCCGCATGAAAATAGCCTTGCTCAGACAGGGGACAACAGGTTTAATGGTCAAAGACCAAGTTCTTTATTTAGAACCGACCAGCCTTACTGCATGTAAAAATCTCCACGCAGGGAGCCACTGTGACAGTATGTGATTTCTACATTACACTATGAAAGCCTGAAATGTTACAGAGTAGTTTAATAAACTGATTTTTTTTGTATTAATAAAATATCCTGATTCTACCATTGTAGGGTACAACACTACAGGTAAATGTACATTTTGCACCAATGATATTTGAGGCTATAATGTGCCTAGGTAAATTATGGTCACAATTAATTCTCAATTCATGTTAATAATATTAGCGATATCGCCATTAGTAATTTAACTACATTTAATAAATGGAAGAATTTACCTAGTTGATACAATGAAATTATGGCCTTGATTAAGCCTTCCTGGAACTAGATTGTACCCCAAAGATCTGTTTAGGTAACACTAGCTAAAGGAAATATTGCATATTTTGCTAGGAGCAGATGGGGATATCACTGTTTTCTTGAGAAATAATACCTTTGTGGGAGAAATGCAGGGTGGGGTTTATCCCACTACATAACATTATCAAGGGGTGCAGTGTAGATACCAGAGAGTAGATAAAAGTAGGGTATCAGTTTTATTGTTGCACAGTGTTTCAGGATGAAGATATCAGACATGCTCAAGGAGAATATCATGTTTCCACTAAGGTGCAAGATGTTTCCACTAACTTGGGAGATACAGGGATACATTTCACAATTTTAATATAAGTAAATATAATTTTTATTTAATCACAAATACTTAAAGATAGGTTAGAACAGGGCACTAATTGCTTGCAGCTTCAGTAAGGATTCTCTGTTGTACGCACCCCCTGTAGAGCACTTGTGGATGTGTTGAGAGATGATGAATGATGCTGTTAGACTGCAGTTTGTTACATATGAAAAGGATAAATAACCCTGGGCGAAGCACTACGCTATGCTCGCAGAGTTTGCGAAGTTTGCGCAACTTCGCACTACGCGAACTGCATGTAGCACAGTGCGAACACACGTAGTGCAGCGTAGCGTAGTGCAGCGCTCATTTTTTGCTTGTTCGCGGTCCTGAACGTCATGTTCGCGACCGCGAGCAAGCAAAAATGACATCCCGGCGAGATTCTCAACGCGGGGAGGTAAGGTTTCTCATTGTGAGTGGTTGCGCATGCTCGCGACCGCTCTCAATGAGAAACTACCAGTTTGCGTTGAGAAAGCTGCAGCTCGAGTAATAATCTACTCGAGCAGCAGAAAACTACAGCTTGCACTGTGCAAGATGCAGATTTCAATGATTGCACAGTGCCGGATGCTTGTCCGCACTGTGCAATCATTGAAAACGCATCTTGCACGGTGCGAACATATTACTACGCAGCTCGCGTAGTGCTACGTGAAGTTCGCGTAGTGCGAAGTGCACTTCGCGTAGCTTCGCGTAGCTTCGCGTAGCACTACTTCGCGAACTACGCCCACCCCTACACATAACTAACAATAAAGGTATAGATCTAGGGAACGGAGAGGTTTTGGATAAATGCCCTCACCATGAAGTGATAGTGAAATATAATTTTAAAAAGAGAGGGTGGTGAAAACATGCTGTCCCCATAAAGTGATTACCTTATGAACTTGTGGTTCCCTTAGAGCATGTTGTGCCTGACACCAGTACTATATTATTATTTATATCTGTAGAGGCAGAGTATTTTTCTGTCCTCAGTGGGTTTTAGAATTAAAGTCCATCTATAGAGTGAAAGCCTCTTTGCCGTCGTGCCGGGATACCCAGTACACTTTGTTCACTGTGAGTCCCAATGTCAATGCACAGGCAGTAAAGAGAGACTTGGGCCACCTATGCTTGGAAGGTGGTAGCATTGTCTTGCAGTAGGCTGATGACCTCCTTGTGACATCTCCATCACTTGAGGCCTGTGAAAGCTTCTGAAAAAGACAAAAGAGCTCTGCTGAACTACCTTCAGAAGAGAAGCCTCATTGTCAAAATCCCAGTGCCAAAAAGAGGTGACTTACCTGGGTTTTGTGATATTCCAAGGTGCACGCCGCATATCAACTGACAGGATACAAATGTTTCAGGGCATTCAGCTCCTGCCCACCAAGAAAGGAATGATGTCCTTCCTGGGGATAATAAACTGCTGCAACCACTGGGTCCATGAATGAAGATGATATGACTAATGAACTTGCAAACTGTTTCAAGAAATTGAAAGAGACATTGTGTACTGCGCCATCATGGGGACTGCTTGACTACAAACAGCCTTTCCATCTCTGTTTCAGAGCAAAATAACGTTGCAAATGAAGTGGTGTTGTACATGGTGTGCTGAGAAAGCTGGAATAGAAAGGCCTGTGGGACACAACTATGTGACTTTGCTTTCTGCAGTAATTCGGGGTCAGCAGCTGTAATGGTGGAGAGGACGGCTCTCATTGTGTTGGACTATACTTGTATTGTCTAGGTGCCACATTTAGTGCAGATGCATTTGGTACGGTTGTTGCTGTCTGGATCGACACAAAATTTTCAGCTGGCAGGCACACAGGTTATAATGGCACCATGTTGTCTAATTGTAATGTCATACATAATAAGATGCCCACCTGTTAATTTGGCAAAAGTATTACCGCTGCAATAAGTTATTCTGATGAGATCTATTCTCTTAGAAACAAGTTAGACCCCTAAGTACGTTGGTGTTGAGATTGTAGAAATCGGTACCATGCCAAAATTAGACACCATTAGAAAAAGCAGTATATAGGAGTGGTACACTGATGGTTTCTTCAGCAGACTGATAGCCACTAATTACAGAGCAGGGTATGCTCTAGAAATAGCTGAAGTGCAGCTCTGCCACTTGAAACATCTACCCAGTAAAATAAGCTGTATGCTGCAGCAAAAGCATGAATACTAGTCAAGGGTAGAACTGTTAACATTTACACTAACTCAAATTTTGCTTTGCAGTTCTTATTTGTGGCCAGCTGTGGAAGTGTCACCGATTCATAGGAGAAACAGGGCGCCTTATTAAAAATGGTCTTTTAGTAAGGATCTTGTTTGCAGCAATACTATTATACACCAGGATAGCGGTAATAAAATGTGAAGCCTACACAGGAGCTAATACTAAGTTAGCCAAAGGTGATGCCATTGCTGACACAGCATTAAATAAAGCATGTTACAGCCAGTGCAGATGAAACTAATGAACAAAGCATTCCAAAAATACAGCTCATTCAGAGGCAATTGTTGTAAGCTAATGTAAAGCAAGCACAATGGTCTCCAACACCAGATGAACATAGAGGGAGGATTGATGATGGATGTGAGCCGAATAATGAAGAGAGTATGGGCCTACCAGACTGAGATTCCTGTGTTCCCACGCAGTATGTTCCTTTCCCTTACAAGACTGTTTTCAAAATGAATGGAGGTGTATCCAACAGGCATGAATGATGCAGCAACTGAGGCGCAGTGCTTCAGGAAAGCCAGCTCTTCAAGGTTAGGGGTCCACCAGGGCATAAATAGCGATAAAAGGAGATCACTTAGTGACTACATTTATGTTAAAGAGGTTGTTTTGGGGAATAAAGTATAACATGCATACCCCATAACTGCAGAAAAATAGACTGAAGAGGACAACGCAGGGCAGGTCCGTGAAACCGACCCTGAACAAGACGATTGCACACCAGGAAGAGAAGCAGATGACCGCTCACTGCGTGCCTTTAAATTACTGACACTTGCTGAAAGTGCCCGGGAACTGAGTGACTAAGCGACACTGTAGCACTATGCATTGTGTGTTGTATTTGTATAGCGCGAACAGTAACCCGTAAGCATCCCGGCGCTTGTACTCCTACCACAAGGGAACCCCTTCTGGCTTTTCCTTGTGAGGTGTCCACTCCTTGGCATCCCATGGTGAAAACAGGCATCCCTTGTGTATCGGGGCCGCTGTGGAGACTAAGCAAGCTATTGCCCAGAGTTGCAGCGTGGGGCCCATGCTTAGATTCGTCACTGAGGCGAGAATATCCGGTCAGAGGAATTTAAGCCCGATCCCGCCAAGGGGGGAATCGAACCCTGGTCCCTAGCCAGCGCTCTGCATCAAGGTCTGCCGCTCTAACCATTGAGCCACACTTCTCCACTTGCACAGAGAAAACATTATTTGTTGGACACTTAATTAGTATGCTGCCAGTATCACAACAGCCTGCTGATAAAATAATGATCTAATCAGGATGTATCAATATAGCAATATATGCATTTTATGCAAACACTGTGTAATGCCATCCAAAGATATGTAACTAATGTTTCCTTCATATATATATATATATATATATATATATATATATATATATATATATATATATATATATATATATATATATATATATATATATATATATATATATATATATATATATATATATATATATATATATATTCCAGTTTTATACTTATGTTGGATAGGTCTATCCAAAAGGGAGGATTGTTGCAAAATATATATGAATATCCATATAAATTCATGTGTATGCACTTCAAAAGATATCATGCTTAGATATATCACATTAACATGAGGCCTGGAGCTCCAAGGGGCTTTCTATCTGACCTTGACTGGACAAGCTTCTACAAACTATTCTGTAACCCCTTAGAGGTCACTTTGCCTGTCCTGACTACATGATATTTCTTATTCTGGTTGTGCAAGTTGCTTACACAGTGCCGAGCCAGGCTTTCCGGTCTGCCCATATCTGGCTGTTTATCATTTGCATGGTGCAGACATTGCACATCCATGTTAGCCATATTTGGCTTGGTGTCTTATTCTAGTTCCGCTGGCATGGCATTTCTAACTGTATATAGCACCTAGAAACCTGTCACTCTGGGAAGAAGCAGTCTGAGAGCCCCTAAGGCTGGAGACCTGAATTCTTCCTTGCTAATTAGCAATGATGCATGCATTTGGTACCAATAATTACATTTCACTCTGTTTCTGAGCAAACCTGCTATATCTGGTGAGTTTCATTCATTTGCTCCTGGGAGGGTGCCAGTATTTCCCCATTATACCCCCTCCATCTGGGACAAATCCTGGTGGCCCACAGCACTTGGAACCCCTCTGCACCCACAGACCACGCACAAAACCTCAACAACATCCTGGACTGCTCTCTCAACATGAGACTCCGGATCAATGCCGTCTCATCATCCTGTTTCCACACGCTACGCCTGCTTCAAACGATCTTCAAGTGGATCATCACTGAGTCCAAAAAGATGGTCACACTCACACACATCATCAGCAGAATCGACTATGGCAACACACTCTACACCGACATCACCCAGAAACTCCTCAAGAAACTGCAGAACATCAGAACGCCTCTGCCAGACTTATCCTCAACATCCCCTGCAGCATCCACATCACCCGCCTTCACTGGCTCCCAGTCAACAAAAGAATCACCTCCAAGCTTTTCACACACACCTACAAAGCCCTACATGACACTGGACCTGCGTACCTTAACCACTACCTCGCATTCCACAAACCCACCAGAGACCTCCGTTCTACCCAACTGGCCCTGACTACCACCCCACGTATCCGCAAAACCACGGCCGGGGGAAAATCCTTCTCCTACCTCACATCAAATACCTGGAATACTCTCCCCCTCCAGCTCATCCAATCGCCATCACTGTTTTATTCAAGAAGGACCACAAGACCTGGCTTTTTGACTGAACCACAGCACCTTAGATGGACCAGAATCCCCCACCCCCCCTTTCAGCGCCTTGAGACCCTTACAGGTGAGTAGTCATGCTTTACAAGCCACCTGATTGATTGATTGAATAGGTAAGGGACAACAATAAAACCTATTACTTACCGATATCTAAGGCCCTAACCCAGATCACAGTAAAAGGGGCTTATTACGAGTCTGGCGGATTATGGACTGCCAGACTTGCGGGTAGCGTTCGTCCTCTTTTTGCATGTTTGTGCCAGAACCATAGTTCACTTTTTTAACAGTGTTTTTTTAGTGGAAAAAGTATATTCATATTGTTATCACTGAATAAAACACAGTAACAAGCTTCAGTTATGCTTCAGATAACATAAAACAGAGGAAGCCTTCAAATGTGCCAGTTATGTTGGTCAACAAATACTAATACTAATCTAATTTTTTGTTCTTTGTAGATGCCTGTTTTTTACATACCATCAGCCAGAGGGTGTATTGAGCATTACAGGGGATGTTAGTCATGGTGTACATTGAGTATTGCACATAATAACTGGCACATTTTTCATGGAACATAATTGACCGTTAACTATTTTTTCAGTGAACTTCATGGGTTTTTTGTGATGTCCCACATTCACCTGCTATGTGCACATTCGCTCTGTGCACAGCCTTTGGCCTGGCACTGTGTCCAATCCACTTCAGCAGTGTGCAACAGAGGTTTGTTGCTAGGCCCATCTGACTTTACACTAAGCACTGCCACATTTCATGCAGATTCATCAAACAGTGCCCAGTTTTTAAGAAAATCGAGAGTAGGTGTAACAAGTTAAGCCTCTGGAAAATGTGTGCAGATCTAGCAAACCGTACCAAAATATTTAGTAAATCAATAACAGTTTGACCCTACCACTTTTAGTCCCCCCATTAAACCTTCTCAAAACCTGATATACATGCACTTGGTGTAACTTGCCACTTTTCAGCCACATTTGATGTAGATTCATCAAACAGCACTGGAGTTATAAGCAAATGAAACTGTATTGCTACTCCCCTCTAACCCCTCTTGACAAACTTGCACAAAACTTGGCAGACCAATAAAAAACAATCCTTCTCATCCTTCCGCCAACTTTGTGCAGATTCATCACACAGTGTCAATGTTATGAACACATGAACCTCCTCCTTTATAAGTCAGACCCCATTGAAGGTTCTGCTCTATCTTACAAATACCAAGAGACGGCCAAACTGGCTACGTCTGTGCCAAATTTTGTGTAATTCCTTAGAGATAGAGCCTGCGCCTATACCTTCCAGGAGCCAGTGGGGGCCGCGAAGGATTACCAGACCCTCTCCTCCCTGCCGGGGACTTTGAAAATCTGCTCGCGCCTCCCACTCCACGGAAGACGCATCGCCGGTGGGGCGCCCTGAGATAGAGCCTGCACCTACACCTTCCAGGAGTCAGTGGGGGCCGCAACGGACTGCCAGCCTCTCCCCTTACCGCCGGAAGGAATTTAACCAGCAAGCCTCCTCCGCCACGCATGACGTGGGCAGATGCCGGGCTAAGCCCGGGCAAAGGGCTGGCAGTCTGTGGCCGTCAGGGGCCGAGGGAGGCCGGGCTGAGAGAGAACAGAGGGGAGGCAGACTGCACAGTGACATTGGGACCGGTAAAACACAAGTTGACCGAGAGGGACGGTGTTGGGGGGTTGGTTTGTGTTTTCTTTCTATTATGTTGGATTGTATCATGGTAAAGGGAGGAGAATCAATTTGAGAATTTGAGCGTTTGGGTTTTGCAAAATAAGGCTCATCCCGGGTATATTGTATTGATTTCTCCCAGTATGGCCAGTAAAGTGAAAACACGCTCTACTAAAGCAAAGCCGAATTCCCCTCCCACGCCCCGAGTGGTTTCACATGATAAAAGTATACCCCCCCTTTTTACCGCACAGCCTACCGCAATTGATAGTATGTTGCGGAAAGCCATTGGGGCAGTATCGAGCGAAATAGATCGCACAGAAAGACGCTTGTCACTAACACCAATAACCGACCTACCCACTCTGCCTCAGGAATTAGAGAATGAGGTTAGGGTCATCTCCCCACTCATCTCTTTAGAGTCTTCTGATCAGGACATCCCTTGTACACAGCTGGGTACCGGTGTAGATAGGGTGGAATCTTTGCCTAGCAAAAAAGCTGTAATTAGCAGGAAAAGAAGAGTTTGCCCAAGGAAGTCAAGAATTAAGAAAAATAAAACAAGCTTCCCCTCAACTGAACCAGGAAGTTTGCTGAGAGAGGCTAGGGCCGAGCAGGTGCCTCAGTTGTTAGCCCTCCTGAGCTGGATGGCTCAAGTAGTTTTAGACTTACAAAATCATCTAGAATCATTCATCGCAAGACAGATAAAGCCATTAGCTAGTAGGCTGGATAAAATTATAAATGAACTAAAGAATAGGGGTAGGGCGCAGGATATATCCTTGGATACTGGTACCACAAATAATCCGACCATTATGGATACTAGTCAAGATCAACAGACGGTCATGCAATCCAGCAGGATGTCCAGTAAGCATCCCACGGTTATACAGGTCCCTAGTCTATCAGGCATTCCCCTGCACTCGGATAGGGGCATGGCTTCTGGAGAGGGGATTTTACGGGCAGGGGCAGGACTTTCCGTGCCATCGACAGAACGGCAAAGTAATCATCCCTCCACACCTGAAGTATTAGCGGTAAACCAGACGTGTGGCCAAAATATCAACTACTGAAACTCTAACCTTCATAAATTTACCACCTGAAACATGCCCCTACGTAGTAGTAGTCGCGGGGGATCCAGTTTTAATGATAGAGCAGAGAGAGTCACACACTAAATTGAGAAATAAGACTACACATTGGCTGAATCAGAATAAGCCTCTCGCAGGTAACAAAAACAGGGAAATTCTCCACGTTAGAAGGGTGAGCTGGATAGGCACCAGGTGAAAAGATATAGTGCGGAATTGCATAATTGTGAATTTCAGGGATGTAAGTGCAGTGCAGCACATTTTAACCTGTGGGACGGGTAATCAGGCAAGTAGTGTAAGATCCTTGCCATTAGGATACTTCTATCCTAGACAAACTGTCACCTATGATTCGGCCTACCTCTTTGGGAGATTTAGGGAAAGACCAAATATAAATAAGGCTCGAAGCCAAACTTTGTGTGGCCCTGTGGCAAGAGACTGGGAATTATCTAAATGGATGAACAGATTTAGTCCCTTGACGTCCCTAGAGGAAAATGATTGACTGATAAGGTTCCCCCTCATAGCTGAGAAGCCAGCAATAAGAGAAGGTGGGAACATGAACCCGCAGGGACCGCGAGGTGTGGGGCTACGGGTGCCCCAAAAGGTTGCCCTCATAAATCCTTTCTCTATGGAAGAGGTTCATATACTAATAGGACCTAATGAGGTGAAATCGGTCAGTACGTTAGAATATAAGATTGGGCCTGCATCGGGAGGCACCAGCTGTGAGGAGGAGTTAAGGGAAGATTTATCCCTGCTCTCACTACAGTGTTGAGGGGCTCAAGTAATGTCTTTAAGTGTGGACGACGGGTCTGTCACTGAAAGACTAAGTGCCCATGGACCAGCCTATGATCAGTCACTAGAAGGGGGGATACAAATTATCTTGTGGAATATAGCCGTCTTAGCGAGTAAATTTGATAATATTGAATGGCGGCAATACATAAGCAAGTTCCAGATAATTAGTCTACAAGAGACCTGGGTGGTTGATAGTAGTCTCTTCCATATGACAGGGTATAAATGGTTGTTTGTGCCCGCCCAGAAATCGAGATCAGGAAGATCTCTGCCTCCCTCAGCCAGAACACTCCCACCAGCACAACGGACCCCAACGAAGCAGCCAGCAACCTCACCAAGTGGCTGACCGCCTGCGCCGATGACCTCGCACCACTAAAGAACCCTCCCAGCAGACCCGGCAGCAAGAAAACCCCCTGGTTCACCGACAAACTCAAGGAATCCAAGAAGAACTGCTGCACCCTCGAGAAAGCCTGGTGGCTCGACCAGACCACAGACAACAGGACCGCCCTCAAGCACGCCACCCGCAAACACCATCAGCTGATCCGCGCCACCAAGAAGACGTCACTCAAAGAACGACTGGACAACAACGCCCACGACAGCAAGGAACTCTTCAGCATCGTCAAAGAGTTCTCCAACACCAGCGCCGGAAACAACGACATCACGCCCTCGCAAGACCTCTGCAACTCACTCGCCTCGTTCTTCCACCGCAAGATCGCCGACATACACAACAGCTTCGACGCACAGACCACGCACCCTACCACCGAACCAACGCCCGCCACCACCACCCTCTGCAGCTGGACCCCGAACAGCACCGAAGACACCACCCGCACGATGAACTCCATCCACTCCGGGTCACCAACCGACCCATGCCCACACCACGTCTTCAACAAAGCCAACATTTCGTTGGATCCCCACCGAAACTAGGAAAACGGTCACCCACGCTCTGGTCACGAGCCGACTGGACTATGGAAACACCCTCTACGCCGGTACTACCGCTAAACTCCAGAAAAAACTCCAACGAATCCAAAACGCCTCAGCCAGGCTCATATTAGACATCCCGCGTAAAGAACATATCTCTGGTCACCAGAAAAACCTCCACTGGCTTCCCGTCAATAAGAGGATCACTTTCCGGCTCCTAACCCACGCACACAAAGCACTCTACGAAATCGGACCAGAATGCCTCAACACACGACTGTCCTTCTACACCCCCTCCCGCCAGCTACGATCATCCAACCAAGCCCTTGCCACTGTACCTCGCATCAACAAAACCACCATGGGAGGCAGATCCTTCTCCTACCTGGCAGCTAAAACCTGGAACTCACTTCCCACTTACCTTCGCCTTACCCAGAACCACCTAGCATTCAGAAAGCAACTTAAAACGTGGATATTTGACAAGTAATTCCCCACCCCTCCTCAAGCGCCTTGAGACCCTCTGGGTATGTAGCGCGCTATATAAATTCTTTGACTTGACTTGACTTGACGCCATCATCGCACCCCATCTCCGAGACATCATCAACTCCTCCTTCCACACCGCCACCTTCCCGAAGAGCTGGAAGCACGCCGAGCTGACCGCCCTCCTGAAGAAACCAACGGAGGACCCCACCGACCTCAAGAACTACCGTCCCATCTCGCTTCTTCCTTTTCCGGCCAAAGTCATCGAGAAGACCGTCAACAAACAGCTTGCCGCCTTCCTCGAGACGAACGGATCTGTCTACCCCTCGCAGTCCGGGTTTCGGGCCAACCACAGCACCGAGACCGCCCTAATCGCAGCCACCGACGACATCAGAACCCTAATCGACAACGGGGAAACAGCGGCCCTCATCCTCCTGGACCTCTCTGCGGCGTTCGACACTATCTGCCACCGCAACCTAGTGAAGCGCCTCAGCAACATCGGAATCCGTGAGAAAGTGCTGGAGTGGATCATCTCGTTCCTTGCCGGAAGAACCCAGAGAGTCCGCCTCCTGAAGGACTGGGTTTTTCTAAGACCCAGTGGTGCCAGGGATAACACCTGAAACCTTCGTGGGTTACCTGTTCCGGCGTACAAATGACAGAGACACGGGACACTTCCTTCGGCGTCAAAGATTCGAGGTTTATTTACTGCAGGGAACACAGAAGTCACGAGAAGTACATAACATGTAGGTTCACGGAGACTGCTTCGAATTGTATCTGTGGATCGCTCCTTTTATACAGTTTTTTTAATCAGACCATCCAGATGTTGCTGCAACATTATTCTTCCTTGGTAACAGGCGGCCGCCTTATACACGTCGTAGCACAGAGGCCACATAAGGCAGGACCACACTGCACACAAAGACAACACGTGAACAGAAATGCTACAACAACCCCAATGATCATCAGAATCTTCCAACCCCACGTCGACATCAGGCCCCAAAACCACCCTAGTGGCATCCAATCCCCTACGTCCACGTGTATGGACTCGGAGATCTTATGCAACTTCGAGATGGCTTGATAGACAGTAGGAGCGTTGTCAGGAATGAAAATGCAGCAACTCGAATGGATCACCTTACATACTCCACCTCTATCTGCTAGGACAACGTCTAAAACCATACGATTTTGTAACGTCATAAGCCTGTCCGCCTGAAGCTCTGCTGTAATATTGCCAAGGGCGCTCGCAGTGATATTAGCGGTCGATTCCACCACTCGAGTCAACTGTCTCAGGTTCCTACTATTGATCATAGGCCCCCAAAACGGCAAGAAACCCTTAAAGAAGTCTCCTGCCTCTTGACCGGCAGTGTCCTCTTCGCTAATTACGCCTCTCACAACTCTGGTCTTGTGATAATCCGACCCAACAGTAAAGGTCGGCGGCAACAAATTCGCAATATAACATGTGCCTGAGAAGTCACGAGGCAGCCATGTATATGCGCGGTCGTAACAAAGTAAGTACCCTTGGCAGTCAGAAGAACAGGGGAAGAGGCCGACGTCAAAACATACGTTTCGGTACAGGCACTCCTCCCAAGCTGAGCTCGCGGGCTTCGGCCTAGGCCTTTCAAACAGAAATTACCGAGATGGGGTACGATCCAGATCGGAGACGAGCTTTTAAGCTGCCGATCACCCACTGACATGCTATACTCAGCTTCACTCAGATCTCGGTATGCTCGCACCTCTTCCTCTTGGATGAGCGATGCGTCGAAGATATCCCTATCTAAATCAGCAATCGCCCTTGCCAAAGGCTTGTGGTACGGGCCAGGACCATGATCTGCAGTGCGTGGCTCTCGATGGGGGTAGGAATCTAGTACGCTACGAAACATTGTTTGGAATGCTCGAGCTGAACCCTGGGAACTATAAGGAAGGACCAAGTACGGAATTCCCCTATCGGTGGTATGTGGCATTAACCCACACACCCAACAGTTGGTGGTGTTCATTACCAACTGATGCTGATGAAGGAGCTGAACGAAGGAATTGTTCATGAATTCCGCACGTCTAACCTGCTCGTGTTGGGGTAAGATATGAAAGGAATGAGGGGAAACAGTGGAAGTAGGTTTAGGTTCAGAAGAAGGGGTAGGTGAAGCAGAAGGCAATAATGACTGTATCGCGTAATACACTCCGCCCACCAATAACGAGGAAACAGTTAGGAACAGAAGGAACACCTGAAACATGAAGCATTTAGTACGTACAATCCTATGCAATTCGAATCTTTGAGATTGGGTCTTTTCCAATTCCGACAGCTTTGAGAAGGCCATCCTCTAAAACCGTCCGCAACGTTCTTGACGCACTTCGTTCTGTGTAGCAATAGTCAATCCCCAGTAGTTCCTAGGAATCGACGGCCTCCAACCTAGTGTCAGGACCTACTAAACAGAAGGAAGCACCCGCACGGCCCTACGGTCCACCCGGATGTAAGGTTCTTTTAATCAAACAATATATACAAAATCTCCTAGCTATGGAAACAAACACATATATGCGGAAAAAACTCAGAATTCATACAAAAATCACAGTTATTCGAAAATGTTCAAAGTGGTAATGGGGGTAACGTGAATTTCAAGGGAAAAAGCAAAAATAATTTTCTTTATTAGTCTCTAGTATTGGAACGGAGAAAATATCTGCTTCTTCCAGGACGAGTCTGGTCTTCAAACAGTTGGTCGGATGATGAAACAGAGTCCTGTCGATCAGACAATAGTTCAGATCTTGAATTCTCCAATGACAAAGGTTCAACAGTATTGTCCGGCTGCACTGAAGTCTCTCCCACAGGCTGAGCGTCACTGAATGGCACAAAGTTCGGCAAAACCTCCGTTTCAGATGAGGCGATGCCCGTCCTCACCCACGAGTCCGCTGGTAAAGGTATTGGTACCTTTTTGGTGTGGGTGGCATGCACCCAATGCTTGCGGCCCTCCAAACGAACAGCAGTTCTCTTGGCAAGGAGCACTTGAAAGGGCCCGATGAACTTCGGCTCAAGGTTTCGTTTTCGGCCGAAGTTCCTCGTGACCACCCAGTCTCCGGGTTGGAGCTGGTGGCCTGGACCCTCCATCTGCGCCGGCAGTGCTTCAAAGACCTGTTGATGAATTAACCTCAGTTTAGCAGTCAGATCATGAAGGTAATCAATCAGCATTGGATATTCAAGATCGGTAAACGCACTTGGTCTAGGAACCCCCCAAATATTTGCAGGACGGCCGAACACAATCTCATATGGGCTGAGCCCTACTCGAGAGTGTACAGTCGCCCTAGTTGACAAAAGAGCCAGGGGCAAAGCGTCAGGCCACGAGAGACCAGTCGTAGTCTGAATCTTTGCGAGTTTTAGTTTGAGAGTACCATTGTACCCCTCAACCAAACCTGCTGACTGGGGATGGTTGGCGCTGTGGAATTTTTGTGTAATTCCAAGGCCCTTACACACACTCTTCATCACACTCCCCACAAACTCACTTCCGTTATCAGACCATACAATCCGTGGCATTCCATACCGAGGAAAGTATTCCTTCAGTAGGACCTTCGCTGTAGACAGGGCAGTATTGTCTTTGAGAGGGTAAGCTTCGATCCATTGGGAGAATGCGCAAACCACAACTAAAACATACTTTAGGTTATTGCATCGCTCCATATGGATGAAATCCAACTGAATTACCTCAAAGGGACATGAAGGAGGAGCAAAGTTGCCAGGGGGTGTAGGAGTTCCCTTACCAGGATTGTACATCATACATATCATGCAATTCTTGACCAATCTCTCAGCACACTTAGCGATACCATCATTCTTCCATACGGGGGACAACAACTTACAAATACCTTTCGCACTAATATGTGACAAACCGTGTGCCATAGTCACAACAGCTAGCACATATGCATCCGGCAACATCCACCTTTTATTCTCCGACAAATCAATCCAACAACCGTTCGCATCCAACTTTCCCGTACTCTCCTTCCACTTGGTCTTTTCAGTCTCGGTGGCCTCATTCTGAATCGCTTTCACACTTTCAATAGTGTCTTCACACATACCAGCTTCTGCAGGCCACCTTACCGAACTCGTCACATACATTCTAGTTGTGAGGTCTCTCACAGTCTCCTTAGCGATCTCATCAGCAAACGCATTGGACCAACATCATCCGTCACCTTACGGTGTGCACTACATTTAATAATCGCTACCTGCTTGGGCAATGTAAGTGCATCTAAAAGATCATTCACAAGCTGTCCATGCTGGATCTTCGTACCATGCGATGTCATAAATCCTCTCTCTCTCCACAATCGTCCAAAGCTATGGGCAACACCAAACGCATACTGACTGTCGGTAAACACATTCACCCGTTTCCCTTTCGACAACACACACGCTCTGGTTAAGGCAATCAGCTCTGCCGCCTGTGCAGAGTTCTGATTCAATCTTGCAGTTTCCACAACCGTACTCAACGTCACCACAGCATACGCAGTCGTCACATCACCATTCGGCAACTTAAAACACGAACCATCCACATACAAAGTACCATCAGGTTCTTCCAATGGAGTGTTTTTTAGGTCAACATGACCCTTCGTTTCCTCCTCAGTTCGCAAAAAACAATCGTGTGGTGGTACTTCGTCTGATTCCATATTGGTTGGCAACAAAGTCGCCGGGTTTAGGACATTGCAGCGCTTTATTTGAATGTGACTTGCCAGGAGCGTCAACTCGTAACCAGACAACCTTGCGCTCGTCAAGTGTTGGGTTTTCATACGATTCAAGAGAGTGTCAACTGCATGCGGAACCATCACCGTAAGCATATTATCCATGACCAATCCTGCAGATTGTCGGATGGACACCGCAGCTGCCGCTGTTGCTATCAAACAACTCGGCAATGCTCTAGCTACTGGGTCCAAGGTCGAGGAAAAATATGCACATGGACGTTGCTTACCGCCAAATTGTTGCGTCAAAACACTCAATGCACAACCTTCCCTCTCGTGAACGTATAGTGTAAACGGCTTGCTGTAGTCAGGAGTACCTAACACAGGGGCCGAACACAACGCATCACACAGTTCAGAAAAACTTTTCTGACACTCTTCCGTCCATGGCAAAGGAGTTGGAACATCCTTGCACGTAAGAGCTACCAATGGTTTCGCTAGCAATGAAAAATTTGGAATCCATTGCCTGCAGTATGACGTGATACCTAAAAAGGCACGCACATTTCTCTGAGTTGTTGGCACAGTCATTCGAGCGATCGCTGCAATTCTCTCTGGGGTCAACCTTCTTCCCTCCTTTGACAATAAGTGACCTAGATAGGTTACTTCTTGGCAACAATATTGCAGTTTAGAAGGTGACACCTTGTGATGTAAGTCACAGAGATGTTGCAACAAAAACACCGTAGCAAGTTTGCAAATCTCTTGTGTGTCCGCAGCCACCAATAAGTCATCGACATATTGGATCAAGGCCGCACCAGCCGGTAACACAAACGCGTCAAGTTGGCTCTTCAGGGCTTGGCTGTATATCGATGGACTCTCACAGTAGCCCTGAGGAGCGCGTTTAAACCTAAAGCTGCGGCCACCTAGAGTGAAACCGAAAAGGTCCCTGCTCTCCTCAGCAATCGGAATGCTAAAGAAAGCATTCTTCAGGTCGATCACTGAGAACCAGGACGCAGATGCTGGAATCAGAGTCAGTAAAGCCGTAATGTCAGGCACCACAGGGAACTGAGGAACAACAATTTTGTTCACCTCCCGTAAATCAATGACAAAACGATAAACAGGAGGCTTAGATGGATCAGTGCGTTTCAAAATAGGTAGCACAGGGCTATTACACACATTTCCCCGAGTCTCCTCGATAACACCTTTCTCGATCAAATCATAGATGATCGCTAACAACGCTCACTCACCATCAAGGGAGATACGATACTGGGGAATACGTGGTAATCGCACATTCGATTTCAGTTGAACAACATAAGGGGAGATGTCAAGCAGGCCCACGTCATTGGGACCTGTTGCCCACAAAGATGCAGGAAGAGAACTCAATTCCGGTGGGAGCTTATCGATGGACAAGTACATAGGAGAGATTACTCTCTCACCCAATGTAAGCTTTACTCCCGCAGGAGAACAATACAAAGTTGCATACAGATGTTTCAGCAAATCCAGGCCCAAAAGATTTTCACCACAACCAGTAGTCAAAATCAAAGGAGCTTGCAGCTCACGTGGCCTAATTGTAAGGGGCAAAGGGCGAGAAACCGGATTGCTAACAGGGGCGCCGAAGAATCCAACGGAAACATTTGTTAAGCCAGACAAAGGTGCGCCAGGGAGTTTCGAATGCATGATGGAACTTTTCGCTGCACCAGTGTCCAACAGAAAAGGCTCAACTACGCCCGAGGTGGCAACTGCGACGTAAGGCCCTCTCTGATCAACCGGAACTGATACTACTCCCTCTCCTTGTCTATGGCTGTCCTAGTAATTACCGCCGTCAATACCCTGATCGACGTAATAATCATCCACATTGTACTGTGCGGATCTACCTGATGATGACCCACGCTGATCAAAACAATTATTAGAGTCAGAGGAATTATTAGAACGATCATTTTGATTCTGCGTAACGCCACAACCTCTACCTCGTGAAGCCTGCTGAGGACCACTACGGCCTCCTCTAGATGAATTTCCACTATTTCGATCACGCAAAACTGGACAATCCAATTTCAAATGACCCTCACCTCTACAATAGGCACACTGATTGTACCCAAGCATAGATCTCTGCGAAGAAGAGTCATTTCGCAATTGTGACCTGGATGACTGCGATTGCGATCTATTTCGCTGCTGAGAATCATTCTGATTCGAGCGCGGAGGATATGCTTGTTGCAGCAAAACTTTCGTTTTCAGTTCTTTCGTCTTTTTGTCTGCACAATCATTTTCCTCTTTCTCCCTATTTTCATAATATTGGGCAGTAGCCAATATCTGAGCAGAAGTGGAAACAGCCCACGCACTCTCTGAATTTCTCAATTTGTTGCTTAGGTCCGGCAACAAATTCGACACAAATTTGTCCACAAATAATCTCTGACCTCCCTCAGTGCCCATATCTTGACCACTGTAATCGAGGAATGCCTCCTCAAATCTTGAAAAGAAATCGGAGACACTCTCGTCTTTCTTTTGCTTGCAAGCAGACAATTTGTCCCAGTTAACTTTCATAGCTGGCATAAGCGTTTTCATAAGGGTAATTATTCTCTGAGGAAGATCGGAAATGAGCTGCTCAGGCTTAGCCCCACCAACTTGTCGGGCATCAGCCGCCACAAGAGCAGGCCAGTCACCGCCTAACTCGGCTACATGGTTTTCCTGACGAATTTTCGCCCATACCGGTTGCGGTACGACATTGCCGAACAACATATCGATGTCAGCAAGATTCATTATCGTAGCATCCACTAACTGTGACAATTCTTTATAGTACCCTGCAGGATTTTTGCGAGGGTCGGGCAAAGTCTGCTTAACCTGCAAGACTTCCGATCGTTTCCATGGAAGGTGTATCCACACTCTCTGGAAATGTGGCAAGACAGCAGGATTACCACCAGGATTACCTGGCATCCACACTGGCGGAACTTCGCGCATGGGATACTGACCAGGCGTTGCCATCCACTCCTCAGATTCGTCTTTAAACAATGCTTGAGGCATTATAGCAGGACGAAAAGATAGTAGCTGCTCGACAGCACGTCGAACATTGCTACCCACAATCATACCGCTCGAAAACTGAAGCTGAAGGTCAGTTAGAGCAGCCAATACATCATCGGCCGCATCAACTGATATCTCATCGCGTAAGAGCTTGCACATTTCTTCAAACACGAATCTTTGTGTTGGCTCATTGAATTGAGAGAAAGTTTCAACAACTATACGTGGAGGATTCTTAAGGGGGTATCTAATAATCCAGTTTTTTGCCATGTTATATAGCGTGTCACGTTCCCTACCACCAGGAAGCTGACTTCGTCTTTGGGAGCATCAGAACCAGCGGACCCAAGAATTGGTCCAAGAGGAGTGTAGAAGTTAGCAACACCATTAGGAACACGTCGTCGAACAGACGGGGAAGAAGAGAGAAGCAAAGGGGTAACAATAGAAGAACCAAAAACAGGAGGAGCAGTAGGAGTAGCCACAAGAGTGGAAGTAGCGGGAACAGTAGTTTGAGAAGGTATAGACGGTGGAGCAGTAGGAACAGGAGCAGGTAGAGGAACAGGGACAAGAGGATTCATAATGGCAGGGCCAACGACAGGCTGATTAGCAGCTGCCGGAACAGCAGGTTGAGGAACAGGAGGAACCACGGGAGCTGTGGTATCCTGTGCATATGGAGGTGGTGACTTCAATAGATAGGATAATAAAGGGTCCTCTACTGCTTCCTCTCCCTTCTTTTCCGTACCCGTCGGTAAAGCGGGGTAACATTTATCCACTGTCATGCGTTGCAATCTATCAAAAACTTCCTTTTCCTTCTCTTCTTTGTCTCGCTGAAACTGCTCTGCATTTCTCATCGTTGTAACAATACCTTCTCTCTTATTACGTTTAAGCTGCTTGATTTCTTTCTGCTTGGCTTCCTTACGCCATAACCGAAAGGAATCAAACATGGCCGGCCTTGCTTTTCTTTGGAACAATTTAGCTTCAAGATTATCTAATATCGGGGTCTCAAAACTACCATGAGGTGGCCAACTAAGGACACCGTCATCTTTAGTGTAGCGGACCCAACAATCATTGAACGTGATAGGACCCACACCATGTCGACTATATAATTCGTAAATTGGAGTTCCAACCGGAGGTATCGGACACGAGTCCTCCAATCGGGAATCCGCACCACAACCTCTGAAGCAACTGAACAAAGTACTACGGCCAGGCATCGTGCACACTAACCGAGTTTCACAAACGTCAAGGGTTATTGGATTACAATGTCCCTGCAAAAGTGCAAAAACCCTCGGTTTTTGGCGACTGCAGACGTCAAATAGAACAACTAAGAACAAAATACAAAGGACCACAAATGCAATGGAACCATGCAACAACTAAGCACCCACAACAACTAAGGATTTTGGGAGCGACCCACAAATACTTAACTCAAAGAACAATGGCGTCACCAGGAAGGCCCGTCAATCGTCTCGCTGTACCAAGGTCTACGCCAGACGCCAAAACAGGTCTACAGTCAGGGCAGCAGTCCGTCGCAGCCTTCAGGAGGCGGGGATCTTCACGGGAAAAGTCTTCGGGCCACTTGTTTCGACAACAGGATCGATGAAGCGGGGTGCACCTTCCCTCGGAGATTTCACATGAAGTTCCTCACGATCGTCGGGCTTTGGACCGGTACCACTGATGCAGCCCCACATTGGGCGCCAACTGAAGGACTGGGTTTTTCTAAGACCCAGCGGTGCCAGGGATAACACCTGAAACCTTCGTGGGTTACCTGTTCCGGCGTACAAATGACAGAGACACGGGACACTTCCTTCGGCGTCAAAGATTCGAGGTTTATTTACTGCAGGGAACACAGAAGTCACGAGAAGTACATAACATGTAGGTTCACGGAGACTGCTTCAAATTGTATCTGTGGATCGCTCCTTTTATACAGTTTTTCGTCATAAGATAACATGGCAAACAAAAGATTACAACCCAGTTCCCACAGTAAATTTCATAGGGGGTCGCTTTCATGTATTCAGGGCCCGGAACATAATTACAGTAGCATTTGCCGGTTCCCAACTGTAAAAGTACATCTCCCCACCATTAGTGTATTCCGTTCGGCTGTAAACGAATCAAGGAAGAGTCAGAAACAGGTGCAGAGGAAGACGAGGATAGCGAACAGATCGAAGAGAGTGTAAAAGGGGTGGTATCAGGAAACACGATTGCAGGGATCAAAGGAGACGTGCCTAATGAATGCACAACTGAGACAATAGACCGGCACGGCAAGATAAGCCTCGAGCGGGGCCATCTGCCTTACAGTGTCATCCCCCTCATCATAAAGACACCCTCAAAGGAACACGTGTCTTCCGCAAGAGTATGTGAATCCCAGGGTCATGAAGCGGACAGTGTTCGTTCGCTGGCTACTTGAGGGCAAGAAACAAAATGGATGCCATATCTAAAATGGAACCCGTGGGTTCAGATGAAGAAACCCACGAAACAAACGAACGGTTTAGGCTAGCACAGCGAAAACGCGTACACCCACTAAACTCGTCATTTGCGGTTCATAGATACCAGACTCGACCATATTCGGGCGAGTCGAAAACACCACTCACAATTGTCACGGAACCTCACTCCCTCCGTTCAGATCCGAGGCCACCGAAGTCATCTGCGGCGTAACCACAAGGATCTTCGCTCAGTCCAACCCTCCTCAACATCTACATGAGCCCCCTCGCAGCCATCGCACTCCAACACAACCTCAACATCATCTCCTACGCCGACGACACCCAGCTGATCCTCTCCCTCACCAACGACCCCACCACCGCCAGAGCCAACCTATACGAAGGGATGAAAGACGTCGCCGACTGGATGAGGAACAGCCGCCTTAAACTGAACCCAGACAGGACGGAAGTCCTCATCCTGGGATCATCACCCTCCGCCTGGGACGACTCCTGGTGGCCCCCAGGCCTGGGCACCGCTCCCAAACCGACGGACCACACACGCAACCTGGGCTTCATCCTGGGCTCCTCCCTGTCAATGACCAGACAAGTCAACGCCGTCTCATCTTCGTGCTTCAACACCCTGCGCATGCTCCGCAAGATCTTTAGATGGATCCCCACTGAAACCAGGAAGACCGTCACCCAGGCACTCGTCACCAGCCGACTGGACTACGGGAACACCCTCTATGCCGGAACCACAGCCAAACTTCAAAAAAGACTCCAACGCATCCAGAATGCCTCCGCACGACTCATCCTGGACATTCCCCGACACAGCCACATCACCGGACACCTGAGAGACCTGCACTGGCTCCCCGTCAGCAAGAGAATCACGTTCAGTCTCCTCACCCACGCACACAAGGCTCTCCACAACCTGGGCCCCAAGTACCTCAACGACCGCATGACCTTCTACACGCCCACCCGCCTGCTACGATCGACCAGTCACGCCCTCGCCACCGTATCACGCATCCGCAGAGCCACCGCCGGAGGAAGATCCTTCTCCTACCTGGCAGCCAAGACTTGGAACTCCCTCCCCACCCACCTTCGGCGAACCCAAGACCATCTCTCCTTCAGGAAGCAGCTCAAGACCTGGCTGTTCGAGCAGTAACATACCCCTCTCCCCCAGCGCCTTGAGACCCGCCCGGGTGAGTAGCGCGCTTTACAAATGCCGTGAGTGATTGATTCATTGAAGAGCAATGGGAGGACTATCTGTATATGTAGATTTAAATCTGCAAGGAACATGGACCAGTTCATCCTGGATATCTCATAATCTCCAGGCATTGGGGTTAAGGGGTAGCGGGCTAAGGCTGATCCTGTTCAATGTATATAATGCAGGAACCCTCAGAGAAAATAATCCCACATTCCAGGAATTAGACCAAAGACTTAACCAGGAGATAGCCGAAAGGAAAGGGGCCTTGGAACCAACTGTACTAGTCATGGGTGATCTTAATTGCCACTAATGTCCAACGTTGTTCCCCCTGAATGCAGAATGGTCCCGCTGTCCAGTTGAGAAAGGCCCTGATTTTGAACACACAACTGAGGGAATGGCCTTTAGTAAACTCCTAAAAACCCATGTCCTGGAACATACCATCGATATGGTAAGACTGGAGCAAGACGGAACCCTCATCCCAACTTTTAAAGGGAGAGGGTGTTCGTCATTTATTGACTATATCTTAGCGTCCAGGTTATTAAAAAACTGGATTAGATCGGTGGGGATTGATTGGAGCCCATTTAGTGACCAAAACCCTCTGGTTTTGGAGCTCATGCACTTGGGTCGACCTAAGATAAGTCCTATGGCTGGTAGCTCTGTGAGGGTAACGGACCAGGGAAGACGGCTCAGGTGGTCAAAAATTGCTGGTGAGGCATTCTATAAATCACTAATGGTCACTGGGAAAGTACTGATTGGCAAATGTCTAGATCTCGCGGTTGAGGGGCCATTGCTGGTTAGGGAGTTTGGGCTAGTAACTAGTTTGGTAGAGGGGCTTATGAAGTCAAGTGTCCCTATGAGAAATATTACCCACCCGAGATGGTTTGACAGGGAATGTTCGCGCGCCCTGAAGGAATAAAATATTTGTTTAAAAAACCATCCTAGGGACAAACAAAGAGTAGTGCAGTGTAGACAGGCACATAAGAGTGCAGTAAAGAAGAGGAAATTATCACTCCAAGTAGACGCATGGGCAGATTTAAGGGAGGCCGCAGATAGAAGGGACATGACAGAATTCTGGAGAATAATTAACAAACCATGTTTCCAGGACGGTAATGCCCCTGAGATTGGTGCAAATATCCTCCCAGAACAATGGCTCACGCACTTTAAGGGCTTGTATAATTACAGACAGGACACTGCCCCGAAGGGGGGATGGGTCGGCCAGCAGGGCCAAGTAGTAGAATTCTCCTTAGAGGAAATTATTGTGGGAATTCAGGGCTTAACAAGAAACAAAGCCCCCGGCCCTGACGGCACACCACCGACCAGTACTTGAGTAATGTAGATCTATGGGCCCCAATCCTCACTAGAGTGTTAAATGCGGCTATTGGGTGGGGACTACCCCGCTCTTGGTCCACGGC
Source organism: Lissotriton vulgaris (assembly GCF_964263255.1). Lineage (NCBI taxonomy): Eukaryota > Metazoa > Chordata > Amphibia > Caudata > Salamandridae > Lissotriton > Lissotriton vulgaris. Next base: position 1,648,957,197 of record NC_141694.1, read on the forward strand.
AACAATTGTCCCTATCTTTAAAAAGGGCAATAGGGACAATCTCCAGTGCTATTGGCCTATCTCATTGATAGATGTTTCCGCCAAAGTTCAGGGTCGGGCATTTCTTAATCGTCTTACTGAGTGGACGGAAGAACATAACATCATCTCGGACATTCAGTATGGCTTTAGGACAGGCAGGTCCACAAGTGATCAATGCCTGAACCTTTATTTGCTGGTGGCAAAATACACCAAAACCAGCAATGAAGCAATCTATCTTGGGTTTATGGACCTGGCAGCCGCTTTTGATCATGTCAATAGGGAAAAGCTGTGGTCCTTGATGAGTAATCTGGGAATCGACCTGGGCCTGATCAACATTCTTAGAGAATGACATCAGGATACCACCGCCACGGTCCGCTATAACACGGAGGGGGAGAATACAGAACTCTTTCCATGTACTAGCGGGGTGAGGCAGGGTTGTATTCTTGCCCCCTTATTGTTCTCACTCTACATTAACAACTTAGAGCAGGCTTTGATTGCTCTGAAGACAGATTGCCCGAAAGTAGGAACGCGCCATATTCCGGTGCTCTTGTACGCGGATGACACGGTCCTACTGGCCCGCACCCTGAAGAGTTTACAGAGTCTCATTGACGGATTCGTCAAATTTATGGAAACACTAGTTCTCTCTGTGAACCTAAGTAAGTCCTATGTAATGCTGGCTGGCACAAAACCATGCAAAAGGTTCTCTTATAGAATAGGGAACCACATATTAGAAAAGGTGCAGTCTTTTTCCTATCTTGGCTTGTTATTTGATGGGTTATTAAAGTTTGATTTCCTGGTGGAGGAACGATGTAGCAAATTGGTATTTTCAAATGGTGCTATAGCAGGCTATGGGCGTAGCCTGGGTCGCTGGTCCCCTGAACAAGTTATGAACTTGTACAGTTCTATATGCTGCTCCAAAGCTACATATGGGTGTGGAGTGTGGGGTTTTGCAAATGTTGACCAATTGCAGCGGGAGGAAAATAAATATTTGCGATCGAACCTGAAAATACCTCAGAGTACCCCAGCTGTAATTGCTCACAGGGAACTAGGGAGGCCATACATTGAGGACCGGGTTAAGCTCAGACCGATCATGGCATGGATAAAAATCTGGGCAAATCCTGAGGCAGCCTTGAGCAGACAAATTTTAAGAGACTGCTTGGATAGGGATAAAGGCCTGGAAATACCGTGATTGAAATATGTGAAGATTACCTTGGAAGACCTAGATCGGAAGGATCTTTTTATAAACCCCACAGCAATCTCACTATAGGAGAAACGTAAAATAAACAGATCGTTCTTGGATTGGAGAACCACACGTAGAGCAGCAGTTGAAGGGACCAAACACTCAGTAAGTGCCCATGGCCTTGTTAAGAGTACCGAGGGTATGGAACCGTACCTTTACCTCATGTATAATGCCCAGGATAGGTTTTTAATGTCCCGTTTTAGGCTTAATCTTTTACCTAATTTACTGGCTGATCCACCAGGTTTTACATTATCAGTTGAGCAGAAGGGTGCCTGCGGCTGCAACAATAGGTCTCCGCAGGACACCCTTCATTTTGTACTTTTGTGTTCTTTTTATGCAACACCTAGACGTAGATTTTTGGTAGACATTTTGAAACAGGCCATGCTAAAGCGGCTTTACTCTTCTTACAAAGGGCGAATGATTCCCGTACATTGTGCCGTATAATGAATTTTATGAAGTTTCTTTAAGATTAAGGAAAACAAGAGGGTAGGCCTGACTGTGGATTTTGTAAAGTTTTTTAAAATTATTTGTGCAAATATCAGTCGGGGTCCAGATGAACATTTTATCGTATTTTAAATTGTATATATATGTGCTTTTATGGTGTTTTTTAATCACCGAATAAAGAACCTCTGATTGATCTTCACACAACCTGAAATACCAGCACTATGTGTAACATCCTAACTTTTGAGCAGATTCATTACACAGTGCCCAACTTATCAGCTCACCCTCTTTTTCACTGTCTCTCCCCTTAATAGATCTACATGAATTTGAAAATACTAAAAGTAATCTCAACATACTCAGGGGCCCATTAGGATGGCGGACTTTAGTCCGCCCACCTCCCTAGTGTTGCTGGAACTGGATGCATATTAGGAGAGTTGTTTTCCTGTGTAAAGTAACTGTCCTCATCCTGGGATCCCCACCCTCCGCCTGGGACGACTCCTGGTGGCCTCCCGCCCTAGGCAGCGCACCCAAACCAACAGACCACGCACGCAACCTGGGATTCATCCTGGACTCCTCCCTCTCCATGATCAGACAAGTCAACGCCGTCTCCGCGTCGTGCTTCAACATCCTTCGCATGCTGCGCAAGATCTTCCGGTGGATCCCCACCGAGACCAGGAAGACGGTCACCCAGGCCCTTGTCACCAGCCGACTGGACTACGGCAACTCCCTCTACGCCGGAACCACCGCCAAACTCCAGAAGAGACTCCAGCGGATCCAGAACGCCTCAGCTCGACTCATCCTGGACATCCCCCGTCGCAGCCACATCTCCGGACACCTGAAAGACCTGCACTGGCTCCCGGTCAACAAGAGAATCACCTTCCGCCTCCTCACCCACGCACACAAAGCCCTGCACAACCAAGGCCCAGGATACCTCAACAGCCGCCTCAACTTCTACGCTTCCAATCGCCAGCTTCGATCGACCGGCCACGCCCTCGCCGCCGTCCCCCGCATCCGAAGAGCCACCACAGGGGGACGGTCATTCTCCTACCTCGCCACCAAGACTTGGAACTCCCTCCCGACCCACCTCCGCCTGACCCAGGTGTACCTCGCCTTCAGGAAACAGCTCAAGACCTGGCTGTTCGAGCAGTAGCGGACCCCCCCCCCTAGCGCCTTGAGACCCTCCGGGTGAGTAGCGCGCTATACAAATGCTTGATTGATTTTGCTCTACTGTGACCCTAACATAGAATTTGGCCTGCAACAATAAATGTATGAGTAGTTGTTTATTAGTCCTATTTGCCCTAGATTAACATATGTTACTAGGTGACATTTTTTCACTACTATGGCATAAATAACTTTATTAATATTTATGCATTATTGGTCATTGAAAATTACAACTCATGAGCTACAACACTCTATAAATGCTCTGATTACCAATAATCTAGACATAATATATGTCGGATTCACTTAGGTTCACTAATGGATTTTCGATGAAGGCCCAGAAAACAGATCTCAAGGACATATAGATATTGCGTATAAGGTATGGAAGATGAGGGAATAGTTCTTCGTTGGCGATGTAGCAGTCGAGCATGGTTGTCATAGTAGTCACTTTCTATTTATATTGCGTTAGATTGGGTCTTACGTCCCGAGTTCATCATTTCTTAGCATACCACCTACACTTTGGAAAAACGAGACAACTATGATCTATTAAATGTAAATATTTTAGTTATTACGATGGTTTAAGCCAGTCCCAATATGGTCCACAGTGGAAAGAGAATAGAGAATAATAAAGGAACAAAGCAGCTAATGTACTGGTTTGAAATAGGTAATGAACCAAGGTCATATGCAATATTTACAGAAAAATAGCTCTGTATTATGGAGCTTTTTAGGGCGAGGCCTCCACCACTGCGTCAGCTGTGGGAGGAGTTCCGACCCTATTGGGGCTTTCAGACTTCTGTAGGATACATTCCAGAAAGCGCGCGTTTTTTGCGTGTGGTATTTTGCCATGTGCATGGTAATTGGTCCAGGCAAGGCTGTGTTTAAGTAAGGCAGCACGCCATAGGCCTTAGGAATTTGTCAATGCCCATTTCCTGCATATTGTGTTCGGAACCGCGCAGAAGAATACATAAATCCTCAATTACCAGCTGTCCGAGGTGCCGGTAATTGAAGGCAGATGGTGCTAGGAGCGTGTGCACTGCTGTGTTTTTTTTCCCTTCAGCTCCGTGTGCGCGCATGAACAGCCGGCCAGCAATGTAGAGAATCACATGCATCAGATCTGTTTTTTTTAAACAATTGCGATCGCGAAAGTGATCGCTTTCTGTGCTGCTTCTTTAAACAATTGCGATCGCGAAAGTGATCGCTTTCTGTGCTGCTTCTTTTTCGTATGTAATCTTGTACTTCTACGAACTCGATGGTAGCGGAGTATCCCATCCTCACCCTCTAGGTCACTTCATTAATTTTCCACGAGTCCGCCGTGTCTGGTGGCGAGTGCAGATTGGTAGTGCAGAGTGCAGAGTGGTAGTGCAGAGTGCAGAGTGGTAGTGCAGAGTGCAGAGCGGTAGTGCAGAGTGGTAGTGCAGAGTGCAGAGTGGTAGTGCAGAGTGCAGAGTGGTAGTGCAGAGTGAGAGCGCAGAGTGCAGATTGAGAGTGCAGAGTGCAGATTGGTAGTGCATTTAGCAGATTGGTAGTGCAGAGTGCAGAGTGGTAGTGCAAAGTGCAGAGTGGTAGTGCAGAGGGGTACTGCAGAGTGCAGAGTGGTAGTGCAGAGTGGTAGTGCAGAGTGGTAGTGCAGAGTGGTAGTGCAGAGTGCAGAGTGGTAGTGCAGAGTGCAGAGTGGTAGTGCGAGTGGTAGTGCAGAGTGCAGAGTGGTAGTGCAGAGTGCAGAGTGGTAGTGCGAGTGGTAGTGCAGAGTGGTAGTGCAGAGTACAGAGTGGTAGTGCAGAGTGCAGAGTGGTAGTGCAGAGTGCAGATTGAGAGTGCGAGTGGTAGCGCAGAGTGCAGAGTGGTAGTGCAGAGTGCAGAGTGGTAGTGCAGAGTGCAGAGTGGTAGTGCAGAGTGCAGAGTGGTAGTGCAGAGTGCAGAGTGGTAGTGCGAGTGGTAGTGCAGAGTGCAGAGTGGTAGTGCAGAGTGCAGAGTGGTAGTGCAGAGTGGTAGTGCAGAGTGCAGAGTGGTAGTGCAGAGTGCAGAGTGGTAGTGCAGAGTGCAGAGTGGTAGTGCAGAGTGGTAGTGCAGAGTGCAGAGTGGTAGTGCAGAGTGCAGAGTGGTAGTGCGAGTGGTAGTGCAGAGTGCAGAGTGGTAGTGCAGAGTGCAGAGTGGTAGTGCAGAGTGCAGAGTGGTAGTGCAAGTGGTAGTGCAGAGTGCAGAGTGGTAGTGCGAGTGGTAGTGCAGAGTGCAGAGTGGTAGTGTGAGGGATAGTGCAGAGTGCAGAGTGGTAGTGCAGAGTGCAGAGTGGTAGTGCGAGTGGTAGTGCAGAGTGCAGAGTGGTAGTGCGAGTGGTAGTGCAGAGTGCAGAGTGGTAGTGCAGAGTGCAGAGTGGTAGTGCGAGTGGTAGTGCAGAGTGGTAGTGCAGAGTGCAGAGTGGTAGTGCAGAGTGCAGATTGAGAGTGGGAGTGGTAGTGCAGAGTGCAGAGTGCAGAGTGCAGAGTGGTAGTGCAGAGTGCAGAGTGCAGAGTGGTAGTGCAGAGTGCCTAAAACACATTGCCATTTACAATGCCATTATCTCTAACTTAAAACAAACCCGAGCCCTAATGCATTCCTAATGCTTGTTTTAAATTTGTGAGTAATTCATGATTTACATGCATTTAGATTTTTCTAGTAGGAAGTATCGAGCTTCATATATATATAGCTTTTATAAGTAGTTTTTTTGCTCCTTTAATTGTAATTTTGCATTTATTAATATGCAAAATATGGATTAAAGTTCATGCATTACAATTAAGAGTGCGCAATTAGGCAGGCTAACATTAAGAACAAGAGATACTTTGTTATCAGTATGTACATAAAAAGTGAGGTGTATTTAATAGAATTTCCTACATTTTTATGCACTATATCAGGGGTCTCCAAACCGGTCCTGAAGGGCCGGATCCATGCCAGATTTTTAAAATTACTACATGTATCTCAATGGGGATATCCAAAAAAGCTGGCATGGATCCGGCCCTCCAGGACCGGTTTGGAGACCCCTGAACTATATTGTACACAATGTCCAAAATTCTTTATAAATTCTGTCCTAGACCATACTGTATAGCTCAGGAAATGTGCAAAATAACATAACACATCACATAAGTGCACCCTTTTATTCAAAATCCAAGCTCTTTTAACATAAAGAGGCCCTGTGGGATGTACTCTTGCAATCTGCTAAACTGGAAATAAAGCGATAGGCTGAAGCCGTTCAAGAGACAAACTTATTTTGAAACAGTGGTGAAAGAGTTTAGTTTGAAGCAAAATCTGGTGAGTCAAGAATAGGAGCTCAGATGGCTACAGCCGCTGTGGCATATGTGAAAGACAAACCCCGGGAAGAACCACATGAGCTTGTTTTTCATGAAAATGTCATTGGAGGCTGACAAGATGTAACACAGCGCACATATTGTTTGAAAGAAAACAGGAATGAGTTTCCTTTTCAATAAACGCGTATTATAAGCACTGTACTTTAAATTTGCTTTAAATGCAGCAAGAATAAGACAAAGTAATGAACTAAGAATGCCACCTACTGTTAAAGTGAGGAATATCTCCCTGGCACAATGAACTGTTTAATGTAACAGTGGTACAGCAAACACTAGACATTAAACACTGAGGGGCATATTCTCAAGAACGTGTGATAACCATCGCAAAAGTAACTTAACGCAACTTCCAACATCGCAGAGTATCGCTGGTAAATTACGCTGTGTTAACCAAGCATTCTTAACCCGCCGGTACCATGCGATAGTCTCCAGATAACACGTCAACTGACCGTGTCAAAATCAATGCCACGCCGCAAAAATGCAAAAGGCGAACACAAAAAAAGCTGCGATGGGGCCAATCACGATACTAAAATCAGCGAAAACCAGCTACAGGCCTGCAATTCACACACGTCATGCAGGAAAAATCACCATAAAAGTAGAAAAAAAACCTGACAAACAAATGCCAAGCGACAGCGAAGCACAATGGATGTTGCCGGAGCAAGTACGGAGGAAAACCAGAACCCCACAAGCCCCCTGGAGGACCTGCCTGGGAGCTCGGGTCAGGGAAGGCCAAGGAGAAGAAGAGTAGGAAGAATCGCTTCAGTCCGCAGGAAAACAGGATCCTGATAACGGAGGTGGTTGAACACCATCAACAACTGTTCGTCACCTCCACTGTGTCTTTGGCAACAAGAAATGGACTATGGCAGTCCATCGTGAACAAGGTGAATGCAGTGGGAGTGCTGAAGAGGACAATGGAAGAGGTCAAACCAAGCTGAAATTCGCCAACAACCGGAAGGCAGCATTGCTGACTGGAGGTGGGAGTCCTGCGCCACAGGAAGAGCTGGACGACATGGAGGAAATGGTGTCCACAGTCATCAGTGGGGAAACGGTGACAGGAGTCAGGGGACTGGACACTGCTCAACATGACCGGACACAACAGCAACAGGGTGAGTAACGACCAGGGACTGGGGGACGGAGGGAGATGGCCACAATGGCACACATGCACAATTGAGCTGAGCATATCTGCATCCAAACCATGCCCCAGATCCCAACTCCCACCAAGAGACCAATGTACCCAAGTATGCAACATTTCAGCACTGTACAAGCACAAAAGGCAAAGGCACATCGCAGAAAAGAGATAAGGGGCAGCAAAACAGAGCAGCAAGGGCCACACCCCCTAAATGAGGCACACACACATAACATGCAGAGCACAGCAACACTGACAACAATGTGGCAAAAACTGCAACCCGTCCACAACAAAACACACAACACAACTGGTGCCGACTGGGTGTAGACACTGGCCAATCACAAGTGGCATAGCAGGGAAATGTGAGATGACAATGTACAAGTACAAACACACACAAGTCTGATGTCGAAATGTCCACTGTCCCCCATCAAATAGGCAGCTCTTCCCAAACAACCACGATGTACACAGTCATGCAGTTTGTATGTAAACATGTACAATGTGACAACACATTGTTAAACTGCATCTCCCCACATTGCAGAGGGACAATCTAAACCTCCATCAGAGCAGCCCGACCCTCTCTTCTCTAATGACGAAGAGGACCACCACAGCTTTGATTCCGACGCCCTCCAGGAGTTCATTGACAGCCTCTGCAGCCCACCTCCAGGTGCAGGGCAGCCCAGCTGCAACGAGGTGACCCCACCCTCTGCACAGACCACGCAGCAGGCAGCACCCACTACCACAGCTGCCTCCCAGGCCCCCCACGAAGAACACATGGCCTTCCAACACTGTGTGTTGGGATGACAGGAGCAGTTGGCTGAACAGGTGTGGACGGGGTTCGACCGCATGGCAGACCAACTAGATGCCATGCATGAGTGTCTAAGTCCCATCAGGGACCACTCACAGTTCTTAACGGACACCCACAGTCCACTCCATGCTCTCCAATGTCTAACTCAGAGACAAGAACGACTGACTAGTCAGAGTGGCTCCAGTGAGCTCGTCCAAGAGATGGGAAACATGCGGAGGCTCATGGAGACCATGGAGCGGTCCTAGGCGAAAAGAGCGGCTGCCGCGGCTGCACATCAGCGAGTGGTAGCTGGGTTCCTCAATTACCTCAAAACCATCCTCATGGCATTGCTGCCACAAGGCCTGGTGCTGATGCATGCTGCTGCTATCGCTACATCCACATCTCTGCCCCTTGAAGTGTCAGTGCCACACAGTGCAGCAGACATTCTACCTCCAGCCCCTGAGGTGTCACTGCCACACAATGCTAGAGAAAGGCCAGCACCACCAACACGTGTGGCACATGGAACAGCACAGGACGAAGATGTGGATGAAAGCGCCATCGTGGTAAGAAGGATGCAGTAGCATTCATCTCCGCCATCTGGCCGGTTTCAGCTTAATTCTGCCCTCTGCATCATCACCTTCCAGTGTCCCCGAATATACTCTGCGACTCTCACTTTGGACCTCGCAATGGACAGCCATATTCTGTTTGATCACCAATGACACAGCAAACAGACTGCGGACTGAAGTATTCTTCTTCCTTTGGACTTGTCATTCCCTGAAGGACTCTGGCTCGCCCTCCACGGGCCAACATTATAAAGTGGGGTTTGCATGGCCCTGTACTGCTCCAGATCCAACACTCCACTGAATGTGCATTACACATTCCGAATCACACAGATGTGTAGTGCCTATGGTCTTTCATGTGTGATTGTATTGATGAATGTAGGGACAGTGAATTCCCCCTACATCCATGTGGCTCATGTCATTGGACTTGGGTCATAGGGTGACACATTGCCAAATGTTTTCTGGGTGGCGCCGATGCAACAAAAGCGACACACGCATTTGTTACTTCCTTGGCCAGCCCTGTACAGAACCACACCCAGAACCCCGGGGTTATTGTTCATACCCTTACGCTGGACTGGCATATGCCAGGCCAGCCCACTACGCTTACGCTCCAGGTGGGATAACAACGCTACATGTGCCAGGAATACCCTGTAGTGATCGGCTGCTCACAGGTCTAGTTGTCAGCATGCCACGGCCACTCACTCACGGCTGGTTTACACTCACACTACACCCATCCAACACACGCATCACAGTACATGTGACCCTGCCAATAAAAAGGGCCTTACACACGTGCATGGCACCATTTCCAACCTCTCTCGGGGTGTATCCGTGTAGTGTGCATGTGGGCATGGGGGCCCAGGGGCCTGCAAAATCACATTCCGCAGGCCGGGAGGTTGACATGATGGCGTCCGCACCACAATACCCAATCCTAGAGGGTCCATGAATAGTGGGGCACAGACTTGGTGGCACTGGATACACTGTGGCCGGCACAGGCACACCGCCAGAGGACTCAGACTTTCGGTGCACTGAGGTAGGGGCACCTTAAGTGCTGAGTGGGTGTGCAGCCTGCGATGATGCCCCCTCTCGGCGGTCAGGATGGCTCAGGTTTTGTGTGCCCTGCTGGACCTCAGTGTTGGCCTGATCCAGCAGGCAGCGCAAGCCTACCACCACGTGGTGTCGCTTCTTGGAACACAGAGTTAGTGGCACCTATAAGGTTGAGCAGGTGTGAAGCCTGCGATGATGCCAGGTGCACTGGTATGTCCTCTGCCATGGCGACATCAAGACCCAGTGAATGTGAGACCTGGTGGGCTGCGGAACGGGGCTGCATGATGTGGAGGGTGCCATGCCCGCGGGCCCCGGGCTTGTGGCTTGCAGAGGCATGTGGTGGGTCCTCTTTTCTACATCCCAGTGGCGGAAGGTGAGCAGTGAGGCCTGGTTGTCCAGGTGGGGGAATGCACCGCTGGTTGGTGGGAGGGGCTGGGGTGCAGCTGCCTGGGTGCGCAGGGGCAGACAGGCAATAATGTTGTGTGCAATTGTATGTACTTTGCCCTTCATGTATCTGGACTCTCTTTCAGATGATGGGTCTGTCTCAGATGTGGGACCTGGTAAACTGCACTACATACCGGCACGTGGTTGGAGACACACAAGTGGCAGCAAGTGAGCAGAGTGGCCTGGGTGCGCAGTGTCGGCACTCTCTCTCCCTGTTCCTCTCTTCTTTTCCCCACTCTGTCCAGCTATCTTTCTCTCTTCCTCCCTCTCTCTGTCTGTCTATCTCTCTCTCCCCCTCTCGGTCCATCTATCTCTCTCTACCCCTCTCTGTCCGTCCATCTCTCTCTCCCTCTCTTTCTCTCTCTCTGCTTCGCTCTCTCTAGGTCCCTTGATGCGTGCAATACACACCTTCTCATCATGATTTTTGTCTTGCTGGCTGTGACCTACGGATTGTCCCAAGGGGTGCCGCCATGTGTTTTAATTTCTGTTCTGTCTTTGTTTTAATAATTTTTAATTTGTTGCTTCGAAGGTGAATGTGTGATGCTCAATTTTGTGTCGACACATGCATTTAACCAGATGTGATTGTGAGACATCAGGCAGAATATTTGGTACATGATTACATGTAGTTGATTTGGCATATGTTTGTCCAGGGGGGGCTGGGGAGGGGAGGTCATGGGGTGGTGGCAGTGGGTGTTGTGGCCCTCTTGAGTGTCCGGGCTGCATGATCAGTGGCTCCATGGCATCTGTTGTTCTTCAGGTGTGGCTCTGGGCTGGGCTCCCATTTGTGGTTCAGGCTGTGGTCCGACTTTACATCAGGTCAGAGCAGGTGTTAGGTTCCTGCTGCTAACGCGCCTTATTGCATGTTTTGTGATCTTATCGCTGATCTGGCTGGTCATTGAGAATGTTGCGTGTTGTCGTGGCTTTTTGCTCGGGAACGCCTACTCTGCATTTCATAGCGATAGTTGCGGGGGTCATCTGTGACGATGTTTTTTGCGGCTGCTTTCACAGGTAAACTGGTGCTATGGGCTGTTAGCACCAACTTGTGAATAGGGCGATAAATGTATCTCGGCTTTGGCTGTGTTAAAGTGCTGTTAACTCGGCAATAGGTCCTTGAGATTATGCCCCTAAATATTACCAGGGTACACATACTAAAAAATCTGGGAAGACTAATGAACATATACAATATGCAGTGATAGGATATGGCCCCACAGGTAGTTATGTAATGTTATGTTACTGGGTATTTGTAGAGCGCACAGCTACTCCTTAGAGTGTCCCGCCGCAAGCAGAAACCCTTGAGCGTCACATCTATGCCATAACCCATGCTTTCACTGGAGTTATTCTGTTTTCTAGTCTTTGACAGTCTAATATTTTAGTATTTGCCTCGAAATATGTTAATAGTTCTCAATTGTTTTTTTTTTAAATATCTCTTACAAGTTAGAGATTAGGATAAAATACCTTCCTATATAGGTTTTGATAAAACCTACATATTCACATCACCTGTTTGTGGTGTAAATACATATGATCTGATACTAACATGATCATAATAAACTTTTGTTATTCTCCAGTCACTGTAGTGGGTATCACAAGAGTTTGGGATGTCATTTGAGAGGTCATGAGTGATGTGATTTCAGATGTTATGAGTGATGTCACTCACCATATCATGAGTGATGTAATATGTGTGGTCATAAGCAGTGCATTGCGGGGGTGTAAGTTATAGTTATCACAGCTAACTATAACTGCTGAATTTCTCTGTGTTTTTTTCAGTGGTGGTTGCGGCTAGGTATTTATAGTTAGGTCTGTATTTCCATAGAAAGAGTGTCTTTTGGTTTTCTAAACACTTTGGTCTCGTATGATAAATCTTCACAAAACTTTCCAAAATGACAATTCATCCACCTCAGCTCTTTCCTGGAAATTTTCAGGGTGATCCGCTGAGAAAATTGGGGTCCCTAAATGCAAAATCCCCATGCATTTTCCATAGACTTCTTTAGGCAGACGTACAGCAAAAAATGCTCACCGAAATTACACCAAAGTCAGCAGGAAGCTAGATATTAGTCCATGGATTGTGCTTTTTGTGATTTGGTGCAAGTCTGTTCAGTAACTTTTGAGAAATTACGGGCCACAAATAATTGTATATCTGGATGGTTATGCCCACAAAAGTCTTGAGAGACTCGAGGGAGTGCCAGTTTAAAAATAGTGGGAGTGTTCTGATTGGCTGCCAACAACATGAAAAAAATGTTGTTGGCAGCCTTTACAAGTCTCGGGGACTTAGGAACTCATTACCATAGTGGACAAACCGCCACCACCAGCCACCTGGCTCCCATTTCCCCCCGCCACATTAGGATGGCGGGGGTTTCATTTACTGACCCCCGCGGTCACAAAGACCACCCGCCACACTTCTGCCACGGCAATCTTCACGATTGCCTGGCAGAGCGGTCTGCATGTGTGAAATGGCGTTGGTGCCTTGCAGGCACCGCCTGCCAGATTGCAATGCTGGCATCCACCACCAAGGAAAGGCTGGGGGAGGCTGGGTTCTGGGGCATGTTGCAGGCCCCCTCTGTGTGGCACCCCCCTACATTTCCATGCACAAGGTGGCAGGCACCGCGTGGCGCCTGCCACATTGTGCATGGAAATGCACTATGCACCATTTGTGCATTGCGGAAGGTGCTGCTGCCAGCAGTACTGTCCGCAATGATCAGGGGCCTGGACGCGCCCACCATAGTGGCGGGCACATCCTAATACACTGAGTGGGACTGCCACCTAACTGGCGGCCGGTTCCAGCTCCACAGCGATGGCAGGCGGACTGATGCCCACCCGCCATTGTAATAAGCCCCTTAGTCCCCTATCATGCAGTAAAAAAAATTATAATAATATAAGGAGGCAGGGTAGAGATACCCTGACCCTCTAGGCTGCTTGGGGGGAGACCCCTCACCGCGGGTCCCAATTTAAAAAAAAAATCTGCAAAAAAGTAAAAACAAAACGGCGGCTGGGCTTCATTCATAAAATGTATGCCCCAAGGAGGCACACAGGGGTGGTTGGCTTTGAGGCTCCCCTCTGTGAGCCTCCCGAGGCCCTGTGGAGCCCACCTCCAGGGCCAAAATGTGCTTATCCCTCAGCCTCCAAAGGCCCTGGGGAATACACCCCAGGGCCATAATTATACAAAATGCGCTTGAGGGCTGTGTCGTTCCCCATCCCCAAGCCATTAAAGGGCCCAGGGAGCCCACCCCCAGGGCGGATTACTTTAAGTGAGGGGGCCCACGCGGCCCCCCTCACTCAGACATTAAAGGCCCCAGGGACCTACCCCCTGGGGCTGGCTCAGTTGCCAGGTCCCGAGGGACCACCTACAGGACATAGCAGTTTCACTGCCCGCAGGGATTCAGGCAGGGAAACCTGTGTTTGCTCTCATTGTGCGGGAGCATTTTTTAATTACGGCAGAAAAAATGTGCTTCTAACGCATCCATCACAGGTGCATAGAGGTATTGAACACATTATCAATCTTTGTATTGAAGATTAACCCTGTGTGCAGATGACAGTTGACGAGTTCTGTCCATTATGTTCCATAAAAGTTTTTTGACTCTGCAGAAAAAGCTTCCGACAGGGCAAAGATTCTATATAGTAGATGCTCAGTCTTGTAAGCAGCCTTAAGTTATTAGACAGAATCATCTTAGAATGACAGTTTCTATGTAACATAAAAGACTGTGCAACAGGTACTAACCTATGCACTTTTGCTTGTTTAGCATTGGAAGATGGTTTATCTGTAAATTTCTCAGCACAAAATGAAAGTTGCAGGTAGTAGGACCTATAGCACCTTCAGATCTTGGGTATTTTAAGCAAATGGTGTTTCTTTGGACATGTTTTGCATAAAGTGATCTTTTTAACACTTTTTAATACTCTTTGGTGTATTTCTCATAAGAGTTTAACTGTCTGCGAACAGTGCGGTACAGAGTAAAACTCCATATAGTAAACATTGTTTAAAGTACTCACTTTTCTACTCATATCAACTTCATTACTTAATGTAGGTTTGGTGACTATGAGAGGTTTGATACAGATAAAGACTGCACTAGGTTAATTTTGGAAGAGACGTTGAGAATTTTGAGGGGCTTGGCTTGCTCTGAACACTAGTACACAGACTGAACACCGTGTGCAGTAAGGGTTCCTGTATATCTTTGTTTGATTGTTAATGTGAACTAGGCTACCCATGTAGTTTATGGTATAGGCTTAATTGTGCACATAACCTATGCTTGCTGCACCCAAGGGAATTGTATTTGTGATGGCTTTAACAATGCTTCATATTAACCTGAGCTATTTTTAACTTTCGTTCATGCCTCTAATGCCATACTAGTTTATAGAACAATGTGTGCAAAAGAAGCTTGGATGATGTTATCAGTGATGTCATCAATGGTGTAGTTTGAGATATCATCAGTGATGTCATTAATAATGTCATAGAACATGTCATGAGTGATGTCATATGTGAAATGCATGGCTGGGGCGCAAGTTGTAGTTAGCTCTGCTAACTATTACTGGTAAATTGATGTTTTTTTTGTAAATTTAAAACGTTAATATTCTTACTGACAAATTATCCTACTGATAACGTTACTTTAACCTTTCTTGCTGCCACCAAGATTTCAAGTCTGTGCTCATAGTTAAAGACTCGCATGATAATTGGACAGGGTGGGGCTCTAGGTGGCAGACTTTGAGCTAACAATTAGGTTTGATGTTGAATCACTGAGACAGTTTCTCCTCTATGATCCTCTCATGTATCCATCACTTCTGGTAGGGGGTTGGGGTTCCCATGTAAAATATTCGGAGGAAATCCAAGGAAAACAAAGATTGTTACCGCCATACACATTCATCTGCGACTACTGTACTGAGCTCCAAAGTGCTTGTTACCATTATCAGGTTGATTTGTTTTTGTTTCATGTCTAAGGGGATCTTCTCTCTCCACCACCTTGGTTTTAGTTGCAAAGAGTATTTCCACGGCACCTCGAAGGTCTTGTCTAAGCAATAATATGGCCGTTCACACTTCTCCATTCTTTGTTTCAAGTTCTTCTTTGGCGCATTGTATAACTTGCAGTATCTGGTCCTTGGAACAAACGGTTATCAGATGCTTCATCTTTTAAATAAATATAAAATGTTCACATGTGTACCTGGCTGGGAGGAGGCAACACTGGTGAAATGAACTAAAGTGCCCTGTCAGGCAGTGTGGGGAGGTTTATCCTAAGCCATATTTGAACCTGCATCAAATTATTCTTGTTGGGAAAATTACCTCACCAACAGTCTAAGTGAGACCCATTAGTTTAAATGTAGTCCTTAGATTAGTGTATGGCTATCCCCAGAGCGCCCCGCGGACCAGCTTACCCCTAGACCATGATGTTCACTCTGGCCAATTGACTCATGTGCATTCCACTTGTGATAAGCCAAACACTTTTCAGGGCCACTTACATCCTCCTTCCTGGTTTGCCTATGGTTGGAGGCCACATGTAACACTGGTCCATAAATTAGCACTCAAACCCTCTTAATCCAAGCTGGAGCCCCGTAAAGAGTTCCTTGCATGATCAACTCTGCCTGCTCTTTAGGGCTGATGGGGCATTGCATTAGATTGTCATAAAATGTACATGAGCTGGGTCATTTTTGTGACTTACTATAAAATATGGCTTTAATGCCACTTAAATATATTTAAATAAATATACAAAAACTAAAATTAAATTCAAACATAACCTATCAAATTAATATATATTACATTGAAGTTAAAAAGAAGTAACCAATACACATGATTTGCTAATTACAAAATGTGCAAGAAATTACTTCTGAAGAATCCAACACTGAAAGACAGTGACACACTGGGATTACATACAAACATCATGAGGCCACCTAAAAGATAAGGCTCATTTTAAATAAATAAAATAAAATAAAGTAAATTAATAATATCTATATTGCAACAAAGCTCAAAACATATTTTAACAAAATAATTAATTTATACCTATCTCATGTTACCTAAATACAGATAACAAAAATCATCCAAAAAAACAAACCTCAACAACTAAAATTAATAAGTAGAAAACCTCTGTAAAAAACTTTGACTCAGTGAGAAATTGGGTTGTTTGTAGAATGGGGGTTGACCCCTGTTCAAACAACAGTCACAATCCCTGTCCAGGTGAACCACAAAAGTCACTATATTAACTTGTGTTTAACACTTGGCATAAAAAGCAGTCAGGCAATATATGAAGAATTTATGCAGCACTAAAGCAGCAAAAAATGAAAACACAAAACAAAAATGAATCCCTCACCAATATATAAACATTTTGTATATTTTAATAAATAATTTTTCACCAAAATGAAGAAAATCCAATCAGTAGAAGCGGAGTTTGGAAATTTTAATGTTTAAAGTGAAATTAAGCACCTAGACGATCAAAGCGCCAACAGCGAGCATTTAGTTGTGCAAGACCGGGTCAAAGTTGCCAAATATGGCAGATCACAAGAGCGTGCAGTTTAGATACAAGAAGTGGCTTGGGCTCAGTCAGTGCTTACTTTCAGACTTAGAAAAAATTCAGAAAAAAATGTTCTGAGAAGGTAGAGCTCAGTGGGGCATGGATGCAAGTGGTGTCCGAGGGGAAGTCCTCATTGTCATGGAGCCGCTGGAGGAACCCGCAGTGAAGATTTCTATCTTCAGACTTTGGTCCCGATTGCAAGTACAGCAGTCAACAGGGCCGCCATACTCAAGGTTGTGGTCCAACCACTGCCACAACTACGGGCCCGCTCACAGTATACTGAGTGTGGCGGACAGACTGCCACAGGACCTCCATGTCTGGCGGAATCCAGGATCCCGCGGCTGTGGTGCAGTGGTCAGGAGCAGTAATAGGCTGGCGTGCCGCTGTGGCACCGCCGAGCATATTATGAGTTGCCTGTTCACCCCCCATTTCATGGCAGTGAGCCCGCCATGAAAAGGGAGGAAGAGAGGCAACTAAGCCCCAACAGGGTCCCCTGCCACTCCTAGCCTTGGGGTGCATGCAGGGGGGCACATGTTGTGCCCCCTTGGAAATGCACACCTGTTCCTGCATGATGTGGCATGCAAGACATGGTGCATGCAAAAATGTGCAGGAACGTACAGTTGGCGCTCTTACGGCAAGGTCTGCATATTAGGCTCTCCTATAAGCCTACCTTACCACCCCCATTAGACCAACGCTATACCGTCATCCGTGCAGGAATGACCACCCGCCATATTACAATGGCTGGGGGGTCCGCGGCGGACGGAAAGACCGTCCGCTCCGTTTCCGCCCGGTCGACATGGCGACCGGGTGGAAAAGGGTTCGATATGGTGGTGGTGTCTTTCAGACACCTCCAGCCAGATCAGAATGGGCTGTTGTGAATGCCTTTCTGTGGAGGCATTGCTGCCAAGGAAAGGCATGTGGAGTCTGCTTTGGGGGCCCCCTGCGGGCCCCCATGGACTCCGGGGGGGGTGGAGGTGCACATGGGAGGTACCTTTGGTACCCCCCTGCCTTTCAAAGAACAACGTGGCAGGCACCGCACGGTGCCTGTCACGTTGTGCTTTGAAATGCACAACATGTATTTTTAGCATTGCGGCAGGCAGTGAAAATACAGGATGCGCTCACCACTGTGGCGGGCGCATCCTAATTGCCCCCACGGGACGCCCGCCCTTATGGCGGGCAGTCCCTTTAACCGTGAGGATGGTGGGTGGACAAAGTCCGCCTGGAATCCTAATGGGGGCCTAAGTCTCAAGTTGGGATTTTGGCTATCTGGGCACATTTAGCACCAATACCTAGGGTCTAGGCATGGAGGGGCACTACTTGGGGGGTTTAGGACTCACTCAGGCTGGGTCAAGGTGTGGGTTTAAGATAATTGGAGCCTTTTCTATCCCAGAGGCTTTGGACAGGAAGCTAGCAAACTAGCCATTGAAGTCACTCTGATAACTCTGGGTTAGGCCTCTGAGGGTTCAAGGCAGGCTCCATTCAGCAAAGCAGTACTTCCAGGTGTGGCAAAGCAGTCATGTGGAGCTTACAGCAAGCCACAGCAACATGCAGTCCACAGAGTTCCTGCCCAGGTCCAGAATGTGTACTGAAGAGTGGGTCAGAGGGCCCCTTTTTATATCTGGTACCTGCTTTTAAGTAGAATTTGTTTCTAGAAAATTCCCCTTGACGTTTCCTGAATCCCATGTGCTGGCTCCAAGCTGGCTGCAGGGTCAATGCAGTGGGACAAATCCTTTGTGTGAAGATAGACCATAACCTAAACAAGAGTTTACGCACAGGACATAATTTACCGGCCTACTTGTAATCAGGGCCGAAATGTACAAGATTGAAAATATGCCATATTCACACATGAAAATGCCCTTGCATATGCCTCAGTGAATGAAGTACTAAAGCTCTATACCGTTTTAAATAAATCATCCTGCTACCAAAGACATGCATACCAATTAACTCTTCTAATAGACTATTGTGAATATACTTAGGTTAGCATACGGCACCGTTGTGGTCACTGACGCCAACCCAAATGTCAAATACTATGGTGAAATGTATACAATAGCACTATGGGACAAAAAGCAAAAAACAAGAATGCAGTGAAAGGATAGTCCAATTCCTTCCAAAGTACATTAGGAAGAACCCACCCTAGACTTTACCAATTTTTAGAAATACTAAACAAAAAATCACAAGGGTACAAGGAACTGAAAATTGAACAATCCATAACCCAACCAAAACCTACAAGATAAAAAAAAACGAAGAAATGTAAAAAAGCTTACAATGCAAAGTCCAAATCTTTTTTAACAATCCAGGATTAACATATATAGACTCCGTTGTAAAAATATTGCTATTAAAATCTTATTTAACAAATAAAATCCAAATATGTCACTAAACAAAATAAAAATATTTTAAAATGTGTTTATTTATAAAAATTATATTATTAGAATAGTTATTAGAATTCAGTCTGTAATATTTATTAAACTTTAAACGTAATCCACTGAGACTGAAATGTAAAAATTGGTTAGGTAAATACTAATAAATAAAAAAATACTAAACACTTTTACAAATTGCAACACAATTCAAAAAACATATATGTAGACTAAATACATAAATACATTATCAAATAATGAAACCCTAAATCAACTTTAAAACATAGCAACATTTCCCTTCTTTTACAAGATAAAATAAAAAGAAACTCAAAATTCAGTTACTGAAGTCACTGAGCTTGAGAAAAAGTTAAAAAATAACAATCCTCAAAAAATAGAACAGTATATTCCTCAAACTATCAAAAATGAATACATAAAAATTAAATAACCAATGAAATAAGAAAATCGATTAGCACCATCTAAAACCCCCAAAAATAAAAATGTTAAATAATTCTCCAGGGAAATTGCAAAATCAAGTTATATTGGTTAAAATATAACTAGACTTATTTCCTTGTAAAAAAAATTTATCCAAAAACAATCTCCAAGAGCTAAATGAAACAATAACAAATACTAAACCATACTAACTAAAGTAATCC
Organism: Lissotriton vulgaris; assembly: GCF_964263255.1. NCBI lineage: Eukaryota > Metazoa > Chordata > Amphibia > Caudata > Salamandridae > Lissotriton > Lissotriton vulgaris. The sequence continues at coordinate 1,648,976,836 of NC_141694.1, forward strand.
TAGACATAGCCTCCCAAATACTAAAAAAACTAATAGTAATTGGAAATTATTCCAAAATGGCCTGGCATTTAGGAACCGGTAACAGAGACCTCACGGAAGCTTGAACAGACTAAAATAACAAAGATAGACTAAAAAGTACAGAAAATGGTAAACAAAAAACACATTTATTTGAATTTATTCCTATAATTATTAAACATATGAAGAAATATTAAAAGGACTTTCAAAGTGCATTGTTTTCTATATTTATTTTACTTTTATATATATAAAATATACATATTCTGTGGAAATCATTACAAAGTTAATTGTTTCTAAAACATATGAGAATGTTTTCCTAACACATTGTATAAAAATACATTCAAAATGAATGTTTGAATAAGTGAAAAATAAAAGCACATATATTAAATTATAAACTACAAATAAATATGTCATGGAGATAGGCTTTGCCTTCACACTGTGTTAAGTTAGCATAAGCTTATTAGAAGTTTAAAAGACATTTTTCCTTTATGCTGCTTCTGAACGTGGCACATATTGTTAATAATGCTATTAGCCTAGTAGAAGATTTTGCTTCACACAAGAATAATATATTTTCCTTTAGTATCAGCTTTGCTGGTAAGCTATGTCTGAACAGTGAGGGCCGAGGCCTTCAAGGTTATTTCAACACAGTGGTTGTTGTTCGTCTGATCAGCGCATGTCCTAGACATAACACATATGCAGCTGTGGCCAACTCTGGCATTTGGCGCGTTTAATAACACACTGCGCAGAGCATGCACACACACACACTTGATGAATATTCACATGCAGAGAGTTGGTGTAGAAGATGATGTGATCCCTTTCTTCTAAGACCAGAGGTATGGGGCCGCCCTGCTAAAACCCGGAAGAGACCTTCTTTAGATATAATATAATATACTAGCAAGGGAGGGTAAGACTTAGGTGCAATTTAGCCTTCTTCCCTTTAGCATTTTAACATGCTTTCTCCCTTTGTATTTTATGGAATAGTAACTATGCTGATAACCTTGTTGCTTATAATATGTTTGCTTGTATTAGCTAAATACTGCGCCTGAGAACACAGCATTAGAAATAAATATTTCAAACTTGCACGTGTCCTCATTTACTCCTCGTTTTGGACTGGTATGTTAGTATAACGAAAGAGTATTCATGTGTTCCACGTGAGCTGATGTGTTCTAAGTTCATGTTCTGGGTTGTCTAATCATTGGGGGTGTGTAAGAACCAATGAGACACTGATTGCTAGTCTGGTAGGGGATTTTGGATACTAAGGTGAGTTTTGGCACACCCTAATTCACTGAGGTTCCAAGTCTCTATGCACAGTTCTCTGTAGGAGCAGAATGCCTGCGACAAATAAACAGATGTGTAACAATGTTTTAAATGATATGAGAATAATATATGTATATAAAAACTATTTTTTAATGTATTAATATATGTACAAATAAAACATGCAAAGAAATACATTAGCTTGAAAAAATTACACAAGATGTAAAATTCTATGCAAAATCAGTTTGAATATATGTTACAAATAAAAATTACCTTACCGAATCAGGGTACTTCTTTATATTAAAATTAATTTTCACAAATATACTGTAAAGTATATTACTAAAATGTTGTACTTTTATTGATCTACATTTATAATCCGCACACACAACTACAAAACAACATCATAGAAAATGCTTTTGTCTTAATAGACGTAGAATACATATTCCCACTCCAATATAAGCCACAATTTGGAACTTGTTGGACTTCGATGTGTGTAGATTTAATATTCCCACTCCAATCTGAGCCACATTAGGGCAAGGGTTGGACTTAAACAGATCAAGGGATGTATATTGACTATTTCTACTCAAATCAAAGCCACGTTGAGGAAAGTGCTAAACTTTGAATTATCTATACTTACTATTCCAACACCAACGTAACAACATTAAAAAACACATCTTACTATATAACATTAAAACAATTATTTCTCATTACAGACAAATTACTTAGGGGCAGATGTAGGTAAATCACATTTACCGATTTTGAAATACCGAATTTTACCGATTCGGTATTTCAAAATCGGTAAATGGGATGTAGGTACCAACATCTGGATTTTTTACCAATACCTTAAAACTCGGTATTTACCGATTCGGTAAATACCGAATCGGTATTTGCTATTGAATCCTATGGGCCTTGAAGCCCATAGGATTCAATGCAAATACCGATTCGGTATTTACCGAATCGGTAAATACTGAGTTTGACAAGGGTGCAGGGGGTGTCACTTTGACACCCTCAAGCACCCCCAAAACGGGCATGTGTGCAATGTGGCACACAGACATGCCCTAAGGGCACGTCTGGCTGTCACATGGCACATGTGTACATGCACAGATGTGCATGTACACAGGAATCGGTATTTTACCATGGATTTGTATTCCATGGTAAAATACCGATTCTGAAAGCCATGTGCCAATGGAAAATTGGCTACCCACATTCCAATTTAGCATTTTCGGTAATTTTACCGAATCGGTAATAATACTGATTCGTTAAAATTACCGAATATGTGCACCTACATCTCCATAGCCCTTTACCGATCGGAAACGGCCGAAAACCGGTATTTTCGTCCTATTCCGATCGGTAAAAGGCTACCTACATCTGGCCCTAAGTCAATTTAAAAAATAATCAGCAAATAAAAAATAAATAAAATAGTAAGAATATATGATAATAAAAGGGAAAATTATGATGTTATTTATAAAATGTATTATAAATAAAAAGTTCAATAAATGGTAAATATATATTTTAAAAAATTCTAGAATTGAAACATATTCTGTACACTATGTAAAAAAAATTATAAAACTACTAAATAAATAAACATAATTTAACTGTTTGCAATATTTTCACCTAAACAAAATACTACAAATACATTCTAAGAATATTTTTTTTAATACATAAAAAAGTTTAGATTTGAAATAAATGGTAAAATTATTCAGATTTAGAAAACTCCACACACTATTCTACTACACACCCTTCATACTATTTTTTATTTTTTTAAATTTGTTTTTATTGCAGAATTAGAAACCATTGCATACAATTGCTCAACCAGTGCACTCATGGTGTCCCCCCGCATCAATCGTAAGAGCGTAGATCATACACAGCCATTCAGCCCGCATCCCGGGGGCCGGGCGGCACAGCATCCCAGTTAGTAGCAAGACATCATGGTGAGCGTCCCTGAGGGACAATGGTCGAAATCTCTTTACGTATCTGCTTTTACCCCCCCAACCCCTAACCTGTCCCCAACATCAGCCATCCTAGACCAACATTCCAGTGCTACGGAGATGCTACAATCCCGTTCCCCGGTCCCTACGAGGGCCTCATCATGTCCGTCCCATGCGCCCCTGCCGCTTCTCCGCTATCCACCCACGCTCCACAGACCCAGTAAGCAGTCCCATTCCGGAATCGCTGCCGTGTCCAATCCGCCTCCCGGTTCCTAGCCCACCCTCCAACAGCCCCAGAACAACCCCAGTCCCACCCCCCCAGCAACCGCCAATGGTGTGTGCCATGTTCCTAACTCTTGCATGGGTCCCGCTACAGATCCCGAGATACATCCGTACTCGTAAGCCTCGCAGTGTCCTTGAGTCCTATCCATTCAGTCCTCATCCTCCAATGAGTCACGCAGAGCCTGCACTATCAATTCCCATGCACGCGCTGATTCTAAGTTCTTTTCATTATCAAGCTTGACAGCTTGCCTCATACGGAGCACACTCTCGCACTCGGACCACCTCAGCAAGTCATTCGTCCACCTCCTCACAGACGGTCCCTCCCTGGACTTCCAGTGCCAGGTAATCTCTCTCTGCGCCAGTATCAGCCCTAGGTCAATAAACTTACTTGTCACCTTAGTGTGTTTGGTGTGTGGGAACCAGAGCAACAAGCACGCCGCCATATCAAATTCCACCTCCCTGTCTGTCACTGCATTGAGAAGTTCCCCCACTTCCGCCCAGTAAGCCTCTAATTTCGGACAGCCCCAGAACAGGTGATCCATATCCGCCTCCGACGCTAAGCACCTCGGGCATCGCGCCTCCTGCACCTGGAAGTACCGTTTGATCTTCTCCGGAGTCAAGTAGGCCCTATGTAAGACAAAGAAATGCACCTGCTGGAAGCGCGCGTTCCTCGTGCCCTTCCACGTGCGCTTAAGAATATGGCCCCACACCGTGTCCGGAATGGGCCTGCCTATGCTCGCCTCCCATTTCGTTTTCAGCCCCAGGAGCGGATCCAGCCCCTTATGCAGCATCCTATTATGGAGGCAGGTCACCGCCTTAAAGGTGCCGGCGGCCATCACTACGTACTGGCATGCCATAGTCGTGTCCGGCTCGATGAGCCCCCCTCTCCAATGCTTCTGAATGGCCGCCACCACGGCCGCATGCAAGAGGAAACTCCCCTCCGGCAGCCCAAACTGTTCCTGTAGTACCCCGAAGGGCACCAAGGTCCCATCAATATACAGGTCCCCTACCACTTGCAGCCCCAACTCCTCCCATTCCAATAATGGGGACCAATCGCCCCCATGCGGCAGTGCTGTCAGCATGCCTATCGGTATCTCCGATGCATATGGTCGGGTCGCCTTCGCCCTCCTCAGACTCCTCTGCCAGCATAACCTGAGCGTCCGCTCCTCCATAGTGAGGCCTCGCAACTCCAGTTTCTGCTGCATAACGATATAGGCCAGGACATGGCGTTGTATCCCCTGCTCTCGGTCGCACTCCGGCCCTCTGAACACCCTAGCCACATGCTGCGTAAGAACCTGAAGCTGCGCTGCCAAGTAATACAACTCAAAGTCAGGGACGGCCATCCCCCCCTCAATCTTGGGGCGAAGCAACGTGGTCAGTGCCACTCTACGGCGGCCATGCCCCCTAAGGAAGTCAATAACCATCGTCCGCAAATCCCTAAAGATCCTCTGAGGAATCCAAATGGGCAGCGTTCGAAATAATATAAGAGCCGTGGAAGTGCTACCATTTTCAACAGAGCAATCCTACCTAACACCGTCAGGGGAAGGGATGCCCAAAAGGACATACAACCTCTCAGCGCCCGTACGCACCGTCCAATATTGCCCTCTAATAGGTCCGCGGCCTCGTGGTAGATACGGACTCCCAAATAAGTAAAGCAAGATGGCTCCCAGACCACCCCCATGTTACGTGCGGGAGAGGGCGCATCCGCTCGGAGCGGAAAGACACAGGTCTTCGCCCAGTTAACCCTGAGGACCGACAACCGGCCAAACTCAGACAGCATTTCCATCGCCCCTTCCAGAGCCCGTTCCGTGTCCTCCATATACAGCAGCAGATCGTCCGCATACAGTGAGATGTGGTGCAGCTGCCCTCCACTTGCGATCCCTGCATACATGTCTCCCGACCTGGCACGCACCGCCAAGGGTTCCATCGCCAGTGCGAACAAAAGAGGGGAAAGGGAGCACCCCTGTCGTGTTCCCCTACGAACTGGATAAGCCGCTGACACCAGATTGCCCAGGCGTACTCGCGCCGTTGCCGAGGAATACAGCACCTTCGTCCACCTGCGGAACCCTTCACCAATACCAAACCTCACTAGCACTTCATCCAGATAGACCCATTCCAAACTATCAAAAGCCTTCTCAATGTCTACAGACAACACCGCCTGGGCACCGTCCGTATCTACTGTACCATCCAGTATCCCAACCAGGCGACGAATATTTAACGCCGTGCTCCTCGTGGGGATAAACCCCGCCTGGTCCCTGTGCACCAGGCCAGTCATGTGTGGGGTCAACCTGGTGGCCAAGATCCGGCTCAATATCTTGTAGTCCACCGTCAGCATGGACAATGGCCTGCAGGACCTCACATCAGTCGCTTCCCTGCCGGGTTTTAGCAACGGCACTATCAGTGCTTCCCTCATTGATCCGGGCAGAGCCCCCAACCTGTAAGCCTCCGTATACACCTCCAGCAGTCTGGGTGCCAAACTATCAACGTACTTCTGGTAGAACTCTATCAGTAGGCCATCCACACCGGTCGTTTTATTCCTCGCCATGTGCTTAATGGCCGTCCTGATCTCGGCCAGCGTGATAGGTCCACCTAAGTCTTTTGCATCGTCATCGTCAAGGACCGGAAGCTGCCTTGACTCCAGATACGCCGCGATTTCGCAGGCCTCCACTCCCAACTGACTCTCGTACAACTCCGCATAATAGGCCCGAAAGCACTCCAGCACCGCCGATTGGGAATATACCGTTTCCCCTAGTGCAGTTTTGATGCTTAGGACCGGGCAGCCTCTAAGTTCAGGATTAGCAAGCCTAGCCAGGAGCGTACCCACCTTATCCCTTTCGGCATGCGCTCTAATGGCGTATTGTCTGTAGTCATAGCACCATAACCGTTCCGTTTCGGTGGCCACCACCTCCTTTGCCTCCAGCAACCGGGCCTGCAAGTCCGGCTGGTCCGGCCTACGCCGCTCCAGGTCCCTCAGTTTCTTCTCCGCACCAGCAAGCGCAGTCAGCACTGACAATCGAGCATTCGAAAACCTACCCAAGCACACACCTCTCACCACCACTTTCATCGCATCCCATTCAGTGGACCTACATGCAGCTGTACCCTCATTCTCATTAAAATACTGATCAATGCCCTGTTGGACTGCATCACTGAACACCGAGTCCTCCAGCGTGTCGGGCCGGAGCCGCCATGTTGGAATCGTGGAACGCTCCCCCTGCCATTGGACATGCACCAGCAGAGGATTGTGATCCGAGATGGTTCTGGCCAGATACTCCGTGTGAGAGACCAATGGGGCCAGGGACCCGCTACACAGTACCGAATCAATTCTAACATGTAGAGCATGGAGTGCTGAGAAAAAGGAGTAGTCCCTAACATCCCTGTGTTGTTCCCGCCATACATCCAACAGCCCCCACCTTTCTTGCCAATCCTTCCTATGCATGGCCAGCTTACGCACCGGGGAGTCAACAAGGGGAGGGTGAGATCTGTCTAAGGCCACATCCGTGATCGAATTAAAGTCCCCCCCAGTATCACAGGACCCGCTAGGAAGGAGGCCAAGGATCCGGATAAACCATCGAAAAAACGGGCCTGATCCACATTTGGAGCATATACACAGCTGAGAACCACATCCCGACCATATAACCTCCCCTCAACTGTCACATATCTGCCCTCGGGATCCACCAATTGATTCAGCACCTGAAATGGTATCCCTGCTCTCACCCATATCAGTACCCCTCTAGCAAACGCTGAGTAAGTGGTGCCAAAAACCTGACCCCGCCATCTCTTCTGTAGTGCGGTGCATTCCTGTTTCGTTAAATGAGTCTCCTGCAACATGGCAACCTGAACCCCCCCGCCTCACCAAATACGCATGCACTTTGTGGCGTTTGACCATAGTTCGCAGTCCTCGGACATTCCACGTTAGGCATTTCAAGTTAGGTAACGTCCCCATACCAGCATAGAGCGATCCAGTTCAAATGCAGCCAGTCAATACCCACACCATAGCAGTTGCCCCCCCCGAACCAAACTATAGAAAAGAAAACTCCCCGAACCCCACTCCCCAGGACAGAGCCCACAAACCCGGTGTCAGCCCCGATCCAAACCTTAAACCAAACACACATCCGACTAACCTGTGGTCGCCACCACAGAAGGCCTTAAGGGCCCTGGGGGGGTGAGTTATCGCCGACCCCGGCAAGCGGAGCCCGTGCCCCGCGCTCTCCATCCCGCCATGCCAACGCGGCACCCTGCCCGGTGACCCGACCAGCTCCAACAGGATGCCCCCCTACCAAAAACCGTGTCCAAGTCCCATTGAAGAATCAGCCATGAAAAATGTCATCAGACGTCTGGGGGGTGACCACCGGCCCCTTCGAGCTCTCCGCCTCCGAAAGTTCCTCTCCGGTCCTGCCACCGTCGTCGCCAGAGTCCGTCGCCGCCAGTTCACTCTCCGGCTGTGATCTCGTAATGACCGCCGTCGCTGCAAGCGCCTCTCTCTTGTCTGCAGCCATTTGGGCCTCCCGTTTCTCTCGCTGACGCCTAGTGCAGGAGCGAATCCTTTGGGACTGCCGGACCCGAGGCGGTTTAGGCTGATCTCGCCGACTTTTGTGATTCCTGTCCGTGCCAGCTCGATACGATTCCAACCACAGCCATGCGTCATCCGGAGTCTGAAAAAAGTGCGTGGTCCCATCCAGGATTATCCGCAGCTTGGCCGGGAAGAGCAAGGAGTACTGGATGCCCTCCTCCCTCAGTTCCTTTTTCACTGCCAGAAAGGACGCCCTATTCTTCTGTACCGCCTGAGTGTAGTCCGGGAAGATCGTGACTCTGCTGTTTTCCACCTCATATGGGCCCGAAGCCCGAGCTCTCTAGATTAGGAGGTCCCGGTCCTTATAATGAAGGAGCTTCACCACCATCGGTCTGGGGGGGCGGCCAAGCGCTGGCGGGCGAGCCGGCACCCTGTGTGCTCGTTCCAATGTAAAGAAGGAAGTAAGTCCCTCCGGTGCCACCACAGTCCGGAACCATTCCTCCATGTAGGCCACCGCATCCTCCCCCTCAATTCGTTCCGGCAGGCCTACGACCCGCATGTTGTTCCTTCTGTTGCGGCTTTCGGCATCCTCCGCTCGTCGTTCCAACATGTCCAGCCGGGTCAGGATGTCCGTTATCTAATGTTCCGCGGTCACCACCGCCGGTTTCAGGTCCAATAAGAGCTGCTCATGGTCCTTTACCTTATCCGCCAGCTTGGCATGATCCGCTCGCAGGAGCCCCAGCCCCGTAGCGACCTGCGCAATGTCCTGCTGCAATGCCTCCTTGGTCGAGGTGATAGCATCCAGGATGGCATCCAAGCGCCGATGCAGTCTCTGCTCCTGGTCCATCATCGGCGGGGAGCCCTCGCCAACCTGGGATAGTGCGGCCGCGTCCTCCCGGCCCTGTTCCATGTTGGTCGCTCCCCCCGCAGCCGCCATCTTAGGTGTCTCCGTCGCCTCTACACGGGCAGAGGGCCTCGCCAAGTCCCAACGACCACTGTCCAGTGGGACGTGCGTCTCAGCAATGATCGCGACAAAGTGCCTCCACAATGCCCGCAACTCCAAGAATCAGAAGGGCCAGCGCCGTCCACCTCACTGCCGCCAGATCCGGGGGGGGGCAGGGGGAGAAGGAGTAGAGACGAGCAGTCGCCCCCAGTACCCCGATCCAATGCTGGGCACCAAACTCCCCACCTTTCAGGACCGCGTCTACAGCTCCCACAGCTCCGATCTCGCAGAAGCGGGCCACCCTGCCAGTCGACGCCAGTTCCGCTCAGTTTCGGTTTCCGAGGCCATCGACCCGCGCCGTCGCCATTTTCTTCACACTCCAGGCAACACCTCGGCCGTCGTCTTGCGAGGTCTCCACGGGGCCAGCGAACCCCAAAGTGCTTTCCGCCGCTCCCCAGTGGCTCCCCAACTCTTCGTAGGCCAGTCACACCGACCAGGGTCGCTCCGGGTGCAGATTTCAGGAGAATTAGCGGGACCCTGCGCGGAGCTGCAAGCTCACGCCGCCATCCCGATCGGCGTCCAAGCCACGCCTCCACACACCCTTCATACTACTCCAATTTTCTTTTACACATTTTAAGCAATAGATACATAAAATTTAAAATACAAATGATCAAAGAAACATTTAAAAAACAAACATTTTTAAATGCAATTTCGATTTATTTATCAACAATGACATAATAACACTCAAAATGATGTTTCTACCTTGATATTTGTGAAAATATGTTTGCGATCACAATGTAAATGCAACACTATTAATGTATCACAATATTCTTTCTGATATTTTGATAAAACATTTTTTCTATACAGCTAAGGAGTGATATCTGTAAATAAAAGCTTTGTTCATTAAACAGGCATTTATTTTAGTTGCTTTTGAAAATTTCTGGATGCACTGTGGCAAGTTTATTTCCTATGGGCAGCCTGAATTCATAAGAGAACCATACATATGTAACTCCGCACTAGGGTGGACCGAAAACACAAAACAACACTGGGGGTCAAGCCTTGAGAGTGATATGTTCTTGCCTGACAAATACTGAGGGAATTGCCGTGCTTTGGAATAAAAATGCTATGAGTCTGATACACTTCATGTCAGCAAAAGCTCTTGGTCAGCCAATCAGGGTGAAAGAGGTCTGGCAACCAGTGATAGAACACTTATGATATGTAAATCTTAAGTATATATGGTGACATAAAATTCCTAACGTCCACCTCCATCTTATATATGCCCGACTCCATCTTGGCTAATTGAGGTCGCCATCTTCTCCCTCTCAAGCAATGAAAGTTGCCATCTTTCCCAATTTATGCGAGAATCGTTGTCATGTCTGCTATCAGATGCGGATGTCGTCTGAAATTATCCTTCTAAGAACTGTGAAGTTGTAGGGCCATTTGATTGATAACACAGATTCAACTATCAATGCAACATTTGTCTGGGTCAAATGTCTACTTCCCACCATGTCTAGGTTAATTAAGAACACATATAGACATATAACCAAAATAGTGTAGTCTAAATTGACATCCTTTTACCTTATATGCTCAGAAGAAAACATCCGGGATGTATACCTTGATGCACATAATCTATGTCAGACATTCCTGAACTTCTGTCATAAATTCCAATTCCCGTTAAGATTTAGTATATAAGGACTAACACTTGACCACTTGTCAGGAGAGGTCCTTTCTCGCAGATTATTGCCTGAGATTCTGCCACAGATGGTCACACCTAAGGCCCTCACACTTTGCAGATGCTACATCTTTCCTGCAGATGCTAAATCTTTCCTGAAGCTGATAACATTGAGTCCCAGAGGAAGACTGATTGACGGCTACTGCAACTATATTTGCCTTTTGTGGGGAACACTGTCTTCGGGCTTAGACTTATAAAAGATATCCTTTACTGTCAGCAAGGTATGCCGGGCATCCCTTCTCCCTAAGATACTCTACACTGCAAGTTGCTCTGCCTTCCATGATCTCTTAGTATAGCACAGAGAAGTAAACATTAAGGTGTTAGGTTCTAGATGACATTTTAAATTGCATTTTAACAATGCTAGAAATGCTCATTTTATTTTCGTTATTCATAATGTGCCTTCTTGCTGTTTCTATAATATTCTGTGTAGTTGTTTTCGATGTACTGAGAAATAGATTGTTCCTGGAGTAATAAAAACTTTTAACTTAAAAGTGTTTATTCTTCATAGTACAGTGTGTTTGATACAGTGAATAATGATAACAAGTTTGTTGCTGTTTCCATGGTGCCCTGATCTCTGTATGGGAATGTTAGTAAGTCAAAAGCAATGTTTCTATGTCAATTACACATCAAGTGTCCCATTACGATGTCAGGCAGCCTTGCATCCGCCCAACGTCGGTCCCAACCTCCTCATTAGGATTAGACCAAACACTCTTCGAACACAGCATAAGATGCCTGCCATGGGGTGCAGTGATTAACAGGGAGATGCAGCCTTGGCCACCAACTGGAGGCCACCAAGGAAAGGGGGCCCTGCTAAGGTCCCCCAAACTCACTCTCCGATGGAGAGCATGCCATGAAAAGCCTGCTGGAGACTGAGTATCGTAATCGCAAGGGGGGAAAGGCCGCCCTTTAGGATTACAGGCTGGTCTCCGACTGGCTCCTTGAGGCTGTCGGAAGCCAGCCAGTAATGACCGGTCGGTTTAGTTTCCGACCGCCAGCATTATAATACAGCGGTCAGAAATTAAACCTAGATTCAGCCCGGAAAGGCTCGACCCGATGGCCAGAGCCTTTCTGGGCCGCATCGTAGCGGCTCCTAAATATTGTTTGTGAGGCTACAATAATCTGTCTTTCACATTCATCGCTGGTAAATTGAACCGAGTTCACCTGTGTCACCCGTGGGTGAGAAGGTACACCTTGTATTGTTATGCCAAAGTTGCAGCTTATGGAACAAATGTTGTGGTATGTTTCCATGCAGCCTAGGGGTGAACTGTGCAACTAAAAGATATATATCCTAAACCAGGCTTTTGCTGGTGCTTTCTTTACAAATTCCCAAAATGCATTGCACCCAGTTCATCGCCTCTGTGCACCGTGGACCGATTGAAAGCAAATACATATCTGGTACCCTCACCCTTAAGGAATGTAAAGAAACAAAGGTGAGGACCAAACCTAGGCCAAGATATGTTTGTGTGTGAAGAAGTAAGGAGGGAATGATCATGTTTTGAAAAACAATTTAAAAAAAATTGGCTATTGTCATGTTCAGTGAGTTCTACCGGCAGGCCTGTCCGGGAAAGGGAGGTGGCTTACACCAGTAAATTCCTACGGTTGCACATACTTACAAAATACATAGGGCCTAATTACGATGTTGGTCAGAGTTGTCTCCTACCGACACCGTCTCGGTGAGGGAACCGCCCGACCATAGGTTGGCGGATCTGCACACCTAATTACAATGCAACCGCACATTGTGCGGTTGCAAACTCCCATTCCTCTATGTGAGCATGTGCGGTGGGTGGAAACTGCCATTGAGAAATGGGAGTTTATGAAAATCCATGCATGTGTAGCAGGCACACAGTGCAAGTATTTTCAGGGGGGCACCATAGGTGTCCACCAAGACCCTAAGCAGAGGCCCAAGAGGGAAGGGGGCCCTGCTAGGGTCCCTCAAAATCCCATTCAGATGTCGGAAAGGCCAACATGGTAAGGCTGTCGGAAACCAACATCATATTCCCGACAGCGGAAACGCTGTCCTTAAGGGCTTATGAGGCCTATCCAACTGATGGACGGGTGCAGAAACAGCTTTGAATCCCCTGGCCGGTTTAAACTCCGACCGCCGTCATTTTAATACAGGGTCAGACTTTAGACTTAACATGTCGGTCGGAAAGCCTTGGTCGGAGGCTTTCTCACCGACATCATAATCAGGCCCATAGTTCTTATACTTTCCTTACAGTACTGAGTTTGCTATCTGCCATCAAACGAGACCATGCACCATAGAAAGGGATTTTGCCACAATTACCTGATTACCTGATTTGTGCTATTGTTACTTAATTGATTGTGCAGACTGCATTGCCAAGGAAAACCACATATTTGGTATTAGAGGACTCAAGACAAATTTGAGAAAATCTGTTGAAAAAAATGAAAACATCTGCACATTTTTCATTGTATGTTTAAGCTGCAATTAAATATTGATGTGAAGATTTTGCAAATATATAATCCTAAATGTGCAATTTGTATTGGTGCACCTAGAAACCAAAGACGTATGTTTGTTTAAATGTCCCAACATTTTCTTTTTGATGTGTGCAAAAACCCTGACAGTGAAAGAGTTAACTATTTATTTATTGTTTAAATGTTTGCATTGCTCAACCCAGACCCAACAAAAGGGGTAATACAGCATTCTACATAAAATAGTCCTTGTAAATTATATGAAAGACAGAACTATATTACAAATTCAGTGTATGGGCTGATATCAGTGGAAATTAAATTAAACCATGTGTGGAGTGACAGAACAAAATACAAAACATAAAGATAGAGATTATTAAAACAAAAAAGGAGATGCAATATACAGTCCATGTGAGCAGTACAATGTGTGAAGTAAGAGTGGTAGCATTGTTGACGATAGATGGGTCATGACAGTCATGGCAATCATAATAATGATACAGAGAGGATCTCAGGCTTGTAGATTAACCGTAAATATAAATACCCCAAAAAGCTATGAGTATTGTAACTGATGAACTACTTCATAATTAGGTATGGTCAGTGTATGAGTGGTCTGATAGTGTAAAATAGGAGGACCCAGACGGTTTAATACAGAAATAAAAAAGAGGATGAAGAAATATTGTAGTAGAAGGTGTAGTTAACCTCTTGGCTGCTAATGACAAGGGTAACTCGTCATGCACTTTTCATTGATTTCAATGGAAATTAGATGAGAAGCAAAATATTGCCTTAGCAGTAAAGGGGTTTTAAACCATGGTACAGCAGAATAGAGAGAACAGGAAAACCAAAAAGGATGGAATGAGACAGTGGGCAAGAGAAGGGGTGAGAGGGGAAGACAGATATTTGTGATAAGAAAATTAAGTACGGAAGTAGCCAGGAAAGTATTGCAGTCTGTGGTTGAGAGGTAGTGTAGAGTTATAGCGAGAGAGCGGATGCATTAGATATTCTGGGAGTAGTTTAGTATCTGGGATGTTAGCAGGTTTTAGAAGCTTTATGAGCAGGTCGTTTTTAAGTATTTTCTTAAATAGCATTTGGGAATGAGCTAGTTTGATCTGTTTTGGTTGGAAGAGAGCTCCAAATCATGGGGGGGGCATTTGCCTGGGAAAGAGGGCCTAATGTCGCACCTATACTTAGAGTGGGAATCTTTTAGCTGCAGGAGGGTTTTACCTCTGATGAATTTGCAGCCCCTGGAGATGGTAAAATGCATTGCAACGTGTAATGTAGAGGAGCCAAAATGTTCCATGACAGTAGGGCTTCTTTCTGATAGGTTTGCCTTTGGGTAATGGTGAAGGGGGATGGGGTTTATCTTCCACAACTTTTTGCTATTGTATTGCAATGTGTTTTGCCAGAAGTATCACAACAGAATCCGCCAGGCACCCTTACACTTAAAACAAAACTTAAAATATTAAAGTGCTTGTTTGGTTTTAAAAATGACTGTCTTTGATAGAGAACAGATGTACCAGGGTTCTTTGGAACATTCCATGAGGAAGCCTGCCACTCGTTCTATTGCTTGTAACCAATCTGTTGTCAGACTATCTGATCATATTAGGAGGTAACCTCTGCTGTTTTATGTTCTCCACTTTGCTTTATTAAGAGCCACGTGTTGCTGGTTATAAAACCTGCACTCTTTAGTTTGCCTAGCTTGCAGTAGCGGCCCGTGGAAGGAGTGCCGTGAGGCGGTGCGGCGGGCGGGGAGGGGCAATGTGGGGGGGGGGAGTAAACTCCAGCTCACGGCCGATCGGAGTAATGTAAATAAAGAAATAAATAAATAAACAAAACAAATTTCATTGCGCGTGCTGAAACGCGCAATGAAATTCGTTTTATTTATTTATTTCTTTACATTACTCCGTCGGCCATTTATTAGACCAGGCTGCGTAATCTTACATAACAATAAACAACAACAAATAAATAAATTCAAACCCCAACTCAACACTTCACTTCTCACACGTTTCACCCGTTCCACCTCATCACAACCACTCCATGCCCCATACCGTACCTCATCCATATTCACCAATCACCTGTCATCCTGCCCGAACCTTGTGTCCTTCCAGTCATGCCTCTGTCTGCCATTCGAACTTTCCCCCCAAGGGATGGGTGTGCCCGCTCTTGACCACCCCTCTCCCTTCAAAGTACCTCCTAGCGCAGCTCTGGCCTAAACTGGCACGCCACAAAACAACCAACCCAAACCACACCCCAGACTGCAGGGCGGGTGGGTGGCCTTTTCTTCACCCTCCCGATGGTGCCAGGCAACAGGAAGAGGAAGTTCCCTTCCTCCCCTGTGCCTTAATACCCCCCACCTAACTCCTCCCCTTCCCCTGCGCGAAAGACCCGGGGGAAGACTAGTCTGCGACTGTGCTTCCCCCGGGGCCCGGCATCGTGCAATAAACAGACCACGCAGTGCTTAAGCGTAAAAGGCCATTTATTAGACCAGGCTGCATAATCTTACATAACAATAAACAACAACAAATAAATAACTTCAAACCCCTACTCAACACTTCACTTCTCACACGCTTCACCCGTTCCACCTCATCACAACCACTCCATGCCCCATACCGTACCTCATCCATATTCACCAATCACCTGTCATCCTGCCCGAACCTTGTGTCCTTCCAGTCATGCCTCTGTCTGCCATTCGAACTCCCCCCCCCAAGGGATGGGTGTGCCTTCTCTTGACCACCCCTCGCCTTCAAAGTACCGCCAAACAGGGAACTCCCTGTAGGGCTGTTCCCAGCCCCACCCCCCCACGGGTCTGCTATCCCCCACACATACTGCACGCATCCGCACTCACCCCCTGCAACACCAGATCGCCTCATTCCACAACTTGCTCACCACAGCTCTAATCTCCATCATATAATACGCATTCCCCAAACGAGACAGGTGCACTCCGTCGTCCCTGAAAACGAAAGGTTCCGCCAGTCGAATTCCACCGTGCGAGATCACTTGAATGTCTTTGTCACTGCAAAAAAGTCTCATTGCCCTGTTGAGTTTCCTCTGTGCTTTCTGAATTGCCCCATACTTCATTGCCCCCCTCCATGCTCTCCTAGGTACAAACTCCGTCCAGGCAATGCAAGTCCCGGCAAGCCTTGACTTCAATACCTCCAGATCCCTCTGCATCAGCTGCACAAGCGCAAAACCTGACAGCTGCACCAGATCGTTCTCTCCTAGATGAATAATCAACAGGTCCGGGCATTCTCGTTGCGGGACCATTTTCGCGAGCCAGGGCAGTAGTACCCCCCATCGCATGCCTCCTTTTCCCCACCATTGTTACTCATGTAAATGTCCTTTCAGTCCCAGGTTACAGCCGTACACCTGCTGTTCCACGTATTTAGATGCCCAGTGCACAAAGGAGTGCCCCACAATCCAGGTCACCGTTTTTGACCCTGGTCCACCCACGCAACCTACGAAAGAAAAAGATGTTAGCACAAAATCACCAAACCCCATCCCAGCCAAGCAACTACCTATGACCGCCTCACTTCCTCACATACCGCTTGCAACAGCGCGACTTCCATCTTCCAATCCGCCTAATCCTGTCCCAGGACCACCCCAGGCGGGCCGCAGCTGTCGCAGCCCCGATACGAAAGGAGTGGGTCCCAAAACCAGAGGCATCCAAACCTAGCCTACGCAAAGCCATGCGCAACACCGCCAACAACTGGCCAGCAGTCACTCGTGCACCCGATGCATGGCAGAAAATTTCACCTTGCGTCCCACGCGCAGCCCCCAGGAAGGCCCTCCACTCTGCCACAGGGCACACTGCCCCACCATCCACTTCATTCAGCCACACCCTCTTCCCCCTACCCATCTGATCAGTCTTCGAGCACCCCAACCAAATCCCCAGGTGCCCCCATCCACACGAATCTCCTCAAACACTCTACCAGCCGTCGTCCTCGTATCCAACAATTCAGACACCCAAAACGCTCCAAAAAACATCCACACCATACACAAACGGAAAATACTCACTTAAAAAAAGATCATAGCAACATGTCGGCAACACCCCAACCAGCCGAACCAACAGCTCAAATGTAACTGCTTCACGCAGTCTACCCCCCTCTCCCTTACATTCCCTACCCCATCCTCGGAGCATCCGGCTCACAATCACATCTTTCGTCGGATCAAACCCCAGAAACAATGTACAATAAAAAGAGATCCCTGCCAGTTTACCAGAAATTGTAGCCGAAGTCAAACCCTTATCAATGCAACACAGCACAAAACGTCTCACACCCTGTTCCACTGCGGACCTGTCACCCATACTTGAATCCTGATTCCAACCCATGAATGCACCAAACTCTGACCATGCCAGTCGATACGTCTTCCTCGTGGTATCTGCAACGGAACGTTCCACCAGGCCAATCATCCTCACTCCCCCAAGGCCCAGATGCCGCCCGGCAGCTCGGTCTTGCACATATCCACTCCCGGTGCCAGTTGTCGGAACCACTGCCACTGTGAACGAGACAAAGCATCCGCAATGTCATTATTCGCCCAAGGGACATGATTCGCCCGAAACACCACATTCAGCCGCAGACAAGCCAACATGAATCTCCGCAACAATCACAGCGCCCTCAGGTCCCTGGCTCTCTGGCGGTTCACCAGTTCCACCACCGTCATGTTGTCGACGTGGAAGAGCACTGATCTATTCTGAAACTTGCTCCCCCAAATCTCCAGCGCCACCAGCAAAGGAAAGAATTCCAGGAAAGCAATGCTTCTCCCCTGTTTTAGCCAGTGAGCAGGCCAACTCTCAGCGCACCACCTCCCGTCCCAGAAGATGCCAAACTCCGCTGACCCAGCTGCATCAGAGAAAATTTGACATTGTCAAGCCTCCCTGTCCTCATCAAAATCCAGGGACACTCCGTTGAAATCAGTGAAGAATGTAATCCAGGTCTTCAAATCAGCCCAAACCCCCATGGAAATCCTGACTCTGTGGTGTGGAAGCACCGCCCCCGACATGGCCATGCCGAGCCGCCTGCTGAATGTCCGCCCTGCTCTTACAACTCTACACGCAAGGTTCAGGAAACCCAGTAGTTTCTGCACCGCTCTCTAAGGGATTCATTTCTCTTCGACTGCCCACCGTAGACATGACAGAATTTCAGTCACCTAGGCCCCCGGAAGGCGCGCCAGCCACTGTACAGAGTCCAACTCAATTCCCAGAAACATCAGGCGACAGCTGGGACCAGCCGTTTTCTCTGGCGCCAAGGGAACACGAAATGGAAAGCAATCTCCTGGAAACGCGACAGGGCCCTGCCGCAATCACCCGAATCCACTCTCCCCAGGAAGAGGAAATCATCCAAATAGTGAGTGACCTCGCGGCACCCACTAATTCTCACCATCGCCCATTGCAGAAAAGTACTAAAGAGTTCAAACAATGCACAAGCGATGGAGCACCCCATGAACAAAACCTTGTCCACGTAGATGGCCCCCCCAAACTGCATGCCCAGGAGCGAGAAATCCGCCGGATGTATAGGCAGCAGACGGAAAGCTGACTTGATGTTGCATTTCACCAATTCAGCCCCCGTCCCGCACACCCTCACCAAACGGATCGCGTCATCCATGGAAGCATAGAGCACCCTCGAATCCTCCTCCGCAATAAAGTCGTTCACTGACTGGCCCTGCGGCCACGAGAGATGGTGAATCATCCGAAACTCCCCCTCCTCCTTCTTCTGCACCACCCTCAGTTGAGAAAGGATCAGATCTTCCAAAGGCCAATCAGTAAACGGGCCGGCTACCCTTCCTTCCTCAACCTCCTTCAACAACTTGTGTGATACCACTCCTGGCCACAAAATGTCCACCAACCGACGCACTCTGGGACCTGGATAACCTACCCTAAAGCCCTCTGTGAAACCCCAGAAAAGCTGCGACGCCGCCTCCTGATCCGGGTAACACGAGAGCCACGGGGCCATCGCCCCCACCCTAACCGGTTTAGGCGCCCTTCTGTCCAGGGTGGCCCCGCCCTTTGGCGTTCTGCCATTGCTCTGAGGGGGTGACGAGTGTAAGGCGTTGAGTGAGGGCGTGTTTCCAACCGCACGTGGAGCACTCATGTTTAAACTTACAGGGGTATCTCGAGCAGTACCCCCTTTTGTAGCTCCAACAGGCCCCCGTCGAATATCCCCCTGGTTTGTTGGGCTGCCCAGAGATGAGGGTATTAGGCACTGCACTTCCCCCCGCCCCGCTGTGGGCGGGACGCGGCGGAAAGGACCGATACATTACCGGCAAACCGCTGGCCGTGTGTCTGGATGCAGTAGAGTGCGTGGACTCCATACACTGCACCCAGAGTTCCTGGTCCACCTCCCCCCAATTCTTCTCCGGATCCGCACTAACTCTTGCCCTGAATTCCTCATCATAACTCAACCAGGCAAAACCCCCAAACTGCATCTGGGCCTTGCGAATGATGTCCATGTACTTAAACAACGCAATAGCCCGATCCAAATACCTCTCACAATAAATACTGGTATAAATAATGAATGCCAAAGTCCAGTTCTCCATTGTCACTGGCACCCTGGGCCGCCTCGTCAACTCCCACTCCTCTTCCTTCGAGCCCTCCTTTGCCTGAACCTCCCTATGCAGCAACTTAAACACATTTCCAAATTAGTGCTTCCAAATCCGTGTTTTAACCCTTTCAGAAAGATGTGACCCCAAGGGCATCGCCAAACCAACATAGGGGAGTTTCTTCGGCGGCTTCACCCCTTTCTCCTCCTTACCATCCCCTTTGTCGGTCTACACTTCGGCCGTAGCCACCGACTTACCGTCCACCTCCTTACCCTCCACAGGTGGACCGCCCGCTGGCGTCTCCGGCCCCCGTATAGACCCGTCCCCCACGCCCACTGCCCTATAAGTCCTCCTTCTTCCCCCTTTTGAGTCGTCCTCCCAAGCCACCCACCAGGAACCCTCACCTGTGACTGTGGGGAGCCGCTCCTGGGGCCGTCCTATGGGGGTCGAAGTCTTCACCGCCACCGCCTTGGTGGACAAAGTCGCAATTGTCCACCACGCCCCACGGGCCGGCTGAGTCATCCCGCACCTCCCCCTCCTCAAGCTCCTCACTCTCATAGTCATAGTCCAATTCCAGCACCGGCTCCACTTCCAGAGGCACACTCGACACATCCCTCACCGCTTTCTTCACACCTTTCTGCACACCAACCGTCTCACGTGACACATTCGACACCCTCGACGCCAGTGCCCGAGCCCTCGGTGGAGGGACAGCCGCCGCTGACTGCCCTGCTGCTTCAGGCCTGCGTCTCAGGGCCGTCTTGCGCCCCGCTTGGCACCCCCGGGCTCTGCCGACAGCCGCCGGCATGGTTCCCCGCCCACCCTTCAGGTCGCTCCAGCCTGAGAGGGCCCCAGCACCATTGGGCCTCAAAGCCGTCCTGGCCATCCCTACCCTTTCCATCCTGCTCTTAGGGTCCTCAACGGTCGCCTTCCTGCCCTTCCCGCGCCTCTGCGCCTCCTCCAGCTCTGCCGCCCTTTCCTCCTCAGAGGTCGGGGTAGGCCGCTCCTCTATGTCCCCCCCCCCCACGCTGCACCCATCGGGCCATGGTCTGCTTGTCCCACCTTGCCTCCTGGATCTGCTCCATGATCCTCTGTTCCCGGGCCCTATCCTCCCATGACATGGCCCCCCAAATCGGGAGGGGTGGGGCGGGCAGTAGCCCCAAAAACCCCCATCCGGTGGCAAAAAACCACCTTGCCCAAGACCCATGGGCCACCCCCCTCCCCAAGCCCAAGGCCCCAGACGAGACTGGCTCGCCCAGACCCCCCGCCTGTACTACCCCCTCCCGCCCCACCGGGTCAGGTGTGTTCACCCTAGAACTGGTGGATAGATCAATGGGGCCGTCAGCCCCTTGATCCACTCCTGCCTCCTCAGTCCCTGCCTCACCTGGGAGCTCAGCAGCCGGGAACACAGATGTCCCCCCACCCACAGACAACAGCACCTCCCGGCCTGCACCCTCCCCCCCACCCTGAACAGACAAGTCACAGGGCCCAGCTATCCCCTCCACTTCCCTAGGTTGTGGAGCATCCACCGGCCGCATGGGGGGGGGGGGAGGTCACCACCCCCAATTGCATCTCCGGAGGCCCCAGGAAGGAAATGCAGAGGGGGAAAGGCTTGCGGGGGCAGGCTCTTGCGCTTCCCGCCCAGCGCCGAGTCTCGGCCTGCTCCGCCCCCCCTCCACCCTGCCTCCTGCTCGTGACCTGGCAGGGAGTCATCCTGGCAGGCCAGGACCGCCGCCGCAACCCCGAGGCCGCGTGCGTGGCTCTCGTGGTCCTCACCCATGCCTGCCCCAACACACCTGGCTGGAGAAGGTCCTCCATGCCCGCGTGGGCCAGCAACAACAGGGCCGCCCGAACCTCCTCGGACGAGACGCCCGACATGCCGCCAAATTGCACGCTTCGAGCGTATGGGAACTCCGACTGCCGACAGACAGCCCACAACGTTACCCCCACTATCACAGGCCCCTGTACTAAGAAACTCTAACTACGTGCTCCCGAACTAGCTACGCTACGCTCCCTTTTCTTCACCCTCCCGATGGTGCCAGGCAACAGGAAGAGGAAGCTCCCTTCCTCCCCTGTGCCTTAATACCCCCCCCACTTAACTCCTCTCCTTCCCCTGCCTGTCCTGTCTCCTGCACGAAAGACCCCAGGGGAAGACTAGTCTGCGACTGTGCTTCCCCCGGGGCCAGGCAGTCGGCCATGAGCCAGAGTTTATTATCCCCCACCCTACCCCACCGCCCCACGGCACTCTCTCCATGGGTCGTTACTGCTTGCTTGCATACATTTCTCCTACAGGGCAATATATCTACCAATACGACACTCTTACAGAACAACCCACAATCACTTGAAAAGGTTCAGGTTCGACAAATAGTTGTTCTCTCTAACAATTAAGACATACCAAAAACCCGACAACACCAGACAGCTTATCACACAATAGACAGACATAAACTCAATCAGCCAACAGACTTCTGACATGAGAAACCTGACTACTATCAGACACAAATTATACCTAGAACTTGCCTTTCCCAACTTTCCAATAGAGACCAGCTGCGGCCAGAATATGGATCATTGGAGTTAAGAAAACAATTTAATAAATAAAACGAATTTCGTAGCACGCGCTGCATCGCATTTTGCAAGAAGGGCGCGCTACGAACTTTGTTTTATTTATTGCATTGTTTACTTACTTTCAATGATCCGTATTCCGGTTTTTAGTATTCCCCACTCTGCCCCTCCCTCACCCTGCCTCTCTGCCCTACGGAACTCCCTCCACGGGTCCCGGCTGATAGAGACCCTGCTAGGCAGATCCCTGAAACTCTCATGCACAGAACAGGACACCACAGCTAAGTAGTTGCAGACTCAACAGCACCTTCCCTTGTCATACCAAAATATATATTAGCAGTGGCGGACGGTATTTTACCAGGGAGGCCACACAACCTCACACATACACACTCATTCACACCAATACATTCACAAATACACAAATACACATACATACATGCATGCAAGCAGGGCCTGTTCTAGGACGGTGTGCCCAGGACCACCACACCTAGCACTCACTTCAGGTGGGTCGCTGTGTTTTCAAGTATATTATGGTTTTAAAAGCACCTGCTGCCACATTTCTTGCCTCCAGCAATTTTCAGGCAGCAATACAACATTTTAAGATAACTCCAGTGATTGTTCTTCCTGGATAGAGATCGGAGTTTTGTCTTGTGGAAGTTTCAACTCATCTAAAGTAGTGCAGAGGGTTAATATGGCTGCTACAAAGAGCATGCACAATGCTGATCACAAAGAGCATATAATGTAAATAGGTCAGTGGGTTACTGCTTTTGCCAGAGAGATCCTTTTGTTACTTGCAGTTTATAAGTTAAAATCATAATATATAGCACTCAGCTATTAAATGTCCTCGTAGAATGACATGCAAGCTGCAAGGTACAAATCAGAGTGTTATGATTTTTTCCCCAGTCTTTCACTCTCATAATGTTGAAAAAAGGGTTTAATTTGGTTAGAAATGAATTCTTCTTATTAAAGAGAATCCCCAACCATTGTGTTATATTTTAAATTCTGAGTTTGTGCTTCTCCAGACCAGGCACTCTTTAAATATACTGCCTACCAATAAGGATGACGTGAACCCTACACCTTGTAGTGCTCTATCTTATGTAACATTTCCAATACACTAATTTACTATTTTTTTATTTTATTGTACAGAGTTTTATATAGCGCAAACTTGACCCGAATGTATCGGGTATAAGAGCGCTTTACATAGCACCAGTTGTGTTAAATGAAGACACATTATTTTTTTGTTAGGCACAGGGAGATTAAGGGCCTGATGTAGGTAGGCAAATACCGGTCGGTAACGGCCGAAATTCGGTAATTTCGGCCGTTACCGACCGGTATTTGGAAAATGAGATGTAGGTGGGCATTTTACTGATTCGGTAATTTACCGAATCGGTATTTTAAGGAATCAGTAAATTACCGATTCCTTAAAATACCGCTTCGGTAAATTACCGATTTTGCTATGTAGGGAGCACTCAAATGAGTGCTTTTCCCCTTTTAGGATTCGTTATTTACCACCAACTACAAGTTGGTGGTAAATAATGAAAACCTTGGAAAAAGTATTTTTTTTTGCTTTTCCAACAGTGCCATGTTGCAGACATACATGCCCTTAGGGCATGTATGTCTGCAACATGTGCACCCATACACAATTGAGGGGTGCAACAGGGTGTCAAAGTGACACCCTGCCACCTTTCAATGTTTCCCCCTTTTACCGAATCGGTAAATACCGATTCGGTAATTGGCATTCATTCCTATGGGCCTCCAGGCCCATAGGAATGAATGGCAATTACCGAATCGGTATTTACAGATTCGGTAATTACCAAAACTTACCGATTCTGTAATTTTTTCGGTAAAAATACCTACATCCCATTTGCCTGTTCTTAAATACCGAATCGGTATGATTCGGTATTTAAGAATTGGTAATCTGGAATTACCTACATCGTGCCCTAAGTGATTTGCCCAGAATCACAGGATGTTCCGCGTTGTTGCCGAGACTCGAACCCAGTTCCCCAGATTTGAGGACGACCGCCCTAGCCATTAGGCCAACTCCTCACGGTTTAATGTGTGTGTGATGTAAAAAGCTCTGACACTCCACAATGGTCTGAGTGGCGCTATAAAACTAATTAAATGCATTTGATGGAGAGTGGTTATGGAGACTTGAGGGGCACTATTAAAGGGTGGTAGTGAGGGAATCCATGGCAGAGGTGGTCATGGGGGGAGCAAACATTATCCCACCGGGCGCCAAGTGCGCTAAAGCTGGCCATGCATGCATGCACCAAACATCATAAAAACACATAAAACTAACCTTCACTGTAGAGAGGGCAGCCTTGGATGTCCCAGGAGGGTTAGGACTGCTGTCTTCCCTCATTGACTGACCTACGATCAGCCAATGAGGAATGGCAGCAGTCCCTCACTTATCTCAGGGTGGGATGTGGTCTGCGAGACTGCTGATCCCACCCCACTCTGTGATGAGGTGTTACTGATTGACACTCATCTCTGGGCACATCAGGGCTTAAAACTGAAGCACCGAAATCATAGGCATACAGTGATGCAACCCCTTGTCTCAAGGGGGAAGGCAGAGACCTATACTGTATATGGTTCTTTTTTTTGCCTGCTTTATTATTATAATTGTAGAACTATGAGGTCAAATATAAATAAATGCGTGTTTAACTTCAAATACATCCCTGTGGATTATACTTATAAGTTAAATTGATTAAACATACACTCCTAGAATTACAATGCGTTCACATCAACTGTCATTTCATAGGAAGCAGCCCATTTGGCTTTAAAAAGATGCTCTTAAAATAACTTTGTCATAACAAGATTTTCAGTAAGCGCTCCTGGAGTTTCCCTGAAGTTGCATCACGCTGACCTCAGCTGGCTGGCATGCTACTGCCCAAGGTCATCTGGGGAGACCCATAAATCAACCTAGCAGCACACTTGGCTGCTAGTATCATTCAATGAAGGTGTCACGTGCTAGATACAGCTCTAAAAGAACTAAGTTTGACTTTTCTCTATCACAAAATTTGATACCTGATTTCTAACCTGAGCTAAAATGGATATTTAGTCCTGCGCCTAATTCAAATCGAGCAGGACAGATTATTTCCTGTATTTGTCTATAGAATGCATGGGTTTGAATCAAGGCAGTGCACTTGAAAGCATCCTTCACTTAATCTTCTGACAGCTTGAGGCAAGTGTAACAAGGATAAGGAGCTCACTTAGCACGTGGTTCGAATTCATTTTTTCTGTGTTCTATGTTTTAATGTAAATGGTACCACAATAACACAGAAACTTTTTTGCATGTATTTTATATTTAGTTTATCACAAACATTTAGCATGGACTTTTATGTGATCACCAGGTTACATAGACCGGCCAGTATTCTTTTAAAATTGGGGTTTAGAGGCATTACCCATTGGGGTCGAAGAATGCTTACAAACATGTTGAAGACAGAAAAACATTCCAACATCACCGAGTCAATGAGATTCACTAGAAGGCACCCCACTGCCTTCAGGGAATTACAGTTCAGTAGGGGTTGGGTGATGAGCTTTCAAGAGAAGAGTGTGTTTTCATGAATGTTAGGAGAAGAATTCATTGAATAGACACGTTTGAATTGTAGGAGTAAGAAACAAAGGGTTATCGCCGAATTAACGGCACTTTATTGCAGCCAATGTCGTGATAAATTTACCTTCCCATTCACAAGCTAGTGTTAACAGCCCACAGCACCAGTTTACCCACGAGAGCAGCCACAAAAAACATCGCCACAGAGGACCCCCGCAATTATCGCTAATGAGATGCAGAGTAGGCGTTCCAGTGCAAAAATCCGCGACAACACCACCTCAACAGTCTCAACGACCATCCAGATCGGAGATAAGAACACAAAACACTCAATAAGGTGCTTTGCGAGCAGGAAATTAACACCTGCTCTGACCTGGTGTAAAGTCGGATGGCAGCCTGCACCATAAAAGGGAGCCCAGCCCAGGGTGTCATCGGAAGGGCAACAGATGCCATGGAGCTACTCATCATGCAGCCGGAACACCCAAGAGGGCCACTACACCCACCGCCAGCACCCAGGACCCCAACCCCCACCCAGAACACCCACCCCCGTACCACCACAGAGGCTCTGCAGACAAGGACAGCAGCCCTCCAGGAAATGCACCAGCCTCACAGCCCCAACATCTGACAATGTCACTGTCCACTACAGGGTGAATGGGCCACCATCCTACGCATCCTGACCATCATCGCCTAAACGGCCTATGGCACCAAGACAGCGGACAACCAACATCCCACCCCACACCAAGCTGCTGGCTGTGCTGCACCTGTTGGCCACTGGCACACCCCAACCATCATCTGCCAGAGTCGGCGGAATCTCACAACAAGCCATATCCAAGTCCCCCACACCTGTCCTGGACATCACCATCACCCTGGCACCCCAGGCCCCATACGTCCAACACAATGCGCAGGATCCGCTGGAGAACAAGCAAGGACCATAGGCCATAGCCGGATGCACGCACGTGTAGGGGTCAATCCACAGCACACATGTCCTACCTGTGCCCTCTGGTGACACAGCACACAATCACCGCAACAGGAAGCACACGTCACACATCAATGTGCAGGCAACATCAGAACATCGTGGGACCTTCACCAATGTCGCCTCGAAATACACTGCCAATGTGCATGATCCCTTCATCCTCCGACAGTCCATCAGCAACCAGCATTCCCAGGATGGTCCAAAGGGAAATGCACAGCCCCTTGGCAAGTCCCAAACTAATACCCCACTCACCTCCACTCCACAACCAAGCAATTCACATCTCTGGCAATGCACACATCACAAAATCACAACCAACATGCATAACAACATGCCCACCCACCAGACATGACAGAACAACTTACAATGGTAACCTGGGCAAGCCATGAACATGAGCCATCAATGGCATGGCACCTTAGCCACACAATAGCTGAATGTGGGGAGAGGTGGCAACCAGGCATGTGTGAAGGATGCAGTAGAACCGTGGTTGGGAAAGTACACAATGCCAAGAGTAGTGGCGATATGCTGGGCAGACCGCAGTATACAGAACACACCCATATTCACAGCGACATACAGCTCTGGAGTATGGAGTGTAGTGGACAGTGGACACAACCATGACACCCCAGCCAGTGGGGTTCCTGGTGAAAATGTTGCCTGTTACGCCCCCCATAAGCGTGAGCAGAGTGGGATGGCCTGAGGTATGCCAGGGCAACGTAGGGGTGTGAATAAAAAGCATGCAGCCCTGGGCGTGGTCCTCTTCTGGAAAGCCCAATGTCTCTGCCAGGGCGGCGCCTCCCACCCCACCACGAGGCCGACGCCGTCCTCGTGAGCAGAGTTGCTTGCAATCCTGTGCACCTGCCGTACCCTGGCCCGCTGGATGATGAACATGTCAGGCCCGCCCCTGCGCAGCCAGGCCACACTGGTCACCTACCGACACTGGCGTGTGTCAAGGAGGGACCATCATGTGCGTGTGTAAGCTCCAACCATCGCTGGTTCCCCAACGCTGACCCACATTACTCCTTCCTCATTCACATACTACACCGGCATCCTCTGAAGCCCAGTAGGTACCATATGTGAAACTGTGTCCAGGGTCCTGAATGGAAGTGAACCCACTTCCGGGCCCGTGGCCACAGTACCAGACCCCCCCCCGATCAGCGAGGTATTTCCATATGGGCATCTTGCGATACGTGGTGCCACAAACTCTGTTCAACGTCAGTCAGCGTCACGTGGTGCCACAAACCCTGTTCAAAGCCATCCGGCGACACGTGGTGCCACAAACCCTATTCAAAGCCAGCCGGTGACATGTGGTGCCACAAAACCTGTTCAATGCCAGCCGGTGACACGTGGTACCACAAACCTTGTTCAATGCCAGCCGGCGACACGTGGTGCCACAAACCCTGTTCAACACCAGATGGCAACACGTGGTGCCACAAACCCTGTTTAATGCCAGACGACGACACGTGGTGCCACAAACCCTGTTCAACGCCAGCCAGCAACACTGGATGAGGGACCAGGACTACCCCGCAGACCAGTAGGTCGCACATCCAGCACATAGTCGCGAATCATGAATGGCAGAGTCCACACTAATGGTCGCACGGAGAGGAGTAAGAGGAAGATGTGGCTCAGTCCGGACGAAAGCCGGGTCACAGTCACGGAGGTGACTGAACACCTGGTGCCACTGAATCTGAACTATATGAAAATGGGGAGATAGGTCCTGGGACGTAGGGTCAGCTGGACCATATAATACTTGTGGAAAAAACAGGGTGCTGGCCCTACAGTTAAGGCTCTTTAATTCGAGCAACAAATCAGGCTTATTTCCAGATTTGTACGGTATAGTTTATTTATACCTTTTACTTTTTCTTTACTTTTTATTTTATCAAACAAAACCAATTGTATGAGAAAGATACCACATTGACATTTACATCTAAGACATTAACACAACAATTCGTTATATACACATATGTACATATTGCACCATTGCTATGCAGCAAATTCAAAGTCTTCGCATTGTAATTCAACAAATCATATTTCAACAATATTTATAAAGGATAAAGTCGCTTTCAAAAGGAGGTAGAAACAAGGTGAATGACAAAAAATTCAATGAAAAGAATATGTATCAGACTATGTGAGTTAGTCAAAGTTCTAGTCAGTCCAGTCATTTGGTTTGTTCTTTCCTATTGAGAATCAATTGCCTCCTTTATTGCCGATGCGTTTCGAACTCACTAATTCATTTGGCGAGTTCTCATCAGGGCTTTATCTCTTGAAGTCTGCAAATTAGGTACAAAAGAAATAAGAAACTGATTGTCTATATATTCTTAAAGACCCGGGTAAATTATTGTGAATGAGCAAAAACTTGCTACAAAAAAGCCCTCCGTGGTCTTCGTCAATCTATAAATAAAAGCCAAAAAATTATTAATTGTGACCTCCATTCAGCAAGCGTAGCAATCAAGCAAAGAAGTTTTTAAGATTGTTCAATCCTTTTTTAAACCTAGGGCTATTGAGACTGAAGTCACTCCGTTGGAGAGACTCTGTGAAGACATCTCGGACTTGTTTGATAAAAAAATTATGAAAGTCTATGATACCTTCACTAGTCCCGAGCCCAAAGTAATGACGGACATGGCTGAAAATGTGTTGCCCTCCCTTTCCCTAGCTCAATTCCATCCTATCTCCCTCCCCGAGGCACTGAAGGAAATACAAAAATGCAAATCAGGGGCCCCTGATGACCCCTTTGGAAAATGATGTCGGACTCAATTGTATTACCACTCTTACATATTTGGAATACGTCCATTGCAACAGGTATGTTCCCTGAGTGTTGGAAACACGCCACACTTCTCCCTCTAAAAAAGAAGCCCAATGGTGCCCCCGATGACCTAAGCAATCTCCGCCCAATCTCCCTACTAGCAGCCCGAGGCAAAATGCTCGAAAAATTGATACAACAACAACTGAACAGCTTTATTGAGGAAAAAGGGATTCTGCATGAAACACAGTCAGGTTTTAGATCAGGTTTCAGCACCGAGACCACCCTTATCGAGGTGGCTGAGTTGATTAGGTGGTCCTTAGATTCAGGAGCATCAGCTAGATTCTGAAAAATTCAAAAGTATGGTTTTAAAACCATAATTTTGAATTTTTCAGAATCTACAATTAGAGAGAAAAAGACAAGTGAACCCCGGAAACTTGCTATAAATCAGGATAAAGGTATGCACTTTCATAATTAAGAAAGACGGTGCAATAGATAGGGGGTCTTTAAGAATATATAGACAATCAGTTTCTTATTTCTTTTGTACCTAATTTGCAGACTTCAAGAGATAAAGCCCTGATGAGAACTCGCCAAATGAATTAGCGAGTTCGAAACGCGTCGGCAATAAAGGAGGCAATTGATTCTCAATAGGAAGGAACAAACCAAATGATTGGACTGACTAGAACTTTGATTAACTCACATAGTCTGATACATATTCTTTTCATTGAATTTTTTGTCATTTACCTTGTTTCTACCTCCTTTTGAAAGCGACTTTATCCTTTATAAATATTGTTGAAATATGATTTGTTGAATTACAATGTGAAGACTTTGAATTTGCTGCATAGCAATGGTGCAATATGTATATATGTGTATATAACGAATTGTTGTGTTAATGTCTTAAATGTAAATGTCAATGTGGTATCTTTCTCATACAATTGGATTTGTTTGATAAAATAAAAAGTAAAGAAAAAGTAAAAGGTATAAATAAACTATACAGTACAAATCTGGAAATAAGCCTGATTTGTTGCTCAAATTAAAGAGCCTGAATAAATTAACTGAAGGGTGATAGATACCTACATATGTGTCCTAGTTCGCATTCCATGTGTTCAGCCCCCACCAACACCTGTTCGGCCACCTTCTTTTGGTGTGCTGACACATGGCATTGGGGTGCCATGTGTAGGTAGGTGAAGTGTTGTGAGCCACCTGTGCTTGCGGGTGCTTCCTGCTGTGTGGTCTGTTGCAGGCTTTGTGTTCTCCTCTGAGTAGCTCGACTGGCCGGGTCCTGGTGGGGGGTTGCATGGGAAGTACATAGGCTGTTGTAGGGCGTCGGTGTCGACGGTGTGGTGGTCCGCTCCAGCATCACGGATGTGTTGTATTCTGTGCTCCGCAGAAGGTGTTGTGTTTCCTTCTGCAATGTGAAGGGGAGATGCATGTTGACATTGTGTTGACATGTATGTTGGCACATTGTGCTGGTTTGCATGCAGACTGTATGGCAATGTACGTTGTGACTGTTTGGGGGTGCTGGATTCTACTGCGGGACAGTGTACATTTGGACTACATGACGGATGTGAGGTCGTACGTGACCATTTCCATTTCACCATTTCCAGCTCTGTCAGATGTAGGAGGCATGTTTCTGTGCATGTTCAGAGCCATTTTTGTCCTCTGTCCGCCAATGTCGGCTATGCGCATTGTACCACGTTGTCGTCGCTGTGGGCGTGCTGTTCTTGCTACGTTTGTGCGCTGCAGTGTGCCAAGGGGATCTGGGACATGATCCGGGGTAATTGTGGGTGTGAAGTGTGCTACACCTCGTTATGCATGTATGCCATTGTGCCCATCTCCCCTCGTCCCCCAGTCCCTGTTCGTTGCACTCCCTGTTGATGTTGTGTCAGGTCCTCTCGAGCTGTATTGGTACTCCCTACTCCTTGCACCATCTCCACACTGATGACTGTGGCCGGGTTTCCTCCAGCACCTCCTGTGGCGCTGGACTGCCACCTCCTGTCGCCATTGCTGCCTTCCTGTTGCCAGCGGGTTTGTACCTGGTTTAGGTTGTAACGTCATGCCGGCGCCTATTGGCCTCCTTGATTGGCCTCCTTGGCACTCCGACTGCATTCCAGGTGGTCTGCTAGTGGGTCAGTTGCTGGTAGTATTCTGTCACCTCCGTGATGCTGGTATTGTTTTCCTGCAGTCTGCACCTCGTTTTCCTCTCCCTCTTCTCCTTGGCCTTCCCTGACCGTGTTGTTCCTTGCTGGTAGTCTGTGGGGATTGTGGGGTTCGAGTTGGCCTCTGCACTGGGTCAGGTTGCGTCCATGTTGCTACATGCTTTGACTTGTTTCTGGTGTGTTTTTTCTGTGGTTTTTATGGTACATTGTCCCGCCAGATGCATGGGATTTGCAGGCCTGAGGCTGGTTTTCACTACTTTTTGTACCGCGGTTGGCCTCATCGCATGTTTTTTAGCGTTCGTGTATCTAATTTTTGCGGCGTGGTGTTGATTTTTACGCAGACATTTGACGCATTATCTGGTGTCTATTGCATGCTACCGCCGCATTGTGAATTCCCTGTTGACACAGGGTTATTTTCCCACGATAGGCTGCGATGTTGAAAGTTGTGTTACGCTACTCTTCCGGTAGTTATCACTCGTTCTTGTGAATATACCCCAAACTTGGTTGCAAAAGTAATGTTTTACCATGGTTCTGAGGCACAGATTGAGAGGTCATGTGTATGAGTCTCAAGTTTTCCAGTTCTATGTCTTCTGATAAATTGAATTCTGTAAGTTTTATTACACGTTGAGAATGTGTGCTTTTGTGCCATAGATCTTGCAGATTTTTAATAATAACGTTATGAGTGAAACTACGAGCCCTATACCATATTTAAGAGAAATGAGATCAAGGTACTGTTAAACTTTTTTTGCATTGACCTTCAGTAATGTGTGCTGGCGCAAGTAAACCTTCGTAACAGGAACCAAAGAAGTCTGGCATCTTTCAGTGAGCATGGCATAAATTCAATCTAAGAGACATGACAACTAGGACTAAATAGTGGTTTAGTAGCTGGATTCTTGGTGGTAGCTGGTATTTGTGGTAAGGGAGGGCTAGTACTAGGTGGTCTGGGCTATAATTGCAATGTCAATTTTAAAGGATATGTGGTTCTTGACATGGAATTGGGGAATCTTTATGCACATGAGGCGAAAGTCTTTGTGGGTTATGGCTGTGAGTAAAGCTTGGATACATGTGGATTTGTTATTGAGGAAGATGAATTGTGCTTTTATGGTGGCCTTCAAGTGTGAGCTTTTGGTCTATTATGGTATACAGGAAAGATATTCACTTTGGTGGCTGAAATCATTGGCTTATGAATCCTGAAAGTAGAGTCAAATCTGACCTTGCGTTTGCTAAGGATGTCATTCAGATTAGTCATTCAGGAGTTTGGATAGACTCCAAGGCACAATGAAAATGCAGCCCCCCTGATTGAAAATCCATTGTATTTATATATTAACTTTGGTCTTTCACGTGGTATAGTAATCTAACCAATACCTAAGAAGTCTCAGTTAAGATACTTTTGTAATAGAGGTATACAATTCTTTACTTGCTTTGTTGATGAGGTAAATGATTTGTTATAATATGAAGGAAATGCAGTTTCATCAAAGACAACACAAACCGTCACAGCAAAGGGACGAAGCGACATTCAGAGCCCTTCCTGGTGACAGATGAGTGATGCCTTTTAAGACCTATACTAATTTCTCAAGGATAAGATATAGCCTGAAAATAGTTTAGATGCTCAATTTATTCCATAGATAGGCATCTATTATGCTAATGTATGCAACAATATGCCAACGCTACAAAACATCAACAAGAAAAGCCAGTCTATTCTGAACATCATGAGGTGATTCATTTTTCACTAGTTTCTAAATTGAGGCAAACAACTACATGTCAAGAAGGAAAGGGAAGAAACAGTCTATCATGTTTATAGTAAATTTATGAACAATGTACCAATCTCAGAAATTTTAGGAACTTCACAGTTTTCCACAAATAATGAATGATATATTTCCATTTAAAAAATGTTCAGTGCATGCTCTCAGCAACCTGATTAAACCCAAATGATTATCGAAAGTCCCTGTAGCTTTGTCATAACCGGTCTTTACAATGGCATATGGCAAGATGAAAGGACAATCACTTTTGGTATGCGAGCACAAGTTTAAGGCTTAGGACCTAATGTAGAATTGGGCAATAATGGAGGTACCACCAAAAATGGACAGAAGCCCCTCCGCCCAACTCAGCTCCCCTGCCTCACTTAGAAATGAGGGAGCTGCTGAGCATTGAACACTGAGCATCGTAGGGTTCTCTTACTCAAAGAACCTCGGGCATATCAACAAGCGGCAGCGATAATATTATCGCCGCTTTAGAGCCCGTTTTGGGGTCGAAATTGCGATAATATTATCGCATTATCAACAAGGACATGCCAGCGCGTGTTTCCTTGCATTAGCGCCCCTTGTCAGCACGCCTCTCATCGCATCGCTAATGAGATGCAAAGGAGGCGTGCCTGACAAAACACCATGGGTAAATATCGCTAACCCAGCTTTGTGAAATTAACAACGAGGATTAGCGATATTTGAAATTGCGTTAAGTATGCCTTAACGCAGGAATTTAATGTCTGTTAAATTTCTGACTAAGGCATACCTAACATGGGGTGTGGATTGTGTGGCTAAGACCACATGCCCTATCACCAAGGAGTTCGCCGTTTTCCACGGAAGCATTTCTTTGTGTTCGGTAGCCAGATTCCATATTTATCTAAATGCTCTATCATTGATGCTAATAGCATCTCTAAATTGTAGAGAGTTTTTTATGAACCTTAGTGCAATTTTAGCATGACATGAAGAGCCAGTATTTGTTATACACTCGTGAATGAGGCTTTGCGTACCTATGAATCTACCACAGGTTGTCAACTACAGAAAATTAGTTGACAGCTCATAAGGGTGTGGCAAGATCCAAGGTTATTTCTGATGGGTAGGGAAGGGCTAACATTCTGAAGGTAACATGCATTTTACAAAGAAAAACTGTACAATTCTTTTCAAGGAGAGGCGAAGAGGGCTAATAAGGCAACCTATGCATTATCTGACAGATTGGCAAAGAGAGTTGTCATTCTTTGCTGGCTCTTGTTTTGGGTGACTTGTACTGATTGTCCTGCAGTAAATCTATTTGGGAAATATCCTTGTTAGCCATATTTGGCACAGTGTATTTTTCTAGTTCTGTTGAATTTTGCCATACTGTTTGTATACATGGCTCACAAAACAGCCACGCAGGGAAAGAGCAGACAGAGAGTACCGTGTATGCATTGACACCTTCCTTGCTGGTCAGCAACAAGGCATACATACAGACAAATTCATTTCATTTGTTCCTGAGCAAACTGCAGTTTTGTGCGTAGTTTTTTCATTGCTCCTGGGAGAGTGCAAAAGTATTTATTTCTCTAACAATATCTAGGGCCCTTGCTGTCTCTTTCGAGTTGCTGGTCGGCAGAAGGAGGAGGGCCTCAGAGCATGCCCATTTGGTACCCGGTCCAACATGACTCACACAAGCTCCTGAGCCTCGTATTATCCGGTCTCCAGTGCTGGTGGTGAGTCTTCTCCCCCACAGGGAGGGGAGTGTTGTGACTAACCTATACATTTGCCAGCTTACATATGTTGGACAGTGGAGATAGGCTTAACAACGTTTTATAAACTCTTGATAATGAATATAGATGGTTCCAGCCTTCCTTGTAAATGCTAGATTGTGATTCACATTCTGCCAATTAATAAAGCCTAAAGTCCTTAAGAATTTAAAGCAAAAGTTGAAAAAGTTGTTTTTTGTTTAAAGTAAAAAGGTTTACCATGCTGTAGGTGTTAGCTTTCATGTTGCTCCTGGACTAGGGCAGGGCTACTCTAACTATGAATCTACCCTAGTTTTAATTTTAAAACATAAGAATGAAATTACTCTCTGTTCCTTTTACAGCCCCATAGCACTGGAATTATAGTATACTATATTGGGCATGGGTTGATAATCAAGCTCATAGAGATCCCAATCAGGGCAGGCTGACTGATGAGTTTCGTCAGCATAAGACAGTGCCCCGCTTTGAGCCTTACCTGGATTTTAGCTAGAAACCCAGGGACAGGGCCCTCTTCATTCAGTTTAGAATGGGAACTCTTCCGGTCCGCGAGCGCACTCATAAGTGGAAACCTCCTAATCAAACCCCTGCCGCTTGCCCATTTTGCACTGGGATAGCTGAAACCATTTCACACTTGTTCTTTGCATGTAAAGCTTACTCCAGACCGAGGGAAAATGGTTAAGACCTGTTTGTCGATTGTTAGGTACAAGGAACCATTCAACTGCCCTTAGAATCCTTCAAACGGAGCCAAACACTACGTTAGCCTGTGGGGTGGCCAAATACCTAAGCTGGGCCTGGCTGATAAGATCAAAAGCCTTATGATGATTCTTTATTGATATTCCACGGTAAAGATATCACTGGTTTTAGACTTTTTATTATATGTTTAACCAATGTATTTACTATTTTAATGATATCTGTTGTACAGAAAAACTCTTCAAAGCTGATTCATGGTTTAATATCCCTTTTAATTATTGCACTGTATAATTGATTGTTAGCTCTAAACTCTTTTTACTGTTGGAAGGATATGTATTTTTTAAATGTGATGTGCTTTTTAAGATATTTTATATCGAAATAAAGCTTTGTTCTACGGAATTATAGTAGATATTAGCATGCCGAATGGAATTGTACTTCTGGAGTTACACACCCTGATCAAGCAGGATTTATCAATAATCAGAACTTTTCCAATACTATACAAAAAGTGATAAATGTTCCCTATTTGGCTTGCAGAAAGAAAATGGCCTTTACTTTTTTATTGATTTCCTGTGGTACTGAGAATATCTTTAATACGGTATACTGGAACTTTATTGACGTGGCTTTATCCAACTTTGGCTGTGGTTTGCCTTCATAAAATCGATATAAGCCAACATTCAAGAACCAAATGTTTTGCTTCATACTGGTCGAGGCTATTGGGAGCACCAGAATGAGATGTCACATTGACCTCTAATATTTGTGCTAATGAAGCAATATCATGGCACTGAGGGCCTAGGTATCGGATAACCAATCTAGCATTACCAATCCAAACTAGCATTACATGCCAACAGTGTAGGCTAGGAAGATTCAATGCACAGAGTTAGGTCTGTGGCATTGAATCTTCTTAGCTTCTGTAACTCTAGAGGGAGGTATTTATGAAAGTTTTGCATGGGTAGGCAAATGGAAATAATTAACGCAAAGCATTGCCCTAATGTACTTACCATTACAAAAATCTCTGCATGTTCAATCAATCAATATATCAGGGTTTTGTAAAGCGCACTACTCACCTGTGAGGGCTTCAATGCACTGAAGGATCGGGTGGGGGGTGAGCTGCTCCGTTGGGGGTCATCTGAAGAGCCAGGACTTGAGGTCCTTTCTGAATTGGTGCAGTGTCGGGCTTCATCAGAGGTGAAGAGGGAGTTCATTACAGGTCGTGGTTAAGAGGTAGGAGAAAAACCTTCCAACTGCTCTGGTCCTGTAAAAACGAGAGACGTGGCTAAGACGAGGTCGGCTGAGTGGAGGTTTCTCTTGGGGCAGTGGAAGGCGATTCCGTCATTGAGGTATTGGGGTCCGGTGTTGTGGAGGGCTTTGTAGGCGTTTGTGAGCAGTTTGAACAGAAAGACCCCAATGTGCTAGTGCATCTGTTAGTTTTTCTAGGTATAATTTAACTAAATTGAGGGGCTTATAATTATGAGTTTGAGGCCCTAATGGAAAAGACCAATATTGATTTAGCATTTCCTTGAAATTGACATGGGACAAAATATTCAGGTTTTCATCACCTCTCACTACTTATCCTTGTATCATGGTAATGGCCCTCCACGAATGCCATGCTTTTTGCAGATCAGAATAAGGTGCAAACGTAAAGTTTCATGACTTGGGCATGCAGCTTCTATCAAAACAATTTCCTTCCTGGACTTCTTTCCTTGGTCCAGACATTTCCACTTTTTGTTCTGTTTCATGTGTACTCTATTTATTTGGACCTACAAACAGTCTAGCATAGCCAGATGAATTTTGGTTGCGTTCATCCTTAGGGGTGGTCTTAGGGTCCTGAACAAAAGGGACTATATATTGCAGACAATCTTGACAATATTGGACTGTTTGATACAATTAGGGGAGAAAACCTATAGGGAAAGGAAGCAGTTAATCTCTTCTGGGTGATATATGGATTTCCCTAGGCACTATCCGAATGACGATCTTTTGCACACTATAAATACCACCCAACCTTTCCGGAATATTGGCTTAGAAAAAAATGTGTTCTCACTTAGCTCACCAGTTGTTAACAAATCTGATTTTACATCGACTTATACAACATCTACTTTCAACTTTCCATGCTTGCATCATTTCAAGGAGCACAGCATATTCATGTATTTTGAGCTTTGAAAAGTATTGTTCATTTTGAAGAACAATAATTAAAATCAACAAGCTGCATCTCTGAACCCCACAACCAGTGTTCAAGCAAATGAACACATGGGATAGGATTCTCTTGAGGCTTACTTTGAGCAACCACAAATACACAGCGGCATCTCTCACATTTGTTCCTTATTGATTGTCTAAAAAAAAAGCGGTACCAAATGAATAAAACTAATATAATTGGTTCTCACAGGACCGAAAGTTATGTACATTTAGAAATTAGCAACCAGCTTTATATGTCTTTGCTAGTGAATGGTAGGGGTGTGCACCCGTTACAACGCAACTTTTACTCCGCACTACCATTACAACGCAGGCATTACACCGCATGACATTACAACGCATTGCGCTGGGGGGCGCTCTAGGATAAGAGGTAAGTTTAATTTACTATCCAACACCTTCCCTAGGGTCCACGGGGACTGGAGTTAGAATAGTAAATTATACTTACCACTATCCAGCACCTCAAAGCGCTATGCGTTGTAATGGTATGCGTTGTAAAAACCGCGTTGTAATGGTATGCGGAGTAAAAGTATGCGTTGTAACGACATACATCCATGGTAGGACCACTTCTGTAAAAGCTCATGAACTACGCATTAATTTTTAGTTTTTTTAACCCGGTCGTTTGAGGTGAAAGAGTGTAAAAAGATTTTTTTACCATAATAAATTATCTGTGTGAAGATGTGACTAGGAGAAAACACTAGTAGGCATAAAGTTAAAAAAAACAACAGGGCCTGTTATACACACACCACTGGCCATTAAAATGACGTGTGAAAAAACAATTAAGCTAAGCAATCATTTTGGCCCCTCTCCAACTGGATCACAAATATTTATCAGCACATAGCTGTATGTCACCAATGAAGCAATTTTATTATGTGCTCTTCAAACTAACGTGTTTGACTGTTAGTAGTTAGAAAACTATGGAATAAACTAACAGACAAGTCACAAATAGTTGGTGCAAATTGCGCATCAACTTTCTGCAATTTGCAAACCTCCGCTCAGGTGACTTCGCCCTAGCCACCGTCTGCAGGACCAGAGCAGAAGGAAGATCCTTCTCCTACCTCGCAGCCAAGACCTGGAATGAACTCCCCTCCACCTCCGACGAAGTCCGACAAAGCACAAGTTCATAAAGGACCTCAGGACCTGGCTCTTCGAATTACCCCAATGGAGCTGTTTACCCCCCCTCCCCAAGTGCCTTGAGACCCTCACGGGTAAGTAGTGCGCTCTACAAAACTCTGATTGATTGATTTTGAGATGAAACCTATGCACTGATATTCATTGCAAAATGTCAAGGCACAGGCGTCGCAAAATGACTTGCCTACTGATTACTATTTACGCAGGTCCCCCATAAATTACTACAAACACAGGGATAGTAGATTGCAAAGAATGGTAGACCACCATCCCTGTATATGGGTTTCCAAATGGGAAACAGATCAGATGTCACTTAAAAATACAGTTTCCTCCTGGAAGTAGCAGATAGTGTTACTCCGGACTAAGGCAGACTTTCCCCGCGGCCACCCAACACAATTTGCAAAGGGGTAGCTGTCCAACTTTGCAAGAGAGTTAACATCTTCTTTGGGTCTTAGTGTCTTTTCAACGGTGTGTGACCGTAATTGAGGTCACAATCAATTGACACATCTCATTGGCAATGGCATGTAGGAGGACATGCTCCTTTCATACCCCTCCTAAGTGCGATTTGAAAAACGCTTTCTGAATCTCAAATGGTTTAACTACATTGCAAAAAACTATTTTGAGGTTACTAACACTGCGAATCGTGGAGTTTGCAATTACAAAATTGTGTCCTACAACTTGCCCTTGATATCTGTATTTGTGATTTATTTATAGCTTTATAAAATATTTTACAAATACAAATTAACCATTCACAAGAGAGCCATGTAATATGTGTGTTGTGTGTTGGACAGGACGTATCAGCACTGGCTGTGATAAACAGGCTTGAGTGTAGATTCAGTATGCTTTCAGCTGATGAGTTGGATGTGCTGGGTGCACCGTGTATTATACATAGGCTATCCTGTTTTTGGTTTAAGTCTATACTAACTGATGAAAGGGAAAATCTTCTCATAAGTGTAAAAATAAACACTGATAAACACCTGCACAACCACAAACTAAAATGCAATCTAAAGAAATGAAAGTGAGAGAGTTATTTCTTCCCTAAGGTACCAACACAATGTAACTTTATTATACAAGGAAGCAGCATGAAAGACTGGTCTAAGATTATTTTGCTCAAGTTTTGTTGTTTAGGGACGTAACCAAATATTTTTTTCATCTTCCTTGGATTTCCTTTAGTTATGTGTGCTTGTCTTAAAGGTGCAGGATTTAGAAGCAGGATTTAGATCTGAACTAATTATGTTATACACTGCAGGGAATTTTGGGATCTTAAAATCATATTTGATCATTTGGCAGTGTTTAGTTCTTTCACTGATTGATGAAGTGGCTGGCCCATACAAAATGTTGGCCAATATGTTCTATCATATTTATCAACAAACACAGAATGGGTAAAACCTTTTGAGGCTTTGCAGCTCCCTTTTCTAATAAGTCAGTATTGATTGCAAGTCAATTGCCAAACACCCCAGGCTTTAAAGATTTTATGCAAGGAGGTAGTGGCTTAGGAGAGTGCTTTCACCATGTATAAGGATTAGTAGTGAAACATGACACAAGACTTTCCACATACCAATTAAATTCATAACTGCAAGGTGTCCCACTGTTATGTGTATCATGTTCATGGCTTTTACCCAACTGATGGGTGTTTTTGAGCCTGTGATTACATTGTTAACAGCAAGTTTCAAGTCCGAGAACATAACGTGATATCTATTACAAGGTCAGGAGTGACTATAAGTGAGTCGTTTGTGATGGGGACACTTGGCAGCTATGATATGTCCACACAGCAGCAGCACCACCTTAATGTAGTCAGGTGAAAAGAGTGGAAAAGCAGTGGCATGCATGTTTAAA
The DNA here is from genome assembly GCF_964263255.1 of Lissotriton vulgaris. Classification (NCBI taxonomy): domain Eukaryota; kingdom Metazoa; phylum Chordata; class Amphibia; order Caudata; family Salamandridae; genus Lissotriton; species Lissotriton vulgaris. The sequence goes on from NC_141694.1 coordinate 1,649,017,737, forward strand.
GCATCAAGTTGCAGATGCCTTAGAATGCATGTCTACAAATTAATCTGGTGTAATTCAACTTTTTTAAAGGTTTCACAAGGCACTGTGCTATTGGCAGGGTTGACCCCACCTACAATATCATAATATTCAGAAAGGAGTAGGGGAATGATACCCAATTGTTTACAGGAAATTCTTTAATAAAACATTTGACTATAACACTCTTACTTAGTCAATCTATTAATTGTCCTAAAAGCCAAGTAGAGTGTGAGAGTTAATGAGATATGAGAGAGGGTAATGAGATGTGGTGTGAATAGGTGCAAAACAAAAACGTTTATATTCTTAAAACTGACTAACATAAGCCCATTGAACACACTGCCAGAGGGAAAACTCTACATCTCCTGTATTACGTCCCCCTTAAATTAGATATGTGCTTTATAACAATAATTACAAAAAACAGCAAGTTCTGTAAACTTTGGAAAACACAGATTTTGCCTATTCTAGGGTTAACAGCGGCTGAACAAACACTGCTAAGCACTGATTTTTAAAAAAAGATTTGGAAAACACTGACAAAACACCACTGAAATCCCCAAAAATGATGGCCATTTGAGTCAATTATAACTGGTAATTTCAGTGGTGCTTTGAGTTAAAAATGTTACTTTTTAACTGACATTTGCACCTAACTTTGACATCACTTTTTCAGTCAAAAAAGATATCTGTCTATCTATTTATCCCAGTGCCAGGCACCACTAGGTAGTTATAGTTAGGCTTGTGTTTTCATAGGAATTTACTTTTTATTTTCGTGATAATTTTGCTCTCATTTGGTGAATCTTTACAAAATGTTCCAAATAAAATGTCTCAGACTCTTCAACTTCTTTCTGTAAAGTCAGGGTAATCCATGAAGCAGGGACCATGAAAAAGGGGGTCCCGAAATTAATTTTCCTTATTTATTTCCGCTGTAACTCGTCCCCTAAAGTAACTATAATGTGTGCTGTCACCACACCCTGCTAAGTACCCCGCATATTACTTAACTCATTACATCATTGATAATATCACTGCTGCATATGAAATAACATAATTGACAATAACACTGTGCATGGCAGGGGTGCAAGGCATAGTTACTTTGGGGCACATATTACACTTACTTGAGATACCTGTAACTGGTGATTTTTAGTGCTTCTGTTAATTTAAAATGACATGTTTTAACTGACACTTCCACCTAACTAGAGTTTACTAGAGTTAACTTTGTTATATGTTTGGTTGTGAATGCATGAATAAATTTTGCCATATGTTGCCTGCATGAATGTCACTATAAGTGAGGGTGTCAGTGCTTCTATAGGTGTCTCAGTGGTTGTGTGAGTGGGTCTGTCAGTCTGTTAGAGGCTGCAATATTAGTTGTGTGGGTTTGTGAGGGGATGGATGCATCTGTGAATGGATGTGTGAGTGGGTGTCTGAGTGGTGTTTGGATGTGTGAGCAGAAGCTGTAGTGGTTTTCTAGGTGTATAAGTGTGTAAATCGGTGTGTCAGTGGGTGGGTCAGTTTCTGAATGAGAATGTGAGTGGGTGTGTAAGTGACTGTATGGGTCTGTGAGTGGCTATATGGGTGTGTGAGTGGGTATCTGAGCAGGTACATGAGTGGGTGTGTGAGTGGCTGTATGGGTTGAGGAATGGGTGTGTGAGTGGCTGTATGGGTATGGGAGTAGCTATATGGGTGTGAATGGCTGCATGGGTGTGTGGGTCTGAGTGGATGTATGGGTGTGTCAGTGGGTGTGTCAATGGCGGTATGGGTGTGTGAGTGGGTCTATGGGTGTAGAAGTGGCTGTATGGGTCTGTGTATGGGTATGTGGATGTATGGGTGTGTGTGTGGGAATGTGAATGGCTGTATGGGTATGTGAGTGGGTGTGAGAGTAGCTGTATAGATGTGTGGGTGGGTATGCAAGTATTTCTATGGGTGTCTCAATGGTTATGTGAGTGGCTGTGTTAGTCTGTTAGTGGCTGCAATATTGGTTTTGTGGTTTGTGAATATGTGTCTGAGTCTATGAATAGATGTGTGAGTGGGTGTCTGAGTGGTGTGTGTGTGTGTATGTGAACAGATGCAGTAGTGGCTTTCTAGGTGAGTGACGGAATGTGTGAGTATGTGAATGGGCCGTCAGTGGATGTGTACGTTTGTAAATGGGAATGTGAGGTGTGTAAGTGATTATGGGTTTGTGAGTGGCTGTATGGGGATGTGAGTGGGTATGTGAGTAGCTTCATGGGTATATGAGTTAGCATGGGCGAATTTTGCGAATCTCGCGTTCGCGAATTTTGCGGATTTGCGAACTCGCAATCCGCAAAATCCGCGAATTCTCGCGAATTTGCGGATTTTTTTTTTGTGTTTGCGCGGGTTTCTGCCAGTTCGCGAGGGTTTTGTACAATGTCGCAAATTGCGAACTTACCTGTCGGGTCGCAAGTTTCGCGAACTTGTTGTTTCTACGTGTCCAGCCTGTTTGGGACACTCTTCTTCATCACTGCCACTCTCTGTCACCACTGCCACTCTCTGACTACTCATGCCACCCTCTGGCCCACCAATGCCACCCTCTGTTTCATCACAGCACCCTCTGGTTGTCCAGTCAGTGTACATTATTATGGCAACGCAAGCACACCTTCCCTGCCTCAAGTGACCTGAATTAATTTGGGGCTGATTAATGTGTCACAGAATATTTTTTTAGCTGGCACCTGCTTCCTTAGTGCTTCCTGATTAGTGATCTTTTGCACTTGCTAAGTGCTTTCATTGTTGCAAAATTAGTTACAACACCTGCCCTGCCCCAACTGACAATAATGAATTAGGGGCTGATTAATGGATTTGAACTTCCAGCCTGGCTCCTGCTTGTCTCCCTTAGCTGTAATTCAGGACCTTTGTGGCATATGTGTAACTATTCTGAGGTTCAGAGCAGGGTCACATAATAGTTGCAACTGGCAACTGAACTCTGGAGGGGCCCCTCAGGAAGCACTACAGGAAATGGCTACTAATGATGAGCCTGAACTTTTGAACCTGGTAAGTAGTTTCAGTTTTGCTAAGATCGTATTTCTGCAATTTTGCACTTATTCGCGGGGCGCGAACTCACGCGAACAGTGCGAGCAAAATCCGCTGCTCGCGGATTTGCGGATTTTGCGGGAGATTCGCAAATCTCGCGGATTGCGAATTTACCGAAAATCCGCAAAATCCGCGAGCGAAACGGATTTTCCGCCCATGCTTAATATGAGTAGGTGTGTAAGTGGGTATGTGAGGTGCTGTATAAGTTTGACAGTGGTGTGTGAATTGCTATATGGGTGTTTGAGTGAGTGTATGAATGGTTATATGCAAGGAGGTAGTGGCTTAGGAGAGTGCTTTCACCATGTATAAGGATTAGTAGTGAAACATGACACAAGACTTTCCACATACCAATTAAATTCATAACTGCAAGGTGTCCCACTGTTATGTGTATCATGTTCATGGCTTTTACCCAACTGATGGGTGTTTTTGAGCCTGTGATTACATTGTTAACAGCAAGTTTCAAGTCCGAGAACATAACGTGATATCTATTACAAGGTCAGGAGTGACTATAAGTGAGTCGTTTGTGATGGGGACACTTGGCAGCTATGATATGTCCACACAGCAGCAGCACCACCTTAATGTAGTCAGGTGAAAAGAGTGGAAAAGCAGTGGCATGCATGTTTAAAGCATCAAGTTGCCGATGCCTTAGAATGCATGTCTACAAATTAATCTGGTGTAATTCAACTTTTTTAAAGGTTTCACAAGGCACTGTGCTATTGGCAGGGTTGACCCCACCTACAATATCATAATATTCAGAAAGGAGTAGGGGAATGATACCCAATTGTTTACAGGAAATTCTTTAATAAAACATTTGACTATAACACTCTTACTTAGTCAATCTATTAATTGTCCTAAAAGCCAAGTAGAGTGTGAGAGTTAATGAGATATGAGAGAGGGTAATGAGATGTGGTGTGAATAGGTGCAAAACAAAAACGTTTATATTCTTAAAACTGACTAACATAAGCCCATTGAACACACTGCCAGAGGGAAAACTCTACATCTCCTGTATTACGTCCCCCTTAAATTAGATATGTGCTTTATAACAATAATTACAAAAAACAGCAAGTTCTGTAAACTCTGGAAAACACAGATTTTGCCTATTCTAGGGTTAACAGCGGCTGAACAAACACTGCTAAGCACTGATTTTTAAAAAAAGATTTGGAAAACACTGACAAAACACCACTGAAATCCCCAAAAATGATGGCCATTTGAGTCAATTATAACTGGTAATTTCAGTGGTGCTTTGAGTTAAAAATGTTACTTTTTAACTGACATTTGCACCTAACTTTGACATCACTTTTTCAGTCAAAAAAGATATCTGTCTATCTATTTATCCCAGTGCCAGGCACCACTAGGTAGTTATAGTTAGGCTTGTGTTTTCATAGGAATTTACTTTTTATTTTCGTGATAATTTTGCTCTCATTTGGTGAATCTTTACAAAATGTTCCAAATAAAATGTCTCAGACTCTTCAACTTCTTTCTGTAAAGTCAGGGTAATCCATGAAGCAGGGACCATGAAAAAGGGGGTCCCGAAATTAATTTTCCTTATTTATTTCCGCTGTAACTCGTCCCCTAAAGTAACTATAATGTGTGCTGTCACCACACCCTGCTAAGTACCCCGCATATTACTTAACTCATTACATCATTGATAATATCACTGCTGCATATGAAATAACATAATTGACAATAACACTGTGCATGGCAGGGGTGCAAGGCATAGTTACTTTGGGGCACATATTACACTTACTTGAGATACCTGTAACTGGTGATTTTTAGTGCTTCTGTTAATTTAAAATGACATGTTTTAACTGACACTTCCACCTAACTAGAGTTTACTAGAGTTAACTTTGTTATATGTTTGGTTGTGAATGCATGAATAAATTTTGCCATATGTTGCCTGCATGAATGTCACTATAAGTGAGGGTGTCAGTGCTTCTATAGGTGTCTCAGTGGTTGTGTGACTGGGTCTGTCAGTCTGTTAGAGGCTGCAATATTAGTTGTGTGGGTTTGTGAGGGGATGGATGCATCTGTGAATGGATGTGTGAGTGGGTGTCTGAGTGGTGTTTGGATGTGTGAGCAGAAGCTGTAGTGGTTTTCTAGGTGTATAAGTGTGTAAATCGGTGTGTCAGTGGGTGGGTCAGTTTCTGAATGAGAATGTGAGTGGGTGTGTAAGTGACTGTATGGGTCTGTGAGTGGCTATATGGGTGTGTGAGTGGGTATCTGAGCAGGTACATGAGTGGGTGTGTGAGTGGCTGTATGGGTTGAGGAATGGGTGTGTGAGTGGCTGTATGGGTATGGGAGTAGCTATATGGGTGTGAATGGCTGCATGGGTGTGTGGGTCTGAGTGGATGTATGGGTGTGTCAGTGGGTGTGTCAATGGCGGTATGGGTGTGTGAGTGGGTCTATGGGTGTAGAAGTGGCTGTATGGGTCTGTGTATGGGTATGTGGATGTATGGGTGTGTGTGTGGGAATGTGAATGGCTGTATGGGTATGTGAGTGGGTGTGAGAGTAGCTGTATAGATGTGTGGGTGGGTATGCAAGTATTTCTATGGGTGTCTCAATGGTTATGTGAGTGGCTGTGTTAGTCTGTTAGTGGCTGCAATATTGGTTTTGTGGTTTGTGAATATGTGTCTGAGTCTATGAATAGTTGTGTGAGTGGGTGTCTGAGTGGTGTGTGTGTGTGTATGTGAACAGATGCAGTAGTGGCTTTCTAGGTGTGTGACGGAATGTGTGAGTATGTGAATGGGGCGTCAGTGGATGTGTACGTTTGTAAATGGGAATGTGAGGTGTGTAAGTGATTATGGGTTTGTGAGTGGCTGTATGGGGATGTGAGTGGGTATGTGAGTAGCTTCATGGGTATATGAGTTAGCATGGGCGAATTTTGCGAATCTCGCGTTCGCGAATTTTGCGGATTTGCGAACTCGCAATCCGCAAAATCCGCGAATTCTCGCGAATTTGCGGATTTTTTTTTGTGTTTCCGCGGGTTTCTGCCAGTTCGCGAGGGTTTTGTACAATGTCGCAAATTGCGAACTTACCTGTCGGGTCGCAAGTTTCGCGAACTTGTTGTTTCTACGTGTCCAGCCTGTTTGGGACACTCTTCTTCATCACTGCCACTCTCTGTCACCACTGCCACTCTCTGACTACTCATGCCACCCTCTGGCCCACCAATGCCACCCTCTGTTTCATCACAGCACCCTCTGGTTGTCCAGTCAGTGTACATTATTATGGCAACGCAAGCACACCTTCCCTGCCTCAAGTGACCTGAATTAATTTGGGGCTGATTAATGTGTCACAGAATATTTTTTTAGCTGGCACCTGCTTCCTTAGTGCTTCCTGATTAGTGATCTTTTGCACTTGCTAAGTGCTTTCATTGTTGCAAAATTAGTTACAACACCTGCCCTGCCCCAACTGACAATAATGAATTAGGGGCTGATTAATGGATTTGAACTTCCAGCCTGGCTCCTGCTTGTCTCCCTTAGCTGTAATTCAGGACCTTTGTGGCATATGTGTAACTATTCTGAGGTTCAGAGCAGGGTCACATAATAGTTGCAACTGGCAACTGAACTCTGGAGGGGCCCCTCAGGAAGCACTACAGGAAATGGCTACTAATGATGAGCCTGAACTTTTGAACCTGGTAAGTAGTTTCAGTTTTGCTAAGATCGTATTTCTGCAATTTTGCACTTATTCGCGGGGCGCGAACTCACGCGAACAGTGCGAGCAAAATCCGCTGCTCGCGGATTTGCGGATTTTGCGGGAGATTCGCAAATCTCGCGGATTGCGAATTTACCGAAAATCCGCAAAATCCGCGAGCGAAACGGATTTTCCGCCCATGCTTAATATGAGTAGGTGTGTAAGTGGGTATGTGAGGTGCTGTATAAGTTTGACAGTGGTGTGTGAATTGCTATATGGGTGTTTGAGTGAGTGTATGAATGGTTATATGGGTGTGTAAGTGGGTGTGTGATGGCTATATGGGTGTGTGAGCTGCTGTGTGGGTATGTGAGTAGGTGTATGAATGGTTGTATGGGTGTGTAAGTGGGTGTGTGATAGCTGTATGGGTGTGTGTGTAGCTGTATGGGTGTGTGAGTGGGTTGGTGGGTAACTGTATTGGGTGAGTGAGTGGCTGTATGGGTGTGTGAGTGGGTATGTGAGAGCTTCTATGGGTGTATTAATAGTTTTGTGAGTGGCTCTGTCAGTCTGTTAGAGTCTGGGAATGGCAGGGTCAGTCTGTGTCTGTGTAGTGTGTTTGGGCAGATGCAGTAGTGGTTTTATAGGTGTTTGACTGAATGTATGAGTGTGTGAATGGGTGTGTGAGATTCTGAATGGGAATGTGAGTGGGTGTGTATGTGACTGTATGGATGTGTGAGTGGTTGTATGGGTCTGTTAGTGGCTATATAGGCATGTGGTTAGGTGCATGAGTAGGTGTGTGAGTGTGTATGTGAGTGGCTGCATGGGTGTGACAGTAGGTAAGTGAGTAATGGTGTGAGTGGCTGAATGGGTGGGTGAGTAAGTGGCTGTATGGGTGTGTGAGTGGCTGTATGGGTAGTGTGTGTGTGCAGATGCAGTCGTGGTGTTCTAGGTGCTTCACTGAATGTATGAGTGGGTGAATGGGTGTGTGTGATTCTAAATGGGAATATGAGTGGGTGTGTATGTGACTGTATGGGTGTGTGAGTGGCTGTATGGGTCTGTGAGTGGCTATATAGGCATGTGAGTAGGTGCATGAGTAGGTGTGTGAGTGGGTATGTGAGTGGCTGCATGGGTGTGACAGTGGGTAAGTGAGTAATGGTGTGAGTGGCTGAATGGGTGGGTGAGTGAGTGGCTGTATGGGTGTGTGAGTGGCTGTATGGGTATGTGAGTGGCAGCAATGGTGTGTGAGTGGGTATGTGAGTGGCTGTATGGGTGTGTGGTAATGGGTGTGAGTGGCTCAATTAGTGTGTAAGTGGCTGTATAGCTGTGTGAATGGGTGTGCAAGAGTTTCTATGGGTGTCTCGGTGGCTGTGTGAGTGGCTCTGTCAGTCTGTTACTGATTACAATACTGGTTTTGTGGGTTTGTGAATGGATGTCTGAGTCTGTGAATAGATATGTGAGTGGGTGTCTAAGTGATGTGTGGGTCTATGAGCAAATGCAGAAGTGGTTTTCCTGGTGTGCGACTGAATGGGTGTGTCAGTGGGTGTGTGTGTTTCTGAAAAGGAATGAGAGTAGATGTGCAGGTGACTTTATGGGTATGTGACTGGCTGTATGGGTGTGTGAGTGGCTGTAAGGGTATGTAAGTAGGTGTGCGAGAGGCTGTATGGGTGGGTGGGTGTGTGAATGACTGTATGGGTGTGTGAGTGGTTGTATGGGTGTGTGAGTGGTTATATGGGTGTGTGAATGGGTATGTGAATGACTGTATGGGTATGTGAAAAGCTGTATGGGTGTGAGGCTATATGGGTGTCTGAGTGGCTATATGGGTGTGTGATTGACTTTATGGGTGTGTGAGTGTTAGTGGCTATATGGGTGGTTAAGTGGGTTTATGAGTGGCTGTATGAGTGAGTGAGTGAGTAGGTATGTAAGTGGCTGTATGGGTAGGGACGTGTGTGTGAGTGGCTGTATAGGTGTGTGAGTGTGTATGTGCATAGCTGTATGGGGTTTGTGAGTGGCTATATGTGTATGTGAATGGCTGCATGGGTGGGTGAGTGGGTGTGTGAGTCACTGCATGGGTATATGACTGGGTGTGTAAAAAGCTGTATGGGTAGTGGTTGCATGAGTGGATGTGTGAGTGGGTAAGTGAGTGAGTGTATCAATGGCTATCTGGGTCTTTTAATGAGAGTGTGAGTAGCTGTATGGGTGTGTGAGTGGTTGTATTGGTGTGTGAGTAGGTATGTGAGTGGCTGTATTGGTACATGAGTGGGTATGTGAGAGGCTGTATGGGTGTGTGAGTGGATGTGTGTTTGACTGAATGGGCATGTGAGTAAGGTATTGGAATGTGAGTGGGTATGTGAGTGGGGACCTAGGAGCCACTTTATTGGTGTGTGAGTGGCTGTTTTGGTGTGTGAGTGAGTATCTGAGTGGCTGGATCAGTGTGCGATTGGGTGTGCAAGTGTCTCTGTGGGTGTGAGACTGGGTTTGTTAGTGTTTATATGGAGTGTGTGAGTGGGTGTACCATTGCGTGAGTGGGTGTGTGAGTGACTGTATGGGTGTGTGACTGGGTATATGAGTAACTGTACCAGTGCGTCAGTGGATATGTTTTTTTTATTTGATTGACAATCCACAGCAGTGTACGTAATACAATGTCAGTAACATTATAGAAAGGAGAAATATCAAGCAGTCTGCCAGAAATAAATGGAGATAAACAAGGCAAGAAAAAAGATCCCTTAGATATGCAGACAGGACCGCAGCCACTTATTAAATAACACTCTACCGTCATGGGCATTTCAGCAACAAACATTAGTCCAACTATAAAAAGAAATGTAAACATATCCTTAATTTTTCACCTCTAACGACATATCCCAATTTAGAACACATGTTCCTGCATAGTAAAAATGTAAACACCGCCTGTTACAGTATCATCTGATGACAACAAATACTGTTTGTACAGACCCCAAAAATTCTTAGGACAACTCCGTGTGGGCATCAACTCACTATATGTTTCAGACTGTGTTTTACAGAAAATCCAATATTTTTCCCACTCAGATTTGGAGGGAGGAGGTCCTCGTGCCCAGTGCATAGCTATTCGCTTCTTGGCCAGAAGGAAGCCCATTCCCAGAAGTTTCCTGACCCCTTTAGGGTGTTGTTTTGTGTATACCAACAGGGCTAATAGGGGATCCGGAGTAAGTGGAGTACCAACAGTATTACCCAATTCCATGAATATCTGTTTCCAAAAAGTAGCAGTATGTGGGCATGCCCATTTCATATGGAATAAAACTTCACCGCTTGACCCGCAGCGCTCACATCTGTCAGACTCACATAAGCCATACCTGTGAAGGCGGGAGGGTGTATAATACGTTTTATTGATAAAATGTATTAATCTATGCCTCCCATTTAAGGACACTGATTGGGTGACCTTGCGGCAATACTTCCACAGACTATCATCAATGGGAACTTCTAAGTCCGACTGCCACTGCACTCTCGGCGGGAAGTAACTGGCACAGCAGTATTCCTTGGAAATGTATATATGTTAGAAATCAACTTATACAGGGTATTGGCACGTAAATGGTAAGTAAAGGACAGGAGAGCCCTACGCTCTAAATATTAATTTTCCAGCGGCGCCCTCAAGGCGTATTGGGCCCTGAAATATTGAAATTGTACCAAGGAGCTAGCATCATGATCAGCAGTGGTACCTCATCCCAAGTCCGGGCACTGCCTTCAAACATTTCAAAGCGCTACCTTGACAGCAGTTTCAGTGCCCAAAGAAAACCATTGGCACCAATCCAAAGGAAGTAGTGGATAATAAAGCAGAGTGCCTGCCTGCCTTTTTAATAGTTCACTCAAGGCATGAACAACTGAGTTTACAGAGTCAGAAACGCCATAATGTCTGTTGGGAGGCTGAGTGAGTTGCCTGGGAAGTGGGGAAGGGTCAAAGGCAGTACTCTCTATGAGAAGATCCGGAAGAGTGTGCGGTCTGTGACTCGAGTAATAAGCACTGAGTAGTAAAGCATTTGAGAGGGAAGTCCAAGTTAAACGGGACCATCGAAGGGGTGAGTGGAAATATGATGGATTTATCCCAATTAATTTTTAATCCAGATAAACCTCCAAATGTTATAACTTCATGGATTATTGGGGGAAGGCTGATGGCAGGATCCCGAGCGTATATTAACATATCACCCGCACAAGAAGACATGATCAAATTATAGTTAGGGAAATAGATACCCCGATGACCCTGATATTCCCTCAACGCACATGCTAGGGCTCTGCAACTATAGCATATAATAATGGAGGTCGGGGGCAACCCTGCCTCATACCCCGGGATATTGAAAATGAAAATGAGATACAATTACTAATTTTAACCCTTGCTGACAGCTGGTTATATAATACCGAAATCAACCCAATGAAAATGTCTCCCAATCCTATCCTATGTAGCACTGTCATCATAAAAGTCCACTCCACAGAATCAAAAGCCTTTTCGGCATCTCAAAAAATGGTGACATCCTTAAGTTCGGGTTTAACGTGCTGTATGACAACAAATACGGTCCTTAAGTTTTGAGTGAGCGTACTACCCGGGACAAAGCCCTTCTGCTCCGGGCCAACCAGTATAGGAAGTAGAGGGGAAACTCTATTGGCAAGAATCTTAGGAAATTTTTTTGTGTCTACGTTTTGGAGTGAGAGAGGTCTATAGGATTCACACAATTGAGGGGGTTTGTCAAGTTTTAATAGGGTAACTATGAGCGCCTCCCTCATTGATTGCAGCATTGTGCCAATGTCTGCAATTTCCTCAAATAATTTACTAAGGTGGTGTAGTAAAAGATCTATGTAAGTTTTATAGAAGGCAACCGTAAGTCCATCCAAACCCGGGGCATAACTGTTCCGCATAGAGTTCAAGGCAATGCAAATTTTAGTTGCTTCAAGCGGCCTCATAAGATATTCTCTGTGAGAGTTGGTAAGCCATGGTAGTTGCACATGCTCCAAATAGTCAAGAACTGTGGACTCATCAACCGTAATACGTGAACTATACAGCTCGCTGTAGCACTGAGAAAATACTTGCACTATTTCTGAAGGACCTGTTAGGATTGTGCCATCTCCACTGTCTAAGTCAAAACCCCCCTGCGTGTCTCTTTGTCGTCGGGCCCAAGCAGGCAATACAGCACCCGGCCTGTCACCCTCTCCATAGGATTTAGCGATAGCGTACTTCCCCATGTGCCTGACCTCAGCATTGACCTCTGCACTCTATTCCTCAAGCGTTTCTTTCATAGCCTTTGCTATCTGGGGATCACTGAACGCCTGAGGAGCCAATTTCAATTCTGCAAGCTTTTTCTCTAAAGTGGTAAGTATAGACCTGATCGAGCACAACACTCCTGCATGCTTACTAATGGTGACCCCCCTTATGTATACTTTAAATGCCTCCCAGACTGTGGTGAAGTACCTAACCTAGTCTATATTAATAGCAAAGAAATCAGTGATAGCCGTGGCTATCTCACCTTTGAACGCAGTGTCAAGTAGGGAATATGGGGGAAATCTCCATGTAAACGGAGCAACAACCTGTCCCGGTGTCTCAACCTCTAGATTAATTGTAGAGTGATCTGAGAAAGTGCGGGCAATGACTTTGCAGGTATGGACATGGGGAGGAGTGATCTATCTAGTAGTATGTAGTCTATCCTAGTGTGGGGCTGATGGTCGGGCCACTAGAAACTTGGGTTAGCAGTGACTGGTAAAAAGAAGGGTCATCATAGTTTGGGCCATATATGTTAACAACTTGAATATCTAACCCTGAGCCATGACACCTTTAAACAGCATATCTACCAATGGGATTGGTTTTAACCACTGTCATTGAAATGCCTGATTTGGGATTGATCCAGGTAAGGACACCCCTGGAGTGAGAGTCAAACCCTGCAGCATGAAATGTGCCTTGCAGCCTCTTGTTGTTAAGATTGCAGTTATTAGGGGCTAAATGAGTTTCTTGCAATAATGCGATATCTGTTTTGGGGCGTTTGAGATAAGCTAGTATTTTGCGTAATTTCCTAAAATCATTTAGCCCTCGGATGTTCCAGGTGATGAGCCTAACTTTCCCTGGCAGGTGTTGAGGAGTGTCTTCTAGTGACTGTCGCTGTGTACTAATATTGGCCTCTGTGAGCAGTTTTAAGGGACTGGAGAGTGATTTCCCAGCACATCATGATCATGTACACCAACTGTGGATACAGAACAAAACCCCAACCCACCCCAACCTACGCAATGCATTCACCTACTCGGCAAATACGACCATATCCCCACCCTACAAGATAACCCAAAAAAGCACAATAACAGATAAGAATAGTCATGAAACAAAAAAAGCCAATAGTTCTTCCTGGGGGTAACCCATGGAGGCGGATGTGGCCAAACATAGCAGTATTCCACAAACAAAAAAGCATTGCCGTCTAAGCTTAAATGTTTCCCCACCCTGGGGAGAAGACCGCCCACAACCATATTGCATAACCTTATTCTACTAGGTGTACATTGTACTCATATGGGCATATCACAGATCAGGCTCAACTCAGCAGAACATTGCAAGAATTAGTGGGGTAACCTTTTGGCTACAATAGAAGGAATATAACTAGAACATCACCATTACAACAGACCAGCAGGAAATAAAAGCCACTTGGGTTACTTGAATCATGAGACAAAGTTACAACATTTAACGAAATCAAAAAACATATCAAACAAAGGAAATGGATGTAGTTCACTGTTATTTATTCACAATGAACACATAATGAAATCAAAATGAGTGCCCCAGGGAAAAGAAGGGAGGTTGTGAAGGAAGGTTCAAGTGATTGTGGTGCAAATGGACAGGTGTAGGACAAAGATGAAGTGCAGATGACGTGATCCTCATCAAAGAACCAATAAACGGCTTAACTCAGAGCCACAATGGTAACGAAACAATGTCATGAGTTTACACAGCCATGCTTGGAACAGTCTTAATCACAAATTGCTGATGCGTAAACTGGCAGGTTGAGAAGAAGTCAAAGTTTTGACCCCACATTGTTATAGGTATCTGAAAGACCTTTTGGCCGGGGTCTTCTTCAGGACAGGGAAAAGATGAGGAGGAGGGGGCACCTAGCATTAAAAATAGAAGGACTCAATTATCTAATCAAAAACAGGAAACCGAATTAAGAGGCTCGAGCAAGAAACTATGTTTACCTTGAAAGGGGCTCACAGCGGGGTAATCATGGGATGATGGGCGCATAGGTTCCAAAATGCTGAGAACAGATATAGCATGAAACACCTAAGGCAGAGAAATAATGAGAACTGTTAACAGGGCCAGGTTAAAGCCTGCAATGTACTGGCGGGTAAGACTGGGGAACGTTAATTGAAACTTACCAATCACCCACCCCCTTTTGTACCGCTTTGTTGACTGGGTATGAGTGTTTGATTGGTTCAGATGCTCCGTCAATCACCACCCCCTTTTGTACCGCTTTGTTCGCCATAAGTTGGCAGGGTATGCTCAGACGTGAGTCCCTTGCTCACTTTGCCACTGGATTCAAGCAAGCCTGGTTGAAGACGGCAGGAATGCCAGAAACCGGTCCTAGGAAGCTTGTTTCCGGTACAGGGAAGGCATGGCTTGGCAGTTCGGGCTGGACTGTTCCCATGAGGCACAGGGTCAGACTGATTTGCATATGGCCATGTCTGAACTGGGGTGGCAGAGTGGGCTAAAGAACGGTGATGGATTAAACTCAGATCTGTTGACTGGGTGTGAGTGTTTGATTGGTTCAGATGCTCCGTCCATCACTACCCCCTTTTGTACCGCTAAACCTAAGAACGGCGCCCATGGCAGTACCAACTGAGTTCATCGTTGGACTTTTAAGGATTGCCATGATGAAGAACTTTTTTATCTTTCAGGACAACTATTACTTGCAAACCAAAGGAGTGGCTATGGGGGTCCACTTTTGTTCCTGATCTAGCCATCATCTTTAAGGACAATTTTGAAAGAAGGTACATCTTTAATGACTCCAATCCCTACGGCAACAATGTGGCTATGTGGATGCGATACATCAATGATATTCTCATGATCTAGACATGGAACACATCAGAACTGGATTATTTCCACACTTGGCTGAACCTGAGAACACCTGTCATACAGTTCACCATACAATCGGACGCCAAACAGATAGACTTTTTAGATCTTACCATCAGCAACGAAGACAATAAGCTCTACACGACACTCTAACGTAAACCTGCAGAGCACAACTCACTCCTCCAGTATAACAGCTACCCGCAAGGGGTCTTAGAGACAATTTGCCATTTGGAGAGTTCTTGCCCGTCCACAGGAACTGCTCTAAGAAATCCGACTATATGTCTGAATCTGAAGATCTTAGCAACCGCCTCATGAAAAGAGGCTACACGGCCAGATTAATTAAAAAAGACAGAAAGCGGGCATGGTTCAGTCGCCGATGAACTCTACTGCAACCCAAAGAGAAAGTGGATATGGCAGGACAGAGGATGATATGTGTCACAGCCTTTTCAATCAAGAGTAACGCCATCTGAAAGGTTATCAATAAGCATTGGGGCCCGATATCCGATGACATACAACAGGAGAGCCTACCCATGCACTCATACAAGAAGGCTAAGAGTATCAAAGATCACATTGTTCGTTCATTTCTAGACTCTCCAGACACTCCAACTCTACAATTCCTGTGGAACCTGCCACCTATTCTCGGACGCTATAGATGTGGTCATGCGCCACCACAATCCAGACTAAACATTTCGACTACAAACAGCACACAATCCACTTGAAGTCGGACACCAACTGTAACACCTGCAATGTTATCTATGGGATCCTGTGCCCCTGTGGCCTAATCTATATTGGCCAGACCTAGGAAAAAATTAAAGACAGGATACTACAACATTGCAGTCGCATACGTTGTGAAGTGCAAGGAGCGCCCCTAGTGGAGCATTTCAAAAGAGCAAATCATGGCCCTGTTGATCTACAGTGCTTGGTACTGGAGAAGACAACCCTGGTACTGAGAGGAGGCAATATAGGCCTTATTCTGAACACCAGAGAATGCAAGTGGATGTCCCTTCAGGACCCTAAATTAATGGTCTTAACGAAGTTAATAGCAGTCATGCACAATTAGCAACCCTGTCATCGGAATGAACTGTCTCTGGCTAGTATACACTAATACATATCTGAATATACCAGCTCTCATTCCGTATCTTTGCCATTTTTTGGAATGTCTCTCACTGACACTTTATATCACTTATGTAATCACTACGCCACTCTAAGTACCTTTACTGACACTTTACCCTCCTGTGTGAGAGGTATGCGTCAGGCGTTGTCTTTGTCTAACAAAGGTGTTTTGAGCAACGCTGATTTTGTTGCCCTTCTTTCTCCCCTGTGCGAGAGGTACATGTCATAATCTGGTGATTTACATCTTTACCCTACTGTGCGAGAGGTATTTGTCGATCAATAAACTTTGACACCATTTCTTTGGCCTTTACACACTTAGAGGCAGCATAGATAGCACACATACCCCACCGATATCGCCATCTGCCCCATTCAATGCTAGGGCATACCCTTACATGTGAAGCTCAAGCCCCCGATGGTCTTTTAGAACACAATACTTTTTAACATAGAATTGCCCCTCCAGGTCACTGACCGGCTATAACATTTTGCCGTCCTGTTAGTTGTCAGTAGGTTATCAACTTGAATTTCACTCTTCATGCCATCTATCAGCCTTGTTTTTATTATTGGAATTTTTTCAGCCATTGTCGATTGTCCGGCATTTTCCCTACGAATTTGGGGCAAGTCTTTCCTCCCTTTTTGCGCTCCGTTAGTCACGTAACGTCCCTTTAGTCACTGGCATGCTACTACGTGCACGCACTGAGCCACCTTGAGCTTAACCTCTTCGCCGCTAATGACAAGGGTAACTCGTCATGGAGTTTCCATTGATTTCAATGGAAATTACATTGAAGTTCAAGCAGAAGCATAGCATCCAAGTGGTTAAAGAGAGCAACCTCACCTTTCCTCTGGTTCCCTCATCTTGGACGGAGTGCAGCACGGCGGATCTTGGTAAGTGGCTCTAGCACACAGCCTACTCTGCTGATCATTTAGGCCACTTTGTTACCCACCGAGTTGAGCCTTATAAAACTTTCCTTTAATTTATAGAACTGCAAAACCCAACCGGACGACCTTCGGCTTTGCCCTGAGGTAATAGCGGTTAGGACAACCCACTCTGTTGTTGGTCTCGTTCGGTGTGTTTGCATACATGAAGGAGTTTGTTTGTTTGTTTGTTTTAATCTGTTGGGTCCTGTCCTTTGTTTTCAGATTCAAACGGTTGGGCAGGCCAACCACAGTGGCTTTCTTTATTGATATATTGAAGGGACATGTGAGTAATTTTTCCCTTTTCAGTACGTTGTTTCAATTAATGATCCCCAGTCTTACCCACCAGTACATTGCAGGCTTTAACCTGGCTCTGTTGACAGTTCTCATTATTTCTCTGCCTCAGGTGTTTCATGCTATCTCCGTTCTCAGCATTTTGGAGCCTAAGCGCCCATCATCCCATGATTACCCCGCCGTGAGCCTCTTTCACAGTAAACATAGTTTCTTGCTCGAGCCTTTTAATTTGGTTTCCTGTTTTTGATTAGATAATTGAGTCCTTCTGTTTTTAATCCTAGGTGCCCCTCTCCTCCTCATCTTC
Organism: Lissotriton vulgaris; assembly: GCF_964263255.1. Taxonomy (NCBI): domain Eukaryota; kingdom Metazoa; phylum Chordata; class Amphibia; order Caudata; family Salamandridae; genus Lissotriton; species Lissotriton vulgaris. The sequence goes on from NC_141694.1 coordinate 1,649,035,085, forward strand.
TCCCTGTCCTAAGGAAGACCCGCCCTCGAAAGGTCTTTCAGATACCTATAACATTGTGGGGTCGAAACGTCGACATCTTCTCAACCTGCCAGCTTACGCATCAGCAATTCGTGATTAAGACTGTTTCAAGCATGGCTGTGTAAACTCATGACATTGTTTTGTTTTCATTGTGGCTCTGAGTGAAGCCGTTTATTGGTTCTTCGATGAGAATCACAAGATCTGCACTTTATCTTTGTCCTACACCTGTCCATTTGCACCATAATCACTTGAAACTAACCTCACACCCTCCCTTCTTTCCCCTGGGGAACTATTTATCCAAATGTCTTTTTGATTTCATTATGTGCTCATTGTGATTAAATAACAGTGAATTACCTCCATTTCCTTTGTTTGATATGTTTTTTGATTTTGTTAAATGTTGTGCTCATTTTTAAATAATTCTGTACTGGGACCACGCCCATACTGTACCACCATATACCCAGACCCCAGAGACACTAATTAGGTCTACCCTTACTGTAACATTAGACAAAGTTAGTCGTTATTGTCCAGGTTACCACTTGAGCCCACCTCAACTTCTCCATTGCCGAGGGCTTCTTATTCCGCTCCACCACTTTCCAGTCTTTGAGCGCCTTTTGAAGGGCCCTAGGTTCTGTAAAAATCTATGTAACCCATAAATTAGAACCCTGAGTCTCGCTGGGTAGAGCATTGCATATTCAATATTTTGTTTCTTTAACTTACGTTTCATCGGGACAAATGACCTCCTAGCCTCCTGCACTCTGAGCGTAAAGTCCGGAAACAGTGAAAAAGCAGAGCCCTCAAACTGTAATTCACTTAATTCTTTGGCTTTCTTAAGAGCTGCATCTTTGACACGGTAGTTGAGCAACTTAGCAATAACGGGGCACAGGGGGGCACCCGGAGGAGGGCGAGGACCCAGGGAGCGGTATGCACGCTCCACGATAAACATAGGGGAAAAAAATCTCAGCGCCCAGCAGATCTCTGAGCAGTTTCTCCACTAACACCTCCATAACCCCAGAGGTGGTTGATACCGGAAGGCCCGTAATGCGCAGGTTACTGTGCCTGGACTTGGCTTCAAGGTCCTCTGCCTTATCTTGGAGAATAGTAAACACTTTATCCATTTGCTTCTGTGTACTGTTTACCTCTATCTGTGCTTCCTCGACCTCAGTGATCCGCCACTCAGACATATCAAGGCATTCTGTGTGTTTATCAAGGCACTCAGGCATAAGATCCATTCTGTAAGATAAAGAGTCAATCTTACCATCTATTGCGGAAAGGCTGCCCGAGACCTCAGATTCGTCACCAGATGCCGGAGCAGACGTCCCGGAGGAATTGTCTCTGTGTCTAGATTTTCATAACTCTATGTTCAGAGTGGATTGCCCTTTGTCCGGCTTGCCCCTGATGCCGCCCAAAGCAAGGAGGGCACAGCCTATGATCAGCAACAATCAAGAGTCAAAATCAGGACAACAAACAGGAGACTGGCGCAATTATAGGTGTGCGTCGCTGGCGCCCACTCCGAGAGAACCTCCGACCCAAGCTCAGCCAATGAATACCATCAACAATGCGCTGCAGTATTACCAACAGTTGTGTCAGTGAAGGTACTTTACCTCTGAGGAGCTATAGGTCCTGCCAAAAATACCCAGCAGCAACAAATGAGCTCTGCACAGGGGCACACAGCAACTCTCAGGAGCGCAAATTCAGCTCCTGTGAAAGAGCAACTCTGAGGGGGACAGCAAATCAAAAGGTGAAGAGAGAAACCACAGTCTACCCCAAAAGATGAGATCTCCAAGGCAATAGCCTGAACACCCCTGGTCTCTCAGTCAGTCCAGGAGCAAGCCTGGGCCCAAAGCACCAGAGGCCAGGCAGCGTGCACAGCCTCAAGACCACCAGGTCGGGGAAGCAACTCCGGCAAAAACCGGCTGGAGTGGTAGGAGGCCAGAGGTACAGTTGGGGCAATGAGGGAGAAGAGGCAGAGTCCAAGCACTCATCTCACAAGTAGTTTTCCCCACTGAGAGAAGCAGGCAAGTGTCCGGCTGTGAGTACAGCGAACCAGGCACTGTCCAAATGTGGGAGCCCTCCAAGAACGGTGCAGTCATTTAACCGCAAACCCCGATATTAGGGCCCGGGAGGGTGCAGCGTGTTAAACGCAGAGAAAAAGAGGGCTGAGTATTCCCGTAGGCTGGCAGCAATAACAGGGCCAGGAGGTAGCGCCCAAGAGGAAGTCACCAGCGGCACCGTGCTGAAGCAGAGCAACCGATATCACGGTACCAGCGGGGGAGTCGCACCACAACCTCAGCCTCCCAGACGAGCAAAGGCTGCTCCAGCGCCTCCGCTCAACACGCCGCGGGAAAGGAGTGCACTGGCTCCTGCCTGTCGATGGTTGGCAGATGCACCCTGCAAGCCAGATATCTCTGATGGGGGGACAAGTGACAAACTTCAGGAGGTCCCCAGCGGAGCACCACAGATGCAGCACAGTCGCACTCCGGAGTCAGTAGAAGGCCACTCCGCACATGCAGATAATAGACATCGTCACCAGCCGCCGCAACTCTCTTGCAGTCAACTGCATGAGGAAGGAGCGTTCAGACTTCCTCTATGCGGTGGAACATAGCCCCAGCGTTGATGGACACCTCAGCCAAAATGTGTTTTGCGGGTCCCGAGGGAAATGCAGATAATGCCGGATAGATGAAGACGGCTCAAGGAGCCGATCTAGCACGTGGCCATTTTGGCGCTTGTCAAGCTCTGCCTCACTGTATCAGTGGCTATGTTAATGGATGTACAGTTGTGTGACTGGGTGTGTGAGTTGCTGTCTCAGTGTATAGGTGGGTATGTGAGTGTCTGTGTTGGTGGGTGTGAATATGTCAGTAGGTGTATGAGTAACTCTATGTGTTAGTAGAGATGTAAATGTATGTGTAGGTGTATAAGTAGGTGAGTGAGTGGGTGTGTAAGTGGCTGTATAGGTGTGTGTGTGACTGGTTGTATTGGTGTGCGAGTAGGTGTGTGAGTGGCATATCGGTATGTAAGTGGTTGTGTTAGTGTCTGTGTGGATGTGTGAGTGTCAGTATCAGTGTATTAGTATATGAGTATGTGAGTGGCATATTGTTATGTGAGTGGGTATGTTAGTGTATGTGTGAGTGTGTGAGTATATCTATCAGTGTATGCATGGGTATATGAGTGTCTGTGTGGATGTGAGAGTTCATGTGTGAGTTGCTTTATGACGGCTGTGTGAGTCTATGTGATTACGCATCTCCATCTATAAATAACTGTGTGACTGACTATATGGGAGTGTGCTTCAGTGTTTGAGTGGCTATATAGGTGTATGGATGTAGGATGTTAGGAATGTATGGGTGTGTTAGTGTGAATGTAAATAACTTTATGGGTATGTAATTGTGTGCATGACATTTGACTGGGTGTGGAAATGTCTGTCTAAGTGTGTGAGTGGGTGTATAAGTGGCTGCATGGGAGTGTAAGTGGTTGTCCAACTGAATTATTTGGTGTATGTTTTTTTTAAATTGTACTATGGAACACCCTCACAATATAAAGTAGTACAACACTGTAAGAACTAATTTGTAAACCACATTACTTCAATAAATGGTGATATTCATCTGCATAAAGAAAAAAAAAATACGAATTAGTATTAGAATACAAATCACCACTTATTTCCAATGCTATAATGCAATGTTACAATAAGAATAAAAGATTTAATTTTCTCTTTTTTATTGCTCTCAGACTGTATACTTGTACAAGATAAGTGATGTACTGTATAAAAAATCATCCTTGAACAGTGGGGAAAAACAATCATATAGACTTTATAAATCCCCCCCAAAGTGTTCAGCATGTAGTCCAATTAAACTAAACTGCGCATTGCGCTCACTATTATATATTGTTTTACCTCTACTTCCTCTACTAATCCAAAGAAACATATGCTGAAAATGAGAATGTCATAATTGAATGTACTAATACATATATAAGGCTCACCAGCATAGGCAAATCCTTATAAAGACATCGCACTTTGTTGGCTGCATGATGTCATCATCCTGATGATGCACCTACAATAAGGAGATTATTCCAATTTTACAACTGTTCTCCTCCTCAGAACTTTGATTCCTGAAACAAAAGATAAGAATTTGAAAACTTCCAAGGCAAAATTTGCTTGAATTTAAGGTTCCTTTCATTACATTCTATCCAACCACCTCTACTTATTAGATAGACACTGAAATTACCACTTTTAATACTAACTCCTTCCCGAAAAATTATACTAAGAATACTATATGTTGTATCAGAAAGAGATATCTGTTCTGCTTTAAAGCTAGTGATCTCAGTATCTAATCTAGTTCCATCTGCTTGTCAACAATGTACCATTAAAATAACATACTTGCCCCTTCTTGCTATACATAAAGTTGACACAAAATCTGTTCTACAATTTGAGCACACATTGCTTTGTGTAGCTTGTTTCAGCAATCTGCCAAAAGTCACACTTTTGCAGTCTGGTCATTTAAAAAAAAAATGCTCCGAATCTGTTTCTGTAGTCAATGAATAAGTAAGTCCAAATAAGTCACCTATAGGTATTCCTATTCTTTTAAAACAGCAAACACCACCATTAAAAACTCCTGTGCATCCTCTTGAGTGTTTGGAGTAAACTGTACAGCTCTGCTGTATATATCTACAAGGTCTCAACTGTGTAATGCACAATGTGTTTTAGCTTTGTCACTATGCAGACGTTGCAACAAAATACAGTGCAAAACACAATGCCTTCTGTTGTTTCTGTTCAATTGAATCTACAGTATGAGGTAATGCAAGCAGTACTTTTAGCACACAAAGAGCTGCATACTCCACTGTAGTGAGTCTGGAGCCAGGACAGAAAGGGCAGGGACTTTGTGCACTTCAGTGGTTTTCTTTGAAGTCTCCCCCACTTCAAAGGCAAAACTGGGTATAAGTATTGGATCCCTGGCACCACCAACTCAGTATAATTCTGGACCTTTGACTACTCTACCAGGAAGAACTGCATTGCTGCCAAAAGGAATGACACTCTGCTGGACTGCTGCTTTGCTGAACTCTGTCATGCTATGCTCTTGCCTTGCTGAGCTGTCCTGCTGCCTGCTGTTCCTCTACCTGGGTGAGATGGACTGGGACTGTATCACTTGAACCCAGAGTGACTTCAAGGGCTTGCTAGCTTGCCTCCTGTTGCCTAAGTCTCAGGGACACAAAAGACTTAGAACCCTCCTGTTCCTACCCAAGGGCTCATCTGCTTGTGAGCCTGTTGTGCTAAGGGGTGCCATCCCAGTCCTGGATCCTTGGAAGCGGACCTAGGGTTTGCTCCAGTGGAACGACACATCCTCTGTTGTGAGAGCAGAATTGTCACATTGCTGATGTTGGGGAAACCGGCTTGGCCCATCGAACTCAAAACTGCTGCATCGCATCCAGAACTGCCACTTCGGAACGCATTGCCGCCATTTCATAGAGCAGATCGACACATCGTCTCTACAGTGTGGGGAAAGTTGTCAAATCACATTAAGGACAGCCGCACTTCAGATCCAATGCTTCTCTCATGGACTGGACGCATCGCTGCAGTTGCATTGAGAGCTCCAGTGCAACATCCCAACTGCATGGGGATCATCGATGCATTTCATGCTGCGATAAGTATTAAAAGCACAAAGGTGGCTGGGCCCTAAGGGAAGGAGTGTAGGCAGGGCCACACAATATGAAATAGAAATGTTTGCCTATGCCTCCAAACTACTTCAAGTGCACACTCATTCACGTGCAAGTAAACCACAATTTGTTAGTTTACAAAAAACACTCCCCGTGTTTTTCTAACTGTTTGAAAAAGTTCTTGTTTCACAAATGTATAAGGTTTTGTGGTCCATATATTCATGATACTGTTTTTTACGTTAACAAAGTCACTGTTGTTTGAATTTTTCACCATTTATTTGTTTTTCGCACATTTGTATTAAGTGTTTTGAAATTACATATGGCTAAGACATGAGGTCGATAGTGGTCTGAGCTCTGTCTTTTGTGAATTTTTCTTTTGTAAACTGTGCAAAAAATTGAAAAAATTGAAAACATAAAGTGTTTTTTGTAAACTAACAAATTGTGGTTTACTTGCACGTGAATGAGTGTGCACTTGAAGTAGTTTGGAGGCATAGGCGATAAGTATTAAGGCACTTTTGCCAAGTGGGTCCTGCATGGGTCTTGTTGCCGGCCTGTGCTCCATTGAAGGCAGCCCGAACTCTTGACTTTGTTCTGTTCAAGGGCGACCAATTAACCCTTTAAGTGCTATTAGCTTCATTGGGTTATTTTTGCCTTTAATATTTAAAAAATCACATCTCGTCTTCTACTGGTTGGATTTTTGTCATTTTGGTCTTGCTTTATTTATTAAATGATAGTCCATTTTTCTAACCTGGTAGGGAGTCTTTTTGTGGTGTTCTCAGTATGTTACTGGTTTAGGTATTGCACAAATACTCTACACATTACTAAAGCTAAGCCTGACTGCTTTGTACCAAGTTACCAGAGGTTGAGCACAGGATACTTTATGGTCTTTTGTGACTTACCTGGAATAAGATTGTGGTCCCTACTTTTACAGGGTGCATACCTCTGCCAACTAGAGACCCACTTTCTGTTTGTGCTACTTAAATATTTGGTACATGCAGTATCCATGTACCACATATTAGGGTAATACTATGGGCTCCCCTCCCAGTCCAACAAGACTGCATTCCATGAGACATGCCGGGGGGATGGCTCACATAAATGATCCGGGTTTTCCTATGACTAATATTCAGCTCCATGGATTGAGATATTGTTGCAGCTGGGGCAATCAGGGCAGAGGTGCATATCCTCACCATGCAAGACACATTTCCATCCCAACACCTTACATTACTCAAAGTGAAACAAAGTTCATACCTACACCTTTTTACTCCCACAGTCATAATCTATCTTATTCAAGGGCTGCCTCAGAAGCACACTTTCATAGCAATGATAGTTATAAACTTGTGGGTAGCATTAGGACAGGGGCCTAGCTTCAGACGGGGTGTTTAGGTTGTTACACCCCCCTAATAAATGTATTTTGTGATAAATAGTTGTGTACATGTGCTTTCAGTCAGGTATGGAGAGGTGTCTGTCAGATTTCACCAGGAATCTTTACACACAGAGACAAAAATGCACATGCACTCTCTCCCTCTCTCTGTTGGGAAAGACTTAAAAATGTTGCTTATTTAACAAAATAGTGCTTTCTTTCACTTAATACCCCTACCAAACTGCATTCCTCTCCCTTTCCACTGTCCCTAAAGCCCCTCTCATGTGCTCTGCTTGTTTGTATAATGTATTTTAACATTATGTGGCAGCATAATTGTTGGGAAATCTGAAGCTCCCCCCCCTCCCAATCTTACTGACCGAGCTACGTCCTTGATTAACTCTCGCCTGTGCCTGGTTAGGACCTCACGAGGTAATAGTTCAGCAGTTGCATTGGCATGTGGGCCTAAGAGTGAGAGGGGCACACCATAGGGCACCCCAATAATGGCCATCTTTGACTACCCAGCTATGATGCTGGGGCCTCTTTTACTTGCTTGAAATGTGACCAATGGCACCTGCCCGTTGCTTGTCCCAGACCGTTCATAAGAGATTTTTAGGTTTGTCTTTCCCACTCATCCCACTTGTACTGGTACTTCATTCTCTGAATTCAAGACCCTTCCGAGCCCCCACCTCAATTTAGTAATATGCTTCACTTTAGTGCTGTGTCTTGGGGCGCTAGTGTATGGCTAAAAATCGGCCCCTGACTGCTGTTTGAAATATAAAATGCAGCAATATTCAGGGCTCAGTGGGCCCATCATGCCTCTAGGCTGCAGTTTCACTGCGCCTGCTGCAACAATAGGGCTTTGGGGTGGGGCCCACCGGCAGGGAGGCTCACCCCCCCAGGGTTTTTGGGCCGGGTGGTGCGGCTGAGCCAAATTGGGATTGCGTTGGGCTACAGTTTGGGCTTCGGGGCAGAGGAGTATATATGCGGCCATTTCGAAAGGCGTGTCACCATTTTGGAAGGTGACACGGCTGCCGTTTTTGCACCGCAGGTAGGAAACGTTTTTAAGTCAGTGTAAGCCTTTTTTGAGGGTGTTTTCTGCTGTTGGTAGAGCTGTCATAGCACAAACGGATGCTTGGGTACAGGAGGCTATGCGGCTTCTGGCAGAAGTCGGTGGCATGGACCTCCTGCGAGGCCCGGTTTAGAACACGGCCTGGCCGCCACGTGGCGGCAATAAGATGAAAAGTGTGGAGGTACGTGGGGGTGCAGAGCCAAGGCCGCCCCTGTGAAGAGAGGGAAATGTAGAGGGAGCGCCACAAGGTGCCCCCCCACTGGCATTTATTGAAGGGAAGGGTGGGGCAGCGAGCGAGGGAATGTGCAATGAGGGCCGCGGGGCAGTTGTCGCAGCGGGTGCCATGGATGGCCCATTTGTTTCTGGGGGCTTGGGGTTCCCAGGTCAGCAGGGGGTGGCCCTGGGGTGGGGGCCAGGAGAGTTTGGAGGGGAAGGCTGGGAGAGCCACAAGGGCAGCCCAAAGACTGGAGAAGGGGGGCTGGGGAGGTCTAGATTTAAGGGCAGGCAGTAGTTTGCCGGGGGGGTCTGGGGTGCCCAGGGTTTTTAGGGGTGAGGTAGCTGTTGAGGAAGGGGGTAAAGGGACGCAGCTGTGGCACCACTAGACAGCAGAGGGTGGTTAGACAGGGCCTCCTGGGGGATGAGAGATAAGTGGTCAATTGAGGGGGATGGCTGCAGTGGCACTCTGGGGGGACAGAGTCCAGAATGGGGGGAAGGGGGCCAGTTTCCCTGTTTGAATGGAGCGAGGGGGGCATGGGCATGGGAGTAGGTGGGAGATTTTCCCGACGACCCGGGTATATGGGGCTAAAGGGATTGGGAGCGGGGTGGGCTCAGCAAAAAGGTGGGACACTCGGCGGGGAGGGTGAGGGTGCGTGGGACTTAGGGGGTAGTCTAGAGGCTCCCTGGGAGGGCTCAGGTATAGGGGTATTGGCAGTAGTGCCCAGATCAAGGGCAGGAAGGGACAGATAGGGACACTAACGATGGCATGCCGGACCTTCCGTTTGCTTTGCAGGAGCAGCAAGCACGGGGCACACACATTGCAGGTGAGTCGCATGCGGCTCCTCGCTTTCTGTAGGAAGTGAAGGCAGGGTCCAGGGCGGCCAGCTGGAGTACGTCGAGGGACCATGGTGGCACAGACGTGCAGATGTCTGTAACGGTCATGGCGGGGCAACAGCCCAGTGGGGCGGAGGTGCCCACTAGGACAGCGGTGACAATGGGTGGACAAAAGGGGTACGCTGTGGATAAGCTGGTAGCAAAAAATGTGGTTCACAGTGAATTGGTCTTGTCTGGGTGACAGCCCGGAGGGGCAGAGGGGCGGTGACAAGGTACGGACTGAAAAGAAAAGCCGAGGCCACAATAGACATGTTGCTGCAGAGGCAAGGCACACGTGGGTCACAAGAATAGAAAAAGAGGGGGAGTGGGAGGACATCCCACTGGATTATGAGGAGGATAGTTTAGAAGAGCAGGAGATAGTGGATGATGAAAGGGGGGAACAAGTAATTTTGTGCCTAGTGTGTTACAGGAGGCGAGACCGGATGCGGAGTACACTGCTACGTCTCAGATGACTCAACCCTCTGAGACACTGGTTAGGCGGTTGGATCCGGTGAGGACGCTGACCTTGACGCCAGGTAAGAAAGGGGGGCAGGGTGGTGCAGCTAGCCCAAAACAGAGGGTTTCCACGGGGACAGATGCCAGAGGGGATGAAGGGGATGGGGCACTAAAATTATGCAAGGGAAGATAGGTTAGAGACACGGGGTGGGTACAGAGGGGCAGAAGACGAACACAGAGGCAGAGAGGCTAAGTCAGGGATGACGGACGAAGAGGCACGGAAGGGCTCTGAAGCAACTAAGGGTGCGGGGGATGACAAAAGCGAAGGGGGGTCTGGTCAGCTGACAGAGAGAAAAAGAGAGTAAGGAGGTCAGATTGCCAAAACCGCTGTACATGGGAGTACAAAAGGGGATGATGGACGGAGCGCTTGAGCAAATCAAACACTCACTCCCAGTCAACTGATCTGGGTTTAATCCATCACCATTCTTTAGCTCACTCAGCCACCCCAGTTCAGACATGACCATATGCAAATCAGTCTGACCCTGTGCCTCATGGGAACAGTCCAGCCCGAACTGCCAAGCCATTTCTTCCCCGGACCAGAAACAAGCATCCTGGGACCGGTTTCGGATTCATGCTCAGACGTGGCTGGCTGAGTGGGCTAAAGAATGGTGATGGATTAAACCCAGATCAATTGACTAGGGATGAGTGTTTGATTTGCTCAAACGCTCAGTCCATCATCCCCTTTTGTATCGCTTTGTTCTCCCTAAGCTGGCAGGGTATGCTCAGACGTGAGTCCCTTGCTCACTTGGCCACTGGATTCAAGATAGCCTGACTGATGAGGATTATGAATCCGAAACCGGTCCCAAGATGCTTGTTTCCGGTCCAGGGAAGACATGGCTGTTGACGCGCGATGGATGCGAGTGGACTCATGTAAACATTGAAGACGGTGGGACTGAGTGATGAACCTTGTGGTACACCGCAAATGACTTCGGTAGCCTCTGATTTGAATGGGGGAAGTCGTACTCTCTAGGTTCTTCCGGCGAGGAAGGAGACGATCCAGTCCAACGCTTTTCCTTGTATTCCGATATTGTTGAGGCGTTGTATGAGGGTGCTGTGAAAGACTGTGTCGAAGGTGGCGGAGAGGTCGAGTAGATTGAGGGCCACTGTTTCCCTGTTGTCCAGTAGTGTTCGGATGTCGTCTGTGGGTGCTGGTCCCGTTCTGTGAGGGATCGAGGGAGTTGTTGTCTTCGAGGAAGGCGGCGAGTTGGCTATTGACAGCTTTCTCGATGACTTTTGCCGGGAAAGGGAGGAGGGATATTGGGCGGTAGTTTTTCGAGTTCGGAGGGGTCTGCTGTGGGTTTCTTCAGGAGGGCGCTGACTTCGGCATGTTTCCAGCTTTCTGGGAAGGTAGCAGAGTTGAAGGAACAGTTGATAATATCACGGAGGTGGGGTGCGATGATGGAGTCTGCTTTGTTGAAGATGTAGTGGGGACATGGGTCGGTTGGCGAGCCAGAGTGGATGGACTTCATAAGGCGGATGGTGTCTTCGTGGTGATTGGGTTCCAGGCGTTGAGATTGTTGGAGGGCGGTATAGGTTCTGAGGGGGGTGGGTAGGATTGTTCGTTGGTATTGTTTTCGAAGCTGTTATGTATGTCGGCAATTTTGTTGTAGAAGAAGGAGGATAACGAGTCGCAGAGGTCTTGGGAGGGGGTGATGTCGTTTGAGGCTGCGGTGGGGTTCGTGAATTCTTTGACGATATTGAATAGTTCCTTGCTGTTATGGGCATTGTTGTCGAGTCGATTCTTGAAAGCTGATTTCTTGGTGGATCGAATCAGCTGGTGGTGTTTGCGGGTGGCTGCCTTGAAGGTGGTCATGTTGTCGCTGGTTGGGTTTTTTCTCCATGTTTTCTCTAGAGAACGGCAAAGTTTCTTGGATTTTTTAAGGTCATCGTTGAACCAGGGGGCGTTTTGGCTGACTGGGGGTGAGTGTTTGATTTGCTCAAACGCTCCGTCCATCATCCCCTTTTGTATCGATTTACAAGGGGGGTCAGTCAATGATTTCATTCCTGATGACTTGACGTTAGTGTCGTACTTTTCAGTGAACATAGTCAGGGCACTAGTTGAAAGGGTAGAACAAGGGGCCGAGATGGCGAAATGTGACATTAAGGCCGCGTTCCGGCTCTTGCCAGTACATCCAGAGGACTTCCAGTTGCTGGGCATTCAAGTGGACGAAAACATCTTTGTGGATAAGGCTTTGCCCATGGGGTGTTCCACATCATGTGCGCTGTTTGAGAAGTTCAGTACACTCTTGCTGTGGGCTTTCTCTTGGAAAACAGGGAAAGACACAGTGAAACACTACCTTGACGACGTCTTCCTGGGGGTCAGCCTGGTTTGATGGAACGCCAGCAGCAGTTGGACAGTTTCCAGAGGCTCATGGGGACACTGGGTGTACCCTTAGCACTGGAGAAGACACAAGGTCCAAGCACGGTGTCATTTCTGGGGATTGAACTAGATTCGGTGGCTATGGAGGCACGGTTACTGGAAGATAAGAAACTGCACATGAGATTGTTGATCGATGACATCCTGGCCAGAAAGAAAGTGACAGTAAGGATGGTACAAGTGTTACTGGGGCATTTGAATTTTGCATGCCGGGTAGTGAGAGCGGGACGGAAATTTTGCAGGAGACTGAGCAAGTCACTGGCAGGCTTCACGCTACCACACCACCACATGTGTTTGTCTGCAGGGACAAAGGAAGACTTGAGGATGTGGTGCAGATTCTTGGGGGAATTCAATGGGATACCCGTTTCCATGCCAGAGGAGTGGGAATGGGAAGCTCAGATGTTTCCGGACGCCGCCAGAGAAGGCGAGTTCGGTTTGTACTGACAGGGAAGATGGTGTGAAGAAGAGTGGCCGACTCATTGGAAGAATGGGGGCAGGAGCATTGCTTTCCTTGAATTGTTTCCACTAGTAGTTGCGGTCACACTGTGGGGGCGGAGGCTAGCACACAAAAGGGTCACTTTCAGGGTAGACAACATGGCAGTTGTGCAGGTGGTCAACAGGCAGTCCACAAGGGATGAGCAGGTCTTAAAGTTATTGTGAATATTCATGTTGAGTTGCTTAAAGTTTGACATTCAGTTCAGAGCTAAGCACGTCCTGTGTGTCAACAATGAAATTGCGTATGCTTTGTCTGGCTTGCAGTGGAGGAGGTTCCATGTGCTGGCCACAGAGGCGAAAACTCACAAGACGCCGTGCCCGAGGGGATGTGGTCCGTAGGAGAAAAAGGATGCTGCAACTGGTGGTAGGGTCGTTAGCGCTTTCCATGAGAAAGGCCAAGGAGCCAGTGTGGCAGGAATTTGTTCAGGGATGTATGAAGAGGAGGCCTGGGACATGGGCCAGGAAAGAGGATGTAGTTCAGTTCATCTTAACACTGACTGACAAGGGTTCGTCGAAGGTTACCATAGCAGAAAAGCTGGCGGGATAGCTTTCATGGGCAAGTTAGTGTGGGGTTATGCCCCTTCGGCAGGTGAGCTGGGTAAGAGGTTGCCAGAGGGTTGGGCCAGGGAGACGGGTAGAGGACAGCGGGTCAGGTTACCGGTGAATAATGTGCTGATGGGAAGAATGATAGAGCTGTTACCTCATGTATGCTGCAGCCAACAGGAGGCGATATTGTTTTCGGCATTAATGTCTTGGTTATATTGCGGAGCATTCCGGGTTTCTGAGCTGTAGGGTAGGAATGGGGTGCCAGGGCTGCAATGGAAGGAGGTACAGCGATGTGAAGAAGGTAGTGAGGCAGTTTCTATTTTCCCTAGGCGCTCGAAGACAGATCAAAGGGGGAAGGGGAAGTCAGTGGTGCTGTGGACTAGAGAGGATCCCAAGATCTGCCTGGTACGATGGGGTGCCTTTTGCGGGGAGGATCTACGAGGGTGATGGGGGCGTTTTTTACAGGCCCTTGGGGCGGAAAGTGACGGCGGCACAGCTTCTATTAGACATGAGCAGGTGTGTAAATTACTGGGGGAGGTACCGGAGGCGGTTGGCACTCATTCCCAAATGATCAAAATAGCGATCAGTCTTTCATCTCCTTTGTGACGACACTCAAATCTACCTCAAGGTTGCCTCCACTCACGATCTCTCCATCCTAAACTCTACTCTCGACTCCATTCAAAACTGGATGTCAACTCATCAACTGATTCTAAATCCATCCAAAACTGAATTCCTCCTCCTCTCCTCCTCACTTTCTTCTCCCCCGGTTCAATCATGGATGGACCAGATGAATCTACTGAACAATAAACCCATCATTGTCGACAGTGCAAAATCCCTTGGTGTCATACTCGACACAAAACTCAATCTACTCTCCCACATTAATTCAATTGCAAAGTCTGCTCGATACCAACTGCGCCTTCTTTGGGGGATTTGTCGCTTCTTCCCGGAGCATGACTTTAAAACCCTAGTCCAATTGCTGGTTCTCTCCAGACTGGACTACTGCAATTCTCTTCTTACTGTCCTCCCCAAATCCCACCTGTCCCTCCTCAAATCTGTTCTCCTTTCAGCAGCTCGTTTCATTTATTGGGCCAAAAGAAGCGCCCACATCACACCCATGTTATCTACCCTCCGCTGGCTTCCTATCGAGGCAAGATCTATTTACAAGACTGCCTGTATCACCCATGAAGTCCTGCACTCCTCCGCTCCTCGATACCTGGTGAATAAACTGAAACTCTCTGGAGGCTCTAGACCATCACGCAATGCGGAACATTTACTGCTCGAACCTCCCACTTTCAAGAAGGAAAGATCGATGGCCCAATCCTTTTCAGGCAACGTGGTGAGAAACTGGAACTCACTTCCGCCTCAGCTCCGGACCACCTCTTCCTCCCAGGCCTTCAAAACTGACCTCAAAGTTCTCCTCCTTCAGAAACACTTCCAAATTTAATTCACGCTCTCTCTATTATCTGAAGGAAGATCTTCCATTATAGAAAATTCTATTCTCCATGACTATGGAAGTGCCTTCCCAGTGTTCTTGTGGTTTGAGAGTCTGCCATTTATTGCAGTATTATCCTTCTACATGTATTTGGTACTCTTTTGTAACATGCACACATCACTTTTCTCTTGTAACACACTGTTTGCTACCTCTTACATTTTGTTTGCTTTAGATAATTGCACAAGTGCCACCATTGCCTACGTAGCGTTTGTTCTTGTGCTTGAGTGTCTCCCATTTACTGCAGTATTATACCTTTACTTGTACTTTGTACGCTATTGTAACTTGCACATATGTCACTTTTTCCTCCTGTAATGTACCTTTGCTACCTCATGTATTTTGTTTGCTCACAATTGTCACTTTTGCCTTTGTAATTTGTTCACTTGTAATTTTCTCCTCATGTATCAGTACTGTTCCTATTGTGAAGCGCTCCCACACCTTCGGGTAAAGTCTGCGCTATATAAAAACGCATAAAACAAAAAAAATAACTTCTGAAGCAGTAAACATGGGGTGAGGTTCATAGAGATTGAAGCAACTGGGACATTGGTCATCAGTTTGTTACAAACGTTATATTAAAGTGGGAAGGGGCGATTGGAGGGAAGGTGGTAATGTAAAAAAAATTCTCACGCATGTGTCTTTGCAGGTGCAGTAGCAGAGCCATAGTCGGAGGCGCTTGCAATATGGATTGTTGGGGATACTTTTGTGAAATGGGCGGAAAGACACGAGCAGGACAAGGGAAAAGGTGTAAACTAGGATTGGACCCGGGATTGTTTAAAGTCAGTTGGCACGGAAAAGGGGGCTGGTGTTGACATGAGCTTTTCCCACTTTTAAATAGGTTACTGCGTCAACATGTTTGTCCAGATGTGCTGGTAATTAACTTGGGGGAGACTGATTTAGTGGTATGCAAATGGTTCTCTCTGTTGAAGCAGATGAAAAGGGATTTGCAGGAGATCAAGAGGCAGTAGTCTGGGTGTTTTGTTGTGTGAAATGAGTTTATTCCAAGAAGGCATTGGAGTGGGGCCGAGAGGCCTGTTGCCATTGATAAAGCCAGGAGGAAGGTAAACAGAGAGATAAGGGTGTTTTGCAGAGAGGCACGTTTTGGCAGGGTAGAGCGCCCAGAATTAAAGTATTTAGTGGTGGATTTCCCAGAGTAAAAGTATTCAGCAAAAAATATTTTTAGGGATGATAGGGTGCATTTATCCTGCTTCGGGATAGAGTTATATTTGATTCAATTCAAGGAGGTATTGGATTCAGCTCAGGATATAAGATGTTATCCTAGAAGGGGCCTAGAGGTTGGGGGGTCTGAAAAGTTGTAGACTATTTCTGAGTGGCATTGGTTACCTATTTTTGGCCAGTTGTTACTGTTTCATTTTATGGTTCGGGACAGGTAGGCAATGAGGTTAGGATAGGTTATACTTAGTAGATAGATTTGTAGACAGGTAGAGATGAGGTTACAGGGTTTAACCCCTCCCATGCTCATGACGGAACCGTTCCGTCACGAGCCTCAGGTGGGCTGTGCTGGTGATGGAACGGTTCCGTCGCGGTCCGCTCGCCGCGCCTGCGCGGCGCGAATTCCGCGCCTGCCCGGCGCGTTCTATTGAGCGGGCGGGGCCGTGACGGAACCGTTCCATCACAAGCACAGCTCACCCGCGTGCCGTGACGGAGCGGTTCCGTCACGAGCACGGGACCGCCGCGCGGCCCCCCCACCCCCTTAGCACTGCGGCAGAATAGCCGCTGCAGTGAAGGGGTAAACAGTTATTGAGCGAGTAGATAGATCTTTAGATAGGTTGAGATGAGGTTACAAGGTTTTAAAGGGGAAAAAGTTATTGATCAAGTTGGGGTCCGTTAAATAAATTGCAATTGTGTTTGGGGAAACCTTAGAGGAGGGGGAGGAGGATACGTAGCTGAAGTTTGTATAGTTAGTTATAGTTTTATGAGGCAAAGGTCAAGGCTATGTTTAGGTCTTGCGCCTAGCGATGCACTGTGCAGCAGTGTCCGCGCAGCGCGAGACATTTTGTAAGGGAAAAACGGGGTTTGGTGGCTGACCTAGGAATTGCACATGCTCGTGCGTGTGCATTTCCTTTTCTGCTACCCGATTGGCCTTTGCGTCATCTTTTTATTAAAGACTGCACGCAATTGGCTAAAGGCGGGCGCATTGTTCCGCCCATGGCCTATTGGTGTCTATTACGCGCTTGGTGCGTGTAATAGACACCAATAGGCCATGTGGTTTCAATTATCGTGCACAGACATGGGCGTGATAATTGAAAGCTCCTGAACACTTGGGACCCCTACTTGCTGTGGATTACCTACACTGCTGCTGCTGGGTCCGTTTTCATCCCCCTCCCGCCGCCGCACCAACCATCTAACGGCCGGCAAGCGGAGGGGAGCATTCAACACCTGAGAACAGCGGGGCCAGAATACTACATTTCCCGCCAGCCCTAGCGGCGAAATACCGCGACCAGAGCGCGCCAGGCGGCACTTTAAAGAGGCATCACCCCGGTGGAGCGAGGGAAGCTCCTGAACACTTGGGACCCCTACTTGCTGTGGATTACCTACACTGCTGCTGCTGGGTCCGTTTTCATCCCCCTCCCGCCGCCGCACCAACCATCTAACGGCCGCCAAGCGGAGGGGGGCATTCAACACCTGAGAACAGCGGGGCCAGGATACTACATTTCCCGCCAGCCCTAGCGGCGAAATACCGCGACCAGAGCGCGCCAGGCGGCGCTTTAAAGAGGCGTTACCCCGGTGGAGCGAGGGAAGCTCCTGAACACTTGGGACCCCTACTTGCTGTGGATTACCTACACTGCTGCTGCTGGGTCCGTTTTCATCCCCCTCCCACCGCCGCACCAACCATCTAACGGCCGCCAAGCGGAGGGGGGCATTCAACACCTGAGAACAGCGGGGCCAGGATACTACATTTCCCGCCAGCCCTAGCGGCGAAATACCGCGACCAGAGCGCGCCAGGCGGCGTTTTAAAGAGGCGTCACCCCCGCGTCGCGGGAGCGCGCTGGGCTAAGCCCGGGCAAAGGGCGGGCCCTCTACGGCCCTCATCGGCCAGAGGAGGCTGGGCTGGGCCAGAGGTCCTGGACCTATGTCTGAGTAAGTAGTAAAGCCACTACCATAGCCCTACTATTGTTATCTCTGCATGATGGCCACAGCTGCTATTAGCCCTGCTATTGCTGGATTGGACAAAAATGGGGGCATGTTAAACCGAACCCTGGATGACTATTTTCCTAAAATTGCTTCTGAGGGCAATAAAGAACTGCTGTTAGCTGAGCGGCGGGCAGATCGTCGCCGTTCAATTGAACGTACTAAAAACAGGACCCTGTCTGAACCCATTATGTCTGTCACATTGGATGATGATTTGAACACCTTACTGACAGGCAACATATCACCAACTGCTAGTGTGCCCCTATTACTTAAAGAATGTTTAGCCCCTGCTGTGTCACCCACGCAAACCCAACCAGACCCACTAACTGTGACACATGATCTCCCTAGCACACCTAAAACTTCTAAAATTATGATCTCGCCTACTATTAGGCCAGGCAAGGTAGTAAGAGGCAAAAACTCGAGGCCATTGCCACATAAAATACACTGGCCTCCACCCTCCAAAAGGAGACGGAAAAAAACTGATACAAACAAGCCTAAATTAAGTCATACCGAATTTGGGAAGAAGGTGAACCCTGTTACTACCACGACTATGGGAGAATCCGCTATTAAACAAGTAATAGCATCTGCTCCAACCACCCCAACACTCGTGATACCATCCTCCCAAGTGTTTGGGACACTTTGACCAGCAAAAAGAGAGAACAGATTCGAACCTCGATACATGGCATAATAATGACTGAATACCTCAGATCTAAATCAGCCCCGAGAGGCCTATGGGTTACTAATGCTCCCAGGATTTTTTTACATGACCTTGTATTCAGACGCGATTGGTCGTCCATTTCATGTAAGTGCACACTGGACTACCTAGTCCTAATAGTAAAGACAGCAAAGAGACTTTCGGATGCACTATTGGTGGAGATACAGGAATGTGAAAATGAACTCAAAAAAAGTATCAATCCCCAAGTATACAAAAAACGCCTAGATGAAATAACAAAAGAGATGGATGAAATGGAAGAATATCTAACGCAAAACAAACTCCAGAAACTAACCAAGGAACTGAAAAAATTCAGCCAAGAAAAAATGCACCCATACTCTAAAGATGACTATACAACAACCATCAATGGATCTGATACAGACTCTACAGGGGTGACATCGTCTGAGGGTTCAGAAGACAGCTCCGAAGAGTCTACACCGAGGAGTGGCCGAAATAACTTTAGATTCCAACGCCCACGACGAGGAAATAGATGGCCAAGACCACCGTTTTTCCATGGAAATCCAATGCCATATTATCCACCCTACATGCCTCCTTATGCGGGATGGATGAATCCTTACCATCCTGGCATGAACCAACAACAACCAATGGATAACCACCAGATGGCAAGATCAACAGCCAAGCGTGCAAACGAGGAGCATGGCCTCAGCACAACCAGGAACGAGCAAGAAGACTCGCTAATAGTGAACCTAACCAACATTGTTTTGACTGAGGATCAAACGATTGTCCTCAACAAAGGACTCGGCTTTGTGCCTACACCAACTACAGACCGATTCAAGCTCAAATGCGAAGTGTCGGAATTCTGCAGAACCCTAAAACTAAAAGCCTTTTTCAATGAATCCGTGAATCAGACCATGGAAGGCGACACTACCCTAAGAAGGAAGTCCAAATTCTGTCCATCGACCAGTGCAGTACCCATTGAAATACAAGCCTTTGAACAGGCAGTCATGAAGGGGATTGACAAAATGAACAACAAGAAGAAGATCTATCAAAATATGAGCAATAAAGAAAAACAAGCCTTAAATGAACTGAGAGACAATGAAAACATCATAATAAAACCCGCAGACAAGGGTGGTGGTGTGGTCATCTTGACAAAAGAAGGATACAACCAACAATGTCTGGCTTTACTATCAGAAGAGAAGTTCTATAAAAAATTGGACACTGATCCCACTGAGAGACTTACCAACACCATTGCCATCATGATACATGAGGCAGAGACAAATGGTTGGATCTCTAAAAAAGAGGCAGATTTTCTAACACCAAAGGGACCGAAAATACCTTTTTTCTATTCCCTGCCCAAAACACACAAAAACAGGTCCCCACCACCGGGACGCCCGATAGTATCGGGTATCGGATCTTTGCTGGAACCCTTATCTAAGTTCGCAGACGAGTATTTGAAATCTCTAGTCCAGAATACCCCCACCTACTTAAAAGATACCAGAGACCTCTTGACCCAGATTACAAATCGAGAATTCAACCCAGACACAATGCTAATGGTAGGTTTGGATGTGGAGTCCCTCTACACCAGCTTACCCCAAGAGGACACCTTAAAGATGCTAGAAGATCTACTCTTTTTGCAAGACTGGACACATAAAACCCCTCGACACTTCATTCTAGAATGCTGTAAATTGGCCCTACAAGAAAATTACTTTGAATATAACGGCCAATTCTTCTTGCAATGCCATGGCACATCCATGGGCAGCGCTTTTGCGCCGTCAGTAGCGGGACTCTATGTGAGCCGTTTCGAACAAGAATGTGTGCTCCATAACACCAACCCATACGTTTCCAGTATATTATACTGGAAACGTTACATCGATGATGTTTTGCTCATTTGGGACACCAGACTAGATCTCACTACCTTCATGGAATGGCTCAATGGTAGAGATCAGTGGTTGAAATTCACTTTCACTGCGAATAACCAACAAATTGATTTCCTGGACCTCACCATTTTTTCGGAGAATGGCAAATTGGAAACTAAAACGTTCACGAAACCAACAGCAAAAAACAGCTTGCTTTCCTACAACAGCTACCATCCCCGCCCACTGCGAGACAACCTTCCTTATAGTCAATTCTTGAGGCACAAATGCAACTGCAGTAAGAAGCAAGATTATACACGACAAGCACAGGAACTGAGTCAAAAGTTACGCAACAGAGACTACACCCCAGCAGTAATCTCCAAATGCAAGAAACGTGCTAAACATCAGCCACGAGAATGCCTCCTACAGAACACCAACAAAGAACCAATAAAAGATCTTGTCACCTGTGTCACCACCTTTTGCCCGGCAACCTATGATGTACAGAAACTCATAAGAAAAAACTGGCAAATACTGACTTCAGGCAAATTCAATTGGCCCAAACCCAGATTTGCGAACAGAAGGACAAAGAACATCAAAGACGTCCTTGTACATACTAGGCCAAGGAATAAACCCCTTAAGTCTACCATCAGGGATACAAACATGACCCCAGTCACTGGCCACTACCCCTGTGGCACATGTGGAGTTTGCAAGTTCACTAATACCACCAAGACACTGCAATTAACAGACACCATACTGTGGACTCAAAGAAGCCACACTAACTGCAATTCAACGCATGTAATCTACCTAATCACCTGTCCCTGCCAACACCAATACGTAGGCATGACTTGTTGCAGAGTAAAACTCCGCATAGGAGAACATAGGAGCAACATCAGACTCAAAAAAACCAACACCAAACTCTGTACTCACTTTGTTGAGGCAGGTCATACCTGCGATGAGCTTAGATGGACAGTCATTGAAATGCTCCAATTCAAAAATCAGAATTCAGAACAAACTCTCTTCGAAAAAGAGCAAAGATGGGTAGACCGCCTCAAAACAGACACACTGGGGATGAACGATCATATTCCTTGGCACCAGTTCTACTGAAAAAAACAACTTTGCCTTGAGTACCCTCCATTTTACTAGTACTCTTCCCAACACATAGAGTTGTCCCTTCTTTGTGTTCAGGACTAGTATAAAAGACTGAATTCTATAGCCCCGCCCATAGCCAGGGGAAGAGTCAGCACAAGGGACACCTAGCTGTACCTCATGGGTAAGAATGGTAGCACACCGCTCTCCAGCCAAACGGGTAAGACAAATCAATGTACTAATCAATGGGCCTATCTTTACTTTGACAGTAAATTACCACATGCGACTCTGGTTCCCCTGTTGAAGTGCTCACCTTGCGCAAAACAGGTATTTACAACTTTTTTAAAAGGGTTATACAAGTCACTGTTCACGTCTCCCTTAAAAAAAAACAAATATGACTCATCAAATAACTACCACCACTGACCATGCACTAGTTCCCATTTAAACAGACGATTGCGGGGCACCTAGACTTAAAAATCTGCTATCAGACCGATTACCACGTTGAGCTACTGTGCATGTGATACACTTGTATGTTTTTGTAACTATTTGTTGCCTTGGCTATTACGATCTTGGTTTCGCCGACATTGCACTTCCTCAGACCTTATTTGTTTTCCTTTTCCTTAAACTCACTGTGTAACCGCCACAATGTTGGCGCGCATTCTATATTTGGAGTAAAAGCAATAGCGCTCCCCATAGAATCTAGCCTGACTGTCTACTCACCTGTACTGAGTTCCGACATTAACAATAGTCTGTGTCGGTTTTTGTCTTCACAGCATGGGAAATTCCCACTCCTCAAAATACTGAATCCCACACAAGTTGTGTGAAGCTCATTTCTTAATTTCTTTTTGTTTGTCTGTATATACGTTTTCTTGTCCTGACGAAAGCTCCATAGACCCGACCGGGCCAAGCGAGCTGAAACATGTCGACACGTCCCTTAAAAGATATGGTGATCCAGTAACCTGACCACCTTATATCGCAATTCCTTTTTAACCATAGTGCCTAAACTACCCAGAATAAATAAACCCTTTTTTGATTAGACACTATTTTTAGTCTATTCCTTCACCTATATAATTTTGATCTCTGGACACTTCTACTATCACCAGAGGTAGCCTCAGGTGAGGCAGGCACCCAGCACGTCAATCGATCACCCGATGAATACGCCATGACTCCTGATGGGGCGGAGAAAAGATACACCGCAAACGACAATACCAGGATGTCTATGAGGGTTTTCGAATACAAACCAATGGTTTTGTAGAAACTAGTGTCCATTCTATTTTTGATTAATGAACATCCTCCCAAGCAGCCGTAGAGCCTGATATCATCCATATCCCAATGGAAGAAGGACCGCAACCAGCCTCCCCTAAGACTCTCTTGGACAATATAGAACTGATTGTGCGAAGTTATATGCTTGCCTTAGCTGAAAGATTTAAGGGAATGGAACTAAGGTTGGGAAAAATAGAGGGGGATCTGACAACACTCGGGAATTCTGTCAGGTCACTAGGGCCCCTGAAAGTGTTACACCCTCAAAAAACTTTAACGCCACAGCCCACCCTCTCAAAAGATGCGGTGGTTGCAATACCCTCTACCTCCAATATTGATAATAATCAGACAGCAGCTACTCTAGCTTCTTCTAACCATTTGCTTACAGGTGTATCATCATCTGTTAGCAAACCTTCTAATACACCCAAGCCAAAACAGTCAATAACATCTATGGGTAGACCAAATACAACATCAATCAGTAATACTGATACTCCAGGTAATACCCAGGCAAGGGAACCAAGAATCCCCTCAAACAGACCCCCAAGATCAGAAGAGAACGAGATCAGCCATGCGAGAGGGGGTCAGGCCAGGAGACCACCCATGGAACTCCCGCCGGAAGTTCTACCGTATGTGGTTGTACTTACCGGGGTTCCTGAACTGTCAAGTGGTAAACGGGAAGGTTATTTTCAATTAAAAAACAAAATAATGCACTGGCTATCATTGTATGGACCCAAAACTAACCAGGTAAATGGTGAAATAGTCCATGTTCGTCGCTTGTCTTGGCTGGGTGGAAGAACAAAGG
This sequence comes from Lissotriton vulgaris, assembly GCF_964263255.1. Lineage (NCBI taxonomy): Eukaryota > Metazoa > Chordata > Amphibia > Caudata > Salamandridae > Lissotriton > Lissotriton vulgaris. Next base: position 1,649,058,508 of record NC_141694.1, read on the forward strand.
ACATAGGGGGTGATATTGTAGTTGTAAACTTCAGGGATAGAAAAGCAGTTGGCCTTTTGGCAATGAAAATAATTGTATTGTACCACGTCCTTTGACCTATTTCTACCCAAGATCCACAGTATTTCCCCCCCAACATTTAACCAATAACACCCACTTCACCAACCACTTTTTTAACATGGAGACTGCCAGGAATCCCGCATACATGCATCAATTAGCTCCAACTCCTGCGATGCATGGGTGGAATACTATACCGATAAGCCGCAATACAGGAGAAAATGGAAATATGACTCATTTGATGCCATTTACTCCCTTAGAGTTATCAAATAGGTTTGAGGCATTTAGTGGCATGGAGGAATGTGATTGATGCTTAAAGAGCACAGAGGATGTTAGGGGGGCTGAAAATGTCTTATGCACTACGGGGTTTTACGAAGAAAAAGGAACTAGTTGTTTAAAGATAGGGCCACGTACAGTTGCAATATGTGATGATGCAAATAGTAGTTTGTCTGTTGTTTCACCCGCAGTGTCTCTTGGGATAAATGAGGGATCCCCATTGCTTACACCTGCCATAAGGCTAGAAAGTAGAGATGACGTTAGGGGAAATGAAAATGTTTCATGTATAGTGAGATATAATGAAGAAAAAGGGACTAGTGGTCCTATGATGGGCTCACGTGCTGTTGTTTCAGGCAATGATGAAGTCAATAGTAGTTTGTCTGTTGTCTCACCTGTAGCGTTTCATGGTCCAAATGAGGGACCCCCCTTGCTTACACTTGTTTCATGGAATATAGCAGGGGTGCGTGCGAAATTATGTGATCCCGATTGGAACGAATACATGAACACTTTTGATATCTGTGTGTTACAGGAAACATGGGCCACAGTACAGATGCATAGGGTTGGTTATAAAACTTATCAAATAGAGGCTGTGCCTTCCATAAGAGGTCGCGCATCTGGAGGTCTGCTAATATGGATCAGTGTTTCTATCAAAATAGGCATAAAAATGCTTAACACTGATTCTCCAGACATTCTTGGTCAGGAAGTAACCACAGCGGACAATAGGGTGATTCACCTTTTTAATGTGTACAACAGCCCCCAGTCTTCCCACAAGGAATCATCATGCATAGGGAAGCTAGAGTCACTTATGGATTCATTAAAAATAGGCGCAGGCGTTATCTTATGCGGGGATCTGAACTGTAACTTCGAACCAATCACAGACATAGTTCATCTGTTTGAAGACGAGGACACTGCCAATGGAATACCAGCCCTGAATGAAAATAGAATGGTGGCTGGTACTGCATTGGCTCTGCAGATCACAAGGTTGTTGACTTCTCATGGCCTGAGAGCATGTAACGGGCGTATGCCATCTGACAGCCCGAAAGCCCCTACTTTTAAGAGACGTGAATATGAAAGTAAATTAGATTATGTTATAGTCTCTCTAGACCTGTGGTCCTTCACAGAAGACTTAAAAGTCAAAGAGAGATATGAAAGTGACCACTTCCCTCTGGAAACGAGCTTCCAACTAAGCATGTTAAAGGGGTTGGGAGCCACGGAGGGAGGCCATAGCCAAGCATCCTCATCTATAAATGATAACATTGTCCTTAGTAACAATCACAGGGCGGTTAAATGGGCCTATGTACTGGATAAAGAGGATCTATTGGCCAACATATACTGTACCTTTGCAGACACCCTAAACTTATACTGTCCCTATAGCTGCGACCCCAAAGAATTCATTAAATTGCATAAATCCCTCTTCAGCAAACTATTAGAACTCCTTACAAAAATACCCAAAAAAGGTGCAGGTATGACTAACGTAAAAGCTTCAGGTAAACCTTGGTATAACAGGGAATGCCGTCTTGCTAAAACTGCACTGATTAATGCTGTTAAAAGGGAAGGTCCATTAGAAATTAGAGATAAAAGGAAGGCTTACAACAAAATAATAGTAAGAGCGAAATCCTCCTGGGATGAGGAAATATGGCTCAGTATGCTGACAGCCGCCAAAAACAAGGACCAGAGACAATTTTGGGAATTAGCAGCTAAGGGAAACAATCGTGAGACAGGTTCTAGGGAGGTCTACCTAGATGAGGATACTTGGGTCAAACATTTTACATCACTATATGCAGCCAAAACTCCAATTGATGTTGTTGCAACAGACGTATTCACTGTCACAATACCAGCCAACGCCCACTCGGTAGTGTTTAATATACATGAAACAGAGACAGCAATTGCCACGGTAAAGAAAGGGAAGGCGCCTGGACTAGATAAAATTCCGGGCGATCTCTATCTGTCTAACGTTGATGTTTGGGCACCCTATTTGAATCACCTATTTAACATAGTTGCGGCTAGCGACCATATTCCGGACACATGGAATGGCGCAGAAATTATTACTATTTTTAAAAAAGGGGATCGTGGCGACCCAGCCAATTACCGCCCCATTAGTCTTTTAGATATAACACAGAAGATCTATGCTAGACATATTTTAAATCGGATAAACACATGGCTGGAAGACGAGTCAGTTTTATCCAAATACCAGGCGGGATTTAGGAATAAAACAGGTACTATAGACCAGGTATTTAGGCTATGCTGCTTGTACTGGAAATACGTTATTATACACAAAGGTCACTTGTATGTGACCTTCGTAGACCTGCGAGCAGCATTTGACCTAATTCCTCGCGATCTACTTTGGAAAACCCTGAATAGGCAAGGGCTGCCAGGCGAATTGTTAAAACTCGTGATGGGCTTGCACCAGGAGAATTATGCCAAGGTTAGGTGGGGCCCAAATGGGGAACTTACAGACCCAATCCCCATAAAACGGGGAGTACGCCAGGGATGCGTACTGGCCCCCACACTTTTCTCCCTTTATGTAAATGATATTGCAGCCTATATGGAAAATTGTGATAATGATTCGCCCCGATTGGGAGGGGAACTTGTTGCGTCCCTCCTTTTCGCGGATGACACAATTTTAATTTCGCAAACACCACGTGGCCTACAGACCCTTTTAGACAGGTTCCAACAGTACTGCACTTTAAAAGGATTAGAAATCAATATAAAAAAAACAAAATACATGGCACTAAATCCGCACAAAACTTTTAAAAGGAATTTAATGTTAAACGGTCAAAAACTAGATTACGAACACAGTTTTACATATCTGGGAGTCCTGATAGATTCTTTAATGGGATGGGGCCCACAGCTAGAGAAATCAAAACTGGTGTTTAAACAAAATTGTTTTCCAATATTGCAGAGACACAAAAAAAGTGTGAATAAGGCGGTCACCCCAGCAGTAGAGCTTTTTAGATACAAGGTTCAATCAGCCTCACTGTATGGGGCGGAAATTTGGGGGCCAGTGTGTAAGAAAACCTTTGAAGCACCCGAGAACAAATTTATTAGGGGTCTTTTAAAAGTTCCCATCAATACTCCACTTATACCCTTATTTCTTGATCTAAATATCAAACACACAGACCATCATGCAATATTGAGACCAGTATTGTTGTGGGTTAGACTATGGACAACTATTGAACTATCTGACTATAAAAATGGCTTGAAAGAAGTCCTTGAGCTTGATAGTGACAGGAAATTTTTTTGGTTTAAGCACGTCAAAACCTGGTTATTCAAGCTCGGATTAACACACTTTTGGAACGAGCCAGGATCTTTAAACTCAGTTTCTAAGAAAATACTCAAACTGTCCTTTTGGTCATATGTGAGCCACGATTCAGTGTATACAAGAACACACGGTCCTCTTACAGAAAAATTCCTTATGGTAAAAAATTAGGCATCTTTTGAACAATTTCTTGATGAAATCGAGCCACCATTGGCCAAATCTTTGTATATAAAATCCAGATATGGAACGTTGAGGTCCAAGGTAATAGAGAAAAGATGGGGGAAAACAGATAATGACTATTGCAATTTATGCACCAATAATCAAAGGGAGGATATTTATCATATATTGTTTTTCTGCCCTAGCTACGGTAAGGCAAGGAAAAGATGGATAGTCCCCTTGTGCCGCAATATTGGTTCTATCTCCCATAGGGAAGCTGGTAGGATCCTAAGTACGGACACCAGCCAAGTATTTGTGTTCGGAATCAGTAAATTTTTATTTGGCCGTTTATTTTATTAGACGGAAACTAAACCTTTCATTTTAAATAAGGGAAAACTGCCATCCTGAAATCTTGCAAATCATGAATTGTGTCTAGCTATATGTGTCTTCTCAAATTCCCGGTTGTTATAACCAATTTAATGTTTTTTTAATTTGATTTTTAAACATTTTAACATATTTATTCATTCTCTGTGCCAAACATAAAATTGTAATCTTGTGTGTCCAAATATGATGAAATGTAGATTTTATAATAGGGTGCTCAACCATAATGAATTTTAAGTTCTATATGTGGTGAATTTTATCTTGTTTTGTCATATTTTATTGTATATTTTATGTTGCAAGGCAACGAAATAAAGATTAAACTTGAAACTTGAAACTTGAAAGCACGTGTCTCTGTGGCACCTGCGCACCAATCGCAAGCTTCATAAGTTTCTTTCCTGGTTTTTTTCCTGGTACCACCGCTCCGGCGCTGAGCGATTGGGAGCAGCACTGGTATGTTTTTTCCCTAATGCAGCATGCAGGTACCAATCCTGCACTATAGCTGTCAGGAGCGTCAGTCGCTGGCTTTTTGTGTCCTATCTCCGCTCTAGTGCCGGGCGCTGGTGGGAGGTAGGGGCATGTCTGATGTGACATGGCTTGTTTTTCTTGCAACATACAAAATGTTAATAAAACAACTTGAGTAAGGGCGGAAAATGCTTTTGAACTGCAGATGCCCGCAAGCATTTACATTCCTATAAAACATGGGGCACCTAAAAGATAATGTAACCACCTACAGTGAGAGCCCCCGTGTGGTTTGTTTCCCCCAACACAAAAACCATTTGCGAACCCCACCCCTCCTTAGATGACTCCTTGAGCTGAAGTTGTCTCTGAAAAAGAGAACCTAAGTGCTGCCGCCCGTTACCGAGCCGAGCTCAGATTTGTGCGGATTTCGCAAGCTACATCCTCTCTTACAGCTCGTCCATGACCTGCACCATTCACAGGTGCAGCACGTGCTGCCTGAGAAGCCGACCAGTGTCTCGAGGAACATCGCTCGCCAGATATTGCAGGAGAACGAATGACTGCGCAAAACGCTCACTGTGCTTCACTATGCCTTTAATATGTCGCGTCGTGCCTGGCATGGCATGATGACGATAACACTATTTTCACCAAGGGAATGAAGAATCGCAAGTTCTGGCAGAGTGACAGGGCACTGATGCTTCTAGGAAGTCTTGCGGCTTGTACCGGGAGGAGGCTTTGTTACCGTAAATGCAGATCTCCGGGACTAGGGCGCTCAGAGCTGGCAAGCGATGTCCACTGCGAGAGCTAATATTGGCCCTTTGTTTTCTCTAGGGTAGATTGCTCCTGTGTTTAAGCATGAAGGCTGCTCGGCCGCATTGGCATTTTAATCGCCATGCTCTTAACAAACACACCTCAGCCATCAATAGGCAGCAGCTTCTGCTTTCAGCATCCAACTGGAGAGATGATATGAACATGGAGCACAGGGGAGAAGCACACAAGGTGAAGAGAGCAACACGGAGGTCAGGAGAGGAGAAGCACACAGGGGAGACAGCTGTAAAACCTATGCCCTCGCATGGAGGGCTTACCCAAACAGAAAATAAAAAGTCCTTATAGGTGTGCGGTGAAAGGATGAAAATCCAGCCAGCTAGCCAGAGAGATAGTTCACTTGCCTCTCCAATCATGTCAACCTGAGAGTTGAATAGCTTGGAATGGTAGCTGGTGAAGGTTGGTAAAATATTAGGTGTATTCCTGACTAGTTCGTTATCATCCCCTTCCAACTTCTAGGTCATGTACTTCATTAGAGATCTGACGCATATATATTAGCTAGGACAGTGTCCTGCCTGGTCTCTCCCCATCACCGTAACTTCTGACAGATGCAGATTTACCTAGATTTTTAATCTATCTATATCTAAATTACAGCAGTAACTTGTTTACACTTCCTAAGACTTTAGATTTGTGTTTTTTTTTATTACTATGGCACCCACTTCATAGGGCGATATGCAGTGAGCTCTTCTGTACTCCGTCTGTAAATGTGCTGTACTTTTGAACCATATTTTTCCTTGCATGGCTGGTTCCTCTGTGGTGCCGCTTGCTCATTTTGTTTGGTTGACGCTTTATAAGCCTTGGAGACCCCCTCTGTATTTTTTTATCTGACTCCAGGCTGATCTCTCCTCCCCTTCCAAAGATAAACAATCTCGCCTCCAAGTGCACATGAACCATCTCTTTTCTGTCACATTCGTGACCTCTACAGTTTTCGTGCTCCATAATACTGCAGATATTATACTTCTCAAAATAATGTGGCTTGGGGCCCATCGGGAGACGGGAGGGGAAAAACCGACCGGAGACAAGATAAGGTGTGATAAAGGCCGCTTTATTGGGAAACAGGTGCATCTTAACAATACCACATCCTTGGCCTTTGCCGTACAAAACTAGGCCTAACTAAATATGCACATACCTGACCCAACCCCCCACCCCCTCCCCTAAAACATTGCCCCCCAACCAACATAAACATAAGTACCAACTCTCCAAACACCTGCCTCAACTGTTTAAACTCTTACCATCTGTACACTCCCTCCTCCTCTGTCCAGGAACCTCATTCCTCCTATCCTACCCCCCCTTAACTAGGAAAAAGCGCCACCCCAACAAACTTTTACCGGCACCTGCCCCCAGCGACATCAGATCTCTGCCACCTAACCAAAAGAAACTTTTCCGGTCCTCGGATGCTTGATTCCGTTCTGGGAAGGACATGGACATGGCTTTTGTAGTTCGGACTGGACTGTTCCCATGGGGCACAGGGTCAGAGCTGATTTGCATATCGCCATTGTCTAACCCGGGGTGGTGTGGAGTGCAAAAAAACGATGGATTTGGGCCCAGATCTTCGGACTGGGGTGAGTGTGTGACATTGATCCACATTCGATCCATCACCTGTTGTTTTTGCAAACCTAACCAAAAGAGGCACCTGCTCCCAACAAAACCCCTCCAGAATTTACCCCCCCCCACCCCCCGAAAAAGGGGAAACCCAAACCCTGCAACCACTCCCAACCATGCCTCTTAGGGAGGGCGGGAGGGACAACAACTTCCCTGCCTAACTCGGCTGCTGGGTCACTGTCCCTAAAATGGTTCACAGTGACCCAAAATGGCCGTTTTTATCTACACTAGCCCAAAGAGAGCCCAAAACCAGCCCAATCCGCCCAAGAAGCCCAACCAGCCCAAACTCGCCTTCCTGTCCTCGTCCTATCTCTTCCCACCCCCCCACCCCCCCTTCTTCCCGTGGCCCCAAACTTCCCCGGGGGGGGGGGGGGGGGGGGGCGAGCCTCCCTCCGGTCGGACAACCCTGCAAAGCCCCATTGTGAACATCTACCCAAGGCTTTATCTATCTGCGTGTTCTGTTTAATAGCTGCTCTCTGTTTACTTTGGCCTTTTCATCACTTTAACTTTTCCTATCTCACATCTCTTTTCTCTCTCCCTACATTGCTTTTTCACTCCCTCCTGTCATCTTGCTCCCTCGCTTGCTCGCTATTTGTTTGTCCACTCTGAGCATTTATACTGCAATAGCTCTTGCAGTATCAAAGTTTAAACTATTGGTGTTGCATTATTTAGCAATGCCAATAGTTCAACCTTCAATCATTCGAGACCTATTTCAGTGCAAATGCTTGTTTTGTAAGGTGCCTGTCTTCAATAAAGTGGCCTTTTTCACACTTATGGTGAGTCAATTGTGGTTCGTTCCGTACACTGCGGCCCAATGGAAGCCACGCCCTGTTTGACTCCAGTACTTTCTTTCTCGCCTGAATTTGTATGCAGGAAGTCGTGTTCATACGTTTATGGTCTACTGCGAAATATTGATGACGCGCCCCTTGTAAACCTGCCCACTAATGCCGCCGCTTTTTACGAGAAGGCGACACTCACTGCATAGTTCAAGCACCCGGGCATGTGCCCTGCTTTGATGTACCTGGATAGTTACAGCTGAGGCGCTGAAAGATGACATACATCACCGGAGAACACTGAGGTTGGGATGCGAGGCATGTCTGTAAAAACCGAGGCCACTCCTGCACCAAAGGCGAACATAAACCTTTATTGAACGTATATTTTATCTGACAGCGCTTTGAACATTTATTTGCAGGCTCGTCTCTTCCAGACTTGTTTAGAAGCCCTAGAACGCGACACCAACATAAATCACTCTCTGAATATGCAATTTAGTACATCTTTAGAGAGTCTTTCAGATGCGAGCGTTATCTCGCCAGGAATTAACAGTGCTTTTCATAGCAAAATGATCATAAAACACTCAATGATTTACTGCTTTTGCTGAAGGGGAAAAAGACTATGCTGTTTTACCATTATGAGTGTGCAGTTGCTTATGGATATGACTAGTGTTTGGTCGCTTGAATGTAAACCAATCTGGGAACTGATGACAAGGAAATCAAATACATGAGCAAGCATTGGTAAAGACAGAGGTTTGACTTTTATGTAAAAAACCTTTGTTTTTACCAATGCTATTTTACCTTATTCATTTTAGGGAATGTGTAAAAGCAGAGGTTCAACTGCATTAGAAAGTCAGTTTCCTGTTTGGAGATCTCACCCTCTATCATCCCCTCTGTGACAAGACTATAGATTTTTTATTTATTTTTCATTTATAAAGTTTTATATAGCGCAAACAAGATCCCGAAGGATATCAGAGCGCTTTACAATAAATTGGTAGAGAGGACAACATGAAATAAACATAGAAATTGTGAAAAGGAGAAGAAAAAAAACTAAAACAGTAAACAAAGGAACAAATTTAAGGTATAATATTGCTTTGGTTGCTTTCTTCACACTGGCAGAGAGGAAGGGCAGGAGTTGTCTTGTCAGCAGAGCGATCTGTGTTGGTATCTTCTTGCCTTTATAGTTTTTGGATTATACCAATTGAAGTAGGGAAGACAAGACTTGACAGGGCTGTCCTAACAGCTGTATTCTTTGTATTTTTTATGAGTGATATCTTGTCATGGTATATGGCATCTGAATATTTCTTCAAATCATGGAAACCTATCCAAGCACAGATGGTCATGAGTATGTCACAGATTGTTTTGGAATCGTCCACCATCACAGTTTTCTCAGTGCGCCCATCATACGGATTTTCAGTGGCCGCTGCTTCTTGTACTCCAGAGTGTCCCATTCCAGCCATCATCTGACTACTGTATGCACCACCAATGCCTCCTGCTGTAGATGCTTTGCCTTGTGCTCTCGCCTAGGGTCAGACTGTAGTGAGTTTTATATGACTACTCGCATCAGATCGGAGCATGAGATACTGTCATCTAGGATTGACTACCTGAAAAACTACAGCTCCAATGTATCTGCAGACTCGATAACTTCAAAATGTTGTCATGTCAGGGATTTTATATTCTGTTATCGTTCTAGCTTGGAAATATTGTTAAATGACTTCGACAACTTTCTAAAATGTATCCAAATCTTGAAGCACCACCTTCTCGAATATGACACATTAAATTATAATGGAATAGGCATCTGGAACAAAGATTAAGTATGTCAGAAAATCTTTTATTTCCGTTATTAAAAACTAAAATCATTCAACATAATGATAAAAAGTGTATTGCGTTCAAAAAGTGCTTTGGCTCAGTTAAAATGTACATATTGGCCGCAATCTGTGGAAAAAAGGCAAAACATTCAAATGAATATAAGCCACGTAAAACATTCTGTATAATTTAAAACTACAGACAAATTAAATCTAATCGTTATGAGGAAAAGGCAAAAGGGGAAGAATAGAACGAGGTTTGCCTGCAGTTCGGGTTATGCCAAAACGGAGTTCTGCCTGCATGAACATCAAAAGTGAATGTTGCTCACAGCCTAGCCCGTCAGCACAGTCAATCTGCATGTTGAACAGTCACACACAATTTGAATTTGAATTTGAAAGGATTGTATAGCGCTCGTACACCTGGCGGTTTCTTGGTGCTGACAGGCAACTGCTACTCGGAGAGTAGGAAAGGGGGGAGAGTGACCGTTCAAGATGAAAAGGCTTGGGTAAAGAGGAAGGTCTTGAGGTCTCTGCGAAACAGAGAGTACTGGGTGCAGGTTCTAAGAGAAGATGGGAGAGAGTTCCAGAAAGCTGGGCCCGTGGTTGCAAACTTGGAGCCCCCCCACTTCTTCCGTTTGAAGCGGGGCACCACGAGAAGGTGGTGGGAAGAGGATCGGAGATCTCGTGAGGGAATATAGTTTTGAATGGCAGTATTAATGAAGGAGGGGGCAATGCCTGTCCGGGCTTTAAAAATGGTGCAGCCGAGCTTGAATAAGGCACGCTGCCGGACAGGCAGCCAGTGCAGGGAGAAGAGAAGTGGAGTTACATGGTGTGATTTCTATAGGTTAAAAACCAGCCGAGCGGCCTGGTTTTGAACCAGTTGAAGACGCCTCATGAGATAGTCGGGCATGCCATGGTAGAGGGCATTGCCGTAATCTAGGCGAGATGTTACCATGGCCAGGAGTATTAACTTGAGCGCGTCGGGGGCGAAGAATCGAGAGACTCTGCGAATTGTCCTGAGGGAGAAAAAGGCTGAGGATACTACAGCAGAGACTTGAGAATGAAGGGAGAGTTAGTTGTTGATTTTGAACCCGAGGGTTTTGACGGAAGAAACGGGAGTGGGTGGGGGACCTAAAGAAGGGGACCAAAAGGAAGAGGACCAGGGACTGGAGCAACCACCTGTCAACACCAACTCCGTTTTATCGGGATTCAGTTTCAGGTGGTTGAAATTCATCCAGTCCTGGATGAAAGTCATGATGGACTGGACATTTGACATAGACTCGGGGGAAGAGGAAAGGGAAAAAATGAGCTGGAGGTCGTCTGCGTAGTTGTACACAGAGACCTCCAGTTGCTGTAAAGCAAAGATGAGGGGGGCGATGTAAAGGTTAAATAATAAGGGGGACAAAGAGGAACCTTGGGGGACCCCGCACTGGATGGGTTGAAATTCAGCTGAAAACTCTCCCAGGTGGACCGCCTGAGTCCGGCCGCTCAAAAAGGAGGATAGCCATAACAGGGCTGTTCCTCCGATTCCCGCCGCTTCGACACATGAAAGTAAGATGGTATGGTCCACCGTGTCGAATGGGGCGGATAGAGCCGGCCTGTCTCGGGGGCAAGACACCATGTCTCTCCACAAACTCACTCAAGGTTTTTACTACGTGTCGTTCCAGTACCTTTGCCAAAAAAGGCAAGAGGGAGATGGGGCAGTAGTTGACTGGATCCGAAGGATCTGCCCCCGGTTTTTTTAAAAATGGAACGATCACAGCCGATTTGAGTGCTGGGGTAACAAAGCCTTGGGCCAGCGAGCTGTTGAGAAGCGCTAAGGGTGGTAAAGAGCAGTGGGTATAGATTTGCTTTAGAATGTAGGCAGGGCAGGGGTCCATCGGAGAGCCGGATTTGACCAGTGGGAGGATGGAGAGAAGTGACTCGGTCGAGAGGGGAGGAATTGAAGTCAAATGTGCTGTAGCCGGAGGATAGCGGGGGTCCGTGAAGGCCGGAGATGGGGGGGGGGATATTAGCTTTGATTTTTCTGATTTTATCTAGGAAGAAGTGATTGAGGGAGTCGCATAGTAGTTGTGAGGGGGAAGGTTTGAGTGAGGCTCTGTCGGAATAGGCGAGGTCTTGGACGATGGAGAAAATTTCTCTTGGCCGGTACTCCGCGAGTTGGATTTTGGATGAAAAGTAGGTTTTCTTAGTGTCCAGTATGGCTTTCTTATATTGTACAAGAAGATCGGTATACCGGGTTTTAGCAATAGGGCAGTAGTTCCGTCTCCACTGCCGTTCCGCTTGGCGGAGAGTGAGTTTTTGGACCTTTAGATCGTCCGAGAACCAGCGGTTTGCATCTTTGGGGCGTTTGGTAGCGATGCGTTTCAGAGGAGCGATGGTATCGCAACCAGCCCGCAGCCAGTTGCTGATAGCTTCTACCTGACCAGAGGAAGGCAGCCCGGTAAGGTCGGGGCTGGAGGAGGAGAGGGAGGTAGATAGAGCATCGATATCCACGTGGTTCCATGATCGCGCCCAGACATTTCTCGCGGGAGTGGGCTTAGGTGATGAGACAGGGGATAGGGAGAAGTTGATCAATGAGTGATCTGACCAGAGACAGGGTGCAATAGAGAGAGAAGTGACCGGGCAATCATGTTGCCATATTTGGTCGAGGATGTGTCCCAGCCTGTGCATGGGAACATTGACGACTGATGTAAAGTTGAGCGACTGAAGAGAGTCTGAAAACTCTTTGGAGGTCGCACATTCCGCGGGGTCAGATGGCCAGAAGTTGAAGTCTCCCAGGACTATGATGGAAGAGTGGTTAACAACCAGAGTCGCCATTAAGTCTTGGAAGCTGGGGAGGAACGTTTGAGGGGAGGACGGGGGTCGGTAAACAAGGACACAGGTAAGAGGGGGAGTAAGGGAAGGAGAGCGAACCACTCAACACAGATTTTAAGTAAGTATTCCTCATTGCGGCTCTTTTGCTAATAATAACCGAAATACTCTATCATTGTTAGTGGTAAGTTCTCTTTATTGAGCTAGTTCTTGGTTAATCTATTGTTATATTTATTTGTAAAGTGCAACAATGTCAGAGCTTCTTCACACTTAAATTTAAGATAACAACCTCTTAAAAGAATCAAAATTCAAACACACAGGACGAGGAGGAGTTCACAGGTTAAAAAACCATGCTTTGATAGTTTCCTATACTAGGTTATAGTTAGTGAAGGCAGTGGAGGTGCGTCCATTGGGGGCGTTGGGGCATTGCCCTACTACCCATGGACGACCGCCACTGTGAACAGGCAGGATTCAAAATGAAAAAAATTATTCTGAGCCTGAGCGCACTCAAACTTCTCTGCGGCAACGCTAGCTCAGCTTTACCGCGACAAGCCCGATATCGCGGAAGGTGTGGGGGCGGGGCTGCGGCAGTGATTGACAGTGCAGCACTAACAGCGCAGCTGCAGTGTTCACATGTCAATTTTTGGGCTAGTCATTTTTAGGACTGGCCCGCGCATGCGCACACGGTACAGTACCTTCCCCTCCCTCCCCTACAGCGACTCAGACTGCGAGGGACCCAGCCCCCCCTGGGCTCATTATGGGCAGGCACTAACCCTGCTCTTAGCAAATTCTGGCCCAGTGGCGCTGCTAATGCAGCGCCAGGATTGGCTGAGAGCAGTTACCGCGCAGCCAGGCAGCCTGCAGGATGGTGTCGTGCGTGTGTGCGGCTGGTGACATTTGAAAGTGGTGGGGCATAAAATAATTGTTGTACTGCACTGTGGTGAGCGAGTGTGCCCGAACAACTTACAGGAGGGTTACGGCGGGATTTCCCCCGAGAAAATTTTGAAAAAAGAGTTACAAATAGGGCATTTTTAAGCAAATTTGAGGTCACAGAAACCCCTCTTGACTAATTTGCAAATGTCCACTTTCACCTCGCCAATGTTAATACCAATGAGTGGCTGAACAAAGTGCTGAGCCTGACCTGCACAATGACGCCAGCAGACCAGGCATCCTTCTCTCTGTGGTTTTACTGCTCCATAAGAACAACATTTCAAGTGCTCAGTGACAAAGGCTACCAGAAATGCTCCATCTTCTACAAATGGGTGTCTCAAAGTATTCAGAAAAACTCCACCTTGTGACTAACATAACTGAACATGTTGGTATTGTTACTTATTGCAACCAAACCGCACTGTCCAGTGTTTCAAATACTGTTTTCAATAAACGTTATTCTGCGGAAGACACATACGTTATTAAAGCTAATAGCACCTGAAAGAAACATGCAGTATAACAAATACAAAAAGCTGTCTTTGTGTACTTTGTCACCAGAACCCCTACCTTGATGGAGCATACATATCACTGAAAAAATATACATTTTTCTCTCTCTACACTCTCTCTCTCTCACACACACAATGCAAACACACAAACACCACACACACATACTGCACTTAGAAAATTAAAGATTTAGCAAAATCTTAATTGCAGAATAAAAATGATACTCATTCCTAAACAAGATTGAGAAAGTGAGCCACAGTACACCATCTAAACTAAAGTGCCTGAAAACTGTTGCTGGCCTGAGGGCTAGGGTTAAACCTGCTTGGAATCAAATTTAAGAGCTGACAGGTCGGGATCCTTATAGCCAATTGGAAGGCTCCGTGTACAACAGGGGCCACGGTGACAGACATCCATGCCTGTCTGGAGCAGTGGGAAACTGGCCTAGGTGGAAATCATGACCGTCATTTCCCCGGCCCTCCGAAGCACCGTCGGCAGATCGTTCTATTTTCTTGTAAGCCTGAGGCAATGTGGTAACCTAATAGAAGGGCCCTAATATATGCACGGAACACCCCGCATCCCCAATCAACATGGGTTAATAATAAACAGCTATAATTTGGGGATGCAATGGGCCCCTCTGATTACTGGGCTATGGTGTCACTGAGCTGGCTGCACATTTGATATCTACGGCTCTTGCTGTAAGGAAGGAGAGTAATGAAATCAGGAATGTGGATAATATACAACAAATCACTTTATTTATGTGAACATTGTATTTTTTGCCTGGGATTTGGACAGCGGGCCGTCACATACATAAAGGCAAGAATCAGAAAACTCTGCAGTTAACAGGCGCTCTATAAATTCCCTCACAATGGAATACAATATTGTGGTAAATGGTGCTGTCTCTTAAAAAACTTAAACACTGTCGAGACACACTGGACTTGCATTGATTAATTAATGCCACAAACAATGCAGGGCATTTAATTGTAAGACACTAGGCTAATGGAGTAGACGTGGGCTCATGGATGTTCTTTGAGTGACAACGCAACACAACCAGAAACAGCATAGAGTGCCCCCTACCCTCTGTGTCCTACCAACAGAAGAAGTGCATACAAAGAGCAAGAGACGCCAGCTGTCCAGTGGCAGGACAGCCTAGCCAGTCAGTAAAACACAAAACTTTCAATTCCAGTGATAGAACCCTCTCAACCAAAAACTGAAGCACCAAATACTGCGCACAGCCAATGACAGCATGAGAAACCACCAAGGAGTGGGGAGCCCCGGACCACATGCAAGCAGTTATTGAAGAATCAAAAGTGTCAGTGACAGCTTGAGAACCCACCAGAACAGGGACAGGAAAGTCAGCAGGCCTAGTAGGAACTCTAAATAAAATTGCTCCATGCTGAAATGCACCTCACCAAACCACAGAAACGAATGACTAGGAAGAGAACGCCATCTAATACCGGCAAAAGTTAGACTGCACCGTGACACTACTTGTGTATCGCGGAAACAACAGCAACTTTGTGGGGTTACGAAATCTTCGTGAGGAAGAGAAACTTGAGATATCTATAAAGCGGAAAGTGTCAGTTTCATGCAACAAGAAATGTGTAAAATACACGCAGGTAATACACTGGTGATTGTTTGTATAAGAACGTGTATACCAATTTTGAAATATTTTGTCATTGCTGATTTCAGAGTCGTCATAGAAAACCCCCAGTCCTGCCCTGAATGGGTGAAACCAGTTGATACGGAGCAAACAGTTGTTAGAGCATATCCGATGCCTCACACGTGTCCTTTTCACTCAACAGAGATAGATTGTAGTTGTCGGCCCAGCACTAAGTCACTGCACGGAGCGCTCGTGCTATAAGCAGTCGCGGCGAGGGGGAGGGTGTGACGGGGGTGTCACGTGGGGGTGTGGGCCGTGGGGGGTTTGTTTAAATAAAATAAAAATCGTACCTGGTCCGCGCCTCCTTGGGTCTGTTGGCGCCTTCACTGCTGCAGTGCTGGCAAGTGGCAACCCCTCTGGCTCTCAGCCAATCCTGGCGCTGGAGCAGCGCCAGGATTAACTTAGGGCATGGGTACCCTCCGCCAACCCGCCCATTAGGAGACCGAGGTTTGAGCCTTTGCTCAACCCTGGCTCTCGGAATGGGCATGCGCCAGCCTGAGCAGACACCAGTGTGCATGACTGGGCATGGCGGAAAAATTCACCGACCTTCCCCACTCATGCACACTTGTGCTGCTGCCTGCCCCTGACAATGCCTGTCAGTCAACATGATGCCGGACCGCACACCATCTTCAGACTCTGAAGGGGGTGAGTGGTCCCACGTCACGCTGACTGACATGATTGTCAGTTCTCCCTCGATGTCTCTGAACTTAAGTAAACTGGGAGTTTACTTAAGTTCAGAGACGCCGAGGGAACTGCGGGTGCGGGCAGCTTGTGGGGCAACGCTCCAGCGCCCTAATGGATGCACCGCCCCCGATGCACATCATACTTCCTCCAATGAACAGTGCAGAATCAGCTGTGAAGGCTGTTCTGTAACAGTCTATCGATAAGGCCACTGCTTGATCAGTCCTGGAGCTTTTCTTCATGTAGGAGGGAAATTTTCATTGTTATCTCATACAAAGGATGAGGCTCTCAGTCTCCTTCAACTAAAATACCCCATGCCATATGAGATAACCATACCCAGGTATGTTTTTTTTAATTTTTGGCTATGACCCTTTTTAATTCTGGGAGGGTTAAGTGCATACTTACAGTGGCTAAGTAAAACCACAAGTCCCAGAATGCAATTTGTTAAAAGAGAAAATGTTTTTAAAAATACCAGAACTTGCTGAAAGTGTCACGCATGTCATGGAGCTGAATAGCAGATATGAACAAAGCATACATTAGTTTCTGAAGGATCCTTGACCTTAATTTGTTTAGTACCTTGTTGGAGCAGAGTTTGAGGATTATTAATGTATGTATTTTTATGTATTACCTTTTCAATGTGTAGCTTGAATTTCTGTGCAAGAGTCTATCACTGCTAATTAACTAACGCACTTCCCTGACCATTGTGGGAGGAAATGACAGGCAGCTGCACAAAACTCTTTTTTGAAGCTGAAAAAAAGAAGGACTTAAGTTCTCATGTTTTATTATATTTCTGTATTTCCAAGATTTTCAGGCCGGACAAGCTTCTCATCTTGCAGGCACCCAGCCAACATGACTGTAACAAACTGAAACACGTTGTTGTCTGCAATATGAGTTAAAGCTGTACAACTGCCTGAAAGAGTGTGATTGTTCTGTGCAGCAGCCAATCATTTTACTTTGACATGGGTGAAATGTATATGTTTTTTTTTACAGTTTTATATAACGCAAACTTGACCCAAATGGGGTATCAGAGCGCTTTACAAAGCACCAGTTGCCTTACCTGAGTACACATTCATTTTTCTTAGGCAGAGGAAAATTAAGTGATTTTCCCAGAATCACAGGATGTTCAGTGTTATTGCCGGGACTCAAACCCAGTCCCCCAAATTCAAGGTCGACTGCCCTAACCTTTAGGCAAACTCCTCGTTGATTTTCATAAGGCATTTTGGGATTCATATACCACAGTGACTGGCACTGGTTCGAGAAAGTACCCACTTAAAAGTGGAAAGTGTAGCAGGTAGAGAAAGAGAAACGACGTTTGTGCCACTGCCTGCAACTTCATTCATTCTGAATATACAACTAACACAATAACGCATGTAACCAAAGAAGTGAAAAATAACTTTTTGAACATAAAGAAAAAAGCATTTCTGACCCCAACTTTGCTGCATATTCTGGATTGCATCCAGTAGCGGCCCGTGGTGGGATTGCTGCCGGGGCTGATATGGGGTGGGGAGGGGCAGGGTGTGGGGTAGTAAACTACGGATTATGGCAAATCACGTTAATCAAAAACACACGCAGTTTGTGAAATCTTATAAAATCTTGCATGCATCACAATCAGGCTTAGAGCAGGGTACTCCACAGAGACCACACTCCTTGGAGTCACTGAAACACTGCGCCAACATCTTGACAGGGGAGAAATATTAGCACTCATTTTGATTGACTTGAGTGTCGCTTTTGACACTGTGTCACACACTGTTCTATTAAAAGTACATCAATCCCTGGGTATTGTCGGCTCAGCGCTTGAATGGATTAAACATTTTCTTACCGGTCGGAATTTTCTGGTTTTTTCCCCAACTGCTAGCTCTAAGTCCCATGCGTCTCCATATGGAGTTCAACAGGGCTCGATCCTTAGTCCTGTGCTATTCAATCTCTATGTTAGCCCACTAGCTACAATTGCGGAAGTAGCTGGGCTGTCTATCTTTTCTTATGCGGAT
Organism: Lissotriton vulgaris; assembly: GCF_964263255.1. Taxonomy (NCBI): domain Eukaryota; kingdom Metazoa; phylum Chordata; class Amphibia; order Caudata; family Salamandridae; genus Lissotriton; species Lissotriton vulgaris. The sequence goes on from NC_141694.1 coordinate 1,649,076,663, forward strand.
GACACCCAGCTTATCTTCTCGTTATGCTCCAACAAGCCAACCATAGTGTCATCTCTACAGGTAGGCCTGCAAAAGATAGCTACCTGGATGCACACTAATTGTCTAAAGTTAAATGGCGGAAAAACTGAGGTTCTGATCCTGGGGAAAAACAAAGACCTCTGGGGCCCTAGTCACTGGCCCCCCAAATGGGCACTCTGCCTCAACCGGTGCAAACAGCACGTAATGTAGGCATAGTCATAGATGATCAGCTATCTATGAGGCAGCAGGCAGTCATGGTCGCATGAACTTGCTTCACCATCCTAAAATGGCTACCTAAAGTACCTTGGATGTTGCCTGGTCCCACACAAAGACTGAGATCCAGCCCTTGAATATGTCCAGGCTGGACTATGTCAATGTCCTGTACCTAGGAGCAAAATAGTTCTCAAACTGCAAGTGGTTCAGAACTCTGCAGCTAGACTGCTCTATCATGTGCCGAAAAAGTCCTCTACCTCAGGTGCTCTCTGTGACCTCCATTGGCTCAGGATAGAGAACCGTACTAAATTTAAGACCTTATGTTATATGCATAATATCAAGCTGGGCACAGCACCCCTATACCTGAGCTCCTTAGCCCATTCATATCTCCCAACTCGCCTGCTTCGTTCCACCTCTCATGACTAATGTCTAGTCCCTAGGTTCAACATGTCACATATGGGCGGACGGTCCTTTTCTTATCTGGCCCCCTTGCTGTGGAATTCGTTACCCACACCATTCCATCACGAAACCAGCCACAAAAAGTTTCGTAAGCGCCTCAAAACGTGGCTATTTAATCAGTAGAAGGTGCTCTTTCTTTCGTACTGTGTCCGTTGGCACCGGGAAACCTCCGGGTAGCTGTGTGCCTTACGAATCTAATTTAATAATAATAATGACTTCAGAATGAGGCTTTATTACTCATGGATGATCCAAGGATAAACTAAAATGTTGAACGTTTAACTGAAGCAATCAATAAATCATCCTAAAATGATCATGAAACAGTCTTTTTAATTAGAAGACAGTGGTGCTAGTCAAGTAATTTGACTGTAATTTTCAAACAATGCTAAAATCACCAGTTGCAATGCATCTTGTGAAGTAATCAGGGAATCAGTTTAAAGTAATCCTCAAATTATCGGGAACAGTCACACCTTGTGAGCTCATCAGATAATCATTTTCAAGTCATCCTCAAATCATCAGTGTTAATCGCATCTTGTGAAGTCATCAGATACTCATTTTCAAGTTGTCTTCAAATGATTGGACTCAAGTTTCTAAACTCTGTTGATGACTTTAAGAGTTTAATGATGTCTGATTACATGAAAATGAATTCTAGAGTAGTTGGTGGATCATCCATTGGATGATCCTTTTGGTATGGCTTCTAAAGTAATCCTGTTTGACCTTGCGGTAGACAAAGCGAAACAATGTTTGTGCCACCGCCTGTAACTGATTCTATTCTGAATACACAACAAACACTATAAAGCATATAACTGAAGAAGTGCAAAAGACAGTTTTGAACAAAAAGAAAAAAGCGTTTCAGACCCCAACCTTGCTGCATATTCTGGCTTGCATGTGTCTTTCTGTATAATGCATGGTGCTCCAAGTCTGTGTACTACTAGGCATCCTCTAGGCAAAACAAGACCGTTGTGCCCAGAGCTCTAACTGTCAGGGCAGAGCTAGCAGAGGGAAGGGCGAGAGGGCTCCTTCAATAAGGTTCACAACTCCAGGGTGCTTTCTCGGCCGAGCTGCAGGCCTGAAATGTCCAACGTGGAAAAGTCTGTCAGTCGGGCTGTGAAGTGTTAAGGAGAGTCGCTGGTACTGAGTCATGGAGTCACAAAGTACTCTTCATGTTGGAGCTAGGGATTGTGTTCACTGTCCGGGTCTCAAGCAGGGTCCCACAGGTTTGTACACAGCAGCTATGTTCATCTGAGTGCTCGAAGACCGAAGTCGCTCTGCTCTGATTAGCAGAGGTGCACCAGCAAGCAGCATGAATGGTGCACATGTGGGTACACTTACACCTTTACCCAATCACTGTTGAAGAAGGATCTGAGAGGGCGGATACGAGAGACTGAGTACTGCCTAGAATGAGGAGGAGCAACTCCCCCTTTAAATCATCTAGGAGATTATGGCTAAAGGCCCCAGCCAGCGAGTGTAAAGTTCAAAGTCTCTAAATGAGACAACTCTGATACCTCTAATTGCATGACAATTCCAGGGACTTGCAGTGATGTGGAAAAAAGTAAATTATAGTAACATGAGATGCTTGGGATTTGCAGGACTGTATGGCAGAGGCCAGGTGGCATTCTGCGGAATACTCCAGACTTTCACTAACATGAAAAAATAACTGGTGAATCATTTGATTTCAACACACCATTCGTGATCTCTTAGTCTCTGGCTGGATGCAGGGTTGGGCTGAAGTCCATACCTCTGGCTGTGACCACCCTCTCCTAGGCTCCTTGCTAGTCCATCGTCCATGCCCACTTAGCTTGTGGAAGTGCACCCATTCGGGTGCTGTGATGATGCCACCGCTGGCTTGGGTCTGGCTGTACAAGTGTCTATGTGGGGATCGATTGTGTCAGTCTTCGGTGCATAGATTCTGTCAGTTGCTTATTGGCTGTCCTCATGTTCGTTCTCCATGGATATGACCCACTTGAACCAGGATCTGTTGCTTGACACTGTGGCCTGGTCACATTGAGCCATCACCATTGTCCCTTGTATGTTGGTGATTTCCCACAATTCTTTTTCAAAGGGATTGCAGAATTTCCATCGTGGGTGTCGATCTTTCCGAATAACTTTTTAACCAACAGTGGAGCCTGAAGCAACAGCTGTTCGATCCTTGCTGGGTTTGTCATTTGTGGCTTGCCTCTTCTCCTGCTTGGCATGAATGTCTATTACCGCCGGGTTGATGTCTCGAGCACATCTCTTCTTTTGCAGGTCACTTGGGGCCATCTTGGGTCAGGAGGGACTTTGGCGGCCATCTTTGAGTGGCCTAGCGCTCGGGGGCTTTCGGAGCCACCTACTTAAGGCGTCACTACTCCGTGGTCAGCCTGGTAAAGGTGACCATCGGTTTGGGAGCTGCACAGCGCGTCTGAACGCAACTTCGCGTACTTAGGGCGCTACTTGGAATATTTTAAATAACCCGTTTTGTATTTGCTTTTGTTTTTATTTAATTTCCCCTGATCTTACCTGGCGCTGTGTTTTGGCCCTCACTTGCACCATAATTCATCTGTTTCTCCACCGCTGCTTTGCGGGTCCGGTTCCCGGGGAGGCTTGGGTGCTACCTCCACCATCTTGGGTCAGGAGGGACTTTGGCGACCATCTTTGAGCGGTCTAGTGCTCGGGGGCATTCGGAGCCGCCTACTTAAAACGCTCTTCACAGTGCGCAGCGGTGACGCGCAGCGGGAGCACCATCGGTGCGCCTGAGTCGTGCCAGAGTCCTGCCCGTCTGCGCTTGTCAGCGTCTCGGAGGCGTATGGGGGCGGTCTCTGACTCTGGCTCATTTTAGTATTTCCTAGGTAGGGGCTGCCTTTCTGTTGAAATGCTTTCCTACTCTTCTTCTGAGCTCCTGGCTCTGCGTAGGGACCCCTCGTTTTGTCATCATATATTTCCGGGAGGGCGTGCTCTTAAGAGGGGTTGCGTGGGTTGTGGCTGGTGTCTTTCGAGCAACGGCATTAACCGGCCGGCCGTTGCACCTGCTCTAAATGAGTGCCTTCTCCTCAACATGAGATCTCTTGGCAGACACTCCCTCGATATTTGGAACCTACTGACGGAGTCTAAACCACCTTGTCTGTTTCTTACTGAGACATGGCTTGGAGAAGGCTCAGGTCCCTTTCTAGCTAACGCTATCCCTCCCGACCATATCATATTTAGGAAGGATAGAGTGATAGGTAGAGGAGGAGGGGTCGCCCTGGTTGTTAAGAAGTTCTTCTCCTGTACTACTTTCCCGATTGACAATATCCCTAACGCTGTCACTCTTACGCTGTCACCTCATCAAACGGTCGTCGGGATTTTACTCTACAGAGCACCTGGACCTTTGGGCCCCTTCTTTGACGAATTGCAGGCGGCACTCTCTGTGCTCTGTCTTAAATCAGATCACTGTATTTTATTGGGCGATCTGAACATCCATATGGATAACAACACCGATCCTGATGTTCTAAGGTTGCGGGACATTACCTCGCCTTTAGTGCTGGCTCCATATATTATGGGGCCAACTCATAACAAGGGCCACACCATTGATCAAGTTTTTTCCACGAAAACGATTAGTGCATCCATGCCACTACCCGTTTTGTGGTCTGATAATTTTTTAATAAAGTTTTCCATACCTCTCATCTCTGTGACGGCTCCGACAGCACTGAAAGACCAGAGAGGAATTACCCGGCCTTTTCACCAGGTTTCTGCCGAAATGGTGTCTGATGCGCTTTGTCGCCATCCCTGCTTAATTTCTGGCAGTCTGGAGGAAAACCTTGAGTCGGTGCATAAGTGGATGACTGCTAGTTTTGAGGAGTTAGCCCCAGGGAAGCCGGCTAAATCTGCCGATAAGCGCGCTTCGGCCCCTTGGTTTACTTCATCCTTGGGTGCGATGCGGCAGGAATGTGAAAAAGCCGAAAGGGCCTGGAGATGCCTATATGACCCTGGTCTTAAGGCTAGTTATAGCGAAGCCATTAAGCTATATCACAGGCACATCCTATCGGGGAAAAAAGTCTACCTTGAGCGTAGAATTGATGACTCAGAGAGCACCAGCAAAGAGATATTCAGGATAGTTAAGGAGTTTACTCCCCCCCCCTCGGTGCTCCCTCCCATGTGCACACTGAAGTCTGGATTAGCCATTTAGTGGACTTTTTCGTGAACAAAATCAAAGCTATTCACGACTCCTTTCGTCATTTATGCCCTACGCCAGTGCCTGGCTTTACATCTAGCTTGTCCACATCTAAAACTGAGGAAGGCCCACTCCTTTCGGAATTTCCGGTGATGTCTCCCGCGGTCTCTCTTGACCTTCTGTGTCGGCTCAAGTCCGGCTCTCCCCTTGACCCTTGCTCGGCGAAATGTTTGGGGAAAGTAGCGCCTGCTTTAAATGCGTTGCTTAATCCTCTGCTTAATGCTTCGCTGAGCACGGGTGTTGTCCGTCAAGTGTGGAAGCATGCATTGATTCTTCCACTGATCAGGAAGACTAACCTTGATCATCTTATCCATGCTAACTACAGGCCTATCTCTCTCCTCCCTGCTCTGGCTAAGGTGACCGAGAAGCATGTGCATGGCTCCATTTCCAACTTCATTGAGAGTAATAACATTCTTCATGACTCTCAATCGGGCTTTCGCACGAATCTTAGTACAAAGACCGCTCTTCTCGAGGTCACCGATGCCATCAGGGAGGTTTTGGATACTGGAGGGAAGGCCATTTTGGTTATGCTGGATTTGTCGGCGGCTTTCAACACCGTCCCCCATGAAGGTCTCCTTTTAAGACTCCAGGAGATCGGTTTTGAATTGGTTCAAGTCATTTCTGACCGGCCGCCGGCAAGTGGTCTGGGCACCTCCGTTTTCCGCTGAAATGCCGCCGCTGGAGGTGGGGGTGCCGCAGGGTTCCATCTTAAGCCCTATGCTATTTAACATCTATATGGCCCCTCTGGCGGCGGTTGCAGAATCTTTTGGTGCCCAGATCATAACCTATGCTAATGACACCCAGTTGCTCTTTACATTTGATAAGGGCAAGGATTTCGACGGTCCTCGGATTAGAGACTGCTTGGGAGCTGTCTTTGCTTGGTTCCAGCGACACAGCCTAAAATGCAATTCCGATAAATCGGAATTGCTTTTTTTCGGATGACCTCCTGATCCTGGTTGGAAGGCCTGGTGGCCTTTAGATATGTTTCCACTGGATGCCGCCTCTCCCAAAGCTAAAAACCTGGGCTTTGTGATAGATGATGGCCTCGCCTTTGGTCCCCAGATCATTGAGCTGACTGGTAAATGCTTCGGCCTCCTGAAGAAGCTGCGGAAATTTCTTCCACTGCTGTCGCTGAAGCATAGAAAGATCATCGTGCAGGCCTTGATAGGTTCGCGTCTGGACTATGCGAATGCCCTCTATCTTGGCCTGCCGAAATATGTTTTGGCTCGACTGCAGATTGTGCAAAATTCTGCGGCCAGAGCCATCTTTGGTCTCCAGCGCAGAGCTGGAGCAACAGAGTTGCTAAAAAAATTGCACTGGCTCCCAGTCGCCAAAAGGATCGCTTTTAAGGCACTTACTTTTGCCTTCAAGGCCCTTCATCAGATAGGCCCCGAATATCTTCAGAAGCGCCTGGTTTTTTATGTGCCTCACAGGACACTACGTTCTGCTTCTTTGTCTAAAGCTTTGATTCCCTCCATTTGCCTTGCTAGAATCGGAGGACGCTCCTTTCGTTTTCTAGCGCCTCAAGGCTGGAATGATTTGCCTGTCCCGCTTAGGAAAGCTGATGACCTGCTCTCCTTTAGAAAAGGACTTAAAACCTGGCTCTTTGCTCAGTAACTGCTCTCCTACTTTCTTCCGTTCTGCCGTGTTATGTTTCTCTTCTTCCTAGGGCTCTTTGCCAAAGCGCCGGGACACTCCCAGGAGTAGCCGTGCGCTATATAAGAGCATTTTTTAACATAACATAACACCCTGTGGTACAGTGCAGTGTCTGTCAGTAGGCTCTCAGGAACCAGTGCAGGCAGCACTCAGCATCTTCCCCAAGCTATACCCTTCTCCGGATTGCTCGGTTTATGGTGTGCATGAATCGCTCCACCTCGCCGTTACCCTGAGGCCTTTTGTGGGTTATACATTCAAGCTTTGAAGGTAGGATTGGAATTCTTGTCCCAAAAAGGGGCGGTCTATTGTCTGTTTTTATTTCTTCAGGTATCCCTAGTATTGTGAATACGTTTTCGAGCACAGGTTTGACATTCCCAAATTCCGTTGATCACACCAGTTCCACCATGGGATATTTGGTGTGACTGTCTATCATTACACCTGTGAGCCTGCCATGGGGAGAATTGCCAAGTCCATGCTAACACATGACCAGGGTGTTGTTCAGTCTTCATCAGTAATTACTAGTAGAATGGGTGGGTCTCCACTTGTGATGGCACAGGAGTGACAGTCTTAGACTGTTTCATCGGCCCATTTGTCCATCCCTGGGAACCACACCTTGTCTCTCGGAGTGGGGCTTTGTCATCACAATCCCTTGGTGTCCCTGGTGCACCAATTCATAGGCTCCTTGGCATCAATATTTGACACCCTTGGAACAGGAGATATATACCATTTGTGCTGAGTTTATCATGCACTGCCCACAGTTGATTCATCGCTGTTTGTTGGTCTTTGGTGAGAGCTCTTGTACAATCTAGGAAACTGCACCACTGTCATTTTACCAGTACCTCTTTAGCTTTGGATATGCTGGTGTTGCTTTCAGTGGCTCCTTGAATCTCCTCTAGAGACAAAGCATTTTGACAAGCCTCATGGATCACCATACTCATCAACTCCTCAGTACCTTTGTCTATGTCTGAGGGATTGATGTTGCCACAGGATGTCGCCGGGTGCCTGGACAGGTAATCATCAGGATTGTTGACACCAGGTCTGTGTATAACTACGAAGGAGTATGTTTGAAGTTGTATGGCCCAACGCTTCATGCTCAACGGTCCATTCCTGGCAGTGCCGGTGAAGAGGAAAACCAATGGCTTGTGGTCAATTACCACTTAGAATTTCTGTTCGCAGAGGTATAAGTGTAAGTGCCAACATGCACATCAAATCGCCAGCGCTTCTCACTCTGTGTCAGTGAGGGCCCTGCTTGAATATGCGATAAGGAGCCATGACCCTTTAGGTTTTTCTTGTACTAGGACAGTGTCCAGGCCTAAGGGGCTCGCTTCCACAATCAGCTCTGTTCTGCATCAGGGATCAAAATAGGTAATTGTCACATCGTACAAGAACGCCTTCTTCACCGCCTGGAAGGCTTGCTCACTTCTGCTGTCCCTTTCCCAGGGGCAGATGTGCTTAGAGCATGTAGAGGTTCCAATAAAGTGGCCAGATTGGAGATGAAACACCCACAGTAATTTGCCATTCCCAGGAAGCTTCGCATTTCCAATGCGTTTTGTGGGACAGCCCCCATTTTGATGGCATTTAGTTTCTTCAGGTCAACTTGCAGTCCATCACTGGAAAACTAGTAGTAAAAGAACTCAACTGACATATTGTGGAAGGAGCATTTCTTTCAGTGAAGGGTTGCTTCATACTCTGCCAATCTCTACAGTGTGGCTCTCAGTCTCACATTGTGGCCTTCCAGGTTGTCAGAATAGTCCAAAATGTCTTCACCCACTTTGTGTACACCAATCAGTCCTGACAGAATCTCTATCTTATGATGTCCTAAAAGACGTCTGCAGTGGATGAGATTCCAAAATTGAGACATCTGTACCTGCAAAGGCCAATGTGTGTTGAGAAGGTGATGATATACTTGCTTGCCTCATCACTTTCAAGCTGTGGTAGCCGGCATTCAGGTCTATCTTGGAGAACCAGTAACCTCCGTTGTGGTCTCCACTATTTCAGCAATAATGTGGGTGATGTTTCTTTCATGGCATTTTGCCTTATTTGCTAGCCACATATTGACGCACAATCGGACAGCTCCCAGTTGCTTGGGCTTGGGAGCTATGACAAGAGGTGATACCCATGGTGAGGGTCTTGTTACCTTCTCGATCACTCCTAGCTGTTCAAGCTGGTTTAGCTCCTTTTCTACAAATAGATGTAGATGGAATGGCATTCTTCTGTGCCACAGTGCAGTGGGTCGGATGATGTTATCGATATGAAGTTTTATCTTCAGGCCTTTGAGGCACCCTAGCCCTCAGAACAGCTGTGGGAACTCTTGGAGTATGCACTCAGTGTTTGAGTCATGTACTTAACAGGTGAAGAATACTATCCCAAGGTCCTCCGCCGTGTGGCATCCGAGGAGGCTGTCGGTGTTTCTTCTGGTTATGTGGAATTTGGCCTGTGTCATCTGACCTCCGCTTTCTGATTTCACCTCCACTATTCCTCTCAAGGGCAGTGATTCTGTTCCTCCATATTTGTAGATTCTGGACTTGGTGGGCGCCAGTTTAGAATATGGCGACAGCTTACAGAATTGGCAGCGTCCATGACATTCATGGATGTCCCCGTTCTATGAAAGAGGTGATCTCTGCTCCTCCTATGATAACTTAGATAAATAGAGCAGTTTTGAGCTTAGCTCTGAAAATTGACTCAGATGGCTCTAGTCGTAGCGCCATGGGCAGCTGATTCCATCTGGCGGCTGCAAGGTATCTGAAAGATCTACCCCCCATCCGAGCTCTGGATACCTTAGGGACAGCCAGGAGTCCAGAGCCAGAAGATCTTAGAGAGCGGGGAGGCTCATAAGGTGTCAAGAGTCCTTGTAGAGGGAGAGGGGATTTCCCATGAATGATCCGATGGCACGTGCAGAGTGCTTTGAATTCTACCCTGCTTCTGACCGGGAGCCAGTGCAAGGACCGGAGAGCCGCTGCAGAAGCAGCTCTTCTGGGTAATCTGAGCACCAGTCGTGCAGCAGCGTTCTGTAGGACCTGTAAGCGGCTGAGATTCTTCTCCAGGGTACCTAAATACAGAAGATTGCCATAGCCCATCTTCGAAGTGACTAGTGCATGTACCAAGGTCTGTCGGGCTCTCACAGGCAAGAACTTCAGCGTCTTTCTGAGGCTTTTGAGGGTCCCAAAGCATTGTCCTACCACCTGATTGATCTGAGGGCCAAAGGTGAGGGCGGCATCAAACCAAATGCCCAAATTCCTTGCTTTTTGGCAAGGGGTGGGTGTTGGGCCCAGGGAAGATGGCCACCATGCCGACGTCCAAGCAGACTGGCAGCCCCCCACGACCAGCACCTCGGTCTTGCCTCCATTAAGCTTGAGGCAATTGGCGGAAATCCAGGCAGCCAGGTCTTGCATGCATGCTCTGAAGATGTCCGCCGAAAGATCGGGTGCGCGCGATAGGGAGATAACCAGCTGCGTGTCATCGGCATACGACACCAAGCTGAGGCCGTGACTCTCTACTAAGGTGGCAATTGGAGCGACATAAAGATTAAAGAGTGTTGGACTCAGGGACGAGCCCTGCGGCACCCCCTGGTCCAAAGGAATTCGCTCCGAGTAGTGGTCACCCTGCCTCACTTGGAAACCCCGGCCAGTGAGAAATGAGTAAATCCATTTCAACACTGCCCCTTTCACCCCGACCTTGTCCAGACACTGTAGCAGGATGGAATGTGCCACAGTGTCGAACGCGGCGCTAAGATCTAGTAAAATTAGCGCCATTGTTTGTCCCTCGTCAGCACCCTGCCGGAGGGCTTCAGTAGCCCTCAGAAGGGCGGACTCCGTCGAATGACGGGGCCGGAATCCAAATTGGGTAGGATGAAGATGGTTGCCTTCCTCTACATATGTCATTAGCTGTTTGTTTGCCACCTTCTCCGCTACCTTGGAGAGATAAGGCAGCAAGGAGATGGGGCGCAAATTGGCCAAATTCTCGAAGCTAATGTTAGGCTTCTTGCGGAGGGGAAGCACCACAGCCTGTTTCCAGTCCTCAGGTATAGAACTGGATCGGAAGGAGACATCTAGCACATGCCTGATGTAGGGTTCCAAGGTCTCCAAGCTGTTACTCAATCTTTTAGGGGGTGCGGGATCTCGAGGGGAACCAGATTTAACAGACCTACAGATTTTGATTAGCTCTTCCGGTGAAGGGGTGATAAAGTTAAGTAACTGATTACCATCATCTTCCTCTGCTGCTAGGTCTATTGGCGCTTCCGCTGCATGAGGCATTTCAGGGAAAGCAGCATAGATTTTAGATACTTTTTCTCCAAAATAAGTAGCGATGCGATTGCATGCTGCTACTGAGAGATCTTTATCTAGACTCACAGTTTTAGGGGTGGCTAGAGATTTATATATACTAAACAGTTCCTTGGCAGAATTCTCTGCTCTCTGGATTCTGTCTGCATAGTATGTAGCTTTCTCAATACGGATTCTATTATGATAGATACGTCTCTTGATATGATAGACCTCTTTCATCGAGTCATCATATGCCACTCTCCATTGTCTCTCTGCCCGCTTACAGTCCCTTTTGGCGAGACGCAGTGCCTCCCCAAACCAGGGAGCGGTTGTCTGTCTGTGGGCACCTTTTTTTGGCCGACCCAATGGGGCTGTACAGTCCAGGGCGGCTGTGATGCGGTCATTAAGCAATTTTTTTGCTGATGTCACATCCTGGCCTCCTGGGGGCCCTTCCGCCATGAGAGCCCTATTAAACTCTGGCAAGGAGAATGTTGCCCACCTTCGACGAGGGTAATTGAGAGGGGCGGCGGCATGAGCTTTGTATTTAGGCAGGTGAATGTCAAACGGGACAAGGAAATGATCTGTCCAGGGCAGGGGTTCTGGGGGGGCAGCCCGGACATCCTCCCAGTTAGCGAATATGGGATCTAACAGATGCCCACGGTTGTGTGTGGGAAGCTGGCCCTTGAGTTCTAGCTGTAGGGTATTCAATTCCTCACAGAGCTCCATCGCTCCTTTGTCTAGTGGATCATCCAGATGAGTATTTAAGTCACCTAAAAGCAAAAACTTATCACTTCTAAGCGCTGTTTCAGTGATACACTCTAGCAGATTGCCTTTGAATCTAGACAAAGGACCTGGTTGGCGGTAGACTAACAGGCCTTTTAAAGTTATATTACCGTCAATGGTTATGGTGAAAAAGCCTGCCTCACAGCTTGCCAAACAGATTGATTCAAGTTTACAGGCCCAATGTTGTTTAAAGGCAATCGCAATTCCACCTCCTCTACCATTCGGTCTGTCCAGGCGGACCATCTGATAGTTCTCTGGTAAGGCCTGTATAATATCAGGGTCACAGTTGGGATCAAGCCATGTTTCTGTCATGAACAGTAAGTCACGATTTTTATCAGTGAGGAGTTCATGAACATCATATTTATGACAACTCAACGATCTCACGTTAATGAGGCCGCAGGACAAGGAAGAATTACTAGTCATGCTATCTGCTTTCCCTGTGTGGAAACGAAATTGGCAGTGACGGCACCCTTCATTCAACCCTGCTCTCATACTGTGGAGTCCTGGGGTGCACACATTGAACGAGTAACTTACAAGTTCATTTCTGCTCCATGTGATTCTGCTGGTCAGGGCAGGGGTTCGGGCCCTGGGCCGTGTCCGGTCGCGGACGGGCGCAGACGGGCTTGGCTTAGGCGCGGCTTCGGCGCGCATCCCGCGCGCCCGCTGCGCCAGCCCGCTGCGCCGTCTGGCCGGGATACACATTTTATGGAGTGTTAGGAGGGTGGGAGGGCGGCGCGACTAGAGCGCACCCCCAGCCCTACCTAAGATGGCGCCCGCCGGCGCTAGCAACTATTCAGATAAAAAGACTTGGCAAGGCAGGGAGGGTACAGAACAGCGTGTAAACAGGTGTCAGTGTGCCTCACGAATTCCCCAGTTAAAACATACTATTTAGAGCCCCCGGGTACAAAAGATAAAAAACGCTATATTTCTCAATTTAAAATGCAGTATTTGTCCGTAAATATGCTAGCAAGAGAGTCCAGCTAAAGGTGCTCGCAGCCCTAGTGTCTCTCGCTAGGGAGAGCTCAGAGAAGGCAGCGAGAGTGCTGAGGAGCAGCTCTAAATAACCTGGGAGGGCGGGAGGGCGGCGCGACTAGAGCGCACCCCCAACCCTACCTAAGATGGCGCCCGCCGGCGCTAGCAACTATTCAGATAAAAAGACTTGGCAAGGCAGGGAGGGTACAGAACAGCGTGTAAACAGGTGTCAGTGTGCCTCACGAATTCCCCAGTTAAAACATACTATTTAGAGCCCCCGGGTACAAAAGATAAAAAACGCTATATTTCTCAATTTAAAATGCAGTATTTGTCCGTAAATATGCTAGCAAGAGAGTCCAGCTAAAGGTGCTCGCAGCCCTAGTGTCTCTCGCTAGGGAGAGCTCAGAGAAGGCTTGGGTTGCAGTGGACAGAACTGCCTCTCTTGCAAGCGCTACCTCCATGTCTTCAGCTCTGACGTCCACTAGAATGTGGGATCTGGCAAGGATTAGGATGTCATCAAGGGAGATACCTGGCTGGTGGAGGATCAATTTTCATAGGGCAGTCAATTGCCAACCATGGATTAATTGGGCCCTGATTTTGGATGGTTGATTTATACCAGTGCAGGTACTTGCCAATTTGTTCAAGCATAGAAAACACATCCACTGCCTCACTTTCTGTCTGGCAGGCCTGTCTCAACTCTCAACATGAATCTTTCATAGTTGGGATTGAGTTAGGAGTCAAACTGCCAGTTTAGGGCTGCTACAGCAGAATCAAAGTCATCATCGCCACTTGTGTTGGGGAGACGTTCGAATAAGTCATATAATTTTGCACCACCAACGTGGAGCACCATAGACCCCTTCACTGCTCCGTTGGTCTCACACGTGGAGTGGAAGTACTATTGAAGGCACCAAATCCACTGGCGCCATTGTGGAGCAGCTGGTGCAGGATCAACCAATTGACTGAAAAGTGGTAAATCTGTGACAAATACTTGCACACCTTGTCGCAGGGAAGGTGGTGGCGCATTCTGTCAGTGGACAGACATTTTCTCTTTCCTCTGCATTTAACATTTTTTATTTTTTATTTTTCAGTTGCTGAAGTAGCTAAGGTGTTTTCTTCTTTTCTCCCAAAGTACAGGTGCGCTGTCCCAGGGCTTGGTGCGCTCTTATGATTATGTTATTCTCCTCTTAATTTGTTTTTCTTAGTTCACGTGTACTGTACATCACAAGCCAAAGGTCATTGAAATTGTGTTTCTCTACTCCCTGTGTAGCAAGCATCAGTTGAACATGCTCATCATGCAGGCTATAATGTGTTAATTCTCTTCCTGGCATGGTTAGGTGAATACAGTCATTTGGAATCAATCCTTTCTCCTTCTTCACTTTGTGTTTATCAGTTTTTATTGTAATTGTTTTCTTTTCAGCACACAGTGCACGTGAGAGAAACTTGGCAACGGTCATTGAGCGTACGGTTAAGGCATCCAGGTGAGCACTTGATAGATTCGAGGGAGGCACGCATTAGACCACGTGTTGCTCTAATACACCAGTTGGGCTCTTGTCAGCTTGCCTCCACCTGCACGTGCCTCTGCTTGATCCGTGTGTCAGGAATCGCTGGTGACCGGCCTAGGGAAGTGCGGTACAGCGCTGGGCCACCAGGGGGTGCTGGGGTCGAGCGGCACACAGAGGAGTGGCTTCTTCAGTGCTGCAGGCCGTGACAAGACCAATGCAGTGGAAAGCGGTGAACTCAGAGACAGCAGCAATGGGCCCAGGACACAAACCTTATAACTGCGGGCAGGGCACAACAGTCCACTGGTAGCCAGCAATCTTCCAGCAGAATAAGTCTCAGCGTGCTGAGGTACATTCCTCTGTTCACAGCATGGGGCAGAACTGGCCAGATCGACTCACAGGTTGGGTGAGTGCCTCTTGGTATGCTTGGGGATGACCGGGCTCATCACCAATGTCATTTTTAGCTGGACCTTGTGGTGTAGGCCATGATGCTGTACAAATAACGGACACCCAGGTCGAATAACAGTGGTTGCCAAGTAAACCACAAGCGTTCACTCTGTATTTATATATACCTTTGGGCGGCACCCTGCACTCAGGTTGTCCATTGGCAACAATGTATAATAGAGGCTGGGTGGCACTCTACAGTTTTTAACCTGGTAGATTGCACAAACTATTTTATTTAGAGGACGATGACTAATCATTGCCTCAAATTTTGGTATCAGGTCTGTTGAATAAAATGCAGCTTTAACTGCATCAGGGGAACTATGGGCCAGATGTAGGTATTTTAAAATTATCGATTTTAAATTACCTACATCTGGCCCATAGTTCCCCTGATGCTGTAATTTAAAATTATCGATTCTACTCCCTCATAGCTTGGGGGCGTGTCCAGAGGAACATGGCGGAGGGCTGACGCCGTCCCTGGGAGCTCCGATCCAGCTGGGTGATCTCCCCATGCGATCTACAGAGGCATCTTACACGGTGAGCGGGTGATTGTAAATCCCCCTTCCCGTGTGTAACTCTTTTTTCTAATCCCCTGCGATCCTTCTTTTTGTTTCATACCTTTTTTCCCTATCTCTTCGTTTTCGACCTGCTGCACTCCAGTCTTGTGAGGTATTGCGAGCCCCGCCCGCCTGTACGCCTGCATGAAGGAGATGAGCGTCCGGTGCTAGGACCACGCGAAGCCCGTGGGAAGCCCGCAGGAAGCCCAATCCCAATGGTTGTTGCAGCCGGCAGTGAACTTGCAGATTCGGCTGCGAGAGCGGCGGGAGGGAGCGGTACAGGCAGCGACAGCAGCAGCGCTACAATCAAGTCACAGGCACAAGCTCGAATACAAGCGCAGGCACAAGCCCCCGAGTGGAAGTGGGAGAACTGGTTGTTTGATCGAGCAAAACTCTGGTTCAGGGTTAGGTTGGTGCTTGCCAGGATTAGCCATCGTACCCCTGCTGGAACTCACTTTTTATGGTCAGTCAAGTCAGGGAGGGGCTGTGTGCTGGGAGTCTCTGGGGGGTACAAACATGACAATGGGATATCTCCAGGGTATTTCGATTCTGGGCTCCATATAAGTGAATTTGTCAATAAACCCCCCCATGCTGTGTCTCCCCTCACCTCCCTGCAACTGGAACCACGGAAGGGGATGAGCTCGGACATTCCTCAATTCTTTGGCACACCACTATCGGCTCACCCCAGAGTGCTAGGCGATTCTCCACCTCTATCTGTGAGTAGCAGTAAGGAAGTAATAACTATACCCCCAGTCTCCACTGCCCCTAGAGCAGGGAGCACCAGGAACAGATATCAGCTCAGATCTAACTCGGAGCTGAATAAGGTGGGTCTTCAGGTGGTAGGTGCTTCATCAGAATCATGGATAGTTGCATTCTCACCTAAGGGGCGGAAGAAGGAGAAGAAGGAGAAGAAGGGGAAATATTCAAAGGCTGAGACTGGGACTGGGGAGCCCAAGCGGAGATTGCAGAAGAATTTGCCCCTCCAAGGCAAACCGACTCCTTCATTGAAATCTTATTTCAAAATCTTAGAGCAGGCTATGGACTCTAAGGGAGGTAGCCTACCCCTTCTATTTTACCCCCCCCACGTCTAAATCAAAGGCTGCTCCGCCTGCCATGCAAATCAGGCTCAGTCACTAATGAGTTCTACCCTTATCTCACAATCCTCTGTTCCTGCTACGGCCCTGAGCTCAATAACTTTAGCCAATAGATATTCTGTCCTGGGCTGTGATTTGGAAACAAAGGAGGCTCCCCCAGTAGTTGAGGTGGCCCCGCGTGCTATAATGGATAGTTCGGCCGGCCCTGGGCTCTCTCAATTAGAATCCTTACTACATACCATGAGGGAGGACCTATTATCCAAATTTGAAATATCTGAGGCTAAAGTAAGCATGGGCGAATTTTGCGAATTGGCAATTCGCGAATTTGCAGATTTGCGAATTGGCAATCCGCAAAATTCGCGAATTCACGCGAATTTGCGGATTTTTTTATTTTTGCGTGTTCGCGGGTGTTCGCGAGGCGCTTTGCGTGCTCGCGGGTGTTCGCGAGGCGCTTTGCAATTTCGTTTTTTTTTTTTTGCCTGCTTAATCACTGCCACCCTCTCGTTTTTTATGCCCATCCGCCCTCTGTACCACTCGTTTCTGTGCCCTTCTGCCCTCTGCCCCACTCATTTTATGTCCCCTTCTGCCCTCAGCCCCACTTAAAATGGCGCCGGCAAGCTGCCAGCGCCATTCTAAAATAGCTAGAAATAGCTTCAACAGGAAGCACTAATAGATAAAGTAAAGCAGGTGCTCCAGTTGAAGGTCAAATTAAGTTACACAATCATTAATCACCCCAAGTTTGGGGTGATTAATGATTGTGTAACTGAATTTGAGCAGCACCTGCTTTACTTTATCTATTAGAGCTTCCTGTTGAAGCTGACTTTTGTAACTATTTTAGAATGGCTCTGGCAGCTTGCCGGCGCCATTCTAAAAGAGTTACAAAAGTCAGCTTGAACTTTTGACCCAATCCGTTCCGTTCGCGGATTTTGCGGGAAATTTCCAAATCTCGCGGATTGCGAATTTACCGAAAATCCGCGAAATCCGTGAGCGGAACGGATTTTCCGCCCATGCTTACAGAAAAGCATACATGAACAATGTGCTAATCTGGAGGCCAAATTGGACGAAGTATCTAAGCGGACTGGCGTGTTGGAAGAAGAGGTTTCCCTGCTCACAGGGGCTTCCCAGCGGCACGAGAGGGACCTAGAGGCTCTCAGATCTCAAAAGAAAAATCTTCAATTGGATATTGAGAGACTTGAGATACATTCCAGAAGGAATAATTTGAAATTTTTAAAGATTCCAGAGGGAGCCGAGAATGGAGATGTCAAATCATTAATTTGTAAACTTCTTAGAGAAGGGATACTAAAGGACAGGCTGGATATAGACCTTGAGGCCGAAATCCAGAGAGCCCACAGGGACCCTTATAGGCTACACAAGGAGAGGAAAGCGCCTAGGAAAATCCTGGTGAATTTTCTCACTTATACAGTCAAGGAGCTAATTTTGGACAGAGCACTATCTGACACAACTCTTCAGGTAGACTCTACCAAATATTTAATTCGGTCAGATGTAGGGAAGGCCACAGCGCAAAGGCAGTGGGAGCTGGGGAACAGAATGCCTGACCTGAGGAGCTTTGGTGCCCAGGTTCAAATGAAATTTCCTGTATTCTTAAAAGTTGTTTGGAGGAATAAAACCCATAACTTTCTATCACCCCATGAAGTTGATTCCTTCATAACTTTAATGAGAGAGAACCTCCAGTAGAACTTCCCAGTGGAGTTGAACTTTTCTAATGGAAATAAAACGAAACTAAAGAGAGAAATAGAGAGAGAAATAGGAAAGGGAGTGAGGAGGGGACGGGGCCAAGAAAAAAGAAAAAAAAAAAAGAGGGTATGCCCTGAAGCACCTAGGAGGGGGAATAAGGAAAAAGGAAATGTCTAAGATAAAAGGAAAAAAAAATCATAAAATAATAAGAAAATGACTAAATTCACACACACACTGAATTGAAAAAAAAAAACTTCATAGTCATTAGGTGCCCGTCTTTTCCACGGTAATCGGCGGGGGGGATCTAGGTTGGATCTATGGACCCCCAGCAGGCGACAAGATCGCCAATGTAGGTATGGGAGGGGTACCTCAGGGGTGGTGGGTGGTTTGTAGGGCGGCAGGGGTAAAAAAGGGAAAAGAAAATATTCCTCATATACATATTAAAGAATATAGTGGTTATGGAAGGGAGCTGGGCTTACTATCTTGGATTCAGCTGGTATGGTCAGTATGAGTAATAAAATCAAGTTTATTAGTTGGAATGTCAACGGCCTAAGAGACAGGAGGATATGAATATTTATTTTAGTCTGGGGCGCATGTATGTTTGCTGGAGGAGACCCATTTAGAGAGAAGGGAGTGTGAGTCCGGGCTTGGAAAACGTAGATGGATCCAAGAAATCTTATGTTCAGACCAGAGTGGTAGCACGAGAGGGGTGGCAATACTGATTAGAGCCAATACAGGTATTAGGGTTGTTAAATTTGAAACTGATCAGTCAGGAAGGTGGTTGGTGGCGTCCCTACAATGTCAGAGCACCAATTTTGTATGCGCTGTATACTATGGCCCTAATCAAGATCCCCCAGGGGCACTTTTGAAGCTTAGAGCCAGTCTTTTGGACCACCCAGGGCCTGTTATTCTAGGGGGTGATTTTAATTTGATTCTGGGCGATAAGCTGGATCGCACATCCAGAGTTAAGTTTACATCCCCATTGAAACCCCAAAGGGAGCTAAAGAACCTAATTAAAGATTATAATCTCATGGATGTTTGGAGAGCCAAAAACAGCACGAAAAGGGACTTCTCGTTTTACAGTCATAGACATGGTCACCACTCCAGAATCGATTTCTTCCTTATTGACCAATCGCTACTCGCCTCAGTAGATATGTCCGCGTATATCCCAGCTATTCTGTCAGACCACTCGACGGTTGAGTTAGTAATCAACTTCAAAGTAAAAGAATTGCACAAGAGGTGGACTCTAGATAGAGCTATACTACTAGAGGAAGAGATGAGGTCGGAACTGATAACTCTGACTGAGGATTTCTTTAAAAATAATAATGGCTCTGCTACTCAGCAAGTGATCTGGGAAACATTTAAAGCTTTCCTGCGAGGCATGCTGACTACTCTGTCGATCAGAAAGAACAAGATGAATAAAAGAAGAAGGAGGAAGAGCTCCCTAAAATTAAATTAAAAGAAGTGGAGTTTCAGGCAGCCTCAGCTAATCAATCTAGCACCAAATCTCTCTTGCAAAAAGAGCTAGATGGCCTGCGGGCAGATTATCAAGCTGGCCTGGATAAGGTTCTCAAAAGTAGATGGGATGCTAGTAAGCTCCAAAATTTTTCTTATGGGGAGAAATGCGGTCATCTCCTCGCATGGAAATCCCGGATGGACAGAAGTAAAAATCAGATCAGTAGTCTACTCCTGCGAAGCTCTGGCATAATCTCACACAATGACGAGCAAATCAGGGAGGAGGCTGAATCCTTCTTCCAAATGCTATACACAGCTAAAATAAATCATTCCCCTCAGTTGATAGAAAACTGGTTGAGTAAAATACAGCTTCCCTGCCTGTCCGAAGACAACAAGAGCTATCTCTCCTCGGACATAAAAGAAGGTGAGGTAAGGACCCAGCTAATGAGAATGGTTAAAGGGAAGGCAGCTGGGCCTGACGGACTCCCTGCAGAAGTCTATAGGATAGTTATTGATCGCATAGCACCTGTGATCACAACCCTGTGTAATAAAATCTACATAGAGGGGGAGAGTGCTCCTGACTCATGGGCAGAGGCTACGGTAACCTTAATCCTGAAACCAAATAAGGACCCCTCTAAAATCGCATCCTATAGACCAATTTCTCTGTTGAATACAGATTACAAAGTATTCGCTAGAGTGTTAGCAGCCAGATTGGCCAAAATAGCTAAAACAATTATCCATCAAGATCAGAGGGGCTTCATCCCGGACAGACAACTTAATGAACTGACATTTCAAGCCATCGCAGCGATAGATGTTGCAGTCAGTAAGAAGCTCCCATTGACCCTGGCGGAGGTAGACGCCGACAAGGCGTTTAACCAGGTGGACTGCCTGTACCTATGGAAGGTTCTGGCTGGTTTTGGCTTTCCAAACAACTTCATAGCCGCTATGAGGTCCTTATATCTCTCCCCACGTGCAAAGATCCTCATCAATGGTCTCTTAACTAGGTGGGTACATATTGCCCGCGGGACTAGGCAGGGCTGCCCGTTGTCGCCTCTGTTGTTTGATTTGTACTTAGAGCCTTTTGTTTGTTTACTTAGATCTGATTCGGCATTTAAACCTTTTTAGATTTCTGATTTTGAGTTAAAATTTGCGTTATATGCAGATGACCTTCTTATGTTCACCTCAAACCCGGGGGTCGCCCTGCCAAAATTTGTAGTCCTAGCCGAAGAATTTGGGAAGGTCTCCGGCTATTCCATCAATAAAGATAAAACCGAAATCATGGAGTGGAACCAAGAGGTTACCACTGTGGGAGCTAAGTCAAAAATGAGGTACTTGGGGGTCCTTCTGGCCCATAAATTTGAAGACATTACTAAAATCAACCTGGACAAGGTTTCTAAGGATGTCTGTCCCTATTGCAAAGATGGTCATCCCTCCCTTCAAACATCTTTGGGAGGGTAAACCTAATTAAGATGATCATCCTTCCTAAACTCACTTTTTTATTTAATTCTATCCCCTTATCTTTTCATACTTCATCTATTAAAAAGCTGCAAGGGAAACTCAGTTCCTTTATTTGGAATTCAAAATCGCCAAGAATATCTTGGAAAAAGCTCAGGAGAACTTTAAAAACAGGAGGACTGACCTTCCCAGATTTATTGCTGTATTGCCACGCTTTTCAATTTAAAAACTTTAGATTTTTGGCGGGTAAGATCGAGGCAACGTCCTTAGGCTTAATATTCCAAGCACTGTTGCAGGATGTACCACAGGGTCAATCACACTTCCTTTTTAAGTATGGAGACCCAAAATTTAAAAAAAAAGATGAGACTAAAGATCTTGGAGACAGCTATAAGAAACTGGGTTTTTGTGAGGCAGAAGCTTGATATTCCCTATTATGCAGCGCAGGCCCCGATCTGGGAATCCCCCGGAACACCGGTCTGCCTTGAAGACCAACTATCCCGGCCTCTTAGGGCAGCTGGGATAGAGTGTTGGGGAGATCTTCAGTAAGACTCGCAGCTTCTAAGCTGGGAGGTACTATCCAGTCTTACTGGGGGAACCCTCACAAGATTCAAATATCATCTGCTGTTCAGATGGTGGTTAACCAAGCCCTGGAATCTTAACAAACCCAATCCTAAATTTGACCTAATATTCAGGCATGACAGGTGGAAAAACCAAATCTCGTACTGGTACACAGCCATGCTAGAAGCCGAAAATATTACAGAATTTGTGTTACAAAAATTATGGAACAACGCACTAACATCTGACAGCGGAATTTCCGTGAGCCTTTGGATTGATTCCTTTTCTATCTAACAGGCTGTGGTAAAGCCGGCCACATTGAAGCGGAACCATCTGTACACGATGTATAGGGCATATATAACTCCGAAAAAATGTACGGAATTCTCTAACTCAGAATATCATTGCCCAAGATGTAGACTTCCGGCCGCTGATGACATGCATATGCTGGCTACCTGTCCAGAGATAAGAAATTATTGGGTTATGGTCCAGGGTTTCTTGGAAGATGTTCTCCAAATATCGATGGAAATAACCACCAGCACTATTCTTTTTGGACTACGATCTGCTTATAACATAAACGATCCCCATACAAGGCTTATTTTTTATGTCATGCTTCTTGCTAGGCACGAAATTTGTAAAGCTTGGAAGGAACCAATATCCCCCTCCTTTTCGAATTGCCTTAAACATGTTATCCTCACCAGCAAATCAGACATGGCATGAAGACCCAACAAGTTTTGATAAAATTTGGAAGCCCCTAGTACCATGGCAAGACAGGTGAAAGGTAAGTTGGTCTTCCAATGATTTATCCTGGGCCCTGCCGGTTCCTATATCTTCCTAGTAACGCAGGGTCCCAGATACGGCGTGAACAGGAGTGGATTGGGAAAGCAGTGGCAACTTGAGGGATCAGGCACTGCTTTTTCTGAACTTGGTCGTTTAACATCAGGGCGGACAGGATTGACCATCTCATTTTGAGCTGCCTAAGTTCCCGTCAAGATTTCCATAATTGGTATATGAGGAAAACCCCCCAAAAAAATAATAATAATTATCGATTCTAAAATACCGAATTTTACCGATGTAGGTAAAAATTCGGTAAATATTACCGAATCGGTAATATTCGGTATCATCCATTCGGTATTTACCGAATCGGTATTTACTGATTCGTTAAATCCCATTCATTCCTATGGTCCTCCTGGCCCATAGGAATGAATGGGATTTAACGAATCGTTAAATACTGATTCGGTAAATACTGATTCGGTAAATACCGAATCGCCTATTCAAAAAAAGGAAAAACCCAGGAGTCAGCCAATCAGGTGCAACCACCCCCCTCCCAACCAGGAAGTGGCCACACCCAGGCAGGTGCAAGCAATCAGAAGCTTCTCGAGAGGCTGTGAGAGCAGAGCAGAGTCCTTTAGCCACAGTAAAACTTTACTGCTTTTGAAATTGAAAAAATGGCAAACAACACTGAGAAGGAAGGTGCAGAGAGGAAGAGGAAAATCAAACTCAGCACCATGGAGCTGCAGGTCCTAGTGGAGGAGGTGGTTGAGGAACACCAAAAATTTGTTCGGGAAGCAGTCCCTGACGGTGGCAGAATCTGCCAAAAGGAAGATTTGGCTTGAAATACAGTCAAAGGTAAATGCTGTTGGAGTGACCCCACGGTAGATAGACGACTTGAAGACGAGGTGGCATGACCTCAGGAGCTTAACAAAGAGAAAGATTTCAGAGCTCCACAAACAGGTGAACCTTGCTGGAGGAGGGAAGAACAGGGAACCTTGAAGCAGGTCCAATAAACACTTGAAGACGGAAGCAGACTTTAGAAGATTTATTGTAGAAAGAATCTCATCCAACCAGCATCAGTGCAACAGAACAACTGATCAGGTTTATTTCCAAAGACAATGGATTCAATGACATCACACTATGACACTATCCATTCTAATATGACCTACCTACTATTCCACATTGACACTTATACAAGCCTAAGTAGATTACCACACAACTCCCCCCTTTACTTGAATTAAATATTATAACACTATATATAAAAAAACAACTCATACATAGTCAGAGAGATACAGTGGTCGTTTACCTACTCTTGATTAACTGCGTTTTCCATCTTTCCCACCAGCATGTGATCGAATTCCATCCATATTGTGAAGATGTGAATGATTTCCATCCACATGACCCCCAAAACTGTAATCCAACTTTCCTTTGACCACAACCACTCTATTTAAATTCCATATTCGGTAATTCTGAGTTTGAACAGCAATCCTAAAAACTTTAATGACTTTAATAGGTTTCATGAATTTTGAACTAGCACCACTCATTAAACCAGGATGTTTTATCATAACCATGTCACCCACCTTTACCTTCACACCTTTCTTAGCATCAAAATAAAATGTTCTTGCCCTAGCTTTCTCTTCATCTTTTATCTTAACCACAACATCATCACATTTATTTTCTTTACCTCTGCTAATTTCATATTTATTAACCCATACTGGTTCCACACTTGTGTTAAGAACTTTACCTCTAAACAATAAAAACGGGGTTTTCCCTGTAGTGAAATGAGGAAATAATCTATATTCCTCAACTTTTCTTAAAACTTCAGTTTTCCAGTCAATGGAGGCTGACTTTGCCATTGATATGGTGCCCTTAATCACTCGATTGAACGTCTCAATCATACCATTTCCTTCAGGGTGATAAATAGAGCAGGTTTTGTGAATGACACCGTTTGAAGAAAGAAATTTCTTCATTTCCTCAGAAACAAGCTGCACACCGTTGTCAGTCAACAACGAACCAGGAATCCCTTCTCTTGAAAATTAATATTTTAAGCATTTAATAATATGTTTTGAATCAATGCTTGATAAAAAAAAACACTTCCGGCCACCGTGAGAACATGTCAATAATATCTAACACATAAGATTGTGTACCATTGCTACTAATTGGACCTAAAATATCCAAAGCTACATCTTGCCAAGGTCCAGAGGGTCATCTTCTTAACATCATGGGTTGCACACGAGGACACTTAGACTTATCACTAAGAACACGCAACAAAAACGCGTACCATACGGTCTACCTGGTTATCCATTCCTGGCCACCAGTAAGTCATTCGTAATCTCTCTTTACATTGTGATACACCATCATGAGAAGAATGTACTTTTTCAACAATCTCCTTTCTAAGTGTTGTAGGCGGAATGATCCGTGTACCAAAGGGCAAAATTTCCTACAGGCGTCCGATCTTTCTTTGTTACTCATCCAACCTTTATTGATCAACTTCATAACTTCATTCAAAACATCATCACCACGCATCTCATCACACCACTCTTCCTCAGAAATTACACTATGTTCAATTGCACAAACCCACTCATCACCATCCTCAGATTCCTCATCAAAAAGCTCCGATTTTGGGGTTAAGTGAGACAGAGCATCAGCAACTTTATTCTGTAATCCTGGAATGTAATGAATCACAAAATTATAGTCCTGCAAACCAATCACCCATTTCGTTATTCTAGACGAAATCAAATCCAGAGCTTTTTTACTGAATATCTCTATTAACGGTTTGTGATCCGTCCGCACTTCAAACTCAACACCCCAAAGAAATTTCTTTAACTTTTTGACTGCCCAAAAAACAGCCAATGATTCCCTCTCAACTACTGAGTACCTTGTCTCAGGATCCCTAAGAGTGCGAGATAAAAACATTATTGTTTGCATTCCATTCGGACCCATCTGTTGCAACACCGCACCAACCCTTCTCACTTGCATCTGTGATAAGAATCAGCTTGAGATCTGGGTTGAAACTACTGAGAGAAGGAGCAGACTTGAGCTTCTGCTTGATTTGCAAAAATTCATCCTACATTCCTCCGACCATACAAAGTCAACTCCTTTCTTCAACAAGTGTCTCATGTTGACCGCACAATCAGCAAAATTCTTCACAAATTCTGAATAGTACTCAACAACACCCTAAAACTTCATCAGGTCACTTTTCCAAGAAGGCGAACTCATCTCCTGAATGGTGTTAACTAATTCAGGTTTGGGCTTAACACCGCCACTGGTAACATTATGCCCCAAATAATTTATAGAATCTGTTCTAAACTTACATTTCTCCGCTTTAATGAAACAAAGAGATGGCATCAGGCATGAGAGAGATGGCTGCAGGGATGCGGAACATGTCACAGTCCGTGCTGCTCTTCTGCACCAAACTTGACCAGGAGAGGGCAACAAGGTGGAAGGATAGGCACCATGCACAGCAACACATTAAGGCAGTCAACCGCCTGGCCACAGCCACTTCCCTTCTTTGCAGGCGATGCGTGAACATGCAGGAGGGACTGGCACACAGCAGCAATGAAGTGTCCAGGGGCCTTACAAGGGTGACGAGTGCTGTAGAGGTGCTGCTTAATGCGCAGTCAGCACATACTGCTGCTCTGGATGTACCTGACAGCGAGGAACGCACCAGTAGTAGCAGCATGACAACCCCCCCTATTGCTGAGAAACGGAAGAGCAGCAGGCTCCATGGTGCTCTCACTGCCCACACACCCAGTGAGGACAGCCAGCCAATTTCATCTGACACTGGTAGGCGTGGCCGAAAATGACTAATGCTGCCCACACTTCATGACCTTGAATGGGGAAGTGACCCAGGACTCCCATTATTGATAGATACCATTTGTGCCTTTGAGTACTTGCGTAGTGCCAAAAATTAAACTACGTTGGGTACATACTCCCCCTGGCAGTGTCTCTTTACTTACTTAAAAGTAGTTGCGTGTGATCTCTGCCCGTCTCTGTCTCCCATCTGTTGCTGGCGTCACTCCTGCTGTGTTAGACTCAGGCTGTGCACATTCATCATCGTGGTCCTCAAAATCACTTAATTCCACTTCTGTACCTTTCCTGGTAGCAAGGTTGTGCAACATTGCACAAGTTGCAATGATCTTACAGCAGATGAGTGGTGAGTACTGCCATGTGCCTTCGCTTTTGTGGAGGCAGCAGAACCTGATTTTTAACAGTCCAAAGGTGCGCTCCACAATGTTCCTAGTAGATTTGTGTGCCACGTTGTATCATCTCTCGCTCAGGGTTGATGGGTTCAGGTAGGGTGTCAGGATGAACGAGTGGACGGCATATGCCCTATCACCTATTTGGAAATGAGAGAGCCATTAATCACATGCGCATCAACACATACATCTACAGTATCTATCAGTGTGTGTCACAGTGTTTTACCTAGCAGGTATCCTTCTCCGAATTCACCCGCTGTCAGGCGTGTGTAGATCCCACTGTTCTGAAAGATATAGGAGTCGTAGGTGCTTCCAGGGAATTTGGCCACAATTTCTGTGATAATGTTGGCAGCATCACAGATTACCTGCACATTGATAAAGTGGGTTGACTTTCTGTTTCTGTAAATGTACTCTGTTGCAGCAGGGGGGGATGTGGGTGCCATCAATACAGCCGATGACGTGTGGGAACTGTGCCTGTTGATAGAAGCCAGTCTTGGTCTTTAGCAGTTCCGCATGTGTGTCAGGGAAGCTGATGTAATGATGCATTCTCTGCATCATGGCCTCTAAGAACTTCCAGAAGAAACGGGACAGGCAGCTCTGGGACACCCCACCTACCGCAGCTATCACCCGCCTGGTAACTCCCAGATGCAAGCAGGTGTAGGCTACAGAGCACCTGCACATGGGGTGGATGGCGTGCACCCTTGGTGTTGGGTGCTCTAGGAGTGGGTGCAGGTCCCTAATTAAGTTCATGATGGTGTGGGGGTGTAGCCTGTACCTTTGCAAGATCTTTGCCACAGTGAGTTGGAAGAGCGTTATCCGCTGTCTGTAGACTTGCTCCTCTCGTCTCCAGACCCTCTCTCCTGCTGCCTGTAGCCGTAGCCGCAATGCATCATATTTATATCCTGCACCTGGTTACCACCTGCTTTCAATCCATGGTAATTACAGACTCTTAAATGCCGAATTACATGAAATTTGGTATTTTAGAAGTTACCTACATCTCTATTCTCATTTTTTACCATTTCTTATTTACCGATTCGGTACATTAGAATTCAGTATTTTCCGAATCGGTAAATTCCGATTCGGTAAATTCCGATTCAGAAACTACCAATTCGTATTTACAGAATCGGTCTTTTTTGGGCTCCTATATCTCAAACTGGTCAGTAACGGACGAAATTCGGTAATTTCAGCCGTTACCGACCGGCATTAGGCTACCTACATCTGGCCCTAAGTCAGCTATGTCTGGTTAGTATTCATCAGAAGAAAATGGCAAATGGCTCCCTCCCCTTAATTTTAATGTTTGGCTCTGTGGTCCCCAGGGCCTATCAAGGCTCGTGGAGGAGGGGCCATGGGGCTCCTCTCCACTTTAAAACAAAAAAGGCCTGCGGGATGGGACCCGGCACTGCAATCTTCCCAGGGATGGGGGCTGCGCAGTCCCCTTTAAACATAGGCCCTGGGGATGGGGTCCCCACGGCCTAAAGAGGCTCAGGGTCCAAGCTAACGTTGTTGGAAGAAAGCTTTGTTATGGGCACAGCCATGGCTTGGAAGGAATTACTCCCCTTTATTTGTGCGGGACCTGGCTTGCTTGTATTCAGGACGGTTTTTAAAGCATGGCTTTTTAGCAACTAGGCCTCTTTTGTTCTTTGGAGCTAGGGCCAGGACACCCCAGGATAACAGTGTGCTTTATAAAAACACCTAACATTAACATATATAAATATTTGCAGTACATAACTCCCCCTTGTCCAAAATCTAAAATTGAGTTATTATGGGAGACCAAACTTCAACATTCCTTTTCTTTAAAATGTGGAAATTATTTTGGAATAAAATACAACTTACTTCTTGAAATGTCAGTACTTCACTCCGTCCATCATCCCCTTTGGTTTTTCTTTGTTCTTTGTTCGCCCTAAGTTGGGAGGGTATGCCCAGATGTGGGTCCCTTGCTCACTTTGCCACTGGATTCAAGCTAGCCTGGCTGATGACTGCTGATTAGCCAAAAACCGGTCCCAGGATGCTTGTTTCCGGTCCAGGGAAGACATGGCTTGGCATTTCAGGCTGGACTGTTTCCATGAGGCACAAGGTCAGACTGATTTGCATATGGCCATGTCTGTACTGGGGTGGTGGAGTGAGTTAAAGAATGATGATGGATTAAACCCAGTTCAGTTGACTGGGGGTGAGTGCTTGCATTGTTCAACACTCCGTCCATCATGCCCTTTGGTTTTGCTTTGTTCGCCCTAAGTTGGGAGGGTATGCCCACGTGTGGGTCCCTTGCTCACTTTGGCACTGGATTCAAGCTAGCCTGGCTGATGATGGCTGATTAACCAGAAACCGGTCCCAGGATGCTTGTTTCCGGTCCAGGGAAGACATGGCTTGGCAGTTCAGGCTGGACTGTTTCCATGAGGCACAGGGTCAGACTGATTTGCATATGGCCATGTCTGAACTGGGGCGGTAGAGTGAGCTAAAGAATGACGATGGATTAAACCCAGTTCAGTTGACTCCGGGTGAGTGCTTGCATTGTTCAACAATCCGTCCTTCATCCCCTTTGGTTCAGCATAAAGCTTCACACTTGCAAAAATAGGGCAAGCAGAGAGGTGCTACCTCTCTAAATGTAAAGGGAATCTACTCTACCTTCAACTGTGAGAACACCAATCTTATTATAAATTGAGATTCAGAAATGTTCTTATCTCCTTCATACCACCAGGAACTAATCAGAACACTACTTGGATGCATCTGCTACGTGGCTTCTACTTCACTTCGCATTGAACTAAAAATTAGCTTTTCAGGCTTGGACAGCTTGCCATCCTGGTACATCATGAACAAAAGGTCTTTTTCAGTCATTGCTTCTCCACAGTCACTGCCAAGTTTCTCTCAGGACTCCCCATTAGCTGTCTAATACAGACAATAAGTCTTTCCCTTGCTATTGTAAATCATGATAATGAACTTGCAAGAAAAAGAGAAAACATGCTGGTGAAAGAAAAAACATTTCAACTGTGGCAAAAGGTAGCCTAACTTTACTTAGGCTACCTTTTGTTAAGCATTTAATGTGCACTTCGAATGTACACAGTTATAGATGCACATGTATAACTTTAAAAGAACTGCAAAACAAGAGCAAAATAATATGTTCACACATGCAAATATCTCTTGAAGTGTAAGTGTAAAACGTGAATAAGAAATACATGTCTTCATGTTTAAACTGAACATCAGTGCACACAAGTTTATAAATCTCTAGTTTCTACAGTGAATAAATGTAATGTATGTTTTTGAATGCTTCACATGGGTTAATAAAGTTAAAGCACACAGTTAGTATGATGTCAAATGCACATATAGTATTGCATTTCTGTGACATGTAAGGGGGAGGTTAAATTGTGCCTCTTCAATCATGTATGCAGATTCTACTCAAATACCGCTAGACATTAGGGCAAGAGGAGAGCCAGGCTCTTAGTATGGCAGAGGACATTAGGACTCCCCTAAAGTCTGAGATTTAAAAAAAAATATGGGATGAACCAATGGAACACCTCTTCATCACCTCATTCTATTGGTGTTGCTTCTGATGCCACTGGTGCAGTAGAGAGATGTAGTTTTGTTGCAGGATGTCAAACTTGCACTGAATTCTTAAATGTCATGAGTGCCAAACGCTTTCCTCTTCCAGTTGAGATATTGTTAGTGATTCTTCTGTTTTCTGTTTCTCTTGTCTTTGAAGGTTAGAACCAACAGCAGACAAATCTTTACATTGGCTCCCAAATTGTAAGGAAATCTTTACATGTTTGCTGGGGTTGTAAAAGAGCTTCAGTTTCTGTCAAATCATGTGGTTCTGTGACAGAGCTTTGACTTCTGGAAGGAGGTATTTGTGAGGCTGAGCACCACACTTAAAATGGAGGGATGGCTTTCATTGTCTGTGCTGAGATGCACATGAATGTGCATTTGCTTTTTGTGCATTGATCGCTGCTAAAACGCTGTTCTGGGACATTGGAAAACAGACACAACCCAAAGTAAAACCTTGGCTGAATGATCTGACAATTTCAACTGCAGGTATGATTAGTACGACTTAAAAGTAATAACCATACTGTATGTGTGTCATTTTCTGTTTCTATGCTTTTGGCTGGGGGAAATGTAAGGTCTACATTAAATGTAAGGCCTAACAACCATTGTAAAGTAGAAATAAAAGGCAAAATGACATGTTTGGTGTTTTTTTACTGGGCATTAGGCCTTACATCCTCTCCAACCCAGAGTGAGGGAAATGGAAAGTCCATCACAGCACAATAGAGAGAGAAGCTTCTGATAAAAGAGCAGTGGCTGCCCTCCTTAAACTGAAGATCCATTTAACTATTTGACAAGCTGAAGTCACCACTATGAGAGTGGGTCTGGGGCTCGAGGGAGTTGGCAGCCACGGATTGCTCCCTTTGTAGGCCTGCAACAGTATTTATAGCCCACAAAGGTAGCATTCCGATAGGTTAGCCAATTCCAAACATTTGATAAAGGTTTCTAATATTAGCATCAAAGTCACTGATGTGAAAAAAACACGTAGGGTCTGATTATGAGTCTGGCGGCCCACGGACCACCAGGCTCACGATGGCATGGCAGTGGCGGTCCGGAAATTGGTGCACCGGTGGTACGACCTCCTTATTACAACTAGAGCAGTCATACTCCCATTGCACCACCTCAACCGCCAGGGATCAAAAATCCCTGCCAGTGGTGTGGCAGTCTTGAGGCCGTAATATGCTTTGGTCCCGACGGGCATATTACGAGTTTCTTCTCCAGCACGGTTTTCATGGCGGTTCCTACTCCTTGAAAACCGTGGTGGAGAGGAAACAAAGGGGGCCCTACAGGCCCCTCCTGTTGCCTCAGGGCAATGGAGTGCATGCACAGGTACACATGTTGTGCTACCCTGTATGCATGCACCCAGGTACCTACACAGCATGGAATGCACCAGTCCATGCCATGCAGGTATTGCCTTTGACGTTCCCATTGCGTTACCTATTTCATAGGCACTGCCGTGGGGCCACCAAAGACCCGCCCGCCAGTGACAAAAAGGCTTAATCTGGTAGGCGTTGTGCACACAGGTTTTTGCGGTGCGGGAGTGGGGTGGCAGTCCTGCTCCTGCACAGCCAAACTTGTGATTAGGCTCTTAGTAGGGTGAAACAGAGCTTTTTTTAAACCGATTATTAGAAACAAAGGAATAGAAAGTATTGTTTGAAAGAGTTTAAAGCTATTTGTCACTTTTATGTATATTTACTGCAAAACATGGCACAGTCAGAGTAAAATAAAAACCAAAGAGGCAACAGACAGAGGTGGCACATTCTTTGTATTAATTTTTCATTTTAGGTCTCGTCTAGAGAGCGTTTTAGATGTATGTATGTATGTATGTATAAATTATTTTATAGCGCGCTCTGTTACTGGAGAGTATCCTGGCGCGGGTAAAGGAGAGGTAGTCAGTCAGACATACAAGAAAAACTTAACTTACACTCTGAACAGATGTCTGATGTTGAAGCCTATTGTGTACAATTTCAGTATTTAGAAGAACCTTTGGGTAGGATGACAACCTCTCTCCAGGTCATTATAGCACTGTTTCCAGTGGTGGAATTTTTTGTGATAGCCTAATGCATTTTTTGGTGTTGCAGTCATTTCATTTTTTTCATTTTATAAGTCTTTATTTCGATTGTTGAAATCATAAAACACAACAGTTCAAAAAAGAAATATCAAGATCTATATATATATTTTTTTAAACCAACAAGGTAACATGATATACAATTAAATTCAAGACACAGAACCGGTGTAAACTTCAAGCAATGAGGTAGATCCCAATCTATCCCACCTTTACTTTAAAAAACAAATAATGTAAGTCTGTTTTTTAAAAACAAGTTATACAAAGAGTGGGTAGACAGTGTTCTATATACAATACGTGTCCCTATACAGGTTTTAGATGGCAGATAATAAAAATACTCAGTTAAAACGTAATTTACGAGCTCAGATGATCCACATCCAATGGAGAAATTTTGCTACAGCAGTAACCACGGGTTGAGTGCTATTTGTTTTAAGAATCCTTAATGCCTCAACCCCTGTATTGAGTACCAACTGCAAGCAAATGGGTTTTAGCCACATTTGCTTTGGGGCTTTGTATTCAGGACAGATAAATAAAATATGCCCGATACTTTCTCGTTGGGTACGGCAAAAAGGCCAGCTAGGGTCATTGCCGTTTCTCCATTTGGCAGTAAAGGAATTAATTGGTAATGCACCCACCCTGAATTGGTGGAATCGCTTCCTATCCTCAGGTACAGTAATGCAATCCCAATATTCCTCTAAAGCTGTCGAGTTTTTAAGTTCCAGAAAGTCCGCGGGCAAAGAAGAACCAACACAGCTGCCAAATCTTTTCAAGGAAACCATACTCCAATAAAGTTCTCTAAATGTTTTCTTAGGTGGGAAGGTATGGGCTGTTGGATCTTCCCACAAGCTGGCTAGGCCCATTGCAATGCAGGTTGCCTTTGCCTCCCTCATCCCGGGGATTCAATGTGCTCTATCCGCATCTCTAACTTCGAGAAATGCCCGAGTATACTGGGAGAGATCTGGCATGACCCACAATCTCCTCCAGTATGCCACTGGTCTGTAGCGGGCCATGTCCTCCAGGCATTGAGAACCCAAGTCATAAAAAAGAGGGGTCAGAGGGTTAGATACGGGAAGACCTGTGATACCTCATAAAAAATTATTTTGTGCCCTAGTTAAGGGTTCAAGATTAATATAACCCCATAATTCCGCCCCATAAAGAACTGCAGCTCCAATCTTAGCATCGTAAATTTTCAATGCATGGGTAATTGGTCTGGTGTGTGAGAGAAGAAGTTATTTTGTTAAAGCTCCAGCTAGCTGCGCATGCTTAGTAACCAGCTGGGATGTGTGGGATTTCCAATCCAATTTTGAAGCCAGGATTATGCCCAAATATGAGAAAACCTGGGTCTGTTCAAGTTGTGCCCCGTTCATGACCACCTTTTCTCTTACGTATTTGGACTTGTGGAGGACCATGAACTTGGTCTTACTCACATTTATTAAAAGTCCATGGTCATTGCAGAAGACCTCAAACACATCTATAGCTTTTTGTAAGCCCCGTTGAGTTTTTGAAATCAACAGGGTGTCGTCTGCAAACATCAGCAGGGGGATCAACCTACCATCCAGTTTAGGGGCATCAGTAGGCTGGTGCTCATAGTAGGAGATCACCCTGTTGATGTATAATGAAAAGAGGGTCGGGGCAAGTACGCACCCTTGGCGAACACCTCTGGCAATCCTGAACTTGTCAGTAACACCACCCTGTTGGTTCCATCTAAATTGGATAAAAATGTCCTCATGTAGTATTTTTAAAAAGGACAAAATATTTAGTGGCATATCCTGCTCTTCAAAAACGTCCCACATTTTATCACGCGGCACCAAGTCGAACGCTGATTTGAGGTCGACAAATGCCGTGTAGATCGTGCCCCCCCTAACACAACCACCCGCCAATAAATTAAAACAAATCTAAAAACCTGATCTATAGTGCTTGTATGGCTTCAGAATCCTGCCTGGAGAGGTGAAAGAACTTCTTCCTCCTCAATCCATCCTTGGATTCTCTGCAAAACAAGTCTTGCTACCACCTTCTGAATACAGTCTATAAGACTTATGGGCCTATAATTTCCTGGATCTCAGCGCTCCCCCTATTTGTAGATCGGAATGATCTCAGCGCCCTTCCAGGTATCTGGTATGGGCGATCCATTCGCAATTCCATTTTCCAAGGATTGAATATACGGAGCCCAGACCTCCTTGTCATATACGAACAAGTCAGCTGGGACTGAGTCTAGCCCTGGTGCCCTGCCCCTAGGGATGGTATTCAGTACCTTATCTACCTCTGTCCTCTCAAAGTGTAAAGGACTTACAGCCTGATTCATGAAGGGGCCGTTTTGCGAGGCTCAAATAGCGAATCATAAGGAATCGCTATTTGAGACTCGCAAAACGGTATTCATGTAGGAATCGCAATAGTAAATAGCCAAAAGGCCCATAGGAATGCATGGGGAGTCATTCCTCATTTGCGATTAGCAATTAGCTAATCGCAAATGAGATTGCGAGTACAAGGGTGCCAGGGGTGTCCAAAGGACACCCTGTAGCACCCCTGCATGGAAATGAACACAGGTGTTGCACACACACATGTCCAAAGGACATGTGTGTGTGTAACGTTCAACTCAGAAAAATGCATTTAAATGCATTTTTCTGAGTTTTCGCAATTTACCGCGAGGTTTGACCTCGCGGTAAATTGCGGCCCGAAATTGTGATTTCGCAAATGTAAAATGGATGATGAATTACATTTAAGGAATCTCAAATAGAGATTCCTTAAATGTAAATCCTCGCAAATATGCGAATTAGCAAATAGCGATTTTTGCATTTGGGATGTTGAATCCCAAATGCAAAAATCGCACTCGCAAAGGGCCAGATTCTCAGAATCTGGCCCTTTGCGAGCCGATTCGGCCTTGATGAATAAGGCTGATATATCCTGATTAGAGGGAATATGATCCACATTAGTCTATCTAGGTATATCTGCCGATGAAAACTGAGACGCATAATGAGAGACCCAGAGGTCAGGAGAAACATAATTTATTGGTTCTCCCCTTTTTATGCCTCTACCCAATTTGATCATATCCCAAAAGGTACACATTGATCGTTTCTTACTAGCTAGATAAAGATCTCTCCAGTAGTCCTCATCCCAAGCACGTTTAGCATCGTACTGGGCTTTCTTATAAAAGGAACGGGCACTCTTTACTATTTCTCTATCCTTGGATTTTACCGCCTCCGCAAGGGCTTTGTACGCAGTCCTGCAAGACTTGCCGTATTATTGTTCTTCTTTTTTAAGAGGCCAATTATGTCTTTTAGAAACCTTTTTTGTAAAAAAACCCTTTAGTTTCTTAAAGAAATTGGTGTGGATTGAATTACCATGTGCCACTACTTCTTCCTGAGTAGTACATTTTTGGAGTTCAGCTGTAGCCTGAATTGTCAGAGCCCTCATAGCCGCAATCTTATCCTCGTCCACTAAACAATTGGCCCATCTAACAAGTCTAGTGTCATTTGATAGGACGATTTCCATCCCGTCGGGAAAAATCTCTTGAGAGCAGGAATTAGGTATCTTAAATGACAGGAGAAGTGGGTCATGATCTCTTTCGACCCTTTCGACTAACTTCATGTCCTTAATATTGGGCCAGTTCTCTTTGTTAGTGAATATATAGTCGATGCGACTCTTACGACTACCATTATTAAAAGTAAAGTCCCCATGCCTATCAGAAGCAGTTCTACCATTTAAAGCATGCAGCCCTCGTCCAACACATAGGACTTTGAGCTGCAATGCTGCCTCTGTCCATTTTTTAATTGGTAGAAGGGTCAACTGAGGCATGTTCCATGGACAGTCTTCTTCCAAAGTAAGATCTATGTCATTACTGTCCAGGGGTTCAAAACAGCAATTAAAATCACCTGCAACAATAATGCTACCTTTTTTTACAATAAAACTCAAGGAGTACATCTAACTCCTCGATAGTGTTCGAGGGTTTGTCCCCTGGCATCCCCCTAGAGTAAACATTAAAAATAAATAATAATTGGATTTGGGGCACTGGACTCGTATTAGCAAAATATCACTGCTATTTGTGTCAACTTGATTGATAATATATCGGCTATCTTGTTTAGCCCATATTAAAAGGCCCCCCTTTGATCACCCTCAGGAGCTAGGGACAGCAGGGACGTGAAAATTAAGGTAACCGGATCTGAACTCGCGTGCATTCAACCAAGTTTCCTGTAAAATAATTAAATCCTGACTGTCAAAGACAGCCAGTCCAGTGATGTTACTTTGCTTCTAAGCCCAGCCACATTCCATGAAACCAGAGATTTCACATTAAGATCAGCATCCAGTCGATATGGGCTAAGGGACCCTCCTTCAATTGGCCCTCCGATATCATTTTTCCCCCTTTGTATAACCTCCTGGGATAAGCTATTAACATTTACATCGGAAATACTACTAAATGTTGGACTGACTCCCAGAGCAGGAATATTGTCTCCTAGCAATTCAAGACCTATAGGTAAACCCACTATGTGTGAATTAGCTGTGCTAGCTACCCACTGTTCCTGAGCTTGAGCGCCTTGAAGTCAATCATTGCTGTCAAGTGAACTAAAGACCTCAAATCTGTTGCTTAGTGGTACAGGTTTAATAAGGGGGACTGCCTGATAATTAGTCTCTCTCCTGTTCAAATCAGCAGCAGGGATGGGGGGGGGTAGAAAAAACCCAGTGATAAAATATTGATAGAATCGTTATGGATCCTAAAAGATCCTGCCTGTCTGAGGATATGATCCACCAGTTGGGGAGAAGAAAAATTCGCAACGACACAATTCCCCTCCATACTTTTCATGGTCTTCCCACCAAAGCCACCCTTCTCACCATCTTAAAATTCCTAAAAAGGTGATCCCCCAGCACTGTTTTAGCATTCAAAAAATGAAGAGCTTTGTTTTTAAATGCCATCCAGTGTTCTTCCCCACCATTAGAGATTTTGGGGACATTTTCCAGAATAATAGAGTACGGGCATGCCTCTGGGGGAAGATGAAGAAATACCTCTTTAGAAGGGCCATTGCCAAAAGGATCTAATCTCCCAACCGGACCCCATTGGCCGGGCTTAACCTCTTCTTTGGTACCTATGGCTGGGGCCAGGATATTAATTACAGGGGCCACTGGGGCCGCAGGTGCCTCACTCAGACCTACACCTGACGGTATGGATACGCTGTTGGGTCGTTCATTGGTAGTTTTAATTCCATTGGAAGGGAGTTGATCCTTTGGTAAGAACTCTTCTAAAGCACCAAGTCTACGATCAATGAGTCCAACTTTTCCATAATAGGAGAAATTATTGCTCTCAGCCTGTCCTCCATGTGTCTAATGAACTCAGAAGTATAGCCCCCCACAGTTACATCTGGTACTGAAATAGTGGAATTACTCCCTCCTTGTTAGGCAGGGGGATTACTTGACTAATTACTATATTGTTCTGGGTGCCCGATCCAATTGTGGAATTCTTTTTCTTAGCCTGTTTGGCATTTTGTCTGATTCCTTTGGGGGCACTGTTTGCTTTTCTTTTCCCTGAGAGTTCTCTGCCTTTAGCATCTGACGAAGCCCTTAGCTGCCTAGTGCGGGTAGTAGGAGGGGAAGGTGGGGAGCTCACTGTAGATGAGCAAGTAATATTTGTCGGGTGTGTATCTGACACTGGGTCAAAATAGGTGTAGGGGATTTGCACCTGCTGGGATCCTGGGGAGACAGAACAACCTCCAGTTACTAAATTTGGTACTGGATTTGAAATCAAGCAGAAAGGATCAATTGAAAGCCTCCTTTCTACAAGCTTTTTCTCCTTAGCCAATGCTGTTTCTGCCCGTTGGAGATAGGTATCTAGTGTCCCCACTCCCCCAACCCCTGCGCCCCATTTGCGGCTGGTTTTACTCATATTTTAAAGGAAACTATTTATGGTGGCAAAAAAGAGCAAACCCACTGTACTAAATCAACAACAAATAAATACTAGTACTTAAATTACAAATCAATAGTAATCTAGCAGCTCACTTAGCTATACTTTGGTCCCAGTTCATAGCAAAGATGTTAGAGGGCTGGCCCGGCCCAGCCTCAACCGGCCCCGGACGGCCACAGACAGCCCGCCCTTTGCCCAGGTTTAGCCCGGCGCCCACCCGCGCGCGTCCCACGTTGTGCGGGCGGTAGCCCGTAGTATTGTAAAGATAGGAGGGGCCTAACGAGTCTCAGGTGCTCCCGGCGCTATGGCATGCAGAGGGGCTGATGGGACTGGAAGTCCTCACGGCTGGCAGGGGGGAGCACAAAGCAAGGTGGCGTCCTCCTTCTGATGAAGAAAACCCCCAGCAAGGATCTCCAGGCAGGTAAGCAGGGCAGCCCCCACAAAACAACACAGCAACACAGTCCACGCACGATCCCTCAGCGCAGCGGCACCCGCGCCAGCGGGTGCTGCAAGTTGTTATATGCTGTGAGGCTAACGAGCCTCAGGTGCTCTCGGCGCTGTAGCGTGCAGATGGGCTGAT
Organism: Lissotriton vulgaris; assembly: GCF_964263255.1. NCBI lineage: Eukaryota > Metazoa > Chordata > Amphibia > Caudata > Salamandridae > Lissotriton > Lissotriton vulgaris. Next base: position 1,649,114,993 of record NC_141694.1, read on the forward strand.
CGGACTGGTATTCCTCACGGCTGGCAGGGGGGGCGCAAGGCAAGGTGGAGTCCTCCTTCTGATGAAGAAAACCCCCAGCAAGGATCTCCAGGCAGGTAAGCAGGGCAGCCCCCACAAAACAACACAGCAACACAGTCCACGCACGAGCCCTCAGCGTAGTCTTGTTTTACTTTCATAAGACTAACACCTGCAAACCATGATTTTTTGGGTAAAATGTTCAGGGCTGGAGATTGTGTCAGTAATGGAGTGGAGTAGTCACCCTAGCTTTTGGCCACTATAATACCTACCACCCTTTGGCTTCCTCGTCAACCTCATTTTCTTGCTTTTTAGTCAATGGCTTTCCTATCTCCTCTTGTGTTTCTTCCTCCCCTGAAACATAGTTTTGCTACGGTACTTTTGTTGAGTTGTATCCAGGAGAGGATGTGGCCTAATAGCTGGAGCGGTCGACCTTGAAGCTGGGGAACCGGATTTAAGTCTCAGCAAGGGACGTTCAACATCCTTTAATTCTGGGCAAATCACGTAATCTCCCCGTGCCTAACAAAAACAAAAATGAATGTGTCAGTCTGTAATGCAACTGGTGCTCATGTAAAGCGCTCTGAAACCTTTGGGTCAAGTTTGCGCTATATAAAACTCTGCTGAAAAAAAGCTCTACAACAGGGAACTGCTTTTTTCTTTAGCTTTCAACACTCAATAGCAGCACGTGTTTGTTTTCTTGCTCTCTCTCCTCTTCCAGTTGTGCTCCTTCCCTTTTCACATCAATACCCCTGCACTCTCAATGGTGCTGTCTCATCCCTAACTTGTCTGATGCTTCCCCCAGCGCTTTTCATCCTAATTCACTATTTTAAATTGAAAAAACACCTGCTCTCTGTCTAATTTGTAGTTTCTTCATTCCTTTCTGCTTCCAACACTGCAGCATTCACTTGATCACTCAACCCGCCACCATTCCTGCATTGCTTCCCCAAACCCACCTATGGTGTTAGTTTTTTTTATTTTATTGTTTTGACTTTTTAAGAGGGGCTTGCTGCTACCAGGCTGCTCGTTTCACTAAATGCACATGCACTTTCACAAAATATATATTTTTTTAATTTACTACTTTAATATGAGCATCCATCATTCTGGAACTATACATTTAAACAAAAAATACCCCTACCTCAAGATGTATGCACCTGCATACATGGTCATGCCTGCCAGTCTGCATGTGCATGGATCATTACACTGCAGCTACGTTTTAATAAAAAAAAATTGCTGATGCTGTTCAACAAAGGAAACCAGATTTTAATTTCTTCTTTTCTTTTATTCTGCTCATTCACTTTCACATTCTCTTGGCACTGCACGGTCGAGCATCAGCTACTGAACACTTGACTAAAGCAAAAAAAAAGTTTGTTACGAAATACAGGTATTAACCCTACTATTTTTCAGTCACTACAACACATAATTATACCAGGTTGCACACTGGTGTTATATTTGAAATTATTTATTACGTAGCACACTTTATCTGATTTAATCTTGTGCTCAGTAACTGTTATTGAATTTTAAAATGGCAAGAAGATATGCCTGTGATTCTGAAGGCCAGGGTTTGAATCGTGGGTGTCCTGACTCCGCAGTGATGATTTAATTTAAATTTTGACCCGACTTACGTAGTCTTTTTTCAGTTAATAAGTCATTACGTAGTCGGTGATATTTTAGGTGGCTTCAAACTGGAAATTTGGCCATTGTATTTCTTTACTCCCTGTTTTGTCAAAGAACAGCAGTTTGGGTTAAAATGTGGTGGCTTTCTGTAATGTGGTGAATAAACATAGAACAAACATTTATGCAGAGAGGAATATTGGCAATTCCTTGCTAAGAGTTGTATAAATAACCTTTTTGATCAGGATGGAACATCAGGTGTATGGCAATTGCTCTTTTGCCATTTTAGGATTCACTATACAGATCAACTGCCAATGATCTTGAAGTATCTTGCTACAGCTGACTTTAGGCTGTTGAAAATCTTTTAAAAGACAAAATCATATTTCCCCTCTCCAGCTGCTTCCAAACACAAACTGAGACCAAGGTTTGTTGTATTTCTGAGATGGAAGCAGCCTAAGGTGCTCTATTATATTGTATATTTTTCTTTGCTGCATAATTTTTCATTCCCCTTTGCTTCCCTGTTATCTTATACTGATGGTTCGGTCATTGAATGTTGAGGGATGAATGTTCCGGTGAGTGGTAGTAAGGACAATCAATTGGGTTGAGGCTCTGTCCAGAAATTTTTTTTTGTTTAAAAAAAGCTTTATTAGAATAAGTTACAAAAGTAGAGAGTTTCTTTGTAAAATGAGAAATACAAGAGTGTGTGAGAAAATAATGCCATTGGAGAAGTACAAAAAAGAATAATGAATTAATAAATAATACAAGATATACTGTAAACCAATTACAACAATATAATAATTCTGTACCTATAAAAATCGCCTTGAAGAAAATGATCATGAAGGTGACCAAAACAAGTCCTTTTTAATCACATGTAGCTGAGAGGTAACTGATGCAGAATTGACTCGATGATAAGAACAGCAAAGGTTCCACCAGCTAGTAGTATTGACCATGGTAGTGTTTTTTCCAATTGGATGTGATGACTTAAAGTGCAATGGCAATTAATTGGTCCAAAAACGTACTTTGGTTCTATTTATTCGATAAATAGTGTGAGGAGCTTCTGCCAAACATTTATTGAGTATCAAACAGAAAATGAGTAGAACACATAGTAGAGATGGTCCTACACACTTGAAACCAGAGGGCTTTAATTGAGGGGCAATGACAAATCATATGCAAGTATGTGCCAGGAAGGCATGTGCAGGACCAACATGTGGTTGAAAGAGTTGGGTTGTATTTATTTATAGAAACTGAAGTGATAGAAGTGATATGTGAAGTAGTGTGGCTCACTGGTTAGAGGCGGCAGACCCGAGAGCAGAGGACGGCCCGGGACCAGGGTTCGATTCCCGGCGCGGCAGGTTTCTGGACCAGGGTCAGCGGACTCGATAATTCTCTCGCCTCGGTGCCCACTCTGATCAGCGATCACACTCGGCAACTCTGGGCATTAGCTTGCCTCATCTTCACTAACGGCCCCACCAGACTGCCGGGGATGCCTGGTCTCACCCTGGAGATACCCATTAAGGGACCATCTCTCAGGGAAGCCAGGAAGGGTTTCGCAGCGGTCGAAGCGCCTTGGGACCCTACGGGTAAGAAGTGCGCTATATAAATGCCAATACATTTACATTTACATATACAACCGATTATAAAAATAAGAAAAGGTTTGTGAAGTACTGCCATTTCAAGAAGTAAGATGTATTTTTTCCCAAAATAATTTCCACATTTTTTAAGAAAAGGAATGTTGTAGTTCGGTCTCCCATACTAACTCAATTTTAGATTTTGGACGAGGGGGGTTTATGTAATGCAAATATTTATATATGTTAATGTTAGGTGTTTTAATGAAGCACACTGTTATCATGGGGTGTCCTGGGGCTAGCTCCAAAGAACAAAAGGGGCCTATTTACTAAAAAGCCACGCTTTAAAAACTGTCCTGAATGCAAGCAAGCCAGGACCCGCACGAATAAAGAGGAGTAACTCATTCCTAACCATGGCTGTGCCCATAACAAAGCTTTCTTCCAACAACGTTAGCTTGGACCCTGAGCCCCTTTAGGCCCTGGGGACCCATCCCCCAGGGCCTATGTTCAAAGGGGACTGCGCAGTCCTCATCCCTGGGAAGATTGCAGTGCCGGGGTCACATCCCGCAGACCTTTTTTGTTTTAAAGTGGAGGGGAGCCCTATGGCCCCTCCTCCACGAGCCTTGATAGGCCCTGGGAACCACAGAGCCAAACATTAAAATTAAGGGGAGGGAGCCATTTGTCATTTTCTTCTGATGAATACTAACCAGACATAGCTTACATAGTTACCCTGGAGCAGTTAAAGCTGCATTTTACTCAACAGACCTGATACCAAAATTTGTGGCAATGATTAGTCATCATCCTCTAAATTGTTTGTGCAATCTACCAGGTTAAAAACTGTAGAGTGCCACCCGGCCTCTACTATACATTGTTGCCAATGCACAACCTGAGTGCAGGGTGCCGCCGAAAGATATATATAAATACAGAGTGAACGCTTGTGGTTTATTTGGCAACCACTGTAATTCTGTCTGCGTGTCCATTATTTGAACAGCATCACAGCCTACACCACGAGATCCAGCTAAAAATGACATTGGTGCTGAGCCCGGTCATCCTCAAGCATACCAAGAGGCACTCACCCCACCTGTGACTCGATCTGGTCAGTTCAGCCCCATGCTGTGAAAGGAGGAATGTACCTCAGCACGCTGAGACTTATTCTGCTGGAAGTTTGCTGACTACCGGTGGACTGCTGTGCCCTGCCCGCAGTTATAAGGTTTCTGTCCTGGGCCCATTGCTGTTGTAGCATCCCTAAACCGGCAGTTTGACTCCTAACTCAATCCCGACTATGAAAGATTCATTTTTAGACAGGCCCACCAGACAGAAAGTGAGGCATTATTTTGTACGCTTGAGTAAATTGGCAAGCACCTGCACTGGTATAAATCAACCATCCGAAATCAGGGCCCAATTAATCCAGGGTTGCCGATTGACTGCCCTATGCAAACTGATTCTTCACCAGCCAGGTATCTCCCTTGATGACATCATTCTAGTCGACGTCAGAGCGGAAGACATGGAGGTAGCGCTTGCAAGAGATGCAGTTCTGTCCACTGCAACCCAAGCAGTCATGGTCAAAGAGGAACAAGTTGACACAATCAATCGATGTCCTGCTTGCCAATGCATCTACACAACAACCAAAGAAACCAAAAGAGCACGTGGGAACTGTGACCTGACACACCGCAAACCCAAGGTATGTCCGGCCTCAGGAAGGTCCTGTTCAAAATGTGGCTGCATGAACCACTTTGCAAAAGTATGTTGCAGCAGCACATTAGCCACCGGCTTAAGGTACTGAGGGAGAGGACGTCCGCTAACCCTCTCTGAACGAAGACGAAGGTGAGCACTCAACACAATGTACGGAGTACGTTGGTTGCCCCGAGGTCGACAATGACAATGAAGTCTTCACAGTGTCCTTTGTCGGCAGAGAGAACCACCACAGATCACCACCAATGTGCAAAGTAATCATAGGAGGAGCAGAGATAACCTCTTTCATAGACACGGGCACATCCATAAATGTCATGGAAGCTGCCAATTCTGTAAGCTGTCGCCATGTTCTAAACTGGCACCCACCAAGGCCAGAATCTACAAATAGGGAGGAACAGAATCCGTGCCCTTGAGAGGAATAGTGGAGGTGAAATCAGAAAGCGGAGGTCAGATGACACAGGCCAAGGTCCACATAACCAGAAGAAATGCTGGCGGCCTCCTCGGATGCCACACGGCGGAGGACCTTGGGATAGTGTTCTTCACCTGACAAGTACATGACTCAAACGCTGAGTGCATACTTCAAGAGTTCCCACAGCTGTTCCGAGGGCTGGGGGCCTCAAAGGCCTGAAGATAAATCTTCATATCGATAAAATCATCCGACCCACTGCACTGTGGCACAGAAGAATGCCATTACATCTACATCCACCAGTAGAAAAGGAGCTAAACTAGCTTCAACAGCTAGGAGTAATTGAGAAGGTAACAAGGCCCCAAACCATGGGTATCACCTCTTGTCATAGCTCCCAAGGCCAAGCAACTGGGAGCTGTCAGATTGTGCGTCGATATGTGGCTAGCAAATAAGGCAAAATGCCATGAAAAAAACATCACCCACATCATTGCTGAAATAGTGGCAGACCTCAACGGAGCTTGCTGGTTCTCCAAGCTAGACCTGAATGCTGGCTACCACAGCTTGAAATGATGAGGCAAGCACGCACATTATCACCCTCTCAACACACATTGACCTTTGCAGGTACAGATGTCTCAATTTAGGAATCTCATCCACTGCAGACGTCTTTCAGGACATCATCAGAGAGATCCTGTCAGGACTGATTGGTGTACACAAAGTGAGTGATGACATTTTGGACTATTCGGACAACCTGGAAGACCACAATGTGAGACTGAGGGCCACACTGTAGAGATTGGCAGACTATGAAGCAACCCTTCACTGAAAGAAATGCTTCTTCCACACCAAGTCACCGCATTATCGTTCGGCACGCCGTGCCATTGTGCAGACGCCGTCAGTAATCTCGGGATTGTCCGGAATTCCCAAGTCGAACTTAAGAGCCAGCATTTTTCTGAGCCCTAACACACCTTGGCCGCATCGTCGGTATTAATAATTGCTTCATCTGTAGCCCTATCAAGTGCTCAGAGGTATTTTTGAACCATGGACGAGCTCCTGGAATCGTTAGAGAATCATTTTCTCACGAGTACACCGCATCTAGTCACTACAGGGGTCCCGGCTGGGATCTCTGTAAGTTGCTTTTATACACTCACTTCACGGTGTCACTGTTATCGGATGCATTTCCTACCAGTATTGAGCAGGTGCCCCACATACAGTCAGTCCTGAAAAGACCTTTTATCCATATAAGGTCGAAACGTCGTCGACAACTCGCAAAGAAGCAGACCGTTCTTTTAAGTTGTCATTATTGGGCAACTTTAATATATAATAGGTCGCCTCTTTCTTTCGCAAAAAACGAATTCACATTAGAAATCCTATGTCACTCCTTTTTCATTATGATTTTCTGTAAATATGTTTTGTTTTTTTGCTGGTAATTATTCACTTGGGACACAATTTCACTGTTTTCAATTTGTATAAGTGTACATAAATGTGTAAACTGTTTATATATGTAAGATCAGTATTTATCTTTGCTGGTATCTAAATATATTCTTCCAGTGCATATACCACTTACTTGCCTTTCGTCTTTTTCCAAAACACCCACATTGCCATCGTGCATTAATATTATCATATTTTTTAAGTAATTGTCCACAGGAGCCATTGTTTTTGTATGAATACTTTACCCAGGCTCCCAGTGAGTAGGGCTCTCCTGTTAATTGTCCACACTGTAGAGAGTGGCATACTATGAAGCAACCCTTCACTGAAAGAAATACTCCTTCCACACCAAAGTCAGTCGAGTTATTTTACTACTAGTTCTCCAGTGATGGACTGCAAGTTGACCCGAAGAAACTAGATGCCATCAAAATGGTGGCTGTCCCACAAAACGCATTAGAAATGCAAAGCTTCCTGGGAATGGAAAATTACTGTGGGCGTTTCATCTCCAATCTGGCCACTTTATTGGAACCTCTCCATGCTCTAAGCACAACTGCCCCTGGGAAAGGGACAGCAGAAGTGAGCAAGCCTTCAAGGCGGTGAAGAAGGAGTTCTTAGACGATGTGACAATTACCTATTTTGATCCCTGATGCAGAACAGAGCTGATTGTGGACGCAAGCCCTGTAGGCCTGGACACTGTCCTACTACATGAAAAACTTAAAGGGTCATGGCTCCTTATCGCATATTCAAGCAGGACCCTCACTGACACAGAAAAACGCGGTGCTCAAATAGAGTGAGAAGCACTGGCAATTTGATGTGCATGTTGGCACTTCCACTTATACCTCTGCAGACAGAAATTCTAAGTGGTAACTGACCACAAGCGATTGGTTCCCCTCTTCACCGGCACTGCCAGGAATGGACCATTGAGCATGAAGCGTTGGGCCATACAACTTCAACCATACTCCTTTGTAGTTATACACACACATGTTGTCAACAATCCAGCGATTATCTGTCCAGGCACCCAGCGACATCCCGTGGCAACATCAATCCCTCAGACATAGACGAAGGTACTGAGGAGTTCATGAGTATGGTGATCCATGAGGCTTGTCAAAATGCTCTGTCTCTAGAGGAGATTCAAGGGGCCACTGAAAGAAACACCAGCATATCCAAAGCCGAAGAGGTACTGGTAAAATGACAGTGGTGCAGTTTCCTATATGGTAAAAGAGCTCTCACCAAAGATGAACAAATAGCGATGAATCAACTGTGGACAGTGCATGATGAACTCATCATAAATTGTATATATCTCCTGTTCCAAGGGTGTCAAATAGTGATACCAAGGAGCCTATGGGCTAAAGTTGTTGAATTGTTGTACCAGGGTCACCACGGGATTGCTATGACAAAGCCCCCCTCTGAGAGACAAGGTGTGGTTCCCAGGGATGGACAAATGGGCAGATGAAACAGTCTAAGACTGTCACCCCTGTGCCATCACAAGTGGAGACCCACCGATTGTACCAGTAATTACTGATGAAGCCTGAACAACAGCCTGGTCATGTGTTAGCATGGACTTTGGCAATTCTCCCCATGGCAGTCTCACTGGAGTATTGATAGACAGTCACACCAAATATCCCATGGTGGAACTGGTGTGATCAACGGAATTTGGGAATGTCAAACCTGTGTTTGAAAACGTATTCACAATACTGGGGATACCTGAAGAAATAAAAACAGACAATAGACCGCCCCTTTTAAGGACAATAATTCCAATCCTACCTGCAAAGCTTGAATATACATTGGAAGATAACCCACAAATGGCCTCAGGCTAATGGCGAGGTGGAGCAATTCATGCACACCATAAACAGAGCAATCCGGAGCAGGGTATAGCTTGGGGAAAACGCTGAGTGCTGCCTGCACTGGTTCCTGAGAGCCTACTGACAGACACTGCACTGTACCACAGGGTGTGCCCCAAGTGACCTGCAAAAGAAGAGATTTGCTCGAGACATCAACCCGGCTGTAATAGACATTCATTCCAAGTAGGAGAAGAGGCAAGCCACAAATGACAAACCCAGCATGGATCGAATGGCCATTGCCTCAGACCCCACTGTTGGTGAAAAAGTTATTCTGAAAGATCGAAACCCAGGATGGAAAATCTGTAATCCCTTTGAAAAAGAATTGTGGGAAATCACCAACATACAAGGGACAATGGTGATGGCTCGATGTGGCCAGGCCACAGTGTCAAGCAACAGATCCTGGTTCAAGTGTGTCATATCCATGGAGAACGAACACGAGGACAGCCAATATGCAACTGAGGGAATCTATGCACCGAAGACTGACACAATCGATCACCACATGGACACTTCAACAGCCACACCCAAGCCAGTGGTGGCATCCTCACAGCACCTGGATGGGTGCACTTCCACTAGCCAAGTGGGCATGGACGATGGACTAGCCAGGAGCCTAGGAGAGGGTGGTCACAGCCAGAGGTATGGACTCCAGCCCAACCCTGCACCTAGCCAGAGACTAAGAGATCACCTATGGTGTGTTGAAATTAAATGATTCACCAGTTATTGTTTCATGTTAGTGAAAGTCGGGAGGGATGCAGAATGCCACCTGGCCTCTGCCATGCAGTCCTGCAAGTCCCAAGCATCTTGCCTTACTATAATGTACTTTTTTCCACATCACTGCAAGTCCACGGATTTGTCATGCAATTAGAGGTATCAGGGTTGTCTCATTTTGGAAGTTTGCACTTTACACTCGCTGGCTGGGGCCTTTAGTCATAATCTCTCAGGTGATTTAAAGGGGGAGGTGCTCCTCCTCATTCTAGGCAGTATTGAGTCTCTCGGATCCGCCCTCTCAGACCCTCCTTCAACAGTGATTGGGTAAAGGCGTAAGTGTACCCACATGTGCACCATTCATGCTGCTTGCTGGTGCACCTCCGCTAATCAGAGCAGACCAACCGGTCTTCGAGCACTCAGATGGACCCGTACAGTGAACACAGCCCACAGCTCCAACATGTAGAGTATTTTGTGACTCCATGACTCAGTAACAGCGACTCTCCTTAACATTTCACAGTCCGGCTGAGAGTCTTTTCCACGTTGGACATTTCAGGCCCACAGCTCGGCAGAGAAAGCACCCTGGAGTTGTGCACCTTATTGAAGGAGCCCTCTCGCCCTTCCCTCTGCTAGCTCTACTCTGACAGTTAAAGCTCTGGGCACAGAGGTCTGGTTTTGCCTAGAGGATTCCTAGTAGTACACAGACTTTGAGCACCACGCATTGTACAGAAAGACACATGCAAGCCAGAATATGCAGCAAGGTTGGGGTCAGAAACGCTTTTTCCTTTTTGTTCAAAACTTTCTTTTGCACTTCTTCGGTTACATGCTTTATAGTGTTTGTTGAGCATTCAGAATAGATGCAGTTACAGGTGGTGGCACAAACGTTGTTTCGCTTTATCTACCCCAAGGTCAAACCAGATTACTTTGGACTGGGTAAGAGTGGTCTGCTTAATTCGGACACTCTGTTCATCACCACCCCCTTTTCTGAATCGTTTTTGGCCACTATAGGTGTGGCAGGGTATACTCAGACATGAGTCCCTTGCTCACTGCACCATCAGGATTCAAGCAAGCTGGGCCGACGACGGCTGAAATGCCAGAAACCGGTCCCCGGAAGCTTGTCTCCTTTCTGGTAAAGAATTGGCTTGGTAGTTTAGTCTGCCCTGTTCCCATGATGCACTGGGCCAGGGACAGACTGATTTGCATATAGCCAGGTTCTGAGCTGGGATGGTGCAGTGAGCTAAATAACAGTGATGGATCAAGCCCTGCTCTTTGGACTGGGTAAGAGTGGTCTGCTTAATTCGGACACTCTGTTCATCACCACCCCCTTTTCTGAATCGTTTTTGGCCACTATAGGTGTGGCAGGGTAACTCAGACATGAGTCCCTTGCTCACTGCACCATCAGGATTCAAGCAAGCTGGGCCGACGACGGCTGAAATGCCAGAAACCGGTCCCCGGAAGCTTGTCTCCTTTCTGGTAAAGAATTGGCTTGGTAGTTTAGTCTGCCCTGTTCCCATGATGCACTGGGCCAGGGACAGACTGATTTGCATATAGCCAGGTTCTGAGCTGGGATGGTGCAGTGAGCTAAATAACGGTGATGGATCAAGCCCTGCTCTTTGGACTGGGTAAGAATGGTCTGCTTAATTCGGACACTCTGTTCATCACCACCCCCTTTTCTGAATCGTTTTTGGCCACTATAGGTGTGGCAGGGTATACTCAGACATGAGTCCCTTGCTCACTGCACCATCAGGTTTCAAGCAAGCTGGGCCGACGACGGCTGAAATGCCAGAAACCGGTCCCCGGAAGCTTGTCTCCTTTCTGGTAAAGAATTGGCTTGGTAGTTTAGTCTGCCCTGTTCCCATGATGCACTGGGCCAGGGACAGACTGATTTGCATATAGCCAGGTTCTGAGCTGGGATGGTGCAGTGAGCTAAATAACGGTGATGGATCAAGCCCTGCTCTTTGGACTGGGTAAGAGTGGTCTGCTTAATTTGGACACTCTGTTCATCACCACCCCCTTTTCTGAATCGTTTTTGGCCACTATAGGTGTGGCAGGGTATACTCAGACATGAGTCCCTTGCTCACTGCACCATCAGGATTCAAGCAAGCTAGGCCGACGACGGCTGAAATGCCAGAAACCGGTCCCCGGAAGCTTGTCTCCTTTCTGGTAAAGAATTGGCTTGGTAGTTTAGTCTGCCCTGTTCCCATGATGCACTGGGCCAGGGACAGACTGATTTGCATATAGCCAGATTCTGAGCTGGGATGGTGCAGTGAGCTAAATAACGGTGATGGATCAAGCCCTGCTCTTTGGACTGGGTAAGAGTGGTCTGCTTAATTCGGACACTCTGTTCATCACCACCCCCTTTTCTGAATCGTTTTTGGCCACTATAGGTGTGGCAGGGTATACTCAGACATGAGTCCCTTGCTCACTGCACCATCAGGATTCAAGCAAGCTGGGCCGACGACGGCTGAAATGCCAGAAACCAGTCCCCGGAAGCTTGTCTCCTTTCTGGTAAAGAATTGGCTTGGTAGTTTAGTCTGCCCTGTTCCCATGATGCACTGGGCCAGGGACAGACTGATTTGCATATAGCCGGGTTCTGAGCTGGGATGGTGCAGTGAGCTAAATAACGGTGATGGATCAAGCCCTGCTCTTTGGACTGGGTAAGAGTGGTCTGCTTAATTCGGACACTCTGTTCATCACCACCCCCTTTTCTGAATCGTTTTTGGCCACTATAGGTGTGGCAGGGTATACTCAGATATGAGTCCCTTGCTCACTGCACCATCAGGATTCAAGCAAGCTGGGCCGACGACGGCTGAAATGCCAGAAACCGGTCCCCGGAAGCTTGTCTCCTTTCTGGTAAAGAATTGGCTTGGTAGTTTAGTCTGCCCTGTTCCCATGATGCACTGGGCCAGGGACAGACTGATTTGCATATAGCCAGGTTCTGAGCTGGGATGGTGCAGTGAGCTAAATAACGGTGATGGATCAAGCCCTGCTCTTTGGACTGGGTAAGAGTGGTCTGCTTAATTCGGACACTCTGTTCATCACCACCCCCTTTTCTGAATCGTTTTTGGCCACTATAGGTGTGGCAGGGTATACTCAGACATGAGTCCCTTGCTCACTGCACCATCAGGATTCAAGCAAGCTGGGCCGACGACGGCTGAAATGCCAGAAACCGGTCCCCGGAAGCTTGTCTCCTTTCTGGTAAAGAATTGGCTTGGTAGTTTAGTCTGCCCTGTTCCCATGATGCACTGGGCCAGGGACAGACTGATTTGCATATAGCCAGGTTCTGAGCTGGGATGGTGCAGTGAGCTAAATAACGGTGATGGATCAAGCCCTGCTCTTTGGACTGGGTAAGAGTGGTCTGCTTAATTCGGACACTCTGTTCATCACCACCCCCTTTTCTGAATCGTTTTTGGCAACTATAGGTGTGGCAGGGTATACTCAGACATGAGTCCCTTGCTCACTGCACCATCAGGATTCAAGCAAGCTGGGCCGACGACGGCTGAAATGCCAGAAACCGGTCCCCGGAAGCTTGTCTCCTTTCTGGTAAAGAATTGGCTTGGTAGTTTAGTCTGCCCTGTTCCCATGATGCACTGGGCCAGGGACAGACTGATTTGCATATAGCCAGGTTCTGAGCTGGGATGGTGCAGTGAGCTAAATAACGGTGATGGATCAAGCCCTGCTCTTTGGACTGGGTAAGAGTGGTCTGCTTAATTCGGACACTCTGTTCATCACCACCCCCTTTTCTGAATCGTTTTTGGCCACTATAGGTGTGGCAGGGTATACTCAGACATGAGTCCCTTGCTCACTGCACCATCAGGATTCAAGCAAGCTGGGCCGACAACGGCTGAAATGCCAGAAACCGGTCCCCGGAAGCTTGTCTCCTTTCTGGTAAAGAATTGGCTTGGTAGTTTAGTCTGCCCTGTTCCCATGATGCACTGGGCCAGGGACAGACTGATTTGCATATAGCCAGGTTCTGAGCTGGGATGGTGCAGTGAGCTAAATAATGGTGATGGATCAAGCCCTGCTCTTTGGACTGGGTAAGAGTGGTCTGCTTAATTCGGACACTCTGTTCATCACCACCCCCTTTTCTGAATCGTTTTTGGCCACTATAGGTGTGGCAGGGTATACTCAGACATGAGTCCCTTGCTCACTGCACCATCAGGATTCAAGCAAGCTGGGCCGACGACGGCTGAAATGCCAGAAACCGGTCCCCGGAAGCTTGTCTCCTTTCTGGTAACGAATTGGCTTGGTAGTTTAGTCTGCCCTGTTCCCATGATGCACTGGGCCAGGGACAGACTGATTTGCATATAGCCAGGTTCTGAGCTGGGATGGTGAAGTGAGCTAAATAACGGTGATGGATCAAGCCCTGCTCTTTGGACTGGGTAAGAGTGGTCTGCTTAATTCGGACACTCTGTTCATCACCACCCCCTTTTCTGAATCGTTTTTGGCCACTATAGGTGTGGCAGGGTATACTCAGACATGAGTCCCTTGCTCACTGCACCATCAGGATTCAAGCAAGCTGGGCCGACGACGGCTGAAATGCCAGAAACCGGTCCCCGGAAGCTTGTCTCCTTTCTGGTAAAGAATTGGCTTGGTAGTTTAGTCTGCCCTGTTCCCATGATGCACTGGGCCAGGGACAGACTGATTTGCATATAGCCAGGTTCTGAGCTGGGATGGTGCAGTGAGCTAAATAACTGTGATGGATCAAGCCCTGCTCTTTGGACTGGGTAAGAGTGGTCTGCTTAATTCGGACACTCTGTTCATCACCACCCCCTTTTCTGAATCAGATTACTTTAGAAGCCATCCCAAAAGGATCATCCAATGGATGATCCACCAACTACTCTAGAAGTCATTTTCATGTAATCAGACATCATCAAGCTCTTAAAGTCATCAGCAGAGTTTAGAAACTTGAGTCCAATGATTTGTAGACAACTTGAAAATGAGTATCTGATAACTTCACAAGATGTGGTTAACCCTGATGATTTGAGGATGACTTGAAAATGATTATCTGATGACCTCACAAGGTGTGACTGTTCCCTATGATTTGAGGTTTATTTGAAACTGATTCCCTGATTACTTCACAAGATGCATTGCAACTGGTGATTTTTATCATTGTTTGAAAATTACAGTCAAATTACTTGACTAGCACCACAGTCTTCTAATTAAAAAGACTGGTTCTGGATAATTTTAGGATGATTTATTAATTGCTTCAGTTAAACGTTCAACATTTTAGTTTATCCTTGGATCATGCATGAGTAATGAAGCCTCATTCTGAAGTCATTATTATTATTATTATTATTATTATTAAATTATATTTGTAAGGCACACAGCTACCCGGAGGTTTTCCTGCGCCAACGGACACAGTACGAAAGAAAGAGCACCTTCTACTGATTAAATAGCCAAGTTTGAGGCCTTTACGAACTTTTTTGTGGCCGGTTTCGTGGTAGAGTGGTGTGGGTAATGAATTCCACAGCAAGGCGGCCAGATAAGAAAAGGACCGTTCGCCCATACGTGACAGTTTGAACCTAGGGACTAGAAATTTTTCTTGAGAGGTGGAACGAAGCAGGCGAGTTGGGAGATATGAATGGGCTAAGGAGCTCAGGTATAGGGGTGCTGTACCCAACTTGATATTATGCATTTAACATAAGGCATTAAATTTAGTACGGTTCTCTATCCTGAGCCAAATGGAGGTCACAGAGAGCACCTGAGGTAGAGGACTTTTACGGCACATGATAGAGCAGTCTAGCCGCGGAGTTCTGAACCACTTGCAGTTTGCGAACTACCTCCTTATCTGCTCCTAGGTACAGGACATTGCCATAGTTCAGCCTGGACATAATCAAGGACTGGATCACAGTTCTTTGTGTGGGACACGGCAACATCCAAAGTACTTTACGTAGCCATTTTAGGATGGTGAAGCAAGTTCATGCGACCTTGACTGCTTGCTGCCTTATAGATAGCTGAGCATCTATGACTATGCCTAGATTACGTGCTGTTTGCACCGGTTGAGGCAGAGTGCCCATTTGGGGGGGCCAGTGACGAGAGGTCTTTGTTTTTCCCCAGGATCAGAACCTCAGTTTTTCCACCATTTAACTTTAGCCAATTAGTGTGCATCCAGCTAGCTATCTTTTGCAGCCCTACCTGTAGAGATGACACTATAGATGGCTCGTTGGAGGATAAGGAGAAGATAAGCTGGGTGTCATCCGCATAAGAAGAGATAGACAGCCCAGCTACTTCCGCAATTGTAGCTAGTGGCCTATCATAGAGATTGAATAGCACAGGACTAAGGATCGAGCCCTGTGGTACTCCATATGGAGACGCATGGGTCTTAGAGCTAGCAGTTGGGGAAAAAAACCTGAAAAGTCCCACTGGTAAGAAAATGTTTAATCCATTCAAGCGCCGAGCCGGCAATACCCATGGATTGATGTACTTTTAATAGAACAGTGTGTGACACATTGTCAAAAGCGGCACTCAAGTCCAGCAAAATGAGTGCCACCGTTTCACCACTGTCAAGATGTTGGCGCAGTATTTCAATGACTCCCAGGAGTGTGGTCTCTGTGGAGTACCCTGCTCTAAGCCTGATTGTGAAGCATGCAATATTTAATAAGATTTCACAAACTGTGTGTGTTGTTGATTAACATGATTTGGCGATGCAGCAGGTGCAACAAAATTCATTTTATTTATTTATATGTTTACTTACCTCTAATCTGCCATAATCCGTAGTTTACTACCCCACACCCTGCCCCCCGTGCCCCATATCAGCGCCCGGCATCACTCCCACCACGGGCCGCTACTGAGTGCAAGCCAGATAATGCAGCAAGGTTGGGGTCAGAAACGCTTTTTTTCAGTCAGCATGACGTGGGACTGCCTACCGACTTCAGAGTCTGAAGGGCATTGTCAGGGGCAGGCAGCAGCACAAGTGCGCATGAGTGGGGAAGGTCGGCAAATGTTTCCGCCGTGCCCAGTCATGCACACTGGTGGCTGCTCAGGCTGGCACATGCCCATTAGAAGAGCGAGGGTTGAGCAAAGGCTCAAACCTCGGTCTCCTAATGGGCGGGAGGGCGGAGAGTAACCATGCCCTAAGTCAATCCTGGTGCTGCTCCAGTGCCAGGATTGGCTGAGAGCCTGAGGGGTTGCCACTTGGCAGCACTGCAGCAGTGAAGGCGCCAACAGACCTGAGGCAGCGCAGACCAGGTACGATTTTTATTTTATTTAAACAAACCACCCCCCGGCCCCCACCCCCACGCGACACCCCCGTAACACATCTTAACCCCGCCACGACTGCTTATTGCACGAGCGCTCCGTGCAGTGATTTAGTGCTGGGACGACAAGTACATTATATCTCTGTTGAGTCAGAAGGACACGTGTGAGGCATCAGATATGCCCTAACAGCTGTTTGCTCCGTATCAACTGGTTTAACCCATTCAGGGCTGGACTGGGGGTTTTCTATGACGACTCTGAAATCAGCAATCACAAATTATTTCAAAATGGTTTTACGCGTTCTTTTATTCAAACAATCACCAGTGCGTGTATTTTACACATTTCTTGTTGCATGAAACTGACACTTTCTGCTTCGTAGATATCTCAAGTTTCTCTTCCTCACGAAGATTTCGTAATCCCACAAAATTGCTGTTGTTTCCGCAATACACAATTAGTGTTACGGTGCAGTCTAACTTTTGCCGGTATTAGATGGCGTTCTCTTCTTATTCATTTCTGTGGTTTGGTGAGGTGCACTTCAGCATTGAGGCATTTTATTTAGAGTTCCTACTAGGCCTGCTGAGTTTCCTGTCCCTGTTCTGGTGGGTTCACCAGTCACTGCTTGCGTGTGGTCCGGGGCTCCTCACTCCTTGGTGGTTTCTCATGCTGGCATTGGCTGTGCGTGGCATTTGGCACTTCAGTTTTTCGTAGAGAGTGTTCCATCACTGGAATTGAAAGTTTTGTGTTTTACTGAATGGGTAGGTTGTCCTGCCGCTGTACAGCTGGCGTCTCATGCTCTCTGTCTGCACGTCTTCTGTTGGTAGGATGCGGAGGGTAGGGGGGCACTCTATGCTGTTTATGGTTGTGTTTTGTTGTCACTCGAAGAACATCCATGAGCCCGCGTCTACTCCATTAGCGTAGTATCTCACAATTTTGTTTGTGGCATTAATTAATAAATACAAGTCCAGTGTGTCTCGACAGTGTTTAATTTTTTAAGAGACAGCACCATTTACCACAATATTGTATTCCATTGTGAGGGAGTTTATAGAGCGCTTGTTAACTGCAGAGTTTTCTGGTTCTTGCCTTTTTGTATGCAACGGCCCGCTGTCCAATTCCCAGGTACAAAATACAATGTTCACATAAATAAAGTGATTTGTTGTATATTATCCACATTCCTGATTTCATTACTCTCCTTGCTTACAGCAAGAGACGTAGATATCAAACGTTCAGCAAGCTCAGTGACACCATAGCCCAGAAATCAGAGGGGCCCATTGCATCCCCAAATTATAGCTGTTTTTTATTAACCCATGTTGATTGGGGATGCGGGGTGTTCCATGCATATATTAAGGCCCTTCTATTAGGTTACTACATTGCCTCAGGCTTACAAGAAAATAGAACGATCTGCTGACTGTGCTTGGTAGGGCCGGGGAAAATGACGGTCATGACTTCCACCTAGGCCAGTTTCCCACTGCTCCAGACAGGCATCGATTGTCTGTCACCATGGCCTCTGTTGTACACGGAGCCTTCCAATTGGCTGTAAGGATCCAGACCTGTCAGTTCTTAAATTTGATCCCAGGCAGGTTTAACCCTAGCCCTCAGGCCAGCAACTGTTTCCAGGCACTTTAGTTTAGATGGTGTACTGTGGCTCACTTTCTCAATCTTGTTTAGGAATGAGTATCGTTTTTATTCTGCAATTCAGATGTTGCTAAATCTTTAAATTTCGAATTGCAGTGTGTGCGTGTGGTGTTTGTGTGTTTGCATGTGTGTGTGTGAGAGAAAGAGAGAGAAATTATATTTTTTCAGTGATATGTATTTTCCATCACGGTAGGGGTTCTGGTGACAAAGTACACAAAGAAGGCTTTTTGTATTGGTTATACTGCATGTTTATTTCAGGTGCTATTAGCTTTAATAACGTATGTGTCTTCCGCAGAATAATGTTTATTGAAAACAGTATGTGAAACACTGGACAGTGTGGTTCGGTTGCAAATAGTAACAATACCAACATGTTCAGTTATGCTAGTCACAAGGTGGAGTTTTTCTGAATACTTTGAGACACCCATTTGTAGATGATGGAGCATTTCTGGCAGGCCTTTGACACTGAGCACTTGAAATGTTGTTTTTATGGGGCAGTAAAACCTCAGAGAGAAGGATGCCTGGTCTGCTGGCTTCATTGTGCAGGTCAGGCTCAGCACTTTGCTGTATTGTATTGTAGTTGAATTTGTAGGGCACGCAGGTACACACAGGGGGTCTCCCGGCGCCAAAGAAATAGTGATTGCACATCGCAGTTGTTATTGAGAAAAGAGCCAGTTTTTAAGGTCTCGGCGGAATTTCAACAAAGATGGTTCGAGTTTCAATGTAGCCGGAAGAGAGTTCCATAACCTGGGGGCAGCACAGGAGAAAGAGCGTCCGCCCATTCTCGTCAGTTTAAAGCGTTGAATCAAAAAATTGCCATGAGCTGATGATCTAAGATGACGGGGTGGAGAATATTGTTGGACATGAGCTTGGAGGTAGACTGGAGCTGAACCTAGCTTGATTTTATGCATAATGCAAAGGGCCTTGAATTTGACACGGTTGGCAATGCGGAGTCAGTGAAGGTCTCTAAGAAAAGGAGAGATTGGGATCTCCATGGGACCTTACAGAGGAGGCGAGCAGCTGAATTCTGAACGAGCTGAAGTCTCCTCTGAAGCTCCAAGGTAGCCCTGAGGTAGAGTACATTGCCGTAGTCCAGGCGAGAGGTGAATAAAGCCTGGACCACCGAGCATCTGGTCCCTACTGGGAGCATCCATTATATTTTTCGAAGCCAACCCAAGATGGAAAAACACGTGGCTGCCACCTTGACCACTTGCTGTCGCATGGAGAGCGCGTCATCCAGGACAAAGCCAAGGTTGCGAACCTGGGTAACTGGAAGGGGTGGTGGGTCCATTTCTGGAGGCCAGTGCGCAGGGCTCCAGAGGTGCTTCTGCTTGCCCAGAATGAGAACCTCCGTCTTATCTCCATTCAACTTCAGGAGATTCGCCTGTATCCACTCTGCCACCCGGCTGAGTCCAAGTTTAAGAGCGGATGGGGCATTTGCTGCGGCTGAGGAGAGAGAAAAAAGAATCTGGGTGTCATCTGCGTATGAGTAGAGGGATAGACCAGCGTCTTCCACGATGGTGACCAGGGGTCTCCCGTAGATATTGAAGAGCATAGGGCTCAGTGAGGACCCCTGCGGGACACCATACGCAGATGAACGGACGGAGAAGGAGGAACCAGAGGAGACAACCTGAAAAGTGCGGTTATTCAAAAATGAAGCCAGCCAGGCAAGGGCAGGACCGGTCACTCCAGCCATTCTCAGAGCTTACAGGAGAATGGGGTGAGAGACCGTGTCGAATGCGGCGCTTAAGTCTAAAAGAATAAGCGCCGCGGTCTCACCATGGTCGAGGTGAGTTCTCAGTAACCCCCAAGAGGGTAGTTTCAGTGGAGTGGTGGGAGCGAAATCCCGACTGGGATGGATGTAAAAAACCTGTAGTCTCCACATGAGAGGAAAGATGGATGTTAACATGCCTCTCCAGGATTTTTGAGAACATAGGCAGCAAAGAGATGGGCCGGAAGTTGGCAAGCATCTTGGGGTCAGCACCAGGTTTTTTTAAGAGTGGTACTACCAGAGCTCTTTTCCATTCCTCCGGGACTATAGATTCCCGCAATGAGGAGTTCAGGAGCTCTTGGATGACTTGTAGAACATCAGGAGAGAGCTGGCGGAGGATGTTCATGGAGATTGGGTCCAAAGGAGAACCTGAGTTGGACTTCGTCATGCAGGCTAGCAGCGTAATGGAGTCTAACAGGGGCCAATGCGAGATCTGAGTTTCCTGAGATAGTAGGCTCAGCGAGTCCAGAGTGGGAGGGTCAGGAGGTTGTTTGGGGGGGGCTAAGGACAGAGTGTTGTAGATGGTTTCGACTTTAGATATGAAAAAGTTCACAATTTCATTGCATTCTACTACCCCCAATACGTGTGGGGTGGGGGCGGTATTTGAGCCAGCTAGCTTTTTAACCATAGAAAAAAGGGCTTTTGGCCGGTTAATGGCCTTTTCGATAGACTCTGAGACCAAGAGGGCTTTTGCCTTTCTGCAGGCTTGGTGGTATAGCCTGAGTGCTGATCGATAGGTTAATTTATCATTCAGGGCATAGGTTTTCGCCAAGATCTCTCCAGATGTTTGCATTCAGATTTGATAGCTTTTAAATCGGCCGTGAACCATGGGGCTGGGACAGGATGGGGAATTGGTCGTCTGGAATGGAGCGGCAGGTGGTGATTGATGTTAGAAGTAAGCCAGTAGGATACTTCCTGGGCCAGAGAGGTGCACCCGAGGTTGGTATCAGGACAGGTGGCAGAAAGTGAGGCATTGAATGCCAAGACGTTCAGTTTAGACCAGGGTCTGTGGTTGCCCATAGGACCAGGGAGGGACATGCCCTTTATAGTATCCGTAGGCAGGGTAAAATAGATGGCAACGTGATCAGACCAATCAAGGGGGAGAGCAGGGGAAGTGCAGTCAAACAAGATATTGGAGATGATGGGGTCAAGTAAATGGCCGGCCTGATGGGTAGGTCCGTGGTTGAGCAGAGTTAGATTGATAGCCCCGCAGTTGGATAAGAACGTTCTGCTTATGCCATTCTGTGTGTCCTCTAGATGGACATTTAGGTCTCCTAAATCAGCCACTCATTGGTATTAACATTGGTGAGGTGAAAGAGGACATTTGCAAATTAGTCAAGAGGGGTTTCTGTGACCTAAAATTTGCTTGAAAATGCCCCAATTTGTCGACGCTTTTTTCAAAATGTTCTTGGGGGAGATCCCCCCCAGAACCATCCCATAGGTTGTTCGGGCACACTCACTCACCACAGCGCGGTACAACAATTATATTACGCCCCACCTCTTTCAAATTTCACCAGCAGCCCCTGATGTGCATCTGTAGAAATCCTTTGTGCTGCATGACATAACAAGGTTCACTAGCTTTAAAGGTTCAAAACACAAAGAATCCACACAGGGGTATTGTATTTATGAGAATTTGGTGGTGCAGGATGGCGTAGAGGTTGAGGATTCAACAAGCTGTTTGCTTTGAGGTGGAGCAGGCATATGTCCATTCACAGTACAGAGATGGGTTTGATCTAAGGGGTTAATACACAATTTTGATTTGAGAAGTGATAAAGGATACCCAAGTGGAATGAATGAAAACATTCTTTGAGGCCAAACATTGGGTACCTAACTGTACACAAGTACCCGAGGGAAGTGGAGGGTGTGGGTAAGAGTAACAGTGTTGAGTTGAAAAGAACATGAGAAAAAGCAGTTTACTGTGTAGTAACAGTGGAGGACACAAGACCAGAATGGTGAGTTCCTTAGGCAGGGAGTGAAGAAATACCACCTATTGGGAATGGAAGGTAAATAAAGGTGGTAATGAGACAACAAAAAGAGATGAACGAACTGTGTTCTAGTGCAATGACAAAGACAATTTCTGTAGGAATAGAGATTAGAAATAACCTGAGGGGAGATGAATGAAGAAATAACCAGAAAATGGAAGAGATATTATTTGTAGGAGTAGCAGATAGAGATTACTTGAACAGCAATAGAGTAGAGGGTACCTGAGATAGAATTCGAAATAGAGCACAAGGGCAAGGCGGAAGTGAAGGCACCGGTTTGGGATGGAAAAGAGAGCTTAGCTTAAGGTTATGGAGCAAAGACTATATAGGATTTCTTTGAATCACATGCATTGGATTTATTTGAACTTAAATATTAGCTTTGGAAGAGCTCTTAGAATTGTAAAAGTGCTTTTTATGTAATGAACAGTGAAAGAGAAATCTAATTGCTTCACTTAGATTGTGATGAAGTGTCACTAAAAGTGGCATACATAAGACATGATGATGAAATGTCACACATAGGTATATGGCAAACCTACTAAAGTCAAACAAAAGCAAACTCAAAACATGGCAGCTCTACTCCATATAACTCTTTCAACTGTACTTTTTGTAACTTGCCTGTCTCTTCATCAATGCATCTATCTCACTCACCTGTCTCCCTCTCTTAATCTCCTTTGTCCCCCCACACACACTTGCATTAAGTATTATCTTGAATATACATTGGAAGATAACCCACAAATGGCCTCAGGCTAATGGCGAGGTGGAGCAATTCATGCACACCATAAACAGAGCAATCCGGAGCAGGGTATAGCTTGGGGAAAACGCTGAGTGCTGCCTGCACTGGTTCCTGAGAGCCTACTGACAGACACTGCACTGTACCACAGGGTGTGCCCCAAGTGACCTGCAAAAGAAGAGATTTGCTCGAGACATCAACCCGGCTGTAATAGACATTCATTCCAAGTAGGAGAAGAGGCAAGCCACAAATGACAAACCCAGCATGGATCGAATGGCCATTGCCTCAGACCCCACTGTTGGTGAAAAAGTTATTCTGAAAGATCGAAACCCAGGATGGAAAATCTATAATCCCTTTGAAAAAGAATTGTGGGAAATCACCAACATACAAGGGACAATGGTGATGGCTCGATGTGGCCAGGCCACAGTGTCAAGCAACAGATCCTGGTTCAAGTGTGTCATATCCATGGAGAACGAACACGAGGACAGCCAATATGCAACTGAGGGAATCTATGCACCGAAGACTGACACAATCGATCACCACATGGACACTTCAACAGCCACACCCAAGCCAGCGGTGGCATCCTCACAGCACCTGGATGGGTGCACTTCCACTAGCCAAGTGGGCATGGACGATGGACTAGCCAGGAGCCTAGGAGAGGGTGGTCACAGCCAGAGGTATGGACTCCAGCCCAACCCTGCACCTAGCCAGAGACTAAGAGATCACCTATGGTGTGTTGAAATTAAATGATTCACCAGTTATTGTTTCATGTTAGTGAAAGTCGGGAGGGATGCAGAATGCCACCTGGCCTCTGCCATGCAGTCCTGCAAGTCCCAAGCATCTTGCCTTACTATAATGTACTTTTTTCCACATCACTGCAAGTCCACGGATTTGTCATGCAATTAGAGGTATCAGGGTTGTCTCATTTAGGGAGTTTGCACTTTACACTCGCTGGCTGGGGCCTTTAGTCATAATCTCTCAGGTGATTTAAAGGGGGAGGTGCTTCTCCTCATTCTAGGCAGTATTGAGTCTCTCGGATCCGCCCTCTCAGACCCTCCTTCAACAGTGATTGGGTAAAGGTGTAAGTGTACCCACATGTGCACCATTCATGCTGCTTGCTGGTGCACCTCCGCTAATCAGAGCAGACCAACTTCGGTCTTCGAGCACTCAGATGGACCCGTACAGTGAACACAGCCCACAGCTCCAACATGTAGAGTATTTTGTGACTCCATGACTCAGTAACAGCGACTCTCCTTAACATTTCACAGTCCGGCTGAGAGTCTTTTCCACATTGGACATTTCAGGCCCACAGCTCGGCAGAGAAAGCACCCTGGAGTTGTGCACCTTATTGAAGGAGCCCTCTCGCCCTTCCCTCTGCTAGCTCTACTCTGACAGTTAAAGCTCTGGGCACAGAGGTCTGGTTTTGCCTAGAGGATTCCTAGTAGTACACAGACTTTGAGCACCACGCATTGTACAGAAAGACACATGCAAGCCAGAATATGCAGCAAGGTTGGGGTCAGAAACGCTTTTTCCTTTTTGTTCAAAACTTTCTTTTGCACTTCTTCGGTTACATGCTTTATAGTGTTTGTTGAGCATTCAGAATAGATGCAGTTACAGGTGGTGGCACAAACGTTGTTTCGCTTTATCTACCCCAAGGTCAAACCAGATTACTTTAGAAGCCATCCCAAAAGGATCATCCAATGGATGATCCACCAACTACTCTAGAAGTCATTTTCATGTAATCAGACATCATCAAGCTCTTAAAGTCATCAGCAGAGTTTAGAAACTTGAGTCCAATGATTTGTAGACAACTTGAAAATGAGTATCTGATAACTTCACAAGATGTGGTTAACCCTGATGATTTGAGGATGACTTGAAAATGATTATCTGATGACCTCACAAGGTGTGACTGTTCCCTATGATTTGAGGTTTATTTGAAACTGATTCCCTGATTACTTCACAAGATGCATTGCAACTGGTGATTTTTATCATTGTTTGAAAATTACAGTCAAATTACTTGACTAGCACCACAGTCTTCTAATTAAAAAGACTGGTTCTGGATAATTTTAGGATGATTTATTAATTGCTTCAGTTAAACGTTCAACATTTTAGTTTATCCTTGGATCATGCATGAGTAATGAAGCCTCATTCTGAAGTCATTATTATTATTATTATTATTATTAAATTATATTTGTAAGGCACACAGCTACCCGGAGGATTTCCTGCGCCAACGGACACAGTACGAAAGAAAGAGCACCTTCTACTGATTAAATAGCCAAGTTTGAGGCCTTTACGAACTTTTTTGTGGCCGGTTTCGTGGTAGAGTGGTGTGGGTAATGAATTCCACAGCAAGGCGGCCAGATAAGAAAAGGACCGTTCGCCCATACGTGACAGTTTGAACCTAGGGACTAGAAATTTTTCTTGAGAGGTGGAACGAAGCAGGCGAGTTGGGAGATATGAATGGGCTAAGGAGCTCAGGTATAGGGGTGCTGTACCCAACTTGATATTATGCATTTAACATAAGGCATTAAATTTAGTACGGTTCTCTATCCTGAGCCAAATGGAGGTCACAGAGAGCACCTGAGGTAGAGGACTTTTACGGCACATGATAGAGCAGTCTAGCCGCGGAGTTCTGAACCACTTGCAGTTTGCGAACTACCTCCTTATCTGCTCCGAGGTACAGGACATTGCCATAGTTCAGCCTGGACATAATCAAGGACTGGATCACAGTTCTTTGTGTGGGACACGGCAACATCCAAAGTACTTTACGTAGCCATTTTAGGATGGTGAAGCAAGTTCATGCGACCTTGACTGCTTGCTGCCTTATAGATAGCTGATCATCTATGACTATGCCTAGATTACGTGCTGTTTGCACCGGTTGAGGCAGAGTGCCCATTTGGGGGGGGGGGGGGGCAGTGACGAGTGCCCCAGAGGTCTTTGTTCTTCCCCAGGATTAGAACCTCAGTTTTTCCACCATTTAAATGTAGCCAATTAGTGTGCATCCAGCTAGCTATCTTTTGCAGCCCTACGCGTAGAGATGACACTATGGATGGCTCGTTGGAGGATAAGGAGAAGATAAGCTGGGTGTCATCCGCATAAGAAGAGATAGACAGCCCAGCTACTTCCGCAATTGTAGCTAGTGGCCTATCATAGAGATTGAATAGCACAGGACTAAGGATCGAGCCCTGTGGTACTCCATATGGAGACGCATGGGTCTTAGAGCTAGCAGTTGGGGAAAAAAACCTGAAAAGTCCCACTGGTAAGAAAATGTTTAATCCATTCAAGCGCTGAGCCGGCAATACCCATGGATTGATGTACTTTTAATAGAACAGTGTGTGACACATTGTCAAAAGCGGCACTCAAGTCCAGCAAAATGAGTGCCACCGTTTCACCACTGTCAAGATGTTGGCGCAGTATTTCAATGACTCCCAGGAGTGTGGTCTCTGTGGAGTACCCTGCTCTAAGCCTGATTGTGAAGCATGCAATATTTAATAAGATTTCACAAACTGTGTGTGTTGTTGATTAACATGATTTGGCGATGCAGCAGGTGCAACAAAATTCATTTTATTTATTTATATGTTTACTTACCTCTAATCTGCCGTAATCCGTAGTTTACTACCCCACACCCTGCCCCCCGTGCCCCATATCAGCGCCCGGCATCACTCCCACCACGGGCCGCTACTGAGTGCAAGCCAGATAATGCAGCAAGGTTGGGGTCAGAAACGCTTTTTTTCAGTCAGCATGACGTGGGACTGCCTACCGACTTCAGAGTCTGAAGGGCATTGTCAGGGGCAGGCAGCAGCACAAGTGCGCATGAGTGGGGAAGGTCGGCAAATGTTTCCGCCGTGCCCAGTCATGCACACTGGTGGCTGCTCAGGCTGGCACATGCCCATTAGAAGAGCGAGGGTTGAGCAAAGGCTCAAACCTCGGTCTCCTAATGGGCGGGAGGGCGGAGAGTAACCATGCCCTAAGTCAATCCTGGTGCTGCTCCAGTGCCAGGATTGGCTGAGAGCCTGAGGGGTTGCCACTTGGCAGCACTGCAGCAGTGAAGGCGCCAACAGACCTGAGGCAGCGCAGACCAGGTACGATTTTTATTTTATTTAAACAAACCACCCCCCGGCCCCCACCCCCACGCGACACTCCCGTAACACCCTCACCCCCGCCACGACTGCTTATTGCACGAGCGATCCGTGCAGTGATTTAGTGCTGGGACGACAAGTACATTATATCTCTGTTGAGTCAGAAGGACACGTGTGAGGCATCAGATATGCCCTAACAGCTGTTTGCTCCGTATCAACTGGTTTAACCCATTCAGGGCTGGACTGGGGGGTTTTCTATGACGACTCTGAAATCAGCAATCACAAATTATTTCAAAATGGTATTACGCGTTCTTTTATTCAAACAATCACCAGTGCGTGTATTTTACACATTTCTTGTTGCATGAAACTGACACTTTCTGCTTCGTAGATATCTCAAGTTTCTCTTCCTCACGAAGATTTCGTAATCCCACAAAATTGCTGTTGTTTCCGTAATACACAATTAGTGTTACGGTGCAGTCTAACTTTTGCCGGTATTCGATGGCGTTCTCATCTTATTCATTTCTGTGGTTTGGTGAAGTGCACTTCAGCATTGAGGCATTTTATTTAGAGTTCCTACTAGGCCTGCTGAGTTTCCTGTCCCTGTTCTGGTGGGTTCTCCAGTCACTGCATGCGTGTGGTCCGGGGCTCCTCACTCCTTGGTGGTTTCTCATGCTGTCATTGGCTGTGCGTGGCATTTGGAACTTCAGTTTTTCGTAGAGAGTGTTCCATCACTGGAATTGAAAGTTTTGTGTTTTACTGAATGGGTAGGTTGTCCTGCCGCTGTACAGCTGGCGTCTCATGCTCTCTGTCTGCACGTCTTCTGTTGGTAGGATGCGGAGGGTAGGGGGGCACTCTATGCTGTTTATGGTTGTGTTTTGTTGTCACTCGAAGAACATCCATGAGCCCGCGTCTACTCCATTAGCGTAGTATCTCACAATTTTGTTTGTGGCGTTAATTAATAAATACAAGTCCAGTGTGTCTCGACAGTGTTTAATTTTTTAAGAGACAGCACCATTTACCACAATATTGTATTCCATTGTGAGGGAGTTTATAGAGCGCTTGTTAACTGCAGAGTTTTCTGGTTCTTGCCTTTTTGTATGCAACGGCCCGCTGTCCAATTCCCAGGTACAAAATACAATGTTCACATAAATAAAGTGATTTGTTGTATATTATCCACATTCCTGATTTCATTACTCTCCTTGCTTACAGCAAGAGACGTAGATATCAAACGTTCAGCAAGCTCAGTGACACCATAGCCCAGAAATCAGAGGGGCCCATTGCATCCCCAAATTATAGCTGTTTTTTATTAACCCATGTTGATTGGGGATGCGGGGTGTTCCATGCATATATTAAGGCCCTTCTATTAGGTTACTACATTGCCTCAGGCTTACAAGAAAATAGAACTATCTGCTGACTGTGCTTGGTAGGGCCGGGGAAAATGACAGTCATGACTTCCACCTAGGCCAGTTTCCCACTGCTCCAGACAGGCATCGATTGTCTGTCACCATGGCCCCTGTTGTACACGGAGCCTTCCAATTGGCTGTAAGGATCCAGACCTGTCAGTTCTTAAATTTGATCCCAGGCAGGTTTAACCCTAGCCCTCAGGCCAGCAACTGTTTCCAGGCACTTTAGTTTAGATGGTGTACTGTGGCTCACTTTCTCAATCTTGTTTAGGAATGAGTATCGTTTTTATTCTGCAATTCAGATGTTGCTAAATCTTTAAATTTCGACGTGCAGTGTGTGCGTGTGGTGTTTGTGTGTTTGCATGTGTGTGTGTGAGAGAAAGAGAGAGAAATTATATTTTTTCAGTGATATGTATTTTCCATCACGGTAGGGGTTCTGGTGACAAAGTACACAAAGAAGGCTTTTTGTATTGGTTATACTGCATGTTTATTTCAGGTGCTATTAGCTTTAATAACGTATGTGTCTTCCGCAGAATAATGTTTATTGAAAACAGTATGTGAAACACTGGACAGTGTGGTTCGGTTGCAAATAGTAACAATACCAACATGTTCAGTTATGCTAGTCACAAGGTGGAGTTTTTCTGAATACTTTGAGACACCCATTTGTAGATGATGGAGCATTTCTGGCAGGCCTTTGACAATGAGCACTTGAAATGTTGTTTTTATGGGGCAGTAAAACCTCTGAGAGAAGGATGCCTGGTCTGCTGGCTTCATTGTGCAGGTCAGGCTCAGCACTTTGCTGTATTGTATTGTAGTTGAATTTGTAGGGCACGCAGGTACACACAGGGGGTCTCCCAGCGCCAAAGAAATAGTGATTGCACATCGCAGTTGTTATTGAGAAAAGAGCCAGTTTTTAAGGTTCTCGGCGGAATTTCAACAAAGATGGTTCGAGTTTCAATGTAGCCGGAAGAGAGTTCCATAACCTGGGGCAGCACAGGAGAAAGAGCGTCCGCCCATTCTCGTCAGTTTAAAGCGTAGAATCAAAAAATTGCCATGAGCTGATGATCTAAGATGACGGGGTGGAGAATATTGTTGGACATGAGCTTGGAGGTAGACTGGAGCTGAACCTAGCTTGATTTTATGCATAATGCAAAGGGCCTTGAATTTGACACGGTTGGCAATGCGGAGTCAGTGAAGGTCTCTAAGAAAAGGAGAGATTGGGATCTCCATGGGACCTTACAGAGGAGGCGAGCAGCTGAATTCTGAACGAGCTGAAGTCTCCTCTGAAGCTCCAAGGTAGCCCTGAGGTAGAGTACATTGCCGTAGTCCAGGCGAGAGGTGAATAAAGCCTGGACCACCGAGCATCTGGTCCCTACTGGGAGCATCCATTATATTTTTCGAAGCCAACCCAAGATGGAAAAACACGTGGCTGCCACCTTGACCACTTGCTGTCGCATGGAGAGCGCGTCATCCAGGACAAAGCCAAGGTTGCGAACCTGGGTAACTGGAAGGGGTGGTGGGTCCATTTCTGGAGGCCAGTGCGCAGGGCTCCAGAGGTGCTTCTGCTTGCCCAGAATGAGAACCTCCGTCTTATCTCCATTCAACTTCAGGAGATTCGCCTGTATCCACTCTGCCACCCGGCTGAGTCCAAGTTTAAGAGCGGATGGGGCATTTGCTGCGGCTGAGGAGAGAGAAAAATGAATCTGGGTGTCATCTGCGTATGAGTAGAGGGATAGACCAGCGTCTTCCACGATGGTGACCAGGGGTCTCCCGTAGATATTGAAGAGCATAGGGCTCAGTGAGGACCCCTGCGGGACACCATACGCAGATGAACGGACGGAGAAGGAGGAACCAGAGGAGACAACCTGAAAAGTGCGGTTATTCAAAAATGAAGCCAGCCAGGCAAGGGCAGGACCGGTCACTCCAGCCATTCTCAGAGCTTACAGGAGAATGGGGTGAGAGACCGTGTCGAATGCGGCGCTTAAGTCTAAAAGAATAAGCGCCGCGGTCTCACCATGGTCGAGGTGAGTTCTCAGTAACCCCCAAGAGGGTAGTTTCAGTGGAGTGGTGGGAGCGAAATCCCGACTGGGATGGATGTAAAAAACCTGTAGTCTCCACATGAGAGGAAAGATGGATGTTAACATGCCTCTCCAGGATTTTTGAGAACATAGGCAGCAAAGAGATGGGCCGGAAGTTGGCAAGCATCTTGGGGTCAGCACCAGGTTTTTTTTAAGCGTGGTACTACCAGAGCTCTTTTCCATTCCTCCGGGACTATAGATTCCCGCAATGAGGAGTTCAGGAGCTCTTGGATGACTTGTAGAACATCAGGAGAGAGCTGGCGGAGGATGTTCATGGGGATTGGGTCCAGAGGAGAACCTGAGTTGGACTTCGTCATGCAGGCTAGCAGCGTAATGGAGTTTTACAGGGGCCAATGCGAGATCTGAGTTTCCTGAGATAGTAGGCTCAGCGAGTCCAGAGTGGGAGGGTCAGGAGGTTGTTTGGGGGGGGCTAAGGACAGAGTGTTGTAGATGGTTTCGACTTTAGATATGAAAAAGTTCGCAATTTCATTGCATTCTACTACCCCCAATACGTGTGGGGTGGGGGCGGTATTTGAGCCAGCTAGCTTTTTAACCATAGAAAAAAGGGCTTTTGGCCGGGTAATGGCCTTTTCGATAGACTCTGAGACGAAGAGGGCTTTTGCCTTTCTGCAGGCTCGGTGGTATAGCCTGAGTGCTGATCGATAGGTTAATTTATCATTCAGGGCATAGGTTTTTCGCCAAGATCTCTCCAGATGTTTGCATTCAGATTTGATAGCTTTTAAATCGGCCGTGAACCATGGGGCTGGGACAGGATGGGGAATTGGTCGTCTGGAATGGAGCGGCAGGTGGTGATTGATGTTGGAAGTAAGCCAGTAGGATACTTCCTGGGCCAGAGAGGTGCACCCGAGGTTGGTATCAGGACAGGTGGCAGAAAGTGAAACATTGAATGCCAAGACGTTCAGTTTAGACCAGGGTCTGTGGTTGCCCATAGGACCAGGGAGGGACATGCCCTTTATAGTATCCGTAGGCAGGGTAAAATAGATGGCAACGTGATCAGACCAATCAAGGGGGAGAGCAGGGGAGGTGCAGTCAAACAAGATATTGGAGATGATGGGGTCAAGTAAATGGCCGGCCTGATGGGTAGGTCCGTGGTTGAGCAGAGTTAGATTGATAGCCCCGCAGTTGGATAAGAACGTTCTGCTTATGCCATTCTGTGTGTCCTCTAGATGGACATTTAGGTCTCCTAAATCAGCCACTCATTGGTATTAACATTGGTGAGGTGAAAGAGGACATTTGCAAATTAGTCAAGAGGGGTTTCTGTGACCTAAAATTTGCTTGAAAATGCCCCAATTTGTCGACGCTTTTTTCAAAATGTTCTTGGGGGAGATCCCCCCCAGAACCATCCCATAGGTTGTTCGGGCACACTCACTCACCACAGCGCGGTACAACAATTATATTACGCCCCACCTCTTTCAAATTTCACCAGCAGCCCCTGATGTGCATCTGTAGAAATCCTTTGTGCTGCATGACATAACAAGGTTCACTAGCTTTAAAGGTTCAAAACACAAAGAATCCACACAGGGGTATTGTATTTATGAGAATTTGGTGGTGCAGGATGGCGTAGAGGTTGAGGATTCAACAAGCTGTTTGCTTTGAGGTGGAGCAGGCATATGTCCATTCACAGTACAGAGATGGGTTTGATCTAAGGGGTTAATACACAATTTTGATTTGAGAAGTGATAAAGGATACCCAAGTGGAATGAATGAAAACATTCTTTGAGGCCAAACATTGGGTACCTAACTGTACACAAGTACCCGAGGGAAGTGGAGGGTGTAGGTAAGAGTAACAGTGTTGAGTTGAAAAGAACATGAGAAAAAGCAGTTTACTGTGTAGTAACAGTGGAGGACACAAGACCAGAATGGTGAGTTCCTTAGGCAGGGAGTGAAGAAATACCACCTATTGGGAATGGAAGGTAAATAAAGGTGGTAATGAGACAACAAAAAGAGATGAACGAACTGTGTTCTAGTGCAATGACAAAGACAATTTCTGTAGGAATAGAGATTAGAAATAACCTGAGGGGAGATGAATGAAGAAATAACCAGAAAATGGAAGAGATATTATTTGTAGGAGTAGCAGATAGAGATTACTTGAACAGCAATAGAGTAGAGGGTACCTGAGATAGAATTCGAAATAGAGCACAAGGGCAAGGCGGAAGTGAAGGCACCGGTTTGGGATGGAAAAGAGAGCTTAGCTTAAGGTTATGGAGCAAAGACTATATAGGATTTCTTTGAATCACATGCATTGGATTTATTTGAACTTAAATATTAGCTTTGGAAGAGCTCTTAGAATTGTAAAAGTGCTTTTTATGTAATGAACAGTGAAAGAGAAATCTAATTGCTTCACTTAGATTGTGATGAAGTGTCACTAAAAGTGGCATACATAAGACATGATGATGAAATGTCACACATAGGTATATGGCAAACCTACTAAAGTCAAACAAAAGCAAACTCAAAACATGGCAGCTCTACTCCATATAAGTCTTTCAACTGTACTTTTTGTAACTTGCCTGTCTCTTCATCAATGCATCTATCTCACTCACCTGTCTCCCTCTCTTAATCTCCTTTGTCCCCCCACACACACTTGCATTAAGTATTATCTTTTGTATTTCTGCATATGTGCAAAGAACTTAGCAAAGTACTGCCTCTGAAAGACTTGTTTAATGTATAATATCATGGTTACACATTTATTTTACAGAACTATCAGGTAGAGTTTCTCGTTGTCCAAATGGGTGTAATTTCTGATATTCATATGTTTTCCTCGTCTTCATAGCTGAATTTTGCTTGCGAGAGAGTGTCACTCATAGTTGTTGAATGCCAGTCATAATTACACGGATTATGAAAATGTCACACTTAAGCAATTGAAACCTTGGCAACTATTACCATACATTGTTTCCAATGCAAATCCTAGAGGCGTGGCGTGGCCCAAAGGTATAAATAAATGCAGAGTGAACCCTTGTGGTTCACTCGAAGACTACTGTTATACTGCCTGTGTGTGTTATTTGTGTACCATTGCGGCCAACCCCACGAGGAACAGCCAGGGCCTGACTGGCCGTAAAGGGCACCAAATGTTTTCCCGGTGGGCCGCCAGGGTGGAGACTGGTTTTTGACCCTTGGTGGGCCGTTTTTGTTACTGGTGGCCGGTTTTGCAGCATTTGTTGCAATTGCGACCCCCAGCTACAAAAGCGGCAAGCTTTCCACCAGCACCCTACCACCACCACGGGGCTGGCCGGGCTCTTTGTCATGTCGATTTCGGTTGCCCAGTCACGCCCTGGGTCCAGTCAAGCCTAACAAAGACCAAAACACACTCACTCGAATCTACTTGCCAGGTAGTGTAGTGATTGTCTGATCACCGGCCTAGTGTTTATGCAATTGTGCCTCAACCACACTGTACACCCACCCCTCACAAGCATCACCAGTCAGGTGACCCTGACAATAAAAGGGGCTGAGCACATGTGCTCGTGCCCATTGCTACCCAGTAACCATTGGTGTCTGTGTCTGTCATACCAATTTGCATATGGGCCTAGGACCCAGCAACCCAGACTATCACATTGGCGATGAGTGGGCTAATTCCGCGTGTGCAGCTGCCTTTTTGAAGGTGGTGAGGGGGTGAGTGTGGCCAGTGTCAAGGGCACCCCCTGGAGCAGGCGAGAGAGGCGCCTAATCGCCTGCGAGGCATGTGAAGAGCCCCAGGCGTGAAGATGGTGTTCGGGAGCCCACCCCGCACCTAAGTGAAGACCCGTGGGGTGTGTGAAGTGCCCCGGGGTGAAGGTGTGGTAATCGGGAGACCACTCCGCACCTGGTATGCATACACCCCCTGGGAGGAGGTGCCCGATGCCCCTGATAGCACACTGGGCTTGGAAAGAGCCCTGGGAGTTTAAGAGTTGAGCGGGAGCCCACCCCGCATTGAAGAAGCTGCTATGGTGCCCTCCGGCACGAAGAAAGTGCAGTGAAGGTGGAAGTGCAAGGCGAGCGAGGCCAGACTGAGCAGATGCCAGCTGCCGCTGCAGAACTGCCACCAGGGGCGTGAGGCCTGATCGGACATTGGGTGAAGGTGAGCCCGGAGCTTGATCGTTAGGGGCAGCGAAGTGGACTTTAATGCGGGAGGACGGAGAGTGGGTAGCTAACCACTCCCCCATCCCCGCAAGGAAAAATTAACTGGGCCCAATGCCCCTAAAGAACTGAGCACCCCCCTGAATAGCGTGAACCTCCCTCACCCTCGCAGCGTGTGAGGTGTGAGGCTGCGGCAGTGGGGTGGGGTGGAGGAGAGAGGAGACAGCATCTGGCCGGCGGCCGACTATAGCGGCACTGTGGCGGAAGCGAGGACGGAGAGCTTGCCATCCTGTGAGAGGCCTGTTAAGCAGGAGCAAAGCACCAATAGCATACCAGCCCCACGCGCCAGCTACCAAGGCAGCGTAGTGACCGAAGAGGGTTGCTGGAAGACACCTACCTGGATAATAAGGAGTGAGGCGCCCCCCGGCGTGCGATCAGGAGTGCACCTCAGAGGGGACAGCAGTGAAACACACTCATGAAAAACAAAACGAGGAAAATTACTTGAATGGGAGAAAGTCCCTTTGTGGAGTCCTGTAGCGTGAAAGTGCGCCCCCCCCCCCCTCTGTATGGAGTTTAGGAGCAGCCTTCGGTTCAGTGCTCCGCCCGCTGGAAGAGCGTGCGCATGGCCGACAGGAACTAATAGGAACTAGGCCGTGCCAGCAGGCTGTGAGGTTCCAGTGCAGTTAGGGGACACAGGATTTAGGGAAAGCGCCAGGAATGGTCACGAAAGTAAAAGGGCAGCAGAGAGAGGCCTGCACCGTGTGTAAAGCTGCTGAGGCACTTCAGAAGACAGCGGGCCAATCCGAGCCCAGGCAGCCTTCCACCACAAGGACACATAGTAGGAAGGTGGCCTGAGCTGAGAGGCGCCTGTAGAGAGCCAGCCAGGCCCTCCACTACAATGTTGCGCTTTACACGCATCCATACACAGCTCGGGCGGGCTAGTCCTTGTACCGACCAGATTTTTGGACCAGATGGAATCCGCTCCTAGGAGCCCCTCTAATCCAGCCGGAACGTAAACAACTCCCTCCTTAGAACGTATTTACAATGGATATAGGCATATGTATAACATCTCGTACCTAAGGATGGGGAAAATAGCAATAAACAAGCATTGGTTCTACAATATCCTATTCACACCTATTAGTCTCGCGGCCACATAAGCCCAGACTAGTCTACCCTGGGGCAGGTCTGATAATGAACCATTTCGCACTTTATTCACTTGACACGCGATCCGGCGCGTCTACACACGTGGGCCTGCAGTCCCAGTGCTCTCATTTATACCCGGTCTGCAATCCAGCAGACCTACACACCCCTCAATCTTGGGTGCTCTCACTCACACACGGCCTACAATCTGGCAGGCCTCCGCACCGTATCCCTCCGGTGCTCTCACTTACCCACGGCCTACAATCTGGCAGGCCTCCGCACCATATCCCTCCGGTGCTCTCACTTACACACGGTCTACAATCCGGCAGACCTACACACCTATCTACCTTAGGTGCTCTCATTAACGCCGTGTACCAACGACGATCACTTTCCTATGAATCCTCAGGGATGAAATCTGTAGTTATCTATTCAGGGTAAAACTACGGCAATGGGAATTAGTATAGTGTTCGAATTATAATATGTGCCTTTTGCTCTTGGCATCAACTGTTCCCTGTCTCCCTACTTATTCAGTCACTCCTTACCTGACCGGGATTCACATCCGTTCATGCAAACAACGCCTGACTAGGAAAACTAGATTACTATGATTGAACAAGAATACAAGGCACATGTCGGTTCACCAAAAATGGGGGCATTTATTATAGTAAAAGAAATAAACACAATACTACACAATATATATATATCTATACGTATATATGCTGCAAAGAAAAGGTAAAGGTTAAGGTGCGCGCTTCGCAAGGGAAGGGGCAGATATCACCTGGTTAATATGAAGTTTGGACTCGGCAGTCATCTAGGTTCTCGTCTCGTCTCTCTCTGTGTCTTGGCTCGTCTCGGGGGCCCACCTCAGCCGTCACAAGTACACGTCTGCACCGCTAGGCTCAACCTCCTCTGCTTCCCTCCAAGTCTCTGGAACCTTGCTCGTTATTAGCTACCGTCTCTCTCTCTCTCGTTCTCAGAGAGTCTCGGTTTAGGAATCTTTTCTCAGACTTCAAAATGGCGATTGTCTGCCGCAGAAATAATTAATGGCATAGATGCTAACGGCTAGCTGCCGCCTACGGACTGACTGACTCATTGCCTAACACTTTCGCTAATATGGAAGCTGTCCCTTCATGGAAAGTTACGGCCAGTAACCTGCCGCCCACCAAATTCTTGTACCTCCCCGTACCAAGGACACGTTCCCAGCCGGCCGGCCTGAAGTTGTGTCTTCGGAGTGGAGAAAAATACAGTCTTTTGATAAGGGCCAGCCTGAACCGGTTCTCTCCAAGTGAACAACACCTTGAAACTAAAACATTACATTTAACCTAGAAAGCCTCTCCAGCTACCAGGCAGAGGGCAAGATGGAGTCTGTCCCGTTTAAGGCCTGCAAGGCCCAAAATATGCATGGCTCCATAGAAAATGTACTAATACTCTTACAAAAGGACGGATCATCACTAATACTTATATATCTATCCCCTAGCTTTAGCTTATAAGCCCTGATCTAAGGAAAAGGGTACGAAAATGCACTACTGTGCCTTATGGATAGGTCCTACTTATAGTCCTAATCCCTATGCTATA
The DNA here is from genome assembly GCF_964263255.1 of Lissotriton vulgaris. Classification (NCBI taxonomy): domain Eukaryota; kingdom Metazoa; phylum Chordata; class Amphibia; order Caudata; family Salamandridae; genus Lissotriton; species Lissotriton vulgaris. The sequence goes on from NC_141694.1 coordinate 1,649,151,898, forward strand.
AGGGTAATAGGCTGGAGTCATTATCCATCATCCTCCTTCTAAAAAGGGTTGGAAAAGTCGGTTATTACAGTCCTGAGGGTATAAATAAAAGGGTCGGAGACTGTTCGGGGTCTTACGGCCACGAGTGCATAGCAAGAGTCTAGGTTCTGTTATTCAAGCATTGCTGTGGCCTAACTTGACCTATGCCCCACCACTCTACATTGGCGATGAGGCCGGTCGCACCCCACGCGTGCCCACCTACCTTGCGTGGTTCAAACTGGGAGCAAGCAGTGCCCACCCGCGTTGCCCTGCTCCCTCTGGTGCCGATCGAAGATCTGAGGATAACTCGCGGAGCCCACCCGCATCACTCCACGCAGCTCGGTGCCTGGCCTTTGTGAGCCTGATGACGGCCGTGTCTGGAGCTGCACTTCCTGCCTGCGCTGACCAGCTCGAGCCCGCACATGTGTCTCCCTGGCCATCGGGAGCATGTTCAGCAGGCGGTGCTTGCTGGTGCAGCTCTCATCAGGGGTAAGTGCCCGCAGCCCTGCCCGCACACTGCTCCTCACACGCGGACGTCTCCGCTCCTGCCGCTGCTGCTGAGCTGGTGCTGCGGCGCAGCCTGCAGACCCGTGGTCGTTCCTCACACCTGCTTCCTAGCAGTGAGGCCCTAGACTGGGCTACCCCCTCCGCTGCCTGCGCCCGCCGCAGCGCCTACTGCCAAGCACACACTCACACCCCGGGATCCTCGTGTGGGGCCACGTGTGTCACTGCACGTGGAGCAGTGCCTTGAAGAAAAATAACAAGCATTGGCAGCAGCAAGAAAAAAAAGGAAAATAAAAGGAAGGGAGAGTGTAGACTTTATGGGACAGCAGGCAACACCTGCAGGATCACGCCACTGATGCTCATCTGATAAGGAGGGAGAACAATTCACTGAGGGTTGGGTCAAAAGTTACTCAAGCCTACCCTGCTCACGCTGCCCCTCTCACACAAAGCCGCGCAAGAGGGACAACTGCGCCCCCCAACATGCATGCACACAGAGCTGCTGCATGGTCTGCAACACAGGATCACGTGCTGAAGCACACGCCCCAGAGCTACATGTCAGCACACAAGCCGCGCCCTTGAGCTCACACACCGCCGCCCGGCCGCAATGAGCAATCCACAATCCACTGGCGACGGGTGCTGCCGCCCAGCGAGATGGGGGTGCAATCCAGTCGTTGGTGCCAATCCACCACCACCGGTGCATACCCACACTGTAGTTGCACCGCTACCCCCCTTCGGCGAAGACTCAGACCAAGATGGAAGGGCTGGGTTGGACAACTCAACCACTACTTCACGGGGACAAGGAAAATGGATGGCACCGTGAAACGGTCACTTCTCATCTACTACGGGGGAGCGGAGATCTATAATATGTTTGAGACGCTCCCCAACACCAGAAATGCAGATGACTACGAGGCGGCGGTCCCCGCGCTCAATAGACACTTTGAACCACAGCTCAACCACGATTTTGAGAAGTTCAAGTTCAAGAGAGCGTGGCAGACCAATGCCGAATCCGTTGATATGTTTTATGCGCGGCTACGCCGGTTGGCTAGCACTTGCCCCTTCACAGACCAGCGGGCCGAAATCCTTGATCCGATCATTCTAGGCTGCCGCTCAAAGCTCCTGCGGAATCTAATCCTCCACCAACCTAGAATCTCGCTAGACGAGATCCTGGTCCTAGCCCGCTCCCACGAGCTGTCGGACGCCAGGGCAGAGGAGATGGAAGCTGCCCTACATACACCGGTCACAGCATCACATACGCCCAGGCACCCGCCAATCAAAGAGGAAAAGGTAGATGCGATCCAGAGACGCCCCACGATGCATCGCCAGGTGCCTAGACCGCCACCAGGTGGACCATGTGGAAACTGTGGTGAGGATCCCCCGGCGACGGTCGTATGCGGGGTGAAAGGGAAAACGTGCTCTCACTGCGGAAAGCTTAACCATTACGCCAGAGTGTGCCTCGTGGACGATTCCGACCAACATCGTCGAGGCCCAGAAGCATGTCCCAGCGTGTTCGCCAAATCTCCCTTGATGACCCACCGTCAGTGCCGGATGACCAACCACAGGAACGACGCCCCATGTATGAGGACGAGGATGACGAAGAGGTGTTCATGGTGTCGTACATAAGTTGGACAGAGACTCGTCAAAGACCACCTCTCATGTGCTCAGTCTCCATCGAAGGCACTGACGTACAAGCCCTCATGGACTCTGGCCAGTATGACTGCCTGTCACCACAACCTTCTCTTGCACCATTCACTGCACGAATCTACACGTATGGAGGGACGGACAAGCTTCCTCTCCGTGGCATCATTCAGACCACCGCAAGCGGAAGTTACTCCACCGAGGCGAGGTTCCACATCACCAAGGGTAAAAAGGGAACTTTACTCAGTTGTAAGCATGGGCGGAAAATCTGTTCCGCTTGTGGATTTTGCGGATTTTCGGTAAATTCGCGATCTGCGAGATTCGCGAATTTCCAGCAAAATCCGCAAATTCGCACGCAGCAGATTTTGTTTTCTTGGTGATACAATTTTGCGGCATGCGGTGTTCACTTACCGTCATTCAGCGTTTGCCGAGTTGTTTTTCTCGATATTTTTGCGAGTGCTGCGCCATTTTGGATCTTGCTGTGGGATCCCGCTGAAGTTTGGCGACGCATCGCAAGAGTTCGCAATTGCGAACATGTAGGTGCGGCGGGCAACAACAATCTCGCGCTCGCGAATTTACAAAATTTGCAATTCTGCACAAGAAATCCACTAGCAAGCAGCATAGACCTTCTGAAAATGATGATTTTTATCAGAATAACTCCTCAGGTTGACATTTGCCTGAACCTTTTTGGATTTGAGGCCTTTTGACTATCTTTGGATCACTTTTGGATTAGAAATCAACTTTCATAAGTAAGTTTGTTTGGGGCATTACAGTTGTTGTTCTGCAGAAAGCACTCAGCAGGTGCAAATGTTCACTCATCATTAGTAACCATTCCCTGTAGTACTTCCTGAGGGCCCCCTCCAGAGTTCAGTTGCCTATGTTTGTTTGGGGCATTACAGTTGCTGTTCTGCAGAAAAACGAATTTTCAAAAATGAAAGCACTCATCAGGTGCAAAAGTTCAAACTCATCATTAGCAATAGTAACCATTCCCTGTAGTGCTTCCTGACTGGGGCCCCTCCAGAGTTCAGTTGCTAGTTGCAACAATTGTATGACCCTGCTCTGACCCTCACAGCAGGCTCATAGAATAGCTACAAGTAGGCCACAAAGGTCCTGGAAAAAAAAAGTTGCACTGCAACAGAAAGCAAATTACAAATAAGGAAGCAGGTGCCAGACTGGAATTTTAAAACAGTGACACATTAATAAACCAACCCCAAATTAATTCATGTCAGTTGAAGCAGGGCAGGTGTGCTTGCTTTTCCCCCCCATAATCTACAGTGATGATGAACCAGAGGGTGGCATTGATGTACCAGAGGGTGGCATGGGTGAAACAGAGGGTGGCAGTGGTTAAACAGAGGGTGCTGGGAACCTGTGATGATGAACTAGACGTAGAAACAACATAGTCGCGACCATTGCGAGCCGACAAGTAAGTTTGCAATTGAGAACTGGTACCAAACCCTCGCGAACTGGCAGAAACCCTTGCGAACACAAAAAAAATCCGCAAATTCGCGAGAATTCGCGGATTTTGCGGATTGGGAGTTCGCAAATACGCAAATTCGCGAACGCCAAATTCGCAAAATTTGCAAAATTCGCCCATTCTTACTCAGTTGCCACACGGCCGAAGACCTAGGACTTGTCTTCTTCGCCACTCAAATCCATGAATCCCATGCGGAAGCAATGTTGAAAGAGTTTCTGGCTCTCTTCAAAAGACTTGGGAAACTCAAAGGCAAGAGGTTCAAGTTCCACATTGACCCTTCGGTATGGCCCGTGGCCCTCAGGCACTGTCGGGTGCCCTTCAACCTACGCCCGCAAGTGGAGGATGAGCTGAGAAAGCTCGAAGAGCTAGATGTGATCGAGCAAGTCTCTGGTCCTACTCCATGGGTGTCCCCGCTGGTCGTGACACTAAACCCAAGCAACCAGGAGCCATTCGACTCTGTGTCGACATGAGACTGCCAAATACCGCCATGAAGAGAGAACGTCACATCACCCCCACAATGGACAATATTGTGGCGGACCTAAATGGGGCAAAGTGGTTCTCCAAACTAGACCTGAACGCCGGCTATCATCAGCTGGAACTGGAGCTCAAGAGCCGGTATATTACCACTTTCTCGACGCAGGTTGGCCTACATAGGTACAAGAGGCTCAGCTTTGGAATGTCGTCAGGCGCCGAAGTCTTTCAAAATGCCATCCGGGAAGCACTGCCGGGGCTGCAACGGGTGATCGACCTCAGCGATGATATCCTCGTGTTCTGCAACACGCTCGAGGAACACCACTCGCGCCTCCAAGCCACCCTGAAAAGGTTGGCAGACTGTGGGCTAACTCCGCACAAATCCAAATGCTCGTTTTATCAAGAGATAATGTCAATTTCTTTGGGAACACGTTCACCCAAGAAGGACTCCTGGTGGATCTGAAGAAAGCCGAAGCCATACGGGCGGCCAGCACGCCTCGAAACGGCACTGAAGTGAGGAGCTTCCTCGGCATGGCCATGTACTGTCGACGCTTCATCCCCAATATTGCAGCCATGTCAGAGAAACAGCGGGTCCTTACGCACCACGATCACAAGTGGGAGTGGACGCTGGCGGCCAACAAAGCGTTCCAGGGCATCAAAGCGGGATTGCTGGACAAGACCGTAATGGCCTACTTCTAACCAAGACGACAAACGGAACTGGTCGTCGACGCCAGCCCCGTGGGCCTAGGTGCGGTACTCCTTCAAGAACACAGCCCGGAAGTGTGGAAGCCCGTCGCCTATGCCAGCAAAGCTCTCACCGACACAGAGACAGATACGCCCAAATCGAGAAGGAGGCGTTGGCAATCAAATGGATGTGCTAGCGCTTCCACCTGTATCTGTGCGGCCAGGAGTTCCGTGTCGTGACTGACCACAAACCGCTGCTCCCGCTGTTTGCTGGCTCTTCCCGGCTAGCACCCCGAGGATCGAACGATGTATGGTGCAGTTGCAAGCCTACAACTTCAAAGTAATTTTCCGCCTGGGGCCCACAACGCTGCCGACTATCTGTCTCGTCACCAGGAGTCCATGATGCCACCTGACCCGTCTGCGGATGCCTGCCGCATGGAAGCGTTTGTCAACATGGTGTCACAAGGAGCGTGTCCCAAGGCCATGACATTTGAAGAAATTGGCCGAGCCACTCAAGAAGACCCCACTCTCTCCCGAGTGCGAGGAGCACTGGGGAACAATGGATGGGCCCACTTCATGGACGGCGCTCGTGTCCTCCGGATGGAGGTCAGCCACGCCCGCCAACAACTGTGGCAAGTTTGGAGCAAACTAAGTGAGGGGGAAGAGGGAGTTGTTTTGAGGGGACACCTGATAGTGGTCCCAGGGAGTCTTCAGAAAAGGATCCTCGCGCTGGTCACGTTGGGCACCAAGGGTTGGCAAAGACCAAAGCCAGGCAATGGGACAAGGTCTGGTTCCAGGCGATGGACTCCATGGTAGAGGAGATGGTAAGGCAGTGCCATGCCTGCACGCAGGGCTGGACTGGGAACCAAAACTGGCCCTGGCAAAGTGGTCAGCCGGCCCCTACCCCCCGGGGGGTTGTGGGTACCGCAAGCTCTTTGCCGGGGCCGGTTTTCGGACGATTTTGTTACAGGGCTGATTTTGCAGCTATGCTGCAAAAACAGCACTGTAACAAAAACTGCCTCAAGGGGCCCAAAACCGGCCCCCACCCGTGCGGCGCACTGGGGGATGGCCCGGTGCCCATCACGGCCAGTCCAGCCCTGCCTGCACGATCACCGGAGGTGACCCTGCACTGGCACCGGTGATCACAGAAGAACCGAGGAAGACTCCTTATACGCATCTCAGCGTGGATTTTGGGAGTTTCCCAGATGGACGTCACATGCTGGTCATGGTTGACTCATTCTCGAAATTCCCCATTGTTGAGGTGGTGGCGTCAACAGCTTTCCCCCACATGAAGAGAGTCCTGGACAGGGCCTTCGCAATGATGGGACTGCCGGAAGAGGTGAAGTCCGACAATGGAACCCCTTTCCTGGGGCTAGAGTTCCAGGAATATCTCGAAAATCTAGCGGTGCGCCACAGGAAGATCACCCCACTATGGCCACAAGCAAAAGGGGAAGTAGAATGACTGATGAGGACACTTAACTGCGTGTTGCGCATCACAGTGGAGAACGGAGAAGACCCTGAAACAGCTCTTGACCAGTTCCTCGATGCGTACCGACAGACCCCTCATAGCACCACCAAGTGTGCTCCGGCTCATCTCCTGATCAAACGAGCCCCACAAGACAGTATCCCGTCAGACCGGACGTGGGTGCCTGTGGAGCGGGATGATGCAGCCGTCCAAGCGTGGAAGGAGACAACGAATCGGAAGGTCAGTGGGACCGACACCCAGGGTGGAAGTTCCGGACGCCTTACGAGTGTTCAAGAGACCATGGTCACTGCTCAAAAGGGACAATAATCCATCATGAGGAACGTGTCCAGCTTCAAGAAGACAACTAAGGTGGAAGCGGACAAAGAAGCGACATGCCCAACTGCCAACACTGAGGTGGCAGATATCTACAAGGGAGCCTGCAAAGAATCCTCCCAAGAACCTGCTGCCAAGGTTGCTTGAAGTGCGGTGACGAGTAAAGAGGTGTGACAAGTCAACTCACAAAACAGAAGGAAAACACCTGAAGGGATAGGTGAATAGTGCATGCACATCGGAGAACAAGGCCTGGAATCAACATCAGGAACAAGGGGAGTAAACGTCTATCTGTGACATCTACCTACGAATCCCCAGATCCCCTGGTAGCGGCAGATGAGAGCAGGATGGACCATTGGTAACACCTACCTTTGGGATAGAACGGGAGACCGTGGATATCAAAGGGGCAAGGGCCTCAGGGACGCCGGTGGCAGTTGGTCCCGTGACGAGAGATGGATCCACAACCGCTCGTTTGCAGGTTCCAGGGGGATGAAGGTCTCGTGAGAAAGGGCAGGAGCCAACAACAACCCTTTCAGGCGGAGCGTTGGACACGAGAGGTGGTCCGTAGCGATTCCTTCAACGTGGTTGGAGTGACACGGCGGAAGTCAACCCAGTCCAGTGGAAGCCTGGCAGAAGAGGGCCTCGGGGTCATCCTGTGAGAGGGACGTCCTTCAACTGCATACCTTTCTGCAGAGAGAATCACAACTACCCATAAGGAGCTAATACCCTAACCAGGACTGAGTGGTGGAGCACAGAACATGCCTCGTCCACCATCACTCCACATGTACCTTCACTGGACATGGAACAGGAAGAGAGAGACTGTGGAGTATCATTACAAGTTTGTGAGTCCACGGAAAGCTGGATCCACCGGGCATCGTACCAAAAGAGAACTAGCGATCCCGCCTGCAAGGATATCATTTTTGGCGGTTGGCATGCAGTTTTGTTATTGTATTGTATTTGATTTCAATTATACTTCCATCCTACAGGTTTGGACTCTATTTTGACTTTAAAGAAAGTTTAGGAGGGATGTAGTGATCGTTTGATCACCGGTCTAGTGTTTATACAATTGTGCCTCAACCGCATTGTACACCCCCCCCTCACAGGCGTCACCGGTCAGGTGACCCTGACAATAAAAGGGGCCGAGCGCACCTGCTCGTGGCCATTGCTACCCAGTAAACATTGGCGTCTGTGCCCGTCATTCCAATCTGCATGTGGGCGTGGGCCCAGCAACCCAGACTATCACAGGTAGGAGTCTTGTCAGTTTAGGCTCTGATGTAACAGAAAGGAGACACACGACACTCTACAACTTCCATATAATTAATGCATAACTAGTATTTCTTTGCGCTGCAGAAGTCTACCTTTACAAGTAGTATGTCAATTTGATAACAGAACATTTAGAGCCCACGATCTCAGTGTCACCTTGTTGGACATATGGCCTCGCCGTTTTATAATCCCACCGCCAGACAGTGTTTATTTTGTTTGAAATGTCCAGAAACAGTTGTAAGTACATTTCTGATTGCTTGCTGCAGCCCCGCTCATCTCCTCTAAAAACACCCTTAAACAACCAAACCTCGTGTTGTTTTAAATAAAGGAACAGCAAGGTGGTAAATTGCTTGTGTCAAATGTATGTGATAGAGTTGTGCCGCGGAAGGAGTGTGAATAAGGTGATTTGAAACGGCGCCCACGTGCCTTTTGAACTACATTAGACGTTGTTTTTTTGATGGACAGTTTGCGATGTTTGAGCGCCACCTGCTGACTCGTTAACGAAATACTATTAAACAGTGCAGTTTTCCAGAAGTCTATTTATGGCACCTCACTGAGTGGTGTGATGCGTCAAACACCAATTTTCTTTTGATTATATTTATCAGGTGAATATTCATATTTTGAGTGCCAGTGACAAGAGAGTAGGACGAGATATAAGAAGACGTTTGGTTACATCATTTCCATAACTGAGATTAATAGAGTGTCATGAGGAAGACCCCAGATCAGCACTTCATCATGGGAAACATCATTTACCACGAAGGCATTACCACTACTCACGTTTACCACGTGACACTTACCACGCAGGGTGCCTTCCACGCAGGGTACCTTCCACGACGTCTTTACCACGGGCTAGGGGGGAGACGTGGTATTCCTTCAAGTCGATCTGCGTGGGCATGGGGGGCCAGAGGGAGGGGGGGGGGGGGGGGCTCGGAGGGGGGCTGGGGGGGTCTCCCCCCCCAAAAATAACAAGCAGGTTACTTTAACAAAAAAACGAACATAAATTTAAAAGAAAGAGGAAAGAGCCCCCCTCAAAGACGTGCCGTGTACGTCAAAAAAGCAGTCCTTTTTTTATTTTGGTATACGTGTTTTGACGCTTGTTTCAAAGGAGGATGGAAGTAAGGGCTCGTGGAGAAAGACGTGAAGGTAAGACGTTGCAACGCGTAGTAAAATGCTACGTTGTAAATACCAGCGTGGAAAAGCCACTTGCGAGGTAAAATTCGCGTGGTAAAGCCATGCGTGGTAACTGAAATCGTGGTATAATCATATATTCCTTTATCATAGGACGGTGTAGAAGGACGAACGCATGCGGTCAACCGTAAATGATTAAATAAAACCATGCTCCGAGAAATAACACGGAGACAGAAGTTACATAAACAAGCACATTAATGGTCACTTGCACATGACATTAATTCCATTCAAATATTTGGGATTTTACTAGTAAACTATGCATTAAAACAAATTATTGCGCAGCAGTGAAACAATACATTACATTCTAACCACGTTGTATTTTTGAGTGGAGTGAAGGGATCCAGCCATAAAGACCAATATGAGAACAATAATTAGCAAGGGAAAGACAGAGGCCCAGATTTACAAAACTGTCACGTAACGCAGTGCAGCACGCAAAGTAGCTGCGTTGTGGTGCAGGGAGAGAGCAGGAAAGCACCATATCTGCAGAGACATGGCGCTATCCTACTCTCTGTCTAATACTGGTGCACAATCAGGCAGCCAAGTGCGACGCACACATCTTTGCAACATAGTGCAAGGCAGTCTGGGTGAGTCTAGATTATGTTTTGTACCGGAAGAGTACACTTTTGGTACAAAATACTGAGCTTAGTTTAGACTGACTTTAAAACTGTTCCCACTGTGTATGTGTGCTTTACAATACAGCATACATGCGAAGTTAGAAAAGAATGGAGAAATGAAAGTATTTCTCCTTTTTAATGCCTGCTTTCAAGTGGCGTTAACTTTTTATGCAAACCCCTGTCTACTATAGTTAGTAGATAGTGTTTGGCGTCAAGAACCATAGGCGTTTACACCGGAATGCCCTTGTACCAGTAGTGGCTCCTCGATTGCAGTGCGCAATGTAATTCGTTTTATTTATTTATTTATTTATTTATATACACAACCCCGTTTGGCTGCATTCCTGAGTTTACTACCCCATTCTGCCCCTTCCCCGCCCCGCAGCACTCCCTCGAGGAGCCGCTACTGCCATGTACCATCCATGGAACACCTCCTTGATGGAGAGTAACGCGAAGAAGTGGTTCGTGTGGGTTTGCCTTACTTTTTCCTGAAAAGCAACTCAAATACCACTTAGTGTTGGTTTGCAAATCCTGAAAATTATTTTGCAATGGGTCTGCATTATAAAAGTAGCACAAATCAGATGCAAAACCTTTGTAAATCAGTCCCAGAATTTGCTAAGCGGTGGCATCTCAGCAGGGGTTTACAACCTTTTCTACAATAAGAGCTACTAATGTCCAATGAAAATCCTCCCAAGCTACTAATATTATCAGAGATGTAAAGAGATGTAATAGTTACCACATCAGATAAGATTTCACGAGTGGCCACCATATGCAAAGATTACCAGCAGCGAGCACTTCAATGCTTCAGGCACATTTGCTAGCAGAAATGGAAAAATGCTTTGCCAATGTGGAATGCCACTATGTGTATACTACATAACAGCTATTGTAATGTAATTCCTATATTCCCAGGAGGCTCTGTGCATTGGAATAATATATCCTATAGATTTGACGTAGGACTTAGGTCAGTAGGTCTCTATTGAATATACTAAACTTAATACACTAGAAACTTTCTCGAATTCACAAGAAGGGATTAGTTTCTGACAACTGCATAAACATGACAACTGTGTTTACCCAAGAATAAGAACATATCTCTCAGAGTTGTGGAAACAATAGATAACTATTTTACTCAGTTAATCGTGCTTGCTTCATTTCTACAGAGTTCGCAGAGAAATAGTGAGACAGGTGTTTCCAATAAAAAGGTTTATTGAACAGTCTTCTTTCTCATGCAAGAGAGGTGCACTGCTACAATCATTAGGCAGAATGCAAAGTATAATGCATACACCGTAAACAGTAATATGAAATAATACTGTAAGAGCATTCTATGGTTTCTAAGTGTTGGACCTAGAGTTACCAAGTCACATAGGGTAGCCTGGCCTAGGGTAAGACAGTCAGATCCTAGAAGCACACGTGTAAAGTTTGCGCTCCACCCAGCAGTAACTCAATGTACTTCCACACAAAAACGACACTACACCAAATTTGTGGAAAAATATGGTCTGGTTTATGAAAATAGTTTGATTCACTTTTACTTTTTCACACAATTATTTCTCCTTATGTTCCTTTTCAATTATCGAGTTTGATAATACATTGCAGAGTCACATTATACTTCCTTTGTCATTTACATAAAAGTTCAGCACTAACTTTACCCACCAGTTTCCTAGCAGCACTACACAGTTAATGAAGAATGGACAGTGGCTATTCCAGTATTTACCTTATTCACATGCAATTTGGATGAAAGTTTAGACTTAACTCTACCAGTAGGACACTTTAAGCAATAACCAGACAGTTTCTAAGAACCCTTCAGATTGCTAATATCAAGAATTAAGTTAAAAGCTCATTTCCTTTCATAGATTACACATTGATCTCATTTGTACGGTTCTTACAACTTAATATCTTATTCACAATTCCAAATAGAGGCTGTTCACTGGGTATGCATGGACACTACAGGTTTAACCACTTTACCACACTGTAAAAACTCCTTATAGTCGATTACTCTTCAATAACAGCAGTTCTGTACTGAACCTCGAGTTTAATAACTCACTGCGCAGACTAATGAGATCTCTTCTATTCGTCCTGCCATTCACTGTCTTCCGGTAGAGTCACACCCTTCTCTTTTGTTCAAACAGGACACGAGGACTCGTAACCCCTGTCTTAGCCAAAGGAAGTTGTGTACCAATATTTCCCTCCCTGTCCCTGCAGCCAAAACCCTTCCTTACTTATCTCCCCGAGTAAGGCTGGATCTCGATCAGCTGAGGCCAGCAGTCGGAGTTCTCTGAGCAGGTGGAGGGTTAATTCAGACCGGGGTTGAGAAGTCGGCCCCTCCTCTGTCACGGGACCTTGAGGCACTGAAGCACTCCGTCGACTTCTCCTCACTTCCCGCCCCTTTGGAGGTCCGACTTCTCCCTGCCTGATTCTCCTCACTCCTGCCTGCCCCTTCCGGGTCGGATTCCCTAATGGTGCCGGGTCAGCTTCCACAACTCTCTCCTCTCCTCCTGACAGGCGGGCCACTGACAGAGACCCGGTCGCGCCTGCTCCGCCCCTCATCCGGCTCTCTGTTATCCTGGGCTGCGGCTGTGGCAAAAATGCGCTGCCGTTCGCGGCTCCTCAGCGCTGCGCCCCCCACCTCACAGAAGCCCTGGCAGCTCGACTGGGACGGGCTGCTCGGACTTTGGGAAAACGGCCACCGCTGGAACACAGGCCAGGTCCGGTAAGGTTACTGCCGTAGTAAGTCGAAGTTGGGGAGGGGAGGGGAAACAGGGCAGACTCCGGCCAGGCTTGCCGTGAGGAAGTCTCAATGCCTGCCACTCGGGACCATCAGAAAAGGGGTTGCTTCCGCTGGCATTCCCCCGCAATTGCCCAATACCAAGGTAATCCCAGCCACACTTTCTCGTTACCTTTACTTGAGTCCCGATCAGTGCTCCTTGCTGGGGGAAGGGAAGACACACCATCCTTATACCTCAAAGATACCAAAAAATTTCCGCCGGGTTAGATCTGAGGATGCGGGGGGTATCAGCCAACGGAGAGGAAGCAGCCCCTAGAGGCTATCAGATCCTCTTCCCTTGCGTGCCCTCCTCCTCACTCTTCAGCCTGGACTCCATCTCACTTCTGTTCTCAAGGCACCTCCCTCAGCTCCTCTCACACCAACACCTACGACCACACAAAATGGCTGACCAACATTCCGTCTTTTATAGACTGACCACCAAAAGTCCAGCAGGGTCCAGCAGGGTCCAGAAGGTTCTGAAAGGTCTCTATTCTACCCTATGGGTCTTTCTCCAGGAATGGCAGTTATGGCAGTTAATGGCCACCATTTTAGATACCTCCTAGTTTTCAGTCAGGAAGGACACCTAGGCCCAGAGATAAAGGACCATGAGGGCAAAGAACACCTAACCCCTAGGACACACCGCAAAAATTCAGTGGACATAAAAATCAAGGGTTTTAAGGGGCAAAAAGGGGACAAAAATAAATAAATAAATAGGAGGGACTACCCAAAGGGCAGACAGGTCTAACACGCATCCACCCCAGCTGAAAGTGGGGAGAGCTACCCAACCCCTTGGGAGTCCTCATCACTAAGGCGGAAGTACCTAGAGAGACCGTCTGCATTGGCTTGGTCCACTTCAGGCCGATGTTCCACCCGGAAGTCCATTCCCTGTAGGGAGATGGACCATCTCAACAACTTGGGATTTTCCCCCTTCATTTGCATCAGCCAATGAAGGGGTCAGTGGTCAGTCTGAACAAGGAAGTGCGAGCCAAACAGGTATGGCCGCAACTTCTTCAGAGCCCACACCACCGCAAAAGCTTCCCGCTCAATTGCACTCCACTTCTGTTCCCGGGGAAGTTGTCTCCGGGATAGGGAGACTACAGGCTGATCCATACCCTCTTCATTGAGTTGCGATAACACTGCCCCAATGCCATGTTCTGATGCGTCTGCCTGGAAAATGAACTCCTTGGAGAAGTCTGGGGCCCTCAGGACTGGTGCTGCACACATCGCCTGCTTCAATTTCTCAAAGGCTTGCTGACAAGCCTCTGTCCAGACTACCCGTCGAAGTTGTTTCTTGGAGGTAAGCTCTGTGAGGGGCGCTACGATAGTACCATACCCCTTCACAAAGCGACGGTAGTAACCTGTGAGGCCTAGGAAAGCTCGGACCTCAGTCTGGGTCTTGGGGGTTCCCAGGCCATGATTGCCTCAATCTTTGCCTGGAGGGGCTGCACTGTTCCCCTACCCACCAAGTGACCTAGGAACACAACCGACCCATGCCCAATCTGACATTTGCTGGCCTTGATTGTCAAGCCAGCTTGTTTCAGGGCCTGGAGAACTGCTTGCAAGTGATGCAAATGGTCCTCCCAACTGCTGCTGAAGACGGCAATGTCATCCAGGTAAGCAGCGGAGAAAGCCTCCATTCCGGAGAGGACCTGGTTCACCAGCCACTGAAAAGTGGCAGGGGCATTCTTGAGCCCAAAGGGCATCACGCAGAATTGGAAGTGTCCCTCAGGGGTGGAGAAAGCTGACCTTTCCTTTGCTCCATCTGTAAGGGAGATCTGCCAGTACCCTGAAGTGAGGTCAAAGGTACTCAAATATTGGGCAGCTCCCAGCCGGTCAATCAATTCATCCGCCCTAGGAATCGGATGAGCATCAGTCTTGGTTACTGAGTTCAGTCCCCGGTAATCCACACAGAACCTCAGTTCTGGATTGGTGCCCGGTGGAGCAGCTTTTGGTACTAGAACCACCAGACTGGACCAGGGGCTACTAGAAGGTTCAATAACTCCTAGCTCCAGCATCTTGGTAACCTCCCCGTGGATGCTGGCCTTCACCTTTCCTGACAGCCGTTAGGTCTTTGACTTCACTGGTGGGCTGTCTCCTGTGTCCACATCATGGGTACACAGGTGGGCCCTTCCCGGGACAAGGGAGAACAACGAAGAGTACTGCTCTAATATCTGGCGGCAGTCCTCCCGCTGTTCAGGAGTTAGGGATGGGGAGAGAATCACTCCCTCCACCGACCCATCCTTTCCCTGAGACAAAAACAAGTCCGGGAGAGGCTCGCTTTCCGCTTCCTCTCCTCCATCAGTCACCATCGTCAAGATGACCTCGGGCCTCTCATGGTGGGGTTTGAGGCGGTTAGCATGCAGCACCCGTAGGGGCTGTCGAGGGGTCTTAAGGTCCACCAGGTATGTGGCCTTACCCTTCTTCTCTAACACCTCGAAGGGGCCTGTCCAGCCATCCTGGAGGGCACTTAGCTCTCCAGGCGCCATCACCCACACTTTCTGGCCAGGCTCCAACTCCACCGGGTGAGCGTTGTGGTCATACCACTCCTTCATTACTGCTTGGCTGGCTTCCAAGTTGTCAGAAGCTTGCTTCCACAACTTTGCCATTTGGCTCCGGAAGGCCAGCATGTAGCTCACCACATCCTGGGGAGGCTTTCTGGGAGACTTTTCCCATCCATCCTTCACCAGGCTGAGAGGACCACGTACAGGGTGCACATACAGAAGTTCAAAGGGGCTGAAGCCCACTCCCTTCTGTGGCACTTCCCTGTAGGAGAATAGCAAACAGGGTAGGAGGACGTCCCATTTCCTCCGCAGACTCTCAGGCAGACTTCTGATCATGCCTTTCAAGGTCTTGTTGAACCTTTCTACCAGTCCATTTGACTGGGGGTGGTAGGGGGTGGTGAACCGGTAGGTCACTCCACACTCCTTCCACATTGCCCGCATATATGCTGACATGAAGTTGGTCCCCCTGTCAGACACAACTTCCTTGGGGAAACCCTCTCGGGTGAAGATCCCCATCAGGGCCTTAGCCACTACAGGTGCAGTGACAGTCCTCAGAGGAATTGCCTCTGGGTACCGCGTGGCGTGATCCACCAGAACCAGGATAAACCTGTGACCAGCTGTTGTTGGTGGATCCAATGGCCCCACAATGTCGATGCCCACCCTTTCAAAAGGGGTGCTAACGACAGGTAGTGGTTCCAGGGGAGCTTTCAGCTTCACTCCTGTTTTCCCACTGGCTTGACAGGTTACACATGTCCGACAATAAGTGTCAGATGCCACTTTCATCTGAGGCCAGTAAAAGTGGGGGACAAGGCGGGCAAAGGTCTTGTCCTGACCTAAGTGTCCTGCCAAGGGTATTTCATGAGCCATTTCTAACAGAACGGCTCGGTATCTTTGAGGGACTACCAAGGCCCTAGATGAACCAGGTAAAGGTACCTTGGGCTCACTGTAGAGGAGTCCGTCCACCCAGTAGATGGGGTAGTGTCCTGCAACGTTCCCTGCTGCCTGGGCTTTGGCCTGTCACCTCAGTCCCTCAAGGGTAGGGCGCTCCTTCTGGCCCTTACAGAACTCCTCCCTGGTAGGCCCTCCCTCCACATGCCACTCAGCAGGGATGGGTAGGTCCTCCAGGGAGACTACTTCCCCCTCCACGGACTCCTGGCTCACCACCGCAGGTGGCCGATCTGTCACATGGGGCGTGGAAGCCGAAGCAGGCTTCTCCTGTCTTCGGGTCTGTCCCTTTTTGGCAGCGGGCTGGGCCATTGTTCCAGGCTCCAGCCCAGGCGAACTCCCTCTCTGGGCAGTCGCAGACCTTGTGCTTACACAGGCCCAGTCAGGTGCACCCAGCATCTCTGAATGAGTCCGGTATTCCACCTCTCTCCAAGCATTGTGCTCCATGTCATTCCCCAGCAGACAATCGACTGGCACGGCAGGGCTTACGACATCTCGAAGTGAACCTGCAACCCCTTCCCACTCAAAGGGAACCTCGGCCACAGGGTAGTGGCCCATTCTGCCGTCAGCCATCGCAGGGTGGAGTACATTGGGAATCACCTGCTCTGGAGACACCAGTTGACTCCTTACCATAGTCATACTGGCTCCTGTATCTCTCAGAGCCTCCCCTCTCTGGCCATTGATGGTGATCCATTGCCCATACTTGGTAGTATTTGGGGGCACCTGGATCTTAGGAACCATCTCCCGATCTCCCAGAGACACTAAGGTGACACCCGCCCACTCACCCCCCTTATCTAAGGGCAACTCCTCCCCGAGCGCTACACTAGCTACTCCCGGGGCTTTTCCTCCGGTGGGAGGGGGTGGTCTATTTGGGCATTTAACATCTCCCTTATAATGTCCAACACCACCACACTCACAGCAGTGGACAACCCTTGGCTGCTGGCTTTGGCCAGGATTTAGGGTTTCTGGGCGGGTTAGCCTTAGGGGTGAAACCTGTTCCCTTTCCCTGGAAACTGTTTTGGGGACTGTTAGACCTGTCTGGCCTTTTGCGTAGTCCCTTCAATTTATTATTTATTTTGTCCCCTTTTTGCCCCTCATGCCATTATTTATTTTTGGTGTCCACTAGAATTTTAATGGTGTTGGGCTGGGGGATAGGTGCTCTATCGCCCTCATAGTTTTTCACCTCAGGCCTAAAGGCCTTCCCTGACAGGAATTAGTACAGAACCACAAAATGGTGGCTTCTAACTGTCGCAACTGACACACCTGAGACCGGTCCCATAGGATAACATAGGGCATTCCAGAACCTTCTGGTCCCTTCTGGACCTCTGAGGGTCAGCCTATAAAAGGCGGAATGCTGGGCAACCATTTTGTCTTGTTAGTGAGGAGTCAAGTCAAGTCAAGTCAGAGAATTTATATAGCGCACTACCTACCCAGAGGGTCTCAAGGCGCTTAGAAATGGGAGGGGGATTACTTGTTAAATATCCACGTTTTAAGTTGCTTTCTGAATGCTAGGTGGTTCTGGGTGAGGCGAAGGTAAGCGGGGAGTGAGTTCCATGTTTTAGCAGCCAGGTAAGAGAATGATCTGCCTCCCATGGTGGTCTTGTTGATGCGAGGTACAGTGGCGAGGGCTTGGCTGGAAGAGCGAAGTTGGCGGGAGGGGGTGTAGAAGGAAAGTCGTGAGTTGAGGCATTCTGGTCCGATGTCGTAGAGTGATTTGTGTGCGTGGGTTAGCAGTCGGAAGGTGATTCTCTTATTGACGGGTAGCCAGTGGAGGTCTTTCAGGTGGCCAGAGATGTGTTCGTTGCGCGGGATGTCTAATATGATCCTGGCTGAGGCGTTTTGGATTCGTTGGAGTTTCTTCTGGAGTTTAGCGGACGTACCTGCGTAGAGGGTGTTTCCGTAGTCCAGACGGCTCGTGACTAGAGCATGGGTGACTGTTTTCCTTGTTTCGGTGGGGATCCAGCGAAATGTTTTTCTGAGCATGCGAAGAATGTTGAAGCAGGATGAGGAAACGGCGCTGACTTGTCTGTTCATTGAGAGTGAAAAATCCAGGATGACGCCCAGGTTTCGTGCGTGGTCTGTCGGGATGGGTGCTTTTCCAAGGGCTTCCGGCCACCAGGAGTCGTCCCATGCAGAGGGGGATGTACCTAAGATGAGGACTTCTGTTTTGTCCGAGTTCAGTTTCAGACGGCTTTGTTTCATCCATTCGGCAACTTCTTTCATTCCTTCGTGTAGGTTAGTTTTGGCGGTGCTGGGGTCATTGGTGAGAGAAAGGATTAGTTGAGTGTCATCCGCGTAAGAGATGATGTTGAGGTTGTGTTGGCGGGCGATGGCCGCGAGTGGGCTCATGTAAACGTTGAAGAGGGTGGGGCTGAGTGAGGATCCTTGAGGTACGCCACAGATGACTTCAGTGGCCTCGGACTTGAATGGTGGGAGGCGGACTCTCTGGGTTCTCCCGGTGAGGAATGAGGTGATCCATTCAAGTGCTTTTCCTTGTATTCCGATGTTATTGAGGCGTTGTAACAGGGTGCTGTGACAAACTGTGTCGAATGCTGCCGAGAGGTCGAGGAGGATGAGGGCGACTGTGTCTCCATTGTCCAATAGAGTTCGAATGTCGTCTGTTGCTGCGATGAGGGCGGTCTCAGTGCTGTGTTTTGCTCGGAAGCCAGATTGTGAGGAGTCGAGGGATTTGTTGGCTTCGAGGAAAGCGGCGAGCTGGTTGTTGACGGCTTTCTCGATGACTTTGGCCGGGAATGGAAGGAGCGAGATGGGTCGGTAATTTTTGAGTTCGGTGGGGTCCGCTGTGGGTTTTTTCAGAAGGGCGGTGAGTTCAGCGTGTTTCCAGCTTTCCGGGAAGGTGGCGGAGTTGAAGGAGCAGTTGATGACGTCTCGTAGGTGCGGTGCTATGACGGAGTCTGCTTTGTTGAAGATGTGATGAGGACATGGGTCAGTGGGAGAGCCTGAGTGGATGGAGTTCATCAGGCGCATTGTGTCCTCAGTAGAGATTGGGTTCCAGTCGTTGAGGGTGTTCACGGGGGGAGAGTGTTCAGCAGATGGTTGGGTGGGTTGGTCTCCAGGTTGGTTGTCGAAGCTGTTGTGGATGTCTGCAATTTTGTTGTGGAAGAATGAGGCTAGGGAGTCGCAGAGGGCTTGAGAGGGGGTGATGTCGTTGGAGTTGGCTGAGGGGTTGGAAAATTCCTTGACGATGTTGAAAAGTTCCTTGCTGTTGTGGGCGTTGTTGTCAAGTCGATCCTTGAATGCTGTTTTCTTGGCCTTTCGGATCAGTTGGTGGTGAGTGCGGGTGGCGTTTTTGAAGGCGTCCTTGGTACTGGCGGTTGGGTCTTTTTTCCAGGCCTTTTCAAGGGATCGGCAGAGTTTCTTGGACTTCTTAAGATCATCGTTGAACCATGAGGCCTTCTTGATGCCAGGTTTGCTTTGACGTTTTTTCAGTGGTGCTAAGGTGTCGGCGGTGTTGGATAACCATAGGGTGAAGTTGGCGGCGGCTTGGTCTGGGTTGGAAGAGTGGGCTGGGGTGTTTAGAAGGAGCGATGAGGAGATCTGGTCGGTGGTGATCTTGTTCCAGTTTCTTTGCAGAGTTGGTTGGAGGTGGTTAGTGGGTTTTGGCTTGTTGTAGGTGAAGTGGACGCAGTTGTGGTCAGTCCAGAGGAGATCTGTAGTATGGCTGAAGGAGACATGATTGCTGGAGGTGAAGATGGGGTCGAGTGTGTGACCTGCGATGTGGGTGGGGGAGGTGACTAGTTGTTTAAGTCCGAGGTTGGCGAGGTTGTCCAAGAGGGTGGTGGTGTTGCGGTCGTTGATCTTTTCGAGGTGAAAGTTGAGGTCTCCCAGAAGGATGTATTCTTTGGAGGGGAGCGCGTGTGGAGAGATGAAGTCCGTGATGTCTTCACTGAATTTAGCTCGGGGTCCTGGTGGTCTGTAGAGGAGGGTGCCTCTGAGTGTGGTCTTGGGGTCGATGTGTATTTGGAAGTGGAGGTGTTCGGAGTTGGCGAGGTTGGTGTCAGAGCTGGTTGAGATGCGGATTGATTTCTTATGGACGATAGCGATGCCTCCTCCTGTGTGGCCGGTACGGTCTTTGCGTGTGATCTTATAGTCTTCTGGGATGGCAATGGTGATGTCTGGGGCGGAGGAAGCGTTCATCCATGTTTCCGTTAGGAAGGCGACGTCTGGAGAGATGGTGTCTAGTAGATTCCATAGGTCAATGGCGTGTCTGTGGACCGATCGAGTGTTGAGAAGGATGCATTGTAGGTGGTTGGGGTCGGGAATCTGTGGTGTGGTCGTGGCGGAGATGTTGTCGGAGCCGCTGAATTTGCAGGAGTAGCAGGAGAAAGGTCCATGAGTGTGTCCAGGAGCGGCTTGGACGCAGTTGGGGGCGCGACCGGGGTTAAGGGCTAGGAGGGTGGCAGCATCGTAGGTAATGCGGGAAGGCTGGGCAGAGCGAGGGGCAGGGGGTCTGGCGCTGGGCGCGGTCCAGGCGCGGACAGGCGTAGACGGGCTTACCTTTGGCGCACCTTCGGCGTGGCCATAGCGCGTGGACGCTGCACGTGGGGGCATTGGCCATAAATGGATGGTGGAGGGGGCGGAGCGTGGGAGGGTCAGCAGCTGGGAGGCGGTAGCGGGGAGGAGGGGCAGGGAAAACAACAACAGCAAACAAAATGGAGGTCAGAGGGGAGGCGAGGCAGGGGCAGTAGGTCGCCTGGGACAGCGAAAAGGAGATTAACACAATAATACACGTTGCTGGCAGGTGGGCAAACACAGCTAAATGCAATGCAGGGCGGGCGGCGCTACAATCACATGCGCTATGAGCTATGAGTTTCAGAAAGCACAGCGCAAATTGGCCAAATGCAGGCGATACCGCTAGTTTCCTAAATGCAGGCGATACCGTGATGTCAGTCAGCAGTGCGAAGATCCCCAGGCAGACAGCAGCAGTACTGGGAGAGGAGCAAGGAGGGAGCAACCGGTCAGGAGCGAGTCCGGGCGGTCACAGGGGCTGAAAGGACGAGGTAGGCTCTGTGAACGTGGGTGGGAGGGTCAGCAGCTGGGAGGCGGTAGCGGGGAGGAGGGGCAGGGAAAACAACAACAGCAAACAAAATGGAGGTCAGAGGGGAGGCGAGGCAGGGGCAGTAGGTCGCCTGGGACAGCGAAAAGGAGATTAACACAATAATACACGTTGCTGGCAGGTGGGCAAACACAGCTAAATGCAATGCAGGGCGGGCGGCGCTACAATCACATGCGCTATGAGCTATGAGTTTCAGAAAGCACAGCGCAAATTGGCCAAATGCAGGCGATACCGCTAGTTTCCTAAATGCAGGCGATACTGTGATGTCAGTCAGCAGTGCGAAGATCCCCAGGCAGACGGCAGCAGTACTGGGAGAGGAGCAAGGAGGGAGCAACCGGTCAGGAGCGAGTCCGGGCGGTCACTGGGGCTGAAAGGACGAGGTAGGCTCTGTGAACGTGGGTGGGAGGGTCAGCAGCTGGGAGGCGGTAGCGGGGAGGAGGGGCAGGGAAAACAACAACAGCAAACAAAATGGAGGTCAGAGGGGAGGCGAGGCAGGGGCAGTAGGTCGCCTGGGACAGCGAAAAGGAGATTAACACAATAATACACGTTGCTGGCAGGTGGGCAAACACAGCTAAATGCAATGCAGGGCGGGCGGCGCTACAATCACATGCGCTATGAGCTATGAGTTTCAGAAAGCACAGCGCAAATTGGCCAAATGCAGGCGATACCGCTAGTTTCCTAAATGCAGGCGATACCGTGATGTCAGTCAGCAGTGCGAAGATCCCCAGGCAGACAGCAGCAGTACTGGGAGAGGAGCAAGGAGGGAGCAACCGGTCAGGAGCGAGTCCGGGTGGTCACAGGGGCTGAAAGGACGAGGTAGGCTCTGTGAACGTGGGTGGGAGGGTCAGCAGCTGGGAGGCGGTAGCGGGGAGGAGGGGCAGGGAAAACAACAACAGCAAACAAAATGGAGGTCAGAGGGGAGGCGAGGCAGGGGCAGTAGGTCGCCTGGGACAGCGAAAAGGAGATTAACACAATAATACACGTTGCTGGCAGGTGGGCAAACACAGCTAAATGCAATGCAGGGCGGGCGGCGCTACAATCACATGCGCTATGAGCTATGAGTTTCAGAAAGCACAGCGCAAATTGGCCAAATGCAGGCGATACCGCTAGTTTCCTAAATGCAGGCGATACCGTGATGTCAGTCAGCAGTGCGAAGATCCCCAGGCAGACAGCAGCAGTACTGGGAGAGGAGCAAGGAGGGAGCAACCGGTCAGGAGCGAGTCCGGGCGGTCACCAGGAGCAGCTGGAGTATAGGCGAAGGGTCTGGTAGAGGGTAGGACCTTCACAGGGAAGCTTGCCTCTTAAGGGTTGCCCCTTTTAGGATTCACCCCCCCCTTTCCCTTCTCTAAGTCTGACCCAGTTAGCTTGATCCTGCTGACCCTGGACAGGGGGACTCCAGCCTCAGAGGGTGTGAGGTGTAAAACCAAACCTTAATCCATTCTTGTCCAGTAGGAGGGAATAGAGCAATTTGCAGGAGTTAGAGGATTGGTGCCTTGGGGCGTGGAATTTCAACCCTGATTAGCTCCTCCTCGGTGTAAAACCGGGACTCCATTGCCTGTGCGAGTGAGCGCAGTCAGAGTCACCTCTTCTCACCTGTGGACTCTGAGGCGGAAGATCAGGCGCTGCCGCGAAGTCGATGTGAAGCGGAAGTGTAGCGCTGGCTGTGTTGGGCGGCGCACTTCTGCATGGACTCTCGGCGGTGATCACCGTGTGGCGCTGACTGTGTTTGGGCGGAGCGCCTCTGCGCAGACTCTCGGCGGTGACCACTGTCCTGACAGGAGGGGCCTTGGACCGCGCAGGCCCAGAGGTGAGCCACTATCTGCGCTGACAAAGGGGAGCAGCCGCCGGGCTGAGCCGCTACTCCCTCGTGCATGCCCAGGAGCGCTGCCAGCGAGGGAATCCACTGAGGCAGAACGAGGCGGAGAGCGGGCTCCTCACAGAGCGTGTTTAGCGCGAACTCCTCACGGGGCTGGCTGATGCAATCGGGAACCCAGCCCTGTGGTACACACTGGGAGAGATCAGCTGAGGCCCCGAAGTGGTAGCGTGGGCCGGAGAGTGAGGTCGTCTACCATCACAAGTAAGGGGAGTGGGGGAAAAGTGCGATGTGCTTAGACTTCCCCTCTTATTTCAGTCATCAGAGTGTCTAGAAGCACTAAAACGCGGAGTGAGAGGTCAATACTGGTATCCTAAAGGATTTCCTATGCAGAGTTCGAAAGAGACAGAGTAAAAGGAAGTTTCAGAGCTGAGGAAGGTCAACTACAGAACACTGTAAAATTTACAAGGGAGCAGCCTGGGTAGAATGCCTGTGGTACTTTAAAGAGTTGCCAAAATGTTCTTGTTAAACTGAAGGCTCACTCAGTAGATATTGTGTTCACCTGCTAAAAACTCAGCTATGAGAAGGAGGGGTTGCTGTGATTGCTGTAAGAGTTGGCTTTGTTAACCTGGAGATCCCATAGCTAAGGTACCTGGGGATTGAACAGGAAGTAATCTCTGTTAATGTTTCTGTGCTGAAGTTTGAGACACTGCTCCCTGGAGAGATATTGATAAGCTGGGAAGAATGAATAGTGAAATATTTTGGTAACTTTGAAGAAACTCATAATACTATGGTCGAAATGTAATGTATTGAACTGTGAATTCTGAAGACAAGAGAGCAAAGAATATTTTTATAAACAAGTTCGTATTTTTCCAAACATTGGTGTAGCGTCATTTTTGGGTGATATTGCGCTGAATTATTGTTGGGTGGTTTGCAACCTTTACACATGTGCCTATGTTGATTTTGCCTTACCCTAGGCCAGGCTACCTTAGGTGA
Source organism: Lissotriton vulgaris (assembly GCF_964263255.1). NCBI lineage: Eukaryota > Metazoa > Chordata > Amphibia > Caudata > Salamandridae > Lissotriton > Lissotriton vulgaris. Next base: position 1,649,175,631 of record NC_141694.1, read on the forward strand.
CCTGACATATTTAGGTTCCAAAAGTTGGTGGCAGCGGTGGGATCTTGACTGTGGTTGCAACTACTCTGTAGTAATTGAGCGTAATCTACTAGCCTACACCAGGAGCTTTCTCCTAGCGGCCCTCCTAATTTTTATTTTTTCCAAATTTGTTCCTGGTGGTGGGGTGGAGGTAGCTTTAGGTTGCCCTTGCAACTCAAATTTCCTTGTGTGTATAACTCGGTATTGCCTTTTGCAAAATGGAATTTGCGCTGGAAAAACTGGACACTTATTCTGTGGCCCAGCTGAAAGATTTCTGCCAACAAATGGGGGTATTTTTTAAGCATGGTGCCAGGAATGGGGAACTCCAGACCAGTTTAAGGGCTTGGGTGGAAGCACACAAAGAAGGGAAGGAGGAGGATGAAGGGACAGACCGGGACACAGTTGTGGAGATAGATGGATTATTCCACTCAGAGGGGGAAAACCTACTCCCAGGACCAGTGTCCTACTCCAGGAGGGGAAGTAGTGTCTCCGGGGGAAGCTTGACCGAAGCAGAGCTCACTGACCGGAGGGAAATGAGATAATTAAAATGGGAGTTGGCTAAACTGGAGCAGGAGAAGGAAGAGCGGAGGATGGCTCATGAGTTCAGGTTGAAAGAGTTAGAACTCCAGACCCTGCAACGGGGGTCCTCTCCTGTGATGAATGGGGCAGCGAATCCAAACAAACAGCCAGGGAGTCCAGACCCTATTTGCCAAAAGACCTCATTGCTAGCTATAGTCAGGGGGATGGCATAGCCAAATGGTTGGCTGCCTATGAGGTCTCCCTAAGAGCCCATGGGGTGCAGGAGAAGCACTGGGGGGGTGGTTTATATAAGTACATGCCTCCTACTGGTCGGGACACCTTGCTGGCCCTGGAACCAGAGGAGCAGACCAACTACCCCACCATGAAGCTAGCCTTGATCAGGAAGTTTGGGTTAACCCCAGAGAAATATCGCCAGAAGTTCAGGGGGAGCCACAAGTTAAGCACCCAGAACTGGGTGGACTTCCTTGATTTAGCAAGAAAGGCATTGGAGGGCTGGGTAAAGGGCAGTGAGGTGAGGGATTATGAGGGGTTGTATGATCTATTTTTGAAAGAGCACCTCCTCGAGAAATGCTTTACCGAGCTGCGCCAACACCTGGTGGACAGCAAGCTGACCAATCCCCGGAAGCTTGCAGAGGAGGCGGACATCTGGGCAAGTACCCGGGTGTCCTTAAAGGGGACTGGAGGGGATTCCCAAAAGGTCGGACAGGGCGCCCCTCAGAAGAAGGAGGGAGGAGATAAAAAGAGGGAGTTCTCTAAAGGTCCCCAAAACCAATTCCAGGGGAAGGGAACAGGTTTCACCCCTAAGGCTAACCCGCCCAGAAACCCTAATCCTGGCCAAAGCCAGCAGCCAAGGGTTCTTCACTGTTTCGAGTGCGGTGGTGTTGGACATTATAAGGGAGATGTCAGATGCCCAAAGAGACCACCCCCTCCCACCGGAGGAAAACCACCGGGAGTAGCTAGTGTATCGCTCGGGGAGGAGTTGCCCTTAGATAACGGGGGTGAGTGGGCGGGTGTCACCTTAGTGTCCCTGGGAGAACGGGAGATGGTTCTTAAGATTCAGGTGCCCCCAAATACTGCTAAGTATGGGCAATGGGTCACCATCAATGGCCAGAGAGGGGAGGCTCTGAGAGATACAGGAGCCAGTATGACTATGGTGAGAAGTCAACTGGTGTCTCCAGAGCAGGTGGTTCCCCATGTACTCCACCCCGCCGCGATGGCTGACGGCAGAATGGGCCACTATCCAGTGGCTGAGGTTCCCTTTGAGTGGGAAGGGGTTGCAGGTTCACTTCGAGTTGCCGTAAGCCCTGCCGTGCCAGTTGATTGTCTGCTGGGGAATGATATGGAGCACAACGCTTGGAGAGAGGTGGAATACCGGACGCACTCTGCGATGCTGGGTACACCTGACTGGGCCTGTGTGAGCACACGGTCTGCGACTGCCCGGAGAGGGAGTTCGCCTGGGTTGGAGCCTGGAACAATGGCCCAACCCGCTGCCAAAAAGGGACAGATCCGAAGACAGGAAGAGCCTGCTTCGGCTTCCGCACCCCATGTGACAGATCGGCCACCTGCGGTGGTGGACCAGGAGTCCGTGGAGGGGGAAGTAGTCTCTCTGGAGGACCTACCCATCCCTGCTGAGTGGCATGTGGAGGGAGGGCCTACCAGAGAGGAATTCTGTAAGGGGCAGAGGGAGTGCCCTACCCTTGAGGGACTGAGGCGACAGGCTGAAGCCCAGGCGGCAGGTGATGTTACGGGACACTACCACATTTACTGGGAGGATGGACTCCTCTACAGTGAACCCAAGGTACCCTTACCTGGTTCATCAAGGGCCTTGGTAGTCCCGCAACAATACCGAGCCTTTCTGCTGGAATTGGCTCATGCTAAACCCTTTGTACAAGACAGGGGACCCTAGTAATTTAGGATCATGCAAAGGAATAGACATATACTAAATAGTATATAACCTCTGTCCAGCCGGACAGAAATTTATTGTTTTAGATTTTTTTGTAATAGTTCAGGTATTTCAACATTTATACAAAAGTGGGCACAACCTGTGACCCACAGGAGACAAGACAAAACAAGTGACAAGATTTTATGTAAGAAACGCACAAGGCGGTCTGTACTATTACTCAGTATAACAGACTAAGATTCATTTTGAGCAACCCATTGTTAGCGACATTGCTTTGAATTCAACAACAACATATGGTGCTTTTAAGGTAAGCCCAGGCGGCAGGTGATGTTACGGGACACTACCACATTTACTGGGAGGATGGACTCCTCTACAGTGAACCCAAGGTACCCTTACCTGGTTCATCAGGGCCTTGGTAGTCCCGCAACAATACCGAGCCTTTCTGCTGGAATTGGCTCATGCTATACCCTTGGCAGGACACTTAGGTCAGGACAAGACTTTTTCTCGGCTTGTCCCCCACTTTTACTGGCCTCAGATGAAAATGGCGTCCAACACTTACTGTCGGACATGTGTATCCTGCCAGGCCAGTGGGAAAACAGGGGTGAAGCTGAAAGCTCCCCTGGAACCACTTCCAGTCATTAGCACCCCCTTTGAAAGGGTGGGCATCGACATTGTAGGGCCCTTAGATCCACCAACAACAGCTGGTCACAGGTTCATCCTGGTTCGGGTGGATCATGCCACACGGTACCCAGAGGCAATTCCTCTGAGGACAGTCACTGCACCTGTAGTGGCTAAGGCCCTAATGGGGATCTTTACCCGAGTGGGATTCCCCAAAGAAGTTGTGTCTGACAGGGGGACCAACTTTATGTCAGCATACATGCGGGCAATGTGGAAGGAGTGTGGAGTGACCTACCGGTTCACCACTCCTTATCACCCCCAGTCGAATGGACTGGTTGAGAGGTTCAACAAAACCTTGAAGGGCATGATCAGAAGTCTGCCCGAAAGCCTGCGGAGGAAATGGGACGCCCTCCTACCCTGTTTGCTATTTTCCTACAGGGAAGTGCCACGGAAGGGAGTGGGCTTCAGCCCCTTCGAGCTTCTGTATGGGCACCCTGTACGCGGTCCTCTCAGCCTCGTGAAGGATGGTTGGGAAAAATCTCCAGGAAACCCCCCCAGGATGTGGTGAGCTACATGCTGGCCTTCAGAAGCCAAATGGCGAAGTTGTGGAAGCAAGCTTCTGACAACTTGGAGGCCGGCCAGGCAGTCATGAAAGAGTGGTATGACCACAATGCTCACCAGGTGGAATTGGAGCCTGGCCAGAAGGTGTGGGTGATGGAGCCTGGAGAGCTTACTGCCCTCCAGGATCGCTGGACAGGCCCATTTGAAGTGTTGGAAAAGAAGGGTAAGGCCACATACCTGGTGGACCTTAAGACCCCTCGACAGCCCCTACGGGTGCTGCATGCCAACCGACTCAAACCCCACCATGAGAGGCCCGAGGTCATCTTAATGATGGTGACTGATGGGGGAGAGGAAGCGCAAAGCGACCTCTCCCGGACTTGTTTTCGTCTCAGGAAAAGGATGGGTCAGTGGAGGGAGTGATTCTCTCACCCACTCTAACTCCTGAACAGCGGGAGGACTGCCGCCAGATACTGGAGCAGTACTCTACGTTGTTCTCCCTTGTCCCGGGAAGGACTCACCTGTGTACCCATGATGTGGACACAGGGGACAGCCCACCAGTGAAGTCAAAGACCTACCGGCTGTCCGACAAGGTGAAGGCTAGCATCCATGGAGAGGTTGCCAAGATGCTAGAGCTAGGAGTTATAGAACCATCCAACAGCCCTTGGTCCAGTCCGGTGGTGCTAGTGCCAAAAGCCGCTCCACCGGGCACCACACCGGAACTGAGGTTCTGTCTGGATTACCGGGGACTGAACTCAGTTACAAAGACTGATGCTCATCCGATCCCTAGGGCGGATGAATTAATTGACCGGCTAGGAGCTGCCCAATACCTAAGTACCTTTGACCTCACTTCAGGGTACTGGCAGATCTCCTTGACAGATGGAGCAAAGGAAAGGTCAGCCTTCTCCACGCCTGAGGGACACTTCCAATTTTGCGTGATACCCTTTGGGCTCAAAAACGCCCCTGCCATATTTCAGCAGCTGGTGAATCAGATCCTCTCTGGAATGGAGGGTTACTCCGCTGCTTACCTGGATGACATTGCTGTCTTCAGTAGCAGTTGGGAGGAGCATTTGCAACATTTGCAAGCAGTTCTCCAGGCCCTGAAACAAGCTGGATTGACAATCAAGGCCAGCAAATGCCAGATTGGGCAGGGGTCGGTTGTGTACCTTGGACACTTGGTGGGTAGGGGGACAGTGCAGCCCATGCAGGCAAAGATTGAGGCAATCATGGCCTGGGAACCCCCCAAGACACAGACTGAGGTCCGAGCTTTCCTGGGCCTCACAGGCTACTACCGTCGCTTTGTGAAGCGGTATGGTACTATTGTAGCGCCCCTCACAGAGCTCACCTCCAAGAAACGACCTCGACGGGTAGTTTGGACGGAAGCTTGTCAGGGACCTTTAGAGAACTCCCGCTTTTTATCTCCCCCCTCCTTCTACTGAGGGGCGCCCTGTCCGGCCCTTTGGGAATCCCCTCCAGTCCCCTCTGAGGACACCCGGGTACTTGCCCAGATGTCCGCCTCCTATGCAAGCTTCCGGGGGTTGGTCAGCTTGCTGTCCACCAGGTGTTGACGCAGCTCGGGAAAACATTTCTCGAGTAGGTGCTCTTTGAGAAAAAGGTCATATAACCCCTCATAGTCCTTCACCTCGCTGCCCTGTACCCAGCCCTCCAATGCCTTCCTTGCATAGTCCAGGAAATCCACCCCGTTTTGGGTGCTTAATTTGTGACTCCCCCTGAACTTTTGGCGATACTTCTCTGGGGTCAGTCCAAACTTTTTAATTAACGCCACTTTCATGGTGGGGTAGTTGGTCTGCTCTTCCTGTTCCAGGGCCAATAATGTGTCCCGACCAGTAGGGGGCATATACTTGTATAAACCACCCCCCAGTGTTTCTCCTGGATCCCATGGGCTCTTAGGGAGACCTCATAGGCAGCCAGCCACTTGGCCATGTCATCCCCTTGGCTGTAGCTGGCAACTATGTCTTTAGGTAGGTAGGGTCTGGATTCCCTGGTTAATTCTTTGTTTTCGCTGCCACCATTCGGAGAATTGGAGGGTCCTAACTGTAGGGCCTTGAGTTCTAGCTCTCTCAGTTTTAAGTCATGAGCCATCCTCTGTTCCTCCCTCTCCTGTTCTAACCTGGCTAACTCCCACTTTAGCTGCCTTTTCTCCCTTCTGTCCATTAGTTCTGCTTCGGTCAAGCTTCCTCTGGAGACACTACTGCCCCTCCTTGAGTGGGTCATTGGTCCTGGAAGTAGGTTTCCCATCTCAGGATGGAACAATCCCTCTACCCCTATGACTGTGTCCCGGTCCGTCCCCTCTTCCTCATCCTTCCCTTCTCCATGTGCTGCCACCCAAGCCCGCAAACTGGTCTGGAGTTCCCTCTTCTTAACACCACGCTTAAAAAACACTCCCATTTTTTGGCAAAAGTCTTTAAGCTGGGCTGCAGAATAAGTTTCCAGTTCTTCCAGAGCAAATTCAATTTTGCTGAAGAGCAATGTAGGGACAAGCACACAAAAAGAAAAGATTCACAAGGGGCAATTTGAAGCTACCTCCACCCACCACCAGAAATGAATTTAGAAAAATCAAAAGTAGTAATTGGGAAGTCCGCCAGGAGAAAACTCCAGGTGTAGGCCAGTGGAATACACTTAGTTACTGCAGAGTAGTCGCAACCACAGTTCTCATCCCACCGCTAGACACCAAATATGTTGGACCTAGAGTTACCAAGTCACATAGGGTAGCCTGGCCTAGGGTAAGACAGTCAGATCCTAGAAGCACACGTGTAAAGTTTGCGCTCCACCCAGCAGTAACTCAATGTACTTCCACACAAAAACGACACTACACCAAATTTGTGGAAAAATATGGTCTGGTTTATGAAAATAGTTTGATTCGTTTTTACTTTTTCACACAATTATTTCTCCTTATGCTCCTTTTCAATTATCGAGTTTGATAATACATTGCAGAGTCACATTATACTTCCTTTGTCATTTACATAAAAGTTCAGCACTAACTTTACCCACCAGTTTCCTAGCAGTACTACACAGTTAATGAAGAATGGACAGTGGCTATTCCAGTATTTACCTTATTCACATGCAATTTGGATGAAAGTTTAGACTTAACTCTACCAGTAGGACACTTTAAGCAATAACCAGACAGTTTCTAAGAACCCTTCAGATTGCGAATATCAAGAATTAAGTTAAAAGCTCATTTCTTTCATAGAATACACATTGATCTCATTTGTACAGTTCTTACAACTTAATAGCTTATTCACAATTCCAAATAGAGGCTGTTCACTGGGCATGCATGGACACTACAGGTTTAACCACTTTACCACACTGTAAAAACTCCTTATAGTCTATTACTCTTCAATAACAGCAATTCTGTACTGAACCTCGAGTTTAATAACTCACTGCGCAGACTAATGAGATCTCTTCTATTCGTCCTGCCATTCACTGTCTTCCGGTAGAGTCACACCCTTCTCATTTGTTCAAATGGGACACATGGACTTGTAACCCCTGTCTCAGCCGAAGAAAGTTGTGTACCAATATTTCCCTCCCTACCCTTGCATGCAGCCAAAACCCTTCCTTACTTATCTCCCCGAGTAAGGCTGGATCTCGATCAGCTGAGGCCAGCAGTCGGAGTTCTCTGAGCAGGTGAGGGTTAATTCAGACCGGGGTTGAGAAGTCGGCCCCTCCTCTGTCACGGGACCTTGAGGCACTGAAGCACTCCGTCGACTTCTCCTCACTTCCTGCCCCTTTGGAGGTCCGACTCCTTCCTGCCTGATTCTCCTCACTCCTGCCTGCCCCTTCCGGGTCGGATTCCCTAATGGTGCCGGGTCAGCTTCCACAACTCTCTCCTCTCCTCCTGACAGGCGGGCCACCGACAGAGACCCGGTCGCGCCTGCTCCGCCCCTCAGCCGGCTCTCTGTTATCCTGGGCTGCGGCTGTGGCGAGATGGTCCGGTCCTCGGATGCTTGATTCCGGTCTGGGAAAGATATGGCTGTTGTAGTTCGGACTGGACTGTTCCCATGGGGCACAGGGTCAGAGCTGATTTGCATAAAGCCATTAGCTGACCCAGGGTGGTGTGGAGTGCAAAAACGATGGATTTAGGCCCAGATCCTTGTACTGGGGTGAATGTAAGACATTGATCTACATTCTGTCCATCACATTGTTTTTTGTAATTTTCTCATGGCGAGATGGGGCTGCCGTTCGCGGCTTCTCAGCGCTGCGCCCCCCACCTCACAGAAGCCCTGGCAGCTTGACTGGGACGGGCTGCTCGGACTTTGGGAAAACGGCCACCACTGGAACACAGGCCAGTTCCGGTAAGGTTACTGCCGTAGTAAGTCGAAGTTGGGGAGGGGAGGGGAAACAGGGCAGGCTCCGGCCAGGCTTGCCGTGAGGAAGTCTCAATGCCTGCCACCCGGGACCATCAGAAAAGGGGTTGCTTCCGCGGGCGTTCCCCCGCAATTGCCCAAAAGGTAATCCCAGCCACACTTTCTCGTTACCTTTACTTGAGTCCCGATCAGTGTTCCTTGCTGGGGGAAGGGAAGACACTCCTTCCTTATACCTCAAAGATACCACAAAAACTCTGCCGGGTTAGATCTGAGGATGCGGGGGGGTATCAGCCAACGGAGAGGAAGCAGCCCCTAGAGGCTATCAGATCCTCTTCCCTTGCGTGCCCTCCTCCTCACTCTTCAGCCTGGACTCCAGCTCACTTCTGTTCTCAAGGCACCTACCTCAGCTCCTCTCACACCAACTCCTACGACCACACAAAATGGCTGACCAACATTCCGTCTTTTATAGACTGACCACCAAAAGTCCAGCAGGGTCCAGAAGGTTCTGGGAGGTCTCTTTTCTACCCTATGGGTCTTTCTCCAGGGATGGCAGTTATGGCAGTTAATGGCCACCATTTTAGATACCTCCTAGTTTTCAGTCAGGAAGGACACCTAGACCCAGAGATAAAGGACCATGAGGGCAAAGAACACCTAACCCCTAGGACAACACCGCAAAAATTCAGTGGACATAAAAATCAAGGGTTTTGAGGGGCAAAAAGGGGACAAAAATAAATAAATAAATAGGAGGGACTACCCAAAGGGCAGACAGGTCTAACACTAAGCCATATATAAATACATACATAAATAACATAGACTAAAATACTCAACTGGTGCTTCTAAAATACACCTACCCCAATGTACCTAACCTAGGTCTAGTACTTGGGAAGAAGTAAGTATGGTCTTTTGCATAGGTTTAGTTTTGGCAAGAATCTACCAAAGGTTTCTCTAGGTTATAATCAGCTCCATACCTTTTTAGAATGAAGGAGGTCTGGTATCACTGTCTCGGAACTCGATTTCCCCACACCCCGCAAGGGGAGTCGGAAACACTTGAGCTGGATTCTAGGCAGAGGAGGGCAGCTTCCTGAACAGTGCGTCAGCTGGAGAGTCGGCTTCCTTCAGTTCTTGCTGTAGCGAGCTGCATCGGGCAAGTAGGTCTTTGAACTGCTCCGAACCAGCGTGCTTTCCCACAGCAAGTGAAGGTATATTTATACCTTGAAGGTGTTTAGGAATGCCATATGAACGTCATGAATGAACCCCTAAGGAATAGATGTTCATTGTAAAACTAACTGAGTTCTTGGAGAAATCAATATTCAAGCAAGGAAAAGTCCATAACGGCTTAAGCTGGTTTTCCAAGAAATCTTCGTGACGTTTGGTGAACGGATGGAAGTAGCCATGCCTGTATTTGGGTTGCATGGGCTACGCCTAAATAAGGGCTTGGTTTCCATGCCTATATAAGGGCAACATGAATTGTACCTATATAAGGGGATGAATCGGGAAAATCCATTCGGAATCTAAAACGCCATTCAACATCCACTCCACTTTCTTATGTACAACATTACTAAGTTCTAAACACGTTAAACATATCTAAACATGATGTGTTAAAACCCACCCAAAATACATAAAAATGCATTGGTACTGGTTGAACACAAAAAACATTTGTGCTGTACGCATTTAAAAGCAATGTTTCATTCCAAGCATATAGGTGACATTTCCAAAATGCTATCTGAATGAATCATGAAAATACATTTATGTAAAGTCTCGTTAATACAGAATAAAAAAGGTGCTGAAACCATTTCATGTCTTATTACATATAACTGTTGGTATGAGGACAAGGTCAAATATTGTCTCTGGAAGTTTTCAAAGAATTCTTGTTCTCTATGAATAGTTCTACTTTTAGCAGATTACTTTGTGCCAAAAAAAAGTAAAAATACAAATGTGGGAGAAAAAAAATTAATCATAGGAAAAAGAGTTCCAAAGTTAGAACTTTGTTTTGAAAAATAATGGTCGAATTCAGAGCCTCTCAGAACACTGTGTGACAAATCAAAAGTCAGTGTTATTGTTTGGAGAAAACATCAAGGGCCATATGTAGGTAGGTGTTTTGCGATCCCTACCCCCGAAATTCGCAGAATCCTGGGTGTTTGCGATCGCAAAAGTGTGTGATGCGATGTAGGTAAGTAATGTGCCATGCAAAATAGCTAATCACAAAATTAGCGTTTACTAATTTAGCGTGTAATGGATTCTGCGAATAAAATTGCGAATTCACAAGCTGCGTTCCAATAATTGCAAAAATCGCAAACACCGTCACGCAAAAATGCAAATTCGCAATTTGCTATGTAGGTAAAAATCGCAAATAGCGATTTTACTAAATTCGCATTTTTACACTTCTCTAATACTACTAACTCAGACCAGGTGGTAATCAGGTAAAACCTATTTAAACTGGCCCATAATGCAATAGTGGCTTCTCACGATGACTGGGCTTTTTTTTTTTTTTTTTTGGTTTCAAAGATTTTATTAAGAATTTTTTTTATACTTATGTGATAGCCAGGAGGCTGTGTATCCGAGAGGCTGAAGAGAGAAGGAGACGCCAGGAGAGGATCTACAGGACATGCATCACCCTCTTTCAGCGCACTGAGGAGGACATCCATATACCCTACAGGCTGCATCCAGAAAGTATCCTGGAGCTGATAGAGGAGCTGACACCCATGCTGGAGCAACCCACATACAGGGCCCACCCCATTCCCACACACATGCAGGTGTTGTGCTCACTGCACCTTCTAGCGTCAGGGAGTTTTCAGGGGGTAATAGCCGCAGTAGGAGGGGTGTCCCAGAGTGCACTTTTGTGCTTTTTCCATGCTTTCCTCAATGCTATGCTGCAGAGGATGCATAACCACATCAAATTCCCAGAGTCACAGCAGAAACTGGACCAAACAAAACAAGATTTTTACCAAATTGCTCAATTCCCCCACGTGATTGGCTTCGTAGATGAAACACATGTTGCACCGTACCCCCATCACACAATGAGTATGTTTTTAGAAACAGAAAATGATACCATTCTCTAAACATCCAGGAAGTCTGCAATGCTAAACATGTAATCAGAGATATAGTAGCAAAATTCCCAGGAAGCACTCATGATTCCTTAATTTTTCGACACTATGGTTTACATCACAGCCTCACAAATGACGAGTTTGGAGAGGGATACCCGCTAGTTAATTGTATGGCACACACAAACAGTAGTGTGAAATGTCTGAACTGAACTTGCAGTATCTCACTAAACATCAACATACTTCATCCCTGCAGGAGACAGTGCATATGCTGTCGGGACTACATCCTCACACCCTACCTCATTCCATCCACAGCTGCTGAGCGGAGGTACAACACTGCCCACAGAGCCACAAGAGCCACCATTGAGAGGACCTTTGGAATCCTCAAAAGCTGTTTCCGGTGCCTCCATAAGAGTGGAGGTACCCTACAGTACAGCACGGAGACGTGCTGCAAGATTGTGGTGACCTGCGCAATGCTACACAACATCGCTACCAAGAAGGGCACCACAGTGGATCTGCCAGATTCAGACACATCAGATGAGGAGGATCCAGCTCCCCAGCGCAGACGTGCAGGTGGAGCCGGGGCAGCTGCCGGGCGCCTGAGATGTGATGACATCACACAGAACTACTTCTAGGTGAGAAAATAGACCACAATGACAAATGTTGATGAAAATAAACTAGGTTTATTCCCTTGACTGCAGGATGTGAAAAGTCACACAGTGTGATTGTAACTTTGTTTGTAGCACATGTTATTGTCCTCACAGTACCATCATGATAGTGAGTTAGGTAGTCCTCATAGCATGTGTTGCCTCACAAACATGCCATTGATGCATGCCGGCGCTTCACTTCCGGCGTGCATGCCCTGATGCCCCTCCTTCAGCCAGTGCACTTGCCTCGCTGTTGTCATCCACAGCTCTGCCCTGACGCCCACTCCTACGCCCTTCAGCAGGAATAGGTGGAGTCGGTGTGCTCCTGCTGGATTGCCCATCTGTGTCCAGGCTCCCTGGTGTCCCTATTCCCCCAGTGACAACAGCCCGCAGTTGGTCTAGTGCATGTGTCACCTGCACCAGGCCCCTGGCAACGTCCTGACAGCAGTGTGCCATCTCATGTTGCATGCTTATGCTTCTCCGTGCTAGCATGGATATTGCTGTGGATTGCCAGTTGACAGCCCTAGTGAACTGGTCCTGGTGGGTGTGTAGCCGATGTTGTTCCCTGCGCCGGGCCTGCCTATCCCTTCTGTTTTCCCTCAGATTTACCTCCAAAGCTTGTGAAATTGCTGTCACCCCAAGGCTTAGCTCCGACATGTGGTCGTTGTGTTGTGCTAGCTGGCGCTGGATTGACATAATTCCTTTACTTTGCAGGCGCTGCACACGCAACATGTTACCCTCCAGCCCTGCGAAGACCGAGTCTGTACCCGAGGAGGCATTGCTGGTGTTGGCACGTGCCCTCTGTCTTGCACCACTGCCAGTTGTGGTTGGTGCACAGGATTGTGTTGTGCCCTGCCTTGGGTTTTGTGTTTCTGCAGACTGTGTGTCCTCTTCAGCATCCGTAGACTCAGGTGCCATTGGTATCAGTGCAGGAACAATTCTGCGCTATTTGGTTGCTGCTGATGGTGTGTTCCGTGTGGCACCCTGCCTCTCCTGCCCTGCCCGGTCCTCATCTGTTGCTGTCTCCCCCACTGCAGCCACAGTGTTCTGGTTGTAGGTCCAGCTGCAAAAAAATAGCACACGAGTTGTGTGTCATTTTTTTTTCCCCATGACAATAAAGCTCTTGTTACTACAAATGACATGACTACTTGTCTATTTTGCATATTGCTAGTATGACTGTTTCCTATGTACCCTTTGTATGTGTCACAGGACCAAGTTACAGTGCATGGGACTACATTTCCCATAATGCAATACTGGGTGACCCTCAAAACATGGACCGGATTCCTATTCATGCATGGGTATTTGGGGGTATGAGTGGGATGGGTATGTTTTGGGGATATTGGCATGCCTCTTACCTTCTCTGGTGTCTCTGTGGTCTGAGCTGTCAAGGTCAACCACACCCGTAACTGCCTCAGGAATGAGTGTGCCCTCCACCAACCCCTCCAGGGGCGTCGGATCTGGTGCAGTGGAGGTCCCACTACCAGTTGCCTTTGCCTCTACCAATCTGGTGTCCACCCTCTCCTTTGATCTCTGCCTCATGTCGTACCACCTCTTCCTTAAGTCTTCGGTGGTACGGTGGGTTACGCCTATGGCATTTACCTTCTCTTGGATGTCAGTCCATATTTTTCTCTTCCTGGCCTAAGGAACACGGAGTGAGGCTTTCCCAAACAGGAGGTCATGTTGCCTCACTACATCCTCAGTCACTACCTCAAGCTCCCTCTCTGAGAACTTTTGCTTTCTCTTCCTGCTGTGTTCCTCAGCCTGCTTGTCCCCACCCTGGGATTCCATTTCAGCTACTATTAGTTGCAGAGACAAAAACACACTTCCTCCTCACTGTCTCTCAGGCAGCAACTGACTCAGGAACAGGTGCAGGCAATCAGGTGCAGCATGGGCAGTCACACTTCCTGGTTGTGATGTCATCATTCTGCACCTGAATAGCTTTTTCCAGTTTTTGTGATTCTTTATTAGCGAATTCACTAATAAAGAATCGCTAGTTGAGTAATCGCACAATGATTCTGCGATTTTTTGGTAATCGTTATTTAATAGCGATTTTTTATCTACATCCCGTTTTGCGATTCCGAAAGTGCGATTCGCAGAAAATCGCATTTTCAGAATTGCAAAAGTGGGTTTACCTACATATGCCCCCTAATCTTCTAGGTCTGTAAAAAAGTTGTCTACCATTGTAGATGAGAGTTGAATTACCTTGTTAAGAAGATCTAACGCACATAGATGTGAAGCATCGCGGTCAGCATTGGTCGCATTAGCAATATTCAAATTGGAAGGTCCCTGTGTGCCTGTTTCCTCTTGCACCTCAGCAGTAGCATTTTGCGTCTGTGAGATCTCAATGTATGCTGTCATCAGAATTGGTAGCTGCTGGGGAAAACACAGTGCATGGGCCGTTACTGGTTCAAGCAAAGTATCAGCATCTGTTGGCATGACTGATGGGAGTGTGAGACAGGTGTCTAACACGCCTTCTTCTCCGCATAGCAGGCATCGCAGAACAGGTAAGATGCAATCTTGCCAAATTAGTCTGAATGATAGAAACTATGTGGTTTTCAATTCTCTTAAACGAGGTAGTCCCAAAAATTGGATGATGTGCTCACAACACTTCATCGCCAATAGAGTTGTCTCCACGGTGAACTGGGTGTCACTTGTGGATTGACTTGCCATATCGCAGCAGTAGTAGCAAAAATAGTATCCCTGCAGCGAGTCCCAAAATGAGAGACAATCCGCCAAACACAGAGTGCACAAAGTTTGGAAATATTCCTAGGACTGCTTCAAAGGGTGCTAACAGTCCCAAAAAAACTGCCTTAAATACATGTACAATACCACTCGTATCAGGCATGTTTAAGATACGACTTAACATTTCTGAGAAATGTACAGGGCAATTTGAAGTAAAGAGGGCATGTATCTCTGCAGATTACCTTGTCACTTGCAGATCATAGGTCTCTTTGGCTGAGGTCAGTGGCACAGTTTTCTGTAAAAGAATGGCTTTCATTCTGCTTAAAGTATCAATTCGTATAGAAGAGATGTTCAGTGAAGGCCATAAAATGGTTTTTGGAAACATTACTTGCATACAGCAAGTGACTCTGGCTGACACAGTTACTGGATAGGGTAAACCTGGCAACATACCACAGCAGCTATGATAGTTCAACATGAGTTAACTTCCATTAGAAAGTTATCCAAAAATTGGATCAATCACCGCAGCTGGTGAACCTTGCAGGTGGCAGGATAAGTTGGTAGAGGAACCATAGCTGGCCCCGTGTAAATTAATACCCTGACAAAGGAGAGAACCGCTTAGTGCGTTTTCAAAAATGTTACCACTAAGAAATACTTCTCTTCCCCCGCTCCAACATCTGTGTGTGTACGTACGGTAATTCCCAGAATATCTTGATGTATTCTTTACCCAACCTTTCATATGTGCCTGCTGATATATGTTTTAGGCAATACTGAAAATGGAAAATGGTAACAGGCACAGTGATTGTTCAGTGTATAATCCATTCAATGGCTGTTTTTTCAGCGACTGTTAATGGCAATCTTTCCAGTTTTTCAATGCTCAGCACCATATAGTCTGCTCCTCTCTTTGCCAATTTGATCTGTATATCAGTGAGATTAAATTCTGAAAACAGTGACGTAGTATTGATTAAATGCCAAGGCACATAGCCTGAACGAAGGTTTTGCAACGTCCAACCTAATAGCATTATAGAAAGTAATTGCGACTGACCATGTTGCAACATGACCAAGTCCTGTTCCATTATGTCCATGGCAGAGGATACTATGCTGTCCAAAGAATATATCCTGGACGACAGACTCGTTAACCCATTGTCAACCACAGAGAGAGTTTTCTCTAAATTAATACGATCGATTTCTCGTATTCTTTCTGCAGTCTCTGCTTGCGTAATCTTCCATGATTCATTATAAGCAGCATAGATACCGGCATATATAAACATTTATGACGCAGTGTTCTTGGTCCTAGCAAGAATTCCCTAAAATCAGCTCCATCTTTAAGTAAAGATAAGTATTGTTTTACATCTTTTAGTGTAGATCTATGTAGCCATTCAAGGCACAGATTCCCTACAATGTATGTTGTTACCATTCCTGGATGCTGTTTCTGAACATATCTTGGGTCTGACCTAGTGAATTTGAACCCCCGTGTTTTATTCAGGAATCTATCTTGACAGTTGTTTGTGTCTGTGGGCCAGATTAACCATTTTTTACAATCTGGATCTGTTCTGTTGTGAAGCAAAATAGTATGTACGTCGACCTCCCCTTCTGAAGTGTTACTATGAGGTGTAGTTGTCGGTATAGACGGTTTGTTTAGGTCTTTTATCTGGGCTAACCCAAGACAAGATGTCTGTTGGACAGTGTCATTCAAAAACATAATTTGCTCTGGGATGATGCAGGCTCTAAATAAGGCTTCTAATCCTTGCACTTGCCAGTCTTTTGTGCCCCAGACAGTTTTTTTCTCAATGTTGTCTTTCCAAAAGTCGAAACCTAGTGAAGACAGCTGAGCATAAAAGGCCACAGAATAAATTTGCTTGGTATTTGTCAACATACTTTTCATTCTAGTCTTATTAACATTTTTAAAGTAAAATGATTCTGGATTAGAAATATTGAACCCTGAAAAGTATGAACATTTTCCCAAAAATGTTTTTGAGCTACCCTTTGGTGGTGTAGGACAATGTTCCCATTGGTTGTACATCAATACATTTCTCTGGTTTGCAGATTTGTGCAAGAAGTGATGACCATAATGGTCATAACAATACATTTGTTCATAATCTGATGAACCTTCTAAGTATTCATGATTTGCAAATACAGCAGACATTTCTAAGTCTGACATCATATTATTAACAGTCTCGAAGTCCCAATCATCAGAAAAAGGTACTAGATGAAACAAAGTCATTCAAGGAAATCTTGAACTGGTGTGGAATCTTCAACAGCTCTGCAGGGCCAAAACTGTCATAATCAGTTCTGTCCCAAGCTATACCCCCTGGTATAGGAGCGGCTGTGACCAGGGCCTGACTGGCCATAGCAGGCACTGGGCAATCCTGCGGTGCGCCGCACGGGTGGGGGCCGGTTTTGGGCCCCTGGGTGCCGTTTTTGTTACAGGGCCGTTTTTGCAGCATAGCTGCAAAATCAACCCTGTACCGAAATCGGCCCGGCAAAGAGCTTGGCGGCACCTCCAACCCCCCCGAGTGGGGAGGGGTGCCAACCGAGCACTTTGCCAGGTCCGGTTGTGGGTCCCAGTCCGGCCCTGGCTGTGACGTTCACTGATGAAAAGTCTCTTTTTTCACGATGAGATGATTTGTGTGGCTTGAGTTGTAAGTTGATGTTCTTACTTGCTGTGTCCTTTTTAACATATCTTCCATTTATCAGAATTCCCAAAGTTATCACCAAAGTCAACCAAATTAGAAGAAAAAGCACACTCAATACAATCCAAAATTCAATCCATGGTGAAACCAGATAAGTCTTTTCCAGGTTATGAAAAATGTCTGTTGCCTGTTCTTTCAAAGTACTTTTTACTGGCATTGTTTCAGGTTCGCTGGGATCCTCGAAAAACATATCAAAGTTAATGAAATAGCCAGAGGCAGTTCTGTCATTTGTTGGGGTTGCATCAGGATTCGTTGAAATCGCTGGAACCACTTGATCCCTTGATACATTCGTGTAGTCAGATGCTACTTCATTGTAGACAGGTGTTCCTTGACAAATTGTTATTTGGGTCTCAAGAGGTTCAAGTTCCATAGCTTTGTTGCATAGAATTTCATTTCGCACTGCAGATTCTTCAAAGGTGATGAGTCTCTCAGTTTGAACCTCTTGGATAGTAGCCAGAGCAGGGCGTCTGCTACATTGGCGGAGTCCACTTGGCCTTCTGCTTATGATCGGCCACATGATGTGGTTTGACCAGGTCGATGGACACAAACCTGTTCTCCTTTTTACCAGCAAGGGGCGGCAGTAATACTGTTCTTGATCTGTGGATTGCTAGGACAGGTACTGGTTGCCTGTAAGAAGGCCCAAATTCCTTCTTGTCCGCGATCTTTTCTCTGACTAGATCCCCAAGCTTAGGAATCCAGACAGGCCTTGCTGGGACGGTCGGTTTCTCTTCAGTGGTTGTTGGCTTCAGGAACACGTTACTTGTTTCGTTCTTATTTCATTTAAGTCCTGTAAAACAGCCAAACGGTCTTTGATATCAAAGGGTTTTTGGTCTACCACTGAAGTCTGACAATCGAGGTCCGTTACTATCATTCTGGTCCCAAAAAGGACTTTATATGGAGTGATATACCCCCTAGAGAACTTCTTGGCAGATTGTTAAGACTACGTTGGACACTTATTAGATGTTTGACCCACCCGTCACCCGAGTCTAATACCCTTGCTGTTATAGATTGCTTTATGTCCTGTTTTTTTCTCTCCACTACCGAATTTCCCTCAGGATGGAATGGACTAGAGTACCGCAATGCAACGCTCAATTTGGCCTTGGCCTCTTCGTAAGCTCGAGAGCTAAACGCAGGACCCTGGTCAGAATGTAGCGTGCCGACTGCTTCTGTGCCGATAAAAACTCGCAAGTCTTTTATAACAGTTTGAGCGTCAGCCGAGCGCTGAGGCCACATCTAAATGATCCTTGTCTTAAAATTTGTGGGACCGCATTTGTCCACAGGGACGTCTGCGTGTAGAAAGTCTAATGCTGTCTAACAATGGTGTCTGTACTGGGCTGGCTACACTGTAGTCAGGAATCTGGCGGCGTTCTCTGCTGTGATCTCTATTACAGTCATGGCAGCAAATTGCAAATGTGTGAATGTGAGCATTCATCCCTGGCCACCAGTACGCCTCTTTCAATTCTAGTATAGACTTAGAGATCCCATGATGTATCAGATCCTCTCCCAAATGTGCTTCGTGTATCAAAGCTACTCTACGTTTCCTGTTTGGAATTACCCTATCCCCCACTCCAGGGATTCGAGCAAAAGGAATGGAGTGTGCATCAATTATATATGAGTATTTGAGTGGAAAACCTTTCGGTAATGTTTTACCACTGTCTTAGCTTGAAGCATTGACAGCTTGCATTATTTTGCCGTCTATTTTTGTTTTTGAACGAGTGATTGCAGCTATGGAAGCCGTTTGCACAGCTGCGTTGGGGCTTCATCAGCCAATGAATTCCCTGTAATGTGAATGCCATCAGGTTGATGACTCAGCGTATGTATCACGTGAGCGTTTTGTAGTCTTTGTCGTAACTGAACTACTTGTTTCCAAAGCAGTCTATGCTTGATTGTGCCACCTTTTGCATCTTTGTAACCGTTTGAATCCAGTTTTGCAGGTATTCATTGTAAGATTGAACACAATAATACAAATCACACACTATGAGTGTGGGGAATTCGTGGTCCGTATTCTCAAACACCCATCTTGAATGCTTGTAGTTCAGCTCACTGAGCTGTACAATCTCCTAGAGACTGTGTTTTAGTGAGCATTGGTCGGAATTTGCCATCGCTCCAGCGATATTTAACGATCGTGCATGCCGCACTATATGCTTGTTTACCCACCGTAGTGGGTTGAGCTGATCCGTCAGTATACATTATACATTCATACTGCTCTAGAGGCAGAATTTCAGTAGGCAGAGGACATTCTTGTTCGTATTGTTGAAATGCTTGTGTATTCAAATAAGGGTTAAAAACGTATTCAATGTCTATTGCAGCAAGAGAATTAACCCATTATATCCATCTCAGATGTAAAGCTTTTGCATTTGGAAAGCTCGCTTTCGTCACCGCCTCTAAGGCAGGTACAGGTGTAACAACCATAATGCTCTTACCCTGTGCGAGGGCTCTCTCTTTTGCTACTGCTGTCAGAATTTTTTCTGTTGAAGTGAATTTCATTTCTGCTTGTGTGTACACGTGTGATTTGTAAGCTACTGGTACTTTTTCACCTTCGTTAAAAGTTAAGTACGTGAATCCGCATTGTCCTGGAAGGATTCGGATCACTAAGTTGCATACGTTTACACATGTTTGTAAATGTTTTGTTGCTAACATGTCGGTTTGCAATAAACGCAAAATTTCTGTGTGTTTTTGTGTCCAATTAACTGTTTTCAAATCAGGTTTGATTAATTTGTAGTGAGGTTTAACCCTTTATGCGTAGTTTAGAATGTAAGTTCTTCTGAAATTTAGGAAACCTAGAATTGACTGTAAGTTTTTCAGCGTTTTTGGAGGTTGGAGCAGCGCACATTTCTCTAGAAAGTTTGCTACAAGGCTTTTGCCTTCACTTGAAAGTTCATATCCTAGAAACAGGACGTTTAAATGGGCAATCCTCAATTTCTTAAAATTGAATTTGTACCCTTCAGAGGCGAACCCCAATATAATGGTGTTCACCCTGTTCAAGTGCCTATCCAAGTCATCATCTGTCAGATAGATGTCATCGACATATGATAATGCTTCATCATCATAAGTTTGTAGTAACTCTGTTACCCTCGCCGAAAATAACCAAGGACTATACTTGAGTCCCTGTGAGAGACGACAGAAGTGACGCTGTGTCCCCATAATTGAGAAAGCGCTCAAATACCTACTTTCTGGTGCAATGTTTTGACAGAAGAAACCGTTAGAAATATCTAAAGTGGTTTTGTATTTCTTACGCACAATGTTATTCATTAATGCTGCAATGTGTGCATTTTGTACTGCAAAAGTTTTGCAACAAGTGTTTAAATGTCTGTAATCTAATACTAGACGATATGTATTGTCGGGTTTGGAGACAGGAAACATAGGATTGTTC
Source organism: Lissotriton vulgaris (assembly GCF_964263255.1). NCBI lineage: Eukaryota > Metazoa > Chordata > Amphibia > Caudata > Salamandridae > Lissotriton > Lissotriton vulgaris. The sequence continues at coordinate 1,649,196,023 of NC_141694.1, forward strand.
ATGGACGAGGTGCATGTTTCAATCACCTCTTGGTATTCAAGTTGATCTAATATCTCCCTGACCTGTTTTTTAGCTTCTTGCTTAACTGGGTACTGCCTTTATGCAGTTGGTTGATTTTTCAACTGGATTTTATGGTGAGGAGAATCCTCATCCCATCCTACTTGATTTTTATATAATGCAGGAGCCTGGGCAACTGCCCGTTCCCTGGCATAAGTACATTTTAAAAGAATTGGAATGTGGTTGGAGAAGTCTGGCATAATGATGTCTTCGCCATGTGGGCAGTCCCTTACAAATTCTGGTGGCCAGTCTTGTTCAGCTAGAAGAATGTAATAACCCTTAGAAAGTTGCTCCCAAAAGAGTGCTCTCACTTTTCTTGGTATGTCCTCCTCCATCTGGAGTGTTATTTCATATAACTTATGTGGACAACTCACCCTGGTATCTGCAGTTTCAACTTGAATTAATTTATTCAAGTCCACTGTCTCCAGATGATCCTTCAAGTTCTTGCGAGCTATGGTGACTTCTGCTGCACTCGCCAACATTGTCTGAGCCTATTCCCCTTTCTTGAGTTATGTCTTTTTTTTAACGTGTTAATCGTCTTTGGACTTCACGGGTTCTTCCATATTTTCTGACCGTCCTCTTCTTTCGTATTTCTGTGACGAAGTCTGAAAGGTTCGAGAGGAACGTATATCAGTATCCTGATGTATATCAGGTTTTCCCAAATCATCCCTATTCCTGAGGTTATACCTCCTTTCAGAGGGCTCCTTTTGAGGAGACCTACCTCTGGTTTGAACCGCTTCTCTTTAGAAGTTTGTTTGCTACTCTCCCACTTCTTTTTAATAGGAGTAGGAGGATTTTAGTAAAGGCCTTTTCAGGACTTTCTGACAGTTGGGGTTTAACTGGTTTCCCACCCAAGCTGTCTCTGCCTAATTCTTCATAGGATTTTTCAATTATTCTGGCCAGTTCTTGTGGTTGCTCACTTACATCAAATTCCCTTAATTTTTCGCGGATCGCCACAGATGCTGCTTCACCTTTAATATTAGCTAATATTATTGTTGAGACCTGTTTGAAATCTTTCAGTAATTTCATACCTACATTTAAAGCAGGCTCTGCCCCTTATTCATTTTGAATCTGTTTCAGGACATCTGGTATTACAGCCATAGATGGAACACAATGTGTTTTAGTGTAAATTGCAGCAAAGACTGTACCCCTAGTGTCCCAGTCCTCCAGGTATGGTGTGATCCCCTTTGGTAAACAGATCGTTAAAATTCTGTGTTTCTCAAGATGGGTAGTATTAGGAAATACTGCTTCGATTTGAGTAATTTTTTGAGATATCCAGAATGGAATTTATTCCCATTTTGCGGGTAATTTACCAACGACTGAATGTAGAGTCTGGTGTAATTTTGTTTGTGTTCCCCTGGTGAGGGGGATGTTGTGGAATCATTATTGCTGGTTGGACTGTGAAAGTCCGCATGACATATTGAACCAATTGTCTATAGATTTTGATTTGAGCTTGTAGTTCCACATCTGACATTTCATTAATTTCAGGATGTGGAGTATAGCTGGCTAAAACCGGCCATGTTTCTGCTGGTCTACCTAGTGGATCGAGCCTGGGATTGTGATTTATATGTTTTAGCGTGCCTTTAAACCAGAGTGCATGCTCCTGGTATGTTAGTGGAATTTCAATGTCCTCGACAGGAATACATTCTGCTAGTGGTTCATCTTCTTTGCAGAAGTGAAACTCATGTGTTCTTGGATTTGCTTCAGGGAAGACTATCTATGAATAGAATACCTCTGTCTGATGATATTCATGTGCCTCTGTCATTAAAACTACCCTACCACCTCTTGATGTTAGGCCATTTCTCATAAGTTTTATAGTGATGGCTCTCCTTAAACTTGGAGCAATTATTATAGCATCTTCGTCGGTTTCTTGTAAACCTGTTATGTTAAAAGCTACCGGATCAGCTGCAGCTCCACCGTTCTCGGTGTCGCTATCCGTCAGTTTTGTTGATTTGAAAGTTTGCAGAGCAAGTTTCAAGGAAACAAAGATAAGGTGCACAATATTTTGGAACACTATATCCTTCAACATTGAATAAACCAAAAACTAATACATAGGATTTTTGTCCTACTCAGCTATGGCGGATATTATCCTTTTACCCACTGCAGACGTCTATTGGAGTATTACGGAAAAAGGGTCTCTGAGAAAAGCACAACTGAGTTACTTTAGTATCTAGTGTTACATTAGTGCCTTACCAAATGTTGGGCGCCATGTAGTGTAGTTCCTATATTCCCAATAGGCTCTGCGCATTGGAATAATATATTCTATAGATTTGACGTAGGACTTAGGTCAGTAGGTCTCTATCGAATATACTAAACTTAATAGAGTGCCAGCTAGCTCAGAGGTCACTAGAAACTTTCTCGAATTCCCAAGAAGGGATTAGTTTCTGACAACCGCATAAACATGGCAACTTTGTTTCCGCAAAAATAAGAACATATCTCTCAGAGTTGTGGAAACAATAGATAACTATTTTACTCAGTCAATCATGCATGCTTCGTTTCTACAGAGTTTGCAGAGAAATAGTGAGTCGGGCGTTTTCTATGAAAAGTTCTATTGCAAGAGAGGTGAACAGCTACAATCGTTAGGCAGAATGCAAAGTTTAATGTGTACAGCGTAAACAGTAATATGAAATAATACTATAAGAGCATTGTATGGTTTCTAAGCCATATAAAAATACATACATAAATAACATAGACTAAAATACTCAACTGGTGCTTCTAAAATACGCCTACCCCAATGTACCTAACCTAGGTCTAGTACGTGGGAAGAAGTAAGTATGGTCTTTTGCATGGGTGTAATTTTGCCAAGAATCTACCAAAGGGTTCTCTAGGTTCTAATCAGCTCCATACCTTTTTAGAATGAAGGAGGTCTTGTATCTCTGTCTCGGGACTCGATTTCCCAACACCCCGCAAGGGGAGTCAGAAACACGGGAGCTGGATTCTCGGCAGAGAAGGGCAGCTTCCTGATCAGTGCGTCAGCTGGAGAGTCGGCTTCCTTCGGCACATGCTGTAGCGAGCTACGTCGGGCAAGTACGTCTTCGAACTGCTCCGAACCACTGTGCTTTGCCATAGCTAGTGAAAGTATATTTATACCTTGAAATTGTTTAGGAATGCCATGTTTGACGTAAAGTCGGGCATACGAACGTCATGAATGAACGCCTAAGGAATAAATGTTCATTGTAAAAATAGCTGAGTTCTTGGAGAAATCAATATTCAAGCAAGGGAAAGTCCCTAACGGCCTAAGCTGTTTTTCCAAGAAATCTTTGTGATGTTTGGTGAACGGATGGAAGTAGCCATGCCTGTATTTGGGTTGCATGGGCTATGCCTAAATAAGGGCTTGCTTTCTATGCCTATATAAGGGCAACGTGAATTGTACCTATATGAGGGCATGAATCGGGAAAATACATTCGGAATCTAAAACGCCATACAATACTATAGCTGCAATGCCCGTAACCAGATGTTAGTAATATTAGTAGTACGTTTCCCCAACAAAGTTTGAATTTTATCACTCAAATATGAGCTTAAAATATAGTTTGGGAATTCAACCATTTTTCTTTAAACCTGAGTTTATGAGCTCTGAAAATACACACATTTTCATCTTGAATACATGATTTTTAATTCTGATGTACATATATTAATTCAACCAAGGAAAAGCTTGTAATTAGTTGCCTAGGATGCACATAGGGCAGCTACTTACAGATAGCTTGATAGCTATCATTGGAGAGGATTGATATATATATATATGTACACTTCTCGAAACGCGTAGGCAAATGGTCTCACACTACGCTGTGGTTTCCTTCCCGAATCTGCGACGGCTCCATGAATACAGAAGGTTCAAGTAAAGGTTGTGTGGGTGTTCTCAATTGCGGAGCAGTTATGGTGAAATATTAAGTGGCCAGCTAGGGTCACGAGAACAACCCCTCTGCGGCTACAGACCCGGGTGTGCCAAGCTAAGGACACAAGATACGGGACAACCTTCCTGTTCGACGGAGCACAAGGTACGCTACAGACCAAGGAAGGGGAATCACGAGTGACCCAACGGGAAATAATTTTGAGGAATAACCAGGGCTGCACCCTCTATGGACTTCACATATTGCCCTGGACTATCTGAACCAGGGTGCTTTGCGAGAGATCGGCCATGAGGGCGGGACTTGAGCGAATTACTTCACCTGAGATGAACATTGTGCATGCTGCTGCTTTCCCCACTAGACGCCATGCCATGATTAAGGGAACACTTCTCGAAACGCGTAGGCAAATGGTCTCACACTACGCTGTGGTTTCCTTCCCGAATCTGCGGCGGCTCCGTGAATAAAGAAGGCTCAAGTAAAAGTTGAGTAGGTGTTCTCAATTGCGGAGCAGTTATGGTGATGTATATATATATATATATATATAACACGAAAAAGCGGCGTGCTTCTGCCTCTTACACGGCGGGCGCTCAACAGGATCGCCGATCCTTTAAATAAGTCCGAAAACTGGTATGATCCTTTTTGAAGAAACCAGAGTCAAGGCCCAAATATATTCTCAGTGCTCAAGGTTTATTTGGCAGAAAGATTAAACAGCCCCAACGCGTTTCGAGGTACGCCTACCTCTTGGTCACGAGGTTGACCAAGAGGTAGGCGTACCTCGAAACGCGTTGGGGCTGTTTAATCTTTCTGCCAAATAAACCTTGAGCACTGAGAATATATTTGGGCCTTGACTCTGGTTTCTTCAAAAAGGATCATACCAGTTTTCGGATATATATATATATATATATATATATATATATATATATATATATATATATATATATATATATATATATATATATACATATATATATATATATATATATATATGTTCCCAAAGGTGCCCCAAGCTTCAAGGACGCCACTCCACCAAGGACGATTGAAAACAATCTTTATTTCAAACCAGCGCTGCCAATTCCGATTCTTTCCGTTCCCTGACGCTTTTCGGAGCGGCTGCTCCTTCCTCATAGGGGGAAACTGGCAAAGTCCGAGTTACACCCAACCTTCAATTTCCGCTTATGTATGCGCTCCCAGGTGAGCTGCATGCTGGTAGTTGCAGTGTTGATATTACCCCGCAGTGGGGCCCGTGTTCCTTGCCAAAAGTTCAACTTTCCATTTAAAAGTTCATTTAAACCCTCCGGTGGGCCTCAGAAAAGCAGCGCTGATTTCATTTAGAAGTCCTTTGTACTGTAACTAGGCTCGAAGTAATTTGCAAACCCAGCAGACCTGCATCAAAGTGAGCAGGCGGTGCATCCTCCACGGACGGGCTTCCGTGTGCATATGTTCCCAAAGGTGCCCCAAGCTTCAAGGACGCCACTCCACCAAGGACGATTGAAAACAATCTTTATTTCAAACCAGCGCTGCCAATTCCGATTCTTTCCTTTCCCTGACGCTTTTCGGAGCGGCTGCTCCTTCCTCATAGGGGGAAACTGGCAAAGTCCGAGTTACATATTTACAACAAGGGGTGGTGAGGGACAGAGTCTCTGAATTAAGCAGAAAGCTCTCACCCAGTCAAAAGATCAGGGCTAGATCCAACACCGTTTTTTTAGCTCACTGCACCATCCCAGTTTCAGAACCTGGCTGTATGCAAATGAGTCTGTTCCTGTCCCAGTGCATGATGGGAACAGGGCAAACCAAGCTACAAAAGCCAATTCTTACACTGGGAAGGAAACAAGCTCCCGGGGACCGGTTTCTGGCATTACAGCCGTCTTCGGCCCGGTTTGCTTGAATCCTGATGGTGCAATGAGCAAGGGTCTCACATCTGAGAATACCCTTCCACGCTTAGGGTGGACAAAAATATTTACAACAAGGGGTGGTGAGGGACAGAGTCTCTGAATTAAGCAGAAAGCTCTCACCCAGTCAAAAGATCAGGGCTAGATCCAACACCGTTTTTTAGCTCACTGCACCATCCCAGTTTCAGAACCTGGCTGTATGCAAATGAGTCTGTTCCTGTCCCAGTGCATGATGGGAACAGGGCAAACCAAGCTACAAAAGCCAATTCTTACACTGGGAAGGAAACAAGCTCCCGGGGACCGGTTTCTGGCATTACAGCCGTCTTCGGCCCGGTTTGCTTGAATCCTGATGGTGCAATGAGCAAGGGTCTCACATCTGAGAATACCCTTCCACGCTTAGGGTGGACAAAAATATTTACAACAAGGGGTGGTGAGGGACAGAGTCTCTGAATTAAGCAGAAAGCTCTCACCCAGTCAAAAGATCAGGGCTAGATCCAACACCGTTTTTTGGCTCACTGCACCATCCCAGTTTCAGAACCTGGCTGTATGCAAATGAGTCTGTTCCTGTCCCAGTGCATGATGGGAAACCGGGCAAACCAAGCTACAAAAGCCAATTCTTACACTGGGAAGGAAACAAGCTCCCGGGGACCAGTTTCTGGCATTACAGCCGTCTTCGGCCCGGTTTGCTTGAATCCTGATGGTGCAATGAGCAAGGGTCTCCCATCTGAGAATACCCTTCCACGCTTAGGGTGGACAAAAATATTTACAACAAGGGGTGGTGAGGGACAGAGTCTCTGAATTAAGCAGAAAGCTCCCACCCAGTCAAAAGATCAGGGCTAGATCCAACACCGTTTTTTAGCTCACTGCACCATCCCAGTTTCAGAACCTGGCTGTATGCAAATGAGTCTGTTCCTGTCCCAGTGCATGATGGGAACAGGGCAAACCAAGCTACAAAAGCCAATTCTTACACTGGGAAGGAAACAAGCTCCCGGGGACCGGTTTCTGGCATTACAGCCGTCTTCGGCCCGGTTTGCTTGAATCCTGATGGTGCAATGAGCAAGGGTCTCACATCTGAGAATACCCTTCCACGCTTAGGGTGGACAAAAATATTTACAACAAGGGGTGGTGAGGGACAGAGTCTCTGAATTAAGCAGAAAGCTCTCACCCAGTCAAAAGATCAGGGCTAGATCCAACACCGTTTTTTAGCTCACTGCACCATCCCAGTTTCAGAACCTGGCTGTATGCAAATGAGTCTGTTCCTGTCCCAGTGCATGATGGGAACAGGGCAAACCAAGCTACAAAAGCCAATTCTTACACTGGGAAGGAAACAAGCTCCCGGGGACCGGTTTCTGGCATAACAGCCGTCTTCGGCCCGGTTTGCTTGAATCCTGATGGTGCAATGAGCAAGGGTCTCACATCTGAGAATACCCTTCCACGCTTAGGGTGGACAAAAATATTTACAACAAGGGGTGGTGAGGGACAGAGTCTCTGAATTAAGCAGAAAGCTCTCACCCAGTCAAAAGATCAGGGCTAGATCCAACACCGTTTTTTAGCTCACTGCACCATCCCAGTTTCAGAACCTGGCTGTATGCAAATGAGTCTGTTCCTGTCCCAGTGCATGATGGGAACAGGGCAAACCAAGCTACAAAAGCCAATTCTTACACTGGGAAGGAAACAAGCTCCCGGGGACCGGTTTCTGGCATTACAGCCGTCTTCGGCCCGGTTTGCTTGAATCCTGATGGTGCAATGAGCAAGGGTCTCACATCTGAGAATACCCTTCCACGCTTAGGGTGGACAAAAATATTTACAACAAGGGGTGGTGAGGGACAGAGTCTCTGAATTAAGCAGAAAGCTCTCACCCAGTCAAAAGATCAGGGCTAGATCCAACACCGTTTTTTAGCTCACTGCACCATCCCAGTTTCAGAACCTGGCTGTATGCAAATGAGTCTGTTCCTGTCCCAGTGCATGATGGGAACAGGGCAAACCAAGCTACAAAAGCCAATTCTTACACTGGGAAGGAAACAAGCTCCCGGGGACCGGTTTCTGGCATTACAGCCGTCTTCGGCCCGGTTTGCTTGAATCCTGATGGTGCAATGAGCAAGGGTCTCACATCTGAGAATACCCTTCCACGCTTAGGGTGGACAAAAATATTTACAACAAGGGGTGGTGAGGGACAGAGTCTCTGAATTAAGCAGAAAGCTCTCACCCAGTCAAAAGATCAGGGCTAGATCCAACACCGTTTTTTAGCTCACTGCACCATCCCAGTTTCAGAACCTGGCTGTATGCAAATGAGTCTGTTCCTGTCCCAGTGCATGATGGGAACAGGGCAAACCAAGCTACAAAAGCCAATTCTTACACTGGGAAGGAAACAAGCTCCCGGGGACCGGTTTCTGGCATTACAGCCGTCTTCGGCCCGGTTTGCTTGAATCCTGATGGTGCAATGAGCAAGGGTCTCACATCTGAGAATACCCTTCCACGCTTAGGGTGGACAAAAATATTTACAACAAGGGGTGGTGAGAGACAGAGTCTCTGAATTAAGCAGAAAGCTCTCACCCAGTCAAAAGATCAGGGCTAGATCCAACACCGTTTTTTAGCTCACTGCACCATCCCAGTTTCAGAACCTGGCTGTATGCAAATGAGTCTGTTCCTGTCCCAGTGCATGATGGGAACAGGGCAAACCAAGCTACAAAAGCCAATTCTTACACTGGGAAGGAAACAAGCTCCCGGGGACCGGTTTCTGGCATTACAGCCGTCTTCGGCCCGGTTTGCTTGAATCCTGATGGTGCAATGAGCAAGGGTCTCACATCTGAGAATACCCTTCCACGCTTAGGGTGGACAAAAATATTTACAACAAGGGGTGGTGAGGGACAGAGTCTCTGAATTAAGCAGAAAGCTCTCACCCAGTCAAAAGATCAGGGCTAGATCCAACACCGTTTTTTAGCTCACTGCACCATCCCAGTTTCAGAACCTGGCTGTATGCAAATGAGTCTGTTCCTGTCCCAGTGCATGATGGGAACAGGGCAAACCAAGCTACAAAAGCCAATTCTTACACTGGGAAGGAAACAAGCTCCCGGGGACCGGTTTCTGGCATTACAGCCGTCTTCGGCCCGGTTTGCTTGAATCCTGATGGTGCAATGAGCAAGGGTCTCACATCTGAGAATACCCTTCCACGCTTAGGGTGGACAAAAATATTTACAACAAGGGGTGGTGAGGGACAGAGTCTCTGAATTAAGCAGAAAGCTCTCACCCAGTCAAAAGATCAGGGCTAGATCCAACACCGTTTTTTAGCTCACTGCACCATCCCAGTTTCAGAACCTGGCTGTATGCAAATGAGTCTGTTCCTGTCCCAGTGCATGATGGGAACAGGGCAAACCAAGCTACAAAAGCCAATTCTTACACTGGGAAGGAAACAAGCTCCCGGGGACCGGTTTCTGGCATTACAGCCGTCTTCGGCCCGGTTTGCTTGAATCCTGATGGTGCAATGAGCAAGGGTCTCACATCTGAGAATACCCTTCCACGCTTAGGGTGGACAAAAATATTTACAACAAGGGGTGGTGAGGGACAGAGTCTCTGAATTAAGCAGAAAGCTCTCACCCAGTCAAAAGATCAGGGCTAGATCCAACACCGTTTTTTAGCTCACTGCACCATCCCAGTTTCAGAACCTGGCTGTATGCAAATGAGTCTGTTCCTGTCCCAGTGCATGATGGGAACAGGGCAAACCAAGCTACAAAAGCCAATTCTTACACTGGGAAGGAAACAAGCTCCCGGGGACCGGTTTCTGGCATTACAGCCGTCTTCGGCCCGGTTTGCTTGAATCCTGATGGTGCAATGAGCAAGGGTCTCACATCTGAGAATACCCTTCCACGCTTAGGGTGGACAAAAATATTTACAACAAGGGGTGGTGAGGGACAGAGTCTCTGAATTAAGCAGAAAGCTCTCACCCAGTCAAAAGATCAGGGCTAGATCCAACACCGTTTTTTAGCTCACTGCACCATCCCAGTTTCAGAACCTGGCTGTATGCAAATGAGTCTGTTCCTGTCCCAGTGCATGATGGGAACAGGGCAAACCAAGCTACAAAAGCCAATTCTTACACTGGGAAGGAAACAAGCTCCCGGGGACCGGTTTCTGGCATTACAGCCGTCTTCGGCCCGGTTTGCTTGAATCCTGATGGTGCAATGAGCAAGGGTCTCACATCTGAGAATACCCTTCCACGCTTAGGGTTGACAAAAATATTTACAACAAGGGGCTTGGTAGTTTAGTCTGCCCTGTTCCCATGATGCACTGGGCCAGGGACAGACTGATTTGCATATAGCCAGGTTCTGAGCTGGGATGGGGCAGTGAGATAAATAACGGTGATGGATCAAGCCCTGATCTTTGGACTGGGTAAGAGTGGTCTGTTTAACTCAGACACTCTGTTCATCACCACCCCCTTTTCTAAATCGTTTTTGGCCACTATAGGTGTGGCAGGGTATACTCAGACATGAGTCCCTTTCTCACTGCTCCATCAGGATTCAAGCAAGCCGGGCCGAAGAAGGCTGAAATGCCAGAAACCGGTCCCCGGTAGCTTGTCTCCTTTCTGGTGAAGAATTGGCTTGGTAGTTTAGTCTGCCCTGTTCCCATGATGCACTGGGCCAGGGACAGACTGATTTGCATATAGCCAGGTTCTGAGCTGGGATGGGGCAGTGAGATAAATAACGGTGATGGATCAAGCCCTGATCTTTGGACTGGGTAAGAGTGGTCTGTTTAACTCAGACACTCTGTTCATCACCACCCCCTTTTCAAAAAAGTCCGAGTTACACCCAACCTTCAATTTCCGCTTATGTATGCGCTCCCAGGTGAGCTGCATGCTGGTAGTTGCAGTGTTGATATTACCCCGCAGTGGGGCCCGTGTTCCTTGCCAAAAGTTCAACTTTCCATTTAAAAGTTCATTTAAACCCTCCGGTGGGTATATATATATATATGCATATACTCACTTGAAAAAACCATAGGCTTCATTGACAATATAGTTAGTTGGACATTTCACTCATACAAAACTAAAGAAATTCCACCGTTATAATTAGTTCAGCTAACTATAACTCACGCCCTCACAATGCACTACTGATGACGTCACATATTACATCATTCAATGCCCCCCACGGTCATGCTGACTCCCTGCCTCCAGCGGGAGCCGGCATTGCTTTCCCACACAGGGAGCTGCTAACATACAGCTGCCCTTGTGGAAAAGCAATCTGCTTTGGATTTTGGAAGCGAGGGCAGAAAACCTCCTCTCTCGTCCAAAATCAAAAGCTGTGTTTGCTATGACAGGGCGGGAGCCACGTGGCTCCCGCCCTGCCATAGCAAACAGGAGTGTCCTGGGGTGGGCACCCCGGGACACTGCAGGAGCCGGCCCTGGGGGTGGTCGTCCATGGGCCAGCAAGGGCTCCAGGTGGGGGGCCGCATGGCCCCGTTCCCAAAATTTAAACCCCAGGAGGTGGTGGTCCCCAGGGCAGTGTGGGGGGCTCAAACCCCCCCACACTAATTATTACTTACAGCCCTGGGGAGGTTGCGGTCCCCGGGGCATGGGGGGCCACAAGGCCCCTGCCCTTAATTATTAAAGCCCCAGGGAGGTGGCAGTCCCCCGGGCAGTGTGGGTGGTGGGACCTCCCGCTTTATTTATTTAAAATGCCCCGGGGAGGTGGCGGTCCTCGGGGCTGCAGGGGCGCATGCTCCTCGCATTAGATGTAATAAGATCCGGAGAGGTGGCGGTCCCCAGGGCTGCAGGGGCCCCCACAGGCCCCCGCTATTACTTTTACATATGCCCCCGTGACCTGGCCCACCAGGGGGCTCAATAATAACGAAACGTGAAGCCCACGCTTCATTTTTTAGAAATGTTATCTGCAGGATTCGCGCAGCCAGCTCGACTTTTGCTGTCTAAAAAAAATGCTTTTTTGGGACCCCTTGAGAAGGCCTAGGGGGTCAAGGTGTTTCTACCCTGCCCACTTTTCTAGTTTTTAAACATTTTTTTCACTGTTTTCTTGTGACTCTGTTATACCGAGTCACAAGATGTCTGCCAGCACTTCCTGGTTTAGAGTGTTGGCATCCAATCACAGGGAGGCTCATAGTCAGGAGGATTCACAAACCCACTGCTGCCCTAGATATCGAAACCTTTTCTTTTTTCAAATTTCTAAGGAACTACTGAACGGATTTACACCATTTAACAAAAAGGACTCTTTCTGAACCAAGGACTACCTTTTTGCCAAAGTTGGTGAAATTCCGTTCAGCAATTCGGGATGTAGCTTTGTATAAAGTTTTCAATGGAAAATAACATGGGGAAAACCTGTTTTAGGACCCCCTTTTCTCTGGGTCCCCGTTTGACCAATCACCCTGAACCTTTCAAGGCAGGAGCTGACCAGAGCCCGCCACTAGTTTTGAACATTTTGTGAAGATTCGTCAAACAGCGCTAAAGTTATTGGGAAAACAAAAAACACTTTTCCTAAGGAAACTAGGTCCTAACTATAACTGCCTACTGGCGACAGCTAGTAGGTAATATATATTACCTACTGGCGGTCGCCAGTAGGTAGTTATAGTTAGGACCTAGTTTCCATAGGAAATCCGCAACATTCTATTTGGAGTGACTTTGGCACCGGCGGATGATTCTTTGCGAATTTCTCAAAGAAGATGGCCAGCTCCGCTCCGCTCCTTCCCTGAAAGTTTGGGGGGGATTCGTCAAGAGGGGGCTGAGATAAAAGGGGGGTCCCAAAACGTGTTTTCCCCATGTTATTTTCCATAGGACGATTAGACACGGCTACAGCCCGAACGGCTGAATGGAATTTTAAGGAATTTGGCAAAAAGGTAGAGCCTGGTTCTCAGATTACGCTTTTCTTTAAATGGTGTAAATCCCTATAGTAGTTGCTGAGAAAATTAAAGTTGAAATCAATTATATATCTATAAGCGCGCACGGGTTTGCGCACCCGTGCGCGCACCCCTGTGCACAAGCGGAATTTTGATTTGCTGTTTGACGTCTGTCAACATTAGATTCGGAGGAAATCAGGAAATGTTGACAGCCATTTTGTCAGTTCGAGTCAACATATTGTAGAGAACAAAGGGGCTGAACGTGGGAAGGGGGCAGGGTGGAGCCTCCCTGCCCCTATACGTTTTCTCAGGGGGTCCATTAAGGACCCCCAAGGCCAAAAGATTATTTTTTTTTCTTTACAAAATCGCGAGATGCGCGCACTCGGTCGCGCACCTCGAAGTACAAGAATGTGAGAAACTAAAGTGGAGATCGTGGAAAGGGCGCACGGTAGAGACTCCCTGACCCCCTAGGTTTTCTCAGGGGGTCCATTAAGGACACCCAAGGCCAAAAAAACAATATTTTTTTTTCTAAAAAGTCGTGAGGTGCGCGCACCCAGTCGCGCACCTCGATTTACAAGAGTGTGAAAAACTATAGTGGAGATCGTGGAAAGGGGGCAAGGTAGAAAGTTCCTGACCCCCTAGGATTTCTCAGGGGGTCCCTGAAGGACCCCAACATCGTGAGGTGCGCGCACGTCTAAAAAAAAAATATATATTATTAATATTAATATTCCATTATTATCTAAGAAAACACCCGAATATATTTAAATTTTTAATATCATTTTTTATAAAATGTGCTCCATACTTTCGTATCACGCACGTCATAGTTAGAAATTAGAATTAAAAAACCTCGCAAATTTACTGAATAAAAAAAGGTTTAAAAACACGTTATAGTTAGGAATCAGTATTTACAAAACCTTTGAAATTCATTGAAAAAACCACAGGTTTGACACACGTTATAGTTAGAAATTAGCATTCAAAAAACCTTTGAAATTCACAGAAAAAAAACATAGGTTTGACATATGTTATAGTTAGGAATTTGCATTTAAAAAACCTTAGAAATTCACTGTAAAAACCATAGGTTTGACACCAGTTATAGTTAGCTGTACATTTTAGTCATACAAAACCATTGAAATTCCCCCGTTATAGTTAGTTGAACTCACTATAACTTGCGCGCCCGCAATCCACTGCTGATGATGTCACATACTACATCATTCATGATATGGTCAGTGACATCACTAATGACATCTCAAATGACATCACTGATGACATCATTGATGACATCATCCATGTGACAATCAAATACACCTCATCATACACTAGTATAATCTTTCATCACTCAATGTAAAATTGTAAGTGCCATATTTGAAACCCTTGACACAGCAATAGAAATTTCAAAACACTCACTCAGTTATTCATAGAGCTATACACACATCTAATCACTTACCTATAGATTCAGTGTTATATGCAGAGAATATTCAACAGAACACTATCAAATATACTTATATGTCTATTTCAACATTACACACCAACACACATTGCATTCACTTATAAAGACATCCTTCTGACTTATGCAAACAATTGATTATACTTACATTTTCTCATCTACACACTTATTCAAACACCACTTTATCTATTTATATAGATAGTAACTCACACTTAGTGTGTTATAAAATCGCTGATACAAGTATACAGTTATCCATATACTGACTCATTCAATCACTAAGTCTTAGGCACAATTAATTAGATATAACTGTCACATACACTGCCTTTTGTTTTTAAGTTTAATGAACATGTACCATTGAGAGAAATATTTCATCACCACAACACCCATAAACATATACACTCACTGAAAAAACTGTTATAACATGTAGTCTTAACCTCATATACCTAGTGAATGACATTTTCACACATTTTTGGGCAATCATACACCCCACCAGACCACATAGACATTCATTTACCCATACAAATACTCAGTTGATAAACCAATAACAAATATAATGATACATGATTCCTTCCCCTTTCCTCACTCATTCCATCAGTCCCTTCCTCCTCTTTCCTGTCTCTGCCCCAGCTCCAGTTCTCTCACTCCTCCTCCCTCACTCTCCATTCCTTACTGCCCTTCCCTTACTGCTTCTCTTCACTTACCTCACTCCCCTACCTTTAGTCCCCTTCTTTCAGTCACTCTTTGACTCCCTTTTCTTCACTCACCATACTCGCCTTTCCTCACTCATTCCCTCAGTCTCTTCCTCCCCTTCTCTGTCTCTGCCCCTGCTCCACATCTCTCACTCCCTCTCCCTCATTCTCCTTTCTTTACTGCCCTTCCCTTGGTTTTTCACTCCCCTTAACTCACTCCCCTACCCTTAGTCCCCTTCTTTCAGTCACCCTTCGACTCCCCTTTTCTCAATCACCATACTCCCCTTTTCTCACTCTTTCCCTCAGTCCCTTCCTCTCCTTCACCCAGTCATTTCAATCATTCATTTATGCACTACGCTTTCATTAAAAAAATGAACGACACAGTGTATTAGAAATACAACTCTTTTTAGAGAAATGAATGAGTTCTGAAAATAACTTTTTTTTGTTTTGTTGTTGTTTTATATTTTTTTTCCTTTTTAAAGTTTTTTTTGTTTTGTTGAAGAAAATTCAGAAACTGCAACATGGAAACTGGTCAACAAGAACAAAAAAAAAAGGAAAAAAAATTATCTCCTTTCAGAGCATTTATGGTCCTGAATGCTGCGTTCAATTAGATTCAGGCTCTGTTCTCCATAAACAATAATATCAAAGCATTTGTTGTACCGCATATGCACATGCGCCAAATATGGCCTAAGGTCCATTTCTGCTGTTACTGGCGATGGAGGTGGAGCTGTAGATGTGCTGGCCACAGCTGATGGAATCTGCTGGGCCAGAGCTCTTGTGGCTGCTTCGGCATATTGCACAGGGTGCACATTTTTTACATGTCTGATCAAAGTATAGATTGAAAAGGAATATTTTTTGAGAGGGTTTCCCCTTGAAAGAACAGTACCACAAAGGGTACAAGTTACTTTAGGGGCATTTACCTTTTTTAGTCCCTCAGGAAAAGTAAAAAACTTCCAAGTAAAAGAAGATTTCCCATTCTTGGCTCACTGGCGATATTCTAGGTGGGAGTCAGAAGAAGATGTTGTTTCCTGTCTTTCTGCCATCCTGTTGATTTTTCTGCTTCCAGCTCCAAAAAGGGTCCTTCTTCCAGGAGAATAAAGCAAATATTGAGGGAAGTGTGTGGGGTTTTTGAAGATTCCAGAATAGAAACTACTATTAACCAATGAAAAGTGTTGCTTTTGAGTCACATGAAATGACGTGTGCGCACGGCGCACAAAAATGACGTATTACTCGAATATTATAAAAGTTTCAAAACACACAAAGGAGGCAAGGAACAGACTCCCTGACCCCCTAGGTTTCCTCAGGGGGTCCCTTAAAGACCCCTACGGTCCAAAACCCCATTTTGTTTTTTTTAAAAACCCTGCGAGGTGTGCACACGGTGCACGCATCCCCGACGCACCCTACAGCCGCCATTTTGTGTTTTTTCAAACTGGGTGCGCGCACGTAAAGATTTTTACAAAAATAGTTTGAGTGTTTTGATGTATTTATATTCATAATAAAAAACATAGATTTTCTCACATATTATATTTAGGGGTTAGCATTTAAAAAACTTTGCAAAATACATAGGTTTCACACACGTTATAGTTAGGAATTAGCATTGATAAAACCTTGCAAATTCACTGAAAAAACCATAGGTTTCACACATGTTATAGTTAGGAATTAGCATTTAAAAAACTTTGCAAATTCATTTAAAAAACCATAGGTTTCATATCATAGTATGTATATGAGTAACTATATAGAATTGTTGGTGAATGAGTAAATGTGTATGTAGATTTTTCAATTTCTGAATAGGTTCTTTTAACTGGAATTAGTTTCTCCATTGTTTTTATTTTTTTTATTCAATTTTTCAATGTGTGTTTTCAAACTTATATTACACTGAGAGAGAGTCTGCCACTCTTTCACAAGGATGATGTCATCAATGATGTCATCAGTGATGTCATTTGAGATGTCATTAGTTATGTCATGAGTGATGTCACTGACTATGTCATGAGTGATGTAATATGTGACGTCATTAGCAATGCATTGCGGGCGTGCCAGTTATAGTGAGTCCAACTAACTATAACGTGGGAATTTCAATGGTTTTGTATGAGTACATTGTCCGGCTAACTATAACTGATATGAAACCTATGGTTTTTTTAATGAATTTGCAAAGTTTTTTAAATCCTTATTCCTAACTATAACTTGTATGAAACCTATGGTTTTTTCAGTGAATTTGCAAGGTTTTTTAAATGCTAATTTCTAACTATAATGTGTGTGAAGCCTATGTTTTTTTAGTTTTTAGTCACTAGGGTACTTACAATACATCATGATTTGTCGTAACAAGGTTGCCATTTTCCCATACACGGTTTAGAATTGTATATAGGATGAATTAATAACAGCAAGGTGCATCTTGATACACATAAGGCTAAATAAAATGTTCTGGTCTTTTGTATATAAATGAATTGTATGTAATTAGTGTAAATAGACCTATATTTATTTGTATATACATTCTTTATTCGGTTGCCTACATAGATGGGTTATCGTTATGAAATTTTGTTTTCTGGCCACTTTATTTGATCGTGTGTATTGTATAATGAGATCATGCATTCATGCTGTAATATTGTTTTTGTACCTCTGCTGACCCCACTCTGCATTCATGCGGTGTATTATATAGTACTTTGTTTATGTTCATGGTATTAGCACGTGACTCACTAGAGAGGTGGAGCATCACTAAAAAGAAATGTATATAAATAGTCAGCTGACCGGGTGTATGGTGTGTGAACAAGAGCACTCGTTGCTCGAAATGCGTCGCCTGAGAGGTCAACAAATCTACCTTGCCGACAGCCTGGGGTTCGTGTCTTCATTTCGCCGTGTGACAGAAGTGGTGAAGATTTGTGGTATATATATATATATATATATTACTCTCCAACTGGTAATACAGCAGCGCCTCTGCCTCTTTTCCCAGCGCACAAGCAACAATAATCGTCCGGAGGCAGGCTTGACAAATAACTTCTTTTATTTTGTCATTAAGGTGCAGGGTGCAGGAATCATCAAACAGACGCGTTTCGGGCGAGGACGCCCTTGCTCACTGTCAGCGAGATGGTGGACATGGTAGCCATTAAATAATAAACACAAAGGTTCGAAAAGCGCGCCAGTTCCCACACAATAATTGACATAGACAGAGGACTAATGACTTAAAACCTAATGATAGGTAACTTCCATAGCGGCCATTTATAAGTGGTGAAACATATGTTGTTCACTCTTGTATGCACAAAAACAATAGCAATTATAATCACGTCAGTGCAAATAGTATCATACTCAATCAATATTGATGTAAACATTAGACACATGTGCAAATACGCAAATTGATGTGCAAATATGCAAGTTTGTAAAGTGCCACGTGCAAATACGTAATGCCTAAACAGACATTAATTATATGTATAAATACACATTTTTATAAAGGTGCAAAGTGCCCTGTAAACTTTATAACTGTGCAAATACGCAATTAAAATGCTATCACATTGATGGTAAATATTGCTTCGACCATATATAATCAAAAAAATCTCTTTTGGCGTTTTAATGATCTACTAGGCCAACTATGTATTCTATAAAAGTTTTGCAAAACTATCTCATACTCATAGCTAATCTCATGTAGTCTATGTTGTTTAACACGTGCCTCTGTAAGTTTTATAGAACGAAGATGCAATTTTGTGCCTGGGGAACTAGCGCACAACTTGCCATGGTTAATTGAATGTCCATCAGATAACAAATTGTAAACATAAAATAACGGTGGGGAAGGAATGTGAATGGGTATAAACCATGATGGTGCCAAATGAAACTTAACTTAATTTAATTGAACGTGTACCAGTGCTAATATTACATATGAAATTAAAAGGAATTCTTGCCTTGCTCTAAACAATAAGCGACAAAAAGGTACTTGACTACTGCCTCAATTTTGCATAAAAGTCAAATATACCTAATGGATAATGACAAAATATTATATGTCTGTGGTATGGTCTAATCATGAGGTAAGAGGTGAAGAGGTCATGAATAACTGATATGGGGATTACAGGAAGTTACTGAGTTCTTCACCCATGTTGAGCCCCCCCGGGGTCTTACTGTTCAGCCGAACAATATATTTAGATTCCAAACACCTGAGTTGTTTCTCATAGTCTCCCCCTCTCTTAGAGGTTCTCACTGCATCAATCACATAGTACTTTAAATGTGATAAATTTCTGTTGTGGTGTGAGTGGAAATGACAAGCAACAGGGTAACTTTGATCATTATTTGTTATTGCTCTTAAGTGTTGCAAGATGCGTTGGTGCGCAGGTAATTTTGTGCTCCCAACGTACCGTAAACCGCACGTGCAAGTGAGAACATACACTGCCAGCTCAGTTCTGCAAGTAAAGTGTGCCCTGATGTTAATGGGTTTCGGATCAAAGGGGGTGACATATGATCTTGTATTAATGCCAAAATTACAAGCGCGGCAGGATATGCACTTGTAAAAGCCCTTGCGTGGCGAAAGCCAATCATCATTTTTTGGCATCTCAGGACTGCTGGAAACCAACTCATTCTGCATGCTAAAAGCACGCCTATAAGTAACAGTTGGTTTGGGGGGTAAGATTTCCTTTAACACTGGATCTGTGAGGACAACTGGCCATTGTTTCCTGATTAGGTTGGAAATTTGGCTTCGTAAAAACGACCCAGGGTAACAGACGCTGCCATATACTATATACGGCATGGTTCCAAGCAGTCTCTAGAATAGGACTGCATGCGGAGCAACACTGAATGGGAACTGGAATTATTACCTGGACATAGCAAAGATATTGGCATCACTAAAAAGAAATGTATATAAATAGTCAGCTAACTGGGTGTATGGTGTTTGAACAAGAGCACTCGTTGCTCGAAACGCGTCGCCTGAGAGGTCAATAAATCTACCTTGCCGACAGCCTGGGGTCCGTGTCTTCATTTCGCCGTGTGTCGGAAGTGGTGAAGATTCGTGGTTTATATATATATATATATAAATATATATGGCGGAAATTCTTCCCAGCAGTAGAGAAGAAAGAGGCCGGAGGGGAGTTCTGAAGGAACAAATTGCTTTATTGTGGGTGATGCCAGCAGCGGCGAATGCATTTCGGTCACAACGACCTTCCTCAGCGCCCAAAACCGTGTCCTTTCCTCGTTTCTCTCATCCTGTGTAAAATACAAACTGCACTCCTTGCTCCTCCCCCTAATGCTGTAGGCACACCTGAGCAGTTCCAATTGGGTCCTCGGAACTACAGTTCCCAGCATGCACAGTCTCGGCAAGTTTCTGGTCGGTGGTGTGGGGGTGAAGTTTAAGACAATGGGTCCGTGACAGTAACAGGTAAGTTGGAGAGGACTGTTCACAACGCCCCCAATGTTGCAGTCATTCCTCTTTGTCCCCTCGCTCCTGCCAATGCCTATCCCACAATGTAGAAAATACGAGGGAGCAGCCAAATGCGAGGCGTTTCTTGCTAGGGAGATAAAATACCTCCTTCCTCGTATTCCAGCATCGCGTTCCTGGCGGTCTCCGGCTCGTTGTTGATCCCTCAACTTCGATGTACGCTGGAACAGCGGAACGCCAGTTATAGAGCCGAGTCTCTTCTCGTGGCAGGGGCCTTCTGAGCTGCGCCTCTGGCTGGCGCAGAAAACGTGGCGGAAATTCTTCCCAGCAGTAGAGAAGAAAGAGGCCGGAGGGGAGTTCTGAAGGAACAAATTGCTTTATTGTGGGTGATGCCAGCAGCGGCGAATGCATTTCGGTCACAACGACCTTCCTCAGCGCCCAAAACCATGTCCTTTCCTCGTTTCTCTCATCCTGTGTAAAATACAAACTGCACTCCTTGCTCCTCCCCCTAATGCTGTAGGCACACCTGAGCAGTTCCAATTGGGTCCTCGGAACTACAGTTCCCAGCATGCACAGTCTCGGCAAGTTTCTGGTCGGTGGTGTGGGGGTGAAGTTTAAGACAATGGGTCCGTGACAGTAACAGGTAAGTTGGAGAGGACTGTTCACAACGCCCCCAATGTTGCAGTCATTCCTCTTTGTCCCCTCGCTCCTGCCAATGCCTATCCCACAATGTAGAAAATATGAGGGAGCAGCCAAATGCGAGGCGTTTCTTGCTAGGGAGATAAAATACCTCCTTCCTCGTATTCCAGCATCGCGTTCCTGGCGGTCTCCGGCTCGTTGTTGATCCCTCAACTTCGATGTACGCTGGAACAGCGGAACGCCAGTTATAGAGCCGAGTCTCTTCTCGTGGCAGGGGCCTTCTGTGCTGCGCCTCTGGCTGGCGCAGAAAACGTGGCGGAAATTCTTCCCAGCAGTAGAGAAGAAAGAGGCCGGAGGGGAGTTCTGAAGGAACAAATTGCTTTATTGTGGGTGATGCCAGCAGCGGCGAATGCATTTCGGTCACAACGACCTTCCTCAGCGCCCAAAACCGTGTCCTTTCCTCGTTTCTCTCATCCTGTGTAAAATACAAACTGCACTCCTTGCTCCTCCCCCTAATGCTGTAGGCACACCTGAGCAGTTCCAATTGGGTCCTCGGAACTACAATTCCCAGCATGCACAGTCTCGGCAAGTTTCTGGTCGGTGGTGTGGGGGTGAAGTTTAAGACAATGGGTCCGTGACAGTAACAGGTAAGTTGGAGAGGACTGTTCACAACGCCCCCAATGTTGCAGTCATTCCTCTTTGTCCCCTCGCTCCTGCCAATGCCTATCCCACAATGTAGAAAATACGAGGGAGCAGCCAAATGCGAGGTGTTTCTTGCTAGGGAGATAAAATACCTCCTTCCTCGTATTCCAGCATCGTGTTCCTGGCGGTCTCCGGCTCGTTGTTGATCCCTCAACTTCGATGTACGCTGGAACAGCGGAACGCCAGTTATAGAGCCGAGTCTCTTCTCGTGGCAGGGGCCTTCTGTGCTGCGCCTCTGGCTGGCGCAGAAAACGTGGCGGAAATTCTTCCCAGCAGTAGAGAAGAAAGAGGCCGGAGGGGAGTTCTGAAGGAACAAATTGCTTTATTGTGGGTGATGCCAGCAGCGGCGAATGCATTTCGGTCACAACGACCTTCCTCAGCGCCCAAAACCGTGTCCTTTCCTCGTTTCTCTCATCCTGTGTAAAATACAAACTGCACTCCTTGCTCCTCCCCCTAATGCTGTAGGCACACCTGAGCAGTTCCAATTGGGTCCTCGGAACTACAGTTCCCCGCATGCACAGTCTCGGCAAGTTTCTGGTCGGTGGTGTGGGGGTGAAGTTTAAGACAATGGGTCCGTGACAGTAACAGGTAAGTTGGAGAGGACTGTTCACAACGCCCCCAATGTTGCAGTCATTCCTCTTTGTCCCCTCGCTCCTGCCAATGCCTATCCCACAATGTAGAAAATACGAGGGAGCAGCCAAATGCGAGGCGTTTCTTGCTAGGGAGATAAAATACCTCCTTCCTCGTATTCCAGCATCGCGTTCCTGGCGGTCTCCGGCTCGTTGTTGATCCCTCAACTTCGATGTACGCTGGAACAGCGGAACGCCAGTTATAGAGCCGAGTCTCTTCTCGTGGCAGGGGCCTTCTGAGCTGCGCCTCTGGCTGGCGCAGAAAACGTGGCGGAAATTCTTCCCAGCAGTAGAGAAGAAAGAGGCCGGAGGGGAGTTCTGAAGGAACAAATTGCTTTATTGTGGGTGATGCCAGCAGCGGCGAATGCATTTCGGTCACAACGACCTTCCTCAGCGCCCAAAACCATGTCCTTTCCTCGTTTCTCTCATCCTGTGTAAAATACAAACTGCACTCCTTGCTCCTCCCCCTAATGCTGTAGGCACACCTGAGCAGTTCCAATTGGGTCCTCGGAACTACAGTTCCCAGCATGCACAGTCTCGGCAAGTTTCTGGTCGGTGGTGTGGGGGTGAAGTTTAAGACAATGGGTCCGTGACAGTAACAGGTAAGTTGGAGAGGACTGTTCACAACGCCCCCAATGTTGCAGTCATTCCTCTTTGTCCCCTCGCTCCTGCCAATGCCTATCCCACAATGTAGAAAATATGAGGGAGCAGCCAAATGCGAGGCGTTTCTTGCTAGGGAGATAAAATACCTCCTTCCTCGTATTCCAGCATCGCGTTCCTGGCGGTCTCCGGCTCGTTGTTGATCCCTCAACTTCGATGTACGCTGGAACAGCGGAACGCCAGTTATAGAGCCGAGTCTCTTCTCGTGGCAGGGGCCTTCTGTGCTGCGCCTCTGGCTGGCGCAGAAAACGTGGCGGAAATTCTTCCCAGCAGTAGAGAAGAAAGAGGCCGGAGGGGAGTTCTGAAGGAACAAATTGCTTTATTGTGGGTGATGCCAGCAGCGGCGAATGCATTTCGGTCACAACGACCTTCCTCAGCGCCCAAAACCGTGTCCTTTCCTCGTTTCTCTCATCCTGTGTAAAATACAAACTGCACTCCTTGCTCCTCCCCCTAATGCTGTAGGCACACCTGAGCAGTTCCAATTGGGTCCTCGGAACTACAATTCCCAGCATGCACAGTCTCGGCAAGTTTCTGGTCGGTGGTGTGGGGGTGAAGTTTAAGACAATGGGTCCGTGACAGTAACAGGTAAGTTGGAGAGGACTGTTCACAACGCCCCCAATGTTGCAGTCATTCCTCTTTGTCCCCTCGCTCCTGCCAATGCCTATCCCACAATGTAGAAAATACGAGGGAGCAGCCAAATGCGAGGTGTTTCTTGCTAGGGAGATAAAATACCTCCTTCCTCGTATTCCAGCATCGTGTTCCTGGCGGTCTCCGGCTCGTTGTTGATCCCTCAACTTCGATGTACGCTGGAACAGCGGAACGCCAGTTATAGAGCCGAGTCTCTTCTCGTGGCAGGGGCCTTCTGTGCTGCGCCTCTGGCTGGCGCAGAAAACGTGGCGGAAATTCTTCCCAGCAGTAGAGAAGAAAGAGGCCGGAGGGGAGTTCTGAAGGAACAAATTGCTTTATTGTGGGTGATGCCAGCAGCGGCGAATGCATTTCGGTCACAACGACCTTCCTCAGCGCCCAAAACCGTGTCCTTTCCTCGTTTCTCTCATCCTGTGTAAAATACAAACTGCACTCCTTGCTCCTCCCCCTAATGCTGTAGGCACACCTGAGCAGTTCCAATTGGGTCCTCGGAACTACAGTTCCCCGCATGCACAGTCTCGGCAAGTTTCTGGTCGGTGGTGTGGGGGTGAAGTTTAAGACAATGGGTCCGTGACAGTAACAGGTAAGTTGGAGAGGACTGTTCACAACGCCCCCAATGTTGCAGTCATTCCTCTTTGTCCCCTCGCTCCTGCCAATGCCTATCCCACAATGTAGAAAATACGAGGGAGCAGCCAAATGCGAGGCGTTTCTTGCTAGGGAGATAAAATACCTCCTTCCTCGTATTCCAGCATCGCGTTCCTGGCGGTCTCCGGCTCGTTGTTGATCCCTCAACTTCGATGTACGCTGGAACAGCGGAACGCCAGTTATAGAGCCGAGTCTCTTCTCGTGGCAGGGGCCTTCTGTGCTGCGCCTCTGGCTGGCGCAGAAAACGTGGCGGAAATTCTTCCCAGCAGTAGAGAAGAAAGGGGCCGGAGGGGAGTTCTGAAGGAACAAATTGCTTTATTGTGGGTGATGCCAGCAGCGGCGAATGCATTTCGGTCACAACGACCTTCCTCAGTGCCCAAAACCGTGTCCTTTCCTCGTTTCTCTCATCCTGTGTAAAATACAAACTGCACTCCTTGCTCCTCCCCCTAATGCTGTAGGCACACCTGAGCAGTTCCAATTGGGTCCTCGGAACTACAGTTCCCAGCATGCACAGTCTCGGCAAGTTTCTGGTCGGTGGTGTGGGGGTGAAGTTTAAGACAATGGGTCCGTGACAGTAACAGGTTTAAAGACAATGGGTCCGTGACAGTAACAGGTAAGTTGGAGAGGACTGTTCACAACGCCCCCAATGTTGCAGTCATTCCTCTTTGTCCCCTCGCTCCTGCCAATGCCTATCCCACAATGTAGAAAATACGAGGGAGCAGCCAAATGCGAGGCGTTTCTTGCTAGGGAGATAAAATACCTCCTTCCTCGTATTCCAGCATTGCGTTCCTGGCGGTCTCCGGCTCGTTGTTGATCCCTCAACTTCGATGTACGCTGGAACAGCGGAACGCCAGTTATAGAGCCGAGTCTCTTCTCGTGGCAGGGGCCTTCTGTGCTGCGCCTCTGGCTGGCGCAGAAAACGTGGCGGAAATTCTTCCCAGCAGTAGAGAAGAAAGAGGCCGGAGGGGAGTTCTGAAGGAACAAATATATTCACCGAAAAAAACATAGGTTTTAGGCCATATATAGTTAGGGATTAGCATTTACAAAACCTTATTTTACTCGCACAAAACCATAGAAATTCGCATATATAGTTAGATGCAATAACTATATATCGCGCACCCGCAATCCACTGCTGATGATGTCACATATTACATCATTCATGACATGGTCAGTGACATCACTGATGACATCACTGATGACATCATCCAGTGACTGTGTGTTAAAATATGTCTTACATATTGAAGAATGAGTGGATGTATAAGTGTCTGGATGAAGGATTTAGTAGGTGCATGACTGACTGTATGAGTGAGTGATTAAATGTGTCTCACTGAGTGCATGGGTAAGTGACTAAACTGTCTTAATTTGTGCATCATTATGTCTGTTGTTCTGTAAACTGCTGCATGTGTTAATCAGTAGCTATTTGAGTAACTATAAGGGTTATTGATTGTTTGCCCAAGTATTTGTATGGGAGACTGTGTGTGTGGGTGGCTGGGAGGTGTATGACTCTGTGCATAGATGTGTGAGTAGTTGATTCACTAGATGTATGGGTTCAAAAGTGCATGTGGAAACAGCTGTATGGGCGGTTGACTGTCTGCATAAGTGTATTGGTGATTGAATGGATTTCTCAGTGCTACATGTCAAAGTAAGTACATATGTAAAACACAGTACATGTGAGAGTTGACATATATAAATAACTGTGCATAAGAGCCAGTGAATGTGTGAGTGGCTGTATGGATCATTGTGAACATGTATCAGGGATTGTATAAGAGAGCAAATATGTGTTAGTATATGTTTGAATGAGTAAGGTGTGTATAACTGTATAGTTGAGAAAATGGAGGTGTGATTGATTCTTTGCATGACTGACTAGGTGTGTGAGTAACTCCATGGATAAGTGACAGTCTGTGAGTGTCTGTTTACACTGATTGTATCTAAGGTTATATTAGAGTCTGAAGATGTTCATTATATTATCACATAAATGATATCATCAGTGATATGATCAGTAATGTCAAATGAGATGTCATCAGTGATGTCATCAGTGATATCATTTAAGATGTCATCAGTGATGTCATTTGAGATGTCATCAGTGATGTCATCAGTGATGTCACTGACCATGTCATGAATGATGTAATATGTAACATCATCAGCAGTGGATTGCGGGTGCGCGATATATAGTTATTGCATCTAACTACATATGCGAATTTCTATGGTTTTGTGCGAGTAAAATAAGGTTTTGTAAATGCTAATCCCTAACTATATATGGCCTAAAACCTATGGTTTTTTCAGTGAATTTCAATGGTTTTTTAATAGCAAATATCAAAAGCTGTCAAATGTGAAGTACGTGATAGGTAAAAACATTTTCGTATTTATGCACGCTGATGTACTTTGAACGCTTCCCCCCCTCACTTTTCTCTTAGCAGTACTCTCTCTTTGCAGATAGTGAAGGGTAGTTAACGCAGGCCTTTGCCCCCGTTCTAATCCGTCGTGTCTGCTTCTCTCTCCATTTGATTGATTGTTATCCAAGCATTTACTGTTTTAGAATTGGTTCTCTTTGGTTCATTCTCTACTTACAAACAAGTACAGAGTCGCAATACTCTGTTTAGTCTTTGCAGATAGTGAAAAATCGTTTTAAAAAACAAAAGGAATCAAGCAAAATCAGTAGGCCACTAATGGGATCTCTTTTTGACCTAGCTAAAATAGAAACATTAAGAAGAACCCCTCATGAGAAATACGAAACTAGTGAGATGAACTGAGCTCCACACGATGATGGCTGCAAGACAGCTCGGCTCCGCCACCCACCCCACCCAAAATAACGACAAACCCTATGCAAATATTATAAATATATGTAAATGTATTGGCATTTATATAGCGCACTACTTACCCGTAGGGTCCCAAGGCGCTTCGACCGCTGCGAAACCCTTCCTGGCTTCCCTGAGAGATGGTCCCTTAATGGGTATCTCCAGGGTGAGACCAGGCATCCCCGGCGGTCTGGTGGGGCCGTTAGTGAAGATGAGGCAAGCTAATGCCCAGAGTTGCCGAGTGTGATCGCTGATCAGAGTGGGCACCGAGGCGAGAGAATTATCGAGTCCGCTGACCCTGGTCCAGAAACCTGCCGCGCCAGGAATCGAACCCTGGTCCCGGGCCGTCCTCTGCTCTCGGGTCTGCCGCCTCTAACCAGTGAGCCACACTAGTTCACTCATACAACACACCACTATATACAACACACCAGCAAAGTAACAGGGTAAAACATTTTATTAAATAACTATTTACATAACTATTTTATACTTTTAGTTGCCCGATCCGGCTAGCTCAATCGATCGAGCATGAGACTCATGCACTCTGATCTCCTTGGCCTCAGTCAAGCATCAATAGTAAAATTTTAATACATGAGTGTTCGTTCTCGGTTTTGGTCCCTGAGTTGCTTCGATGTCACTGCCTTGCACACATGGCATAAGTCCTGGATTTTGGGTGCCATACTTCAGAGTTCTGAGCAGCGCTTGTAACACTGTCTAAACCTTATTTGCACCTGCTGCAGCTTCACTATTCTCAAAGTAAGTGGGGGCCGTTTGTGAACCTGACTGCATTTGAAAACAATGTGATACAGTACCTCCCTAAACCGCTTGATGGAGGCCCCCGAGGGGCGGTGTGATGGCACGGACTCGGAGAAGACGCTTGGCTCTGACCCCCTCCCCAAGTCTTATAGCTCTGGTGTAGCCTGAGATCGCACCCGACATAGGCGGCCGGCTCCCGGGGTCAAGCTGTCTTTGACGTTTTGTAGCCTTTCGAATTCTATCCTTAGACGGCATTGTCTAATTCCCAAATAATCTGCAGTTGAATCTGTGGTGAAATATAATAAAAAATGTTATTAAACACTATTACCAAACAGTAAATCAATAACAGTAAGAACTAGATTTGACAATGCTATAAAAAAAAAAAGTATGCACAAGGGTGCAGGGGGTATCACTTTGACACCCTCTGACACCCTCAAAACAGGCACAGGTGCCATGTGGCAAGCAAACCAGCCCTAAGGGCAGATCTGCCTTTCACATGACATAGGTGTGCGAGCACACATGTGCATGCACACCGGAATCGGTATTTTACCATGAAGTTTGATTTCATGCTAAAATACCGATTCGTTAAGGCCTTTGGGACTCAGAAGACTCCCCCCTACATAACAAATTAACAGAATCGGTAAAATTACCGATTCGGTATTTTACCGAACAAATAATTTTTCCTGATTCTGTAAATGTAGATTTACCTACACGTGGCCTTGGATTTAAGCCCCTACATACCGATTTGCCATTTAACGATAGGAAATGGCCGAAAACGGCCGTAACCGGTCGGTAAATGGCCTGAAACGACCACCTACATCTGGCCCTAAGTGTGCATGCATTTGATTTCAAACAAAGTTTTATTTTATTTATTTATTTATTATTTATTTGGCGATTTTTAGAGCGCGCAAATACCCTTGGGTGTCTCGGCGCTGTAGTTGCAGAACTCTCAGGGGGGGGTAGGGAGGTTTAGGCAGGGAACAACCAGGTCTTTAGTTTCTTTCTGAAATTCAGAAGGGTCGGAGCACACTTGATGTGTAGAGGGAGTGTGTTCCACAATATGGCTGTTGCCACTGAGAAGCGTTTGTCACCCCAGTTGGCCCTTCTTGTACGGGGGACCATGAGTAAATGTGCTGAGGATGACCGCAAGGTTCTTGTGTGTTCAAGCGGTCGGAAGGCTCTTCTTAGGAATAGGGGTCCGTGATCGTGGATAGCCTTATATGCTATGCATAATGCTTTAAATTTGATACGGCTCCTCACCGGTAGCCAGTGTAGCTGTTGGATATAGGGGGAGACCGATGCAAATTTAGGGATGGATAGCAGTGTCCTGGCTGCTGCATTCTGCACTGTTTGCAGTTTATTGAGGACCTTTTGTTGTGCATTGAGAAACAGTGCGTTGCAGTAGTCAGTTTTAGAGAATACTAAAGTACTGACCAGGGTTTTGCCTGCATGAGGAGGAAGGTATGGGATTAATTTTTTTATACTTTTTAGTGTGTGGAAGGAAGAAGAAACCACTGCATTGGCGTGTTGCTGAAATGACAGCTTGTTATCGAAGATAACGCCCAGGTTGCGTACCTTCGTTACAGGTTCTGGGGGTTGTCCCATCTGGTGGGGCCACCATTGTGGGGACCAGGTAGGTTGAAGCCTCCCGAATGTCATCACTTCTGTCTTATCAGAATTGAGTTTAAGACAGTTGGATGACATCCAGGAGCTTATTGCCTTCATTCCCGTTTGGAAATTGGCTGCCACCGAGATTCCATCGTTGTATATCGACAGCACCAATTGGGTGTCGTCGGCATAGGTAGTCAGGGAGATTCCGCAGGATTTTATGACCCTCGCCAGGTCCGACACATAGATGTTGAATAGTGTCGGACTTAGCGAGGATCCCTGCGGTACTCCACATGGCAGGGAGAAGGTCTGGGATGTGAAATTGCCTAGTTTTACAGTTTGCGGACGGTTTGCCAGAAATGAGGCCAGGAGGTTTTTGGCTTTGTCTGTGATTCCTATGGCCTCGACACGGTCGATCAAGGTGGCATGGTCGACCGTGTCAAAGGCCGCAGATAGATCGAGGAGTATCAGTACTGCGGCTCCTCCGTTATCCATCGTAGACCTAATCTCATCTGCTGCTTTTAGTAAAGCCGTCTCCGTTCCGTGGCCTTGTCGAAACCCAAATTGGGTGTCATCCAGTAGATTGTTATGGTGAATATAATGTGACAGCTGGGTATTCATAATCTTTTCAAAGATTTTTGCAGGGAATGGGAGGCAAGCAATGGGCCTGTAGCTAGCAGGCAGGAGAGGGTCTAGGCTGGGTTTTTTGAGTAGGGGTTTGATTATTGCTTTTTTCCATACCGAGGGGTAGACACCAGATGTAAACATTGCATTGCATATGGTGGTTAGAGGTGGAGCAATAACTTCCGGGATGAGGTTAAGGATACTTGGAGGGCAAGGGTCTAGAGGTGAACCGGATTTGGTTCGAGCGATCAGGGGAAGGGTGATTTCGCAGGTGGTAAGTTCAAAAGCTGCGAATATGGGGCCAGTATCGGCGATCGATTGAGGGGGAGAGCGCACTACGTCAGGTGTAAATGTATTAAAAATGGCTCTGACCTTGTCCTCGAAGAAATTTGCCAATGAATCAGAGAGGGCTTGGGATCCTTCTGACTGGGGAGCAGGTGGGCTAGACAGGTATGTTACTACTTGGAATAGTTTCCCTGAGGAGTTTTTAGCCTGATTAATTTGGTTTGTGTAATACGTGGTTTTCTCTGTTTTTATGATTTTTTATAGTTAGAGAGAGCGCTTTTGTAAATGATCTTATCAGCCGTATTAAAGTTACGGCGCCACTGCCGTTCAAGGTTTCTGCAGTGCTGGCGCTGGAGTCTGAGTGATTCAGAGAACCAAGGGGCTGAAGGAAGTTTTCTACTCCGATGGGAGGTTTTGGACGGTGCTAATTTATCGCAGGCTTCAATCAGATTCTCCATGTAAGTATCTGATGCTGCTATGGGATCATGCTCATTAGGTAATGGGCTGTCCTGTATCATCTGAGTGAGACGTTCAAGATTTAAGTTTTTCCAGTCTCTGAATTTGGTGGGAGGGGGAAGAGGCAAGCAAGGGGGAGTGGGTTTAGTGGGAATAGAGAAGCATATTGCTGAGTGGTCTGTCCAGATTAAAGGGAAGACCTCGGTGATGGAGATTTCAGGGTGGTTGGTGAATAATCCATCCAACGTATGTCCTGCTTTGTGCGTGGGTTTTTTAACAATTTGTGTGAGTCCGGCTGTCTCTAAATCTCCAAGAAGCGTTATGGTGTCTGGGTCATCTAAAACTTCGAGATGAAAGTTTAGATCACCTAAGATGGTGAACTGTGGTGATCCAATTGATGTCTCGATTATGTGATCCAAGCGTGCTAGGAATTTGGCTCTGGATCCTGGGGGGCGGTAGATTAGCATACCTTTGAAAGTGGCTTTACTGGATAAGCCTATTGAAAAGAGAAGGGCCTCGCATTCAGGGTAGGTTGTGTCTACTGTAGTTATCTTAAGGTGATTTTTGTAAATGATCGCGACTCCTCCACCCTTCCTTATCGGTCTGTCTAACTTACACACGCAGTAATTGTTAGGCGTGGCGTCTCTGAAGTCCGGGCCAGAGGCCTCGTCTCCCCACGTCTCGGTGATGAATAAAATATCTAACTGTTGCAATTCTATGAAATCTGCGATTTCAAATTTGTGTTTCCGCAGTGATCTTACATTTATAAGTGCTGCTGACACTAGTGGTGGAGGTGTAGGGTGAGGGGTAGATGGAGTCTCAGTACAGGTAGGACACTTAAGAGGTCCGATCCTAGGGTTGTTGTAGTAGAATTTAGGTAAGGAGTGGGGCAACCTACTTGTTTGCTTGATGCTGAGCATTTTATGTAAAACAATAATACACCTAGGGCCAGATGTAGGTAAATCACATTTACTGATTTTGAAATACCGAATATTACCGAATTTTACCGATTCGGTATTTCAAAATAGGTAAATGGGATGTAAGTACCAACATCTGATTTATTACCGATTCCTTAAAAATTCGGTATTTACCGATTCGGTAAATACCGAATCGGTATTTGCTATTGAATCCTATGGGCCTTGAAGCCCATAGGATTCAATTCAAATACCGATTCAGTATTTACCGAATCGGTAAATACCGAATTTGTCAAGGGTGCAGGGGGTATCACTTTGACACCATCTAGCACCCCCAAAACGGGCATGTGTGCAATGTGGCACACAGACATGCCCTAAGGGCACGTCTGTCTGTCACATGGCATATGTGTACATGCACACATGTGCATGTACACAGGAATCAGTATTTTACCATGGATTTGTATTCCATAGTAAAATACCGATTCTGTAAGCCATGTGCCATGGAAAATTGGCTACCCACATTTCAATCTTGCATTTTCGGTAAAATTACCGAATCGGTAAAATTACCGAAAACGCAACATTTAAGGGCAAATTAATTAATTTTACACATGGGGGCGTATTTACAAGGGCCTCCCACTACAAGGAAAATGACTTCAAATGACCAGACACACATGGGGACGTATTTACAAGGCCCTTGAACCCGGGGGAAGTGACTTGAAATTGCTAAGCACACATAGGAGAGTATCTACAATGCCCATGCAACACTTATGCATCATTTTTTACATGTACACCGTAACATTAACAACACAATTACATCAAATATCTGTTCCGCAAAAGCGACACATTGCAGGAGTCACATCATTTTACCATCAAAAACAATTTCACCAATACCTTAAGAAACATGGAAGTGGTGAAAAAAGCCAAGCTTGACGTTACGGCAGCCACGAGGTAGCTAGGCTCCGCCACCCCCCCACTGCTCCAAGCATGTCTGTCCCACCGCCCGCCACGCCCATTAACGGTAACATGAAATAGATACAAATCAGCAGATACCTACCCCCATTCCGGAAACTCCCGAAGTGCAACAGGACCACGGTTACGCCCATCCGGAAGATGAGGCCTCGACACGTGCAGGGCGGGGCCCGGCTAACCACCATCAGCCGTGGGGTAGATGGCCCAAAATGTACTGGTCTCCCGATTCCCTTCTTCTGCCGCCTTGCAGGCCATGGGGGGGGATGTCTTGCCTCTGCCTCCGACCCCCCCCTCTTATCGCCTGGTCCGGACATCACGGATATCAACGTCAGGTGTCGGCGTGGGGTGCGCTGGGAGGGAGAGGTGGTGCGAACGAGCCTCTCCCACCCCCACAGGTGGGGGCCCCTCAGCTGCACCCCCAACGCTCCACTCACCCAACAAAAGGGTTCCTCCACTCTTGCGATGCAGCGGCGCTGCACTCACCTGACAAAAGGTCTCGTCCACTATTGCGAGGCAATGATGCTCCGCTCACCCAGCGGGGGTCTCGTTCACTGTTGCGGTGCAACGACGCTTCTAGTTTCCTGCGTCCAGAAACCTTCTCCTCAACTTTGAAGATTCTATAAGAGCCACGGGGGCCCCCGACCCCCGATGGGGAATGACTGCCATGATCACCCACGGAACGACCACGACGTAGCCGCGGGACGTCGGCGCGCTCATGCCGGCGCCGGCCTCAGTCTTGAAATCACCAAAATCCTGCAAGACTACCAACTTGATCAGTTCCGGTGGGACACCAGTATGACCCGGTAGGAGAGATTGTTTCCTCCCACCCCACTTTCACTGATGGTTCATTTCACCAGTCCCCTCTGCTACCCTTCAACGAAAACTTTTGGACTGCCGAAAGAGGTCCCGGTCCAACCACGAGTTGGTGGAGACATTTTGACTATACTTGGACCTTCCTGACCTCACCCAAAATGGCGCTGGTACAAATGAAACTCTCAACTCCTTGTTGTGCCCCGATTGCTCAGCCTTGATATCATGAGTGTTGTTTTTAGCACATGAATTGATATGGGATAAGACTGATTATATGTTCGGACAATGAATTGATCCAGGATGGGTATTGATTATACTTTCGAACAATGAATTGACATGGGACGGGTACTGATTACACGTTCGAACAATGAATTGATATTAACTTCTGATGCATGATTGATTACTGTATTTATTATCGAAGGTTCGAATTGTCGACACTTTTGGTACTTGCTCACAATGAATTATCGATATGATTTTGTTGCACTTGTCGCACTTTTTACTATGAAATCAACGACCACTGACTCTCTGTTATGTTTTCCACAAATAAATACCTCCCCACCCCCTCCATTTACAGTTCCAGCCTGCTCCGTGGCCGGCCCACGGGGTTGTAAGCCCGTATTTGGGCGCCAACATTTTTATTAAAGGTTTTTGAAAAAGCAAACATAGTTGTAACGCGTAGATTGGTAAGTTTCGAAGAAATGGCCACTGTTTCCGATTTTTTTTTTTTTTTTTAAAAAGCAGGTGAAATGAAGCAGCTCAATTAGTTAAGGGTTAAAAAGTATAGTACGCAGAAACATTGAAAATATGAATGGTCCAGGTTTGTTGTGTGTTTTTTTTCATTTTTCTACAGCATAAAGCAATCGATAAAGATCCTGGTATTTAGCCTCTACTTTATATGCTACCTGTATCAGGGAAGTTGTTTTAAATGCCCCTAAGCCACCCCGAACAAATGTCACCTGGCCCCCCTAGTACGAACGAAAAACGACCCCGTACCACTGTAGGTTATCTCTCTTCCTCAAAAATGACAAAAATGACAAAAATTACTTTCTAGGACGTTTTGGACATTGATGATTTTCATATGATCTATTTATTAAAGTAATACTCATCTCTCCGCATGAAATTAATTTTCCACATGCTACACAAGTCAATCTCATCTGCCTAAAGTTCTTTTACAGATTTGGGACCGTTTCCCTTGCCTCTGACTCACTTATTGCTAAGTCATTGGTGGATGTTTTTGCCGGTCGGGGATTATCCACCAAATCTCGAAGTTGTGCTTTAGAATAATTAAGAGAGTGCCACCTCTCCATGTGCCGATGCATGGTATGATTACCATAGCTATATTTTTTTTCGGTCCCTCTCGAGAGTTTTTTTTTTTTGCAGATGACGCAGGTAACGAACCTGGCATTAACTTTCTTTTCATGAGAAGGAAAAGAAAAAAATTGCCAGATAAAATTCACTTTCACATGGGACGTTCTTGGCATTTCTTTCAGAAACTTTTACATCACTGTGTCATTTCTTTGTCTATCCTGGTTAAAGCAATGTCATGTAAATAGTTGTTTAAAAAGTTTTTTTTAACGTGTTTACTTTGTTGGCGCGTTGTATATATTTATAAGTTATTAAAGTGTTATAATCCTACAACTTTGTTGGAGTGCTATATATTTTTAATGTGACACATAATTGTGAAGACTTTGATGTACAAAAAGGCATCCCTGGAATCTTCCACTTCAGGCTCGGACCCACACACCCTCACAGTGAGAATCCCCTCCCCAAGCACAATACAGGATGGTTATCAGATAGTAGGAACGCGTGTGGTGTGACAGATCTTATCGGGTGGGGGCCTTGATCTACTGTAACTCCTTTGAAGAGGGGTGATTCTCTACAGCTGGGGCCATAAACTACACCTGCAGGGCTAGGTGATAGCCTGGGACCGGCCTGGACAATCGGACACAGAGGAAGAGGAGTGTCAGAGGGTGCGGTAGTGAATAGGGTGAAAGGGAGGTGTCGGGCGGGCACAGGGTGTGATTCTCAGGGAAGAGCAGCGCAAATGGGGGGAGGTTTATGGCCCATGCATGAGAGAGAGAGCGGGGGTGACCAGTGCGTGGGGGAGATGCTTGCGAGGGTGGAGAGCCATGCTGAGGATCGGCGGCGTTCAGAGAGTGGGTCTGGTCAGGGCATCTAAAATGGCTGCCGTGCTCAACAAAAGTGTGGCATTGCAAAAAAGGCAAGATGGCGCAGACAATGTTTATCAATAAGGATTATTTTTACAAAATATTTACTCGCAGTGACAAAATGGCGGTCAACAGTTCCTGATTTCCATCGAATCGAACGTTAACAGACGTCACGCAGCAAAAAAAAAAAAACGCACACGCACAGCCGCTGGAAGACATGTATCAACATATATGAGCCTCCCCAGCCACCCTCAGAAAACATAAGGGGTCAGGATACGTCTCCCGTACCCCCTTATACCTAGTAATTTAATTATATCGAAACACAAAATGGCGAATTCACGTTTCGCTACCAGTTTGCGACCCGGTTCGCGAACCGAGAAGCGCTTCTACCGCGAAAAATCAAATATTTATTATTTGCCCCACGGGACCTTTAATAACCCAACATCATTCCTAGGGGGTCAAGAAGGATCTACCTTGCCCCCTTTCATTAAATTCCCCCTTCGTTTTTCTCCTCCTCTTGTCTCTCGATCCTACCGAGAGACAAGATGGCTGCCGCCCCGGACTGTTTAGAATGTTGACAGACACCGGAGAGCCAATCAGCTTCGCTACGCAAAGCTCCGTTACGCGAAAAGTACGCGATCTGGTGCGCTATCTGGGACGCTGTCACAGATATATCTGTTTTTTTAAACGTTAATTTCTCAAAATCCACTGGAGCACATATATTGAGACCCAGCAAAGGCACATCGGGCTAACAGTCCCTATAATTTTGCCAAGTTTCGTGTAAATCCATTCAGCCGTTTGAGCTAAAAGTGAGGCCAAACGCCCTATGGAAAAATGAATGGGAAAAACGCGTTTTGGGACCCCCCTTTTTTCTCGGCCCCCCCTTGACGGAACCCCCCCAAATTTTCAGGGGCTGCTCAGAAACAAAATGTGCCATTTTCCTGAAAATTTCAGCCGATTCCATCCACAAACGCCAAAGTTATTAGACATAGAATTTTCAAAAGTTCCATAGAGAAAAAATCCTAACTATATATACCTACTGGCGACCGCCAGTAGGTAATATATATATATATATATATATATATATATATATAGCTTCGTAAAAACGACCCAGGGTAACAGACGCTGCCATATACTATATACGGCATGGTTCCAAGCAGTCTCTAGAATAGGACTGCATGTGGAGCAACACTGAATGGAAACTGGAATTATTACCTGGACATAGCAAAAGATATTGGCACAACCCACTGGAGGGTTTTCATTGTGATTAAATTACTAAATCACAAATTCCAGCATGCATCAGCAATACATCCATCAGGATGTCCACTAGGGGGCCGAAATCATTTAAATTGCAATCGCTCCTCGTGGTTTGTAATTAGTTTATGCTGCCAAAGCTGACCTTTGAGAAAGTTCGGAGATGAACGAAACGCGTCAGGACTGGCTGTAGCTGTGTATTAAAAATCAAATTGCCAGGGTTGCGAGTGCGGCCTGTGTCTTTCTGAAGAGGGAGAAATTGGATGAATATGCAGCGGCTTGGTCCTGCCGCAAAGCCACGCACCGCCAGTAAGTGTGCCATCACTACCCGACATCGGACCAACTTTGTTTGCTTTGTGAAAAAGCACCCTTGAGAATAGGACTGCATGTGGAGCAACATTGAATGGGAACTTGAGTTATTCCCTGGACACAGCAAAAGATATTGGCACAACCCACTAGAGGGTTTTCATTGTGATTAAATTACTAAACCACAAACTCCAGCATGCATCAGCAATGCATCTATCAGGATATCCCCTAGGGGGCCAAAATCATTTAAATTGCAATCGCTCCTCGTGGTTTGTAATTAGTTTATGCTGCCAAGGCTGACCTTTGAGAAGGTTCGGAGACGAACGAGGCGCGTCAGGACTGCCTGTAGCTGTGTATTAAAAATCAAATTGCCAGTGTTGAGAGTGCGGCTTGTGTCTTTCCGAAGGGGGAGAAATTGGATGAATATGCAGTGGCTTGGTCCTGCTGCAAAGCCAAGCACCACCAGTAAGTGTGCCATCACTACACGACATCGGACCAACTTTGCTTGCTTTGTGAAAACACCCTCGAGAATAGGACTGCATGTGGAGCAACATTGAATGGGAACTGGAATTATTCCTTGGACACAGCAAAAGATATTGGCACAACCCACTGGAGGGTTTTAATTGTGATTACATTACTAAACCATGAACTCCTGCATGAATCAGCAATACATCCATCAGGATGTCCACTTGGGGGCCAAAATCATTTAAATTGCAATCACTCCTCGTGGTTTGTAATTAGTTTATGTTGCCAAGTCTGACCTTTCAGAAAGTTCGGAGACAAACTAAACACGCCAGGACTGCCTTTAGCTGATATTATGCATACCCAAACACATAGAAATGCATAAAAATAGTTTAAGCCATACATGCAATACACAAACATAGCAGAGGCACACTGGATGGTTAGGCAAGAAAATACCTACTTTCGAAAAGTGGTATTTTCAAACACAGAATGTAAAAATCACCCTCACTAAAAGATGCATTTTAACATTCTGAGTTCAGGCATACTAAACTTTATTTTCCTACTGTGTTCCTAGGGGTAGTTATGTTTATATATCGTATGGGAACAGGTAGCTTTGCAATAGTGAAAAATGAAATTGGCAGCAATTCACTATCAGGACATGCCACACACATCAGGGCACGTCCTACCTTTCACATACACTGCATCCTGCCCACAGGGGTACCTTGGGCCTACCTTAGGGGAGACTAACATGCAAGAAAAGGGAAGGTTAGGGACTGGCAAGTGTGTCCACTTGCCAAGTTGAGATGGCAGTCCCAAACTAAACACATGCTCTGCAATGGCAGGCCGGGGTTACATTTTACAGGCTGCTTCTATGGGTGGCACAATCAATGCTGCAGCCCACTAGCAGCATTTGGTTTACATGCCCTCTGTACACACAGCGCACTGTACTAGGGACTGACTAGTCAATTAAATCAGCCAGTCATGGACACACCAATCCATAGAAATAATTTATAAAGGGAGCACTCACACTTTGGCACTGCAAAAACACAAGAGGCAAAGGCAAAAATGCAGGAGAGACCCACCCTAATGGTGCCAGGTCTAACACTCTCACTTGCAACATATGCTGCTTCAGTTTACGGAGGACGTTTCGTCAAGAGATGAAGAGCTGTTGGGCCTTTGCTGAGGGAATTAACTGCTGGCCAGATCTCTGATCAGACTGTGTATAACTCCAGGCTGCTTCCCTTTCTTTGTTAGTTACCCTGTTCTGATGAAGACCCACTTTTAAGGTTCAAATTGGCCCCGCCCCAGCTTCAGGTCGAAACATCCACAATCTTCATTTCTCAGCTTGCACTGAAAACATTATCCACAGAGAGTCAATATTGACATCAATTACTTATACCCTATGTATGAAAACTTAGTTGTTTGACATATTAACAGACAGGCTCACTGCATTGCCTGTGGCCACTGCTAATTCAAGCCAAATTTCCTATGTTTTGATTCACCCTTTTTCCTTCTACCACGAATGCAACAGCACTTCATCTGAGCACTATTTTGCACATGATGGAGCAACCAATAGATGTAAATAATGTATAGATACTCTTGATTTTCAATACAATTTGAATTGTCTGCTTACATGTGTGCCTTTTTGTGTGATGTAATTTCTCTGGACTCTCCCCCCCCCCCCATTCCACCAGGAATGATACTCACCCCTTTTCTCCAGATTAGAGGTATGTGATCACTTCTGTAAGATTAGGATATGAATTTATTTTGTATATTCTTTGTTTTACATTGATCATTTTAGCAGGATAAGGATAGGTAAATTAATGTTGTACATTCTGTTGTTTTACATTGTCTGCTAGGACCATTTCGTTGCACGTATCGGATTGTAACTAGGTCCTTCAGCTCTATGGGAGACTCCATTATTTTGTAATAGCCTCAGACCGTTTGGACATGTGCTGCAGTTCAAGGCATTACAAGGGCAGCAATAGGATAGCATAGGTTGGACTGCAGGGTCTTTTAGGGGGTAAAGGTGAAGGACATAGAGTTAGGGTCCTCTTTAGTAATAAAGGTGACACATCTTCTGCCTCAGTGTCAGTGCAGGAGTTTGTTGTCTGTCTACAGGTGGTATGGTTAGTATAGGGGGACGGAGTGGACTGGGGAGACTAGTGTAGAGGAGGCACTTAGGGTGTTGAGGGATCGAGAGAGGAATGATTTTCTGAGTCCTTAGGCATGTGACCAGTCACAGGCTTCAACCTTTTCCTCCCCCACAAGGAGGTCAGCGCAGGGTGTGATAGCAGCCCAGCTGGCCTGCTCGCCAACAAGGGCAATAATGGGCAAGAGCGATGCTAGATGCTAGGGTGGTTGAGAGCACTCATAGGGTGCAGGTGAGGCAGGATTAGGACAAGCCCTTCATGGGTATACAGGAAAGTGGCTAGTGAGGGTGGAGAGGCAGACATGGAAGTATTAGCAGCTGTTCCATCCTTACCTGGGTTGTCTGCAGCAGTGAGTTCTATTTGGGGTGCAGTGGGCTCCACAGCGAATCCTGATGCCTTAGGGAGCAGGTGTGCTGTAGAGGACTGCCAGGTGGGGAGGCAGCTCATGGGGCAGGTGGTGCCACACCTGATAGTTTACCCCCCCCCCCACACCTAGTGTCAGATAGTAGATTGATGCCTGCACAGGGCTGGGCTAGCAAACGCAAAGGAATAAAGGAAGAACTGCAGAGTTAGTTGATAGGCTTTCTTCAGGCCAGTGTGTCTGCTGTGAAAGAGACACGCTGTGAAAGAGAATGAAGCAATAGCAGATAAGGGGGAAACAAAGGGGGAAGAAGGTGGAGAAAACATTGATAGTGGCAAGGGAAAAAAGAGAAGGGAAGAGCATGAGGTCCTTATGAGGAAATTCAGTGGGGGGACAGGAAAGGCACACTAAGCAGCAGGAAGGAGATATTGTAGAAGGAGGGGAAACAGGTGCAGGCGGGCAGAGGGGGTAAAGTGGAGGTGAGGATGGAGCAGGCTTAGCCATAGCCAATAAAAGCAAGTGGGTGTGGGTGCCCAGTGACCAGGACAGGGAAGTTGAAAAAAGGTACAAGTAGGTGAGGAGGATCAGCAGCATGTTGAGCTTTCCCATTAAAGTCAAGGTGTTGGCTTCTGACAATGGATATTATGAGGGAGAGAGTTCTGTGTGGCTCAAATATCTCAGTGTAAAGAGACTCCATGTTCTAGGGTGATCAGCTAGACAGTGGTGGTGGACAAGCTTGTTGCAGAGCAAGAAAGGGATTGGGTGGCTTTCTTGTCAAGAAGTTCATCTAACAAGCTACAGGATGGGAGTGATGGCGGTATTGGAGATATTTTAACTGTTTTTTCCCTTTATTGGAAGTATCCTTTTTCAGATCCTGAATAAAATTAAAATCACCTTCTAGGACTATCGGGCCCTCTTTGCCTCTAACCAGCTCATTAATCTTTATAAGCGGTGTTGGATCATCATTAATTGGAGCATACTAATTTAAGTAATTAAACAGGGCCCTGTTTACCCTAGCAGTAACCCAAATCCACTTCCCTTGAGGGTCTCTCGTCACTTGATGTATCTCACAATTAATTCCTTGAGCAAAATAAATGGCTACCCCACTCACAGCGAGCTCTGCAGAGGCAAAGAAGGCTTTAGAGTAATATTTATGTACATGAAGTTTCTTAGTATTAGTTTTCAGGTCGGTCTCCTGAAGATACAGGATCGGAGGATAAAAAGACGTAAGCCATCTAATCAACCCCCATATTTTTTCTTGTTAGAAATCCTGTTAACATTTATTGATATCATCCTTAGATTTGGATCCATGTTACATTAAAGAACAAACTCCCATCGTACCATTTGTATCCAGTATCAGCCTTGATAAATATAATTATTTCTCTTATTCTGCCCACTTTTTTCCCAATTATCTGCCACCCCCCAACCCCGTGCCCATCCTCCCCCCACATCCCTCACGCCTCCCTCATGACCCTTCCTGCTCCTGGCAGATAAGGAATTGCCCGCCTTACCCTCTGCCTGCCCCCTTCGTACACCCCTAAAGTCAGGTGCCATGTTGTTGCACCTTATTGTGACCCCTCACCCGTCCCCCCCAAAAGAAAAAAGAAAGAAGTGAAACACAAGACATGAGAACATAAAAAACAATGTCCATAATGTTGAATAGTCTAGGCCTGAACGTTGAGTTCAGGAGGTGGTGTGTTCAGACCAAAGGGGGAGTTCTAGAGGTGTGGCCAACCGATGTTTGAAATACTAATAGTTAACATCATGTTTAATAAAACATCACTGGGAAGGGCAGCCCTCGTCTATAGACCTCCGAGAGACAAAAACAACTTTGTCAATGTTCTTCTTGACACCATAGCTTCCCATGTATTGGCCACAGATAATTTTATCCTGATAGGCGATTTTAATTTTCATGCTGAACTTGCCCATGATGAAGATACCTGCCATTTATTCTCAAACTTAGAAACGCTCTCTCTATTTTAAAGAGTCACCGGACCCACACACCAAGCGGGGCACACTCTGGACTTGATTTTTACCAATCTCTCTAACCTAAATTGTGAGCCCCCAATACCTATGATGTGGACCGATCATCATCTAGTAAAGTTTAGCTTTTGCAAACTAACTGACTCTAGACCCTTCAACCGCGCAGCTACCAAATCAATACGGCCCTGGTGCAAGTTGACCTCTGAAGCCTTTTCTTCCGTTTTTATCCCTCCCAGCCCTCATATTACTAACATCAATTCAACTGCAGTCCAGTTAGAAGCATCTTTTAGGGGTGCTTTGGACACTATTATACCCGAAACCATAGTCAAGGTTAAATCTGTAGCATCACCTTGGTTTACGGTTGGACTCAAAGTGGACAAATCTGCCAGTAGATCGGCGGAAAGACTGTGGAGAAAGACTGGAACATTAGAAAACCGCCTAAACTATAAACGGGTTCATGCAAATTACCTGAAAAACATAAAAGCGGCTAAATTCGCCTACCTCACGTTAAGGATCAATAAAGCTGCTA
This sequence comes from Lissotriton vulgaris, assembly GCF_964263255.1. Lineage (NCBI taxonomy): Eukaryota > Metazoa > Chordata > Amphibia > Caudata > Salamandridae > Lissotriton > Lissotriton vulgaris. Next base: position 1,649,238,472 of record NC_141694.1, read on the forward strand.
ACTCAAGCAAAGAATTATATAAAATCGTCGATGAATTTACCTCCCCGCAGGTGTAGCAGTACACATTTGTGCCCACTGCTCAGTGGGTTGACTCACTTGCAGTTTATTTTGACAATAAAGTCAAGACGATTTATTCCACATTCGCTACCCTCAAATCAGATATCCATCAAATCCAAGAGGCAGTTCCCTGCCATCCCTCCATCCCTGTCCCCACTGAGTTCCCTTCCATTCTGGAATTCGAGCCCACCACTGCGGTGGAAGTGTTGGAAACTCTCCTGAAGGTAAAATCTGGTTCTCCTACAGATTCCTTGGTCCCGCGTAAGTGCAATAAGATCTTTCCATCACTGATTGACTCCCATACCGACGTCTTTAATGCCTCTTTTGATCTCGCCTTGTTCCCCAGTTGTTGGAAGGTGGCTCAAATTAAGCCTATTTTAAAAAAAACAACAGTGATCCTACCATCTTGTCTAATTATAGGCCGATCTCGCTTCTGCCTTACTTTGGTAAGGTACTGGAGCATCTTGTCAACAAGCGAGTTTCAACCTTCATAGAGGAACAGGGCCTTCTCGATCCCTCTCAGTCGGGGAGCCGGGCTGCCCACGGAACCGAGACTGCAGTAATGGAGGTAGTGGACAACATCCGCCTCTCTCTTGACTGGGGTGAGTCTGCTGTTCACTTCTTGCTGGATTTATCGGCCGCCTTTGACACCGTCTCCCACAGTATTCTTTAACAACGACTGTGGGAGATCGGTGTCAGAGGCAAAGCCTGTGCTTGGTTTGAGAGCTATTTGACCAGTCGGTACACCTATGTAAAGGGGGGCACTCTGGAATCCAATAAGATTCCCCTTTCCGCTGGAGTTCCCCAGGGGTCGATTTTGAGTCCCCTGCTTTTTAATCTTTACCTCACCCCTTTGGCGAATGTGCAATAAGATATTTCCATCACTGATTGACTCCCTTACCGACGTCTTTAATGCCTCTTTTGATCTCGCCTTGTTCCCCAGTTGTTGGAAGGTGGCTCAAAGTAAGCCTATTTTTAAAAAAACAACAGTGACCCTACCATTTTGTCTAATTATAGGCCGATCTCGCTTCTGCCTTACTTTGGTAAGGTACTGGAGCATCTTGTCAACAAGCGAGTTTCAACCTTCATAGAGGAACAGGGCCTTCTCGATCCCTCTCAGTCGGGGTTCCGGGCTGCCCACGGAACCGAGACTGCAGTAATGGAGGTAGTGGACAACATCCGCCTCTCTCTTGACTGGGGTGAGTCTGCTGTTCTCATCTTGCTGGATTTATCGGCGGCCTGTGGTAAATAATTTTACCCGACAATTTTTGATTACATTAAATGACAATAAGGATAGCTCAATCAAATGAGAGGCAAAGTCCGTGGTATCTGAGTCATACAGGGTTTAATGAAATGCCTCGAGGCATGGGACATCGGGTTCCATCACCACTAAGGTTCAGGAAGGGACATTCAACATTTTATTAACATCACACATTATATATAGTAAAACAGTATAATTGAAATGAATACAGTAGGCGTAACAGGTGGAAAGAGAGAGATAAGAACACATGTGCGTAACAGGAGGCGTGTAAGAAGGCGTACACATGGGCGTGCACTTGACATGTCAGAGAATTGTCACAAGAAACGTCACATGTGGGTGGATGCTTAGAGAATGTTTGCAGAATCAGCAGAAAACTTTGGCATACATGCGCGCGCAACTGAGCATGACGTGTAACTGGGGAGAGCTGGGGGCTTTGACTTTAGCACTAGTAGAGGAGACTAATGTCTGGGATGTCAGAACGACCTGCACTTATAACATATCTGGTATCTTATGTTTGGAGGATGTAGTGTCTGAAGTAAAAGGTCTCTCGGGCAGAGGCCGTTCATCACTGAATGCTAGTGCGTGCATATGGATCTTCATGCAAAGTGCGGGGGCCATGGGCCTACCATGGTAACGGGAGCAGTAAATTACTTGCATGGAGACAGGAAGGCAGGGCCCTTTGCTCTGCAGCCGTGAATATGTTTACCTATTTCACTAGACTGGAATGTGTTTTCGAGGAGGCTGAGCAGATAACTTGTAGGTAAAACATCGTCTTGGCAAGCAGACCAGGCCGAGCCGGGCACCGCTTCGCCTGAGCAGGATGTAAGGCAGAGGTCAGGGATGCATACCTAAACTGCAGCTTTCAGAGACAGAAAAGAACTCGGAGCCTCGATTAAGGGTCTGGCTTCGACTGGGCCAGAAAACATGGAGAAAACGTGTACGAGAATCAAAAGTGTACCATGTAAAGACGTTGGCACCATAGGCCTAGAAGCCTAATTAACGTGATTTTCTTGGGGAACTGTATAACTGACATGTTAACGTTGGACGCAAATGCATATGCGTCTTTCTAGCAGACACGGAAAAGGAATTACATGACATACAGGGGACACGTGTGTTTGGATAGGGTGCGAGTGGGGGACACATTAGCTACCTAAAAATTTCTATTTCCTCATTCCCTCCTTGGCCCCTACTTCACCCTTTAGGATATATCTATTTTCATGAGACCATCTATCTGTTCATATAACATCATTTGTTCATCTTTTATCATTCGGGAACGGGAACTTGGACTTGGAATACAAGCTGTGGCGCACAAGCCGCAAATCGCTGGCCCACATTGCAGACAGAGACAACAACTGAATAGGATAAGTAGTATTATTCCTAGGAATGATAGCAATTTCCATCCCCAGGCGGACATCACACTCCAGAGCCAACCGGACCAAGTCCAGGTGCCTGGATTCTGGTGTATCAGGTGAGCAATTTCGTGGAGCCGTGTTATGGCCTTATACACGGATGGCGCGTTATTAGGAATAAACACGCAACAACTGGATCCGATCACTCTACAAGCCCCGCCCCTATCGGCCAGGATGACGTCAAGGACAAGACGATTTTGAAGAACAACAAGTCTCATAGCAGACTGCTCTTCAGTCAGGTTACCTAAAGCAGAAGTAGTTTCATTCACTACCGCTTCCAGTGTTCTAGTCAATTTACGTATCAGTTTACTGTTTTGAACAGGACCTACAAAGAAAAAGAATCCTTTATTGAAATCTGTATATTGTTCCCACGTTGTCTCAGTCTGATCGACAATTGGGGACTTGATCTCCCTTCTATGTCTTACATGCACAAGGCGTGAATTTCGATGATAATCAGGTGGGGCTAGGAAAACAGGTGGTAATAGGAACGCAATATAACACGTTCCATCCCAATCAGGGGGTAGATGTACATAAGCTGTCTGACCACAAATAAAATAAGAATGGCAAGAGGCTTTGAAAGTAGACTTTCCTTTATCGCTGAATTCGACCACAGTATTACAATCACTGTGTCCTAGATGTACTGAACCATTCTTTCTAACGCATAATTCGCCTTTCACTGGTAAAACTGTTATAAACGGCAAGTTCGAATTAGTCTCGGACTGGACGTTCAGGATCATGAGATTGAGGGAAAAGTTACCTAATTCATACACTTCATTTTCTAGGTCGGTCCCTTTCCTTTGGGGAAGACCGTCTGCGTCTGGGAAACATGCTTTATTCATGACTGTGTTCAGGTTCCCCCATATCCAATTGCCTTGGGAAACTTTGGACTCACTGTCTAAAGAAGACATTAGAGCAAACCATGCTCCACATGAACCATTATGTGTAAACGGATAGGGAAAGAGGGGCAGAGCTCCCTTGTATTTCTGATAAGGTGGGAGTCGGCCACATACCCAGCAATTGGTGGCATTGCTGGTCTGGTGAGTGTGGTGTAACATACGAATGAATGTATTGTTGCGCATTGCTAATCGATAGGACAGCTCATGAGGGGGCAGGTCACTGAAAGTGTGCTCTACAGAGTCATTAGAGGAATTATGTGCATGTGAATCAAAAGGAGGAAAGAAAACATGTAACATGAAGCTTATACATATAATCGAAATGCTCAGAATAAACATGAAAATTAACGTTATGATGCATCTGCTATGCAAGTGTTTGCAATATTGTTCTCTCTTTTCGATTCGCCTCTCTCTCTGACTACTTGGGTCTATTTTATTCATGTCAGAAACCTGTCTAACCGCTTCACCCGAGGGGGACTTAAACAATTAAACGCTGTCTGACTTACTAGACCTCAATTTGGCTCGGTACTCCTGCTGCGGAGTTTTCTCTAACAGGGGGAGTTTAGAGTCAGTGTCTGAAACGGGGCAGTCTTTGATTACAGTCTCTGGACACAATCCATAAAACCGCTTCACGTGGCTAGAGTGGAGCCACCCCTTGCGACCTTCCAGTTTCACTGCGGTCCTCGTGGTCATCAACACCAGCTTTGGCTGCTTCCACCTTGGCTCCAGAGGGCTTGTGCGATCGAAGTTGCGGACGTAGACATAGTTCCCTGGAACGATTTCATGCGGTTTTACTTGGGTGTTGTCCGAGAAGGCAGCCGCAACCTGTGAACGACAAGATAGTAGTGCAGACATCAAGGAAGCTAGGTAATCTGTCAGCATATTACTGTCGACATCCGTGATTTTACGAGGCATGGGCGTTCCCCACATATTGGGAGGTCGGCCGAAGACTACCTCATAGGGAGATAGTCCGGTTCTTGAATGAGCTACCATGCGCATATAGAAGAGGGCAACTGGCAGGGCCACTATCCAATCTACACCTTTTTCTGCACAGACCTTCGCTAATCGTGTTTTCAGAGTTTGGTTGTGACGTTCGACTAAACCAGCTGCTTCGGGGTGTCGTACACAGTGAAATTTCCACTGGTAACCTAACAGGAGTGATACCTGTTTCATAAGCTCGGACGAGAATGGCTGTCCATTATCTGAGTACACGACACGGGGCAAACCGTATCGCGGAAAGAATACATGAACCAACTGCTTGGCAGTGGTCGCGGCAGCGTAATCTGGGACTGGATATGCTTCTGTCCATCTGGAAAGGGCACATACAACTACGAGGACATATTTGAATCCTCTACATCGGTCCATCTGGATATAATCCATCTGGAGGACTTCAAAAGGATGGTCAGGAGGATGGAATCCACCTTGTTCCACGGGAATGCCTTTGCCTGGATTGAACTGACAACAGATCATACAGGTACGCACTTTCTGTTTTGCTGCTGCACGTAAATGCTTGTTGAACCAGAGGTTTTGAATGCTGTCTAACATGGCTTTTTCTCCTAAGTGTGCTGGACTATGTGCTGTATTAATGATAACTTGAGCCATAGAGTCGGGGAGGAACCATATGGCTCTTCCCTTCGTCATCCATCCCTGATCTGTCTGGATCCCTCCTTGTTCAGTCCATTTCTTGATTTCGTCTGGAGTGGCATGTGTCTGTATGTCGAGTACATCTAGAGTGGGATCCTTCACTGTCATACAATGTGTCTGTGATGATATTTCAGTCTTTGTCGGATCTGTCGGTATGTCTGTTTGAGTCTTAGCTGTGAGTTTAGCTGTTCAATCTGCCAGGTCGTTACCCTGGGAAATGGTGTCAGTGACTTTCGTATGTGCCTTGCACTTCATGACAGCAATGGATGCAGGTAAGTGTATTGCTTCTAATAGAGCTTGGATGAGGGGACCATGCTGTATCTTGGCGCCATGAGAAGTTAAAAAACCTCTCTCTTGCCAGAGGACGCCGAAGTCGTGAACAACTCCGAATGCGTACTGTGAATCTGTATCTATGTTTGCTTTCAGGTTCTTGGCTCGGATGCAGGCTTGAGTCAGAGCAATAAGCTCTGCTGCTTGGGCAGACAATGTGTCAATACGATGTGTTTCTATGACTTCAGTTTCAGTGGTCACTGCATAGGCGGCCACTAACTCTCCTGTGCTTGTTCTCATACATGAACCATCCACATAAAGTGTCAGGTCTGGGTCGGGTAATGCAATGTCTGTCAAGTCTTGTCTGGGTTTCGTTACAGTATTGATGACTTCCACGCAGTCATGTTGTGTCGGGTCAATTGTGCTCGAGGGTAACAATGTGGCAGGGTTTAATGTATTACAACGTCTGATCTCTGTGTGGCTGAAACAATGTCAATTCATATCCTGTCAGCCTTGCTATGGTCAAGTGTTGTGTCTGGGTTCGGTTCAAAAGAACTTCCACGGAGTGTGGAACTTGTACTGTCAGGGGATGTCCTAACACTATTAAATCGCTTTGTCTGATTGCTAGAGCTGTTGCTGCAACTGATTTGAGGCACGCAGGCAGAGCCTGGGCCACTGGATCTAATGTACTAGAAAAATAAGCACAAGGCTTGTGGTGTCCTGCTTGATCTTGTGTAAGCACAGATAATGCTGTGCCATCGCGTTCAGTGACAAAAAGTGTAAAAGGTTTGCTGTAACATGGTGTCGCTAAAACAGGTGCTTGACATAAGGCTTTCTTCAATTCGTCAAAAGCTTGTGTGTGTTCCTGAGTCCAAGGGAGGACAGTCGAAGTCGCTGCCTCCTGTGTTGTCAACTGTATGAGTGGCTTGGCTAGATATGCATACTGAGGGATCCATTGTCTACAGTAAGAAGTGAGGCCAATGAAGGCCCGTACCTCCTTTTGTGTCTTGGGTTGTGGCAGATGTGCAATTAACGATACGATCTGGTGTCAACTGTCTCCCCCACTTGGACTGCATTCTGGTGTCTCCCCTGTTCTAATGAAATTATATATGTTATCTAAATGTTGTTTCATATGTGGTAGAAGAGACAGATAGTTTGTGACTCGTCGTAAACGTATTGAGAATAGCATCATCTCGTCTTCGCCTGGTACTGGATCATATCTGCAATCTGTCCAAGGTACTGTCTAAGGGTTGCGAATGACGCCGCTTTTGGTGTACGTTGTAGGTGAAGTAGTAATAGGTGCAGGTAATGTAAGTTGGCCATGTGTTGCTGGCGTAAAAGGATTGTTAGGACCAGTGGCAGGAGGAACAGTAGCAGGTGGGACAGTGGAAGGGGTCGTGTCATCCTGAACAGGCTGTTGTGGAACATTATTAGGAACATTATTAGCAGGTGGTACGCGTACATTGGTATATTCTGGAGCTACATCATCTAAATAAGAGGAAAGGAAAATGTCCGCTGCGGTCTGTTTATGACGTAATTTAGTCGGAACCAATGGTGGTGGCAAGTTACGGGGTACTTCCGGGGTCGCCTTGGGCATGCCCTCGGCGAGAACAGGATACATGCCGGTAATAAGGGCATTTCTCTGTCTGTCTTGTTGTTCTATTCTGACTCGTTCTCCTTCTTCTAGTAACTCTTTTTCTCTGGCTTTTTCAGATTCTTCTCTACTTCTCTCTGCTTTCCTGAGTTCTTTCTCTGTTCTTCTATGCGCTTCTTTACGCCACAATTCTATGGCATCTTTCTGGGATTGTCTGGCTTTCTTTTTCCATAATGCTTCTTCTACTCTCATGATGCAATCAGCATCCCATGTCCCTGAGACAGGCCATCTATATTTCTCTTCCAGATCTTTTGTGTACTCCACCCACAAATCTAGATACAGTATGGCATCTAAGCCATGTTTGTGGTACATAAAATGTCCTGGAGTGTCCCTAGGCGGGACAGGAACTGCTTCTTCGAGTATCCCTTTCCTAGTTCCTATCTGACGTAATTTCGAGAACAACGGCATTTTTGAACTAACTTGAATGTGAACACAATAAACACAGTAATGAATAGCAAACAATCATTCATACCACGACATGAAACACATTAAAACATTTCAGACTGATATTTACCTGGTACATGAATACTGAAATCTTGAGATACAATACTAGAATACTGAATCACTAGATGCACTGCTAAACAGTACAGACAATACCGGTCCCATAAAGAGACACGTCATTACCGTGTTCACCTAAGTGAACACGTCTGGACTGGACCGGATCTGTGTACCCAGACCCGTCTTGACCGGGCACAAATTAATGAACCCGTCTAGATGCGTTCCCAACAACGGTACTCACCGGGAAGCAAAATCTGAAGGCCTCGGAAACTGGACTGGACTGGACTACGACGTCTGGCTGCTACTACGCATGCGCTTCGGAACAGGTGGGCCTCCGGATACCTCGGACCTTGCTCTCTCGACTTGGGGCTCTGGTCGGGATCCTCCGCATTCCTCACCGCCTCGTCTGGATGCCGGACCGCAGTCTCCGTCTCCTCCGTAGGCCTGAGGGAGATAGCAGGAAAACCCGCAGGTGTGCACTGGATCCGTCACAGCTGTAGAAGGGGTCAGGGGCCTGCGTTACATCTACGGCGAGTGGGGAAGGGGGGGGTACCTGTTCGGGCGCCAGAATTATGTGGTAAATAATTTTACCGGACAATTTTTGATTACATTAAATGACAATAAGGATAGCTCAATCAAATGAGAGGCAGAGTCCGTGGTATCTGAGTCATACGGGCTTTAATGAAATGCCTCGAGGCATGGGACATCGGGTTCCATCACCACTAAGGTTCAGGAAGGGACATTCAACATTTTATTAACATCACACATTATATATAGTAAAACAGTATAATTGAAATGAATACAGTAGGCGTAACAGGTGGAAAGAGAGAGATAAGAACACATGTGCGTAACAGGAGGCGTGTAAGAAGGCGTACACATGGGCGTGCACTTGACATGTCAGAGAATTGGCACAAGAAACGTCACATGTGGGTGGATGCTTAGAGAATGTTTGCAGAATCAGCAGAAAACTTTGGCATACATGCGCGCGCAACTGAGCATGACGTGTAACTGGGGAGAGCTGGGGGCTTTGACTTTCGCACTAGTAGAGTAGACTAATGTCTGGGATGTCAGAACGACCTGCACTTATAACATATCTGGTATCTTATGTTTGGAGGATGTAGTGTCTGAAGTAAAAGGTCTCTCGGGCAGAGGCCGTTCATCACTGAATGCTAGTGCGTGCATATGGATCTTCATGCAAAGTGCGGGGGCCATGGGCCTACCATGGTAACGGGAGCAGTAAATTACTTGCATGGAGACAGGAAGGCAGGGCCCTTTGCTCTGCAGCCGTGAATATGTTTACCTATTTCACTAGACTGGAATGTGTTTTCGAGGAGGCTGAGCAGATAACTTGTAGGTAAAACATTGTCTTGGCAAGCAGACCAGGCCGAGCCGGGCACCGCTTCGCCTGAGCAGGATGTAAGGCAGAGGTCAGGGATGCATACCTAAACTGCAGCTTTCAGAGACAGAAAAGAACTCGGAGCCTCGATTAAGGGTCTGGCTTCGACTGGGCCAGAAAACATGGAGAAAACGTGTACGAGAATCAAAAGTGTACCATGTAAAGACGTTGGCACCATAGGCCTAGAAGCCTAATTAACGTGATTTTCTTGGGGAACTGTATAACTGACATGTTAACGTTGGACGCAAATGCATATGCGTCTTTCTAGCAGACACGGAAAAGGAATTACATGACATACAGGGGACACGTGTGTTTGGATAGGGTGCGAGTGGGGGACACATTAGCTACCTAAAAATTTCTATTTCCTCAGGCATTTGACACCGTCTCTCACAGTATTCTTTAACAATGACTGTGGGAGATCGGTGTCAGAGGCAAAGCCCGTGCTTGGTTTGAGAGCTATTTGACCAGTCGGTACACCTATGTAAAGGTGGGCACTCTGGAATCCAATAAGATTCCCCTTTCCGCTGGAGTTCCCCAGGGGTCGATTTTGAGCCCCCTGCTTTTTAATCTTTACCTCACCCCTTTGGCAAATGTAATAAAGTCCTATGGCTATTCTACTGTATCCTATGCAGACGATACTCAGGTGTTGATTACCTGCAGTTTGGACTTCCTTGATACCCGTTCTGGATTCCAGAAATGCATGATTGCCATTAAGGACTGGATGAGTACCAATAAACTCCAATTGAACTGCAGCAAGACTGAAATAATGCTGTTTGGAAAGGCCAATCACATATGGACACAGGATTGGTGGCCGCAAGAAATGGGATCTTGCCCTGAGCCCAAAGAAGTGGTTTGTGACCTGGGAATCATGATTGAACCCATTCTCTCCATGAAGTCCCATGTCAATATTGTGTCACGTACCTGCTATGGCATCCTGCATAGGCTGCGTAAAATTTTTAAATGGCTCCCCCTGGAATCTAGGAAGCCCTTGATCCAGGGGCTTATCATTAGTCGTTTAGATTACGGCAATGCCTTGTTTGCTTCCATAAATGAGTGTTTATTGACCAAGTTACAAACGGTCCAGAATACCGCAGCTCGCTTGGCGCTTGGTTTGCCCCCCAGATCATCAGCCCTACCTAGTCTTAGGGAATTACACTGGCTCCCTGTGCGCCAAAGAAGCCACTTCAAGATACTTAGCATTGTCCACAAGCTACTAATGGGAATTGATCCTTCTTATCTAGCAAAGGAACTGGTCCTATATAATCCTTCCAGAGTTCTAAGGTCCAGTTCCAAATGCCTCCTGGTTCAACCAAGGACCAGAACCACGAGAAATGGTTGTCGGGCCTTTTCCTATATAGCCCCCCTACTCTGGAATAGACTGCCCCTTCATTTGTCATACATCTCTAACCACCTGGCCTTTCGTAAGGGTCTGAAAACATGATTTTTCCCCATTTAACTAGTGTCACTTTCCTTGACTCTGGGTCGTTGTCTCTCTCTGCTAAGCGCCTTGAGACCTTTTTGGTGATTCGCGCGCTATATAAGAACCTATGACTATGACTATGACTATTAGTATAAGAAGTAATGTAGGAATAAGGGTTGTGAAATATGAGACTGGTACTATGGGGAGATGGTTAGTGGCTACCATATTGATACAGGACATGCCTTTGGTTTGTGCAGTTTAATATGGACCGAACAAGGACAACCCAGGAGCCTTAATAAAGCTTGAAACCTTTTTATTGGAAACATCAGCACCCATCATTTTAGGAGAAGATTTTAATTTGGTTCCTAAAAAATAATTAGATAAAATGTCTCGTGTGAAATATGTTACCCCTCCAAAAGCATTCGCTAGACTAAAGAGTATGATAAAATAATTTAATCTGGTGAATATTTGGCACAGTAAGAATGATGGAATGAGAGACTTCACTTATTATAGCAAAAAGTATGGACATCATTCTTTTTAAGTTTGATTTTATTAAACAGTAAAGAAATACCAAAGAAAACCAGAGCAGTGAAGAAACAATCAAAATAAAAAAAACAATAAATTATACAGGAAAGGAGGAGGGGGAGTGAAAATCATACAGCCATGTGATGAGATAAATATACAAATGCATCATTAATCAAATACCTGAAAAAACAACAAAGCAAGCAGTATGATCCATGAACAGGTATACAAGTAAACTGGAGAATGAAATTTAAGGTGGTTTGCGTACCTCAATAGAGTGAACATCTTGAGTGATGGAGGAAGGGGCAGAAGAGGATAGGTAATTCACTAAAGGGAGCCAAAGGAGGTCCCGCTTAATGGCTAAAGAGACAGGGGAAACAAAATTAGTATCCAACCTGTGATGGAAGCATATTGCATTCCACCATGATCGGAAGGAGACATTAGTGGATTGTTTCCAATTGGAAGTTATATGATGAAAAGCAATAGCGATAAAGAGATCCATTAGGGGAAAGTGACTATGTGTCTGGGGGAGTGCTGGGGATAAAGAGCCCAAAAAGATGTGAGCGGGAGAAAACGGAGTGTTGAAATGAAACATTTTCTGCATCTGTGACCAGACCAAATTCCAGAAACGAAAGATGGGGGGCATTCAAACAGCATGTGTTGTGGATTTGCAGATGGACAGGGGCATGACCAGCAATTAGGGAGAGCGTCTGTCGAGAAAGAGGATAAAACAGCGGGAATGAAAAGGGTACAGTTATAAATAAAGTAGAGTGTTTGGGTCGTATTGGCAGCCCTAGAGGTTTTGTGGAGTTTAGACCAAATTTTGTCCCATAATGGAATTGGCCAAACTAAAGAGAAATCCTGTTCCCATGCTAGATCAACTTTCGATTTGGGCCTAACTGCAGAAAATTGAGCAGAATTGTACATGAAAGAAGCAGAGGGAGAGGAATCCAGAACAGAGGTTATAGGGCGATGATTTAGGGGAATGGGATTAGAATTCGGTAAGGAGGCAAGATAAGACAAAAGAGTGGTATGAAGCGCTTCGTATTGAGAGCGTGCACTAGAGGGCAATGAAAATTGAGACCGAAGGTCTGAGAAGGACAGAGGGAGATTGTGGGAAAGAAGTTGGGAAATTCATCGAAGACCTCGAGAATGCCAGGACTTCCAAAAGAAAGTACGGTTGCGAATCAAAAGTTGTTTATTATGCCAGATAGGCTTTTCGTCTGTCGAGGAAATGCAAGGGTAGAAAGAGGACAGATACGGAGAATGAAGCTTGCGGGAATGAGAAAGAACGGGATTGCGATAACCAGTCGAAGGTGAAGTAAAGGATAAAAATTCGCGAAACTTGAAGGGAGAAAGAAAAGAGGACTCCATTGTTAACCAGAGGGGAGGGTGGAAAGGAAGCTCCGGGGAAAGCCAACGAGCTGATTGTTTGAGGGAAAAGGCACGGTGGTAGGCTTTGAAGTCGGGGAAACGAACTCCAGATTGAGCTTTCCCCTTTCGCAAAGAAGACAATGCAATGCAGGGTTTTTTACCTTTCCACAAGAATTTCAACAAAATAGAATTGGACATCATTCTTGAATAGATTATTTTCTTATAGACCAGGCCCTATATGCGGACATAGATGTGGTACCACACACTCCAGCAATCTTATCTGATTATTCCGCATTAGATATGTCTGTGAAGCTCCACCAAAAGGAGGGGCAAAGGATGTGGACATTAGACAGGACTATATTATTGGATGAGGAAGTACTAAGAGATTTGGGGGAAAAACTGAGGAATATTTTCAGATAAATATAGGTTCAGCAAAGGAGCAATTGGTTTGAGATGCCTTCAAAGCATATCTAAGGGGGATATTGAAGTCTATAACGGGGGGAAAGGAGGTTAGCAAAACAGGAAGAGGAGAGCAGAATTAGGGAGATCATGATGAAGGAGGGGGATCTACAGAAGGCCTCTCTAGATGGTGCAAGCAATGTGTCTATTTTGGCCAAAGACTTAGAGGATTTGCAGGCTAAATTCCAGGCACAACTGGATAAAAAATTACTTGAGAAATGGAAGGTGAGTAAGCTCCAATACTTCGCTTATGGAGAGAAATGAACTTCTTTATTGGCTTGCAAGCTGAAAGCAGATAGGGCCAAAAACAGAAAAAGATGCCTAAATAGAGAGTCAGGATGTAGTGCAAATGTATATATATGCCGGGAGGCCAGAGGATTTATGAGTGAGCTTTATAGGAGGATATATCACCAGGCCAAGAGAATATAGATGAGTGGTTAAAACAGGCAAGGCTTCCACAGTTGACAGAAAAGCAGAAGAGATCCTTGGGAGGGGAGATTACAGAAGAGGAGGTTAGGGTGCAGTGTAAAGAAATGGTAAGGGGAAAAGCAGCCGTACCAGATGGCCTCCTAGTTGAGGTATCCTTATGTATTTTGGATAAAGTATTGTCTGCTTTAAAATCCATATGTAACAGATTGAATATGGTGGGAGAAAACATCCCTAGCTCTTGGTCAGAAGCCACGATTTAGTGAATTTTAAAAACAAATTAAGATCCACAGAAGGTATATTTGTATAGACCTATATCAATTCTAAATGCCGATTATAAGATCTACTCGGGAATAGTGGCTTCACGAGTAGCTAAAGTGATAAAAGGGGTTGTGCGCTCTGATCAAAGTGTTTTTTTTCTTGGGAGGCAATTGAATGAGTTAACATTTCAGATGATGGGAGTTGCGGATATGGCAGAGGTACGAAATATTCCCTTAACTATAGTGGCAGTAGATGCTGCTAAAGCATTTGACCAAGTGAACTGGAAGTATCTTTGGGGGGCTCTAAACAGTTTTAAATTTCCGAAAAATACAGTGAAGGCGGTGCAAAACATATAACTGGATCCCAGGGTTAAGGTTTTGGTTAATGGAGAGCTATCGAATAGGTTCAGTGTAACAAGAGGCACAAGACAAGGATGTTCCCTGTCTCCGCTCTTATTTAATTTATATATATAGAGCCTTTTGCTAATCTGATCAGGGCAGACACTACGATTCTTCCTTTTAAATCTCATGGTTTTGAGGTAAAACTGGGTCTGTATGCAGATGATTTGATCCTCTATACAGTTAACCCGCAAGAGGCAATACCCAGTCTGATGAGAAAGGTGGAAGGTTTTGGCTCAATGTCTGGTTACAAGGTTAATGTAGAAAAAACCGAGATGGAGTGGAACCAGAGAATAAACACTCATGGAGCCAAAACTTAAATGTGTTATTTGGGGGTGATAATCACACAGAAGTTGGAGGATATACCAAGAGTGAACAGGAAAGAAGTCAGTCAGGAGATATTGTGTCTTTTTAAAAACGGGCAAATTTACAGTTAAATATTTATGGTAGGGTGAACCTCATAAAAATGTTTATTCTCCCGAAAGCCAAATTTTTTTTAAATTCCATTGCATTAATTTTTAGGAAGGAGGACATAGCCAAGCTACAGGGGAAAATTGGTAGTTTTATTTGGGCGTCAAAGGGCCCAAGGATAGCTTGGAAAAAGTTGAGGAGGAAACTGGGGGCAGGAGGATTGGCATTACCAGACCTTCTTGTTTATTGCTATGCTTTCTATTTCAAAAACTTTCGTATGCTAACAAATAAGCCAGATAGGTCATCAATGGGCCTTCTATTTTCAGCTATGCTTGGGGAGGTCTGTCAAGGTCAGCATTATTTTCTATTTAAGTACAGGGACCCCAAGTTTTAAAAACAAATCAGGTTGAAGATTTTAAGTTCCGCGTTAAGAACATGGATGTATGTACGGAAACAACTGGGAATCCCATACTATTTATCACGGGAACCGATTTGGGAATCCCTGGGCACCCCTGAATGTCTGAAAGATCAATTGAGCCAACCATTAAAAGCAGGGGGCACATATTATTGGGCAGCTCTTATGAAAGATTCCTGTTTAGTGAGCTGGGAAGTGCTTAGTAACCTGACTATGGGAAAACTGACAAGGTTTAAATATTATGAATTGGGTTTTTGGGGGGCAAAACCAGATTAGACACAGGAGGAGGAAGACTCCAAGCTAGACCAGGTAATAAGAACAGATAATTGGAAAAAAATACATTTCTTTTTGGTATTGGGCCTTCGTGGAGACAGAAGATACTATAGAGACAGACATCACAAACCTATGGGATAAAGAGTTAGGAGATGAGGAAGCAAAGACTCTGTGGGTCGATTAATTTGATATTTTACGAAAAGTTGTAAAACCAGCCTCACTTAAGCATAACCATTTATTTACTGTCCACAGAGGTTATTGGTCACTATTGAAGCTGTCAAAGGTTACAGGCAATAAGTATTGCTGCCCAAGATGTAAGCATGCAGAAGCAAACGATCTGCATATGTTCCTCGAGTGCCCTAAAATTACGCCATATTGGATTGAGGTCTGTAACTTTTTAGGAGAGGATTGAGGTAAACAGATCAAGGTAAGCCCGTATTTGATATTCTTTGGGCTTGAGCAGGATGAAGAGCTGGGAAAGGAGGTTGGTTTTAAGTTTATCTTCTATGTGGTAGTGCTGGCAAGGCGTGAGATCTGTAAGCAGTTGAAATCATAAATCCCCCCATCTTTTGCCGAGTGCCTAAAGAATGTTATACAAACAAGTGAATCTGATATGGCTTGTGATCCAGGAAGTAGGGACAAGATCTGGACTCTACTGTTGGAATGGAGGGAAAAACCAAGTGGGTCCAATGATTAAGCCAAATGTGCTGGCGGCTCTGGTATCTTCAGAAATCTATATATGGTCTCCGGAGGGAAATGGAGATGGGAACAGAAACGCCACTCTTCTTAAGTGGTACTCCTTACTCTCTCTGATGGCCTTCGCACCCAGTATAGAGAGATAGGAAGAGTCTCAACAAGAGAGTTGGCAAAATGAGGACCAAAAAATAAAAAAGGAAGAGTAGAGGCGATTCCTGTGCAGTTGGCTCAAGACAGGATTGAGACTGTATACCCTGCGCGTCCTGTATATCCTGTTCCGAAGCTTGATGTAATAAAGGAAGTGGGTGCTGCGGAGGAATTGGAGGTGCCTTTGATTTTGCAAATAGCGAATATTCCTTAACCTTACACAGGGGCATGCTGGAAGGATTCTGCTGAGTGCTCTCCTGATTCAATGTTCCATCCCGATTCACTACTGGAGAGTTACTGTCTAGATTTTCTCCCATCGTTGCCAATCCAGATGATACGTTGCCACATTCTAATACCTCTGAAGTTAACTGTATTCATCCCTAGCTGGGGCTTTCGGCCCTCTCTTGACTAATGGCCACTTGACCCCCCTCACCATGTTCCAAAACATTGTTTTCAGAACTAATGGTACTGGTAATTGGGGCTGATCCACGGCGAGCTTTCTGTGCACACTCAGCTCTGTCTCAGAGGCCATCTTAAGCTGTGTAGTGCAAGATTTAGTCTCAGGCGACATATACCCATTGGTTGAGCCAGTAAATTATTCATTTTTAAATGTTTTCCCATCCTTCCCAATGTTTTCCCATTCTTCTCCTTTTTTCTCCTTCCCCCTTCTCCTTACTGCCAAGTCTGCTTCTTCTTTTTTTTTATTTTTTATTGAGCAAAATTCAATCAGGGGATTCAATAATACAAATTCATTAAATGTACAAAAGATAATAGAGTCATAGTAGGACATCAAAAACAAAAAAAAGAAAAAATGGCAAGCATATTCATAATTATAGAATCTAAAAAGAAATAACATGAAGTACAAAAAAAAAAGAAACACTAAATATATAGTAAATTAAATAAATTAGACATACATAGATCAATCAAATCGGGACAGAGATAACAGGAAGCCTCACGTTAGAATACCAACCAGAGATTGGAGCCCAAATCTGGGCTCCAAGAAGCCTAGCTTTTTTGCCTCTAGTACCATAAATTGAGATCTCCTGTTTAAGAATTAGATTCGCTTGAGGTTGTCTGCATCTTGGGCAGTTGTCATCGGCCCGTAAACCCCAGGAAATAATTTTGCAGGTGTATAATAAAGGTTGTAAATGACTCTATAATATTGGGCTTTAAGATTAGAGGCGATAAACAATTTTGATGAAAGGGCCAAGGAAGAATCAATGTCGATATTTGGGTTACCTAACCTTGCAGCTCAGGCTTGCTCAACCCGCTCTAAATCATCCACAGCATTTTCGATCAGCATCTGATATAGGCTGCCAATGCTAGTAGAGCGTTTTCCGATAATTGAAAAAAAATTAATACTATCTAATTTGATTCTGGGGATACAGTTGTGAATACTTGTAAGCACCTGAAAGTATTTGAGGAAATCGGTAGTTGGAATAGTATACTTCGGCTGCAGCCCCTCAAATAAGGAAGAAGTTTCTTGACCAAGAAAATCACCAACTGTGTTAATGCCTAGAATTTCCCACTTCCGAGAGGTACTATCATTAAGGCAGGCCGAAAGAATCGAACTACGCCATAAAGGGGTGTATTTTGTGAATTTTGGGATTGTTTTCAGAACTAATGGGACTGGTAATTGGGGCTGATCCACGGTGAGCTTTCTGTGCACACTCAGCTCTGTCGCAGAGGCCATCTTAAGCTGTGTAGTGCAAGATTTAGTCTCAGGCGACATATACCCATCTGTTTGAGCCAGTAAATTATTAATTTTTAAATGTTTTCCCATTCTTCCCAATGTTTTCCCATTCTTCTCCTTTTTTCTCCTTCCCCCTTCTCCTTACTGCCAAGTCTGCTTCTTCAATGAAATTTAGAGTTCAACGTTAAAAAAGAAAAAAAAAAAAGGGGCCAAAAAAAAAGTACAACCCTCTTAATTTTTACAAATTGTTCTTAGTTTAAATGCAATATTATACTGAAGCCGCCGTCTACTCCCTTTCACTCCCAGTACGCTTACCGGCCGAAGGTATTGAAATCTCACTCTCCTTTAATGTCTTGCACCTTTTCACCTTTTCACCTTTTACATCCAGCAGCTAAGTAGGGCTCCAGATGCTCAGTTCCGCTGAGGAAAACTCAGTTCTCGCACACCATGTCCGAAAAGCCACCCAGAGCATCGAGGCCTTTTCAATTAAGAAGCCGAAGTTTTAGATGCCATTTCAGGCACTCTGTGTGGCAGCGCTACATATCCACGGTAGTGAATGCTTGCAGATCGCGCTAGTGCCTTTGCCTGACGTTTTTAAATGTGTGTTTTTCTTTGTTCTTTTTTTTTAAAAAAGAGTGTGTAGCTTTAAACTTGTGTTTTTTTTCGTAAACTTTAATACCTGCTTTACGCACTGCATCTCTAATCAGCTGGTCCCTGGTCCGCCACGGCAAGTGCCGGTTGAGCGGAGGGACTGAAAGCGATCTGCCAGTAGCACCTGACCGATACATCACATTGGCCCCACCCCCTCCCACCATTTAAACCCGAGCAGAGTGCGGACGTGCCGGTGGCGCGCCAAAGGCAAGCCCGTCTGCGCCCATCCGCGCCTGACCGTCGCCCGGCGCCAAGACCCCTGTTCAATTTTGCCTTTTCGGATTTGGTAAGTTTACCAACATTATGTTGTGCTATTCTAGCAATGAATTGCGAGCCTTAAACCCCCTTAGCTCGCAGACCCATGTACTTTCCCCTCAAATGGACCATCTTCCTTTTAGTCAGCAATCACCTCTCCCCAATCATAGGAGAGGGTGATTACGGACCGGTGTAAATGCCAAGACAGGGGTTTCAGATGTCACCAGTACCCCTATAGCTTTAAAAGCTCTGTACCTTAATGCAAGGTCTGTGTCCAAGCATGCATTAGAACTCTGGAGTCTGATGGAGGCAGAGCTGCCTGACATTTGCTTCATCACGAAGACATGACGTCATAGTCAGGCCTCCCCTGACGTCACAATAGCTTTCCCTCATCAGTATCACCTATTTAGACAAGATAGGGAGGTCGGGAGAGGAGGTGGCATTGCAATCGCAACCAAAGTCCCCTGTGTGATTAATGTTCTATAATCCTGCACCACGCCTATACTAGAAATACTGGTATTCAGACTGGTAACCCCAGACACAGAAACCTGGGGAGGAGCCTGGTCTATACACCCCCTGGTCCAAAAACCAAATTTGTTAACCAGCTGTTAGACACTATAGCGTCTCATGTACTTGCAGTCAACAATTATTTTATTAATTGGGGACTTTAACTACCATGCAGATTTAGTGTTAGACCCAGACACCTGCCACTTAACCCAAGCAATGAATGCACTTGAGCTAACACAGAGGACAGAGGGTTCCACACATCTAGCTGGTCACACGCTAGATTTAATATTTACAAATTCAACCAAATTGACAATCGAAACCTCAGTTCCTTTACTATGGAACAACCACTATCTATTGAAGTTTGGCATGTCCATGAACCTTAATAGGAAATTAGACCCCAAGAGGAACACTCTAATTCGTCCTTGGTGTAAACTTACCCCTGAAGTGTTCAATACGCACTTCAAGCCTCCTCAGATCTCTTCTTTAGAGACAGTGGAAGAGGCCACAAATATGCTGGAAACAGCTATTGTGGCTGCTCTGAACAAAACTGCCCCACTGTCTAAAGTAAGAGTCAAAAATAAAGCTTCTCCCTGGTTCACGACTGCACTGAAAATTGACAAGCAATTAAGTAGAGCAGCTGAACGTAAGTAGAGAACCACATAAACTGAGGAAAATCGGAAATCATACAGGTACTTTCACTGTAATTACATAAAAAATATTAAATTAGCAAAAAAGTCTTATCTTACCCATAGAATAAATAATGCTGCTCTATCAAGCAAGGAACTTTATAAAATATTAAAAGAATTCACCGCTCTCTCTGTGGAACAATCCTCCATTCTTCCCTCCCAAAAGTAGGTAGACTCCATCGCATTCTTCTTTGATAATAACATTTAAACCATCTATTCTTCTTTTCCCCTTGATGATTCAGACTCTCATTATTCAATCAACGACCTGCCTCTTCTGGCCTCACTTTCGGAAACAATAAATGTCTCTGTGCTCATAGAATTTGACTCCATAACTACTACCGAAGTATTAGAAGGCCTGACAAAAATCAAATCAGGCTCCCCTGTTGACCCTTTCCCCCCTCGAGCCTGCACCAAGCCTATGCCTTTAATCACCAATGTTCTAACACAAATTTTGAACATGTCGCTACAACAAGCTAAAGTTCCTCTGAAATGGAAACAAGCCCATATCAAACCCATCCTTAAGTAACCTTCAGCAGATCCTAACCTTCCTAAAAACTACTGTTCAATCTCCCTCTTGACTTACTTTGGGAAGATGTTAGACCACCTAATTAATAAACGGCTCACTGTCCATTTGGAGAAACACGGTCTACTTAACTCCTCACAATCTGGCTTTCGGCCTCCCATAGTACAGAGACTGCGGTCATTGAGATCGTTGACAATATCAGGCTTACCCTGGAGAAAAAGGAATCAGCAATCCTGGTTCTCCTAGATCTGTCTGCCGCCTTTTATACCATCTCCCACAGCATTTTAAAACATTGGCTGTGGGAGGTGGGTATCAGAGGAAAAGCCTTTGCCTGGTTTGAGAGCTATCTGGCTGACAGGTCTACCACTGTGGTTACCGACTCAATGACCTCCTGTAGTTACCCGGTAACAGTTGGGGTTCCTCAGGGCTCAATACTCAGTCCTATGTTGTTTAACCTTTACCATACTCCTCTAGCTGGTATTATCAGAGCACACGGCTTTCAGACCGTGTCCTACGCTGATGATGCCCAATTGTTGGTCACCTGTGACGCTGACCTCATCAGTACCCAAGCCCGCTTCAAGAGTTGTATGGAACAAATGGATGAGTGCACACAAGTTACAATTAAATAGTAGTAAATCAGAAATTATCTTGTTTGGAAGGGCTGAGGAATTTTGGTCGCCGGAATGGTGGCCCCCGGAACTAGGCATGTGCCCTCTTCCCAAATCATCTGTACGTAATCTGGGGATTACCATTGACAATTCTTTGTCCTTGAAACCCCATGTTAATCAGGTATTAGGGGTCTGTTATGAGATTTTGTGTAATCTTCGCAAAATTTTCAAATAGCTGCCCAGGGAAGCAAGGAAACCGCTGGTGCACGGTCTTGTTATCAGCCGTTTAGATTACGGTAATGCCTTGCTTATAGCTTTGAATGATGATCTGCTGACCAAGCTCCAGATTCTCCAGAATACGTCGGCAAGGCTAGTCCTTAATCTCCCTCGGAGAGTTCCATCTGCCCCGGATCTTCGGACCCTCCACTGGCTTCTAATTCGTCAAAGATGGCAATCTAAAATTCTAAGTCTTGTTCACAAGTCAATGTACGCGGCTGGCCCACACTACCTGAAAAAGAAACTTAAATGGTACTCACCTGGTAGAACTTTAAGGTCATGCTCCAAATCATATCTTGTTCAGCCCCGCATTCGAACCTCACGTAACGGAGGTCACGCCTTCTCATATCTGGCCCCCTTACTATGGAACAAACTACCCGAACACATTTCTTCCCCAACTGACCACAAATGTTTCTGTAAGAAACTCAAAACTTGGCTTTTTCCTTAGTAGCTACTAGTCGCGGATTGCTGTCTGACCTACTGTTTTCGTCTGCTGCTAGCGCCATGAGACCTCACAGTGATTTGTGCGCTATATAGGAATGTTTGACATTTGACATTTGTGTACCGCCCTCCAAATTTCCAGTGACTACTCCGCGTTATCTGGAATGTATTCAGCACCTAGAGCCGAAGCAGAGACAGGACCGTACGCCTTTAGAATTGTCTCTGCCTTGCCTCAGCACAATGCATTCCTTTTCCCTTCGAATGACACGAAGAGCAGCGGCAGTCGCAGTCCAGAGTCCGCTTTTTTAGAATTCTTCCCTCTGATGGAGGCTTTAGTATTATATGTTGAGAATTTCAGGAATAAATTGGTATTGTTCTATGTGGGTAACATGGCAGTGGTGGAAAATGTTGTAAGAAAGTATACTTACAAGAGTATTGTATATATGATGTATTAGGGCCACTAACAGTTCATCATGACAGCTCTAAGTCCCTGAACTAACTGACACAATATCTATTGAAAACCCCTAACCTTCTCTACTAGAATCTATGAACATTCCAGATAAGATGACATCACAGTGTCATCATGTGTCATCACATCATTACACTCTCCCCCCTCCCCCCAAAATAAATAAATAAACATAGGAGAGAAGATAGAAGCACAAATTAGTGGAAAATAAATATGTTATAGATGTGGATATCAATTTCCACATCAGAGAACATGCCCGGCAATGGGGCAGCAGTGTAAAGAATGTGGGAGATATAATCACTTTGCAAGTGTATGCAAATTCAAAAAAGAATTTGGGTCAAAAAGAGAAAAGTGGAAACAAACTAATTCAAATACAAAGAAAAGTGGAGATATAAAATACGTGAGACAAATGGAAGGTATTGAAGAAGATTTTGAAGAAGAAATAGTGGAATCAGAAACACTATATATGATGCAGGAAAGTAATATCCAACAAATTAACATGATTAAGAGAGAAAATATTGAAAAAACCACGTCTGTAGACATAATGGTGGGATCTGAAAAGGTACCATTTGTTCTAGATAGTGGAGCAACATGTAACATAATGTGCATAATTGAGTACAGGATTCCTCCGTCGACTCCGCACAGCAAATCTTCTTTTTGTTGTGGGGGGATGTGGCTAACGTGACCCCATGCACGCTGCCAGAAGCGCTTCCTGGTCATCGAGCCCCGCCCTGCACGCTATGGCCGCTATGGCTGCTATGGCCGCTCGCTGGAGAATGCTGGAGAACGCTGAACGCTGAACACTGCTCTCTGCTCGCTGTCTAAGGACTGAGGACGGTGGATTGCGTTTTCCCTGGCCCAAAATTTTGCTCCCGAGCTTGCCGGTGTAGTGTAGTTCCTATTTTCCCAATAGGCTCTGCGCATTGGAATAACATAAACAGCAGTGTAGACGTAGGACTGAGGTCATCTAGGCCTCTACTGACTATGTTAAACTTAATTTAGGTTTGCGCGAGCTAGCTCAGAGGTCACTGGAAACTTTCTCGAATAAAGAGGGATGGATAACCTTCCCTGGCTCAGACAAGAAGGGATTCAGTTTCAACCGCATAAACATGACAACTTTGCTCCCTCAGAATAAGAGTGTATCTCTAAAGTTGTGTGAAAACAATAGACAATTATTTCCCTCAGTGAACAGTGCATACTTAGTTTCACCAGAATGCAGAGAAATGGAGAGACGGGCGTTTTTAATAAAAAGGTGTTATTTATTGAGCAGTCTTCCTTCTCATGCAAGAGAAATGAATTGCCACAATTGCAATACTTAAAGTAAAGTAAAGTGCGTACAGTAAAAGTAGTATTATGAAATAATACTGTAAAAGCATTGATACGGTTTCTCAGCCATATGATACTTTAAAATGGATAAAATATATACATACATATATACATTGGCTAAAAGGCTCAACTGGTGCTCCTAACTAAGCCTACCCCGGTGTACCTGACCTAAGCCTAATACGTGGGAAGGGACAAGGAAGTAGCAGTGTTAAGTTAAATTGGTTAAGATAGTTTTGCCAAGAATCTGCATCAAGAATTCTCCTAAGGGTTTAATCAGCTCCGTACCTTGGTAATAGAATATGGGAGGTCTGGTATCTCTTTCCTCAGGACTCGATATCCCAGCAGCCCGCAAGGGTAGGCTGGAAACACCGGAGCTGGACTTTCTCGGCTGGAGAAAAAGACAGTGTCCTTCTCCGTGTGTCAAACAGGAAGGGCGGCTTCCGTGGGCACTCGCATCAGCTGGGCTCTCGGGCAAGTAGATGGCCGCTCTGCTCCAAACCACTGTGTGTTTGCTTAAGGCAACTGTTGGTATTTTATACCTGAAAGGTGCCGGGTTTGACGTAAGGTTGGACATAAGACGTCACCAAGAACTAACAGTTCTTGCAGGACTTCAGGAGTTCTTGATCAAATCAAAACAAAAGCAGGGGGGGTTTTCCCGGGCTGCTGGAGGCTTGGTTTGTTTAAAGAACGCGTTGTGCTTTCTAGGAGTCGATGGGAGTAGCCATGCCGTGCTTTGGATTGCATGGGCTATTACTGAATATGAATCTGATTCTTATGCCGTTGTCAGGACATTATTGATTATAACCTCACAAGGGCATAAATCAGGAATATCGAATTAGGGTCCTAGATAAGAACACAACACCGGCACCCGCCCGTCCGCCCGCTGATATCCCTTTATCTCTGCCTTCCTCGATTTTCCTGTTTGGCAGAGTCTAGGATCGGGCGCTGAGCTGGGCTGAGTGAAGCGCCGAGCGGAGCCGAATGGAATGGACGTCTGAAGGGGAGCAAGTGAGTCTGATTTCGGGGGTTATTTCACGCAGTTCCAACACCAAATGCCAAAAAAAGCCAGGACTGAGTCGGTCTTCACCTTGACCTCGACTGTGCCACAGTAAGCTTCTGCGCCTCTACTCTCTCTTAACTCTGCCGTAACTGTGCCTCAATGGTGCAACTGCTCAGCTGAATTACGCTTGTGAGTACCCTCTGTGTTGGCCTGTACCCACTGTCAGTGCCGTATTGCTATCCTCACTGTTTTCCTGACTATCCTAGCTATCGCTGCCTGCCTACCCTATCTCTATTCAGCCCTGCCTTGGTCTTATGCTAAGCTGAGCCAACCTGTGCCATATTAAATTCCGCATTCCTGCAGCCCCTGCGGTTCCAGTTTCAGGGTGGACAGTACTACAGGCGCCGCTAAAGGGGGGCAGAGAGTGCACAGAAAGTGCACACAAAGCTTGAGAAAGCACTGAGACATTGAGACATTGGCCTTGAGAAAATCGCTGGTTTACCTCAACGTATCGCTGGTTTACCTCAACGTATCTGCTATTGCTTCCGCGCATATCACTGCGGAGCATTACAGAGCATTGAATAGTCACTAAATAGTCACATCTGGCTCTCAGCTCCCTGGTTCCAGCGATCCCAGTGGGAAGGTTCGATCAGCAGTTGCTTATTTCTACATTAATATTGCAGTGAAAGTGAGGGGTAAACAGGCAAAGTCTGAGATAGCAAAGGAGTTCTTGAAAAGTGGCCTGTCACCAACGGTGCATGTAATTGTGTCTAAAGGGGCAAGGAAAGGAAGAAGAAATGCGCAGCAAAGAAATGATTTAAAAAATAAAGTACTGGCATTGGCAGAGAAAAATAGGCAAAATACTTCTGCAAAATCTTTGGAGGAAGAACGAGGTGGAAGAAGATGTAGAAGCAGAGACTTTATCCGAACTGTCGGCAGAACTAAGTATGCTCGCTGTAGTGGATGAGTGCGATGGAGAAGGAGATGGTGAAGATAAAGTGGACAAAGTAGGGAAGACAGTCAACCAAGTTCCAAACAATATCCCCTTTTCAGTAAACCACTGGCTTCTCAGGGGAGGCTCACAAGCACCCCTCAGTTGAATCGGGAGGAGCTGAAGGATCGCGTAGAGAAAAGGATGTGGGGGCTACACAAGCAGCACAACAACAGCAGATGGCACTCCCTATGGACGCCTACCCTCTTGATTCTCAAGTTGAACAGTCGCAGCTTCAGCTTCAGCCCCAGCCCCAAATAAAGCCTAAACCTCATCCGCATCCTCATCTAAAATAAGATGCAACATCCAAACCTGATGAGCATACAGAATTTATAGAAGAAAATACGCTCCTTCACTTAAATACACCATCCTCTGCCTACTCTACAGGTCCAGAGCTACAAGAGACTCAGGTTTTACAACAGCCACGACAGATGAGAGAGGAGGTAGAGGTTCTATCCAATAAATTAAGTACTCTGTCAAAACTACCGGAGCCAAAAGATAGCTCAGTGCAGGAAATGCTAATAACTATCCTCCAAGAAATGAGGGATCTTAAAGCGGCACAAGCATTTGAAATATCACAACTACACAGCAGACTCACAAAGATGGAGGAAAACCTAGGTAACCTTCCCAGAAGGGTAACAGACGCAGAAGCTCGGGTCTCAACACTGAAGGATACTGTCACCGCCATGCAGAAGGACCTCCATGTGCTGAATAAAGATAAATCCCAACTGGAGGCAAAATTACAGGATTTAGAAAATTACAACAGAAGGTCCAATCTACGCCTAGTAGGTGTTTCGGAAGGATCGGAGGGCATAGATGTGGTGAAATGGACTGAGGCACTCTTAAAGAAGGCGATACCCGAGCTTCAAGGTGACCTAACTATCACAAGAGCACTCAGAGTACCTGCACATAAACCTACTAATCATAAATACCCACGAACCATCTTGCTGAACTTTTCTGACTGTAGGATTAAAGGGAAAATCCTGAGTATGGCTATTGTGAGAAGAACTTTTAATACTGACGAAGTAAACATTTCAGGATTTTCTCGGACATGTCAGCAGCCTCGGTTCATAGACGCAAAGATTTTGTTAAAATGATTGACTCTTTTAAGGCCAGAGGGGATCAAGCGATGATTGTTCAACAATCTAAACTAAAGGTGGTAGCTAAAGGAAAATTCTTCATATTTACGGGCACGCAAGAAGCCCAGACATTCTTGGAATGTCTTAATACATAGGAGAAGCAGAATTAATCCAATGGCAGTAAAATACCAGAAAGGTTCAAGAAAAGTTTGGTATCCTATGAAGTAATCACTTTGACCTGATGGGCGGTTGTAAGATGACTCAGGAAGCGCACATGGATACAACAAGATGGTATCCAAAAAAAAGAAGAGAAACAATAAGGGGACAGAAGTGGGGCATTGGGGGTTTCCGTTCCTTTTAGGGGAGGTGGGCAGGGAGGAAGGTGAAGGGGGTGTAGCAGGGGGAAAAAAGAGAGTTCATAGCAAAAGTCTTTATGATGGCAGCACAGTGCACAATGCTCGAAGGGAGAATTCATTTTATCAAGGTTTCATTTTTGCACTAAGGGGGACCCTTGGGTTCAACTGTTGCCCTTTAAGGCACTTGAAGCACTTTTGCAATTCATGGTGGATCCATATATGGATATGAGATCTGCATATTTGTACACTTTAATGCAGTTTTGCACATTCATTATAGGCAAAGGCCGACTGGGTTGGTGCAATATTCACAGAATTTCTATTGAAGATATACTATGTATAGACGCTTGAGAACTATGCTGTTTGCACATTTACGCTGATTTTGCACATTTTACCATTTTTGTCTCTGTTGGATGCTTTTGACCTAATGCTTGCATATTTTGCACATTTAAACAGGATATGGCTAATAGAGTTCACAAAAGCCAATAACGTATGGGCATTGCAGCACCATTTTCATCTTACGCACTTTAGAAATAGTTAAGCATAGTATTGCTAGCGCTACTGTATAATGGTCAGATTGTAACCCTATATGGTTCTGAGATCTGCATATTTGTACACTTTAATGCAGTTTTGCACATTTCTTATAGGCCAACTAGGATGGTGCAATATTCACAGAATTTCTATTCTGTATAGCTGCATGAGAATTATGCTATTTACACATTTATGCTGATTTTGCACGTTCTACCATTCTTATCTCCGTTGGATGCTCTAGACCGAATACTTGCGTATTTTGCACATTTAAATAAGATATGGCTAATAGAACTCGCAAAAGCCAATTATGTATGGGCATTGTGGCACTAATCCATTTCGTGCACTTTAGAAATAGCTAAGCATAGCATTGCCAGCGTTATTGCAACATGTTCAAATTGCACATTTTACATTTTTATACTGCTTGCATTTTAGAAATCTTAGTACTGTACAAAAAAGTTTGAAAATCAATGAAAAATAAGTTGATATTTCTGCCTTTAAATGCGAATGGGTTGAACAACGGATGCAAGAGAAATGCTATAGAATGCTGGTTAAAGAATCTTCGCTCAGACCTTAATTTTTATACAAGAAATGCACCATAGGGTCTTAGCAGACTCTGAAAAATTTCTGAAGAATTGGGCAGGGTACAGTCTCCCATCAGTATTAGTGATGGTACAGAGGGGGGTGAGTATCCTCATGGGAAAACACGTCAGGTTTGAAATTGAAGGATCAATTCAGATCTGAGTGGGAGATGGGCGTTTGACTACGGGAAAATAAATCAGGTAAATATAATACTTGCCACAATATATGCACCAGTTATTTTAACTTTTTACAAAATCCTAAAATCGATTCGACTAAAAAAGACCGGCGCCAAAATAAACCGCAAATGGCCATTGCCCTGTAGAGTTGCAAAACGGATTTGGACATTCTTGATTACTGGCGTTTTCAAAACCCATCTAAACGTGAATATTTCTGCCACTCTGCGAAATATAACTCAGCATCTAGATTGGACTTTTAATTTTAATCTCACATGGTCTCGAAATTAGTAGCTATGAACATTTCCCAAATACATTTTCAGATCATGCATTAATTTAGATGGAAATAATTATAGGCAACTTGGAAAAGGAGGGATCTAAAATATGGTATTTTAATACATTTTATCTTGCAGAACCACAATGGTGCACAGAAATCAAGGAGGAGATACAGGTTTTTTTAAATCTAAACAGAGGCTCAGCCCCAATTAATGTAGTATGGGACGCCTTTAAGGCTACATTAAGAGGCATAATCACCTCCAAAGAAATACCGAAACAGAAGGCTAAAAGCGAGGAGAAAGCTGCTCTACAGACAAGTCTGTCACATGCAAATCAAGAGCACTATAGAATTAGGTCCCTATCTACTAAACAAAATGTATTGAACGCAAAAAAGAAAATGAGGGAATTCTATTATGACCTAGGGGATGCAGCTAGCAGTCTATAATCTCAGAAGCTATACGAAGAGAGTGAGTACACAGGGAGACTGCTAGCTTGGCAAGCCAAAGAAAATCAGGTTCATAATAGAATTGACCGCTTATATGATTCAGTTGCCAAAACCCACGTGAAGACTACAAAGTCTATAGGCGAGATGTTCCTCAAGCATTACAAGGGGATCTACCAGATCACTGAACAGGCTACGAACAAAACAATATATGATTTCTTAGAGGAATTACAAATTCCAAAATTACGATATGATTATAAAAAGTTGCTAATCGAGAAGTTTACAAAAGAAGAATTAGATGAGGTAATAAGTTCCCTACCTAGCGGTAAAGCCACCGGGGAGGACGGTATCCCAGGCGAGTTTTTTAAAGTATTCTCTGGAACTCTGCGTACAGAGTTTTTGAAACTTGCCAATTATTTGTTGTAAGGAGGCCCACCGCCGGAATCCTTTCGCACTGCAGTTGTAGTCAGTATTTTAAAGAAAGAAAAAGACAAAGAAAATGTAAACTCATATAGGCCAATAAGCCTATTAAATACTGACTACAACATTTTTACCAAACTGATTGCTAACCAATTGAATAAAATGGTAGGATTACTTATTGAACCAGACCAGTGCTGCTTCATAGCAGGGAGACAGCTCCACACTAATACAAACTTTTTACTGGAGGCTTTGGATTTTTTTTAATGTTAATAAGGTAAAAGCATAGATTTGGGTTTTAGATGCCGAAAAGGCCTTTGATCTTGTCTCATGGAATTGCCTCTTTGCCATCTTGCAGAGTTTTAACTTCCCGACTGAATTTATATCTTTATTGAAGCAACTCTATATGCACTCTCAGGCACAGATTGTAATTAACTCAGTAAATGTTGGGATATGCAATATAAACAGAGGCACTCAGCAAGGCTGCCCCCTTTCCCCAATTTTATATGCCCTATTTATTGAACCGCTAGCTATCGCAATTAGGGGGAAAAGAGCTCATGCGGCACCAATATCTGGAATGACGAATATAAAACTCTATGCTGATGACATTGTTTTATTTTTAAATCCAAAGTCAACAAGCCAGTTAGAAATCTTAAAAATATTCACAAATTTCAAAAAAGTAGGTGGTTATAAAATAAATGAGACAAAAACGGAAATTATTCTATGTAATTGCACTGCAGACACCTTATTAACTGAGTTTAAGCAAACATATAATACCCGCCCTAAGAGGTATTTAGGAATTTATATTACAGAAAAAATGGAAGATCTTTACCCATTAAATTATATGCCACTGCTAAAGAGGGTGGGCTCTCAGTTAGCACGTTTGAATCAACTCCCATTGTCAATAACGGGTCGTGCCACCCTAATCCGATGTCTATTCTTCCACTTTTTAACTTCCTCTTTAGTGCTGCTCCTTGTGCAATACAGGCTTCTTTCTTTAAGCAAATAGATGGTATGTTTTCTTCCTTTTTATGCCCAAATAAGATACCGAGGTTGGCACTTAGCACTTTAAATTGTTCGATTACAGAGGGAGGATTGTCCCTTCCAAATATCGGAGACTACTATTATGCGACATTTGCACATCACAGTTTTAGGTTTTTCTTCTTAGACGATCAAGAGGCAGACAATTTTATTATAAAAAAGATCTTAATTGAACTAAATATCAGTGACCCAGTAAGAATAACTAAGTACCCTAAGAAAGTACGGTATAAGACCATACAATGGCTATTTAAACAAAGAACCCATCTCCAGAAATATTATGATATTTTAAGAATAAATAGCTCAACGAGATTAATGAATTTACACTTTAGATAAAAACACATTGAGACTTTGGAAAGAAAATGGTTAAATTAAATAAATATAATAAATCTATATTCAGAGGTGCTAACTTTGAATGGATGCAATTCTTCTCAAAATGGTTGATTTACAGAACACCTTCGTTTCTCCACAACATTTATCCTCAAGTAGAGGATAAGTGCTTTCGTTGTGAGGAAAAAGGCAACTGGAAACACATTATATGGGAATGCTCCAAAATACAGTTCTTATGGAGTGATATTGAAAAATATCTTAGAAACACAATAGATGCCCAAATTTCATTAAATGAATCTATTGTGGTTTTCGGTTGCTCCTCTGTTCCCTGTGCCCATGATGAATCCTTATTTATAGCAGCCCGTGTATCAAGATTCCTTATCCTGCAACTGTGAAAAACAGACAAAATACCGACTCTTAATGCATGGAAATTTAAAATATCAAAGATACAAGGGATGGAAAAGAAATATGCAGTAAGATCAGGGTCATTAAAAAAATATGAGAAATTTTGGAGTGATTTTGAATGCTAGCCCCTCTAGTATTTATATTTCCTCTCTTCTTTTTCTTTCTCTCAAGATTGGTTCTGGGTTATAGTATGATTGCCAGACCGCTTGGGGGTCTCTTTAAAGGTCTTAATCAAATAATATCTTGTATATTGCACATTGCACTTTAAAGGATTTTGGGCTAGATGTAGGTAAATCTAATTTACCGATTCATAAATACCGAATTTTACCGATTCGGTATTTATGAATCGGTAAATTAGAAGGCAGATGTAGGTAATTTTTTAAATACAATTACCGAATTTGTAAGATTCGGTATTTACCAATTTGGTAAATACCGAATCGGTATTGCCCATTGATTCCTATGAGCCTTGAAGCCCATAGGAATCAATGGGAAATTCCGATTCGGTATTTACCGAATCGGTAAATACCGAATCCTCTAGCACCCCCAGTACAGGCTTGTGTGCCATGTGGCCCCTAAGGGCATGTCTGTGTGTCACATGGCACAGGTGTGCATGCACAGATGTGCATGCACACCTGAATTTGGTATTTTACCACCCAATAGGATTGGGTGGTAAAATACCGACTCTTAGGGGCCTGTGTCACTCTTAGGAGTGTCACCTACATATGGATTTACTGAATCGGTAAATATACCGATTCAGTATTTTACCAATTCTGTAAATTTACCGATTCGGTAAATTTACAGAATCAGTAAAATATAGGTCCCCTACATCAGAAAACCCTAATACTGGTCGGTAACGGCCGAATTCAGCCGTTACCGACCTGTATTAGGGGTCCTACATCTGGCCCTAAGGGCCAGATGTAGGTAATTCATATTTACCAACTCTTAAATACCGAATTTTACCGATTCGGTATTTAAGAGTCGGTAAATATGAAGGGGGGAGATGTAGGTAATTCCAAATTGAGAATTACCGAATCGGTAGGATTCGGTATTTACCGATTCGGTAAATACCGAATCGGTATTGCCCATTGATTCCTATGGGCCATGAAGCCCATAGGAATCAATGGACAATACCGATTCGGTATTTACCGAATCGGTAAATACAGAATCCTGCAAGGGTGCAGGGGGTGTCACTTTGACATCCTCTAGCACCCCAATTCCGGACTTGTGTGCCATGTGGCACACAGACATGCCCTAAGGGCATGTCTGTGTGTCACATTGCACAGGTGTGCATGCACAGATGTGCATGCACACCTGAATTCGGTATTTTACCACCCAATTGGATTGGGTGGTAAAATACTGATTCTTAAGGGCCTGTGACACTCTTAGGAGTGTCACCTACATGTGGATTTACCGAATCGGTAAAATTACAGATTCGGTATTTTACAGAATCAGTAAATTCTGTAAAATGATGGCCCCTACATGCCAAATCCTAAATACCGGTCGGTAACAGCCAAAATTGTCCGTGACCGACCGGTATTTACTCTCCTACATCTGGCCCTTTGTTCTCTAACGATCATAAACTGTGTTTGCATTTCGGAGTACTTGTAATCTGCCATGTATGTACTTTGTATATTTGGAAGTTCATGTGTGATTTATATGTATTCTATATTCTATATTTGCGTATATGAACTCTCAATAAAAATAATAACAAAAAAATTCTTTTTGTGAGTTTTCTTCAAGTTCCATCGTCGCCATTGTAAGAAAGTATACTTACAAGAGTATTGTATATATTATTTATTAGAGCCACTAACAGTTCATCATGACAGCTCTGAGTCCCTGAACTAACTGACACAATATCTGTTGAAAACCCCTCACCTTCTCAACTAGAATCTATGCTTATTCCAGATGAGATGACATCACAGTGTCATCACGTGTCATCACATCATTACAAGTGTGAACCTGCTGTCAGCTAGAGATTAGCAGGTTTGCAGTGGAGTGGATTCCTTGAGCTTGCAGCTAAAGCAGAGGAGGAGAAAACAGAGATGCACAGGGACATTGGGCAGGTAGGAGGTAGAAGGTTCTTAGACTGGAGGAAGGATCATTGGTGCCTATCATGATAAGGGCATACACATAGCTTTGGGGTGAATTTTCGACCCCAGGAGAGAATGATGAGACTGTTGTGGACTTTATAATGTTTATGATTGCAAGAGGTTTGCCATAAGTATCCATAGGTATGCTAACTGTCAGGAACATCCTTTTATGCTAAATTGCTATGGGGTTACGAGCCATTGGCAGGCAAGATGGGATGAAGGTGACTGGAAGGCTGGGCCAGAAAGAAAGGGAATGGCAGAAAGATGTGGAGGCTTTTTTTGGAGGGTGATGGTGTTGCTGCCAAGAGTTTGTTTGAAAGGATGTGAAGTAGAGCTTTTTTCTATTTTGATTATGTGGGGTATTTGGAGCCTTTGAGATTTCAGAGCTGCTATGGGGTATATTGAGTCAATGGTTTGAGCAGGGCAGATGTAGAATGTTCTGAGGAACGTACTGAGGATAGGGTTTCGATATGGCTGTCAAAGACTGGTCCGTGGGTGAAAGGCTAAGTGGTAAGTTTGTGCGATATTTGGTGGCGCGCCTCTGTCCAGTATACTGGTGGTATCAATATTAACCTGAAGGCTTGGCAGCACAGGAGGAAGCATTTGTGCAGAAGAATGGTCAAGGGTTACTAACTTTCTCTTGTTGATGGTGCTTCGTAACGTGATGATGGAGCTGGGCTTGGCAGGTGATGTATTTGAGATTCATTCATTTAGAATAGGAGCAGTGATGGAGGCTTGAATGGGTATGGATGGTTGGGTGAGAGGATTAAAAGGTTGGGCCGATGGTCTTCAGAATGTTTTAGGAAATATGTTGGAGATGAAATTGCACTGAACTAAGGTGATGATCACATTTTTGTTTTGTGCTTCCTTACAGGTTCAGTACCCGCTTCAGGTACTCATGTTAGAATGGATATGGGGCCACTCGTTTATTGAGTGCTCTGAAAGACAGACAGCTATGTGGCAGCACGGGAAGCAGCTTGGGTTCGATGAAACAAGGGTATGGGTGAAGGGGTGTGGGAAAGGGGAGGATGCAATGGTATTAATTCCTTCCATTGTTAGGCATATTATTTAAGGCTGCCGGTTTTCAAGATGTCCTTGTGATACATTTGGGAGAGAACAACCTAGTCAAATTGAAAGATTTGGCATTGATAAAATCCATGAAAAGGGACTTCCGTGAAATAAAGGGGTTATGGTCTGGCACGTTTATTATGTGGACCAAGCTGGCACCTAGGAGAGTATAGCATAGGGTGGATTACCTGGCAGCTATTAATACGGTGGGGTGGAAGGCAAATAGGGAGATGGAGTCCTTCTGTAGGGAGGAAGCCATGGGAAGAATAGTGCACACAGAAATACAGTATAAAGAGAAGCATCTTTACCAAGACGACGGTTTTTGGTACAGATGTTGACTTGTTTCAAATTCTGGAGGCCCTAACAAAGGCAATGGGACAAAAGATTCATTGATTAAAGACAAAGGAGGAGTTTGGGCTGGGGTGGGACAAAAACCTCCCTGAACAAGGGCATTTCTGGTGGCGGGTTTGCCGGATGTTGTATGATCTAAAATAGGTTCAGTGCATTTAAGGATGGGTGAATCAGCGCTGGGGGGATTTATGGGGTGGGTTGGGAAAGTTTAGAGTTAAGGATTAGAATGATAAAATGTTGGAAACAGATTAGTTATGCAGGGGATTAGTGAAGTGACCTGCAGTGATGTGGATATGTTATTAGGTGTTTTTTTAAGGTTCAGGATATACACGAATGGACAGGTTATATGAATGTATAGTGAGGTATACATTTAGTGTGCATGGCTTTGTGCCAAGAACTCATGGTTTGTAATGCACACTTGCTTCATTAAAGCAGCTTTTTCACACACTTGGATGGCCAGAGTCTTATTGTGTCACCCAAAGACAGCTATAGTTTGAGTTCTTAGGCTTAAACTATACAATTGTCAGGTCTGGCAGATGTGTGTAGCAGAGCTTGGGCTCTATTCTTACCTCTGTAATGGGTATTCACACAATCCCAGATAACTATAGTAGGCAAACACAGTCACGTGATCAAAAGACACTAGTATGCAGGATTAAGAACGACTTGACAGGATTTGCAGTTAAGTCAAAATGATGGAAATGTAGGTTCAATAAGAAGGCTTTTATTATCAGAAATATACAGAAGAGCTCTGAGACTAATCCAGAAAATAATTGAAGATGCGAATTTGAGACATAGCAGAGCGATAGGTGCCAAATAGGAACAGAAGGAGTTGATAGAGGAACAACTTCAAGATAGCAAAATGACATCTTGCATAAACTTTTGAAGCTAGGTCTTGGAAAATATAGTCAAATCGCAGCAGAGTTTCGGGACTGAAAACAACAATTGTGAATGCCTGGAAAGCAGGCAGGCAAATTCTTTCATAGTATTCTAGTCGCTCAGGCATGTGGAATGACCACTGATGATTTTCGCATTCTCTGAGTGAAGATACTGCTCATTGACACATTTGCAGTGATTATCATATCTAAATTTTTCTCTGCAAGTATCTTCCTTCATCTCCATTACCCATGTGGGCATTCTGCTTGAAACTTTGTAACTCTGAAGACAATGTCCATGACATGCTCTTCAGGTGAGCACAATGTTAGAAAATTCTCTCTTTATTCTGAGGACCCTGCGATGTAGGTGATAGTTGGACTACCTTGTTTAGAAGATTAACTGCTCATAGATGTGAACCATCGCCTTCAGCATTGGAAGCAACAGCAATGTTTGTTTCCGATGTTACCTGTGTGTCTGTTGATTCCTCTTGTACCTTAGCAGTGGCAAATTGCGTTTGTCAGATCTCAATGAATGCCGTCATCAGGATTGGTAGCCTCTGGGGACAACACAGAGCATCGCTATCCATTGGCATGACTAATGGGAATGTTAAACAGATGTCTAGCAAGCATTCTTCACCGCAAAGCAGGCAGCGTAGAACAGGTAAGATGCAATCTTGTCAGATTGGTCTGAATGAGGGAAACCATGTGGTATTTAATTCTCGTAGACGAGGTAACCCCAAAAGTTGTACTATGCGCTCACAACACTTCCTTTCCAGGAAATCCTTCTCCAAGGTGCTGGGAGTGACGCTGGTGGATTGGCTTACCATAGTGTAGCAGTAGGAATAAAAACAGGATTCCTGCAACGACTGCTAAAAATAGCGGCAGACCACCAAACAACGAGTGCACGAAGATTGGAATTATTCTGAGAACTGCTTGAAAAGGTGTTAACAGTCCTGAATATATAGTCTTAAATATATACAAAATACCGCTCGTATCAGACATGTTTAAGATACGTCCCAACATTTCTCTGAAATGTGTAGGGCAGTTTGTATGTAACAGAGCCTGTATCTCAGCCGAAGTCTTGCAATTTGTAGATCATAGGTCTTTTTGGCCGAGGTCAACGGCACGGTTTGTTGTAAAAGAATGGCTTTCATTCTGCTTAAAGTATCAAATCATATAGAAGAGACGTTCAGTGAAGGCCATAAAGGCAACTCCCTGACTGTTTCTATTTGGGAGAACAGAACTTGTATACAACAAGTGACCCTGGAAGTAACCGTTGCTAGATATGGGATGCATGGCAACATGCCACAGCAGCTGTTATCATTCAACATGAGGTAACTTCCATTTGAAAGTTGTCCAAATGTTGGATTAATTACAGCAGCTGGTGAACCCTGAAGGTGGCAGGATAGGTTTGCAGTAGAACCGCTACAGGCCCTGTGCAAACTAATATCCCAACATATTAGTGAGCCGCTCAGTGCATTTTCACAGTGTGTAACGCTAAGAAACACTTCCCGTCCCCCACTCCAACATGTGTGTGTGTAAGGTAAATCCCAGGTTGTTTTGATGTATTCTTTACCCAACCTTTCATATGTGCCTGCTTGCATTTGTTTGAGGTAATACTGAAAATGGAAAGTTGTAACAGGTGTAGTGCTATTACTTGCAGGTGTGGGTACAGACGAAGTGTTCATGTCTTTGATCTTGGCTAATCCAAGGCAAGACGTTTGTTGGACAGTGTAATTCAAAAATATTATTTGCTGTGGGATGATACAGGCTCTAAACAAAGCTTCTATCCCCTTTACTTGCCAAACTTTAGTACCCCAGACAAATTTTGTGTCAATTGTGTTTTTCCAAAAGTCGAAGCGCTGTCTAGACAGTTGGGCAATAAAGGCTGCAGAATAAATCTGTTTTGTATTGGTTAACATATTTTTCGCTCCTGTAGTTTTCACATTTTTTAAGTAAAATGTTTCTGGATTGGATATATTCTACCCTGAAAAATATGGAAACTTCTTTGCAAACGTTTTTGAGCTACCCCTTGGTGGTGTAGGACAATGTTCCCATTGGTTATACATAAAACATTTCTAGGTGTTGCAAGTTTATGCAAGAAATGATGACCAAAGTGGTTATAACAATACAGTTGTTCATAGTCTAATGAACCCCCATTCGTTTTCATGGTTAGAGAATGCAGCTGATTTTTCTAGATCAGACATCATATTATTAACAGTCTCACAGTCCCAATCATCAGAATGGGTACTGCAGGTAATAAAGTCACTTAAACAAGTGTGGAATCTTCAAAAGGTCCGATGGGCCGAATATATCATAATCCGTTTTGTCCCAAATTATACCATCTTGTATAGGAGCAGCTGTGATGTTCACTGCTGACAAGTCTCTTACTTCCCGATGGGATGATTTGTGTGGTTTCAAAAGTAAGTTCACATTTTTAGTTTGTGTCCAAGTGTCCATATCTTCCATTTATCAGTCATTACTAAAGCTGGCCAAAGCAGAAAGAAAAATATTCCAGAAACAATAAATAGTTCAATCCATGGTGAAACCAGATAAGTCTTTTTCAAGAGATGAAAAAAGTCTTGTGCTCATTCTTTGAAAGTTCTTTTTGCTGGCGTCATTTTAGGTTCGCTGGAATCCTCAGAAAACATATCAAAGTTAATAAAATAGCCACAGGCAGTTTGGTCAATGGTTGTAATTGCATCAGGATTCGTTGAAATTGCTGGAATCAGTTGATCACGTGTTACATTGGTGTAGACAGGTGTAGCAGGACAAACTGTTATTTGGATTTCAAGAGGAATACATTCCATAGCATCGTTCCTTAGTCCTTCGTTTCTCACGTCCGACTCCTCGAAGGTGATAAGTCTTTCAGTTTGAACCTCTTGGATAGTAGCTAGAGGAGTGCGTCTGCGACTTGGTAGGAGTCCACATGGCCAACTGCTTAATATCGGCCACATTGTGTGGTTTGATAAGGTCGATGGACACAAACCTTTTCTCCTTTTTTCCAGCAAGGGGCGGCAGTAGTACTGTTCTTGATCTGTGCATGGCTAGGACAGTTCATTTAAGTCCTGCAAGACAGCCAAACGATCTTTGATATCAAAAGGTTTATTTTCCACCAATGTGCCTCGACATTCAAGATCTGGAACCAACATTCTTGTCCCAAATAGGACCTCATATGGAGAGATACCCCTAGAGAACTTCTTGGCAAGTTGTTTTATGAGTGTTGGACCCCATAAAGATCTTTCACCCACCCATCACAAAAGCCTAATACCCTAGATGTTATAGACTGCTTTATGTCCCGATTTTTCCTTTCCACAACCACATTTTCCTCAGGATGGAATGAAGAGGAGTACAGCAATGCTATGCCCAAACTGGCCATGGCTTCATTGTAAGCTTGAGAGCTAAACGCAGGGCCCTGGTCAGAATGTAGTGTGCCAATTGCGTATATGCCGATAAAGACTCTCAAATCTTTCATAACAGTTTGAGCATCAGCAGAGCGCTGAAGCCATATCCATAGGAACCTTGAACACGAATCCACTGCGACCATGATATATTTATAGTTACCATCCCTTTGCAAGGGACCGCAGTGGTCCAGGAAATCACAAGCTAATGATTTTTCTGAAATTAACAGGGGCATCTGCGCAGGTCATTTCACTGTAGAGACTTTCCTCTGTTGGCATATTTCACATTCCAAAACATAGTTTTTGGTCTGTTTCCTAATGTCGGCCACCAATATCTTTGTTTTATCAAAGATACTGTGGCAGAAACACCTGCATGGGCAGAGGCTATCCCTTCATGTGCTGCTATGATTAGTCCTAATCTGCATTCCGTGTTTGGAATTACACTATTCCCCACTCCAGGGATTCGAGCAAACGGAATGTTGTACGCATCAATTATATACGAGTTTGTGAGCTGAAACATTTTAGGTAACGCTGCACCACTGCCTTTGCTTGAAGCATTGACAGTCAATAATATCTCACTGACTATTCTCGTTTTTGAACGAGTGATCGCAGCTACGGAAGTCATTTGCACAGCCCCCTTCGCTGCTTCGTCAGCCAATGAATTCCCTGCAATGTGAACGCCATCACGTTGATGAGTCAGCATGTGTATCACGTGAGTGTTTTGTAGTCCATCTCGCAACTGAACTACTTGTTCCCAAAGCATCTTATGCTTGATTGTACCTACTTTTGCATCTTTGAAACCATTTTGAAACCAATTCTGCAAATATTCATTGTATGATTGAACAGAGTTAAAAGAATCACACACTATATGTGTGGGGAATTCGCGATCTGTATTTTCAAGAGCCAATATAAGTGCTTCTAGTTTAGCTCGCTGAGCTGTACAATCTCCTAGAGATTGAGTTTTTGTGACCATCAGTCGGAATATACCATTGGGCATATGACCTTTAACGATTGCGATGCTGCACTATAAGCTAGCTTACTTTCCGTAGCGGGTTGTGCTGATCCGTCAGTATAAATTATAAATTCGTACTGATCAAGAGGGAGAATCTCAATAGGCAGAGGACATTCATGTTCATATTGCAGGAATGCTTGTATTTTAAAATAAGGATCAAAAACATATTCAACATCTGCTGTAGCAAGAGAATTAACCCATTGTATCCATCTTGGATGTAAAGCCTTTGCATTTGGAATGCTCACTTTTGTAACTGCCTCGGCTGGTACTGGAGTCAAGACAATTATGCGTTTCCCTCTGAGCTAGGGCTCTTTCTTTTGCTACAGAGGTTTGAGCTGCTGTCATAATTTTTTCTGTTGAAGTGAAGCGCATTTCCGCTTGCGCATACAAATGTGATTTGAATGCAATTGGTACTTTTTCACCTTCATTAAAAGTTAAGTAGGTGAATGCGCATTGACCCGAAATAATTTGGATCACTAGGTTGCGTATGTTTACGCATATTTGTAAGTGATTTGTTGCTAACATGTCAGCTTGAAGTGAACACAATATTTCTGTGTGTTCTTGTGTCCAATTTTTGATTTTAAAATCAGGATTGATTAATTTGTAGAGAGGTTTAACCCTTTCTGCGTAATTTAGAATGTAAGTTCTTCCAAAGTTTAGGAAACCTAGAATCGGCTGTAATTTTTGGGGGGTTTTTGGAGGTTAGAGCAACGTACATATTTCTAAAACGTGAGCTGCCAGGCTTTTGCCGTCACTTGAAAGCTCATATCCTAGGAAAAGGACATTGAGATGGGCAATTCTTGATTTTTTTAAATTGAATTTGTAACCCTCAGAGTCGAAGCCCAGTATAATGGTATTCACCCTGTTCAAGTGCCTATTTAGGTAATCATCTGTCAGATAGATGTTATCGACATATGACAATGCCTCGTCATCGTAAATTTGTAGTAACTCTGTTACTCTTACTGAGAAGAACCCCAGGCTGTTCTTGTACCCTTCTGGAAGTTGGCAAAAGTGATGCTGGGTCCCCCTTATTGAGAAAGCTGCCAAATACCTACTTTCAGGTGCTATGTTTTGACAAAAAAAAACCTTTGAAATGTCTAATGTGGTTTTATATTTTTTATGCACAATGGTATTCATTAATGCTGTACTATGTGCATTTTGCACTACAAATGTTTTTGAACAGGAGTTCAGGTGTCTGTTTTCCAAAACTAGACGATATGTGTTGTCAAATTTGGAAACAGGAAACAAAGGATTGTTCATTGAGGAGGCACCTGTTTCAATCACCCCTTGGTACTCAAGTTGATCTAAGATCTCCATGACCTGTTTTTTAGCTTCTTGCTTAATTGGAAACTGCCTATGTGCAGTTGGTAGATTTTTTAAATGGATCTTGTGATGAGGTGGGTCCTCATCCCATCCTACATGACTTTTGTATAATGTTGGGGCCTGGGCAACTGCCCATTTCCGGGCATATGTATATTTTAAATGCATTTGAACATGGTTGGAGAAGGCTGGCATATTGATGTCTTCGCCATGTGGGTACTCCCTGATAAATTCTGGTGGCCAGTCTTGTTCTGCTAGAAGTAAATCATAATCCTTTGAAAGTCTCTCCCAAAAGAGTGCTTTCACTTTTCTTGGTATGTCTCCCTCCATCTGGAATGTTATTTCATATAACCTTTGTGGAGAACTACCCTAGTGTCTACAGTCTCAACTGTGATGTACTCATTCAAGTCCACTGTCTCCAGAAGTTCCTTCAGGTTCTGGTGAGCTATTATTACTTCTGCTGCCCTGTCCAGCATTGTCTAAGCCCATTCTCCATTCTTGAGTTGTGTTCTCAGAATTCTCTGCATGTCTGATCTCCAGACCTGCTACCTTTTTCTTGGTGAATTGAGGTTTTGGTTTGTTTTTCTGAATGTGTTGGTTGTCTTTGGACTTCACACGTTCTTCTTTTTGACTGTCCTCTTTTTTCAGATGTCTGTGACGATATCTGAAAGGTACGAGAGGAACCCGTATCAGTATCTTGATACCTGTCAGGTTTTCTCAAATTATCCCTATTCCTGAGGTTATACCTCCTTTCAGAGGACTTCTTTTGAGGAGACCTACCTTAGGATTGAGAACGTTTCTCTTTTGAATGTTGTTTGCTATTTTCCCACTTCTCTTTAGAAGATGTAGGATTTTGTTTAATAGAGTCCTTTTCAGGAACTCCAGACAGTTGTGGTTCAACTATGTAATTCTATTCATTTCTGTATTTGATTAAGTAATTCCTCATCTGACATTGCTTCAAGTCAGGATGAGGTGTGTAGCCTGCTAAAATGTTGCTCCTGGTATACCTAGTGGACCGAGCCTGGTAATGTGATTGTAATGTTTTTGGGCGCCTTTAAACCAGAGATTATGCTCCTGGTATGTGAGTGGAATTTCAATATCCTCGAAAGGAATATATGCCTCAGGTGGTTCTTCTTCTTTGTAGAAGTGAAGCACTTTTGTAACTGGATTTGATTCTGGGAATACTATCCATGAATAGAATACCTCTGTCTGAAAAGATTCATGTGCCTCTGTCATGAAAACTGCTCTACCACCTCTTGGTGTTAGGCCATGTTTAATACGTTTAAGAGTAATGGCTCTCCTTAAATTTGGAGGGATGTTTATAACATCCTCATCGGTTTCATTAAAACCTTTATGATTAAAAGCTGTTACCACTTGGTCAGCCGTTAAGGGACATTGTTTTTGAAAAATGTAGAACAAGTTATAAGGAAACAAAGATAAGGTGCACAATATTTTGGAACAGTGTATACTTCAATGTTGAACAAACCAAACAGCTAATACATAGGATTTTCGTCCTACTCAGCTGTTGGCAGATATTATCCCTACCCACTCCAGACGTCTTATGGAGTATTATGAGTAGGGGTCTCTGAGAAAAGCATGACTGAGTTACTTCAGTATCTAGCGTTAAATTAGTGCCTTATCAAACCGTTGGGCGCCATGTAGTGTAGTTCCTATTTCCGTTATAGGCTCTGCCCATTGGAATAATATACACTATAGTTTTTGCATAGGACTGAGGTCAGTATGCCTCTATTGAGTATATTAAACTGAATTACTTTGTCTGCCAGCTAACTCAGAGGTCACTAGCAACTTCTCGAATAAACAAGAAGGGAGTAGATTCTGACAAACCACATAAACATGACAACTTTGTTTCCATTAGAATCGGAACAGTCTCAGAATTGTGGAAACAATAGATAGAGGACCTTATTGTCATAGCAGTGGCTAATTTTCTGAGTTGGTTGTGGGTCATTCGAGCGAAAAAGTTGAGGGCTTGCTAACACAACCTCATACTTAATATATAGTCTCTGCCCTCGCACCAATTTGCCATAGTCTACAGTAATTCACATGTATCGTGCCCAAATTCCTTTATTGTCTTTTATGCCGGTTGTAAAATTTCTGTGATTTTAGCTATTTATATGAAGTATGATCCGTTTTACAGACAGTATTATCACACTGTATGTACCTCTTATCTATTTTATTCGTTAGGTCATTTTAATGGTTTTACTGTTTATTGGGTACAGTGGTCATTTTGGTATGGTGCTAGGCCATATGTTTTATTGATGCATGTTGTCTTTTATGATTTTTTTGTTAATCGAAATAGACATAAATAAACTGAAACTGATAACAGTTTCACTCAGTCAATCGTGCATGCTTAGTTTCTTCAGAGTTACACCGAAATAGATAGACAGGCGTTTCAATAAAAGGATTCATTGAACAGTTTTATTTCTCGTTCAAGTTATATGAGCTATTACAATCCCAAGACAGTATGCGAAATATAATACGTAGAGAAGTAATACTGCAATGGCATTGTCTTTTAGCTATGACATATATTCATATAAACATACATAAATAACACAGGCTAAAATATGCATCCTCTTCTGATGCTTGTAAAATAGTTTTTCCACAGTGTACCTAACGTAAGTGTAGTACAAGGTAAGAAATAGGTGCTGTTTTCTATAGTATAGTAAATACTAAGTTTGTATGCCAAGAGCCCCTCTAGGTTCTAGTCGGCTCCATACCTTAGAATGAGAGAGGTGGGAATCTCTTTCCGGATCTCAAACTCTAACACCCCGCGAAGGGAGTCAGAACACTGGAAGCTGGATTCTCTGTGAGCAGGGAGGACAGCTTCTGGTCAGTGTGTCAGACTGGGATACGACTTCTCCTGGAGTTGTGGTTTCTTTCGAACTTGCTGAGGCGATCCAAGCCGTGCTGTGGTTTGCCTTGGTAAGGAATGCTATATTATACCTGGTAGGTGGCTAGGAATGTTAGCAAAGTCGGGCAGAGGAAGATGTCAGGAATGAACCCCTAAGGATTAGTAGTTCATGCACAATAAAGGAGTTCTTGGAGAAATCAATAATCCAAACAGGAAAAACCTCAAAGGCTTAAGGGTCTGATTTCTAAGAACTTGTTGTGATGTGGGATGGACGGATGTAGGTGACCATGCCTGTATTTGGATAGCATGCCTAAATGAGGACTGGGATTCTATGCCTAAATAAGGACAATGTGAGTTGGGCCTATATAAGGATATGATTCGGGAAACTTAGGTACAGGTATCTAAATCAAAACACAACAATATCAATACCTATGTGCCTTAAACTATATCCCTCTTTATAATAAGATAAAACACAAACTGATAAAATGGAAAGACCTTCCTTAATCAATAATAGGCCGGGCAGCCATAATTCATATTATGATTTTTCCCTTATGCAATTTTCTCTTTTTAGCCATTCCAAATGCGGTTCAAATGAAATCTTTTAAGGAAGTGCAGGGCTTGTTTTCTACATTTACTTAGGCAAATAAGGTATCAAGACTTGCTATTGATACATTATATAGACATGAGGAATAAAGGGGTTTAGCTCTTCCTGACCTGAGAGAATACTACTTTGCGAACTCTGCACATACCATGTACAGAACACTGATTTTAAAAAAAATATTAATAGATATGATCATTTCTTTATAGATCTAATCCACCAAGAATATGAAATCAATAAATGTATGCGTCTGATAAAAATTCCCAAAAAGTCAGATATAAAACACTACAATGTAGTATTAAGCGAAAAAAACAACTTTTTAGTCATTATGCAATCCCCAATATTAATGGAGAAACTTTGGTCTCTGACGTATATATAGGCCAAGATCCATTACCAGAACCAGCGGGTATAGTCACATGGAGAAGTCAGGGTTTTAGCAAAATATTTGACTTTTTTAATGGGAATTGGAAAAC
Source organism: Lissotriton vulgaris (assembly GCF_964263255.1). Taxonomy (NCBI): domain Eukaryota; kingdom Metazoa; phylum Chordata; class Amphibia; order Caudata; family Salamandridae; genus Lissotriton; species Lissotriton vulgaris. The sequence continues at coordinate 1,649,283,456 of NC_141694.1, forward strand.
CTGGACCCAAACAGAGCAGTGCATTGAACATAGTAAAATAACTTTTCAATGGTCCTTCATTAGGATTAGACATTTTCTGCAGGAACTTAATCCCATGCACATTAATGAGACCAGCGAGCTAGCAGGGCGATTCCTAGACCCAAAAAAGCGCAAAGCGATCAGTGGATCGGCTGCCCCCTACGAGGCCAGCTGGCTGGTAAACTGTATCGAAAAGCGCAGAGAAAAAGGGAATCTCGAGACGGGTTACAGATATATATCTTGGCCTGGAATCAGATCAATAATTTTAATTTCAAATGTGTTTTATTGATTGTAAAAGCAAAAACAGGCATAGCAATACAATAGAAAGGCAGTAGGCATAGAAGGCAAGCGAGACAGACGGTCACTTCTTCTCTGTAGATTAAACAGTATGCTAGGTACAGGTGCCCAATCGGAAGTATCATGCCAAGGCTGTAGATGATAGATAGGAACAGAAACCCGGAACCCCCCTTACCCCAACTCCCCCCACCCCTACCACCCCAACCAGTGTGCCGTAGTTGTGAAGCAATCATGGAAGCAGTCACTCGAGGAATACTGCAAGTATACATGAGATCACGGAGGGTCAGAAGGAGCCTCCGTGAGTCACAATATGCGGAGGGATCTGGGGCATGTAATCTCATTAAACTCCTTGGACAGGAGGGATAGCAGCGGCAGCCAAAGTTTTCGAAACGCAGCCGTGGAGTGTGTAAGTGTGGCCTGAATGCGTTCCATCCCAAAGGTGAACCAGAGTTTGTGTAACCACCCCGTATGAATAGGTTTGGTGGTGGGAACCCCAGAGTGATAGAATGTGTTGTGATGCAGCCTGCATGGCGATCCCCATATGGCGACCTCTGGGGGATTTTAGAGGAAAGGTGAGTGCATTAGGGAGGCCCAAGACGGTGTAAGCCGGAAAGCGCGGGATTTCAGTATCAAAAGTAGAGTCAATGTCGTCCAGGACTGCCTTCCAATAATTCTGAATTTCACAGCAGTCCCAGAGGAGATGAGTCAAGGTGCCCCGCTCTCCGCATCCCCTCCAGCACAGCGCACTACGGGTTGGATTTCCCCTATTGAGCCGGACCGGAGTAAGATGCCAGTACATGGCCAATTTCACAGCTGCTTCCCTACCTGCGGTATTGCGTGTGGTGTGTGAGGCCCTGTAATAGATGTAGCTCCATTCCCTGGTTGTCAGGGTCCTCCCCAGTTTCCCTTCCCAGCGTCTCTGACCTGCAGTTTTGCCCGGTATAGACGGGGGCGTGAGCATTTTATAGAGATACGAAATAAGATGCCTATCCGGGTCTTTTGTCATCAGCCACTGCTCGAAGTTCATCATAGGTCTACCCAATAGGGGGGCGGAATGCGGGTGCGTGAGCCAATGCCAGATTTAGAAGTATTGGAAAAGGTGCGGGGAGGTGACATCGTAGTGTTGTGTTATATCCGAAAGGGAGAGGAAGCCCTGCAGATCAAAAAGATGGCCAGCGGAATGGCAGCTGGCACCATGCCATTGCGAGAAAGCGTGTGGGTCCGTACCCGGTGGGAACTCCCGATTATCCAAAATGGGGGTGAGTGGGGAAGGGAAAGTCGTCAACCCTCTCTTGACAGCGACGGAGTCCCAGACCTTCATGATGGTGCCGGTAATGGGTGACTGCAAGAGATATCGCGGTCTGTGCTGCCGGAGGAGGAACGGAACCTTCCAAAGGGATGTCTGGGCAATCGCCCTGTCGTGAAATAGCCATCGCTTCTCAGGTTCTGGCCTATACCATTCCACCAAGTAGCGGAGTTGGAAGGCTTGAAAGTATTGTTGAAGGTTGGGGATCCCAAGACCCCCCTCATCCGGGCTCCGGTACGCTAGCCACTTGTGTAAGCGTGCCCGTTTGCCCCCCATATGAAATGGCGGAGGGCAGTTTGTAGGGTCGCGATGACCCCAGCTGGGGGACGTACCGGTATAGTCTGAAAGAGGTACAAAATTTTGGGTAGAGCCGACATATTCACTGCCGCGACCCGCCCCAGCAGAGAAAGGGGTTGCTTGGACCAACGCGCGAGGTCGGCCCGAATCTGGGATGTGAGGGTAGTGTAGTTAAAAGCCACCATTGATTCCGTAGAGGAGGTGAGAGCAACACCCAGGTACTGGAGTTGCATTGTCGGCTGTAGGTCTCCTCCATAGGCAGGCGTGCCCAGTCGCGGGTGGGCATTTTTGCCCAGCGGCAATATCAGGGATTTCCCCCTGTTGGTTTTGAAGCCGGAGACAGCTCCAAAAGACTCCAGTTCCCCCAGAAAGGCAGGGAAAGAGTGGGCAGGCTGTTCAAGGGTGGCTATGAGGTCGTCCGCATGTAGGCCGACCGTATGAGTTCCTCGGCCGAAGGAGATGCCATGGATATCAGAATTATCCCGGATCTTGTGTGCAACGGGCTCCACATACAAGGCGAACAGGAGAAGTGAGAGGGGACACCCCTGCTTCGTGCCGCATTGGATCTCGAAAGGGCCCGACCGGAGGCCACCCAGGCGGACCCTAGCCAGAGGGCGGTGATAGCAGATCGCGACCCATGACTGAAAGCGGTCACCCAACCGGAAGCGCGCTTAAACTCGTTGTAAATAGGTCCAGTCGACACGGTCAAACGCTTTTTCAGCGTTGACGGCCAGCAGCGCAGAGTCCGAATACTGAAAGTGGGCCTTGTCGACCAAATGGAGCAACCATTTGGTATTGTCGCTACATTGGCGGTTTGGAACAAAGCCCGATTGGTCGTGCTCCAAGATCCTAGGCAGGCCCGGGCAAGACGCGCAGACAATACGCCCGTAAAGAGTTTCAGGTCCTGGTTGAGCAAAGAGATAGGGCGGAACGCGGAGCAGTGCGTGGGTTTCTTGCCCGGTTTTGGTAGCACCACAATCTCAGCCGCCAGCATATCTGGGGGGATGGAGCTTGGGCCCTCAAAAGAGTTGAAGAGCCGGGTGAGAACAGGGGCCAATAGCTGGCTGAAGGTTTTGTAAAAACCGGCCGAGAAGCCGTCTAGTCCAGGGGATTTGAGAGGGCGGAGGTGGGATATAGCAGCCAGCACCTCATCCATGTGAATGGGGGCATCCAGGGCGTCCGCGCTTGCCTGAGATAGCACGGTGATCTCTGCCGATTCCAGATATGCATCGGCCTCCTCCGTCGACACAGTGTCGGCCCTATATAAAGAGGCATAGAAGGTCCGAAACGCCTCTGCGACCTGGGTTTCCCCAGTGATATTGACCCCCGAGTCGTCTGTAAGGCTAGAGATTTGTGAGCGCTGGGTTTTAGCCCTCAGGGCGGTAGCGAGTAAGCTGCCAGTTTTATTACCCCCGTCATGGTAGGTGTGACGTAGACGAAGAGCGGCAAATTCCACCCTGTCCGTGTCCAAGCTGGCGAGCTGGGCCCTAGCGGCCTTCAATTGTCGCCAGATCCGCGGAGCGCCGGTGCGACTATGAACTCTCTCCAGCTCAGAAACCCGAGCGGTGAGGTCTTCCCTCTTAGCCTTGCGGACCTTGTCCTCCTCTGCTGCAATTGCAATAAGTTTCCCCATGGCCACGATTTCAGGGCGCCCCACAGGGCCGAGACCAACGTCTCCGAGGTATCATTGGTGGCTAAGTAGTCAGTGATGCACGTGTGAAGTTGTTTGGTGACGTCGGGCTGCTGCAGAAGGGTTTCGCTCAACCGCCATGACCCAGGGGGGCGAGTAGACTTGGGGACCCTAAGTGAGAGCTCAACCGGGTCATGATCAGAGAGGGCCGCCGGTATAATGCTAATGTCGCCGAGTACCGCGAGCAGGTCAGAGGAGCCCAGGAAGTGTTTAGACTTGTAAACAATGGGATTCTATCAATGTGAGTGGTGACTAATTTTATATGATTTTGTATATTTCTCTAAACTCGTAAATACACAGCAATGTGAAAATTAAACCTCTCTGTGGGTGGCAGAATGAGGGCACTGTGTTTTTTTAAAATACCCCTTACACACTATGAATCCCATAGTGTCATTCTCCCATCATTGGGGTCTTGCCGTCCCTCTACGGGGCGGGCGTGCTTCGACCTACGAGTGACGCGGGAGCACTTATATTTTTGACAATAGGCTATGTGATGTGATGAGGATAGTGATATGTGTTAGGGAGCGTAGGGACCTATTTACGTGAATGGAAGTGTACAAATGGGTTAAAAATTCCCTGGCTAGTCGAAAAAATTAACTTTAATGGTTTCGCAAGCTGGGAACATTAAAAAGGTGGTTAGTAAGTAGAATTACAAGTGTAGTCTACTTTGTCGACATGACATGTTTCATAGGCAGACCCCTCCTGCCTACTCATCAGGACCTCTGTTGATCCCTACAAAAATACTCAATTCTAAACTAAATGTTAAATGCATATGGTCCTAAAACTTAACAGCAAAAATCGGCTGCTAGGTTTAGCCTCGGGGCTTGAGTTGGCCCTTAGTGAGGCATTATCATGAAAAATGACCTAATATGGTCTCGGTGGAAAGAAAAAAGGAGAAAAAGGGTATATGGTTGTAGAATTACAATATGTAAAGCACAATTCATACATGGCTCATTTTTGCGTGAGTCACAATGTGGCTTAGTATCCCAAAGTATTCAATATTAATTATGTATATGACCCGATGAACTTACATTCGCCATCGTGGCCAAAGGGTATGAACCCTTGGAAAACTTCAACACAAAGCGTGATATACACTTCAAACACAAACACATCTTCACAATCCAAAACGACACGTCTGGTGGTGGGTTTTTAAACAAGCAAGCGTGTGGACCTCCTTACAGTTCCAGGACAAGTGTCTAGTTAAGAAAAAACGTCTCACTAGCGGCGTGACATCAAAACATCCACTCATCATACTGATAAATGGGTCATTATCACACATGCCGGTTGATATATTATTTGTGAATAAAACGGCAGATGATGGCTTAATGCCTCCCAGACATCAACCTATCAAGCTCCCAAAATGCGTCATAGTCAAACATGCTGATTGATATAATAATTGTGAAAACGAGCGACAGCAAATGATGGCAAATGCCTCCAAATGTGTAAGCATGCTACAATTGATACATACATTTGAAGCGAGGTGATAGGGTCTCATGAGCCTGCGTCTTAGGGTGAATAGTTGACTGGTTACTATGGAGGAAAGTTTAAACATAGTCACTCACTGTCACTGTTTGATGGCGGCAGAATCTCACTGTCAGAAACGCACCCCTCCGCTATCACAAGACCAAGTTTTTAAAGACCCATGGTCAGGGTCTCACTTACGTGACCGCATGCCTAATCTGGCTTTATTCCATACCCTTCAGCAGCTCCGTAGATGTGGCCAGAGTCCTGCCTCGGCTTGTGTTCTTATACCGGAAGAAAAGCCTAGTCCTGATTGCCTCTGAAAAAAGACTAGAGAGCTGACCCAAAATGGCGGCGCCCATCGGGACACTGCTGGTCTATAGTCTGTCGTCTATTTTTTCTTCTCTTGATCGCATTTTTTGGAAAATTTGCGCACTACTTTCTAAATAAATCTTATTCGTGCTGCAACATATTAAATTAATTCGAAAGCGATTTTTATTTTATTTTTATTTTAATTTGCCTGCCAGGAGGCTCCCTGAATGTGATAGGCAGGCTCGAACTTTCTTAAATGTGAAAGGTGTCATATTGAATGCATGATCTATGTTCCCAGCGTGGTCAGAGTCTATGCACTGTCTTTATGAGAAATGGGGAGCTATTCATGGGTCCTTCCACAAGACATGTTGCACTATGTTCGTCAATATTATGCTCAGTCTCACATTAGCCCATGTTCTTATTGTTGGTTTCTATCTGCAGAAACTATAATACGGATAGCCTAATAGTTTAAGATCTCAAGGTCTCATTGTTCGCGTGTCATCACGATTACTGTTGCTTTGGCATGCCATGGGGTGGGTGTATGGCGCAATCATTAATGTGATGGATGGCCGTTCCAAACGTCAGAGTTGGCCCCATGGAATATCATCATTAAGGCCGCAGTTGTTAGTGTCCAAGCGGAACACCCACCTTTGTTCTTTCTCCAAGAGCATATGTTCCCTGGATACCTGCTCTATCACTGTCCATGAGATATCATCAGGCTTGTGTCCTTTCTCCAAAAAGTGAGCGATCAGCTTAGTACTAGCTCTTTGGCATCTGATTGTGCTCTTGTGTTCCCCTATCCTGGTCTTGATTGCCCTGCTCGTCATTCCCACATATTCGAGGTGGCAGGGGCACGTGATGAGGTACACTACGTTGCAACTGTTGCACGTTGTAAAGTTTTGCTGTTCCCAGGTGGATCCATTTCTAAAAACCAGGTTGTTGGTCTTCTTTGTCAGGCAACATACTTTACATTGACCACATGGATGGTGGCCTTTCACAAAGTTAGTGTCCCGTCCTTGGTTATTGTTGATGGTCTTTGGTCTAGTGTGTACAAGGATGTCCCGTATGCTCCTCCCCCTCCTGTGGGAGAGCATAGGTTTAGGTAACTGGAGACCCCCAATGTTTTTGATGACTTTCGAAACCCTGTCTGAGCAGGTATTGAATGTGGTAATGCATATGGGTCTCTGTTGCTCTTCTTTGGGTGTCTTTTCTTCCAGGAGGCTCTCCCTGCAATTATTCTGTGCCCTCTTACATGCCTGATTTATTAATCTTTATGGATATTGGCGGACTGCTAGTTTCTTCTTCAGATCCTTTGATTGGACCTTGAAACTCTCAATTTCCATGCAATTCCATCTTAGACGGAGGAATTGTCCGTAGGGCAGGTTATCTCGGAGATGTTTGGGGTGGAAACTCTGGTACAAGAGGAGGCAGTTCCTGGCTGTACTTTTGAAATGTGTTGTCGTCATTAGCCTTCCATCTCTTGGGAAGATGTTCAGGTCAAGGAACACCAGACTGGTTCTGGAGACCGTACTGGTGAACTTGAGAAATTCGTCTTGAAAGTTCAACCATGTCAGGAATTGTTTTGATGTATCCTCATCCCCATGCCAAATGATCAGAATATCGTCGATGTATCTCTTCCAAACTTTTATCCTTTGTCTGAATGGGTTATTGGGGTGTAGGATCCTCCTGGTTTCCAAATTGTGTACGAAAAGACCAGCTATGCTGGGAGCAAATGTGCTCCCCATACTGGTCCCATGTTTTTGTAAGTACAGAGACCCGTCATATTCGAAGAAATTCTCCTTTAAGGCGAGGAAGCAGCACTCCATCACGATGTTCCTTGGTGTCTGGTATTCCCAGTCGTCATCAAATAGGACGTCTTCAATGATACTGAGCGTCTCATTGCGGGGGAGACTCGTATAGAGACTCTCCACATCACAACTGATCATCAGTTGGCAATTTGGATCAAAAGGGAGGTCTTCCAGCAAATTCAGTACATCCTTAGTATCCCTAAGGTATGTACTAGTGTGTTGCACCATCGGTCATAAGAAAGCATCTGCAAATTTTGAGCACTGAACCGATGCCAGACACAATTGGTCGTCCTGGAGGGTTATCCAATCGTTTGTGTATCTTGGGTAACGTATACAGGTATGGTGTCCCTGGGTTTTTTTGACACAGAAAATCACCTTCCTTCTTTGTTATCCAGCTGTGGGCCAGTGCTTCTTCCACCATGGTGTTGATTTTTACTTGGATCCTCTCGGTTGGATCAGTCCTGAGTTTTTCATAGTTTCGTTGGTCCTGAAGCAATCTCACGCATTCCTTATTGTATTGTAATTTGCTCTGTATGACCGCTGCTCCCCCTTTGTCCGCTGGTTTTATTATCAAGTCGGGGTTGTTGCTCAGTTCATGTAAGGCTTCTCGTTCATCCTTGGTGATGTTTTGGAAAACCTTCTTTTCCTTTGGGTCCATATCCTTGATGTCTTTCATAACCGCCTTCTCAGAAGTAAGGAGTTCCACAGGTAGGGTGCTGTCCAAAGGTGTGAAATTAGACTTGGGTCCGAGACCTGTGTCTCCCAAATCCTTTATTTTTTCTTTGTCCCTGAAGAAAACCTGTATCTTCAAACGTCGTATGAACTCTTGGATTTCCTTGCAGAGAAGGAATTTATCCATGTTGGCTGTTGGGACATACCCCAGGCCTTTTTCCAAAACTCTCATCTGGGCTTCTGTCAGGGTTGAATCGGTCAGGTTTACAACGAGGCTTACTTCCTGTTCTTGGATGCCCCTGTCATGCTCCTTGTTGCCACTTTCGGAGAATCTTCTTCTCCTTCAGTCCAGTGTACGGTCGTTCCCCTCCGGTCTCGCCCCCGGTTGCCACCATGGCGCACCTCTAAAAAAGGATTCTGATTGTAATAGCCATAGTCTTGTTGTTGGTAAGACCATGGTGGGTATGGTTCTTGTGGGTGTTGGAATGGTGGGGGCCCGTATTGCTGGTGTGGGTACATCATTGGCGGCGGATGGTTGCTCCAACCTCTTACCCCCTGGTAGTGTGATCGTCGATAGTTCTGGCGAGTACCTTGGTATCCTCGTCCTCTTCCTTTGCTTGAGTTTGAGCCGGTGGAACCGCTGTCTGAGGAGTCATCATCAGTGGTGTTGGTTCTAGTGGAACGCTAATCATCCTTGATGTAGGGATAGACCTTTTCTTGTGTCCATCTAGATGTATCCTTCTTGAATTTCTCGTACTTGCTCAGTTTCAAGGATGTTTCGAAATCATTGAGTGTTTTGTTCAATTCTTCCAGGTGTTTTTGGAGTGCAGCAGGGGACTCGTAGTTCTTCAGTCGAACTTCAATGGCTTGAATTTCAATTTTTAAATCAGATGCTATTCTGCTGGCTGTTTTTATAATTAGTTCAATCCAGTCCCGGGTGCATCGCCACGAGATCTGGGACCAGTCGATTCTGAAAGTTTTATCCTCAAGGAAAATGAACGGTTCGTTATGGACCACCAAGCCTGGTGGTGCTGTATTTAGTCTTAGATACTAAGACATGAGTAGGCCATGGAGCGCAGTCTTGATCTGGGTTCTCCTCAGTTCCTCCAGTTCATCCCAGTCGCTGCTACTCGTACTAGGCACCGCCGTGTTAAGCCCCTCAAAAGTGTCTAGTGATGCATGAGGTTTGATTGAAATTTCTTCCTCGGTAAAGGCAAGTAGTAGATTAGACATGTTTCAACTAGTATTTCACTTGTTGTATGGAACTTCCGTGGTAGTGGAATGTGTAAAGGTAAGTGGAGGTGTTATATCTCTCTGTGGAGAAGTTGGTAGTTTGACTTCCGCAGCTGCACGCTGACTGTAATTCCAAAAAATCAATTGGGGAAGTGTAGAGGAAATGATAGAATCACCCTCCTGAGCTAGACTTGTAAACAATGGGATTCTATCAATGTGAGTGGTGACTAATTTTATATGATTTTGTATATTTCTCTAAACTTGTGAATACACTGCAATGTGAAAATTAGACCTCTCTGCGGGTCGCAGAATGAGGGCACTGTGTGATTTTAAAATACCCCTCACACACTATGAATCCCATAGTGTCATTCTCCCATCATTGGGGTCTTCCCGTCCCTTTACGGGGCGGGGCGTGCTTCGACCTACGAGTGACGCGGGAGCACTTATATTTCTGACAATAGGCTATGTGATGTACTCTGTACTTACAAAAACATGGGACCAGCATGGGGAGCACATTTGCTCCCAGCATAGCTGGCCTTTACGTACACAATTTGGAAACCAGGAGGATTCTACATCCCAATAACCCATTCAGACAAAGGATAAAAGTTTGGAAGAGATACATCGACGATATTCTGATCATTTGGGATGGGGATGAGGATACATCAAAACAATTCCTTTCTCAAGTTCACCAGTACGGTCTCCAGAACCAGTCTGGTGTTCCTTGACCTGAACATCTTCCCAAGAGATGGAAGGCTAATGAAGACAACACATTTCAAAAGTACAGCCAGGAACTGCCTCCTCTTGTACCAGAGTTTCCACCCCAAACATCTCCGAGATAACCTGCTCTACAGACAATTCCTCCGTCTAAGACGGAGTTGCACGGAAATTGAGAGTTTCAAGGTCCAATCAAAGGATCTGAAGAAGAAACTAGCAGTCCGCCAATATCCAGAAAGGATAATAAATCAGGCATGTAAGAGGGCACGGAATAATTGCAGGGAGAGCCTCCTGGAAGAAAAGACACCCAAAGAAGAGGAACAGAGACCCATACGCATTACCACATTCAATACCTGCTCAGACAGGGTTTCGAAAGTCATCAACAAACATTGGAGTATTCTAAACAGTGGGGGACTCCAGTTACCTAAACCTATGTTCTCTCACAGGAGGGGGAGAAGCATATGGGACATCCTTGTACACACTAGACCAAAGACCATAAACAATAACCAAGGACGGGCCACTATGGTCAGGGTCTCACTTACGTGACCGCATGCCTAATCTGGCTTTATTCCATACCCTTCAGCAGCTCCGTAGATGTGGCCGGAGTCCTGCCTCGGCTTGTGTTCTTATACCGGAAGAAAAGCCTAGTCCTGATTGCCTCTGAAAAAAGACTAGAGAGCTGACCCAAAATGGCGGCGCCCATCGGGACACTGCTGGTCTATAGTCTGTCGTCTATTTTTTCTGCTCTTGATCGCATTTTTTGGAAAATTTGCGCACTACTTTCTAAATAAATCTCATTCGTGCCGCAACATATTAAATTAATTCGAAAGCGATTTTTATTTTATTTTTATTTTAATTTGCCTGCCAGGAGGCTCCCTGAATGTGATAGGCAGGCTCGAACTTTCTTAAATGTGAAAGGTGTCATATTGAATGCATGATCTATGTTCCCAGCGTGGTCAGAGTCTATGCAGTGTCTTTATGAGAAATGGGGAGCTATTCATGGGTCCTTCCACAAGACATGTTGCACTATGTTTGTCAATATTATGCTCAGTCTCACATTAGCCCATGTTCTTATTGTTGGTTTCTATCTGCAGAAACTATAATACGGATAGCCTAATAGTTTAAGATCTCAAGGTCTCATTGTTCGCGTGTCATCACGATTACTGTTGCTTTGGCATGCCATGGGTTGGGTGTATGGCGCAATCATTAATGTGATGGATGGCCGTTCCAAACGTCAGAGTTGGCCCCATGGAATATCATCATTAAGGCCGCAGTTGTTAGTGTCCAAGCGGAACACCCACCTTTGTTCTTTCTCCAAGAGCATATGTTCCCTGGATACCTGCTCTATCACTGTCCATGAGATATCATCAGGCTTGTGTCCTTTCTCCAAAAAGTGAGCGATCAGCTTAGTACTAGCTCTTTGGCATCTGATAGTGCTCTTGTGTTCCCCTATCCTGGTCTTGATTGCCCTGCTCGTCATTCCCACATATTCGAGGTGGCAGGGGCACGTGATGAGGTACACTACGTTGCAACTGTTGCACGTTGTAAAGTTTTGCTGTTCCCAGGTGGATCCATTTCTAAAAACCAGGTTGTTGGTCTTCTTTGTCAGGCAACATACTTTACATTGACCACATGGATGGTGGCCTTTCACAAAGTTAGTGTCCCGTCCTTGGTTATTGTTGATGGTCTTTGGTCTAGTGTGTACAAGGATGTCCCGTATGCTCCTCCCCCTCCTGTGGGAGAGCATAGGTTTAGGTAACTGGAGACCCCCAATGTTTTTGATGACTTTCGAAACCCTGTCTGAGCAGGTATTGAATGTGGTAATGCATATGGGTCTCTGTTCCTCTTCTTTGGGTGTCTTTTCTTCCAGGAGGCTCTCCCTGCAATTATTCCGTGCCCTCTTACATGCCTGATTTATTAATCTTTCTGGATATTGGCGGACTGCTAGTTTCTTCTTCAGATCCTTTGATTGGACCTTGAAACTCTCAATTTCCATGCAATTCAATCTTAGACGGAGGAATTGTCCGTAGGGCAGGTTATCTCGGAGATGTTTGGGGTGGAAACTCTGGTACAAGAGGAGGCAGTTCCTGGCTGTACTTTTGAAATGTGTTGTCGTCATTAGCCTTCCATCTCTTGGGAAGATGTTCAGGTCAAGGAACACCAGACTGGTTCTGGAGACCGTACTGGTGAACTTGAGAAATTCGTCTTGAAAGTTCAACCATGTCAGGAATTGTTTTGATGTATCCTCATCCCCATGCCAAATGATCAGAATATCGTCGATGTATCTCTTCCAAACTTTTATCCTTTGTCTGAATGGGTTATTGGGGTGTAGGATCCTCCTGGTTTCCAAATTGTGTACGAAAAGACCAGCTATGCTGGGAGCAAATGTGCTCCCCATACTGGTCCCATGTTTTTGTAAGTACAGAGTCCCGTCATATTCGAAGTAATTCTCCTTTAAGGCGAGGAAGCAGCACTCCATCACGATGTTCCTTGGTGTCTGGTATTCCCAGTCGTCATCAAATAGGACGTCTTCAATGATACTGAGCGTCTCATTGCGGGGGAGACTCGTATAGAGACTCTCCACATCACAACTGATCATCAGTTGGCAATTTGGATCAAAAGGGAGGTCTTCCAGCAAATTCAGTACATCCTTAGTATCCCTAAGGTATGTACTAGTGTGTTGCACCATCGGTCATAAGAAAGCATCTGCAAATGTTGAGCACTGAACCGATGCCAGACACAATTGGTCGTCCTGGAGGGTTATCCAATCGTTTGTGTATCTTGGGTAACGTATACAGGTATGGTGTCCCTGGGTTTTTTTGACACAGAAAATCACCTTCCTTCTTTGTTATCCAGCTGTGGGCCAGTGCTTCTTCCACCATGGTGTTGATTTTTACTTGGATCCTCTCGGTTGGATCAGTCCTGAGTTTTTCATAGTTTCGTTGGTCCTGAAGCAATCTCACGCATTCCTTATTGTATTGTAATTTGCTCTGTATGACCGTTGCTCCCCCTTTGTCCGCTGGTTTTATTATCAAGTCGGGGTTGTTGCTCAGTTCATGTAAGGCTTCTCGTTCATCCTTGGTGATGTTTTGGAAAACCTTCTTTTCCTTTGGGTCCATATCCTTGATGTCTTTCATAACCGCCTTCTCAGAAGTAAGGAGTTCCACAGGTAGGGTGCTGTCCAAAGGTTTGAAATTAGACTTGGGTCCGAGACCTGTGTCTCCCAAATCCTTTATTTTTTCTTTGTCCCTGAAGAAAACCTGTATCTTCAAACGTCGTATGAACTCTTGGATTTCCTTGCAGAGAAGGAATTTATCCATGTTGGCTGTTGGGACATACCCCAGGCCTTTTTCCAAAACTCTCATCTGGGCTTCTGTCAGGGTTGAATCGGTCAGGTTTACAACGAGGCTTACTTCCTGTTCTTGGATGCCCCTGTCATGCTCCTTGTTGCCACTTTCGGAGAATCTTCTTCTCCTTCAGTCCAGTGTACGGTCGTTCCCCTCCGGTCTCGCCCCCGGTTGCCACCATGGCGCACCTCTAAAAAAGGATTCTGATTGTAATAGCCATAGTCTTGTTGTTGGTAAGACCATGGTGGGTATGGTTCTTGTGGGTGTTGGAATGGTGGGGGCCCGTATTGCTGGTGTGGGTACATCATTGGCGGCGGATGGTTGCTCCAACCTCTTACCCCCTGGTAGTGTGATCGTCGATAGTTCTGGCGAGTACCTTGGTATCCTCGTCCTCTTCCTTTGCTTGAGTTTGAGCCGGTGGAACCGCTGTCTGAGGAGTCATCATCAGTGGTGTTGGTTCTAGTGGAACGCTAATCATCCTTGATGTAGGGATAGACCTTTTCTTGTGTCCATCTAGATGTATCCTTCTTGAATTTCTCGTACTTGCTCAGTTTCAAGGATGTTTCGAAATCATTGAGTGTTTTGTTCAATTCTTCCAGGTGTTTTTGGAGTGCAGCAGGGGACTCGTAGTTCTTCAGTCGAACTTCAATGGCTTGAATTTCAATTTTTAAATCAGATGCTATTCTGCTGGCTGTTTTTATAATTAGTTCAATCCAGTCCCGGGTGCATCGCCACGAGATCTGGGACCAGTCGATTCTGAAAGTTTTATCCTCAAGGAAAATGAACGGTTCGTTATGGACCACCAAGCCTGGTGGTGCTGTATTTAGTCTTAGATACTAAGACATGAGTAGGCCATGGAGCGCAGTCTTGATCTGGGTTCTCCTCAGTTCCTCCAGTTCATCCCAGTCGCTGCTACTCGTACTAGGCACCGCCGTGTTAAGCCCCTCAAAAGTGTCTAGTGATGCATGAGGTTTGATTGAAATTTCTTCCTCGGTAAAGGCAAGTCCTAGATTAGACATGTTTCAACTAGTATTTCACTTGTTGTATGGAACTTCCGTGGTAGTGGAATGTGTAAAGGTAAGTGGAGGTGTTATATCTCTCTGTGGAGAAGTTGGTAGTTTGACTTCCGCAGCTGCACGCTGACTGTAATTCCAAAAAATCAATTGGGGAAGTGTAAAGGAAATGATAGAATCACCCTCCTGAGCTAGACTTGTAAACAATGGGATTCTATCAATGTGAGTGGTGACTAATTTTATATGATTTTGTATATTTCTCTAAACTTGTGAATACACTGCAATGTGAAAATTAGACCTCTCTGCGGGTCGCAGAATGAGGGCACTGTGTGATTTTAAAATACCCCTCACACGCTATGAATCCCATAGTGTCATTCTCCCATCATTGGGGTCTTCCCGTCCCTCTACGGGGCGGGGCGTGCTTCAACCTACGAGTGACGCGGGAGCACTTATATTTCTGACAATAGGCTATGTGATGTACTCTGTACTTACAAAAACATGGGACCAGCATGGGGAGCACATTTGCTCCCAGCATAGCTGGCCTTTATGTACACAATTTGGAAACCAGGAGGATCCTACATCCCAATAACCCATTCAGACAAAGGATAAAAGTTTGGAAGAGATACATCGACGATATTCTGATCATTTGGGATGGGGATGAGGATACATCAAAACAATTCCTTTCTCAAGTTCACCAGTACGGTCTCCAGAACCAGTCTGGTGTTCCTTGACCTGAACATCTTCCCAAGAGATGGAAGGCTAATGACGACAACACATTTCAAAAGTACAGCCAGGAACTGCCTCCTCTTGTACCAGAGTTTCCACCCCAAACATCTCCGAGATAACCTGCTCTACAGACAATTCCTCCGTCTAAGACGGAGTTGCACGGAAATTGAGAGTTTCAAGGTCCAATCAAAGGATCTGAAGAAGAAACTAGCAGTCCGCCAATATCCAGAAAGGATAATAAATCAGGCATGTAAGAGGGCACGGAATAATTGCAGGGAGAGCCTCCTGGAAGAAAAGACACCCAAAGAAGAGGAACAGAGACCCATACGCATTACCACATTCAATACCTGCTCAGACAGGGTTTCGAAAGTCATCAACAAACATTGGAGTATTCTAAACAGTGGGGGACTCCAGTTACCTAAACCTATGTTCTCTCACAGGAGGGGGAGGAGCATATGGGACATCCTTGTACACACTAGACCAAAGACCATAAACAATAACCAAGGACGGGACACTAACTTTGTGAAAGGCCACCATCCATGTGGTCAATGTAAAGTATGTTGCCTGACAAAGAAAACCAACAACCTGTTTTTTAGAAATGGATCCCCCTGGGAACAGTGAAACTTTACAGCGTGCAACAGTTGCAACGTAGTGTACCTCATCACGTGCCCCTGCCGCCTCGAATATGTGGGAATGACGAGGAATGCAATCATTTAATTTTATTATTTATTATATAGTTTTCTATAGCGCGAACAAGACCCTTGGGTATCAGAGCGCTTCACAGTTACATGAACGAGAATTACATTAGATAGTTTTAGTTAGGACTACTATCAATGGTGGATAAGGGTTACAAGGTCATAAAAAGCAAAAAACAAAAAACAAACAGTGGTTTTAGGTAGGTTTAGATAATAGTGTACTAGGAGTATTCAATCTTCCTCTATCTGTTTGTTTAAAGTGTCTTTCCCTTTGTCTTCTATGTTCTCCCGTCCATGGAACATCTTAGATGTCTCTGAATTGAGTAGTTAGCGCTTAGATAAGGTGATTATGGAAGGAACCTACTCATTAGAAATATCTTGGTTTCTCTCTTAAAAGTTGCAAAGTTTGGAATTGTTCTGATGTTCGGAGGAAGTGAGTTCCAGATTCTAGGGGCTGCTCCTGAGAATGCTCTATCATAGGTTTTTTTCTTCCTGAAAATAGGTGGTCTCAATACCAGTTCCTTGGCACTTCTAGCTGGTCTGCTTCCTCCAGATATTTTGATTTTTTGGGCAAGATATCTCAGAGTATTGAGATGAAGTGCTTTATGGGTGATACATGCCATCTTTAGTTGTATCCTGGCTTCGTATGGTAGCCAGTTTAAGGCTTTCAGGTGAGGGGTGATATGGTCGAATTTCCTTGATCCTGTGATTAGTCTTGCTGCTGCATTGAGGCATGCTTTTAATGGTGCTGTGGATATTTTCGGTAGTCCTGCCAATGTTGTGCTTCCATATTCAATCCTTGAAATGATTAGTGATTGCACAGCTTGTTTTATATCCGCGTCAGTTAGATATGGTTTCATTTTTCTTAAGTAGTTCAGATGAAAACGGGCGCTTTTTGCCATTGCATTGATGTGGGCTTTCATGTCGAGGTTTTCATCCAATGTGATCCCTAGTGATTTCCTGAGTCAACAAGGGTGGGGCTGCAATTTAGTGCCGTGATCAATTTGGACCATTCCTTCACTTCTGATTGATTCTTTTGTGGCGAGATAAGTAAGAATTCTGTTTTATGTGCGTTTAGCTTCAGATGATTAATAGTTAGCCATTTTAGAGTCATTTTAAGGGCCTCATTTATTACATTAATGTCTTCCATGGATGTGATCTTTATGTATATCTGCGTGTCATCCGCGTACATGTGGTAGGATATTTTGGAGTTTCGGAGAATCTCTGTTAAGGGTTCGATATATAGGTTAAACAATGAGGGAGATAGTGTAGATCCTTGTGGAACTCCTATTGCGTTAGGGCTTGAGGGGGATAGAGCTTGGTTGATCCTAAATCATTGCGTTCTATTCTGTAGGAAGGATTCAAACCAACTTAGCACCTTGCCAGATATTCCCATCCTTTCACGGAGTCTGGTCAATAGTTTTCCATGATTGACCGTGTCAAAAGCCGAAGACAAGTCGAGTAGGATAAGCAGACAAGATCGATTGTGATCTAATGCCTGGAGTGCATCATCGACTATGTGTAAGATCGCTGTCTCCGTGCTATGTCCAGTTCTAAATCCCGATTGACATTAATCTAATAGTGAGAAATTGTCGATGTGTTGACTCAGTTGATTTTGCACACATTTCTCTATTAGCTTGGCAAGAAGAGGAATGTTTGTTACTGGGCGGTAGTTATTTGGGTCTGCTGGGTTCGCCGTAGGTTTTTTGATGATCGGTACTACTTGTCCTCTTTTTAAACATTCTGGAAGGCTCCCCTGGGATAGGGAGGCATTTACAATTTCTGTCCATATTGGAATCACTGTATGGCAGATTTCTTTCAGGCATTTTGAAGGTAGTGGGTCATTGTAGTGATTATTGGGTTTGATGTCTGATAGCGTTTTGGCAATGCTATTCTGATCCAATATTTTGAAAGTGTCCCATTGTGCTTTGTTTTTTGTCAAGTTGTCCACACATCTCGTTGTGTTAGTGTCTAATGATGGTGTATGGAGTTCCAGTTTGTCTGCTGCATTCTTGAGTTCTCTTTCCAGAGTGTTAGCTTTGGCGGTGAAAAAGTTTGAGAATTCTTCGCAGCTTAGTTGCGTTTTTGTGATTTCTTGGGCAGTTTTGGCCAGCTTATTTGATTGCTGTTTTAAGATCTCAAATAATTTCCGTGGTCTGTTTTTGGCGTTGTCTAATTCGGATCTGATGAATTCCTTATTGGAGTTAAGGATCTTTTTGTTATATTCATTTCTAATTTTTCAGAGGGATTTCAGTTCCGGTGACAATGGGTGTTGTCTCCATTTTCTTTCTGCCAATCTCAATAGTCGCCTGTCTTCATTCAATGTCCCATTGAACCAAGCGTTTTTAGCCTTCTCTGTAACTCTTTTCTGTTTTAGTGGCATGAGGTCCTCGATTATTTTTGTTATTGTAGTAGAGTAGTGATTAGTTAGATCACTCACCTTCTGCAAGTTGTGAGGTAGGTTTAGGTCTTTCTCACATCTTTCAATTAGTAGTTCCATATTTGCATTTCTGGAGTCTCGCATCCATCGTGTGTTTCTTATAGGTTGGGTTGTTTGTATCTTCCTCCATGTGGGTATCAGGAAGGTTATGGCATGATGATCTGACCAGTCACACGGCTCTATTGAGAGGACTGCCGTATTATCTTTTTTTTTAATTACCCAGTCTAAAGTAGCTCCTTTCGAATGAGTTGGTTGTGTGCATGTTTGATAGAGATTTAGATCCGATAAAAAGTCTTTAAGGGCGTTGACCTGTTTGTCGTTGTTGTCGTTCCAATGAAAATTGAAGTCTCCTAGATATGTGTTATTTATTTCATTGTTAGAGTTCGCCGTGACGATCTCCATTAATTGGTCTATGAAGATCATATTATTATTACCCGGAGGGTGATAAAAGCAATGTAGGTTGCATCTTTGATTGTTGCTGACCGCTCACTTTTTGGAGAAAGGACACAAGCCTGATGATATCTCATGGACAGTGATAGAGCAGGTGTCCAGGGAACATATGCTCTTGGAGAAAGAACAAAGGTGTGTGTTCCGCTTGGACACTAACGACTGCGGCCTTAATGATGATATTCCATGGGGCCAACTCTGACGTTTGGAACGGCCATCCATCACATTAATGATTGCGCCATACAACCACCCCATGGCATGCCACAGCAACAGTAATCATGATGACACGAGAACAATGAGACCTTGAGATCTTAAACTATTAGGCTATCCGTATTATAGTTTCTGCAGATAGAAACAAACAATAAGAACATGGGCTAATGTAAGACTCAGCATAATATTGACATACTTAGTGCAACATGTCTTTTGGAAGGACCCATGAATAGCTCCCCATTTCTCATAAAGACAGTGCATAGACTCTGACCACGCTGGGAATATAGATCATGCATTCAATATGACACCTTTCACTTTTAAGAAAGTTCGAGCCCGCCTATCACATTCAGGGAGCCTCCTGGCAGGCAAATTAAAATAAAAATAAAATAAAAATCACTTTCAAATTAATTTAATACGTTGTGGCATGAATAAGATTTATTTAGAAAGTACTGCGCAAATTTTCCAAAAAATGCGATCAAGAGAAGAAAAAATAGATGACAGACTATAGACCAGCAGTGTCCCAATGGGCGCCGCCATTTTGGGTCAGCTCTCTAGTCTTTTTTCAGAGGCAATCATGACTAGGCTTTTCTTCCGGTATAAGAACACAAGCCGAGGCAGGACTCCGGCCACATCTACGGAGCTGCTGAAGGGTATGGAATAAAGCCCAAATTAGGCATGCGGTCACGTAAGTGAGACCCTGACCATGGGTCTTTAAAAACTTAGTCTTGTGATAGCGGAGGGGTGCGTCTCTGACAGTGAGATTCTGCCACCATCAAACCGCGTGAGTGACTATGTTTAAACTTTCCTCCATAGTAACCAGTCAACTAATCACCCTAAGACGCAGGCTCATGAGACCCTATCACCTCGCTTCAATTGTATGTATCAATTGTAGCATGCTTGCACATTTGGAGGCATTTGCCATCATTTTCTGTCGCTCGTTTTCACGATCGTTATTTCAACCAGCATGCTTGACTATGACGCATTTTGGGAGCTTGATAGGTTGATGTCTGGGAGGCATTAAGCCATCATCTGCCGTTTTATTCACGAATAATATATCAACCGGCATGTGTGATAATGACCCATTTATCAGTATGATGAGTGGATGTTTTGATGTCACGCCGCTAGTGAGACGTTTTTTCTTAACTAGACACTTGTACTGGAACTGCAAGGAGGTCCACACCCTTGCTTGTTTAAAAACCCACCACCAGATGAGTCGTTATGGATTGTGAAGATGTGTTTGTGTTTGAAGTGTATATCACACTTTGTGTTGAATTTATCCAAGGGTCCATACCCTTTGGCCACGATGGCGAATGGCAGTTCATCGGGTCATATACATAACTAATGTTGAGAATACTTTGGGATACTAAGCCACATTGTGACTCACGCAAAAATGAGCCATGTATGAATTGTGCTTTACATATTGTAATTCTACAACCATGTACCCTTTTTCTCCTTTTTTCTTTCCACAGAGACCATATTAGGTCATTTTTCATGATAATGCCTCACTAAGGGCAAACTCAATCCCCGAGGCTAAACCTAGCAGCCGATTTTTGCTGTTAAGTTTTAGGACCAGAGGCATTTAACATTTAGTTTAGAATTGAGTATTTTTGTTGGGATCAACAGAGGTCCTGATGAGTAGGCAGGAGGGGTCTGCCTATGAAACATGTCATGTCGACAAAGTAGACCACACTTGTGATTCTACTTACTAACCCCCTTTTTAATGTTCCGAGCTTGCGAAACCATTAAAGTAAATTTTTTCGACTAGCCAGGGAATTTTTAACCCTTTTTTACACTACCATTCACGTAAATAGGTCAATCAATCAATCAATCAAAGACATTTATAGAGCGCACTACTTACCCGGAGGGTCTCAAGGCGCTTGGGGGGGGGGAGGGGGTGCTGCTACTGCTCGAACAGCCAGGTCTTGAGCTTCTTCCTGAAGGAGAGGTGGTCTTGGGTCAGGCGCAGGTCGGTCGGGAGGGAGTTCCAGGTCTTGGCGGCCAGGTAGGAGAAGAACCTTCCTCCTGTTGTCGTTCTTAGGATGCGTGGGACGGCGGCGAGGGCGTGACTGGCTGATCGGAGATGGCGTTTGGGAGCGTAGAAGTTGATGCGGTTGTTGAGGTAGCTCGGGCCTTGATCGTGCAGGGCTTTGTGTGCGTGGGTGAGGAGACGGAAGGTGATTCTTTTGTTGACAGGGAGCCAGTGCAGGTCTCTCAGATGTCCGGAGATGTGGCTGTGTCGTGGGATGTCGAGGATGAGTCTGGCTGAGGTGTTCTGGATCCGCTGGAGTCTCTTCTGGAGCTTGGCGGTGGTTCCGGCGTAGAGGGCGTTGCCGTAGTCCAGTCGGCTGGTGACGAGGGCCTGGGTGACCGTCTTCCTGGACTCGGTGGGGATCCACCGGAAGATCTTCCGTAACATGCGCAGGATGTTGAAGCACGACGAGGAGACGACGTTGACTTGTCTGGTCATGAAGAGGGAGGAGTCCAGGATGACGCCCAGGTTCCGTGCGTGGTCTGTCGGTTTGGGTGCGGTGCCCAGGGCGGGGGGCCACCAGGAGTCGTCCCAGGCGGAGGGCGAGGAGCCCAGGATGAGGACCTCTGTCTTGTCTGAGTTCAGTTTCAGGTGGCTGGTCGTCATCCACTCGGCTACGTGTTTCATCCCTTCGTGGAGGTCGGCTCTGGCGGCTGCGGGGTCGTTGGTCAGGGAGAGGATCAGCTGGGTGTCGTCAGCGTAGGAGATGATGTTGAGGTTGTGCTGGCGTGCGATGGCCGCGAGGGGGCTCATGTAGACGTTGAAGAGGGTGGGGCTCAGCGACGATCCTTGAGGGACGCCGCAGATGATTTCGGTGGCCTTTGACTTGTACGGTGGTAGTCGGACTCTCTGTGTTCTTCCGTCGAGGAAGGAGATGATCCACTCCAGTGCCCTCTCCTGGATTCCGACGTTGCTGAGGCGCTGCACTAGGGTGCGGTGGCAGACAGTGTTGAAGGCCGCGGAGAGGTCTAGGAGGATGAGGGCCGCTGTTTCTCCGTTGTCCATCAGGGCTCGGATGTCATCGGTGGCCGCGATGAGGGCGGTCTCGGTGCTGTGGTTGGCTCGGAAGCCAGACTGTGAGGGGTCGAGGGATCCGTTCGTCTCGAGGAAGGCGGCCAGCTGCTTGTTGACGGTCTTCTCGATGACTTTGGCTGGAAACGGGAGGAGCGAGATGGGGCGGTAATTCTTGAGTTCGGTGGGGTCCGCTGTAGGTTTCTTGAGTAGGGCGCTGAGTTCGGCATGCTTCCAGCTCTCCGGGAAGGTGGCGGTGGCGAAGGAGGTGTTGATGATGTCCCGCAGGTGGGGTGCGATGACAGCGTCGGCCTTGTTGAAGACGTGGTGAGTGCAGGGGTCGGTTGGAGATCCGGAGTGGATGGAGTTCATCATGCGGACGGTGTCTTCGGTGCTGATCGGAGTCCAGGCGCGGAGGGTGGTGGTGGGGGGCAGTGGTTTGGTCGTGGCGTGCGTCGGTTGAGTGCTGAAGCTGTTGTGTATGTACACGATCTTGTTGTGGAAGTAGGAGGCGAGGGAGTTGCAGAGGTCTTGCGATGGGGTGATGTCGTTGTTGCCGGCGTTGGGGTTGGAGAGCTCTTTCACGATGTTGAAGAGTTCCTTGCAGTTGTGTGCGTTGTTGTCCAGCCGGTCCTTGAATGCAGTTTTCTTGGTGGCGCGGATCAGTTGGTGGTGCTTCCGGGTGGCAAGCTTGAGGGTGGTCATGTTGTCCGGTGTTGGTTCCCTTCTCCCTGCTTTCTCGAGGGCTCGGCAGTTCTTAATGGAGCTCTTGAGTTCGTCGGTGAACCATGGGGCCTTCTTGCTGCCGGGTCTGCTGGGCGGGGTCCTCAGTGGGGCGAGTTCGTCCGCGCAGTTGCTGATCCACTTTGTGAGGTTGTCGGCGGCCTGGCTGGGTTTCGCTGAGCTGGCGGGAGGGTGCTGGCTCAGGGAAGCGGCGAGCTGGTCGGCTGTGATCTTGTTCCAGCTTCTTCGAGCAACCTGTTGCTGGTGGTGGTGGATCGTCGTTCTTTTGAAGGTGAAGTGGACGCAGCTGTGGTCCGTCCAGTGGAGTCCGGTGGCGTGGCTGAAGACGATGTCTTTGCAGGATGAGAAGACTGCGTCGAGTGTGTGTCCGGCGAGGTGGGTGGGGGTGGACACCAGCTGCTTGAGACCGAGGGTGGCGAGGTTGTCGAGCAGGGTGATGGTGTTACGGTCGTTGTTGTTCTCCAGATGGAAGTTGATGTCCCCCAGGAGCATGTAGTCGGCGGAGGGGAGGGCATGCGGGCTGATGAAGTCGGCGATGTCCTCGCTGAATTGTGTGCGTGGTCCCGGGGGTCGGTAGATCAGGGTGCCTCTGAGGGTGGTTTTGGGGTCCGTGTGGATCTGGAAGTGCAGGTGTTCGGCGGTTGTCAGGGTGTCGTCGGCGTTGGTCTTGATGCGGATGGTGTCCCTCTAGATGATGGCGATGCCTCCTCCAGTGTGGTTGTCACGGTCTCTTCGGGTGATCTTGTAGCCCTCTGGGATGGCGATGGCGATGTCGGGCGCTGAGGAGTCGTTCATCCAGGTTTCCGTGAGGAAGGCGACGTCAGGAGCTGTGGTGTCGAGGAGGTTCCAGAGTTCGATGGCGTGTCTGTGGACGGAGCGGGTGTTGAGGAGGATGCACTTCAGGTGGTTGCTGCTGTTGTTCGGCTTGGTGGGTGCTGGTGTAGTGCAGGTCCGGATGCAGGAGAACTTGCAGGCGTGGCAGCTGAAGGGTCCGTGGGTGCGTTGAGGGGTGGTTCGGTAGCATCCCGGGATTCGGCCGGTGTTGAGGGAGTTGAGGGCGTTGAGGGTGGCGGCGTCGTAGGTCCGGCGGGTGGGCTGGGGTCTGCGGGGGCCAGGGGTCCTGGCGCTGGGCGCGGTCCAGGTGCGGACGGGCGTAGACGGGCTTACCTTTGGCGCACCTTCGGCACTCAATCGGTGCTCCCGCTGCGCGCGTCCGCTGCGCGGTCGCTCTGGGGGCGTCATAAGAGGGAGGGTCTGCGGGGAGGTTGGGAGCGCGGGAACCAATCGGCGGGCGGGGGGCGGGGTCTCGTACTAATCCGGCGGGAAAAGCCTGGGGGCTCGGCGGGGGCCCTGCGGTGGCTGGGGCGGCTCAGCGGCGGTCCTGCGGCGGCTGGGGCGTCGTGCAGTTCGTGACACAGGCAGCAGGTAAGGAGGAGCAGGCGGGGGTGTGGGGGCGACCAGGCCAAGGGCGCAGTGGTCGCTCCTGTGCAGCGCTGTGGGTCCCCTTAAGAGGGGAGCCGGGAGGGAGGGTCTGCGGGGAGGCGGGGAGCGCGGGAACCAATCGGCAGGCGGGGGGGCGGGGTCTCGTACTAATTCGGCGGGAAAAGCCTGGGGGCTCGGCGGCGGCCCTGCGGTGGCTGGGGCAGCTCAGCGGCGGCCCTGCGGCGGCTGGGGCGGCTCTGCGGCGGTCCTGCGGCGGCTGGGGCGTCGTGCAGTTCGTGGCACAGGCAGCAGGTAAGGAGGAGCAGGCGGGGGGTGTGGGGGCGACCAGGCGAAGGGCGCAGTTCCCTACACTCCCTAACACATATCACTGTCCTCATCACATCAAATAGCCTATTGTCAAAAATAAAAGTGATCCCGCGTCACTCGTAGGCCGAAGCACGCCCCGCCCCGTAGAGGGACGGGAAGACCCCAATGATGGGAGAATGACACTATGGGATTCATAGTGTGTGAGGGGTATTTTAAAAACACACAGTGCTCTCATTCTGCCACCCGCAGATAGGTCTAATTTTCACATTGCAGTGTATTCACAAGTTTAGAGAAATATGCAAAATCATATAAAATTAGTCACCACTCACATTGATAGAATCCCATTGTTTACAAGTCTAGCTTAGGAGGGTGATTCTATCATTTCCTCTACACTTCCCCAATTGATTTTTTGGAGCCCAGGAAGTGATCTAGTCTGGCGTAGGTGTGATGTACATGGGAATAGAAGGAGAATTGTGTCGTGCTGGGATGTTTGGCTCTCCATAGGTCCACCAGGCCCCTCTCATGCAGCCACTCCGCGCCGGCAGCTGAAAGAGCACCCGTGTCCCCATAGCAGTGGCCCGACCTGTCCACCTTTGTGTCCATCATCATTTTGAAGTCCCCCCCGATGAGCAAGTGGGAGTTAGAGGATTCGAACGATTCTGAGATGGCACCCTTCAAAAAGGCTTCCTGTTTGGGACGTAGAGGGTACCGATCGTCAAGTGCTGGCCTCCTATCAGGAAGGTGTAAGCTAAGAGTCTGCCTCTGACCTCCCCCGCCTTGTCCCCCACCATGCCTTGGAAGCATCTAGACACCAGGATAGCTACTCCTGCCTTTTTTGTTGGGAGAGAGGAAAAGAACTGCTGGGGAAAGGCATGGGAGCGCATTCTGTGCCAATCCTTCGGCAGAAGGTGAGTCTCTTGCAATAGACAAATCTCAGCCCCGGTTGTTCCAGGAACGAAAGCATAGCTCTCCGCTTGACAGGGTTGTTCTGGCCCTTTACATTAAGGGACAATATCGTTATTGTGGGATCTGTCATGGGAAATCAGACAAAAGGGAGCGCAGTGTGAGAGCAATCCCGCCGCCGTGGTGAGTGAGAATGTGGCGAGCAGTCCAGTCTCGCAAGTCCCCCCGGTGCACTGGTTCCCCCCCATGGTCCCTCCCCCCACCCAAACCCCATCCCCGACCCAACCAACCCTCCCACCTCATCCCTTCCCAACCCCTCACCCAAACATCAACCAACCCCCCCAACTCCCTCGCCCTCCCTCCAATCCCACCCAAACCAACCCCTCAAAACACTACCCATAGTCTCAGGCCTATCGGAACACAGTTCAGGTCCGTAGAGTGCCAATGTGGAGGAGAACGTAGCAGCGGCAAACCCAGTGGCTCCCCCACCCCTCCCCCCAAACAAAGCGATAGCATGAAGGCAAACCCCTTGAGAATAGCACCTTACAGTTTGGCTGATGTGTCTCTAACCACCTCCTGGACAGCCGTCTCACGTTCCTGAGTGGCCGTGATGGGGTCCGGTTTAGGAAGAGGTTTAGGGGACCGCCGACGTCACACCATCTGCCATCCGTTGTTGGAGCATTGTGTGGGTCCGTCTTGCGACCGACGCTGAGAGGTCTCTCTGGATCCAGCATCCTCCGGTACGTCAATGCACAGCAACGCACATGTGTCTCGGAGCGATCTGAGTTGTTGTAATGTCCCCTTCCACTTGAAAATGAGGCGAAATGGGTGTCCCCAGGAATATGGCACTCCATTGTCTCTTAGGAAGTTCGTAGCAACTTTGAAGGCCTTCCGTTTCTGCAAGGTAATAGCGGAGAGGTCCTGGAAGAGGGCCACGGGGTCTCCCCAAAAGTGAATGGGTTGTTTCAGTCGGGCCTCTTTCAAAATGCGTTCGTTCAGGGGAAAATCGGGGAGGAAAGCCAGTATGTCCGGAGGGGGGGCCGGCGCGCGACGCGCTAAGCCGACCCTGTGCGCGCAGTCAATACGGATGGCAAACTCACTGGATTCCCCATGGATCTCCCGAAACAGCTCCTGTAGGTAGCCAACAATGCTGTTCCCCTCCGATTTCAGCTGAACCCCCCGGACCCGTATGTTGTTCCTCCTGGAGCGGTTCTCAAGATCCTCCGAGTACGCCTGAAGGTCCACTTGTTGCCCCCGGAGGCGGAGGATTTCTTGTTGCAGCTGATCCACATCCATGCTGCGAGTCTGGTCCGCTTCCTCCACCGCGACTACGCGCTCTCCCAGGCCGTCAACGTCTTGGCGGAGCTCACGCTGCTCCCCCGCCAGTTCCTGTTTCAGGGCCTGAAGTCATCCCTCAGGGTGTTGAAGAGGGATGCAAGAAAGGCTTTCGTGATGGGAGCGGCCTTGTCATTCTGTCCTGAGGTACCGGCAGGCGTCTTAGGGGAGGGAAGCACCTGAGTCTTCTCTCCTTTTGGAGAGCCCTTTGTTGAGCATGTTGACAAAGTTGCGGGGTCCCCTGCGCCCTGTGCTCGGCAACCGCCTGATATCCGGGGGGGCTCTCAGGGAGGCCGCAAGTAGTTCAATGGTGGTACCAGGGTTTTGGCTCACCGGGCCTGCGAGGTTGTGCCGTTATCCGGCAGCGTACTGTGGCTGGAGGAGATGCGAGTCGCAGCACCATGGGGAGGAAGGGCCAGGCTAAACCACTGGAATGCCCTCGGGTTCTACCAGTTGAGGAGGGCCGAGGTTGGGCCAGCGCAGATCTAAGGCAGCCACGGCCTCGCAAGCGGCTGCCGCGTGGTGAGGGATAAGTGCCGGTGTGGCGCGATGCCTGTGAGCGGGTGTCCCTGTATCCGTGTCCTAATCTGGGGTGTGAGTCCGTGGGAGGCTACCGGCTCAGAGTACCCACACTCCGCGTCAGCGACCCCCGCAGCCTGAGAGCAAGGTTGGGTGCCGGGTCCGGGGGAGCAGCTGCAGTAAGGTTGGGCCCTCAGGGGTGCCTCGATCTCTTCCGGGGGCCACGGCCGTGAGCAGTCCCCCCCTGCCACGCAGACTAGGCCCGGAGCCGGGGCCCCAGGTGCGAGGAGGACCCAGCGAGGGAGCCAGCTGTGGGAGAGCACCCGACTTGCTCCGAACTAGGCCCGGGATCGGGGCCCCGGCGTGAGCAACGGCAGCGGAGCGTCCTCCAAGGTGGGCCACAGGCAGGTGGGCAGAAGTCACTCTGTTGCGTGGGGGCACAGGGTATATAGTGCGGGGACCCCCCCCCGGCGGCGCAGTCAAAGGCGGTCTCCGGCGCTCACTCACACTTGGCCCGTAGCTGAGGCCTCAATCTCCGTGCCCCACTGGGATGGTCGGTAAGCCGGGGGCGTGTTCTCCTCACCTGTCGGTCGTAAGGTTAATCACCAGGGGTATGGCTCACAGGACCGTCTGCATCTCCACGGCTCGGGTACCGGCTCTTAGGAACTCCGCCAGTCACCACCCCTCGGCCGGCAGCCAGGGCCCCTTGTGGTCCGAGGCCCAGATCTCAGCTTCCGCCACCATCTGCTTCGCCTGTGTCTGCCTCAGCACTCGGTCCAAATCACCCAGGTGCCAGCAGGTGACGGGACCAGCGGCCACACACCAAGGTGGGGGATCCGGAGCTCCTCGGGAGAGCCTGCGACTTCACCGGGTGAAAATGCTGCAGCTAGGCCTCACCTTTCCGCGGAGGCTAGGCCCAAAGCCGGGGCCTCAATTGTCCCAGTAGCCCGCCGGGCCATCCTGGATGTTGCTGCCTCCGGTCCCGGCCGTACATCAGCCGCGGCAGGTCTCGACCGCCTGTCACTTGCTCCGAGCACGGCGGTAGCTGTCTGTGGCTCTCCGCTTGAGACCTCACAGGTCCTCAGGGATGCCAGAATCAGTCCGGGCGCTGAGCACACGCGGCAGCCATTACGCCATCTCTCACCGGCAAGGGCACCCGCTGCACACCTCAGGGCTTCGGCAGCAGTGCAGCATACACCGGCGATTGGAAGGAACAGTGCCAGAGAGCACCGTTCCGTTGGCTGTGAAACTCGCGTTTTAAGGGGGATTGCACTCCTTTAGAAGGGCGATATGGGTTTCAGGGCTGAGGAGCCTCGCAGGACACGTCTGGTTAGGCCGCCATCTTAGCCACGCCCCCCAGATCAATAATTTTAAATACTCTTTACTGAAAGCGGCCAATCTTAGACGTATGCAATATTATACTAAGTGGCTCTTTTATTGAACGCCAGTTTTTCTACATAAAAGAAATCCTCAGATTTCTGCAATCTGCTTCCGCTGCAATATGGAGGGAGGAGGGAAGTGGTCACATATCATCTGGGAATGCCCAAAGCAAAATGGATGTTGGGGAGCAATTGATCAGTACTGTTTTAACAGATTGAACATGCAGCAGATGCTAGACACACAGACAGTGCTAGGATATTCACCCGATTTCCTAGCAAACCTACTGCAAAAAAAACAAATATTTATTCTGGTCCTGTTAGCTCAGTCATTGATCCTTCAAAGATGGCAGTCTAATGATATCCCGCTTTTCCAGCAGCTACTCTGTAAATTAAATAGGATTAAGGAATGTGAAAGAAAATATGGGGTCATATAGGAAGTTTACGAAACTATGGAAAAATCTGTGCTAAAAGCTAATATGCACTTGATGTGCTGCTATGCAGGATACACAACAACTATGGTTTAAGAAATGCTGTACATGACCCTGGATCTGAATTATGCAATATTTTAATCTCGCTTCTTAATTTTTATATATATTTGTTATATTTTTAATTATGTGGAAATGTGAGATGGTGTCATAGTGTATTACTGTACTATGCTTTGATGAACTATCCCTAAATAAAAATATTTAATTAAAAAAAAAGCATACTGCATTTGGAGGACATAGTATTTGTGTCAACCATGTAAATATGGCTGGCTCTGGGAGAAGACAGAGTCTGCACTGTATGGTGCAGTCTGTAATATACATTAAATGAATAATTGTGTCTACAATCTTTGAAGACAGCAAGTGACAGAAATTGCCACTCTCTATACATATGCCACAGGACACTTAAGTCGCCCCTCAAGAACACTCCCTGAACTGCAGAATAGAAGACAATGGGAGCATGGGATTGTTCCCAAGAGGAAGCATCAGGGAGTACAAGATGGCCTTGTGCGGCACTCCATAGGTGACCAGTGTGGATTTTTATACAGGACTGTTTGTGAATTCTCCTAGTCTCCTAGTTCCAAATCAAATGTGATAGGTGTGGGGTGGTGTTGGACAGGCCTCGGGGAAGGCCCGCTCCCTCCCCGCCTGACGGGGACCGGACCCCTGCTCTCCCTGTATCCCCAACCAGAACCATCCCGGCAACCCGCTGGGGCAGCCCACGACCCGTCCACAACGGAACTCCAGCCCCTGAACACCCCAGTAACGGCTGGCCCGGGCCCCCGTCAGCACCCCTGCCCCGGCCCAGCCGCCATCTTTGGACACTACGTAACAAGGCCGCGTGGCCTCGGCTCGACCCCAACCCTGGGCCTGGCCAGGCCCCGACATCGAGGCACCACCATCCACCCAGGAGGTGAAGAGACCACTTGGCAGGTCAATGGGAGAAGGAGTGTCAATGGCTCCCCTCCGCCAGGTGTCGATCGCCCCCGGCCTCCCCGGGCGCTGGCTCCACCCCCCTGCTGGGTGTCTGGACTCCCTCATCCCGGACCTCCCGACCTCCAAGGGCGAGGGTCCGGACATCAAAGGAGACCAGACCTATAACTGGGGCAGCTCCAGAGCAGGAAGGCAGTTGTATCTTGGAGTCGAGAGACACCGTGAGGAACTCATCCTTGAAGGCCTGCTGGCGCTGCCGCGGCCCTTTCTTGTGAACCATCTCCGAAGCCTGCTGGCGCTGCCGCAGCACTCTTCAACGTGAACCATCGTCTTGGCCTGCTGGCGCTGCCGCGGCCTTTCTCGTCGTGAACCATCTCCGAAGCCTGCTGGCGCTGCCGCGGCCCTCTCCAACGTGAACCATCGTCTTGGCCTGCTGGCGCTGCCGCGGCCTTTCTCGTCGTGCACCATCTTCGTAGCCTGCTGGCGCTGCCGCGGCCCTCCTCGCTGTGAACCATTGTCCTAGCCTGCTGGCATTGCCGCGCCCCATCTTTGCGGACCCCCAAGCTCGAGGATTGTGAGCTTCCCTCTTGCCGCACCTGTACCGGACCGGTACTAAGACTGTCCCGCTACCCCTTTCCCCTACAGAGACTAGAATTGGGAGGACCCTCGTGTCCTGACCCCCCCTGTATCGTTTATCCCCTTGCCTCAAGATTCTTATATAAAGTGTGTTGAACTCATCCTTGTGTGGTGTCCATCTGTGGGGGGGAAGTTACTTTTCTGTATGATCGCCGGAGACGGCCCTCACCGGAGGCCTCTCCCCCCTGTACTCGGCCGACCCTCCGGGTCTCCGTCTAACAGGTGGGTATTGCCAATAAATTGCAAAAGAAGCCTGCACTCCACTGAGTTAGAACTGTCCATGTAACTTAGGGCCTGATTCACAGAATGAACTTAAGACTAAATCCTAAACTTACTACTATTTGGTATTCACAGAACGCACTTACTACTTTCGGGATTCACAAAGTGAACTTACTACTTTCGGGATTCACAGAATGAACTTACTACTTTCGGTATTCACAGAATAGATTTAAGACTACTAACTTTACCTCCGCACTCGGGCCGGAAATTCCGGCCCGGAGGTGGAGTTTGCGGCTTGGGGGCGGAGCTTATGGCCCAGAGGGGGAGCTTCCGGGCCAGAGGCAGTGCTTGCGGCTTGGAGGCGGAGCTTCCAGCTCGGAGGTGGGTATTTAGCCATGGCTGAAATTCCCACATCTGGGCCGGAAGCTCCGCCTCCAAGCCACAAGCTCCGCCCCGGAAACTCCGAGATGAATCAGTAAGTCAAACTTTCTCGCATCAATTGTTCTTTCAGTGGTCCACTGGGGCAGCTTAGTACCCATGGCACTCCCGAACAGCAGAGTGGTCGGGCTTTTGCTGGCTGTAGCATGAGGGGTAGATCAGTAGGCACAAAGGGTAGAATACAGAACTGACTTGAGCTCAAGTCACTTTAGCACATCGCGCTAAGAGTGTGCATAAAACGCTCAGCCACACCCTTAGCTACTGGTGGTTTTCTAATGCCTGATATTCAAATGAATGAGAAAGCCTTTGAATTCCTGACTATTGAATTTCATGCCATTGTCAGATTTTAGAATAGACGGAACACCCCATGTTGCAAATATGCCTTCTAGTCTTTCAACTACTCAATCATGAGGTATTGACAAAAGGTCTTCCACTAGAGGGAACCTGGGAGTATTCATTTATGATGACCATGAGGTAATGGCCACTTTCAAGGGGTCCAAAGAAGTCAACTGAACTTTTCTCCCAGAAGTGTTTTGGAAGATCTGACATGTTCAAAGGATGATGTATTGTTTTGGGAGATAAACACAAAAGACAAGCCTGGAGCTCTTTATCAACTCACTCATCAAGATGAGGGAACCAAACATGGTCATGGAGGACTCGCTATGTGGCGACAATTCCACGATGTCCCTCATGTGACACTTCAATAACTTGCTATCATACACTTTCAAGAATGACAATTCTCGACCCTCACAATATAATCCCTTCTTGTGTAACTGACAGTTCATCATGCACATTCTTGAATTTCTGGTATTCACTGTCATTATGAAGAGGTTGAGCATGTGTTCTGCAGGATTGGTGCATAATAATGACTTTGAGGATGAGCATATTCCTCTCTGTATTGGTAGCAGCACTTATTTGCTCCATGGACACAGCTGTAAGAGTGCTAGATCTCACAGTGAAGTTAACGTGGGACTCAACCACTTTGGAAGGGGTACCCTGATACTTTAGGGGAACTCAAGAAAAGTAGTCAGCAGGGTTTTGATCTTTTCATGGCCGGGGTACAATGGTGTAGTGGTCCTACGTTTGCAGTCGCACCCCCACTCCCCCTCAATGCGAGGGGGAATCTTGGCCTTTGGTTTGCCAAAAATAGTGAGCAGGACTTGGAGATCAGTAACAAGCATAAAATGTTTCCCATAAAGAAAAACATGAATGTGTTTACAAGCTCACATAACAGCTTGGCATACTTTCTAAGGTTGTGAGTAAGCTTGTTTAGTCTGTGACAAAATTCGGCTAGCATAAGCAACAATGTGCCTTTGTGCTTTTGCATGTCCACTATGTTGAGCAGGAATCACGCCCAAGCCCACTGGGCTTTCATCCACAACAATCTCTGCATGCAATTTCCGATCAAAGTAAGCCATTTCAGTAGCATTTTCAATTGCATGTTTAATTGCCTTGATAGTTTGATCACACTCCTTGACCACTGTAATGAAACATTTGAAACATTATGTTTCATTAACTCTCTCAATGGGGCACACACATTGGCAAAGTCATGGATGTACCTGGAACAGTAGCAGGCCATACATAGAAAAAAACGCAGCATGGTGGCATCCTGTGGAGGAGAGGTAGATGACAAAGCCGGAACCTTGGCTGGATCTAGAGTAATCACCCTGTCTGAGAAAATGTACCCAAATAATTTGTTTCTGTGAAATTTGCACTTTTGAGCATTCAACGTAATACCTACATTAGTAAGTAGACAGCACACTTGTGTAAGTGCTCTATCATGTTCTTTCCATGTGGCCCCAATTACTAATATATCATCACTGTAATTGAAAGCATGTGTGACAGGCTGTATAATGTGATGAATGACATCTTGGAAAAGTTCAGCAGCTGAAGACACTCCGAAACTCAATCTTTTGTACTTGAGCAAACCAACATGAGTTGAAAGGGTAGCAATTTTCTTCCAATTTGTGCAGATGATATCCTTTATTCAGATCAAGCAATGAAAAGA
This sequence comes from Lissotriton vulgaris, assembly GCF_964263255.1. NCBI lineage: Eukaryota > Metazoa > Chordata > Amphibia > Caudata > Salamandridae > Lissotriton > Lissotriton vulgaris. The sequence goes on from NC_141694.1 coordinate 1,649,316,527, forward strand.
TTTTGGCACTATTCAACTGGGTAACCATATTGGCAATGTGCGGACCTGATGTTGTTCTCTTTCGATTGTTTGCTTGATGCATGTCAAAACAAATTTGCACAGATCCTCCACTGTCCTTTTTATGTACCACCACTATCGTCGACACCCATGGTGTTGAACCAGTACAGCGATCAATGATATCATGATTTAACAAAGTCTCAGTTTCTTTTTCAACAGCCTCTTACAGATGAAAGGTAATTTGACAATGTTGTTGAGCAACAAGATGAATGTCCTCATTTATATGTAGCTGCAATTTCATGGTCTTAAGTTTTCCCAACCCATGAAACAAGGACAGAAACTGATTCACTATGTCGTGATGAGCATGGATATTGTATTTCACAGAAATTAGTCCCATGTCAGCAGCAGTGCTGAAATGAAGTAGACAGGCACTTGAGGAAGTGCCCTTAAGGATATGAACTGGGGACTGCACATTTGCCAGATGTCGAAGAACCTCTTAACAAAGTATTAGATGACAATCGTCCCTTTTCATTTTCTACTTACCTCAACTGATGTTACTTTTTTCTTCTGTGGTTGTGACTGAAATGCTTCTGGGACTCTCTGGTAGTCACTTTGCCTTCACAACATGACACACTCATTTTTGCTCTTGCTTTGCAAACTGTTACAAAATGTTTTTCTTTCCCACAGTATTTGCAAATGTGTCCAATGGCAGGACACTTACCTTCATGTGGAAAATAAATCCACATCGAAAAAAGAGCTTCTTTTACTTCAGCCATCACTTTGCAGCCTTCTACCTTATTTTTATTTGCTTTTCATACTAAACACTGATTCACTCTGGGCTCCTCTGGCCTCCATGTCAGCAGCTTGTTTGTCGGCATGTTCTTCAGCTCTGGCCACCATGAGCACACTCTCCAGACTGAGCATTTCCCTCAGCATTCGGCATCTGAAGGAACTGAACAGGCAACCATCTATGACTCTGAGATGAATTACTTTGTCATTGAATTAGTTGAACTTACAGTGTTTAAGGTGCATTTCAAGCCTTTCAACAAATGTACCACTTCTCTGGGAGAGCACTCTCTACTGTGTTATAGGGATTGCGAATCCCCTTTCTCATTGCCAATTGTAGTGTCCTCCCGAGCCCAGTACCTTGTAAATTAATGACACCACACAGAAAGCTGGGTAATACAAGTCTATATTCTCAGACGGTAACCATTAACTGACTCGTACTCAATCATTAATGTTATTAACCACACCCAATCACTTACATCACTTACCTACGGGGTCCATTATGGACCATAGGGGTCCCAAGCTCGATAATGCACAAAACCCTACACCACCTAATAGGGACTGGTTGAAAAAGCCATTCAACTCAATCAAATGCCTTTGGTGGTGTTTAGAAAAACAGAAATAGATAAAGTGTTTGCAGAGAGCTGGTGCCGTTAGGCAAAAATAGTATGAATACTATGAAAATGTGCCTACCCAGTGATGAAGCCAAAAGTATTAACACCAAACTGGATTTAAGTGACTGTCTACAATCTTAGAGAGAATGTTATTATCTAGATTGATAAAGGACAGTGTTTTGTAGGACCCGCAGAGTGTTTCATCATCACAAGGCTTTAGTTGTGTCACCAAAATGGCCTCTAGTAATGAAGGGGAAAGAATACTGTCTATGACAGATCTTTATATGCTGCCAACAAGGAGGTGACAAGTGCATCCCCAAACTCCTTCAAAAACCCCAGCAGAAATATGCTTGGGCACCCTTCTCCAGACATAATTTTAGAATAAGCAAGATACTTGTGCTGACAAAATGATTTTGCAAAAAGAAAAAGTGATTGACGGAATGCTGAACAATGTCAAACATTCACCCCCAGTACAGAGATCTGGGCCTAAATCCATTGTCTTTTTGCTCACCAAGCCATTCCAGTTTAGAACCAGCCATACGCAAATCATTCTTGACCTTGCTCCCTGTGGAACAGTGCAGCCCAAACTGCCAGGCCAGTTCCTCCCTGGACTAGAAACATGCATCCTGGGACCGGTTTTGGAGTATCACCCCTCATCAGCCAGGCTAGCGTGACTTCAATCGCATGGTGAGTATCTCCTTTCCAGTTAGGGTGACAAATACTAAAAGAACAATTGATTGATGTAATGCTGAACAATGTCAAACATTAACCCCAGTACAGCGATCTGAGCTTAAATCCATCAATTTTGTGCTCACCAGGCCACCCCAGTTTGGACCCAGACATATGCAAATCAGTCTTGACCTGCTCCCCATGGGAACAGTCCAGCCCGAACTGCTAGGCCAAGTCCTCCCTGGACCAGAAACAAGTATCCTGGAACAAATTACAGAGTATCACCCCGCATAAGCCAGGCTAGCTAGACTCTATTGGCTTGGTGAGCACGGGACCCATGTCTGGGCATACCATTCCCACTTGGGGTGACAAATGCAAAAAGAACTTTTGATGGACGGAATGCTGAACAATGTCAAACATTCAATGATTTTGTGCAGCCAGGCCATAGGGACATCATCCAAACTTGAAACAATGCATGCCGTATTCGTGGATATATCAGAGGGACATAGCATAGACTGGAAATCCACAAAAGATGTAGGTGTAAAGGAGTATTGTTTACTGCTTGACTACAGAGTCCCTCATCACAAGGATCCTCCAGAGCTGACTACTGAAAAAACCTTGGATTCAACTCCAATGAATTTAGGAGGGAACTTAGACGTGAGGAAGCCCCACACAGAGGGTTGGAGCCCGATGAGCCAAGAAGCCCTGCAAGACGTAACGGAAGTAGCACCTCAGGAAGCTGTAAGTCTGTTAGCATTGAAAGAAGCACAGGATACAATCGCCAGGGCCTTGATTTGGCAGTCTACAAATATGGAAGTTCAAATTGATTTACTGCAATCAATGGCACAGCATTTGACGTGCCAAGACGACAAGTTGGCAAAACTAGAGGCCTCCCTCGAAACTCATAAAGACAACTCAGCTCGTATGTGGTCTTGTGCAGACATTATAGAAAAGTGGTCGGGGCTACCAGAAGTATTAAAGGATATGCCTGCACTAGCTAAGGCCCAGGGGGAGACATTCCCACTAAAACAAATAACCCCACAGACACCAGTTGGGAAGAAGGTGGTACCAGATAATACTGGAAACTACCTCCCTGCAGTTAGCCGAGCAATCAAGGAACGTCAGGCAGGGCCTAGTAATATGAACATTGCAGAAGCCCAAGGGAATGGGGACCCTGAGGCACTATCAAGCAGCACAACAATTGAAATCTTTCATGTAGAAGTAGCCCCCGTGGAAAAGTCAGAAAGAGCAGCGGTAGGGGCGGAAGCCCCTCTGTCAAGGAGGGCCAAGAAAAAGCTGAAGAAACAACTGAAGAAATATAAAACCGTCAGGAGGCCCATCCATTTTCCTAAATCATGCCTGTAAACTTAAAACCACAGTCATCAAAGTAGAAACACCTGACCTCTAAGTCATGACAATTGAGGGGCTGGAAGAGGGGCAACAGCACCTTTACCTGTTACTAATCAATTGCTATATTAACCCAACAAAATGTCAAACGCAACTGGCCATGGAATCGTTTATTAGCATCCTGGAAGACATACTTATTAAATTAGAGCATCACAATGTGATGATTGTCAGATATTTTAACACAAGAGGTCTGGATCACGCTCCACTTGCAGACAGCAATGGGAAGAAGTTGGGCCTCCTGATTTCTCTTCTTAAAAACTATAAGCTACAATCCACTCATGGAATAAAAATATTTACCCACCCCGCCTGGATCCCCAAGCCGACCGTTATGAACATTTTCACTATAGTTTACATTCTAATTAATGAAGGGCACATAAGCTGAGCAACTTTGTAGTGGATGACAGAGAGGAAAGCGATCACAGGCCAATTCGTGCCACCTTTATCCTGCTCCTAGAACCAGCAGAAGCCTTGGAAACAATTAGCACAACCTTGGGCGAGGAACAACATATAGCCCTTAGAAGATTAAAATGAGCCGCCAATCTTAGTAACAGACTACAGGAGTATGTAGCTGCAAGGGACTGCAGACAAGGAACATCATAAGTAGCTGAGAAATGCTGACAGCGGACTTATAGAAGAACCTGGGAAATGCCCACCAACTAAGAAGGAGCCTTAATTCAAAACTACCCTCTCATGAACTAAGAGTACCAAAGTGCCTGAAACAATGTAAACGTGCCCTCAAAAAGGCAATTAAGGCAAAAAAGAAAGGAGCTGACTCCTCACACCGGACCTCCATCTCGGCCCTGCAATCCACATAAAAGAAGAAAGTGTTGCAGTTGAAAAGACAGCGAGCGGGAAAGAACTGGCTTAAGGTGTTCTCCCTACTCAAAGAAAAAGATAACATCAAGTTAAGGAGTTACATCAACAGCCTGAGCTCCCGAAGCATACCCAAAGAGAATAGTGTAGGTGGCATTGTGAAGGGTATGTACACAAGTGAATCATACAAGGTGAGCTCTCCCATCTTAGAGTGGTCTCAGGTGGCAGCAGAAGATATCAATTCTCAACCCAATTGGTCGCAGGAAGTAACCACAGAGCCCAGTCAGTTTGACGGTTACACAGATGCAGAGACCACAAGGTATATCAGGGTAATAAGAACCAATGGGGCCCCAGGCTCAAATGGCATCCCAGCCCAGTTTTTAAGTCCACTCTAGCTTTTTTTGCACCAATTCTCACTCCGCTTTACAATCCCTCATACACCACAGAAATATTACCACAATACTAGAAAGGTTGTATCCTGTTCCCAATACACAAGAAAGGAGACCACTTGAACCCCGCAAACTATAGTCTAATAGCTCTGCTCGACATCAAAGCAAAGCTCTATGCCCGTCTACTACTGAGGGACCTAGAGGACTAGGTGGACATGAATGGAATTCTTCCACCTTTTCAAACTGGCTTTAGGGTAAATAGCTCCACCATGGATAACATTTTAGTGCTGTCTTACCTCTCTAAGTAAGGCCTTTGATAGAGTCAATCGAGGAAGACGATGGCCAAAACTTGAATCCGGGGGGATCCCAGCAACCCTTTAAAAAGCGATAAAAGCCCTCTACGAGGGGACATGGATCCAGGTCAAGCTAAGTCCAACAACTGCAACCTCGAGAGTCAAAACTAACACCGGGCTGAAGCAGGGCTGTGTTCTGGCCCCACTATTAGTCAACAAATACACTGCAGCCCTGGGGCAAGCTCTGAGAAATGCCAGACTAATACCTCTGAGATTGGCCCAAATGACCCTTGCAGTCCTTCAGTATGCCGACGACACAGTGATCATGGAACATACCAGGAATGGGCTCTAAAGAGTCTAGCAGTGTATAAAAAGGTAAACAGCCTGCAAATTAATGAGAATAAGACAAAGATAATAATCTTTGGCAAATATTCTCACAAAAAACAAGCATCCTGGTCGCTGGGCGACCACAGAATCAGGACAGCCACATCCTACAACTACTTAGGGGTATGGTTAACAGAGAGGGTAACAGCAGCAAAACACATGAAGGAGCTAACTCTGAAAATCAATAGAATAATTCTCTCAATTTGACGTTTGAGCCATTGCCTAGCAAGTTCATCCGCAGAGCCCATGTTGACAGTTCTCAGGGTAAAATGAATTCCAGCAATTACTTATGGCCACCTAGCCTTCCCAGGTGCACTATGTTATGTTGATATGTTAATAACACTTCTATAGCGCACAGCTGCCCCAGCCAAGGGGCGTCCCGGCGCTTCAGAGAGAGTACCCAAACACAACACAGCAGTACAAGGGCAGAAGCGCACAGATCAGAGTGCTAAGATGTATGAGGGAACAGATGCGTTTTAATAGCCCTCCTGAACTTCAGAAGCTCATCTATTTCACAAATGTGGGACGGAAGAGAATTCCACAGTTTTGCAGCCAAAACCCGGAAGGATCGACCTCCAGCACTGCACAGCCTGAACCGTGGGACCACAACCAAGTTTTGACCTAAGGATCTCAGGGAACGCAAGGGCACGTAAGGCACCAAGATTATCAAGAATCTGGGGGGAGACCAACTTGAGGATCTTGAAGGAAAGGCACAGGGTCTTGAAGTGGATCCTCTGTGCCATTGGCAGCCAGTGCAAAGAACGGATGGTACTTTCCGCAGAACAGAACCTCGGTAAACCTACCAGGGCTCTGGCTGAGGCGTTCTGGATTCGTTGCATCTGGGCGATTTCAGCCTGGTTGGCCCCCGACAGGAGCGAACTGGCGTAATCAAGCCGAGATAGTATGGATGCCTGTATGACCAACTGCCTGGTAGAAGCATCAAAGAACCTCAAAATGGGTCTCAACCCTCGTAGGATGCCAAAACAGGTGGCCGCCACTTTTTTGTGTGGCCACAAAAACTGAGGGCAGGATCTAACCAGACCCCCACGTTTTTTACCTCTGAGACTGGAATAGGAGTTACACCCAGCTCAGGGGGCCACCACATGTCACCCCAAAGATCCGTCCGCTTGCCCACAATCATGACCTCCGTTTTTTTAGCATTAAGCTGGAGACAGTTGGCATTCATCCAGCTAGCTACTGCCAAGAGTCCATCCCTGGAATCTGGGGGCGTCAAGGTCGGAGTCCCCACTCAGGGCGACCGCCAGCTGCGTGTCATCAGCATAGGAGACCATAGTCATGCCCCAATGCTTGACGACAGCCGCCAGCGGCCTCACATACAGGTTGAATAATGTGGGGCTCAACGACGAACCCTGAGGCACACCCAGCTCCAGCGGATAGGACTTGGACTCAAAAGGCGGGGTAGCAACCTTGAAGGTCCGATCAGCAAGGAAGGAACAAAACCAATCGAGTGCGGTGCCCGTAACACCCGCCTCTCGAAGATGTTGGAGTAGGATCCTGTGCGAGACCGTATCAAACGCGGCACTAAGATCGAGTAGTACCAGTGCTGCAGTCTGACCAGAGTCAAGCACAGAACGAAGATGTTCCGTCATTGAGAGCAAGGCTGTATCAGTGCTGTGAGCAGCACGGAAACCATTCTGGGAGGAATCCAGAATACATGCCCTCGCAAGATGTTCAGACAACACCCCGTTCACATGGGCCTCAGCAATTTTAGCGGCCCAGGGAAGGAGAGAGATTGGGCGATAGCTCTCGAGTTTAAGGGGGTCCAGTATAGTCTTTTTCAATATGGGTGTCACAACAGCCTGTTTCCATTTAATTGGAACAGCACCCGAGGCGAGAGAAAGATTGATAAGGTGGCGCACTGGAAGGAGACAAACAGCAGCAGAGTCTCTGAACTTTGCTGGCCTCAAGGGATCCGCTGGTGAGCCCGATTTAATCTTATAGGCCAGCTTATGAAATGTCTCCATCGACAAACTGGGGAGTGAGGCTAGGGCCTCACATATGGCCGGTGTAGGGCTAGTGGGCTCAGCTACCGGCTCAGTAATGGGAAAGGCGCAATAAATGGCTTGGACCTTTTCAATGAAAAAAGCAGCCAGGAGGAGAAGCCAAGATGGCGACCTGAACGGACGCTCGATTCCCGGCTCCGCAAGCCTGTGCGTTCCGCACCTATATCCTGACCGCAAATCCGGCCTCGCACCGCAGCGGAACATAGCCACGACCGCACTGACACTCCCAGTGCTCCACCGAGGTCCCTACCTGCCAGATTTCCGGAGATATCGTCGTGACGGGCGGCGGTCCTTATAACCGGGCGCTGAGACCAGTGTTGCTCCCTGCCACCGTGGACCTCCAGACCGGCAGCAGTCCGCTGAGCCCTGGAAAGCGTGGATCCACCTTTTGCAGCACTGTCGCTGGGGGAGTCAAACGGATCCCTTTCGCTGCACCTGGGCACCCCGACCGGTGAGATCGGTACGAGGTGGTGAAGTGTTCCTTTGTTGCGATCGCCCCCCTGGCTGAGGCTGACCTGCGCCGTCCAGTGTGAGTGGGTCGCCCCTGGATTGCCCCGACTTGCACCGCGGCGGCAGTGCTCTATCCATCGCAACGCTCCGGAATCGTGCGGCAAACTTGCCCGGTCCCGAACCCTTTGGGACCGAATTCGCCCCCTTCCTGTAGTGCACCCCTCAAGGCATTGAAAATAGCGGCTGCCCTCTCTGCTGCGGCGACTGTCCTCTCGCCTCATACCAGCGACTCCCTGCCCGACAGCGAACTGGGGGCTGCACTGCACGCATCGTCTCGCGCTGAGGAGCAGCAGAGCTTGCAGACGGAGCCGACCTGCCGGGATATCTTCATAGCACTGGTTGAGCTCGGGGCGGAATGGCGAGCACTCTCCGGCAAGATGGGCAACGACGCAGCATGGCGGTCGGAGTGGGTCCGACCGGCCACCTCTCGGCGCTGCACTGCCTCGACATTGACGAGCGCGGAAAGGGAAGACGAGGTGCTGAACGCTGACAAGGAGGTGGGGATTATCTCTCGACGCCACAACTCCTGTGAATGGCAGTCCGACAGTGATACCGGGGACACAATGTTGCAAATATCATCGGAGTCCGTAACTTTGTTTGTGGGGAAGTTGCTGTTTCCCCGACCTCCATTCACGCTGCAACTGTATCCCTTTGAGCTTGCTGCCCCCCAAGTACTTCTTTCCCAGCGACGGAAGGTATGTCAATCTGTGAGTTTGGGGGTATTTTTCCTGCTTGCCTGTGACTCGGCTGATGCCTGGGGACCTCCATTTTGTCCCTACCTCCCACTTCTTCATCAACGGTGGCCATTTTACTTCCCGGCTTTGTATGGATCGGGCCCTCCTCGGATGGTGTGCTTAGGGGGTCTGTCGCGTTCTGGCCAGGGCTGAAAAACTCTGTATGATGACCGGGACTGACAAGCTGTTGGGGACTCGGATTGGAACATTTATGACTACGCTTTGGATTGTGCGAACCGGAATGTCTCGCTCCGTTTTCTACCGTAAATGAGACTGTTATTGTTTCTCTATTTCACGGGGTGGGGATGGAATGCACGGCGGGTATGACTGGGAATGATTGTATTGGGCCCTCCTCAGGCTTTCTAGTATGGGTTACTTCTTCTTTCTTCTTCTTTTGTCTCTTACTCCTATATTTCGGGTACTCTAATGGGCGACAGACACACTGCAAGGGGGGGGGGGGGGTAGGCCGTAGCCTCTGCATGCGTGTAGGGTGGGGGGGTTTTGAATGTACATTTTTTCGTTTCTATGGGCCTTCATCTTCTTCTTTTCTTTCACTTTTTCTCGTCTTCTTTCTGTCCTTGGGCTATTGTTTGGCTTGAAGCTGGGTGGGTTCCTGTTGGCGTTCGTCATATTGCTTGCTTAATTATCCTGTTGTGATCTTTGCGATGCCGCTAGTTTGATTGCGATGCTACTCTGTCTCATGGGACTCGCCTGTTTATCGCTGACTACCTGTTCTGCAGTGGGACTGACTGGACAATGGCTCTCCTGGACCTAATTCTCGTTATTGTTTTATAAAACTTTAAATTAACCTCACTTCTCTTGCATATCGGCAGTACAGTATGGCCCAGTGTAACTCAAATAGATTGCCCAATAATGTCATCTTACTGTCGATGTACCGTATGGTTTGCAACAGTGCTTACAGTTTTGTGGCCGGCCAGGTGGTTGTAGGCCCGTATTTGTTCGCTGCTTATGCACAATAAAGGTTTCCAAAAATAAAAAAAATAAAAAAGAAAAAAGCAGCCAGATTTTCGCAGCGATCCACTGAACAGATTTCCGCCGCAGAAGCTCTTTTGGCCGTCAGGTCCTTAAGGACCTTAAAAATTAACTTGGACGGATTGAGGCTATTTCTAAATTCCTGGGAATAATAGGCTGCACGGACTCTACACACAGCTCTATGGTATGTTTTAATTTTAGAGAAATACAGAGTTTTTTTTCCAGCCTCGTAGGATTTCCGCCAAGTCCCTTTCTGCCTGTTTACAAGCTTTTTTTAACGGCACCAGGGAACTGTCGTCCCATGGGCTGGGTTCTCTGGAACGACATTTAGTCCAGACAGCGGGGATCAAAGCATCCAGGGCCCGAGAAACCCAATCACAGAATAGGTCATACCCAGATTCTACATTAAGGAAAGGGCCTAATGGGTTGTCCTCCAGGAGATGATGAAAGTCCTCCAGTTTGAGACACCAGGTTAAGGTTGGAAATAGGACTACATAGACTGGATTTGACACTACAGGGGGACCTAAAAAAATATTATACCAGTGTGCTTAAAGCCCACAAAACTACTCTCAAACACTGTCTGAAAACGATTTTCAGTTCAGCGGGTTCCCCATAGCACTTTAAGCTGGACCAAGCACCACTCTCACTGAATACAGAGGCAGAGAGCATGCCCTTACATGAAATTCCATACATTGCCTGGGCTAATGCTGTGAAGAACAAAGTCCAGACATAAGCATAGATGCATCAAGGGAAATTGCGATCGCAATCGCTGCGAAACAGCGATTGCGAAAGCAATTTCATGTTCCGCAATGCATCAAGTAGAAAAACAGCAAAAAGCGAAATCGCTAAACAGCGAATCGCTAAACCCGTTGAAACCCCCATTGCGATTCCTTAAAAGCAATTTCCCACATATTTTGCGATATCAATTGCGAATTCGCAACTAAATTGAGAAATCGCTAATAAATCGCTATCCACATTCATCAGCAATCGCAAATAGCGAAAATACCATAATTCGCAAAATACGAGTCACAATTTAAGGAGAAGCTAAACCAGTGGTAACCATGAAGTTAAATTGGCAAAAAAAAAATCCCTGCCAGCAGCAAACAGGTGTTGGCTAAATCAAACACACTTAAGGGGACTCAGTAGGAGCATGAGTAAAGTCACAATGGCAGGTCTCTACATCGTGGCAAGGCGGGTGAGGCTCCAGGCTGCAGCCCAGAACCAACGCAGGATCCATGAGCGCATCTACCGGCTGCGGATTACACTACTTTGGACAGACTGAATAGGATATCTACTCCAAATACAGTCTCAATGGGGCAATGATTATGAAGCTCATCAGAGACCTTGACCCCCTGATGCAGCACCCAACACGGCGGACCAATGCCGTGCCCAACCATGTCCAGGTCCTGTGCTGCCTGCGCCTCCTGGCCTCCGGCAGCTTCCAGGAGATAGTTGCAGTTGCAGGGGGTATATCCCAGAGTACACTTTCACGCTGCCTACAGAGTTTCCTAGACGCCATGCTGAGCCGGATACATCACTACATCACCTTCCCAACAACCCAACAGGACTTAATGCAAACCAAACTGGACTTCTATCATACTGCACATTTCCCCCATGTAATTGGCTGCATCGACTGCACCCACATACACATCTGTCCACCCGCAGAGACCGAATACATGTACTGGAACTGCAAGTCATATCACTCCCTCAACATTCAGATGGTCTGCAATGCGAAGACCATCATTACAGACATTGTGGCACAATACCTAGGGAGCACGCATGATTCGTTTATCTTCCGGCACAGCGGCATACACACCCGCTTGGCCAGGGGTGAATTTGGCGAGGGACACCTCCTAGGTAAGTACACATGCCCACATACAGTATGTTAATACCATGTTGCTGCGCATAACAGGCACTGACCCTCTGCTCCTCCCTTCAGGTGACAGCGCATACGCCCTCCGTGAATACCTCCTCACCCCAAACCTCAGTCCAGCTGCACCACAGGAACGGAGGTAGAATGCTGCGCATATACACACCAGAAATGTGATAGAGCGGACATTTGGCATGGTAAAGAGTAGATTCCGCATCCTCCACAAGACTGGGGGCCCTCAAATACCGGCCTGAGATCTGCCTCAGCATCGTGGCTGTGTGCCCCATACTTCAAAATATTGCCACCAAGCGGAGGATACCTGTTGAGGTGTCTGGTAGTGAGCCGGAGGGGGACGACCTGCCACCTGCAAACGTGCATCATACACACGGGGAGAATCCTGCTGAAGGTCACAGGCACCGCACGCACATCACACAGAACTATTTCTACTGCATCCATACCCCTCACACAACACTGCACTCATGCATGCCACATCAAAGATTGACATGAGGATGATTTGTTTTCAGAATAAAGCTTGTGTTTATTTCACACAGTCTCAATGTGCTTCCATCAGCAACAGAAATGGGTACGGTATACAACAATCCAAGGTCATGTAACCTGAGCTGGTGTGCATGGTTGCCTCACCACCACACAGCCTATAATATCATGAACTAGCGCCTCCTGGCAAGTGCACTCAGTCGCCTCTCACTCTCCACGTTAGACTGGTCCTGTCGGGATGCAGTGTTGGGCCGGGCACTGCGCCTCCTGTCTGGTTGTACCGGCACAGACAGGCTTACTAAGGCTAGATGCCTCTTCGCTTGCATCATCCTCCCCCCTTGCATTGCTATGGTCAGCCGCCTGTTGGTGCTCCACAGCATTGGTGACCTGCTCGAGGGCCCTTGCTACGTCTGCAAAACATTGGACCATCTGGATCTGTATGGCCAATGATCTTCTCTCTGCTGGGATGTGGCATCACCGATCAGGTGGTTCGAACGGGTGTAGGCTGACAGCCGTGTGAGCAGCTGCCTGTGGCGTCTGGGATGACGTCCTGCTGCGCTACTATCAGTTGGTTGCTCCCCCACACCGCTGTGGTCAGTTCCTGCACACTCTCTGTGAGGAGACTTATATTGCGTGCAGTTTTGTACAGCTGCAGCTGCATTGCTGCCATGTGCTACACCTGTTTGCGGTGCACACACAGCATCTGAGCCTCAATGCCCAGGCCCAAGTTGTGTGCATGTTGCTCCATTGCTACTGTGGTGGGCACGGAGCACTGCTGCCTTGACCTGCTGCTGGGGTGGGCCTGCACACTTGCTGTGGTCTGTGTCTGCCTCCTGGGTGGTGGTGCAGTCTGCTCCACTGCCTTCTGTGCCGAAACGTCCTGTTGTGCTCCGGCTGTAGCTGCCGGGGTGGCCCTGGGTGTTGGAGCAGGTGCATGCTGCCTCTCCCCCTATTTATTAGCGATTTTCATGTTGCATCTCATTCTGCGAATTCTTAATAGCGATTCTTTATTTTTCGCTATTTGGAATTCGCAGAATGGATGCTTGATGCATCTATACCTATCTTGTTTGCACTGGATCATTCCTCACTCCGGTACAATTCCTTTACACTTGCACTTGACAATTCGTGAATTCCTGGGAAAGCAAAACCTTACATTCGAGACCCACTCTCAGCCCAAGCTAGAAGGAAACTCCTGTTCCTGTGCCTCATTGCCCTCATGATCCTGAAGTTCAACTCAACATGGGTGCGAAAAGACAACGCAGTCTCCTGACGGCTATATAATTACCATAGGGAATCCTGGTTTATTTATTTGGTGTTTTCTATAGCGCGAACATGACTCTGCGTAGGGTATCAGAGCGCTTTACAGTTGCATTTCCACAAACAAATCCTTTTATGTTACCAAGTCATCAGTTATTGTACAATGACTAGATCTAAACATTAAGCTTAAAATGCATATATACAAACCCACAACGGGTAAATGAACGTCGAGAGGTAGCAAGAAAACAATCATGACAGGTCTGCAGACAATAGCTATACTGTTGAAAATTAAGGGAGATATTTCCTCATATAGAACGATTTTGTTCCTTTTTGAGTGCCGTGATGGATGGGATTCTTCTAATGTCAGGGGGGAGAGTGTTCCAGATTCTAGGAGCTGCACCGGAGAACGCTCAGTCATAAGTTATTTTCTTACAAAAGCGAGCCGGTTTCAGTAGTAGGTCTGCGTGGCTCCTGGAAAACAGACACCCTCCTGATAGAGTGAGGTTCTGGGCTAGATAACCTGGTGTTTTGTAATGTATCTGTAAAGAATAACTGCTGACACTTGAAGAAGAAGAAGGCAGTTTATTCAGCTCTAAACCTCAGGCACCAACAGCTGAGTCTCCAACATTCTAAGGTGAGCGCCTCACCAACATTCTAAGGTAGGGGCATACCAAGGGCCAGGGAAGGGGAGGGGAGAAAAGATAGGGAACATACCAAGTGTATATAATTGTTTATAAATGTAAAAACAGATAATACAGGAATAGATTACAACACACCTCCCTCTGTAAGGAGGGACTAAATATGAGCAATGTTCTGTAAAAGATCATTACACTATAAAGTCATTTTGTCTATACTAGGTCATTACATTATAAAGTCCTTTTGCCAATATGGAGAAAGACATGTCCTGGTCTCCCTAGTCGGTTGGTTGTCAGTGGACCTGTCCTTCTGGTTTCCTCCTCTTGCTGACATGGGAATAAATACGTTGGGGCAGCAACTTATATTGTCCATGCTCCAAGTGCTACCATCCTCTAATACAACAGAATTATTATTGACAAGTTGGATTCTTTGGGGTTTGAAAAATGAAGAAGTTTTAGCACGACCAACTTGAGGTCTTTTAACAACAATACATTGTCCAACATACCACTGCCTACAGGTGGTCCCCCACTTCTGGTCATATCTCACTTTATAACTGGATTGATGGCGACCTACTTTACCAATAACTGAATCTCTATCAACCCAGACAGGAGTACCCCCATTGAGCCAATTAGGAGTGAGTTTAGAAACAGGGTTCTTCCCTTTAAGAGACACAAAGGGAGAAACTCCTGTAACAGCGTTGGGAGAAGAGTGATAAGACCATGGTGTCTTTTTTATCGCTTCTTCTATGGGTTCATGTGCAGTTAAGTCCATTTGAATGGTGTTCTTTAGCATTCTACTTCCCCTCTCAACCAGCCAATTGGCTTTAGGACAATAAAGGGGAGTTTTTATGTGTGATATGGCTAAATTAGTTAAGAACTGTGTCATCATATCTGATGTAAACTGAACCCCATTGTCCGTGACGAGGGTACTGGGTATTCCTTCTTTAGAGAAAATATCTTTCAAAAGTTCGATTAAAGCAGATGTGGTTATGGAAGAAACCATTTTAGTAGAGATCCAATGAGAATGGTAGGCAATAAGCACAAACATGAATTTTTGAGAAAGACCTAGTAAGTTAAGGGGACCGATAATATCCAAGCCTAGTTTGTCCCAAGGTTTGGATGGAACAGATACTGGAATGAGTGGTGCTTTATGTGTGATTTTAGATTTGTTACAATATCCACAGGTTAAGCAATCCTTCACAATTCCTTTCACCATACTGTCCATATGGGGGAACCAATAGTACTGTCTTATTTTGCTTTTGGTCATGCTTCTTCCTGGGTGTCCCTCGTGTGCAATAGCTATGATGCGTTCCCTCATGTTAGATGGAGGAAGAATTCTGTTCCCTCTATATATTTGATCTACTTTTATGGATAGTTCATCCCTTACCACCCAAAAAGGTTTCAGTCTCTCAGGAAGATCGTTGCAGGATTTAGGCCAGCCTTTACAAATTAAATCTTTTAATTCCCTTAGAATGGTGTCTTCTAGCAGACTTTTCTCCCATTCTTCATGGTTGATGGGTGGACAGTCAATAGCTAAAATTGCTTCATCCGGAGGGTTATATTGGAAGTTATCATCTGAGATGGGGAGTCTTGATAAACAATCAGCTATAGTGTTTTTTTCTCCTGCAACATAGCACAAGGAATAATTAAAACCTTGCACTGCTAATACCCATTTGGAGATGCGGGGAGTGGCTCTTTCCTTGCTTTTAGTAGAGAATATGAGAAGTAAGGGTTTGTGGTCAGTGCGAAATGTAAAGGGGATACACCACAAGAAAAACTTGAAGTGGGTTATTGTCAGTAGCATGCAAGAGCTTCTTTTTCAATTGTAGAATAATTACATTCAGGCTCTTTCAATGCTCTAGATGCAAATGCAATTATTCTTTCATTGCCATCAATAGTTTGTGTAAGGGATGCACCAAGTCCTTTTTTGCTGGCATCTGTGGTTAGGGTTGTCTTGGCATTAGGGTCAACATGCCTAAGGTTGGAGCTTTAGTAATAGCCTGTTTGATGTAGTCAAAGTCACTTTGGCAATTGGAATTCCAGATGAAGGAAGATCCTTTTTTTAAATAAATCTCTCAGGGAGTGCACATGCTCAGCGAAATTCTCCATAAATTTTGACATATACTCTACTAGGCCAAGAAAAGGATTTAAGTTCCTCTTTGTTAGTGGGAGGAGGGGCCAATTTCACTGAATCTATCAAACTTGTTTTTGGTCTAATGCCTTCTTCAGAGATGGTGTGTCCAAGATACATTACAGATTTCACACCAATCTTACGTTTGTCTTTGTGCGTCATGAAACCTGCCTCACTAAGCTTGCTCAGGACCTCCCTTAGAATCTTGTTGTGTTCCATTTCTGACTCTCCATAGATCAGGATGTCATCCTGGAAGCACAACACTTTGTCCAGACCTTCCGAAATATGTTGCATGATCCGTTGGAATACAGCGACATCTGATGCCAAGCCAAATGGCATTCTATTAAATTGGTAAGCCCCAAAAGCTGTTATGAAAGATGTGAGGGCTTTAGACTCCGGGTAAAGGGCTACCTGAATTTAGCATCTTGTATGACACTGAGCATTTCATTAATCCTAGGAAGTGGGTGTCTATCCACCCAAATGTTGGAATTTAAATCTCTAAGGTCCACACACAAACGAATTCCTCTGCCACCTTCCTTGGCAGCGACCACTATGGGAGCTAACCACTCCGAGCTTTCAATCTTTTCAATCACCCCATTAGCCTCTAATTTTTCTAGTTCTTTCTTGAGGGGATCTCTTATTAGTAAGGGGACAGATCTGGATTTGTGAACAGAGGGTTTATATTGTTTCTTCAATTTAATTTTGTGGAGAAAACCTTTTAACAGACCCAATTTATCTGAGAACACTTCAGGAAATTCATCACAAACTTCTTTACCAATACAATCTCTTTCCACTAGATACACTTGTTCAAAAGCATTAGGATCTAATTTTATGCCAAGATCTTTCTGATGTTTCCACCGAGTAAATTCGATCCATGTTTAGTGATGTAGATTTTTCCTACTGTCACTTTGTCTTTAAAACTAATTTGCATCACAAGCATGCCAACCAGAGGTATAGGGTCATGGTTATCACCGCCCGGGTTAATATCAGGAGGTAACATCTCATATTCCATATTTCTTGAATTGGCCTTAAATGTAGTTTCATTGATTAAAGTATAGGGGAAACTGGAATCTGCGAAAACTTTGTATGGTACATCATCAAGAACATTTTTACACTTGGGGTAATTTATCTTAGATACATTCTGAAGGTTCTCTACTTGAAATACGATATTTTCGTTTGGCGCATCCTCATCATGAACCATTTGAGATACATTCTTCTTCATGTCATGGCACACTTTTGAAAAATGTCCCCGTTTGTTGCACTTCCTTCAAATACATTCCTAGCTGGACATCTTATATCATTAGCCAAATGTTTAGGATCGCCACAACGAAAACATTTGAAATTTGAAACAACTCCCTTTTGTTTTGCAACTACCCTTTGTTTTACATTTAATAATAATAATAATAATAATAATAATACTGCATTTTGTAGAGCGCGAACAGCTACCTCACTAGGAGGTGTCCCGGCGCTAGGAGAACACAGTTGACCTGGGGGCTAGAATAGGAGAGCTAGCGTGGCTGGGTGAAAAACCACGTTTTCAGCAGCTTCTTAAAGCAAGGTTCAGAAGGGGCTTGCTGGATTTCTTGTGGTAAAGTGTTCCATAGAGAGGTGACGTTTGCCGAAAAAGTACGACCGCCTAGTCGCGCCTTTTTCGTACGCGGGACGGCCAGTTGAACGCGGCAATTGGACTGCAGTACGCGGGTTTGGGAGTATCTCGGGAGGCGGTTTTTCAAGTACTCTGGGCAGGAGCCATGCAGAGATCTGAACGCCAGCGTAAGTGCTTTAAATTTTATTCTGCTGGCAACTGGCAGCCAGTGCAGTGATTGAAGATGCAGAGAGGCTGACTGCTTGAGAGGGATTCGCAGTAACAGTCTTGCAGCCGCATTTTGAACTACCTGGAGTTTTTGCGTCAGGTACTTTGGTAGGCCTAGGTAGAGTCCGTTGGCGTAGTCCAGCCGTGATGTGACAGTGGCATGGATAACCGTTTTCCGGCAGCTCTCCGGAAGGAGTCTCAGGATTTTACGGAGATTTCTCAGTTTGCTCTGGCAGCAGCCGGCGACTTGTTGGATATGGGAGGTGAACGACATGCTATCGTCCCACCTCACTCCAAGATTTTTTGCCGTGCGGCTGGGTGAGGGGGCTGAGCCCATCTCCGTCGGCCACCAAAGTTCTGAGGCGGGGGTGGGGCCTCTACCAAAGAAGATTACTTCGGTCTTATTGGCGTTTAATTTTAATTTATTCGTGTTCATCCAATGGGCTATGTCTTGGAGACAGCCTTTGAAGTTCGAAAAGGACTCCTGCGTCATCTCTGAGTACGGAAATACCAACTGGGTGTCGTCGGCAAAGGAAATTGCCTTGACACCCCAGTTGGCAATCAACGTAAAGAGAGGAGCAAGGTAGATGTTGAACAAAAGGGGGCTGAGAGCCGACCCTTGCGGATCTCCGCAGCTGAGGACCTTGGGTGCTGAAGAGACCGTCCCTAATGCCACCTTTAGAGTTCTCTGGGACAGATAGGAGTGTATCCATCCCAGTGCCTTATCCTGGATACCTATCTCGGCCAGGCAGCTGAGTAGTCTGGCATGGTCCACTGTGTCGAAGGCGGCCGACAGATCCAGGAGTACCAGCATTGCTGAGTTACCTGCATCCATCGACCACCTTACTGACTCGGCTACCTCAATAAGCGCTGTTTCCGTACTAAAGCCGGGTCGGAAGCCTGACTGTGTCTCATGTAGTACCTTATTTACTTCTACAAATTTGCTCAGTTGGCGCTGTATGACTTTCTCCAATATTTTCCCCGGGGCGGCTAACAGTGATATTGGGCGGAGATTACTAAGGTCTTCTGGATCGCCATTAGGTTTTTTCTTTAGTGGGAGGAGAGTCGCATGTTTCCAGACGTCCGGGAATATACCCGAATCGATGGATGAGTTCCAAATGTATTGAAGTGTGGGGGCTACAAACTCAGCTAGAGAGCTCCATAGTTTAGCTGGGCACGGGTCGTCTGGGGATCCGGATTTGCATCGGATAAGTTCTTGTCTTGCCTCACTCAGGGAAATATTCAAGAACTGGGTGAGGGTCTCACCTGGCTCGTCTTTAATCGCGAAGTCCTGTTTCAACGTTTTTATTTCTGGTCCAAAAGATTCATACACCTTTTTGATCTTTTGGTCAAAGAACTCGGAGATGTGCTCGCATAGAGTAGGTGTCGGCGAAACCTCCCTCTCAATGCACTTGGGTTTAAAAAACGACTGAACCACCTTGAAAATCTGTTTGCTTGACTGTTCTGCCTGTAGAATAGAGTCCGCATAAAATTGTTTTTTACTTTTTCTAATTGCTTTCCGTAGTTTTTTGGAAGCTTCCTTGTATATAGTTCTTTCTTCCAGTCCGTAGTTTACTCTCCATAGTCTTTCCAGCTTTTTGCAGGCTGCTTTCTCTTTCCTCAGGTCCAGGGAAAACCAGGGAGCTGAGGGGGAGTTTCTCTTTGATAATGCTCGTGATGCCGGAGCAATGGAGGAGACAATCTTTCCGACCCACTCATTGAGCAGCTGTGCATCTATATTGGCATTGTCGGTCAAAGATGGAGTAGTTTGTGCCAAGACAGGGCCCATAGTATCGGGGGTCAGCCTTTTCCATTGTCTCTTCAGAAAATAACATTTACTTGAAGCTGGAATGTCATAAACCATGTTCAGTTTAAATGGGACCAAAGAGTGGTCTGACCATGTCAGAGGGAGTGGTGCCTCCGGCAGCACATTCTTGATATTAGAGAAAATGAGATCGATCGTGTGGCCCCCTGTATGTGTAGGGCTCTCATTGATCAGTCTAAGACTGGCCGTATTTAACGTTGCTCTAAGCAGCTCAGCCACGGCACAGTCGGGTTTATCCATGTGGATGTTGAAGTCTCCTACCACAATGAATTGGGGGTGGAGGAGAGAGCTCTGCACAATCGTGTCTAGTAGGGTGAGTAGGTTGGGGTCTGCTCCGCCCGGAGGGCGATATATCACCAATCCTGCTAACGATAGCTGAGGGCTAACCTGAAAGCAGAAGTGAAGGCCTTCGATTCCCTGAATAGTCGTGGGGGCCGAGGATGTTAATGTTAACTGGTCTTTAAAGATAATAGCTACACCTCCGCCTCTTTTTGTGCCAGGGCGGTTGGCGAGACAAATTTTAAATCCCGGAGGGACTGCTAGTGCAATCGAGGTCAAGTTGTCCTCCTTGATCCATGTTTCTGTTAAAAACAGGACATCCCACTCCTGCTCTTCTAGTAATAACCAAACATCGTCTGCATGTTTGGCTAGGGATCTGCAATTCAGTAGGCCAGCTCTAAGGCCTATCTGAGTTGGAGGTTTGGGATTGGGGAGCCTCACAGAGTCTTCACTGCCAAAAACTATTTCACAGTTACCACAGATCTGAGGGGGGTTGAAAGTCAGGGGGTCTATAGTATGAGAGCAACCTGCAGATGGGGGATCAAGAGCCATTAGGTCCTTACATGACCACACTATCCTTCCGCCGTGTGTTCCATTACCGGCAGCATAACTGGCCCCGGCCGCGATCTGGTCGCGGACGGGCGCAGACGGGCTTGCCTTAGGCGCTCCCGCTGCGCTCGTTCCCTGCGCTTCCGGTGGCAACACATGATGTAGGCAGATGTGGGGGCGTGGCCTTCAAGGGGGCGTGGCCTCAGTCCTCGCCGATGTGGCATTTTGTCAGGGAATTCGTGGGCTACGAGTCATTGCTTGCTCCGCTAGTCGCTGTGCTCTTCGTGTGAAAGAGTGCCCTGGCGCTTTGCTAGCGTGCGGTGAGTTTTTAAAATTTCTTTCTTTCTTTGTGGATACTTTTAGTACATCCTTATCATTTATTTGTTTGACTTCAATAGCATCTCTCATTTCCTTCACACACAAAGCGGTATGCTCTACACTCTTGGCAATGTCAATTGCTTGTTTTAAATCTGGGGCATCCGCTAATAACTTCTCTTGGATTTTCTTGTCACTTGTGCATCGTACTAATTGATCTCTTACAAGCGATTTGGTTAATGTGCCAAATTCACAAGTAGATGCCAAACCTCTTAGTACAGCAATGTAATTTGCTACCTTTTCATTTCTTCCTTGTGATCTGGAGAAGAATTTATGAAGTTCTAAAACTATGTTGATTTTTTTCCCAAATTGGGCCTCTAATTTTCTAAGTGTAATTTGGTAAACGTCATGTTGAGGATCACCATGAGCATCTTCACTTCCACCTTCATCCTCTGTAATAGTGTCAGGTAGATCATCATAGACTTCTCTAGCATGTTTTCCCAAATTGTGTAACAAAATATGTTGTTTGCGTACTGAAGAAAATCTGTCCCCCCCCCATAGCGATTAAATATGATTCAAAAAGATTAACCCATCTATTCCAAGGGATGAGGGGATCACCTTCTTCACTTAGGAATGGGGAGGTTGAGACATTGCAAATGACGCCATCGTTCGAAAAATAGAGGAGGAGAACAGAAGGAGGATAGGAAAGTAAAGAAAAGAACACAGAACAAGAAAAACAAAGAAAAAGACGGAGAGAAAAATACAGAGGGGCAGAAGGAGGAGGAGGAGTCCAATTCACTGTATGACAATACGAATGGAAAATATAATGTGTAAACTAATTGCAGGAAAAATATTGAAATCCTTTTGAGATGTAATCACTAAGGCCTATGAATAAGTTGTAGATATTGAATGTACAGATCTGCATAAGGCATAACTCACTAACCTGCAACCTAATAAGAATTTTCATCAACACAGAATATTCATAATTCAATTGGTAAGCGGTATAAGAAGAGTTGCAAAGGTTGTAATAAAATTATTAGCTGAAAATATAATACATGCAATAAATGGAGGAAGTCACTTTGTAGAGCTGTGCCTGTCAGCGTTGCAGATCTGGCAGGCGAATGTTTGTTAGGTTAATGGAAGATGGAAATTGCAGGAAATGACAAAAATGCAGACCGATGCAGTAAGAGTATGTAAATATAAGCTGAGCGGATTCTTTCCAAACAGGACGATGAAAATCAATGGGAATTTGCACTTCAATGTTGAAGATAGTGAATGTTGTAGAATATATATTGGAAGAAAGAGGGAGCACACTCCTGACCTCTCAGCCGGGTCGCCCCTTCGCATTCTGGTACATGCAGTTCATACGATTCAGGAAAAAGTTTGTAAGTATTATTCCAAGGTTGGTGCAAGCAGGTGCTTGGTACAAGGTATCTCTAAACTGATCTCTACTGATGAAGGATACTATCCTGAAACACAAGCTATGTCTCGTGTCTAGAGATACCTTGTACCAAGCACCTGCTTGCACCAACCTTGGTGTAATACTTACGAACTTTGTCCTGAATCGTATGAACTGCATGTACCAGAATGCGAAGGGACGACCCGGCTGAGAGGCCGGGAGTGTGCTCCCTCCCTGTTACCTGTTTAGGGCTCCCGTGAGCCTCCGTATCTGACGAGCTATAGGCAAAGCACCTCCGCGCCCGAGAGGCAACGAAGCCTGGATTGTTTGGCAGCCTCTTAGCCACCCCAAACTGATCTCTAATGATGAATGATACTATCCTGAAACATGAGCCATGTCTCATGTCTAGAGATACCTTGTACCAAGCACCTGCTTGCACCAACCTTGGTGTGATACTTACGAACTTTGTCCTGAATTGTATGAACTGCATGTACCAGAATGCGAAGGGGCGACCCGGCTGAGGGGTCAGGAGTGTGCTCCCTCCCTGTTTCCTGTTTAGGGCTCCTGTGAGCCTCCGTAGCCGACGAGCTATAGGCGAAGCTCCTCCGCGCCCGAGAGGCAACAAAGCCTGGATTGTTTGGCAGCCTCTTAGCCACCCCAAACTGATCTCTACTGATGAAGGATACTATCCTGAAACACAAGCCAGGTCTCGTGTCTAGAGATACCTTGTACCAAGCACCTGCTTGCACCAACCTTGGTGTAACACTTACGAACTTTGTCATGAATCGTATGAACTGCATGTACCAGAATGCGAAGGGGCGACCCGGCTGAGAGGTCAGGAGTGTGCTCCCTCCCTGTTTCCTGTTTAGAGCTCCCAAGAGCCTCCGTAGCTGACAGTGGCGGCTGGTATTCAGGGGCGGAGGGGGCGTTGCCCTACCTAGCAGCATTAGGGAAAACTAAAGGGAGGGAGAGAGAATAATAATGAACACCACGTGGCACTGGACTCAAGCAGTTTTAAAAGAAGTACTCACTTGGTGCTTCTCTGTGAACTCAAACTGTAAAATGACAAAGGAAATCCTTTTTTTGTGCTCGTCTGGAAGAGTCTTCCTGGCCCTGCCCAAGTGCAAAGCTGGGCGAGGATTATTCCTCGCCCTCGAGGCACAAGCGAAGGGGCGGGTGACATCCTTGTGGGAGTGGCTGCATAAAGCGGCAAAGCATGGCTTTAAAATGGGGCGCTAAGGAATTGGCCCAGGGCGCGAGCAGTGGAGCACCATTCAGGATAATGGGAAGGGGCAGGGCTGGCGCACAGTGCAGGCGACCTTAGGGGAGTGGCTATGCATTAGTATGGCTGTTTGGCAGCTCCTCCTATTCCAGGGACACAGTCAGTTGCTGGAAAAAGAAATGCGCCGGTTTCAAACGAGCGCGCAGCAGCAGGTTGGTTTACTTTTAAATATCAAGTTAAATTACCGAGAACTGAATTGGGGCTTGGGGGGCTGCCATTAATTTTTTTTAACAAATCAGTGTAGTACTAGTCTTCCTGCTTTTTGTTTATTTGTGATCTTATTTAGCACAGGCGATATGTATCACAAGTCGGGGCTACTTTGTAAGACACAAGAAGCTGAAGGAAAAAAAAAAAAGGTTCTTTCTTATGCGTGGTGTCACTCTGGGTGCCGGTGGCAGAGGGCGGGACAGGGGGACAGTCCTGGGACGAAAGGCGCGCTGTTGTGGCATCAACAGGGGGCCGGCGAATGACCTGCAGGGCAGGAAGTGTGTGTCTACGTAACAGAGTTCATTAAGGCATCAATCACGCAGAGCGAAGGTGAGCGAAAGTTTAAATCCCCCGCTCCCGACCTCCCGGACTATTGACACCTTTCCTCAAAGACCCATGTGCCCAATGCCAACGCAGAAGAAAAGGCCAGTTATAATTTGTTTTGTATTGCATCTGAGCCCATCAGGGGGGAGAATAATTATCATATGCAATTCACAAATGACGCCACAAGCAGTGACGTGATGCCATGCCCTTATAGTAATCTGTACTTCAAAGGTATGCGACCTATTTTTCAGAAACAACAATATAACATCTCAAAGAAATATGAAAACATATATTTGGTTTTACTTCAACGATCAGAATAATGCGTGACTCGCTAATGTGATTGAGGATCAGGGGTGCAGTGCAGTGTCCCAACGTCACTCATCCCAAGAGGTCATAAGGTCATCCAAGCCTCTATGACACAGGTAGACATAACAACAAACCATTGGGCATCTTTCTTGGTATGTTCTGCGAGGGCACGGGTGGGTCACACCTCGTCTTCAGGATATCCACGGAGGGTACATGATATAGAATTCATCTATAGATGGTTGATTGTTTTGAACAGACGGTGCTTATCGTCAAAAACTGTCATTGTTGAAGTTCTCAAGGTACAGCTCTGGACAACCATGACTCTGAGAGCTGGGCCTGGGGGCTGGGCTTCCCCTTCCCACTCCTTTACATAAGCATGACTCGGCCACGAAGGCATCCGCTCTAACCAGGCCAGGTTCACTTTCTGTCTGGGAGGAACAGTGTGTGAGGGGAGTAGTGTGATTTCCGAATTATTGTTACTTCATAAATAGAAAGTAAACCTCCCGACTGCCACATAGAATGTTATTGTTTTAAGAGTACAGTTTCATAGACGAGAGTCATCGGGTCAGCTTCAAGTGAAGTGTCCTGCAATACAGACAGTCTGAGCTCAGAGGGCACTCAGAGCAGTAAAGTACACAGGGCAGAGGCCCCATTCATCCTAACGTGTTGTGATTTCACTTCTTAATTAAGTATTTTTTCACAACAACATTTTTATTTTATTGATCAGGTAAAGCATAAACGCAGCTCTCCACAGTCAGGTGATTCCTGCCAAATATCAAAACATATATGAGCATTTCACAAACCCAATCACAAACAACCCTACCTATCCCCCCGCCACCCGCGCCCACCCAACGGCCCACCTACCCACCCCTTATCCCTCCCTTACCCAGTACACATAATCACATTTAGCCTTAAGTAACTGTTCGTATTAAACCATAAGATATGCGCCTCCTCAGGCCTGGTTCCCATCTTCCAAATCCATACCATCGTCAGGTTCCACTGGGGGCTCCAGAGTCAAACGTCTATAATCTGCCCACCTCTTCCAAATTTTGTAATGTTTTCTGGGGCATCCTCGGGCTTCAAACACTGGGCGCTCCAACCCAATATAATAATCCAACCCTGCCTTCCACACTATCAGCGGGGGGGCACGATCTCTCTTCCATGCTTGTGCCAAATCACGCTTGGCCACGACAAGGCCCAGCAACAAGAGGTGGCACTTGTAGGTATTCTCCCCCATGCCCTCCAGCACATGCAGAAGGCCCAGTCGATGAGTACGGGGAAGATCCCACCCCAACACCTCCGAAAAACAATTCCATATACCCGTCCAGAACCTGGTCAGGCCAGCACAAGACCACACAGTATGCAGCAGAGTACCCATCTCAGCCCCACATCGCAAACACTCTGGGGACCCGATCAAGCCCGTTTTCCACAGCCGCTCCCGTGTATAATAAGCCCTATGCAGATATTTAAACTTGACGAGCCTGAGACGCACCGCAATCGCAGTCCCTCGCGGGGACTCTAAAGCCTCCCTCCAATTATCCTCATCCAGGGGTCCGACGTCCCTTTCCCAGGCTTCCTTTAATGTAAGTAGGGAAGAGGAACAATGAATGACTAGGGTTTGGTAAATACGTGACACCTTCTTATCCCCGAGGTCTCCCATGAAAACTTTCGCTTCCAGGGGGCTGAACTCCGGCAGCGACTCCAAACCCACTAAACTAGGCTCAAGCGTGTGGCGAAACTGCAGGTATTTGAAAAATTGGGTTTTAGGCGTATGGAACTCGTCCCTAAGCTCTTGGAACGACTTGAGGGCTACACCGGTCATAACATCTCCCAGCGAAGAGATCCCAATAGAATACCATCCGCCAAACCCCGCTAGCAAGGCCAATGCGGGTAATCGTCCATTATTCCATAGAGGAGTCTCCGCTGTCAATCTACCCCACCAGCCAATGCGACGCAGCGCCTGTCGCCATACCACCAAAACCACCTGCGTGGCACGGGGTAACTGCCTCCGTAGTCTGGCCGAGTACAAGATCGTGTGTAGTGTGTTAACACCCATTAACGAGTGCTCTAAAGCATAAGCCGGGTCCCCTCTATCTCCGTACCACCATTCATTCAACACTATCAAGTGGGAGGCCTGGAAATACGACAGCACGTCAGACGTCGCAAGACCTCCACAATATGTGGATAGGAAACAGGTACGCAGCGCCACTCTGGCGGCACCTCCAGCCCCCAAAAAGCGTCCCAGCACGGAATTGACGTGCCGGAACCACTGAGGGGCGACTAAATGCGGATGGTTCTGCAGTTGATACAAAAGGCGCGGGAGCGCAACCATTTTAAAGATCGCAGACCTACCGTATATAGTGAGAGGCATCCGGGACCACGTTCTAATGTCTGACTGGATCTTTTCCCAAACCGGTATCACATTGCGCTCCCAAGAGATCGCCGTGAACTCGGACAGGAACACACCAACATACATCAGGCCCCCCGCCTGCCACCTGCAAGGCAGACGTCCAGGAGCCCGCATATGCCCCATCGCCTAGCACCCATAAGGTGGATTTACGTGGGTTAAGATAGAGACCCGATACTTCACCAAAGATGCGCATAATTTCCAATACCCGTGGGCCCGACCTATCCAGATCCGTGAGGAAAAACAGGACATCGTCCGCGTACAGCGCGATCCTATCAGTGGGACCCCCATCCCACTTGAAACCCCGCAGCTGCGCATCGATTCGCACCCAAGAGGCCAGGGGCTCCATTGGCAGCGCAAATAAGTATGGGGACAGCGGGCACCCCTGGCGGGTACCCCGACCAATTGGAAACCTCTCAGAAACAGTCCCAGAGACTCGCACCGACGCCGTTATGTCCGTGTATAGCAACTTGAGATACGAAATACACACAGGGTCCAGATTAAGATGGGGCAGTAGCGCAAACAAATAGGTCCAGCTCACGGAGTCAAACGCCCTATCGATATCTGCTAACAGTAGGGCTGCCCGCTCACCCGTGGCCCCAACAGCGTCCACTGCCGTTTGCGCCCGTCTGATATTGTGCCGCGTTGCTCTGTGCGGCATAAAGCTAGTCTGGTCCGGGTGAACCAGACCCGCCACATAGGGGAGAAGACGATCCGCCAACGCCTTGGCCAGCAACTTAGCTTCAATATTAAGCAAAGATATAGGGCGATATGAGTCATGCCGGTCAGGTGGCCTACCTGGTTTCTGGAACACCACCACTTCAGCGTGGCGCCAATCAGCTGGCAGCTGACCCAGCTCCCGCGCCGCCTCCAACGTGGGATCCCAATTGAAGTTGGAATTTTTTGTAGAATTCACACGGGAAGCCACTGGGCCCTGGCGCTTTCCCGGTGTTGAGCTGTCCCAGCGCATCACCCAGCTCCTCCGCCGTAAGAGGGAGGTCCAGTGCGGCTCGCGTCACGTCAGAGACAGCCCTCGGGGACAGGTCAGTGAGAAATTTATCGACTGCATCAGCCGGAAGGCAATCCTGCGGCGCATACTGCACCGCGTAGTATCGGGCAAAGCTAGCAGCCAACTCCACCGGGTCCGTCATCGTGACTCCGTCGTCATCCGTGAGCCCAGGCAGTGTGAGTGGTTGCAGAGTACGCTGACACAATCTATGGAGAATAGTACAGGACTTGTCTCCCCACTGGTAAATCCTACTTCGCATGACTAGCCACGCCTGTCGGGCCTCATCTAGTAACACGGACGCTTAGGACTGTTGCGCCTGCAGAAGTAGCCGCACCGCCACTTTCTCTCCCACCCCCTGGCACCGCCGCTCAAGGACCTCCACTTGCGCCGCTGCTTCAACTACGGCCTCTCTCCATTGACGACGGGCCGCCGCACACCACGCTATATTGACTCCCCTCAATGTGGGCTTCATAGCTTCCCAGACCACAGTCACATCCATGTCCGCCCTGAGGTTCTCCTCCCAATAATTGGCAATTGCCCCCGCATATGGTGCACATAATCATCCTGTTGGAGATGCCATGAGGACATCCTCCATCGAAACGGTTGTCTCCTCTTGTTCAATTCAACATCCACGGCCACTGGAGAATGGTCAGACAGCCCCCTAGGCTAGATATCTGCCCCTCGCACCCTACTCAGAAACGCACAGGACACAAAGACACAGTCCAGCCGCGAGAAGGAGCCATGCACAGCTGAAACATAAGTATACTCACGGGCCTTAGCATGCAAGTGTCGCCAAACATCCACCCAGGCCAACCCTTCTGCCATAGCACTCAACCGGGTGGGGGTAGTAACAGTCGGTGTCCCCCGCGGTCTCCGACGGTCCATGCTCGCATCCATCACATCATTCCAATCTCCCCTCAGTACTGCCAGGGACTCCGGGATTTCCGCCCATACCGCAAACAACCTCTCAGCCAGGGACCACTGCAGTGGGGGAGGGGGTTAATTAAGTATTTTTGTATGTGCCATGCTTTATTACAAAATGCACATGGAAACGGAAGGGACCTTTTTTAAAGACTAAAGTGATTTGTTTCCTGTTGGTTTATGTGACGAATTACAGTTTACAGGTGTAGTTTTTTCAATCCACAAATAAGAACAGATTAGAGAAATAACCCTCAGATGTTTGCTGTGCTTTTGGAACTGATAGCGGCGTTTGGGGGCACAAAAGCTGAACATCAAAGCCAAAATAGAGCTACGTGAATAAACAAACACTTAAACCAGGTTCCTAAATTTCTCCATTGCATTCTTTCTAAGCCGTACATTTTGACCAGGATTATTAATTACCATTGGGTCACCTGTATCGTTACAATTTAAGCAACTCTTGGCTCAATTGAAGCGAAAATCACAAATGGCCCGTGGGCGCACAACACAGAGCAGAGCCACAGACCTCCCCTGCTTGCCAACGGGCCCCTTAATAAGCTAACCTCTGTCAATCATTGACCCTGTGGGAGGCTGCCCAAGGGGCTAGTTTACTGCTCCCTGTGGTAGTGGTGGAGTCTGGAAAAGTAACGGACAAGCGACTCACAGACACTGGTGAAGTATGTATGATAGAACTAGCTAAAAAGAGTCTAAATAAGAATCGGCTAATTGTGTGTTACATATTTGATTAATAGGATCTCTAGACACGGGTTAATAGTGACTCAGGGAAATGGTTAATAGAAACTGCTGCTTAGTGATTCTGAAGGAACTGTTTAATAGGATGCTACTGAACTAGCTAATAGCGCTCCATGTAGTTAGTAAATAGTGCCTCAAGAAATTGGTTAATAGGGCCTCAAGGAGTTGGTTACTAGATACTAATCGATCTGGTGGTTAAAAGTATCTTAAAAAACTGGGTGATAGTGTGTGAGAAAACTTGCTAATAGTGTCTCGCGGAATATGCAAAACATGTCCGGCAGAACTGGTTATCCGAGTATCATGCAATTAGTTAATAGTGTCCCAGGGAATAATTAAGTAGTTTGTCATGGTGACATTACACTTATACCCAACTTTTACGCCTCACTACTTTCAAATGTCACCAGCCGCCACTAGTAGCTGATGAGCTATAGGCGAAGCACCTCTGCGCCCCAGAGGCAACGAAGCCTGGATTGTTTGGCAGCCTCTTAGCCACCCCAAACTGATCTCTACTGATGAAGGATACTATCCTGAAACACGAGCCATTTCTCGTGTCTAGAGATACCTTGTACCAAGCTCCTGCTTGCACCAACCTTGGTGTAATACTTACGAACTTTGTCCTGAATCGTATGAACTGCATGTACCAGAATGCGAAGGGGCGACCCGGCTGAGAGGTCAGGAGTGTGCTCCCTCCCTGTTTCCTGCAAACAGAGCTCATGCAGGCATTGCGCATTTTTATTTGATTGCTGGGAAGCTCTACAGGGGAGGGTAGATGGGAGGAGGGGGGGGGTTCTAATGTGTTTTATACTGGAAAGATTTTAGGTAATCGAACGGTTAATAAAGAAATTCAATCACTCACATCAGCCAGGCTAGCTTGACTTCAGTGGCATGGTGAGCACAGAACCCATGTCTGGGCATATCATTCCCACTTGGGGTAACAAATGCAAAAAGAACAATTGATGGACGGAATGCTGAACAATGTCAAACATTCAATGATTTTGTGCAGCTAGGCCATAGGGACAACATCCAAACTTTAAACAACGCATGCCTTATCCGTGGATATATCAGAGGGACAGAGCATAGATTGTAAAGCCACAAAAGATGCAGGTGTAAAGGAGTATAATTTACAGCTTGACAAGCAGAGTCCCTCGTCATAAGGATCCGGTGTGGTGTACTACACTTTCCAAGCAGACAACACAGAGTGAAGCCTGACCCTATACCTACCTTACTTTATGCTGTTGATGAGCATAAACACAGAAACATGTGTCCAGAAATTCAAGAACTGGCTGCATCCACACTGGTGGATGTTACTGACGAATTTAAATACAATTTTTAAAAAACAACACACACACCCGATGGGAGGACAGGTGCTGGTTTACAGGTGGTGAGCTTCCCTCCCCCTTGAATGTTCGGCTTCTGTGGGGATATCTTGTTTGACAGCCATGGGACGCCCCCCCATACTTCGGAGTGAAACTTCACCTGATATACTACAAGTGGCATTTCAAGCATCCCCAAACCTACCAGCTACTTTATACTGCAGTCAGCAAAGAACTCAAAAACACGTGTCCAGAAGAGCAACCACTAGCTGCTCCCACACTGATGACAAACACTTTAACACTTGTAGCGCAAAAACACTATGAACTGCATCTACCATAATGCAATGGGAGAATTGTGCTCCCTTCCTTTCCCCATTGATGAGCTGGATTCAAGAGTAGGCAGCCGTGGTTTTCGACCCCCCTGGCATTAAGCAGTGTGGAAAGGTTTGGGCCTCTGCACTAGTTTTTACAAACCTAACACCACCTGGTCAAGCTGGTAAACTGAAACCCTTGCTGATAGTGGTAATTCTTCACAGTCCTTTAAATGGAAATATGAACCTATGGAAACTCACCACGTAGAAGTAAATGTTTCCTAACAATCCATATTCCTCGCTGGATGAGAAGAGAATTTTATATAATGTATTTTCTTAAAAATGTATTTTAAATGTATGTATTGTGTTATGTACTGTATCTTTTATGGTCTATATGGCCGAAATAAAGAATTTTGGATTGGATTGGAATGTTTCCTAATGACAAGCACTATCTCATTAAAAGTATTTAACTCTTGCTGAGAGATTTTTTACTTCTATAAAGCCAGCCCTGAGTAGGCTCACAGAGTGCCTCTGCCTCAGACTAGTCTCACTGCTTCTTGCTACCCCCCTATTGTTTTCCATACCACGACTGTGTCGAAAAAATATTTTGCGGGCACATGTTTAAGATGGCATTCTGCTGTGCAGTCTTCCTGAATAATACATTTTAGAATACACTGGAGATCCGGTGTCTCATATTCAAGAGATTCTGTATGTTGTCTTAAGAATAAACCATGACGGGCAAGAAATAATTCGGTTTTTCAGCTTTAAGCAATTATGTGGAATGAAAAGGATCATTAAGCAGCTGATTGTGTACACGTGTAAGTTAACGAGAAAACAAAGGTATACATTTGTCGAAATTACTTTTAGAACACAATTTCACAAAAGAACATGTCCGGATCACGTCACAACCTCTTGGTTAAAACTACGAAAAGGGCTTTAAATGCATATTAAATATTTAAGATAATATATCAACTATTAAAAATGATAGTCGTTTTCCTGTGCTGTCAGGTCATGTTAATGTACGTGCACAGCGAGCCACACCGTCACACCAAATGCTGGCATATTTACAAATCTGTAATTGGTTCATATATATATTAAAACTGCCAGCTTTAAGAAACAGGCATCTTCCTTTTTTGCCTGACATTCAGAATGTGTAACTGCCAAGTTTCCGTACGCGACCAAATAGGACAGCCCCATTTTTTTCTTAGAATGTTTTAAATACCGTTTGAGTGGCCTCGCAGTTACTAAATTCTAAGGGGCCTATTAGGATGGCGGGCGGATCTGGGTCCGCCCGTCATCCTAGCGGGAACGGGACCACCTGCCTGCCATGCGGCGGTCCTGCACCTCTGATCATGATGCGACTGTGCGGCGGTCGCATCTGGCATTTTAACATTGCGGCGGGTGCTGCTGGCGGGAAACACCCGTTACAACGCAACTTTTACAACGCACTACAATTACATCGCAACTTTTACAACGCAGGATCCATTACCATGCATGCCTTTACAACAAATGACATTACATAGCAGATGCTATTACAACGCATGCCATTACAACGTAAGTATAGGTAAGTATATCATTTTATTTTATATTTTATTTAACATTATATAATTAATTTAATTAATATTAAAAATAAATAAATATATTAATTTATGTATTTTTAAAAAATAAATTAAATATATTAATTTAAGTAATTTTAAAAAATAAGTATGAGTATAAACGTAAGTATAGGTAAGTATATAATTTTATTTTATATTTTATTTAACATTATATAATTAATTTAATTAATATTTAAAATAAATACATATATTAATTTATGTATTTTTAAAAAATAAATTAAATATATTAATTTAAGTAATTTTAAAAAATAAGTATGAGTATAGGAGTATGTTTTTTGGGGTACTGAGGTATATGTTTTGGGGTGTTTGGGTATTTTTAGGGTTCAGGGCTAGGTTTGGGTTATGGGGTACAGGGGTATTTTTAGGGTTCAGGGCTAGGTTTGGGTTATGGGGTACAGGGGTATTTTTAGGGTTTAGGGCTAGGTTTGGGTTATGGGGTACAGGGGTATTTTTAGGGTTCAGGGCTAGGTTTGGGTTTTGGGGTACAGGGGTATTTTTAGGGTTCAGGGCTAGGTTTGGGTTATGGGGTACAGGGGTATTTTTAGGGTTCAGGGCTAGGTTTGGGTTTTGGGGTACAGGGGTATTTTTAGGGTTCAGGGCTAGGTTTGGGTTTTGGGGTACAGGGGTATTTTTAGGGTTCAGGGCTAGGTTTGGGTTATGGGGTACAGGGGTATTTTTAGGGTTCAGGGCTAGGTTTGGGTTTTGGGGTACAGGGGTATTTTTAGGGTTCAGGGCTAGGTTTGGGTTATGGGGTACAGGGGTATTTTTAGGGTTCAGGGCTAGGTTTGGGTTATGGGGTACAGGGGTATTTTTAGGGTTCAGGGCTAGGTTTGGGTTATGGGGTACAGGGGTATTTTTAGGGTTCAGGGCTAGGTTTGGGTTATGGGGTACAGGGGTATTTTTAGGGTTCAGGGCTAGGTGTGGGTTTTGGGGTACAGGGGTATTTTTAGGGTTCAGGGCTAGGTTTGGGTTTTGGGGTACAGGGGTATTTTTAGGGTTCAGGGCTAGGTTTGGGTTATGGGGTACAGGGGTATTTTTAGGGTTCAGGGCTAGGTTTGGGTTTTGGGGTACAGGGGTATTTTTAGGGTTCAGGGCTAGGTTTGGGTTATGGGGTACAGGGGTATTTTTAGGGTTCAGGGCTAGGTTTGGGTTATGGGGTACAGGGGTATTTTTAGGGTTCAGGGCTAGGTTTGGGTTATGGGGTACAGGGGTATTTTTAGGGTTCAGGGCTAGGTTTGGGTTATGGGGTACAGGGGTATTTTTAGGGTTCAGGGCTAGGTGTGGGTTTTGGGGTACAGGGGTATTTTTAGGGTTCAGGGCTAGGTTTGGGTTTTGGGGTACAGGGGTATTTTTAGGGTTCAGGGCTAGGTTTGGGTTAAGGGGTACAGGGGTATTTTTAGGGTTCAGTTTTTTAAAAAAACGACTTTAAATAAATTAAATTAAATTAATTAAATTAAATTAATTAAAATGTTTAAATTAATTTAATTAAATTCATTAAATAAAATTAATTAAATTAAATTATTTACAATTTTAAAAAAAAAGATATACTTACCTATACTTACGTTGTAATGGCATGCGTTGTAATAGCATCTGCTATGTAATGACATGCGTTGTAAAGGCATGCATTGTAAAGGATCCTGCGTTGTAAAAATCGCGTTGTAATGGTATGTGATGTAAAAGTATGCGTTGTAACGTCATACATTCGCTGCTGGCTGCAGCACCCGCAGCAATGGTAAAATGCCATGTTGTGCATTTCCATGCACAAGGTGGCAGGCACCACGCGGTGCCTGCCACCTTGTGCATGGACATGCAGGGGAGTACCAGGGGTACCCCCCAAGTGCACCCCCCACACCCCCAGGGGCCAGCAACGGGCCCCCAAAGCAAATCCCTGCCAGCCTTCCGCCATGGAAAGGCCTTGAAAAACAAACATCATAATATGGATGGCGGTGCCTGGCACCCCCACCATATATATGCTCCAGTTCCTCCCGGCCAGCACTTGCAACAAGGGGGCAGATTTATGTTAACTGGCGCATCCCGAGGGATGCGCCAGTTAACATGCGCCACAGTGCGCCACAGCTACGCCACCCATGGTGCGCTGCATTTATGATGCGGCGCACCACGGGGCAAAAACGGCACAGATGCGTCACGCATCTGTGCCGTAAAAGTGACGCATTGCTGGAGTTGCGTCGCAAGCGCGACGCAGCTCCAGCAATGCTCTGGGGGGGCCTATTCTTTCAATGCTGCCTCAAGCCTTACGCCTGCTTCAAGCAGGCGCAGGGTTTTGACGCAGCATTGCCCTGAAAGTGACTGAGTGAAATCTCATAGATTTCACTCAGCCACTTTCAGGAGGCGTTCCTGCGCAGGAACGCCCCCCCCCCTGCGCAGGAACGCCTCCTCATGGCGCAGTGCTGTACAACGTGACGCATCTCCTAGATGCGTCACGTTGTAAATAGGGCGCAGGGATGCGCCACGTTTCCGCGCCGTTGCGTCACGCAACGCCGGCGTAAACGTGGCGCAAGCCCTTCATAAATCTGCCCCAAGGTCTTTCCGTCTGCCGCAATACCCACCACCATTGTAATCTGGCAGTGGGTAAAATTCACGTTACAATGGCATGACGCTCACCACCGCTTGATAACTTAAGGATCAATACTTGAGTGAATTCAGAATTAATTTAGGAAACAGAACTTTCGTTTGGAAACGGAGGTTTTGTCAATCTTATCTAACCCAGTCATCTCTGATGACAAATGTGCTATATAGATAGAGTTTCTACTTTGTAATGTGCAGGGAATTATTTCGTACACCATGGAGCAGTTGCCCTTCTGCCCAGCAGATGGCAGCAGCAGCCAACCTTTATTTCACAGTTTGATCACATAAAAGTCATTTTTGACGTCCCAGCCAAATTATATGAAACATATGTGACTAATAAACACTTTGATAGTTGGGAGACGTTTTCATTTTACTGTTTTCTATGTTAAGAAGAATCCTTTTTTAAACAAAGCACACTTGTTAGTTTTCCAAGGTTCACTATATTTTTTCCTGGCATTCGTTTCACAGTTTAATATTTCTGACTAATAATTCAATCGCAATTTTGGGCCTACTATTCAAACACACAAGGGAAAATGAAGAAAAAAAATATTTTATAACTCTTTTACCACTCAGATCGTGTTACTGCGAATTCTATGTTCGCTTCATGCAGAGGCTCCTGCACTTTATAGGCACGCAGCCCTGGGTGATAAACAGGTTCGGTTCCTATGCGGAATTAGCCGCGCTTTTAAGCACCTGCATTTATTAGTCAGCCCTCCCCTTCCGTTACCACGTTTTCCCTGTGGTATTTCCCCAGCTGGGCTGAATGATATTTCATTTTTATGGGAGTGTGTGGTCACCATGTGCTGTCTGACCTATTAGAAAGTATTTAACACTTTCCCCATGGCAACACCCAGAGAAACAATACTAGATGCGGAGGATAGCAGTCCTATGACCACCACTGCCTGGGGTCAGTCAGAGATCTGAACAACTTTAATTTCACTTACTACGGACATTTAACCTGCCATGCCGCGTTCGTTTTCATTTAAAAATACAATCAACCAAGCAGTCAATATTAACAAAACCCTCTCCTGTTAATAAAACGTTTGTCACGTGCCACATTTTTCAGCAACCGATTCCTCTACCTCGCTCGCACATTGTCCTTGCGACAGTCATGACTCAATCGGTCATAGAGTTTGAGGGCGGGGCATTAGGAACCGGTGTGTCATGAACTTCTTCCTACACCCGGCCGTTTGCGTCAGCGTCCATCTGCACTCCAGTCCACTTCACTAGCATATCCATATCGAAGCAAAACAAGAGCTCTTGTGCACGAGACTGTATTAAATTACAGTGTGCTCACAAAATAGCAACTATTACCATTTACTTAACATTTCCATATTAACTAAAACTAAGTTAGAATTACACTCCTCGTTCGTCAAGGGCTTGAGACTGTTTTGGAGCATGGTTTCAGAGGGATGTATGTCGTTACAACGCATGCTTTTTCCACACATGCCTTTACAACGCAGGTTTTACAACGCAAGTTGTTACAACGACTTGAGTTGGGGGGCGCTGGATAGTGAATAGTTTAATTTACTATTCCAACTCCAGTCCCCGTGGAAGGTTTTGGATAGTAAATTAAACTATTCCCTATCCTACAGCGCCCTCCAGCGTAAATCCAGCGTTGTAAAGGTACTGCGTGGAAAAAGTTTAGTTGTAAAGGATGTTTCCCGTTTCAGAGCAGTAGAACGTCATCTTTTCGAAGCCCATATAGAACTGATCACTTGATAAGATGGTTGTTACACAAACTATTTCCAGAAGAACTGTCAGATGCATGAGGTGTTTGGGGTTTGGTAAGCATGCATGATAAGGGGATATCTGCTGTTTTTAATATAGCAAACTATGTTTAGCTGCCATTATAGTCCAACATCAATGATAACTGGCAACCAAAACAATCACAAACTTCGAAGAACATCGCACGATTAAACATACTGAATATGAACAACATATCTATAGGATTTCAGATGTAATATGCCTTTTTTCTTATAGTGCACATTTAATTCAGTGTTGCTTTCTAAGACCCAATTACACGTCTAATTTGACTGATGTTGTCAGACAGACAGGATGCATGCTATACTATGATTTAATTATTTAAGACCATCACTATACACCAAGTTTTTTATTCCTTGTTCATACCCTTCCAGGCTTCTTCAACGAATTGCTCGTGAGTTACTGGTAGCTCTCCGGGTACCTGTAAGTAGCTCTCCTGTGTGCATACCACCCTCCTAAACTATAACCTTTTGCTTGACTGAATTAATATATGTATACCAAAATTGAAAAGTGTGTATTTGAGACAGCTATGTGTGTATTTTTAGAACTCTTAAGCTGATGTTGTTGAAAGAATAGTTGAATTTCCAAAACATATTTTAAGCTGGTGTTTGAGTGATAAATAATTTGGTGTTTGAATCAATCAACCAGGGTTTGTAAAGCGCAGCTACTCACACATGAGGAAATCAAGGTGCTCGGGTAGAAGAGGGGTGATGATCTGTCTGAGCGATGGGGTTCAGTCGAAGAGCCAGGTCTTGAGATCCTTCCTGCATTGGGTCAGCGATGGGAATTGTTTGAGGTGGAGAGGCAGGGTGTTCTAAGTCTTGGCAGCGAGGTAGGAGAAGGATCTTCCTTCAGTTCTAGTGTTGTGGATGCGAGGGACGGTGGCCAGGCCAGCTGGGCAAATCAGAGGTGTCTGGTGGGTACATAGAATGAGAGGCAATGGTTCAGGTATACTGGTCTTGCTTCATGAAGCGCTTTGTAGGCATTCGTGAGGAGCTTGAAGTGATTCTTTTGTTGACTGGGAGCCAGTGGAGTTCTCAGAATTGTTCAGTGATATGGCTGCAGCGGTGGATGTCGGGGACCGGTCTGGCTGCAGCATTTTGAATTTTCTGTAGTTAACAGAGGACTTTTTGGGGGACGCCGGCATAGAGTATGTTGCTGTAGTTGAGTCTGCTGCTGATGAATGTGTGGGTGACTGTTTTTTTTATCCAACTGGATGCCTTTCAAAGCAGGTGAAGTGTGTGGAAGCATGGTGAGGAGACAGCGTTGATCTGGCGGTTTATTGTGAGTGAGGAGTCCAGTATGATGCCAAGTTTTGATGTGTGGTCCGTGGGGGTTGGTGGGGTTCCAATGCGGAGGGCCACCAGGAGTCATCCCAAGCTGAGAGGGTGGGTCCCAGGATGAGGACTTAGAACTTGTCTGAGTTGAGTGTGAGGCAACTGTTTTTCGTCCTGGTGGCAATAGCTTTCATCACACTTTGGAAGTTGTTTCGAGCGGTTGTGGGTTCGTTGATGAGGGAGAGGGTCATATTACTAATATTTTTACCTTCGTGCCTGGAGTGCTACAACTATGACTGTTAAGTATTACTCAGATAAAGACATTCCAAATTGACAAATCCTTTCCTAAGTTACTACTGACAACCTTGCTTGATGCTCTGAGTTGATTACTGGTGCTAATATTGCATAATATTGCATCAGGTGGCCACTAGTGTAATATTGCCTGACATGTCACTATCACAATACTGCAATACTAATAATATAAGTAGCTTGAGATGATATGCATTGAACATATGTAGCTCTTATTAAACAAAAGGTTTTAGACCCCTGCCCATATCAATGCAGGCAGCCCTATACCTAGATAGATCTTTCCACCACAAGCCTTACTACTGATATTTGATCTCACCTGATTCTCCTGTGGACTACCCCACCTAAACAGGCTTACAAGAAGGAACCAGTCCTCACTAGTTTCCTCTTTAGTCTTTGCAAGCTAGCTTCATATTGTTTCTGTGTCATCTACAACCTTGTAACAAACGTGATAATAAAATGTATTGTGATTCACGAATGTAATTAAAGCATCTTCTTTGTTCCAGTCCTTTCGAAGGATAATAGCCTAAAATGTACTTAGAAAGTTGCCATAGCATCTGGAAGTGAGTCAAATAAGTGAATTAGTTCCTCCCCTCACTTGTATTGCACAGTGTCGCATGATACCACTGCAATGCTGAGGATCCTAGTCTAATGGTGCTTGCACGATCCACTAGCACCAGGTAATGATCCACAAATATGGATGCTGAAGCCCAAGTCGCTGCCTTACCTGCATCTATGATGAGCACCCAAAGAATCTCAGTGTAGGAAATCCATCTTTTAGCAGGGCTATTCCAGATTTATGTACATCAATATCTAGAATTGTAACAGCTAGGCAATTAGAACTTGCTAACAGATTCCAACTGCAAGTACACTTCCCAAAACATTAACTGTGATTTTTAAATTAAACTGACATAGTTGATCCTTTGATAAATTAGATTTCACGTGCATGTAAGTGATACAGGCTGCACAAAGGGCAAATTTAAATGTAAGCCTGCGTGAGGTAATTTAACCAATTTACACCTCGAAAAAATATAATCTGGGAATACAAACAGCCCCGTGGCTTCATAGGCTTACACCTGTGTTTAAAAAGAAAACGAGATACTTTTTTGCAATTACAATATCGGATTTAGTTCTTTGAAGATTAGAAGTAAATGTGAAAAAAGATGTTTGTACAGCTGCTTAATGTTCAGATCTGTAATGTAAGATGAACCATACTTACATTTAAAAAGATAGCATGGAATTTGAGGTCACATTAAGCAGAAAGTCTGACAGTTAAAGGTATAACTGTTTTGTTCTATATGTTTTTTTGATAACTTCTGTTAGGAAATCACTACAAATTTTATCCTCACAGCATGTCGTTAAATTAGTATAACAAAATCAATGGAAACATTGGAGCCTGGTTATCCAACCTGCATGTATCACTTTTGTAATGTTATCATTTAATCTGCCTGACACTTAATCTACTCCTTTTCCTCTGTGAAGGCCTCCAGTGGCTCACAATAATTTATTTCATTCACACTACATCATCCTTAGATGAAGGGTGGTCAATGGCCAAATATCAAAGACTTCTCAGCAGAAAGTATTTCCATCTAGTTCAATTCACACCAATTCCACTCCCACCTCAATAGGTGCCATAATACTTACCCTCTTCATGTGTAACTGGCCTTTCAGGTTTAGAGTAGTTCTTCCCAGCATAGGATGGGAGGAGATATGCCCATATTGGGTGTTCGCTTTATTTGATTCCCCTTGAAGCTGTAGTTTACCAGCCTTGGGCAAAAATTGGACAGAGCTACAGGCAAATGAATCAGCTTGATCAGGTAGTGTAATACCCTACACTGTAACATGCAGCGATCTGTAGGGTATCAGTTTGAATCTTGGAAAGGCAAACACAGCCTTATATATAAACTTTTTATGGTAGTAACTGAGTTCCTTCAAATTGGATAATAGGAAAACCTAAGTTTAACAGCAATGGGAAACATAGAAAAATCATAATTGTGGTGGGAAGCACTAAATAACAATATATTGTTACTATGCTAAGTTTAGGAAAATATTAGAGTTGCCATCTTTGCAACCAGTATAACAAGACACTTTGGGATAGAAACCTAGAAACAGCAGAAAGGTAGTAGGAAGCACTAAAGAACAAGCTATTATTACTATACTAATTTAGAGAAAGATTACCACTAACCTCTCTATTAGCCGTAGTACAAGGCAATCTGGGATACCTACTACAAAGAGGCCCCTTGTTGAGTTAGAAACTATATCACTTTGTAGTAATGTCTAGACAGGAAAAGGTAATAGATTCAAGATGATTCTTTCTGTATTGTCCCCAATCATAACTGAGTTCACCCTTTAAAATCTAGCACAAAGCACTCTGAAGGAAAAAAGCTGACTTGATTCATTATATAGAAGGGAAGAAGATTGCCTTTTACATACTGGAAGAATTCCCATCTGCACGGAGAAGGACTGTGGAGAAACGGTCTACTGCTTTATCCCACACCTGGGACCTGGAAGTCTACTCCAAGGGCAAAGAAAGACAGCCTTCTGCTGACACAGAGTGACAAAGGGATCCAGCTCCTGAGCAAAGGAGACAGCCTGCTTTTGGAATGACTCTCCTAAAGATGGAGGGTATAAAGAGTCTTGAAGACAGAGAAAGCAGTATTTGAGAAACGAACCAGAAAACTATCTTTAAATGGACGTATCGTTGTGGGCCTCACTTTAAATTGTAAGAAACCTTTTCATAACTCACAACCATGGCCTTGATAACGATTTCTAGCTTTTTTCTCGAAACACAGAGGTCATTTTTCCATTTCCCTGGCACTAAGGATTGGTCAATGTGCCAGTCTGAACCAGAAAACGAATTGTACTGCAACTATTCCACAACCCACTGAACAATATTTGAGTGAAATGAGTTTCAGGTAACAATCAATACGATGAGGTATTACGGATATATTAGTAAATAAGAAAGGAGTACCACCTCAAGGGATTACTCGAAAGGTGATCTGAATGAGGACAGATGATGAAGCTGGACAAAGGGAGACAGGAGTCTTCCTTAGGTTATAATAAACCCCTCACTCACCACCTAGTGGTGACATTCTTCATCATCGGGGCCACCCCAAAGGCCGAGTGCCAACAGGGTGTGCTGCAACACCTGGAATACAGTGGGGCGGGTTCTTGTGAGTGGTGCAGAAAAAATGTTAAAAAATGTCCTGGTATATCTATGACAAATGGATTTTATTTTAAGATTACTGGACATTAAATAAAAACGTGTTGTGATACAATTACAGTGAGTTATGACTGTGCGTATGTGCAAGGTCTACATGTTTCAACCCATACATAGCAGTTAGCCGGGTTTTCTTCAGGACCGAAAGGAAAATGGGGGGTCAGAGTACACTAACACCCTGCCAGCCCTAGATCCCTGAGCCTTATCTACAAAAATCTGTAGTAGGCTGATGCTTCAAAACCCTAAAATAGGGTATGAAGAAAATATAAAAAAAAAGACCTGTGGAGAGAAAAGGATAATTAAAACGAGATCGCTACAAGCCTGTAACGTTGTGCAGTGCTCATCACATGTGTCTCGTGGTTTCCTCACACAGTACTCATTCAGACCTTATCGCGTTGTAATGTGAGCTAATTGGGGGGAATTGATTACCCCATGTCAGGAATGCTCCGGGGAGATAGCACACTAAGTCAAAGAAGTGCAGTGTATGGTGAGTTTTGGCTCATACACCGGAGTCTTTTTTGATACAACACACCTATCAATATTGTGATGTGCTGAGAAATACATTATGCGCACACTCATCGATTTTAAAGTGTGTGACTAGGCCCTTTTCAAAAGTACAATCAAGTCGGAAAAGCGGCGTGAATTATCAAAAATCAAACAACCTTTCTGGGGTGGTTTTATACACTAAACACAACAAATACGAACAGACACACATAAAAAGACGTACTCCTCACGGGGGGTCTTAAGGCATCATGGGATGGAGGGAGGGTGGCCTCTGGTTTAGAAACATATTCTGGCAAGGAAAGTAAGGCGAGATTTAGGACGCTGCAGTCACCCGTCTGGAAAAGAACTCCATCATGTAGATGCGAGTAAAGGCAAACAAGTGATGAAAGGGAGCCTCGTTGCCAAGAAATAGAGGTATTACTTACAGTTATCCAGGTGGAAAAAGGCCCGTCACC
Organism: Lissotriton vulgaris; assembly: GCF_964263255.1. NCBI lineage: Eukaryota > Metazoa > Chordata > Amphibia > Caudata > Salamandridae > Lissotriton > Lissotriton vulgaris. Next base: position 1,649,359,266 of record NC_141694.1, read on the forward strand.
TATACACCTCTCCGTATGCCCGCAATGGAGGGTGCCGGCAGGCTCGTATACATTGACCCTTCCTGGAGGCGGAGTCGCGTCTGTGCACAGCACGTGACCGACTACGGGAGGCGCGGGGGGACAGTGTGCTGCCTCGGTTGCTAGGCAACTACTCAGGGAGCCGGGGTTCGGTTCCTGCTAAATGAAGTAAAATCCTTGACAAGTTTTTAAATTATATTAAATGCCAGAAGTTAAAAGGATATTCAAGGTGTGATAAGTACCGGCATCTGCACAACACAGTGCCGGCTGCAGGAGGTGGGAAGGGGCATGGTGCTGCCTGGAGGCGGAGTCGCGTCTGTACTCCGCACGTGACCAACTACGGGAGGCGCGGGGGCAGTGTGCTGCCTAGGTTGCTAGGCAACTCGCAGGAAGCCAGGGTTTGGATCCTGCTGCTGTATTAAAAAACTTAGTGAGCTTTTAAATAATATTAAATGCCAGAAGTGAAAAGGATATTAACGGTGACATCTACATAAAACATGACCAGCTACGGGAAGTGCGAAAGGGCATGAAGCTGCCTAAGTTATAAGGTATCCCGTCTGGGAACCAGGGGTACGGTTCCTGCTCATGATGTAAAATATACAATTACACTTTATTAGTTTTGAAATGCCAGAAATAATAAGTAGGAAGATACCCAGGGGTGTGAACTGCATAGAACAGTAAATGGGAATTGGAAGGCATGGGAATGACTGAGCTGGGGACCGAGGTGCGATCCTTACTCATGGGATTGTGTGAAGGTGCCAATGCCAATTGGGATTACATATGGGAGGTAATGACAGTGTCGAATTCATAGGGACATACACAATAGAGAGTTACTGCCAGAAGCGACTCAAGTAGCGGAAAAATAGGATACAGTCAATATATGAATGTGATTGACTAGATTAAGGGTTATAGGCTATAAGACAGTTGCCCAGGGGATATTATCGTTCAGCCCCAGTATGTGGGTAGAAAGTCTATAAACCCATCTTTGTTCTTTTTCGTAAAGATGCTTCAGTAAATTAGGGCCTGGAGTGACTTGTTCGATGACCGTCAAGGTCATGTCATTAGGAGTGTGATTGCTTGAGATGAAATGATCGGTCAATCTCGTTGCGCTTTCTTGGGCAACTGTCTTATAGCCTATAACCCTTAATCTAGTCAATCACATTCATATATTGACTGTATCCTATTTTTCCGCTACTTGAGTCGCTTCTGGCAGTAACTCTCTATTGTGTATGTCCCTATGAATTCGACACTGTCATTACCTCCCATATGCAATCCCAATTGGCATTGGCACCTTCACACAATCCCATGAGTAAGGATCGCACCTCGGTCCCCAGCTCAGTCATTCCCGTGCCTTCCAATTCCCATTTACTGTTCTATGCAGTTCACACCCCTGGGTATCTTCCCACTTATTATTTCTGGCATTTCAAAACTAATAAAGTGTAATTGTATATTTTACATCATGAGCAGGAACCGTACCCCTGGTTCCCGGACGGGATACTTTATAACTTAGGCAGCTCCATGCCCTTTCGCACTTCCCGTAGCTGGTCATGTTTTATGTAGATGTCACCGTTAATATCCTTTTCACTTCTGGCATTTAATATTATTTAAAAGCTCACTAAGTTTTTTAATTCAGCAGCAGGATCTGAACCCTGGCTTCCTGCGAGTTGCCTAGCAACCTAGGCAGCACACTGCCCCCGCGCCTCCCGTAGTTGGTCACGTGCGGAGTACAGACGCGACTCCGCCTCCAGGCAGCACCATGCCCCTTCGCACCTCCTGCAGCCGGCACTGTGTTGTGCAGATGCCGGTACTTATCACACCTTGAATATCCTTTTAACTTCTGGCATTTAATATAATTTAAAAACTTGTCAAGGATTTTACTTCATTTAGCAGGAACCGAACCCCGGCTCCCTGCGTAGTTGCCTAGCAACCGAGGCAGCACACTGTCCCCCTGCGCCTCCCATAGTCGGTCACGTGCTGTGCACAGACGCGACTCCGCCTCCAGGAAGGGTCAATGTATACGAGCCTGCCGGCACCCTCCATTGCGGGCATACGGAGAGGTGTATAGGTGACGGGCCTTTTTCCTCCTGGATAACTGTAAGTAATACCTCTATTTCTTGGCAACGAGGCTCCCTTTCATCACTCGTTTGCCTTTACTCGCATCTACATGATGGAGTTCTTTTCCAGACGCGTGACTGCAGCGTCCTAAATCTCGCCTTACTTTCCTTGCCAGAATATGTTTCTAAACCGGAGGCCACCCTCCCACCATCCCGTGATGCCTTAAGACCCCCCGTGAGGAGTACGTCTTTTAATGTGTGTCTGTTCGTATTTGTTGTGTTTAGTGTATAAAACCACACCAGAAAGGTTGTTTGATTTTTGATAATTCACGCCGCTTTTCCGACTTGAGTGTACTTTTGAAAAGGGCCTAGTCACACACTTTAAAATCGATGAGTGTGCGCATAATGTATTTCTCAGCACATCACAATATTGATAGGTGTGTTGTATCAAAAAAGACTCCGGTGTATGAGCCAAAACTCACCATACACTGCACTTCTTTGACTTAGTGTGTTATCTCCCTGGAGCATTCCTGACATGGGGTAATCAATTCCCCCCAATTAGCTCACATTACAACGCGATAAGGTCTCAATGAGTACTGTGTGAGGAAACCACGAGACACACGTGATGAGCACTGCACGACGTTACAGGCTTGTAGCGATCTCGTTTTAATTATCCTTTTCTCTCCACATGTCTTTTTTTTATATTTTCTTCATACCCTATTTTAGGGTTTTGAAGCATCAGCCTACTACAGATTTTTGTAGATAAGGCTCAGGAATCTAGGGCTGGTGTACTCTGACCCCCCATTTTCCTTTCGGTCCTGAAGAAAACCCGGCTAACTGCTATGTATGGGTTGAAACATGTAGACCTTGCACATACTGATACACACAGTCATAACTCACTGTAATTGTATCACAACACGTTTTTATTTAATGTCCAGTAATCTTAAAATAAAATCCATTTGTCATAGATATACCAGGATATTTTTTTACCTTTTTTCTGCACCACTCACAAGAACCCGCTCCACTGTATTCCAGGTGTTGCAGCACACCCTGTTGGCACTCGGCCGTCGGGGTGGCCCAGATGATGAAGCATGTCACCACTAGGTGGTGAGTGAGGGGTTTATTATAACCTAAGGAAGACTCCTGTCTCCCTTTGTCCAGCTTCATCATCTGTCCTCATTCAGATCACCTTTCGAGTAATCCCTTGAGGTGGTACTCCTTTCTTGTTTACTAATACTAGTCCAGGGGACCAGGAGTACTCTCTATTCACACCCTTGTGTGAATAAGCTTCCCTTACTCTCTTTTTGTTTGAGTGTATTACGGAGATAATCAGTAGAAACCCAGATACTCTTTCATTAAGGAATAACACATTCAAGAAAACTAGAACTCAAAGGATACATTTGAAATATTTTAAAATCGAAATCCTAATTGAGTGCACACAATATGAATTGCAACCATAATGAAGACAGAAAAAATGGCAGCAGCTACCTTTACCAGAAGCGTGAATAAGAATGACCACTCTAACATGATTGCTGTTATGTGTTTATGTCAACTCTACCCTCTTCTAAGCACTGATCTAATTCTTGCACAACAGAAAATAAAACCTATTTTGAATTTCATAGATTGTACACACCTACATTCCTGTTTGAACAATAGAGTTATATGTTCAATGAAATAGCACAGTCCGCTATTCTCATCTCACTAGATCAGCTTCACGGATAAGTCAGTGAGCGAAGGCTAAGTGCTACCCACCCCAGTAGCCTGCAATTGTGACCGAAGATATTATTCTCTACGGTCCTGTCCCAGTGTCACATGCATAAAGATTGCCCTATACCCATCACCCTCTGTGCTCAACTTTTATAACATTATCTTATTGTTGTTAGAAACACTTAGCGCAAGCAATTAACAGAAAGTAGTCTGATGCCCTTTCAATAATTTTTGTTCAATTAGACTGTATTCTTCTGAATAACAGCATTAAGTGAGACATGTAGTTGTCTCAGTAGCTGTAGTTGTAGCACCTCTTAGAAATCAATAACAGGCTAATGTGAAATGAAGTAGCCAGCATTTAGAATAATTACAAAGCATAATATTACAAACTAAATGTGTGTCATGTTAATCAATATTTTCAGAATTTTACAAACCATGGTCGTATTTATTTGGCTAATTGGCTGTAGGAAGCGGACTCTATATAGTGTACTAAAACTAATACACTGTACAGAGAGTCCAGTGGGTACACTGAGGTTAAAGTAGATAATACTAGTGCTCTTTTTGTGGTAGCATGGGCGAGCAGATAGGCTGATCTGAGGGTAGTTCTAAGCATTTATTGTACTCACAGAGGCAATAAATGAGACACACACTCAAGAAGAAATTCAAAACCAATCTATTAATATAATATTGAATTTTAAGTATTTTTTAAGACCAAGAAATACAATCTGCAATAAATACTTTAGGAGTTACTGTTATTGAGAGCTCAAAAAATATATCACTTTTGTGCGCTATTACACACCATTGAAGTCTATGGGGAAAAGTAGAAAAATGCATCTAAAATCAGGCAATCTTTGAAGAAGTTGACACATTCTCGTTTTAAGTCGATAGCAGGGCCAGATTCAAAGTTCCAGCAGCAGAAGATCAGAGTGCCCCGGATTCAGCCGGGAGCTGGTTGCTGCAGGAGTTGGTAACAAGTGCAGTACCACAAAGGGGGCCACCTAGAAAGACACTGCACTGGAGGGCTGAGACGTAAGTCCTGTGGGTCCCACTGGAGGGAAGAGGTTTCAGAACCACGGGAGCATGGCTGGTTCATCATTACCGGGGCTGGTGTAAGCGTGGGCGGAAAATCCGTTCCGCTCGCGGATTTTGCGGATTTTCGGGAAATCCGCAATCCGCGAGATTTGCGGATTTCCCTCAAAATCCGCAAATTCGCACGCAGCGGATTTTTTTGGCGGCGCGCGGCGTTGGTGATACAATTTTTGCGGCGCGCGGCGTTTATCATCGTTTGCCGAGTTGTTTTTTTCGATAGTTTGCGAGTGCTGCGCCATTTTGGATCTTGCTGTGTGATCCCGCGGGAATTGGGGAGCGCGATTACGTCATCGCGGCTTGCCAGCGATAGTTTGTCAACGCGAGTACGGCGAGATCACGTCTCGCGGTACTTCGCAATTGCGAGATTTGAGATGCGGCGAGCGAAAATATAAATTTGCAATTCTGCACAAGAAATCCACCAGCAAGCAGCATAAACCTTCTAGAAATGATGATTTTTATGTGAATAACTCCTTAGTTTGACATTTGCCTGCACTTTTTTAGCGAGGAGTCCATTTTGGGGAGGGGGCAGGGGGGTGGGAGGAAGGAAGTGCCCCATAGTCTTCAACTTCCTGTTCCTGTTCAGCAGGCTCCTCCCAGTGCTTTGTCCATCTCCTGGTCACTTTTCATTTGGATGTGGACCTGGAAGGATTACTTTTTGTGGATGCTGCTGGATCTTTGGATTTGAGGCCTTTTTGACTTTCTTTGGATCACTGTTGGATTAGAAATTTTACAAGTAAGTTTGTTTGGGGCATTACAGTTGCTGCAACTAAAATTTTGGGATTTTCGATTTTTGGGCTGTTTTGGGGCCTTTTGCCCAGGGGTACTCAGTGGTGGGTGGACTGATTCTTTCTGTGGGTTGTCTTGAACTTAAACATCATGGAGGCCATAGATGAATTGGGATTGTGCTGATTTTTCTGTGTTTTTCGATTTTTTTTTTTTGTAAAATTTTGTGTTTTTCGATTTTTGACCTGTTGTTGGGGCCTTGACCAGGGGTAGTGAGTGGTGCATGGGCCTAGTCTTTCTGTGGGCTGTCTTGAATTTAAACATCATGGAGGCCATGGATGGAATGGGATTGTGCTGATTTTGCAGTGTTTTTCGATTTTTGGGCCTGTACTTGTGGCCTTTTCACCAGGGGTATTTGAGTCTAGCATGGGCCTAGTCTTTCTGTGGGCTGTCTTGAATTTAAACATCATGGAGGCCATGGATGGAATGGGATTGTGCTGATTTTGCAGTGTTTTTCGATTTTTGGGGGTGTTCATGGGGAGGGACATGCCATGTGGCTGGTGGCCATTTTGAGTGCAGCTACAGGCACTGGCCATGTGCTGGCAGGCAAGTGGCCATTTTGAATGCAGGCTTTGTTGTTAGGCCTCCAACCATTTTGCCTACTTTTCAACCTTTATTTATGCCCAGGGGTAGTGAGTCTTGCATGGGCCTAGTATTTCTGTGGGTTGTCTTGAATTTAAACATCATGGAGGCCATGGATTGAATGGGATTGTGCTGATTTTGCAGTGTTTTTCGATTTTTGGGCCTGTACTTGTGGCCTTTTCACCAGGGGTATTTGAGTCTAGCATGGGCCTAGTCTTTCTGTGGGCTGTCTTGAATTTAAACATCATGGAGGCCATAGATGGAATAGGATTGTGCTGATTTTGCAGTGTTTTTCGATTTTTGGGCCTGTACTTGTGGCCTTTTCACCAGGGGTATTTGAGTCTAGCATGGGCCTAGTCTTTCTGTGGGTTGTCTTGAATTTAAACATCATGGAGGCCATGGATTGAATGGGATTGTGCTGATTTTGCAGTGTTTTTCGATTTTTGGGGGTGTTCATGGGGAGGGACATGCCATGTGGCTGGTGGCCATTTTGAGTGCAGCTACAGGCACTGGCCATGTGCTGGCAGGCAAGTGGCCATTTTGAATGCAGGCTTTGTTGTTAGGCCTCCAACCATTTTGCCTACTTTTCAACCTTTATTTATGCCCAGGGGTAGTGAGTCTTGCATGGGCCTAGTATTTCTGTGGGTTGTCTTGAATTTAAACATCATGGAGGCCATGGATTGAATGGGATTGTGCTGATTTTGCAGTGTTTTTCGATTTTTGGGCCTGTACTTGTGGCCTTTTCACCAGGGGTATTTGAGTCTAGCATGGGCCTAGTCTTTCTGTGGGCTGTCTTGAATTTAAACATCATGGAGGCCATGGATGGAATAGGATTGTGCTGATTTTGCAGTGTTTTTCGATTTTTGGGCCTGTACTTGTGGCCTTTTCACCAGGGGTATTTGAGTCTAGCATGGGCCTAGTCTTTCTGTGGGTTGTCTTGAATTTAAACATCATGGAGGCCATGGATTGAATGGGATTGTGCTGATTTTGCAGTGTTTTTCGATTTTTGGGGGTGTTCATGGGGAGGGACATGCCATGTGGCTGGTGGCCATTTTGAGTGCAGCTACAGGCACTGGCCATGTGCTGGCAGGCAAGTGGCCATTTTGAATGCAGGCTTTGTTGTTAGGCCTCCAACCATTTTGCCTACTTTTCAACCTTTATTTATGCCCAGGGGTAGTGAGTCTTGCATGGGCCTAGTATTTCTGTGGGTTGTCTTGAATTTAAACATCATGGAGGCCATGGATTGAATGGGATTGTGCTGATTTTGCAGTGTTTTTCGATTTTTGGGCCTGTACTTGTGGCCTTTTCACCAGGGGTATTTGAGTCTAGCATGGGCCTAGTCTTTCTGTGGGCTGTCTTGAATTTAAACATCATGGAGGCCATGGATGGAATAGGATTGTGCTGATTTTGCAGTGTTTTTCGATTTTTGGGCCTGTACTTGTGGCCTTTTCACCAGGGGTATTTGAGTCTAGCATGGGCCTAGTCTTTCTGTGGGCTGTCTTGAATTTAAACATCATGGAGGCCATGGATGGAATAGGATTGTGCTGATTTTGCAGTGTTTTTCGATTTTTGGGCCTGTACTTGTGGCCTTTTCACCAGGGGTATTTGAGTCTAGCATGGGCCTAGTCTTTCTGTGGGCTGTCTTGAATTTAAACATCATGGAGGCCATGGATGGAATAGGATTGTGCTGATTTTGCAGTGTTTTTCGATTTTTGGGCCTGTACTTGTGGCCTTTTCACCAGGGGTATTTGAGTCTAGCATGGGCCTAGTCTTTCTGTGGGCTGTCTTGAATTTAAACATCATGGAGGCCATGGATGGAATAGGATTGTGCTGATTTTGCAGTGTTTTTCGATTTTTGGGCCTGTACTTGTGGCCTTTTCACCAGGGGTATTTGAGTCTAGCATGGGCCTAGTCTTTCTGTGGGCTGTCTTGAATTTAAACATCATGGAGGCCATGGATGGAATAGGATTGTGCTGATTTTGCAGTGTTTTTCGATTTTTGGGCCTGTACTTGTGGCCTTTTCACCAGGGGTATTTGAGTCTAGCATGGGCCTAGTCTTTCTGTGGGCTGTCTTGAATTTAAACATCATGGAGGCCATGGATGGAATAGGATTGTGCTGATTTTGCAGTGTTTTTCGATTTTTGGGCCTGTACTTGTGGCCTTTTCACCAGGGGTATTTGAGTCTAGCATGGGCCTAGTCTTTCTGTGGGCTGTCTTGAATTTAAACATCATGGAGGCCATGGATGGAATAGGATTGTGCTGATTTTGCAGTGTTTTTCGATTTTTGGGCCTGTACTTGTGGCCTTTTCACCAGGGGTATTTGAGTCTAGCATGGGCCTAGTCTTTCTGTGGGCTGTCTTGAATTTAAACATCATGGAGGCCATGGATGGAATAGGATTGTGCTGATTTTGCAGTGTTTTTCGATTTTTGGGCCTGTACTTGTGGCCTTTTCACCAGGGGTATTTGAGTCTAGCATGGGCCTAGTCTTTCTGTGGGCTGTCTTGAATTTAAACATCATGGAGGCCATGGATGGAATAGGATTGTGCTGATTTTGCAGTGTTTTTCGATTTTTGGGCCTGTACTTGTGGCCTTTTCACCAGGGGTATTTGAGTCTAGCATGGGCCTAGTCTTTCTGTGGGTTGTCTTGAATTTAAACATCATGGAGGCCATGGATTGAATGGGATTGTGCTGATTTTGCAGTGTTTTTCGATTTTTGGGGGTGTTCATGGGGAGGGACATGCCATGTGGCTGGTGGCCATTTTGAGTGCAGCTACAGGCACTGGCCATGTGCTGGCAGGCAAGTGGCCATTTTGAATGCAGGCTTTGTTGTTAGGCCTCCAACCATTTTGCCTACTTTTCAACCTTTATTTATGCCCAGGGGTAGTGAGTCTTGCATGGGCCTAGTCTTTCTGTGGGTTGTCTTGAATTTAAACATTATGGAGGGCATGGATGGATTGGGATTGTGCTGATTTTGCAGTGTTTTTCGATTTTTTTGTGCTCTATAACTGAACTGATGTTCCTCTGTCTTCCATTTTTTTTAGGTGCACAAGACTCAAGAGAACCACCAGTTCCAGGAAGAAGTCCTGCAGCGGTGTGTGTGTGCAGCATAACGTCACGCGACGTCACGTCTGGCCTCAGACAACTCTACAATTCGTGCAACTGCGGCCTGCTGTCTGACCTGCTCTGAAGAAGATGGCCCCGCCCCCAAAGAAAGTTCTCCGTAGCTCCTCTAGCAAGAAAGTTGCTAGTAAGGAGCAGAAGAAGCAAGTTACCAAGGAGGCTGGTGTGCCACCCGCCACTTTTTTTGGGAGCAAAAAAAAAAGTACGCCTGCAGCAGCAGGATCTGCTGGGGACCAACCTGAGAGCAGCACCCCTGCTCCATTGGGTTCAGTGCCTCCACCACCACGCCAACTTAAGTCAAAGCCCTTGAGTGCTTCAGAGGCAGTCAGTGTACTTCTCCAATCACCATCGACCAGTGATGTTGGCTCATCGCAAGAAAGTAGCAGCAATGTCCCTGAATCAACACAGGTTGTTGTAACTCATCTGACAAGTGTTGAACAACCACAGCCGCAACAACAACACCATGTGCAAGTACACGCCCAAGTACATGTGGAAGGAGAGGCAGCAAAAGGAGATGCGCAAGCAAAGGTGCATGGACGTTCACAAGTGCCCACAATAGTTGTTCCTCCCGAAGTAGGGGCACATTTGGAAATCGACAATGAAGCTGAGGTATCATTGGAAGCCACTCCTCCTGATGATCATTCATTGTCTTCCACATCCCTAGCAAGGAAAAGATCAAGGGGGGTGTCTACATCTTCTTCAAGCCCACCTCGTTCTGGTGCAAGTGATCTGTCTTGGGAACCACAACTGCGGTCTGACAGTGAGGCAGAGGCACACCATGATCTGACACCGGTACCTAAGCGTAAAAGGAAGGTCGTCCAAAAACTCAAACCTATGGAGTGTGATGAGGCTCAACAAGAAGTGACAGATACTGCTGGTGATGAAGCCTCTCACGATGACGACGAGCCAGTCATCACAAAGGTCACTGCAGCCCCACCGGGCATGCAGCAAAGAGACATTTTGACCCTATCCCGAGAAGCTGCTGAGCGTGATGATGATGTCGGCGAGGAGGCAATGGAAATGGAATCATTAGATTTGGAGTTAAGTAGTACACCAAAACCTACCGCTTCCATATTTCTTCGCAAGAAGGTACCCACCTCGTCCTCGACCTCAATTCGTGGTGGTGAAAGTGCAAAACGTACTGAAGTTCGGCAATCCACATCCTCCACTTCATCTGTCATTAGCAGCAGGACCACCACCACCAGTATCGCCGCCTCCTCCGGCCCCCGAAGACATTTCAAGTCTCCAGTTTGGGACTTCTTTAGTGTTTGCCCAAAAAAGGAAAACGTAGCCATTTGTAGCCTTTGTAAGCTTCGATTTAGTCGTGGTAAGCTTGGTTCTAACTATGGTACCGGAGGCCAGAGAGGTCATCTTGAGAGAAGGCACGCTGTCGAATGGTTTCCGCACCTAGAGGCGGTCAAGAAAGCCGGAATTGCACGTAATGAAAACGTTGATTTGTCATCTGCTGATGACGAGGAGGTAGAAGAAGACGATTCAAACACTTCACTTACACCCAGTTCCCATGTCAGCAGCACACCCCATGGGAGCCACACTAAGAGTGTGGGAGAGAGTGAGACATCAATGCGGAAAAGTTCATCAGCGAGCGTAACTGGGTCGAAGAGATCATCATCATCCCGTAAATCATTGGTCCAGGGCAACATTAAAAAGATGTTGTTTACAGAAGCGCAATATGAACGCAACCACCCAATGACCCGTCTGTATAACACTAAGCTGGCTAAAATGCTAGCTCTGGACCTTCTCCCTTTTTCTTTTGTAGAAGGGGTTGGTTTTCTAGAATTAGTGACAGCGCTCTGCCCTAAATGGAAGGTTCCTAGCCGGTTCTATTTTGCCCGAGTTGCGGTTCCAGCACTACATGAAGATGTTCTGAAGGTGATTGGGGCAGCTTTGCAGAAGAGTGCTGTTCACACTATACATCTGACAACAGACATGTGGACCAGTGGCGCAGGCGCTGATTACATGTGCATCACTGCACACTGGGTCTCTTTTTCAGGGGCTAAAGCAAAGCTAAACTCAGGTGTTGACACTAACATTGTTTTTAAAGGTGCTCGGAAACATGCAACACTAGCCATGTTTGGTTTGGAGAAACGTCACACAGCAGAAAACATTTTGGATGTCTTTAACACAAAGGTCCTTAACTGTCTGTCCCCACTAAAACGCAAGGTTGGTTATGTTTCCACGGACAATGGCTCCAATATAGTTAAGGCCATGAGGGACGGTTACTATTTCAGAGTGCCGTGTTTGGCGCACTGTATAAACCTGGTTGTCCAAAAATTCTTGGGTAATAAACGCAGTGCAGCGTACAGTGTATTGGAGAACTGCCGAAAAATTTGCAAGCATTTCAGGCATTCTTTTAAGGCCCGCAAGCAGCTGAGGAGCATGCTATATCAATGTCAAATGCCAGTGAAAGCACTCATCCAGGAGGTGGTAACACGTTGGAACTCAACCTTCTACATGCTTGAGCGTCTGTATGAGCAGTATACGCAACTCGATCAATATTTCTTGAAAGAGGGTATAGAGGAGCTGAGGATGGGTGGGCCGCAATGGAACATAGTTGAAAGCCTAACACGCATGCTTCGTCCTTTTGAGGTCTTCACGCGTGCAGTCAGCAAGGAGGACTCTAATTTGGGAAAAGCTATCCCATTGTTGTACATGCTGGAGGACCAACTGAAGGAGGTGTGTTCTGTGTTTGGAAAAGATGACAAAAAGAAAGACTCTTTGCTTCTGGCTGAGCAATTATTAGAGCTCCTACAAGGTGATGAACGTCTTAAAAAGATCCACTCAGAACAGCATTACATTTGTGCTACTATTCTGGATCCACGCTACAAAAAGGCGCTGGCAGGCAGAGCATTCTTTCCTTTTGGTGATGAAGATGTTACAAAGTACAAACGCTGGCTAGCCTTGTCAGCCAAGAAGTTTGAAACAGAACGGCTGGAAATTGAAGGAAATGGCAGTACATCAGCAGGCCATCCCCAGTCAAAACAATCCACTTCTGCACCTGTGGCTGTGGCACAAGTGACCTCTCAGCCGTTAAAGACACCGGCAACCGGATCATCTGCACGAAAGACAACAGAAACATTGGAGGCTGAAGAGGATTGGCTAGCTCTGCGTGGGTTTGGTTCTCAAAAGGTCAGAGGCACAGCAAGAGCTACGCAAAGTGGAGGAACCTTGGAGGAGGACCTTGAGTCGATGGTGAAGGACTATCTGAATGACTCCACAGAGGTCTATGTTAATTCTGACCCATTGGCGTATTGGCATGGGAAAAAAGAATTGTGGCCACAGCTCACCAACCTGGCTTTAAACTACTTGTCTTGCCCACTCGCAAGTGTGTCTTCTGAACGGGTTTTCAGTGCGGCTGGTGGGATTGTAACTCCCAAACGGAGCCGCCTCTCGCCCAAAAATGTGGAGAGGTTAACAATGATCAAGATGAATCAGCACCTCATACCACCAGATATAAGAGTACGAGAGAGCGTGCCGGATGAAGAGGAGGTGGCCAGCACCATAGATGAGGGAATTTCTACTCTGTCAGGTGGCACTGACCTCACCCTGGCTGAATTCGCAGAGTATGATGACGAAGCCTTATTCTTATTCCTGGACCGTGATACCGACTTCGAGCCCTGAAAATGAGACAACGAATCAATAACTTTCTTTTTCATCCTTATTCACTTTTATTCCTGTGTGTCTGTCTTTCTTTGTTGTGCACAGTTAATATAATTCAAACTTTAATCAGATAATCACAAAAACAAGCCCATCAGCAGAACTGTCTTCACTTGTTTGCTAATTTATTTGAAGGTGCCGCAGTCTGCATTCCTCAGGTTCACAAGTTCAGAAGAACATGCTCCTCTATCCTCCTCCTCCAGACTCCTATTTCCATCAAAGCAGAGGGCTGGTTTACGCCCAATGAAGAAAGACTCAGCACTTGTGGGGGTGTTGTTCTACCTCTTTGCAGGTGAGTTGACGGGTCTGGGGCCATTGCTGGGAAGCACTAAAAGTGGTTTGTGCCAAATCCGAGGCGGAAATTTTTTTGTGTTTTTGATGACTTGCTTGCCTTTGAGGTGCTCTTAGGGGGGGTTCCGTCTGTTTGTGGGTGAGTTTCGTGGTCTGAGAGCATTGCTGGGACACTCTAATCTTGATTGCATTTGCTTTTCAGGAAATCCGTCGTGCCAACCCCGACTTATGGCCTAGCTACGCAGCGCGTTTGGACCGAAGGCCCAGAAATATTGCAAGTATGAGATTTTGCTTTTGGCCTGTTTGGGGGTGTTATGCTTCTTGGCGGGTGGGTTGGCGGGTCTTGGGGCATTCCTGGGAAGGTCTAATACCGGGTAGAAGTGGTTGGGACAAAATCCAGGCCGATTTTTTTTGGGCTATTTCTGACATTTTGCTCTATGTAGCGTTTTCGGGGGCCTGTTTGGGGGGCTTCCTGGTGTTTGTGGGTGAGTTTCGTGGTCTGGGAGCACTGCTGGGACACTCTAATCTTGATTGCATTTGCTTTTCAGGAAATCCGTTGTGCCAACCCCGACTTATGGCCTAGCTACGCAGCGCGTTTGGACCGAAGGCCCAGAAATATTGCAAGTATGAGATTTTGCTTTTGGCCTGTTTGGGGGTGTTATGCTTCTTGGCGGGTGGGTTGCCGGGTCTTGGGGCATTCCTGGGAAGGTCTAATACCGGGTAGAAGTGGTTGGGACAAAATCCAGGCCGATTTTTTTTTGGGCTATTTCTGACATTTTGCTCTATGTAGCGTTTTCGGGGGCCTGTTTGGGGGGCTTCCTGGTGTTTGCGGGTGAGTTTCGTGGTCTGGGAGCACTGCTGGGACACTCTAATCTTGATTGCATTTGCTTTTCAGGAAATCCGTCGTGCCAACCCCGACTTATGGCCTAGCTACGCAGCGCGTTTGGACCGAAGGCCCAGAAATATTGCAAGTATGAGATTTTGCTTTTGGCCTGTTTGGGGGTGTTATGCTTCTTGGCGGGTGGGTTGCCGGGTCTTGGGGCATTCTTGGGAAGGTCTAATACCGGGTAGAAGTGGTTGGGACAAAATCCAGGCCGATTTTTTTTTGGGCTATTTCTGACATTTTGCTCTATGTAGCGTTTTCGGGGGCCTGTTTGGGGGGCTTCCTGGTGTTTGTGGGTGAGTTTCGTGGTCTGGGAGCACTGCTGGGACACTCTAATCTTGATTGCATTTGCTTTTCAGGAAATCCGTCGTGCCAACCCCGACTTATGGCCTAGCTACGCAGCGCGTTTGGACCGAAGGCCCAGAAATATTGCAAGTATGAGATTTTGCTTTTGGCCTGTTTGGGGGTGTTATGCTTCTTGGCGGGTGGGTTGCCGGGTCTTGGGGCATTCCTGGGAAGGTCTAATACCGGGTAGAAGTGGTTGGGACAAAATCCAGGCCGATTTTTTTTTGGGCTATTTCTGACATTTTGCTCTATGTAGCGTTTTCGGGGGCCTGTTTGGGGGGCTTCCTGGTGTTTGTGGGTGAGTTTCGTGGTCTGGGAGCACTGCTGGGACACTCTAATCTTGATTGCATTTGCTTTTCAGGAAATCCGTCGTGCCAACCCCGACTTATGGCCTAGCTACGCAGCGCGTTTGGACCGAAGGCCCAGAAATATTGCAAGTATGAGATTTTGCTTTTGGCCTGTTTGGGGGTGTTATGCTTCTTGGCGGGTGGGTTGCCGGGTCTTGGGGCATTCCTGGGAAGGTCTAATACCGGGTAGAAGTGGTTGGGACAAAATCCAGGCCGATTTTTTTTGGGGCTATTTCTGACATTTTGCTCTATGTAGCGTTTTCGGGGGCCTGTTTGGGGGGCTTCCTGGTGTTTGTGGGTGAGTTTCGTGGTCTGGGAGCACTGCTGGGACACTCTAATCTTGATTGCATTTGCTTTTCAGGAAATCCGTCGTGCCAACCCCGACTTATGGCCTAGCTACGCAGCGCGTTTGGACCGAAGGCCCAGAAATATTGCAAGTATGAGATTTTGCTTTTGGCCTGTTTGGGGGTGTTATGCTTCTTGGCGGGTGGGTTGCCGGGTCTTGGGGCATTCCTGGGAAGGTCTAATACCGGGTAGAAGTGGTTGGGACAAAATCCAGGCCGATTTTTTTTTGGGCTATTTCTGACATTTTGCTCTATGTAGCGTTTTCGGGGGCCTGTTTGGGGGGCTTCCTGGTGTTTGCGGGTGAGTTTCGTGGTCTGGGAGCACTGCTGGGACACTCTAATCTTGATTGCATTTGCTTTTCAGGAAATCCGTCGTGCCAACCCCGACTTATGGCCTAGCTACGCAGCGCGTTTGGACCGAAGGCCCAGAAATATTGCAAGTATGAGATTTTGCTTTTGGCCTGTTTGGGGGTGTTATGCTTCTTGGCGGGTGGGTTGGCGGGTCTTGGGGCATTCCTGGGAAGGTCTAATACCGGGTAGAAGTGGTTGGGACAAAATCCAGGCCGATTTTTTTTTGGGCTATTTCTGACATTTTGCTCTATGTAGCGTTTTCGGGGGCCTGTTTGGGGGGCTTCCTGGTGTTTGTGGGTGAGTTTCGTGGTCTGGGAGCACTGCTGGGACACTCTAATCTTGATTGCATTTGCTTTTCAGGAAATCCGTCGTGCCAACCCCGACTTATGGCCTAGCTACGCAGCGCGTTTGGACCGAAGGCCCAGAAATATTGCAAGTATGAGATTTTGCTTTTGGCCTGTTTGGGGGTGTTATGCTTCTTGGTGGGTGGGTTGCCGGGTCTTGGGGCATTCCTGGGAAGGTCTAATACCGGGTAGAAGTGGTTGGGACAAAATCCAGGCCGATTTTTTTTTGGGCTATTTCTGACATTTTGCTCTATGTAGCGTTTTCGGGGGCCTGTTTGGGGGGCTTCCTGGTGTTTGTGGGTGAGTTTCGTGGTCTGGGAGCACTGCTGGGACACTCTAATCTTGATTGCATTTGCTTTTCAGGAAATCCGTCGTGCCAACCCCGACTTATGGCCTAGCTACGCAGCGCGTTTGGACCGAAGGCCCAGAAATATTGCAAGTATGAGATTTTGCTTTTGGCCTGTTTGGGGGTGTTATGCTTCTTGGCGGGTGGGTTGCCGGGTCTTGGGGCATTCCTGGGAAGGTCTAATACCGGGTAGAAGTGGTTGGGACAAAATCCAGGCCGATTTTTTTTTGGGCTATTTCTGACATTTTGCTCTATGTAGCGTTTTCGGGGGCCTGTTTGGGGGGCTTCCTGGTGTTTGCGGGTGAGTTTCGTGGTCTGGGAGCACTGCTGGGACACTCTAATCTTGATTGCATTTGCTTTTCAGGAAATCCGTCGTGCCAACCCCGACTTATGGCCTAGCTACGCAGCGCGTTTGGACCGAAGGCCCAGAAATATTGCAAGTATGAGATTTTGCTTTTGGCCTGTTTGGGGGTGTTATGCTTCTTGGCGGGTGGGTTGCCGGGTCTTGGGGCATTCCTGGGAAGGTCTAATACCGGGTAGAAGTGGTTGGGACAAAATCCAGGCCGATTTTTTTTTTGGCTATTTCTGACATTTTGCTCTATGTAGCGTTTTCGGGGGCCTGTTTGGGGGGCTTCCTGGTGTTTGTGGGTGAGTTTCGTGGTCTGGGAGCACTGCTGGGACACTCTAATCTTGATTGCATTTGCTTTTCAGGAAATCCGTCGTGCCAACCCCGACTTATGGCCTAGCTACGCAGCGCGTTTGGACCGAAGGCCCAGAAATATTGCAAGTATGAGATTTTGCTTTTGGCCTGTTTGGGGGTGTTACGCTTCTTGGCGGGTGGGTTGCCGGGTCTTGGGGCATTCCTGGGAAGGTCTAATACTGGGTAGAAGTGGTTGGGACAAAATCCAGGCCGATTTTTTTTTTGGCTATTTCTGACATTTTGCTCTATGTAGCGTTTTCGGGGGCCTGTGTGGGGGGCTTCCTGGTGTTTGTGGGTGAGTTTCGTGGTGTGGGAGCACTGCTGGCTATATATACTTTACTTTGCAAGAGGTTTGAAGCAAATCCATGGTGGCTGAGGGGACTTAGGGCCTAGCTGCAGAGCGCGCGCGGAGTGATTTGGGAAATTTGTGAAAAAGTGACTAAGTCCCCATTTTTGTACTTTTGCTCTTTGGCTGTTTGGGGGTCTTCTACTCGTTTTCTCCTGGGTTGACGGCTCTGGGGCCATTGCTGGGAAGCTCTAATACCGGATAAAAGTGTTTTGGACCAAATCCCAGGCGGAATTTTTTTTGTGTTTTTGATGACTTGCTTGCCTTTGAGGTGCTCTTAGGGGGGGTTCCGTCTGTTTGCGGGTGAGTTTCGTGGTCTGGGAGCACTGCTGGGACACTCTAATCTTGATTGCATTTGCTTTTCAGGAAATCCGTCGTGCCAACCCCGACTTATGGCCTAGCTACGCAGCGCATTTGGACCGAAGGCCCAGAAATATTGCAAGTATGAGATTTTGCTTTTGGCCTGTTTGGGGGTGTTACGCTTCTTGGCGGGTGGGTTGCCGGGTCTTGGGGCATTCCTGGGAAGGTCTAATACCGGGTAGAAGTGGTTGGGACAAAATCCGCGCGGAAAAGCCTTTAGTTTTGGCACTTTTTGTAACTTAGGGTTCGTTAGGGTTAGCCCTAGCAGCAGGATTGCATGTGTTTCGGGGTGTTCTAGATTTTTCAAACTGAGTTCTGGGGTCTTAGAGCACTCGTGAGAATGTGTAATTTTGGTTGCAAGTCATTTGAAGAAAATCCATGGTGGGAAAGGGGGGATTTGGCATAGTTAAAGAAAGCCTTTGCCACTATTCTTAACTTAGGGTTCGTTAGGGTTAGCAGTATTTCTATTGCATGTGTTTGAGTGGGGGGGATTTCGAGTCTTGGAGCGATGCTGGCTATGGCTACTTTTGCTTGGTTGCTTGCAAGTGGTTTGAATGCAATCCACGGTGGGTAATGGGTAATTAGGGTACTTCGGCCTACTTTTACTTTCAAAGTAAGTTTTGTCACCAGTTTTCTGCTAGGCCTCGTTTTTTGAGATTTGATTGGGGGTCTTCTACATTTTTGCGACTGGCTTTAGTAAGGGTCTGGGTGGGAGCACTGCTAGGAAGATCTAATTTTGTTCTAAAACACAGTTTACAGTACACCTAGCTTGAGGGGCAAGATCCGATACATTAATTTGCCCATACTTATTTATCCTTCAAAAGGTGACTCAGAGTACACACTTTCAAAAACATTGTACTGTCTACTAGGAAAAACAAATTGTGACTTTTTGCACTCCACAGCCTACATACCTTTTTTTTATTTATCAGTGGTGTTGTAATATTATATCACTTCCTGTTTTTCGTTGAATAATTACAGGCCGGGTTTCAGTCTCTGCAATGGGGAAAAAAGGATGGAGTCAGGCTTCACAGTAGCGAGCCACAATTCAGCATCAGGCAGGCAGTGGACAGGGTGTCTTCTGGTGACCAACATCGATGGACGAAGCGTCGGCTGCAATGGAGGAGTGCCGCTAATAGGAGGATTTTTTTTCTGCGGGCAACTTACTTACCACTTCCAACAGGACCACTACAACCACATAGATACAGTATCCCTTGCCTTTTTCTCTGACTGTGACTGCATTTCTTGGCTCTCTCTCTGCTTCTACATTGATCCCTTAACACATCACTTAGTCCACTCCACTATCACATCTGCACCACACATAGTCATTTGTAAGTGCTCCTACGTAATTCGCAAGTCGCAGCACGCCCCAGGCCGTAGAGGACTGGGATGGCCCCAATGATGAAGCATGTCACCAAGGGGCAACCCTGGTGAGTGAGGGGACACCTAGAAAAAAAGCAATTTCTCCTTTTCTATCTACTATACCTTCTGTCAGGTTACGCAGCCCCTAAGCGCCTACCGTACTATGAAACTACATTTCCCATGAGTAGGCGGGAGACTTGCAGACTATTTAGTGAGACTATATGAGAGTACCCTTGTATGTTAGGACAGCACTTCACTGATGCCTGTCTTGTCTTCTGTTACAGGTATCCTTTCCCTGCTGACCCTACCTTTACCCATCCCACATTTTTTATTTTAGTTTGTTATTTTTCTCCCCCGCCTAATGCCTCGAACACCCTGTGTTTACACTTCTGGGTGTTGGTGACATTTGGAGGTGGAACCATATTTGCATCGACTGGATCACGGGGAGTAAACCTGACACCTTCCAGACCAACCCCATTGAGTGTTGTTGTGAATGGATTTATAGTGACCAGCAAGGCTCTCAGGTATCTGGCTACAGAGACCTTATGTTGAATATAGTTATCAATATTTCCACCCACGCCCTGTACTGTCGCATTCTTTCTTCCACAGTTGTCGAAAGTACTAATTACTTTTAACTGACATGCATGCAGTTACAGTAGTGTATGCACTTTCAAAGATTGATGGATAGGTTTGTACCCAAAGATTTGTTTATGTTCACAATTGTTCGTCCATGCTGTGCTACTTTTTCTTGTCTCCCAAAACCTTTCCCAAAAACCCCCGTACCCATCCATTTTTCAAACCCTAACCCTCTTCCCCCGGGCTGTGTGGTTTTGATTGATGTGTGACTAAATTACAGCAATAAATCCACACACTTGCTGGGGAGGATAAGGTGATAGCAACAGGCTGGTGAAGAAATCCGAGGATATATTCTTACTCTGCTTGACAAAGACCCATGGCTAATGTCAAAGAACTTCAACCGAATTAGTTATACTTTAACATTTGTTAGGCTACAACGTGGCACTGTTCTAGTGTACTTCTGTCACCTGCTATATTCTGTATTGTACCTTTGTATTGCTCAGGAGGACAAACCAGATTTCATTTTCTTTTTTTTCATAGGCAAGCAACTGCCACTGTGTCACACCACTAGTACCACCGCTATGAGGAAATTTTATCCGCCCAGGATTGCCAACCTTATTTGCTGTTTCCCCTGGAGCCAGCCCTGGGCCTAGCCCTACTTGCAAACAGAAATTACAGGTAAGATAGGCGTTTGGTTGGAGGTAGTATAATGGAGTATTAGGAGAGACGAGAGATTTGATTGACGGTAGTACTACTAAAGTCCTAGGACTATTCAGGAAAACAAACTTACTGTTATGTTAAACCCCCACCCACCAGACTCAAAAGCAGTAAAAAACAGGTATGGTCAGATAAAGTTTCAAAAAGTATATTTTTATAGCCCTAACAAAAGAATCTCCCGCAAGACCCTCCCTAACCCCAACGATTGTCCTTCAAAAGTCCCCAAAAATCACAACTCCCAATTCCCACCCCCCAAAAGTCTCTAAAAAAGGGGCAAGGGACACTATGGCAGGGTGCTGTTGGAATTAGCAGCCAGGGCATCATGCTCCTTGCGGAGGGTGGCAAGTTCGAAGCGGAGGCCCTCCACCACGTTCTTATAATTATGGACCTCCTGCTCCAGGTAGGACAGTCTGAGGGATAAGCGGCGCCGGTGTGCCTTGCAAATCCTGTGAGGGGCAGCTGCTTTCTTTGCTGCTGGGCGGTGGCGTTTGGCTTTGGTAGCCCGGCTCCGTACCGCTGGAGCACTGTGCTGGCTGGCAGCCCGCACGGAGGAGGAGGCAGCTGTCCCAGTGGACGTTGTTGTTGTTCCAGACTGCGTCTCCTCCTCCTCCAGGGCCACCAGCCGCCGATATTCAGCAACAGTGGCATCCAGCCTCCGTTGCCGGGCCATTCGAGCCAGCTCCTTCCTCCTTGATGGTGTCTTGGATTTGGAAGGAGCAACTACATGAAAAAAGAAAGACATAGTCTGTAACCAATGCTCCTTAAGATTAACACAAAATGATTGAGCAGAAAGTTGTCACAGTACAAGTAGCAAATTGAAAGCACAGTGCATAACTATTGAGGACAGTATCTATGTAACCTCCGACTTCTTCATCCTTGCTCTAACATTAGTGGGAGTTTAAGGAACAAATTCTACGAGCACTATGGACTTCTATTACAGTCGACTATGACAGTACACCACTCTTATTCTTCTTCTTCTCTCTTGTTTAGGAAAATTGGTACGTTATCTTATGCAAGCCGGCATAATGCCAGCGCAGTGAACTTGCACCCGAGAAAAACAGACGCACACCATGGTGAGTGAGACAGACTTGCGTTACTGTACCGGTCCAGTACATGCAGGTGGTGAAGCTCTTACTTTTCTATTACGGGTGGCACTGAGAATACTCTGTTAAAAGGGCTACTGCTTAATTAATTTAGCTTTCACCCTACAGTGCAAATGAGTATTAGAAAAGGAAAATGAAGAAGCTAAATTATCTGATTATCTATCACTTCACATGGGATGTATTTGATGACATATGGGATGACTTTAGGTGCTTTGCTTATTATTGAGTGAACAGTGATACCCCCACACATGAATGACGTACTACTACTAAACTAAAGTTATTAAGGGAGGTAGGGAGTGCCCACCGTAATAACTGGATATATGCTGTGCTTGCAGTTGCAATACAAACTACTGCTACTATTCATGGTAGTCTTTGGACAACGTTACAACTTCTTTTCCTTGCCTTTCCTACACTGGAACGGACGTGCGGGTGCGGTGTTACATGCTCTTCAAAGTAACACTTAGTTCATCCAGTGACCGTCTACTCTCTCTAGATTCACATATGCTATCTAAGAGTCAGATAGTACCATGAATGATCCAGGCATCCATCCATTCAAAGTATATTGCACACATACAGTTTCTGTCTCACCCACCCAGGCTGTTCTCCTTCCACCCATCCTTGCTTCATCATTCACCCAGCCATGCACCATACCATTTTCTTACCTTCCCAGCCACCTCGGGGACCAAGCAAACACATATCATTCTTCTTTGCCAGTCATCATTACATTTCTCGTGCTTCCACACTTACTTACACCCTTCTTTCGCTTTTCGTTCATCCCATCCATCAAGTTCACCTCAGATCTGATTGGGATTCTTCTCGCCAAAAACTTCACAGCTAAGTCGAAGTACATTTAGAGGAGGCTACTACCTGCTTTTTTTATAATACACCCGTGCAGAAAGCACACTCTGCAGTCTTCAATCTCAATGACTAAGGAATGTATAGCTTACCTCTGCCCGCCACCACCGTGTGAACCCTCACAGGCATGTCCTTTTCCGGCACTTGCACCGCCTCCTCCCCAGAGTTGTCCTCCTCGTCCAATGCCACCACCTCCGCGCTGGCCCCGTCTCCAGATGTTCCACCTACAAAGTACATTTAATAATGTTAGAATACACCACTCACTACTATATAATATTTGGTCTAGGAGGAAGAAAGAAATGTGAAAAAAAGTGTACAATTTAATAATTTTTGACTGTGTACTCTAGAGTAAAAATGTCCCTTTTTCCAGGGAAGGCTGTTGTCTTGCTGCACTTTTTGGCACAACTGATGAATGTTTGCTTTTTACTTTTTAACACGCACCACTTTTTCTCCTAACAGACAGAACCTTGACTTCTAAGAACACGAGCAGGATCAAGTTCAAACCAGGTGAGAGCTCGGCTCGACCACAAGAAATGTGTCCAATTAATCGTCAGCACTAAGCACTTTTCCATTTTCAGTTACACGTTCACTTTTATGACAAACTTGAATTTAATAAATGTGTTTACTTTTAATAAAGCTTTTAAACTTAAATAGACTCTGTGGTTTTTGGTCCTCCAGACTAGAGTGGATGAGCTAAAGGTTTTCGAATTTTTGCAAGCATGAGTCCGTGCCTCTGCCATCGGTGACTTTGGGAGCTAAATGACTCTGCCACACTATCTAGTCAGTAAGGAGATTGGGGGTTCAACTACAAAGTCTGTTATCACTGAGGTATGTGGAAAGTCTAACAGTTACAGCACCTATTATAATTGATAAGCTAAGCGATGCATTATTTAGTGTCCATAGTTCTGTTTGTGCAGATTTGTCCCTGCAACAGTAGTAGAATGGATTGTCCTATCCAAACCAAAAGTAAAGAAGTATCTTATTATTTCTTGGTGGTGGTCATTCACCTTTTTATTGTTGGCAATGGTCAAAGCATAAACATTTAGAATACTTGAAAAGACATTATGGACAATCCCAGAGGACTACACTCAGTGCATAGAGCTATTGCTGACTAGAATGGGAGTCCAATGGAAATGCCAAATGTGCAATCTTAGTTAGCTACACAGACAGACTAATAAGAATAATCTAGTAATACCACACAGAGTCATAGGGATAAGAATTTAGATCCTGTCTACAAGAAGATCAAAGACGATTTAGAAAAAATCGAATGAGGAACGCTAGGAAAAAATAAGTACTCTATATTAAAATTAAAACTTACTGGGGCCAGCAAAGGAGCCCTCGACTGCCCGGTCCTGGCCTGCATCGACAACAGCACCCTCCTCCTCCTCCTCCTGTGTCCTCCTCTTGCCCCTGGGGGAAGCTGATGTACAACATGAAAGAAAGAAAAACAGAAAACATGGATGATATTTATTTCTCAACCAAATCAAACATTTAAAAAAGAACTAACAAAGTAACAAAATATTTTTGCGAAATAGCAAATAGGGAACGACTCCACGGGATATATTATTGACCAATCTCATGTGGTCGACTACGTCATTACTTTAGTATTGCTTGATTTGCGGACCGTCGAATTGGAAACTACCCTATGTAACTCACTAAACAAAGTACTAAAAAGGTTTGCCTAGGATTGGCAGGCAGCAGTCCGCAGCACGCAAAGTGACAGCCAAAGTCCATCGTGATTGAAGATCAGCGACAACACTAAAGTTTCCTACTACATTCACCAGTCATTAAAATACTCAAACTATTAATCCACCACCACTATTTCTTCTTATCGCCATGTGTACAAAGGAAGGACTGGACTTGAGTCTGTAGGGGCTGATTTATAAGGCCCTTGCGGCTCTTTTGCTCCATTGTTGCGTGACTTTTGTGACGCAGCGACAGCACAAAAGAGGCGCAATGGTGCGGCGTATATTAACAACGTGACGCATCTGGGAGATGCATCACGTTGTAAAGCCCTGCGCCAATAGGGGTGTTCCGGCGCAAGGGAGGGCGTTCCTGCGCAGGAACGCATCCTAAAAGTGGCTGAGGGAAATCTACAAGATTTCAATCAGTCACTTTGAGGACAATGATGCGTGACTCAAACCCTGCGCCTGCTTGAAGCAGACGTACGGCTTGACGCAGCATTGGGGAGATAGGGCACCCCAGAGAATTGATGGAGCTGCACCATCGTTGCGACGCAACTCCAGCAATGCGCCACCTTTACGGCACAGATGCGTAACGCTTTGGTGACGTTTTGGGCCCATGGCGCGCCGCATTGTAATACGGCGCACCATGGGTGATGGTGGCGTGACGCACAATTACTGGCGCATCCCTGCAACTTTGCAGGGATGCGCCGGTAATTAAAAATCTGAACCTTAGTGTGTAGCATTGCGCAGTTCTTTCAACTACACTCATACATAATTTCACAGGCCAATGAAATGAACACAAAATCTAAAACAAATAAGCATAGTAGCAACACTACTGAGAAGGAGAGCAGTGTACCTGAAATGCACAGAAGATTTTGAAATAAAATGTACCTACAATGTAATGAGCAGCATTATTGCTCTTGGTAAAAAACAAAAATTTGCAATATAATAACACAGCAGGAGAAAACATAGTAGTAAAGACATAGCTACTACTACTCACCAAGCCCGGGGATCTCAAGGCCAAGGAGGTCGAGCAGATCTCGCTCACGGGTCAGGACATCCGTCCAGCGGTGGGTGGCCTGGTTGTAGGTGCGCCAGACCCGAGAGTGGTGGTAAATGGCCTGGCACACCTTCTCCCACCGCTTCCGGCGCTCCCGGGCCCCGTACCCGGCACTGATCTTGCCGCCTCCCATGATGGTCCTGGGGAGGCGGCGCTGAACATAAAAAATGAGTTGGGCCACCTCCTCCGGGGTAAAGATCTCCCGTGGCATCACTAGCTCCCCCCTCAAACGCCCGCACGGGAGCCGGACATGGGGTGCGGGACCCTTCCCCTTCTCGGGATGCTTCCCGGCTCCCTTCACCATGGTCTGGGCGGAAAGGAATAAAGAAAATAGAATAGGGAAGAGAAGAAAAGAAAAGAGTTTACAAAAGTAGTTTAAAATTAACCAAAAGTAGCAGTAAACACAAAAATATAGGGCTAGAAAAATAGAGGGATAGATAATAAGTAAAATAGATAAAAAAAACTTCAAACAAGCAAAGGATGGCAGAGATTGACAGAGGATACAAAGACCATGCCCAGAACCATAGCAATGAATGAGAAACAAGATGGCCGCGCCCGTTCACGACCACGCGGGTAAGTTCGCGCGAGATTTTCCTTGCGAACACGCGCGAGACTGTACTGGCAAGCCGCAGACTTTGCGAGATTACACTTCGCGCCCGGAAACGGAAATACGTCAGGCAAACAAGATGGCTGCGCCCTTGAACGACCGCGAGGGTAACTTCGCGTCTTGCGCTACGAGCGGCTCGCAAAAACGCACAAAACCTTGCCAACTAACACGCCGCAAAAAAAACAAATTGCATATTCGCACGAATTTGCGGCTTCCGAATCCGATCTTGCGCGTGTTCGCACCCCGCGAACCCCGCGAAATTGCAGAAAAACGAGTTTTTCAAAAGTGAAAGCACTCGGCAGGGGCAAGAGTTCAAACTCATCATTAGTAACAATTCCCGGTAGTGCTTCCTGACTGGGGCCCCTCCAGAATTCAGTTGCTAGTTGCAACAATTGTATGACCCTGCTCTGACCCTCACAGCAGGCTCATACAATAGCTACAAGTAGGCCACAAAGAAGGTCCTGGGGAAAAAAAATGCACTGCAACAGAAAGCAAAATTACAGATAAGGAAGCAGGTGCCAGACTGGAATTTTAAAACAGTGACACATTAATAAACTAACCCCAAATTAATTCATCTGAGTTGAAGCAGGGATGGTGTGCTTGCTTTTCCCCCCCATAATCTACAGTAATGATGAACCAGAGGGTGGCATTGATGTAACAGAGGGTTGCAGTGGTGAAACAGAGGGTGCTGGGAACCTGTGATGATGAACCAGACGTAGAAACAACATAATTCGCGACCGTTGCGCGACGAAATGTAAGTTCGCAATTGCGAACTGGTACGAAACCCTCGCGAACTGGCAGAAATCCTTGCGAACACAAAAAAAAAAAAATCCGCAAATTCGCAAGAATTCGCGGATTTTGCGGATTGCGAGTTCGCAAATCCGCAAAATTCGCGAACGCGAGATCCGCAAAATTCGCCCATGCTTAATTAGAAGGAGGAGATTATGGGAACCATAATGCACCTTATGCAACAAGAAACGATATGTGGTATTCCTTAAAATCAAGAAGGTCAACCTCTCCTTCACACTTGGGAATTTGTAAAGTTTTAAGACTATGGTGTGCAGGTTTGTCATTACAAATAACATTTGTAAACTTTTTATATTTTCTTCATACCCTATTTTAGGGTTTTGAAGCATCAGCCTACTACAGATTTTTGTAGATAAGGCTCAGGAATCTAGGGCTGGTGTACTCTGACCCCCCATTTTCCTTTCGGTCCTGAAGAAAACCCGGCTAACTGCTATGTATGGGTTGAAACATGTAGACCTTGCACATACTGATACACACAGTCATAACTCACTGTAATTGTATCACAACACGTTTTTATTTAATGTCCAGTAATCTTAAAATAAAATCCATTTGTCATAGATATACCAGGATATTTTTTTACCTTTTTTCTGCACCACTCACAAGAACCCGCTCCACTGTATTCCAGGTGTTGCAGCACACCCTGTTGGCACTCGGCCGTCGGGGTGGCCCAGATGATGAAGCATGTCACCACTAGGTGGTGAGTGAGGGGTTTATTATAACCTAAGGAAGACTCCTGTCTCCCTTTGTCCAGCTTCATCATCTGTCCTCATTCAGATCACCTTTCGAGTAATCCCTTGAGGTGGTACTCCTTTCTTGTTTACTAATACTAGTCCAGGGGACCAGGAGTACTCTCTATTCACACCCTTGTGTGAATAAGCTTCCCTTACTCTCTTTTTGTTTGAGTGTATTACGGAGATAATCAGTAGAAACCCAGATACTCTTTCATTAAGGAATAACACATTCAAGAAAACTAGAACTCAAAGGATACATTTGAAATATTTTAAAATCGAAATCCTAATTGAGTGCACACAATATGAATTGCAACCATAATGAAGACAGAAAAAATGGCAGCAGCTACCTTTACCAGAAGCGTGAATAAGAATGACCACTCTAACATGATTGCTGTTATGTGTTTATGTCAACTCTACCCTCTTCTAAGCACTGATCTAATTCTTGCACAACAGAAAATAAAACCTATTTTGAATTTCATAGATTGTACACACCTACATTCCTGTTTGAACAATAGAGTTATATGTTCAATGAAATAGCACAGTCCGCTATTCTCATCTCACTAGATCAGCTTCACGGATAAGTCAGTGAGCGAAGGCTAAGTGCTACCCACCCCAGTAGCCTGCAATTGTGACCGAAGATATTATTCTCTACGGTCCTGTCCCAGTGTCACATGCATAAAGATTGCCCTATACCCATCACCCTCTGTGCTCAACTTTTATAACATTATCTTATTGTTGTTAGAAACACTTAGCGCAAGCAATTAACAGAAAGTAGTCTGATGCCCTTTCAATAATTTTTGTTCAATTAGACTGTATTCTTCTGAATAACAGCATTAAGTGAGACATGTAGTTGTCTCAGTAGCTGTAGTTGTAGCACCTCTTAGAAATCAATAACAGGCTAATGTGAAATGAAGTAGCCAGCATTTAGAATAATTACAAAGCATAATATTACAAACTAAATGTGTGTCATGTTAATCAATATTTTCAGAATTTTACAAACCATGGTCGTATTTATTTGGCTAATTGGCTGTAGGAAGCGGACTCTATATAGTGTACTAAAACTAATACACTGTACAGAGAGTCCAGTGGGTACACTGAGGTTAAAGTAGATAATACTAGTGCTCTTTTTGTGGTAGCATGGGCGAGCAGATAGGCTGATCTGAGGGTAGTTCTAAGCATTTATTGTACTCACAGAGGCAATAAATGAGACACACACTCAAGAAGAAATTCAAAACCAATCTATTAATATAATATTGAATTTTAAGTATTTTTTAAGACCAAGAAATACAATCTGCAATAAATACTTTAGGAGTTACTGTTATTGAGAGCTCAAAAAATATATCACTTTTGTGCGCTATTACACACCATTGAAGTCTATGGGGAAAAGTAGAAAAATGCATCTAAAATCAGGCAATCTTTGAAGAAGTTGACACATTCTCGTTTTAAGTCGATAGCAGGGCCAGATTCAAAGTTCCAGCAGCAGAAGATCAGAGTGCCCCGGATTCAGCCGGGAGCTGGTTGCTGCAGGAGTTGGTAACAAGTGCAGTACCACAAAGGGGGCCACCTAGAAAGACACTGCACTGGAGGGCTGAGACGTAAGTCCTGTGGGTCCCACTGGAGGGAAGAGGTTTCAGAACCACGGGAGCATGGCTGGTTCATCATTACCGGGGCTGGTGTAAGCGTGGGCGGAAAATCCGTTCCGCTCGCGGATTTTGCGGATTTTCGGGAAATCCGCAATCCGCGAGATTTGCGGATTTCCCGCAAAATCCGCAAATTCGCACGCAGCGGATTTTTTTGGCGGCGCGCGGCGTTGGTGATACAATTTTTGCGGCGCGCGGCGTTTATCATCGTTTGCCGAGTTGTTTTTTTCGATAGTTTGCGAGTGCTGCGCCATTTTGGATCTTGCTGTGTGATCCCGCGGGAATTGGCGAGCGCGATTACGTCATCGCGGCTTGCCAGCGATAGTTTGTCAACGCGAGTACGGCGAGATCACGTCTCGCGGTACTTCGCAATTGCGAGATTTGAGATGCGGCGAGCGAAAATATAAATTTGCAATTCTGCACAAGAAATCCACCAGCAAGCAGCATAAACCTTCTAGAAATGATGATTTTTATGTGAATAACTCCTTAGTTTGACATTTGCCTGCACTTTTTTAGCGAGGAGTCCATTTTGGGGAGGGGGTAGGGGGGTGGGAGGAAGGAAGTGCCCCATAGTCTTCAACTTCCTGTTCCTGTTCAGCAGGCTCCTCCCAGTGCTTTGTCCATCTCCTGGTCACTTTTCATTTGGATGTGGACCTGGAAGGATTACTTTTTGTGGATGCTGCTGGATCTTTGGATTTGAGGCCTTTTTGACTTTCTTTGGGTCACTGTTGGATTAGAAATTTTACAAGTAAGTTTGTTTGGGGCATTACAGTTGCTGCAACTAAAATGTTGGGATTTTCGATTTTTGGGCTGTTTTGGGGCCTTTTGCCCAGGGGTACTCAGTGGTGGGTGGACTGATTCTTTCTGTGGGTTGTCTTGAACTTAAACATCATGGAGGCCATAGATGAATTGGGATTGTGCTGATTTTTCTGTGTTTTTCGATTATTTTTTTTTGTAAAATTTTGTGTTTTTCGATTTTTGACCTGTTGTTGGGGCCTTGACCAGGGGTAGTGAGTGGTGCATGGGCCTAGTCTTTCTGTGGGCTGTCTTGAATTTAAACATCATGGAGGCCATGGATGGAATGGGATTGTGCTGATTTTGCAGTGTTTTTCGATTTTTGGGCCTGTACTTGTGGCCTTTTCACCAGGGGTATTTGAGTCTAGCATGGGCCTAGTCTTTCTGTGGGCTGTCTTGAATTTAAACATCATGGAGGCCATGGATGGAATGGGATTGTGCTGATTTTGCAGTGTTTTTCGATTTTTGGGGGTGTTCATGGGGAGGGACATGCCATGTGGCTGGTGGCCATTTTGAGTGCAGCTACAGGCACTGGCCATGTGCTGGCAGGCAAGTGGCCATTTTGAATGCAGGCTTTGTTGTTAGGCCTCCAACCATTTTGCCTACTTTTCAACCTTTATTTATGCCCAGGGGTAGTGAGTCTTGCATGGGCCTAGTATTTCTGTGGGTTGTCTTGAATTTAAACATCATGGAGGCCATGGATTGAATGGGATTGTGCTGGTTTTGCAGTGTTTTTCGATTTTTGGGCCTGTACTTGTGGCCTTTTCACCAGGGGTATTTGAGTCTAGCATGGGCCTAGTCTTTCTGTGGGCTGTCTTGAATTTAAACATCATGGAGGCCATGGATGGAATAGGATTGTGCTGATTTTGCAGTGTTTTTCGATTTTTGGGCCTGTACTTGTGGCCTTTTCACCAGGGGTATTTGAGTCTAGCATGGGCCTAGTCTTTCTGTGGGTTGTCTTGAATTTAAACATCATGGAGGCCATGGATTGAATGGGATTGTGCTGATTTTGCAGTGTTTTTCGATTTTTGGGGGTGTTCATGGGGAGGGACATGCCATGTGGCTGGTGGCCATTTTGAGTGCAGCTACAGGCACTGGCCATGTGCTGGCAGGCAAGTGGCCATTTTGAATGCAGGCTTTGTTGTTAGGCCTCCAACCATTTTGCCTACTTTTCAACCTTTATTTATGCCCAGGGGTAGTGAGTCTTGCATGGGCCTAGTATTTCTGTGGGTTGTCTTGAATTTAAACATCATGGAGGCCATGGATTGAAAGGGATTGTGCTGATTTTGCAGTGTTTTTCGATTTTTGGGCCTGTACTTGTGGCCTTTTCACCAGGGGTATTTGAGTCTAGCATGGGCCTAGTCTTTCTGTGGGCTGTCTTGAATTTAAACATCATGGAGGCCATGGATGGAATAGGATTGTGCTGATTTTGCAGTGTTTTTCGATTTTTGGGCCTGTACTTGTGGCCTTTTCACCAGGGGTATTTGAGTCTAGCATGGGCCTAGTCTTTCTGTGGGTTGTCTTGAATTTAAACATCATGGAGGCCATGGATTGAATGGGATTGTGCTGATTTTGCAGTGTTTTTCGATTTTTGGGGGTGTTCATGGGGAGGGACATGCCATGTGGCTGGTGGCCATTTTGAGTGCAGCTACAGGCACTGGCCATGTGCTGGCAGGCAAGTGGCCATTTTGAATGCAGGCTTTGTTGTTAGGCCTCCAACCATTTTGCCTACTTTTCAACCTTTATTTATGCCCAGGGGTAGTGAGTCTTGCATGGGCCTAGTATTTCTGTGGGTTGTCTTGAATTTAAACATCATGGAGGCCATGGATTGAATGGGATTGTGCTGATTTTGCAGTGTTTTTCGATTTTTGGGCCTGTACTTGTGGCCTTTTCACCAGGGGTATTTGAGTCTAGCATGGGCCTAGTCTTTCTGTGGGCTGTCTTGAATTTAAACATCATGGAGGCCATGGATGGAATAGGATTGTGCTGATTTTGCAGTGTTTTTCGATTTTTGGGCCTGTACTTGTGGCCTTTTCACCAGGGGTATTTGAGTCTAGCATGGGCCTAGTCTTTCTGTGGGCTGTCTTGAATTTAAACATCATGGAGGCCATGGATGGAATAGGATTGTGCTGATTTTGCAGTGTTTTTCGATTTTTGGGCCTGTACTTGTGGCCTTTTCACCAGGGGTATTTGAGTCTAGCATGGGCCTAGTCTTTCTGTGGGCTGTCTTGAATTTAAACATCATGGAGGCCATGGATGGAATAGGATTGTGCTGATTTTGCAGTGTTTTTCGATTTTTGGGCCTGTACTTGTGGCCTTTTCACCAGGGGTATTTGAGTCTAGCATGGGCCTAGTCTTTCTGTGGGCTGTCTTGAATTTAAACATCATGGAGGCCATGGATGGAATAGGATTGTGCTGATTTTGCAGTGTTTTTCGATTTTTGGGCCTGTACTTGTGGCCTTTTCACCAGGGGTATTTGAGTCTAGCATGGGCCTAGTCTTTCTGTGGGCTGTCTTGAATTTAAACATCATGGAGGCCATGGATGGAATAGGATTGTGCTGATTTTGCAGTGTTTTTCGATTTTTGGGCCTGTACTTGTGGCCTTTTCACCAGGGGTATTTGAGTCTAGCATGGGCCTAGTCTTTCTGTGGGCTGTCTTGAATTTAAACATCATGGAGGCCATGGATGGAATAGGATTGTGCTGATTTTGCAGTGTTTTTCGATTTTTGGGCCTGTACTTGTGGCCTTTTCACCAGGGGTATTTGAGTCTAGCATGGGCCTAGTCTTTCTGTGGGCTGTCTTGAATTTAAACATCATGGAAGCCATGGATTGAATGGGATTGTGCTGATTTTGCAGTGTTTTTCGATTTTTGGGGGTGTTCATGGGGAGGGACATGCCATGTGGCTGGTGGCCATTTTGAGTGCAGCTACAGGCACTGGCCATGTGCTGGCAGGCAAGTGGCCATTTTGAATGCAGGCTTTGTTGTTAGGCCTCCAACCATTTTGCCTACTTTTCAACCTTTATTTATGCCCAGGGGTAGTGAGTCTTGCATGGGCCTAGTCTTTCTGTGGGTTGCCTTGAATTTAAACATTATGGAGGGCATGGATGGATTGGGATTGTGCTGATTTTGCAGTGTTTTTCGATTTTTTTGTGCTCTATAACTGAACTGATGTTCCTCTGTCTTCCATTTTTTTTAGGTGCACAAGACTCAAGAGAACCACCAGTTCCAAGAAGAAGTCCTGCAGCGGTGTGTGTGTGCAGCATAACGTCACGCGACGTCACGTCTGGCCTCAGACAACTCTACAATTCGTGCAACTGCGGCCTGCTGTCTGACCTGCTCTGAAGAAGATGGCCCCGCCCCCAAAGAAAGTTCTCCGTAGCTCCTCTAGCAAGAAAGTTGCTAGTAAGGAGCAGAAGAAGCAAGTTACCAAGGAGGCTGGTGTGCCACCCGCCACTTTTTTTGGGAGCAAAAAAAAAAGTACGCCTGCAGCAGCAGGATCTGCTGGGGACCAACCTGAGAGCAGCACCCCTGCTCCATTGGGTTCAGTGCCTCCACCACCACGCCAACTTAAGTCAAAGCCCTTGAGTGCTTCAGAGGCAGTCAGTGTACTTCTCCAATCACCATCGACCAGTGATGTTGGCTCATCGCAAGAAAGTAGCAGCAATGTCCCTGAATCAACACAGGTTGTTGTAACTCATCTGACAAGTGTTGAACAACCACAGCCGCAACAACAACACCATGTGCAAGTACACGCCCAAGTACATGTGGAAGGAGAGGCAGCAAAAGGAGATGCGCAAGCAAAGGTGCATGGACGTTCACAAGTGCCCACAATAGTTGTTCCTCCCGAAGTAGGGGCACATTTGGAAATCGACAATGAAGCTGAGGTATCATTGGAAGCCACTCCTCCTGATGATCATTCATTGTCTTCCACATCCCTAGCAAGGAAAAGATCAAGGGGGGTGTCTACATCTTCTTCAAGCCCACCTCGTTCTGGTGCAAGTGATCTGTCTTGGGAACCACAACTGCGGTCTGACAGTGAGGCAGAGGCACACCATGATCTGACACCGGTACCTAAGCGTAAAAGGAAGGTCGTCCAAAAACTCAAACCTATGGAGTGTGATGAGGCTCAACAAGAAGTGACAGATACTGCTGGTGATGAAGCCTCTCACGATGACGACGAGCCAGTCATCACAAAGGTCACTGCAGCCCCACCGGGCATGCAGCAAAGAGACATTTTGACCCTATCCCGAGAAGCTGCTGAGCGTGATGATGATGTCGGCGAGGAGGCAATGGAAATGGAATCATTAGATTTGGAGTTAAGTAGTACACCAAAACCTACCGCTTCCATATTTCTTCGCAAGAAGGTACCCACCTCGTCCTCGACCTCAATTCGTGGTGGTGAAAGTGCAAAACGTACTGAAGTTCGGCAATCCACATCCTCCACTTCATCTGTCATTAGCAGCAGGACCACCACCACCAGTATCGCCGCCTCCTCTGGCCCCCGAAGACATTTCAAGTCTCCAGTTTGGGACTTCTTTAGTGTTTGCCCAAAAAAGGAAAACGTAGCCATTTGTAGCCTTTGTAAGCTTCGATTTAGTCGTGGTAAGCTTGGTTCTAACTATGGTACCGGAGGCCAGAGAGGTCATCTTGAGAGAAGGCACGCTGTCGAATGGTTTCCGCACCTAGAGGCGGTCAAGAAAGCCGGAATTGCACGTAATGAAAACGTTGATTTGTCATCTGCTGATGACGAGGAGGTAGAAGAAGACGATTCAAACACTTCACTTACACCCAGTTCCCATGTCAGCAGCACACCCCATGGGAGCCACACTAAGAGTGTGGGAGAGAGTTATGTTATGTTATGTTATGTTATGTTAGATTGCATTTTTATAGCGCTCGGCTACTCGAAAAGAGTGTCCCGGCGCTTTCCACAGGCAACTTGCAGTGTGTGATCAACATAACAGATAAAAACAGACCCCGATAGAAAAGAAAGAAAGAAAAACCACCTAAACAGAAGAGTTAAAAAAGCATCAATGCGGAAAAGTTCATCAGCGAGCGTAACTGGGTCGAAGAGATCATCATCATCCCGTAAATCATTGGTCCAGGGCAACATTAAAAAGATGTTGTTTACAGAAGCGCAATATGAACGCAACCACCCAATGACCCGTCTGTATAACACTAAGCTGGCTAAAATGCTAGCTCTGGACCTTCTCCCTTTTTCTTTTGTAGAAGGGGTTGGTTTTCTAGAATTAGTGACAGCGCTCTGCCCTAAATGGAAGGTTCCTAGCCGGTTCTATTTTGCCCGAGTTGCGGTTCCAGCACTACATGAAGATGTTCTGAAGGTGATTGGGGCAGCTTTGCAGAAGAGTGCTGTTCACACTACACATCTGACAACAGACATGTGGACCAGTGGCGCAGGCGCTGATTACATGTGCATCACTGCACACTGGGTCTCTTTTTCAGGGGCTAAAGCAAAGCTAAACTCAGGTGTTGACACTAACATTGTTTTTAAAGGTGCTCGGAAACATGCAACACTAGCCATGTTTGGTTTGGAGAAACGTCACACAGCAGAAAACATTTTGGATGTCTTTAACACAAAGGTCCTTAACTGTCTGTCCCCACTAAAACGCAAGGTTGGTTATGTTTCCACGGACAATGGCTCCAATATAGTTAAGGCCATGAGGGACGGTTACTATTTCAGAGTGCCGTGTTTGGCGCACTGTATAAACCTGGTTGTCCAAAAATTCTTGGGTAATAAACGCAGTGCAGCGTACAGTGTATTGGAGAACTGCCGAAAAATTTGCAAGCATGTCAGGCATTCTTTTAAGGCCCGCAAGCAGCTGAGGAGCATGCTATATCAATGTCAAATGCCAGTGAAAGCACTCATCCAGGAGGTGGTAACACGTTGGAACTCAACCTTCTACATGCTTGAGCGTCTGTATGAGCAGTATACGCAACTCGATCAATATTTCTTGAAAGAGGGTATAGAGGAGCTGAGGATGGGTGGGCCGCAATGGAACATAGTTGAAAGCCTAACACGCATGCTTCGTCCTTTTGAGGTCTTCACGCGTGCAGTCAGCAAGGAGGACTCTAATTTGGGAAAAGCTATCCCATTGTTGTACATGCTGGAGGACCAACTGAAGGAGGTGTGTTCTGTGTTTGGAAAAGATGACAAAAAGAAAGACTCTTTGCTTCTGGCTGAGCAATTATTAGAGCTCCTACAAGGTGATGAACGTCTTAAAAAGATCCACTCAGAACAGCATTACATTTGTGCTACTATTCTGGATCCACGCTACAAAAAGGCGCTGGCAGGCAGAGCATTCTTTCCTTTTGGTGATGAAGATGTTACAAAGTACAAACGTTGGCTAGCCTTGTCAGCCAAGAAGTTTGAAACAGAACGGCTGGAAATTGAAGGAAATGGCAGTACATCAGCAGGCCATCCCCAGTCAAAACAATCCACTTCTGCACCTGTGGCTGTGGCACAAGTGACCTCTCAGCCGTTAAAGACACCGGCAACCGGATCATCTGCACGAAAGACAACAGAAACATTGGAGGCTGAAGAGGATTGGCTAGCTCTGCGTGGGTTTGGTTCTCAAAAGGTCAGAGGCACAGCAAGAGCTACACAAAGTGGAGGAACCTTGGAGGAGGACCTTGAGTCGATGGTGAAGGACTATCTGAATGACTCCACAGAGGTCTATGTTAATTCTGACCCATTGGCGTATTGGCATGGGAAAAAAGAATTGTGGCCACAGCTCACCAACCTGGCTTTAAACTACTTGTCTTGCCCACTCGCAAGTGTGTCTTCTGAACGGGTTTTCAGTGCGGCTGGTGGGATTGTAACTCCCAAACGGAGCCGCCTCTCGCCCAAAAATGTGGAGAGGTTAACAATGATCAAGATGAATCAGCACCTCATACCACCAGATATAAGAGTACGAGAGAGCGTGCCGGATGAAGAGGAGGTGGCCAGCACCATAGATGAGGGAATTTCTACTCTGTCAGGTGGCACTGACCTCACCCTGGCTGAATTCGCAGAGTATGATGACGAAGCCTTATTCTTATTCCTGGACCGTGATACCGACTTCGAGCCCTGAAAATGAGACAACGAATCAATAACTTTCTTTTTCATCCTTATTCACTTTTATTCCTGTGTGTCTGTCTTTCTTTGTTGTGCACAGTTAATATAATTCAAACTTTAATCAGATAATCACAAAAACAAGCCCATCAGCAGAACTGTCTTCACTTGTTTGCTAATTTATTTGAAGGTGCCGCAGTCTGCATTCCTCAGGTTCACAAGTTCAGAAGAACATGCTCCTCTATCCTCCTCCTCCAGACTCCTATTTCCATCAAAGCAGAGGGCTGGTTTACGCCCAATGAAGAAAGACTCAGCACTTGTGGGGGTGTTGTTCTACCTCTTTGCAGGTGAGTTGACGGGTCTGGGGCCATTGCTGGGAAGCACTAAAAGTGGTTTGTGCCAAATCCGAGGCGGAAATTTTTTTGTGTTTTTGATGACTTGCTTGCCTTTGAGGTGCTCTTAGGGGGGGTTCCGTCTGTTTGTGGGTGAGTTTCGTGGTCTGAGAGCATTGCTGGGACACTCTAATCTTGATTGCATTTGCTTTTCAGGAAATCCGTCGTGCCAACCCCGACTTATGGCCTAGCTACGCAGCGCGTTTGGACCGAAGGCCCAGAAATATTGCAAGTATGAGATTTTGCTTTTGGCCTGTTTGGGGGTGTTATGCTTCTTGGCGGGTGGGTTGGCGGGTCTTGGGGCATTCCTGGGAAGGTCTAATACCGGGTAGAAGTGGTTGGGACAAAATCCAGGCCGATTTTTTTTTGGGCTATTTCTGACATTTTGCTCTATGTAGCGTTTTCGGGGGCCTGTTTGGGGGGCTTCCTGGTGTTTGTGGGTGAGTTTCGTGGTCTGGGAGCACTGCTGGGACACTCTAATCTTGATTGCATTTGCTTTTCAGGAAATCCGTCGTGCCAACCCCGACTTATGGCCTAGCTACGCAGCGCGTTT
This sequence comes from Lissotriton vulgaris, assembly GCF_964263255.1. NCBI lineage: Eukaryota > Metazoa > Chordata > Amphibia > Caudata > Salamandridae > Lissotriton > Lissotriton vulgaris. The sequence goes on from NC_141694.1 coordinate 1,649,396,901, forward strand.
GGACCGAAGGCCCAGAAATATTGCAAGTATGAGATTTTGCTTTTGGCCTGTTTGGGGGTGTTATGCTTCTTGGCGGGTGGGTTGCCGGGTCTTGGGGCATTCCTGGGAAGGTCTAATACCGGGTAGAAGTGGTTGGGACAAAATCCAGGCCGATTTTTTTTTGGGCTATTTCTGACATTTTGCTCTATGTAGCGTTTTCGGGGGCCTGTTTGGGGGGCTTCCTGGTGTTTGTGGGTGAGTTTCGTGGTCTGGGAGCACTGCTGGGACACTCTAATCTTGATTGCATTTGCTTTTCAGGAAATCCGTCGTGCCAACCCCGACTTATGGCCTAGCTACGCAGCGCGTTTGGACCGAAGGCCCAGAAATATTGCAAGTATGAGATTTTGCTTTTGGCCTGTTTGGGGGTGTTATGCTTCTTGGCGGGTGGGTTGCCGGGTCTTGGGGCATTCCTGGGAAGGTCTAATACCGGGTAGAAGTGGTTGGGACAAAATCCAGGCCGATTTTTTTTTGGGCTATTTCTGACATTTTGCTCTATGTAGCGTTTTCGGGGGCCTGTTTGGGGGGCTTCCTGGTGTTTGCGGGTGAGTTTCGTGGTCTGGGAGCACTGCTGGGACACTCTAATCTTGATTGCATTTGCTTTTCAGGAAATCCGTCGTGCCAACCCCGACTTATGGCCTAGCTACGCAGCGCGTTTGGACCGAAGGCCCAGAAATATTGCAAGTATGAGATTTTGCTTTTGGCCTGTTTGGGGGTGTTATGCTTCTTGGCGGGTGGGTTGGCGGGTCTTGGGGCATTCCTGGGAAGGTCTAATACCGGGTAGAAGTGGTTGGGACAAAATCCAGGCCGATTTTTTTTTGGGCTATTTCTGACATTTTGCTCTATGTAGCGTTTTCGGGGGCCTGTTTGGGGGGCTTCCTGGTGTTTGTGGGTGAGTTTCGTGGTCTGGGAGCACTGCTGGGACACTCTAATCTTGATTGCATTTGCTTTTCAGGAAATCCGTCGTGCCAACCCCGACTTATGGCCTAGCTACGCAGCGCGTTTGGACCGAAGGCCCAGAAATATTGCAAGTATGAGATTTTGCTTTTGGCCTGTTTGGGGGTGTTATGCTTCTTGGCGGGTGGGTTGCCGGGTCTTGGGGCATTCCTGGGAAGGTCTAATACCGGGTAGAAGTGGATGGGACAAAATCCAGGCCGATTTTTTTTTGGGCTATTTCTGACATTTTGCTCTATGTAGCGTTTTCGGGGGCCTGTTTGGGGGGCTTCCTGGTGTTTGTGGGTGAGTTTCGTGGTCTGGGAGCACTGCTGGGACACTCTAATCTTGATTGCATTTGCTTTTCAGGAAATCCGTCGTGCCAACCCCGACTTATGGCCTAGCTACGCAGCGCGTTTGGACCGAAGGCCCAGAAATATTGCAAGTATGAGATTTTGCTTTTGGCCTGTTTGGGGGTGTTATGCTTCTTGGCGGGTGGGTTGCCGGGTCTTGGGGCATTCCTGGGAAGGTCTAATACCGGGTAGAAGTGGTTGGGACAAAATCCAGGCCGATTTTTTTTTGGGCTATTTCTGACATTTTGCTCTATGTAGCGTTTTCGGGGGCCTGTTTGGGGGGCTTCCTGGTGTTTGCGGGTGAGTTTCGTGGTCTGGGAGCACTGCTGGGACACTCTAATCTTGATTGCATTTGCTTTTCAGGAAATCCGTCGTGCCAACCCCGACTTATGGCCTAGCTACGCAGCGCGTTTGGACCGAAGGCCCAGAAATATTGCAAGTATGAGATTTTGCTTTTGGCCTGTTTGGGGGTGTTATGCTTCTTGGCGGGTGGGTTGCCGGGTCTTGGGGCATTCCTGGGAAGGTCTAATACCGGGTAGAAGTGGTTGGGACAAAATCCAGGCCGATTTTTTTTTTGGCTATTTCTGACATTTTGCTCTATGTGCGTTTTCGGGGGCCTGTTTGGGGGGCTTCCTGGTGTTTGTGGGTGAGTTTCGTGGTCTGGGAGCACTGCTGGGACACTCTAATCTTGATTGCATTTGCTTTTCAGGAAATCCGTCGTGCCAACCCCGACTTATGGCCTAGCTACGCAGCGCGTTTGGACCGAAGGCCCAGAAATATTGCAAGTATGAGATTTTGCTTTTGGCCTGTTTGGGGGTGTTACGCTTCTTGGCGGGTGGGTTGCCGGGTCTTGGGGCATTCCTGGGAAGGTCTAATACCGGGTAGAAGTGGTTGGGACAAAATCCAGGCCGATTTTTTTTTTGGCTATTTCTGACATTTTGCTCTATGTAGCGTTTTCGGGGGCCTGTTTGGGGGGCTTCCTGGTGTTTGTGGGTGAGTTTCGTGGTGTGGGAGCACTGCTGGCTATATATACTTTACTTTGCAAGAGGTTTGAAGCAAATCCATGGTGGCTGAGGGGACTTAGGGCCTAGCTGCAGAGCGCGCGCGGAGTGATTTGGGAAATTTGTGAAAAAGTGACTAAGTCCCCATTTTTGTACTTTTGCTCTTTGGCTGTTTGGGGGTCTTCTACTCGTTTTCTCCTGGGTTGACGGCTCTGGGGCCATTGCTGGGAAGCTCTAATACCGGATAAAAGTGTTTTGGACCAAATCCCAGGCAGAATTTTTTTTGTGTTTTTGATGACTTGCTTGCCTTTGAGGTGCTCTTAGGGGGGGTTCCGTCTGTTTGCGGGTGAGTTTCGTGGTCTGGGAGCACTGCTGGGACACTCTAATCTTGATTGCATTTGCTTTTCAGGAAATCCGTCGTGCCAACCCCGACTTATGGCCTAGCTACGCAGCGCGTTTGGACCGAAGGCCCAGAAATATTGCAAGTATGAGATTTTGCTTTTGGCCTGTTTGGGGGTGTTACGCTTCTTGGCGGGTGGGTTGGCGGGTCTTGGGGCATTCCTGGGAAGGTCTAATACTGGGTAGAAGTGGTTGGGACAAAATCCAGGCCGATTTTTTTTTGGGCTATTTCTGACATTTTGCTCTATGTAGCGTTTTCGGGGGCCTGTTTGGGGGGCTTCCTGGTGTTTGTGGGTGAGTTTCGTGGTCTGGGAGCACTGCTGGGACACTCTAATCTTGATTGCATTTGCTTTTCAGGAAATCCGTCGTGCCAACCCCGACTTATGGCCTAGCTACGCAGCGCGTTTGGACCGAAGGCCCAGAAATATTGCAAGTATGAGATTTTGCTTTTGGCCTGTTTGGGGGTGTTATGCTTCTTGGCGGGTGGGTTGCCGGGTCTTGGGGCATTCCTGGGAAGGTCTAATACCGGGTAGAAGTGGTTGGGACAAAATCCAGGCCGATTTTTTTTTGGGCTATTTCTGACATTTTGCTCTATGTAGCGTTTTCGGGGGCCTGTTTGGGGGGCTTCCTGGTGTTTGTGGGTGAGTTTCGTGGTCTGGGAGCACTGCTGGGACACTCTAATCTTGATTGCATTTGCTTTTCAGGAAATCCGTCGTGCCAACCCCGACTTATGGCCTAGCTACGCAGCGCGTTTGGACCGAAGGCCCAGAAATATTGCAAGTATGAGATTTTGCTTTTGGCCTGTTTGGGGGTGTTATGCTTCTTGGCGGGTGGGTTGCCGGGTCTTGGGGCATTCCTGGGAAGGTCTAATACCGGGTAGAAGTGGTTGGGACAAAATCCAGGCCGATTTTTTTTTGGGCTATTTCTGACATTTTGCTCTATGTAGCGTTTTCGGGGGCCTGTTTGGGGGGCTTCCTGGTGTTTGCGGGTGAGTTTCGTGGTCTGGGAGCACTGCTGGGACACTCTAATCTTGATTGCATTTGCTTTTCAGGAAATCCGTCGTGCCAACCCCGACTTATGGCCTAGCTACGCAGCGCGTTTGGACCGAAGGCCCAGAAATATTGCAAGTATGAGATTTTGCTTTTGGCCTGTTTGGGGGTGTTATGCTTCTTGGCGGGTGGGTTGGCGGGTCTTGGGGCATTCCTGGGAAGGTCTAATACCGGGTAGAAGTGGTTGGGACAAAATCCAGGCCGATTTTTTTTTGGGCTATTTCTGACATTTTGCTCTATGTAGCGTTTTCGGGGGCCTGTTTGGGGGGCTTCCTGGTGTTTGTGGGTGAGTTTCGTGGTCTGGGAGCACTGCTGGGACACTCTAATCTTGATTGCATTTGCTTTTCAGGAAATCCGTCGTGCCAACCCCGACTTATGGCCTAGCTACGCAGCGCGTTTGGACCGAAGGCCCAGAAATATTGCAAGTATGAGATTTTGCTTTTGGCCTGTTTGGGGGTGTTATGCTTCTTGGCGGGTGGGTTGCCGGGTCTTGGGGCATTCCTGGGAAGGTCTAATACCGGGTAGAAGTGGATGGGACAAAATCCAGGCCGATTTTTTTTTGGGCTATTTCTGACATTTTGCTCTATGTAGCGTTTTCGGGGGCCTGTTTGGGGGGCTTCCTGGTGTTTGTGGGTGAGTTTCGTGGTCTGGGAGCACTGCTGGGACACTCTAATCTTGATTGCATTTGCTTTTCAGGAAATCCGTCGTGCCAACCCCGACTTATGGCCTAGCTACGCAGCGCGTTTGGACCGAAGGCCCAGAAATATTGCAAGTATGAGATTTTGCTTTTGGCCTGTTTGGGGGTGTTATGCTTCTTGGCGGGTGGGTTGCCGGGTCTTGGGGCATTCCTGGGAAGGTCTAATACCGGGTAGAAGTGGTTGGGACAAAATCCAGGCCGATTTTTTTTTGGGCTATTTCTGACATTTTGCTCTATGTAGCGTTTTCGGGGGCCTGTTTGGGGGGCTTCCTGGTGTTTGCGGGTGAGTTTCGTGGTCTGGGAGCACTGCTGGGACACTCTAATCTTGATTGCATTTGCTTTTCAGGAAATCCGTCGTGCCAACCCCGACTTATGGCCTAGCTACGCAGCGCGTTTGGACCGAAGGCCCAGAAATATTGCAAGTATGAGATTTTGCTTTTGGCCTGTTTGGGGGTGTTATGCTTCTTGGCGGGTGGGTTGCCGGGTCTTGGGGCATTCCTGGGAAGGTCTAATACCGGGTAGAAGTGGTTGGGACAAAATCCAGGCCGATTTTTTTTTGGCTATTTCTGACATTTTGCTCTATGTGCGTTTTCGGGGGCCTGTTTGGGGGGCTTCCTGGTGTTTGTGGGTGAGTTTCGTGGTCTGGGAGCACTGCTGGGACACTCTAATCTTGATTGCATTTGCTTTTCAGGAAATCCGTCGTGCCAACCCCGACTTATGGCCTAGCTACGCAGCGCGTTTGGACCGAAGGCCCAGAAATATTGCAAGTATGAGATTTTGCTTTTGGCCTGTTTGGGGGTGTTACGCTTCTTGGCGGGTGGGTTGCCGGGTCTTGGGGCATTCCTGGGAAGGTCTAATACCGGGTAGAAGTGGTTGGGACAAAATCCAGGCCGATTTTTTTTTTGGCTATTTCTGACATTTTGCTCTATGTAGCGTTTTCGGGGGCCTGTTTGGGGGGCTTCCTGGTGTTTGTGGGTGAGTTTCGTGGTGTGGGAGCACTGCTGGCTATATATACTTTACTTTGCAAGAGGTTTGAAGCAAATCCATGGTGGCTGAGGGGACTTAGGGCCTAGCTGCAGAGCGCGCGCGGAGTGATTTGGGAAATTTGTGAAAAAGTGACTAAGTCCCCATTTTTGTACTTTTGCTCTTTGGCTGTTTGGGGGTCTTCTACTCGTTTTCTCCTGGGTTGACGGCTCTGGGGCCATTGCTGGGAAGCTCTAATACCGGATAAAAGTGTTTTGGACCAAATCCCAGGCAGAATTTTTTTTGTGTTTTTGATGACTTGCTTGCCTTTGAGGTGCTCTTAGGGGGGGTTCCGTCTGTTTGCGGGTGAGTTTCGTGGTCTGGGAGCACTGCTGGGACACTCTAATCTTGATTGCATTTGCTTTTCAGGAAATCCGTCGTGCCAACCCCGACTTATGGCCTAGCTACGCAGCGCGTTTGGACCGAAGGCCCAGAAATATTGCAAGTATGAGATTTTGCTTTTGGCCTGTTTGGGGGTGTTACGCTTCTTGGCGGGTGGGTTGCCGGGTCTTGGGGCATTCCTGGGAAGGTCTAATACCGGGTAGAAGTGGTTGGGACAAAATCCGCGCGGAAAAGCATTTAGTTTTGGCACTTTTTGTAACTTAGGGTTCGTTAGGGTTAGCCCTAGCAGCAGGATTGCATGTGTTTCGGGGTGTTCTAGATTTTTCAAACTGAGTTCTGGGGTCTTAGAGCACTCGTGAGAATGTGTAATTTTGGTTGCAAGTCATTTGAAGAAAATCCATGGTGGGAAAGGGGGGATTTGGCATAGTTAAAGAAAGCCTTTGCCACTATTCTTAACTTAGGGTTCGTTAGGGTTAGCAGTATTTCTATTGCATGTGTTTGAGTGGGGGGGATTTCGAGTCTTGGAGCGATGCTGGCTATGGCTACTTTTGCTTGGTTGCTTGCAAGTGGTTTGAATGCAATCCACGGTGGGTAATGGGTAATTAGGGTACTTCGGCCTACTTTTACTTTCAAAGTAAGTTTTGTCACCAGTTTTCTGCTAGGCCTCGTTTTTTGAGATTTGATTGGGGGTCTTCTACATTTTTGCGACTGGCTTTAGTAAGGGTCTGGGTGGGAGCACTGCTAGGAAGATCTAATTTTGTTCTAAAACACAGTTTACAGTACACCTAGCTTGAGGGGCAAGATCCGATACATTAATTTGCCCATACTTATTTATCCTTCAAAAGGTGACTCAGAGTACGCACTTTCAAAAACATTGTACTGTCTACTAGGAAAAACAAATTGTGACTTTTTGCACTCCACAGCCTACATACCTTATATTTATTTATCAGTGGTGTTGTAATATTATATCACTTCCTGTTTTTCGTTGAATAATTACAGGCCAGGTTTCAGTCTCTGCAATGGGGAAAAAAGGATGGAGTCAGGCTTCACAGTAGCGAGCCACAATTCAGCATCAGGCAGGCAGTGGACAGGGTGTCTTCTGGTGACCAACATCGATGGACGAAGCGTCGGCTGCAATGGAGGAGTGCCGCTAATAGGAGGATTTTTTTTCTGCGGGCAACTTACTTACCACTTCCAACAGGACCACTACAACCACATAGATACAGTATCCCTTGCCTTTTTCTCTGACTGTGACTGCATTTCTTGGCTCTCTCTCTGCTTCTACATTGATCCCTTAACACATCACTTAGTCCACTCCACTATCACATCTGCACCACACATAGTCATTTGTAAGTGCTCCTACGTAATTCGCAAGTCGCAGCACGCCCCAGGCCGTAGAGGACTGGGATGGCCCCAATGATGAAGCATGTCACCAAGGGGCAACCCTGGTGAGTGAGGGGACACCTAGAAAAAAAGCAATTTCTCCTTTTCTATCTACTATACCTTCTGTCAGGTTACGCAGCCCCTAAGCGCCTACCGTACTATGAAACTACATTTCCCATGAGTAGGCGGGAGACTTGCAGACTATTTAGTGAGACTATATGAGAGTACCCTTGTATGTTAGGACAGCACTTCACTGATGCCTGTCTTGTCTTCTGTTACAGGTATCCTTTCCCTGCTGACCCTACCTTTACCCATCCCACATTTTTTATTTTAGTTTGTTATTTTTCTCCCCCGCCTAATGCCTCGAACACCCTGTGTTTACACTTCTGGGTGTTGGTGACATTTGGAGGTGGAACCATATTTGCATCGACTGGATCACGGGGAGTAAACCTGACACCTTCCAGACCAACCCCATTGAGTGTTGTTGTGAATGGATTTATAGTGACCAGCAAGGCTCTCAGGTATCTGGCTACAGAGACCTTATGTTGAATATAGTTATCAATATTTCCACCCACGCCCTGTACTGTCGCATTCTTTCTTCCACAGTTGTCGAAAGTACTAATTACTTTTAACTGACATGCATGCAGTTACAGTAGTGTATGCACTTTCAAAGATTGATGGATAGGTTTGTACCCAAAGATTTGTTTATGTTCACAATTGTTCGTCCATGCTGTGCTACTTTTTCTTGTCTCCCAAAACCTTTCCCAAAAACCCCCGTACCCATCCATTTTTCAAACCCTAACCCTCTTCCCCCGGGCTGTGTGGTTTTGATTGATGTGTGACTAAATTACAGCAATAAATCCACACACTTGCTGGGGAGGATACGGTGATAGCAACAGGCTGGTGAAGAAATCCGAGGATATATTCTTACTCTGCTTGACAAAGACCCATGGCTAATGTCAAAGAACTTCAACCGAATTAGTTATACTTTAACATTTGTTAGGCTACAACGTGGCACTGTTCTAGTGTACTTCTGTCACCTGCTATATTCTGTATTGTACCTTTGTATTGCTCAGGAGGACAAACCAGATTTCATTTTCTTTTTTTCATAGGCAAGCAACTGCCACTGTGTCACACCACTAGTACCACCGCTATGAGGAAATTTTATCCGCCCAGGATTGCCAACCTTATTTGCTGTTTCCCGTGGAGCCAGCCCTGGGCCTAGCCCTACTTGCAAACAGAAATTACAGGTAAGATAGGCGTTTGGTTGGAGGTAGTATAATGGAGTATTAGGAGAGACGAGAGATTTGATTGACGGTAGTACTACTAAAGTCCTAGGACTATTCAGGAAAACAAACTTACTGTTATGTTAAACCCCCACCCACCAGACTCAAAAGCAGTAAAAAACAGGTATGGTCAGATAAAGTTTCAAAAAGTATATTTTTATAGCCCTAACAAAAGAATCTCCCGCAAGACCCTCCCTAACCCCAACGATTGTCCTTCAAAAGTCCCCAAAAATCACAACTCCCAATTCCCACCCCCCAAAAGTCTCTAAAAAAGGGGCAAGGGACACTATGGCAGGGTGCTGTTGGAATTAGCAGCCAGGGCATCATGCTCCTTGCGGAGGGTGGCAAGTTCGAAGCGGAGGCCCTCCACCACGTTCTTATAATTATGGACCTCCTGCTCCAGGTAGGACAGTCTGAGGGATAAGCAGCGCCGGTGTGCCTTGCAAATCCTGTGAGGGGCAGCTGCTTTCTTTGCTGCTGGGCGGTGGCGTTTGGCTTTGGTAGCCCGGCTCCGTACCGCTGGAGCACTGCGCTGGCTGGCAGCCCGCACGGAGGAGGAGGCAGCTGTCCCAGTGGACGTTGTTGTTGTTCCAGACTGCGTCTCCTCCTCCTCCAGGGCCACCAGCCGCCGATATTCAGCAACAGTGGCATCCAGCCTCCGTTGCCGGGCCATTCGAGCCAGCTCCTTCCTCCTTGATGGTGTCTTGGATTTGGAAGGAGCAACTACATGAAAAAAGAAAGACATAGTCTGTAACCAATGCTCCTTAAGATTAACACAAAATGATTGAGCAGAAAGTTGTCACAGTACAAGTAGCAAATTGAAAGCACAGTGCATAACTATTGAGGACAGTATCTATGTAACCTCCGACTTCTTCATCCTTGCTCTAACATTAGTGGGAGTTTAAGGAACAAATTCTACGAGCACTATGGACTTCTATTACAGTCGACTATGACAGTACACCACTCTTATTCTTCTTCTTCTCTCTTGTTTAGGAAAATTGGTACGTTATCTTATGCAAGCCGGCATAATGCCAGCGCAGTGAACTTGCACCCGAGAAAAACAGACGCACACCATGGTGAGTGAGACAGACTTGCGTTACTGTACCGGTCCAGTACATGCAGGTGGTGAAGCTCTTACTTTTCTATTACGGGTGGCACTGAGAATACTCTGTTAAAAGGGCTACTGCTTAATTAATTTAGCTTTCACCCTACAGTGCAAATGAGTATTAGAAAAGGAAAATGAAGAAGCTAAATTATCTGATTATCTATCACTTCACATGGGATGTATTTGATGACATATGGGATGACTTTAGGTGCTTTGCTTATTATTGAGTGAACAGTGATACCCCCACACATGAATGACGTACTACTACTAAACTAAAGTTATTAAGGGAGGTAGGGAGTGCCCACCGTAATAACTGGATATATGCTGTGCTTGCAGTTGCAATACAAACTACTGCTACTATTCATGGTAGTCTTTGGACAACGTTACAACTTCTTTTCCTTGCCTTTCCTACACTGGAACGGACGTGCGGGTGCGGTGTTACATGCTCTTCAAAGTAACACTTAGTTCATCCAGTGACCGTCTACTCTCTCTAGATTCACATATGCTATCTAAGAGTCAGATAGTACCATGAATGATCCAGGCATCTATCCATTCAAAGTATATTGCACACATACAGTTTCTGTCTCACCCACCCAGGCTGTTCTCCTTCCACCCATCCTTGCTTCATCATTCACCCAGCCATGCACCATACCATTTTCTTACCTTCCCAGCCACCTCGGGGACCAAGCAAACACATATCATTCTTCTTTGCCAGTCATCATTACATTTCTCGTGCTTCCACACTTACTTACACCCTTCTTTCGCTTTTCGTTCATCCCATCCATCAAGTTCACCTCAGATCTGATTGGGATTCTTCTCGCCAAAAACTTCACAGCTAAGTCGAAGTACATTTAGAGGAGGCTACTACCTGCTTTTTTTATAATACACCCGTGCAGAAAGCACACTCTGCAGTCTTCAATCTCAATGACTAAGGAATGTATAGCTTACCTCTGCCCGCCACCACCGTGTGAACCCTCACAGGCATGTCCTTTTCCGGCACTTGCACCGCCTCCTCCCCAGAGTTGTCCTCCTCGTCCAATGCCACCACCTCCGCGCTGGCCCCGTCTCCAGATGTTCCACCTACAAAGTACATTTAATAATGTTAGAATACACCACTCACTACTATATAATATTTGGTCTAGGAGGAAGAAAGAAATGTGAAAAAAAGTGTACAATTTAATAATTTTTGACTGTGTACTCTAGAGTAAAAATGTCCCTTTTTCCAGGGAAGGCTGTTGTCTTGCTGCACTTTTTGGCACAACTGATGAATGTTTGCTTTTTACTTTTTAACACGCACCACTTTTTCTCCTAACAGACAGAACCTTGACTTCTAAGAACACGAGCAGGATCAAGTTCAAACCAGGTGAGAGCTCGGCTCGACCACAAGAAATGTGTCCAATTAATCGTCAGCACTAAGCACTTTTCCATTTTCAGTTACACGTTCACTTTTATGACAAACTTGAATTTAATAAATGTGTTTACTTTTAATAAAGCTTTTAAACTTAAATAGACTCTGTGGTTTTTGGTCCTCCAGACTAGAGTGGATGAGCTAAAGGTTTTCGAATTTTTGCAAGCATGAGTCCGTGCCTCTGCCATCGGTGACTTTGGGAGCTAAATGACTCTGCCACACTATCTAGTCAGTAAGGAGATTGGGGGTTCAACTACAAAGTCTGTTATCACTGAGGTATGTGGAAAGTCTAACAGTTACAGCACCTATTATAATTGATAAGCTAAGCGATGCATTATTTAGTGTCCATAGTTCTGTTTGTGCAGATTTGTCCCTGCAACAGTAGTAGAATGGATTGTCCTATCCAAACCAAAAGTAAAGTAGTATCTTATTATTTCTTGGTGGTGGTCATTCACCTTTTTATTGTTGGCAATGGTCAAAGCATAAACATTTAGAATACTTGAAAAGACATTATGGACAATCCCAGAGGACTACACTCAGTGCATAGAGCTATTGCTGACTAGAATGGGAGTCCAATGGAAATGCCAAATGTGCAATCTTAGTTAGCTACACAGACAGACTAATAAGAATAATCTAGTAATACCACACAGAGTCATAGGGATAAGAATTTAGATCCTGTCTACAAGAAGATCAAAGACGATTTAGAAAAAATCGAATGAGGAACGCTAGGAAAAAATAAGTACTCTATATTAAAATTAAAACTTACTGGGGCCAGCAAAGGAGCCCTCGACTGCCCGGTCCTGGCCTGCATCGACAACAGCACCCTCCTCCTCCTCCTCCTGTGTCCTCCTCTTGCCCCTGGGGGAAGCTGATGTACAACATGAAAGAAAGAAAAACAGAAAACATGGATGATATTTATTTCTCAACCAAATCAAACATTTAAAAAAGAACTAACAAAGTAACAAAATATTTTTGCGAAATAGCAAATAGGGAACGACTCCACGGGATATATTATTGACCAATCTCATGTGGTCGACTACGTCATTACTTTAGTATTGCTTGATTTGCGGACCGTCGAATTGGAAACTACCCTATGTAACTCACTAAACAAAGTACTAAAAAGGTTTGCCTAGGATTGGCAGGCAGCAGTCCGCAGCACGCAAAGTGACAGCCAAAGTCCATCGTGATTGAAGATCAGCGACAACACTAAAGTTTCCTACTACATTCACCAGTCATTAAAATACTCAAACTATTAATCCACCACCACTATTTCTTCTTATCGCCATGTGTACAAAGGAAGGACTGGACTTGAGTCTGTAGGGGCTGATTTATAAGGCCCTTGCGGCTCTTTTGCTCCATTGTTGCGTGACTTTTGTGACGCAGCGACAGCACAAAAGAGGCGCAATGGTGCGGCGTATATTAACAACGTGACGCATCTGGGAGATGCATCACGTTGTAAAGCCCTGCGCCAATAGGGGTGTTCCGGCGCAAGGGAGGGCGTTCCTGCGCAGGAACGCATCCTAAAAGTGGCTGAGGGAAATCTACAAGATTTCAATCAGTCACTTTGAGGACAATGATGCGTGACTCAAACCCTGCGCCTGCTTGAAGCAGACGTACGGCTTGACGCAGCATTGGGGAGATAGGGCACCCCAGAGAATTGATGGAGCTGCACCATCGTTGCGACGCAACTCCAGCAATGCGCCACCTTTACGGCACAGATGCGTAACGCTTTGGTGACGTTTTGGGCCCATGGCGCGCCGCATTGTAATACGGCGCACCATGGGTGATGGTGGCGTGACGCACAATTACTGGCGCATCCCTGCAACTTTGCAGGGATGCGCCGGTAATTAAAAATCTGAACCTTAGTGTGTAGCATTGCGCAGTTCTTTCAACTACACTCATACATAATTTCACAGGCCAATGAAATGAACACAAAATCTAAAACAAATAAGCATAGTAGCAACACTACTGAGAAGGAGAGCAGTGTACCTGAAATGCACAGAAGATTTTGAAATAAAATGTACCTACAATGTAATGAGCAGCATTATTGCTCTTGGTAAAAAACAAAAATTTGCAATATAATAACACAGCAGGAGAAAACATAGTAGTAAAGACATAGCTACTACTACTCACAAAGCCCGGGGATCTCAAGGCCAAGGAGGTCGAGCAGATCTCGCTCACGGGTCAGGACATCCGTCCAGCGGTGGGTGGCCTGGTTGTAGGTGCGCCAGACCCGAGAGTGGTGGTAAATGGCCTGGCACACCTTCTCCCACCGCTTCCGGCGCTCCCGGGCCCCGTACCCGGCACTGATCTTGCCGCCTCCCATGATGGTCCTGGGGAGGCGGCGCTGAACATAAAAAATGAGTTGGGCCACCTCCTCCGGGGTAAAGATCTCCCGTGGCATCACTAGCTCCCCCCTCAAACGCCCGCACGGGAGCCGGACACGGGGTGCGGGACCCTTCCCCTTCTCGGGATGCTTCCCGGCTCCCTTCACCATGGTCTGGGCGGAAAGGAATAAAGAAAATAGAATAGGGAAGAGAAGAAAAGAAAAGAGTTTACAAAAGTAGTTTAAAATTAACCAAAAGTAGCAGTAAACACAAAAATATAGGGCTAGAAAAATAGAGGGATAGATAATAAGTAAAATAGATAAAAAAAAACTTCAAACAAGCAAAGGATGGCAGAGATTGACAGAGGATACAAAGACCATGCCCAGAACCATAGCAATGAATGAGAAACAAGATGGCCACGCCCGTTCACGACCGCGCGGGTAAGTTCGCGCGAGATTTTCCTTGCGAACACGCGCGAGACTGTACTGGCAAGCCGCGGACTTTGCGAGATTACACTTCGCGCCCGGAAACGGAAATACGTCAGGCAAACAAGATGGCTGCGCCCTTGAACGACCGCGAGGGTAACTTCGCGTCTTGCGCTACGAGCGGCTCGCAAAAACGCACAAAACCTTGCCAACTAACACGCCGCAAAAAAAACAAATTGCATATTCGCACAAATTTGCGGCTTCCGAATCCGATCTTGCGCGTGTTCGCACCCCGCGAACCCCGCGAAATTGCAGAAAAACGAGTTTTTCAAAAGTGAAAGCACTCGGCAGGGGCAAGAGTTCAAACTCATCATTAGTAACAATTCCCGGTAGTGCTTCCTGACTGGGGCCCCTCCAGAATTCAGTTGCTAGTTGCAACAATTGTATGACCCTGCTCTGACCCTCACAGCAGGCTCATACAATAGCTACAAGTAGGCCACAAAGAAGGTCCTGGGGAAAAAAAATGCACTGCAACAGAAAGCAAAATTACAGATAAGGAAGCAGGTGCCAGACTGGAATTTTAAAACAGTGACACATTAATAAACTAACCCCAAATTAATTCATCTGAGTTGAAGCAGGGATGGTGTGCTTGCTTTTCCCCCCCATAATCTACAGTAATGATGAACCAGAGGGTGGCATTGATGTAACAGAGGGTTGCAGTGGTGAAACAGAGGGTGCTGGGAACCTGTGATGATGAACCAGACGTAGAAACAACATAATTCGCGACCGTTGCGCGACGAAATGTAAGTTCGCAATTGCGAACTGGTACGAAACCCTCGCGAACTGGCAGAAATCCTTGCGAACACAAAAAAAAAAAAAAATCCGCAAATTCTTGCGAATTTGCGGATTTTGCGGATTGCGAGTTCGCAAATCCGCAAAATTCGCGAACGCAAGATCCGCAAAATTCGCCCATGCTTAGGCTGGTGGGGCCGGGGGGGAGCGGGGGGGGGCTGGGTGCAGAGCAAATAGGTCAGCTGGACATAGTGCACTGACAAGTCCTCGAGTCAGGAGCTGGCAACTTGTAGAGGCGATTTTGGGACAGGTGGGCCACTGAGGATGTGGGTATCAGGGGACTTGATGTCCCTCAATGGGTGCTTACTTCTGGTATCTTTGGAGTCCACCACAGACTCTTGGTATCACTGTTTGCTGCAGAAGTTTGGTATCCCAGGTATTGAAACAATACGGCTCTGGTAGATCCTGGAGTCTCCAAACGTGGAAGGGAGACAGATCTGACACTCTGAAGCTGGTGTATCTATTTTGGTCTGGGTGCTGCATCAAAGTTGTCGCGGAGCAGCACTTCGACAAACTGGACCCGGCGGGATCGGTGCCTGCAGTGTGCAGGGGAGAGATACCTTCACTCCAACGGAGGTTCTTGGTGATTTTTCAAAGGCTGGAGGAGCTATGGGGTTCTTGAACTTTTCACAGGTTCAGGATGACATGGCACACCATTATTGTCATAGTCCCAGAGTGAGCATGCAGGGTTTGGCGCCAAACATTTCTTCTGCAGCAGGATTGCCACCTAAATGCTGAATTTAAGGGTGTTACAGGAGGAGACAGGTAGTAGTAATTGGGCTACCTACCTGTAGGGTTCCTACACCCTCAAAGTAACCACTTCCTGTTGGAAGAGACACTACCCTAACCCTGATAGGATGTTTCTCCACCATCCTAAGATGGTGGATTTTCAAGGTAGGGGTTCATATCGCTTGCCCATCCTAGGGGTAGTGCTGGCTGAGTGTGGACCCTTCTCCTCATCTAATGAATTTTCCTGCCTGTCCTCTCCCAACATTTGGAGCATGACAGGGGGTTTGGCATCCCCCACTATCTGGGGAACTCTGGGCTGAACTTAAAAGCCAGTAACGTCTTTAAAACTTCCTGGCCATTCCTGCCTGGAAGAGGTGTGAAGCACCTTTGCCCAGGGCAGGCTTTGTCTCTGGCCTCTGAGAGTGCAAGCTCACACCCCATGAGTTCAGAAACATGTCAGTTGGTGGCAGACTGGCTGTGACTAGTCATAGACCACGCCAGTGCTTGACAGGTCTTCAGGGAACCTTCTAAAGTAACTCCTGAGTGCATTTATTATTATATCTCTCACTGACGCCAGGATTTATTAAGACAATGTGTTTGGTACCAAACATCTTAGAATACAGTGAAGCCTTAATGGAGCATCAAACCCATAATGACAAGCATCCAGCTCATGTACTCTTTATGACTTCCCTGTGCCCTTATAATATCCAAGAATGGCTCAGGTATTGCAGAATCATATCTGCTCATGCAGACATGACCACACATAGAATATAGTGCACCCTGCCATAGGGCTGTAAGGCTTGAGTAGTCATGACTTACCTATATCTCTTGCAGTGTGGGAGGGCATGGGACCAAGGGCTGTGTGCCATGTTGACTCTTTGGTTTTGTCTGAACCAAGACACACAGCCTGCAGGGGCAGTTTGCATGGTCTTGCTGAGTGGTCTCTGGCGTGGCACAATTTGTGCTGCAGCCCCTGTGGACCCTCTTCAGTACCCCTACCTTGGGTACCAGGGGTACCATATCTCTGGTATCAATTTATATTAGTTAAAGTGAGTTGAGACTCTTAATTTCATTGTTTGCCAATTGTAATGTTGTTTTGTAGTTGCTGTGTAGCACATGCAATTTCAATCTAGAACCAGTTGCTGTCCTTTTTGTTGCTGTCTTTTTCGTAAGCCCTTTTTGGCCACTTCTAATGTGACAAGCAAAGTCTCATAATTGTTAAATAACTGGAAAATAAGCAAGAACTTGTTTATTCACAGTCAGTAAGAAGATGAAAAGAAATGTTTTCCAGGGGCTCAATAGAGATGTCCATGGTGCTCTTAACAATAGAGGCAGTAATCATGGGAGAGAATACATTCTAGAAGAGCTATTATGAAGAAAAACAGACCTTGCTAAAACTGATAACAAGGGCTCACACAAGCACAGTGAACAACTAAAATGTCACCAAGCACAGTGAAGGCCCTCAATGAAGTTGAGTCAACCAGGCTTTCCAAATTTGGTGGCTTTTCATTCAGTTGGGTTTGATTTTGACACCAAGACAGATCCCTATGTAATCTCTAATCAAAACGCAAATGCCACCTCTGTTCTAGAACAAACCTGTATAAGTTATAAGCAAATAAACTGTTGAAAATGGCCGATACTACTTTACGAAACCTGAAATGTGCTGAATGTATCACTAAGTACTCCTTATCATAGACGAGGGAGAAGGAAAAGATATATGATCTATCCAGTTTCCTTGAAATATATACTCTCAAATCAATTGGGGGGAGGAAGGATCACTTGTCCTGCTAACCTGGATTTACAGGTAAGTGGGATGTCCCTTGGTAAAAACCCTCATACATGTGAGTTGGTGTTGTCTGGTAGCGGTATATCTTGGTTCTCCGCTATAATTACTCTCGTGTCTGCATAATCACAGGGTTAGTAGGTATGCAGCCTCCACCCGAAGGAAGAAACCCAAGGTAAAAGCAGTAGTGTCCAGTGAAAAAGGTGATAGTGGTGACTTTAAAAAATAACTCGGACAGCCAGTTCGCTATGTTTATTTTTCTGGATTCGAGTTAGAGTTGAAAATATTTCAGATAGGCGTTATGAGAATTATTAGGATTCTGACGCTATCCATTGTCGTGGTTTAAAAGCTCGACTTGTTTCAGCCCTGTTCGCCTCTCAAGGTCAGTGGGCTTTCTTCAGGACCATGTGGTGGGTGGGTAAAGGAGCGTATTAGTCCTTTAGTTTCTTAAGGTCAATATTGTGCCTGCAAATACAAACGTTGTGGGTAACTAAAGGTGGAGTGGAGGGGGGTAGTATTTACATATTAATACCATAGAGTCCAACTGTTAGACTGTGCTAAGTTACAGTAATCTTTCGATCACTACTTTAACAGTAGAAAACACATACTCAAACGATTGGCTAAAGCTATTTAATCTGCTTCTCTGGTCTTAATAGTGATTCATTTTACCCAGATTACTTTGGTCAAATGGTGCCGGGTAAATGAGATTAGCTGTGAATGGATTTCCTTGTCTGCATGTTAAGGAGTCTCTATGCTGCTTATAGACATATACTGTTAGTTAAATGCCTCATGCAGAGTGAATTAAACACGGTAACTGTGTGTTGCGCTACCTTTCACCGTTCTATTATTATTGTGTTAATGTTGACCGGGATAACAATTGCAACGCTAAGGTGGTTTTACGTTGTTATTTCAAAGCTGAGTGCCGGGTTCGGGAATCTCTCTTACAAACAAAAGCATGCACGTTTTTGAGCCAAGTTTTGAAATGCACCGCTCCAACAGTCAGATTTACACCATATATCGGTGATGAAGTCTGTGTTCGAAAGGAATGTCCCAAATAAGAGAACGCTGAGTCCGTAATTGCAAAAAAATGTTCAAAATTCCTTTAATGTTCCAATTGAAAAACCAGCCAACGCGTTTCGTTCCGTCAGGCGGAACTTCTTCAGGGCGGAATGGTAGTTGACGAATGTGAATATTTCCTGAGCCGGGATCCCGAAATGTGATAGATATCTATATCCTTTATCTGGATTTTGGTAACCGAAGTCAGTCACAAGATGCAAATTGCAAATATGGCAATCACCTTATAACTTCAAAGAGAAGTAAGTTATAAGGTGATTGCCATATTTGCAATTTGCATCTTGTGACTGACTTTGGTTACCAAAATCCAGATAAAGGATATATATATCTATCGCATTTCGGGATCCCGGCTCAGGAAATATTCACATTCGTCAACTACCATTCCGCCCTGAAGAAGTTCCGCCTGACGGAACGAAACGCGTTGGCTGGTTTTTCAATTGGAACATTAAAGGAATTTTGAACATTTTTTTGCAATTACGGACTCAGCGTTCTCTTATTTGGGACATTCCTTTCGAACACAGACTTCATCACCGATATATGGTGTAAATCTGACTGTTGGAGCGGTGCATTTCAAAACTTGGCTCAATATTGATTTTTCCCAAAGTTGTTGGGATATACTCCTTGGACAGGGAGTATTTTGAAAATTGCACGCTATCTGAAAGACAACTTAAATATATATGTTGGTGATAGATGGATTGGTGCTTATAGGGTGTTATAAGTGGTCCACTGTCCATATTGTGTTTTAGAAAAAAGCATGCACGTGCTTATACTGCTATCTTTCATTAAGACATACCTTCGTGCGTTTTACTATGCGCTTCCTCGGGTGCCAAGGAGTCAATGGGAGCATGGCCCTTCACTAAAAAAGGGGAGTAAATTGGTAATTAGTTTGTACTTATCCCTGCAGCGCCGCTCCGTCCTCGTGTGTACCTTTGGCTCTGCGCCTCCTCTGCTGCTTGTGCTGACTCTGCCGTCCTGGACCCGGTAGGGTTCTCGGACTTTCGAGCCTTGTTAAATTACTTCCCAATCATAGGAAGTGTAGACAAACTATGTTTCGGAACGGATACTTGTAATTAGAAAAACGTCTTTTACCATGTTTATTTACAAATTTTAAATTCACATCACTCGGTTTTTTGTTGGTGTTAGTGTGAATTTAAAATTAGGAAGTCCTTTCCAGCTGCGAGCAATTACCCATATTTTGTGGTATGTCAATTTGGACAACATATCCGTGTCTTCTGACTGCTTAAGGATTGGGCTAGATTCTTTGATTAATATCCAAAATTTAATGGGTTATTGTTAATGACTCAAGAGTGCAGTATAGTGCCCTCGGTCTTTGCGTGGCTCAGATAAGGATTCAGGTTCTTAGTGATCATCTGTTCAGACTGGTCCATGGAATATTGTCATTAAGACCTCGTACATCTGTACCCAGTCTATGGACCCACCTCTGTTCCTTATCGAAGAGAATGCGTTCTGCATTGTGGTCCTTGGTTTGAAGAGTTTCCAGGATTACCCATTGGAGGTCATCCACTTTGTGGCCTTTTTCCAAGTAGTGCAACGCCATTTTGGTTGTTCCTTTCTTACATTTGACGTTGCTACGGTGTTCAATAATTCTTTGTTTTGCTTTTCTGCACGTCATGCCTATATAGACCATATTGCATGGACATGTGATCATGTAAATAACATGACTCGTATTGCAATTGGTATGATGTCGCAATGTCCATTTCAGATTCGGTAGAAGTTGTAATTCTTTAGTGGGGCTCGATAGTAGGCAGACTGTGCAGGATCCGCAGGGAAAATGTCCCATGATTGGTGGCAGGTTCCACAAGGTGGATTGATTCTGTGGTACAGTAGGTTTTGGTCTTGTGTGGACCAATAGGTCTTTAAGATTTCTCGTTCTTTTGTTAGCAAAACGTGGTTTTGGTCAAGACAGTTCTGCTGAAGTAAGGATCCTCCAGTGCTTGTTTATAATTTTGTTCACCTTATTCGTGGCAGGGCCATACGTTGTTACACATGTGAGCTGGTCTTCTTGTGGGGCTCTGATGGTGGTTTCCAATAGGCCTTCTCTATTTTGATTCCTTGCTCTTTTTTTGCATGTATTAATCACTTTTTTGGGATAATCTCGTGCCTCTAGTTTCTTACAGAAGTCATTGGCTTGGGACTTATAATCTTCAGGTTTACTGCAATTCCTCCGTAAACGGCGAGGATGATAACTGTTAAAGGACAGCAAGCTATTTTCTGAAGTGGGCTTGAAAAAAGTCCTGGTCTACAGTGTGTCGTTCTCGACATAGATGGTTATATCCAAAAAGTCTAAACTCTTTTTATCTGCAGTATAGGTGAATTTCAACCACTCATCTTTTGTGTTTAGCCATGTATGGAATTCAATTAGGCTTTCCATGTCTCCTTGCCAAATGAGCAGAATATCATCTATGTAACGTTTCCAGAAATAAATCTGGTGATGGTATGGGTTTTCTTGGTTGTTGATGATTAATTTTTCAAAATTACTCACATAAAGCCCAGCCACACTAGGGGCAAATGTACTGCCCATAGAAGTTCCATGGCATTGTCTGTACATGGTGGTGTTGTATGCAAAAAAGTTTTCTGTCAATGCAAGTTTACAGCACTCCAGGACGAAATGTCGTGGAGTTTTATAGTTCCAATCTGTATCTAAGGGGAGATTCTCTAAGTTGTCCAAGGTCTTTTTTTGTGGTAAACTAGTGTAAAGACTTTTGACATCCATCCCTACTAGGATCATCGATCTTTCAGAATAGTTGACTTGTGTTAATAGATTCAAGAGATCTCTCGTATCTTTTAGATAGGTCGGGGTCTGTTGGATTAGTGGTTTGAGATATTCGTCAGCAAACTGAGAGAGTGGTTCCAGCACAGACCCTATCCCAGAAACAATAGGTCTTCCCGGCGGTGGATGACGTGCTTTGTGAGTTTTTGGGAGGGAATAAAAACAAGGAATTCTTGGTGTTTTTGTTTTAGGAACTCTCCTTCCTTTTTTGAAATCCAATTGTTAGTGACCGCTTCCTCTACCATTAGTGTTATCGTTCTTTGTAGCCTTGGTGTAGGGTCAATTGTAATGATCTCGTAGAATTTGCGATCCGAAAGGAGTTCCTGGCATTGTTTATCGTAGCCTCTCTACTAAGTACGACTACTCCACCCCCCTTGTCTGCTTGTTTGATTACAAGGCTGTCATCATTTCTTAGTGTGTTCAATGCTCTTTGTTCCAATTTGGTTATATTCTGAAAATGTTTAGTTATGTTTTCAGTCAAGTAGTCAATTTCCTTCATCACTGCTTCTTCAAAGGTCGCAATCTCCATCGGTACCTGAGAGTTCAGTGGGCAAAATTTGGATTTTTGGCGTAAGGACGTGTCTCCATCTGTGGATGATGATGCCTGGTTGGTAAAAAAACCCTTAAGTTTTAATTTCCTGCAGAACTCTGATATTTCGCATTTGGTCTTAAAGACATCTAGGCTTGGAGTTGGTACATAGCCTAGGCCTTTATTGAGGACTCTGGTTTCATCAGGGGATAATGGTCTGTCACTTAAGTTTACGATGAGGGAGCTGTACTCGGCCCTGCTTTCGCCTTCGAAATAGAGTCCAACAGTTGGACTCTATTGTAATAATATGTAAATACTACCCCCCTCCTCTCCACCTTTAGTTACCCACAACGTTTGTATTTGCAGGCACAATATTGACCTTAAGAAATTAAAGGACTAATACGCTCCTTTACCCACCCACCACATGGTCCTGAAGAAAGCCCACTGACCTTGAGAGGCGAACAGGGCTGAAACATGTCGACCTTTTAAACCACGAAAATGGATAGCGTCAGAATCCTAATAATTCTCGTAACGCCTATCTGAAATATTTTCAACACTAACTCGAATCCAGAAAAATAAACATAGCGAACTGGCTGTCCGAGTTATTTTTTAAAGTCACCACTATCACCTTTTTCACTGGACACTACTGCTTTTACCTTGGGTTTCTTCCTCCGGGTGGAGGCTGCATACCAACTAACCCTGTGATTATGCAGACACGAGAGTAATTATAGCGGAGAACCAAGATATACCACTACCAGACAACACCAACTCACGTGTATGAGGGTTTTTACCAAGGGACATCCCACTTACCTGTAAATCCAGGTTAGCAGGACAAGGGATCCTTCCTCCCCTCAATTGATTTGAGTGTATCACTAAGTATTCAAGCATGTATCCAATGTCTTTTGGTTTTGAATGTCATATGCAAGTAGGAGAATTCTAAATGTTTTAGATTTCCCTTCACTGATACTACTTAACCCTGACTGTATTGTAACCCATGTTCCACACAATGAAGAGGGGGGGAGGGAAAACTCCTACTTCGAACTCCTCTACAAATGACTCAACACACAAATAGAATTAGGAGAAAAAAAGGAATTGCTTAAGGAGTTATGTAAGGCAAAGTCAACATGCTTGAAAAACTGTCCCCACTCACACAAATGGGGCATGCTTCATCATTGGGCTGCTGAACGGGGTGGAGCAAAGGGGTGGGGAGACAAAATAAACAGAAAGAATATTAGGGATCAAGTGAATAGTAAGTGCAGAAAATGAGGTTAAAACTAGCTCAGTGGTATCCCAATACCTATTGTATTCCTTGTCCCCCTGGCCAGGGTTAAGAAGGTTTAACAACCTAGAGGATGATGGTGAGGATGGTCAATTATGCACCGTATCAATATCTTCCACTGTGTTACATATTTTTTTTAGTTGCAGATCATATTCAAAGTGTTAATACAAGACCCATACTTGAGTATAGGGTTAGTCCTAGACCGTCTTATGTAGAAAGGGGTGCAGGACAATAGGGATCTATCAGTCCTGAAGAAAGCCGGGGAGACACAAAAAGCCGGCTGAAACATGTTGACTTATCTGCAGAGAGGAGGTGCGAACGGTGCATAATTGACCATGCTCACCACTATCCACTAGGTTGTTAGACCTTCTTAACCCAAGGGATGCTAGTGTAGAATGGGGAAGCCAAGTAATAGGACGTTACAATTGGCCAAAATGCAAAAGTATGAAGGCTTGCACAAGAGATCTGAAGTTGCTTTCTTAAAAAAAAAGTCATATCTTTAGAAGAGATAGCTGTTACCAGGCCACCTTTGTTTGTTTGTTTTTTTTGGCAATTTGTTCCTTGAGGGGGGTTGGTGCCCAGGGTGAATCCAAGTGACTTGGCAGTCAGTGAAAGTTGGGATTCAAATAGCATTGGGTGAAAGTTAGGGTTAGAAGGTGAAATTGTTTATGAGCCACGTTTAGACTTTTTCTTGTTTGTTGTTCTGAGCAAACAACAGGAATTCGGGCTTGGTTTGGTAGGCCCTAAACATCAAGGTCTAGATGATGTGCAGGCAGTGTTTGAGGTGTTGGAAGTCGGAAGCAGTGAGGATTTCCGAAGAGATTTGTGTATCATTTGCATATTGGTGAATCTTGATGCTATCTGTGGGTAGAGTGCCAAGCTGTACCAGTAGAGGTTGAAGATGACAAGGTACAGTATGGAACCCTTGGGGACTCTGCAGGTGATAAAGTGATTGTTTGTGACCTGGAGGTGTCCATTGGAACAACGTAGTAGAGGGCTGAAATAGTAGGAGGAGGACCAGTGAAGGACATTGCTGAAATGCCCGGCCCCGAGATGAGGCAGGAGTCATTCCCATCTGTGGTCTGAAGCCAAACTGGGGCAAGGTCATGCCAATCAAAATCTCTCATATTAAGGAAGTGGGTTCCTCACCCTTAAGTTGCGTCAAACCTGTTCCTCCTCTCCACCATGTAACCTCATTTCAACACCTAGAACACCTAGTGATCATTCTTTTCAAGTTCAAGATGTTTTATAAAGTGGGATGGTACACAATCAAACATGTTATAGTGAATTCTAAAAGAGAACAGGTTATTTTGTCTTCTTGACCTTCACAAATCTCTCATAAATGATGTGGCAAAATAGATTCCGGGGTGGGGGATGGTATTTAGAGGTGGTCATTAAAGGGGCATCGGCCAGAACTCAGTCCCACCCTTCTGTCCTCCTGTAGGGAAAGGGAAATGGTGCCTCAGATTCTGGAAATGATCTCCTTATGGCCTATTTATCACAGGGCTGCCAGATTTGCGGTAGGGGTGAGCGTAACTGCTTTGTGTAGTGTAATCACAATCGTGAGTTTACACATAATTCAAGAGTAAATCTGCATTTAGCGCTATTTCTTTGTGCAAAAATGCACCCTCGTGTCCAAAATAGATGTGAGGATGCATTTTGCGCTACAAACCAGTTTTAAATGTAATAGAACACAAATAGTGAGTGAGAGCGGCCTCTCATGCCCTCTCAATGTGCTCTTGCTTAGGATTTCTTCCCCCAAATTACTTTTAGTTACACGAGCAGGAGTAATCATATAATTATCAGTAGTTTGGCATCAAAGAGTCAAGCAGAATCACCAAAATATATCTGATTACTCTGGCATAATTGAAATTCTGCCCAGGTCTAATTGACAGCTTTATTCATGATGGGTCTTTCAGCACTGATTTTATTCTGCTTACCACCATGACTAAATAATGGGTATCCTGCACATGACAAAATGTGAATTGTACTAACTCAAACTGAGAAAAATGTGGGTCAGAGACATTAGTTTGTATTTTGTTTGGAATCTGTTGTCAGAAAGCAAAAAATACGCTGACTAGGCTGTTATTACATGGCATCTCAGCAGACGTTCAAAGATTTGCTGAAAGTGCCCCTGCCATGTTAGCGGGAATGCTTTTGACAAAAAGTCACTATTGAAAGCAGTAGGAGGGTCTCTCTATTTGGTGATTGGGATGTCCTTGGATTGTCAGAGGTGGCTCCTCCTTCAATCTGTCATTTTGTTGTCCCCTCTGCCAAACTGTGACATATGCAAAAAGAAGAAAGAAGAAGTTGATGGACCGAATGCAGAACAATGTCATACATTCCTGCAGTACAGAGATCTGGGCGTAAATCCATTGTTTACCTAAACTAAACTGGGGTATCTTGGTGACCAAAAGAATGATGGATTTAATTCAGATCTCTTGACTGTGGGTGAATGTTTTGATTTGTTCTGAATTCCGTCAATAAATGATGTGCCTTAAACTGTGACACATGGCCTAATGTAGAGTGACAGATATCCCGTCTGCGTGCCTTATTAGAAGTATCAAAGGATATAATGCAGGTGTGGAATTAGCCGGCCAGTTCCCTTTTCTCTTGAATGGCTAGTTTGGTTAGTGTATTTATGTGGTAGGACAGTATCTTGTCAATAATGAGTGGTGAACTTCTAACACATTCCTCACACATACCATCCTGAGACAACTCTGTTTGCTTTGCATATTATCGCCAACTAACTTTGGGGAAGATTTCCCTAAACCCTACAGCTTACCTGTCGTAGACACAGGGGTCTGCTCTTCTGTTGACTCTCAATGCTGGAGTACCTGTAATGAAAAAAAGAAATGAAGTGTGAGAAGGGACGGGATCTATCAAAGGCAATAAACAGTGGCAATGGACTACTCTGTCTCTGCCCAAGAAGACGGTGCCCTGACAGCTGCAAACCAATCAGGGGACAGAGAAGGAGAGGTCAAAAATGCCAAGGAGTCTGGTGAGAGGGAGGAAAGAGACTGCAGGAATTCTAGACAGGAAAAAGGACTGACTGGGATGCAGGAAGATTTCGATTTAATAAGAAACAGACGCTGGGAGGACGTTGCCACCGATCATAGTCGCCAAAGATGTGGACCGAGAAGTGGTAGACGCCATTGGGGGACAGTGTTTGGTCCGCTGCAAATCAGTAGAGTTGCAGAATTGTGGGTAAGTGACTCAGGAAAGGGAGCAGGAAGCATGGAGGGGTTATTTCTTTGAGCACAATGCATCTCTTTTCTAATAAGGAATCCATTATCATTGGTGGGGGGAGCACTAAAGCATTTTTTTGTTGTTGTTGACATGGGTGTGTAGCACCGGTCTGGGGTATTTGTAAAGAGCGGAGGAGGCAGACTTAAGTTAATTCTTATTTATTTAAATACATCAAAAGACCCACTGGTGTACAAGCTAAGGCTTCTTACCGGATCAGCTCCAACTGCTTCTCTGGGATACGAACCTTAGCACACAACAAATTCGTTCCACATTACGTACCTGACATTCTGAATGATGTATAATAATTCTACAAGAAAATACAATGACCTAAGAATAAGAACTACAATGGAAAGAAAAGAAAGATATTACCACGTGTATCTTTTCACAATAAAAATAAAATACACTTAATGCAGAACAAAATAAAATGAGTCTAAAATATAGTCACTTAACTTTTTAGGCAATTTTACAATTCTTTTATGCAAATCTTGTACAGATGGACTCGTAGACACATTGTCTGAATGAGAAGGTGAATCATGAACAGATGGACTCGTACGCACATTGTCTGAATGAAAACATTCCCCAGAGTCATCACTAGAAAGAGAAGACACCCTAGACCGCAATGAATTACCAGAAATATCATCAAACAAAACGTCATCACCATCTTCCATTTTTCCCAAAAAACTTTCTTGACCTGGTTTGAGAATGGCCACTGAACTTTTGCTCCACCAACCTTTGCCTTTTAGTAAAACAGTAGAATCTGTGACATCCACAACTTGAAAAGGTACTGTGAATTTAGATAAACCTTTGGGTGTTAAAGTAGGCTTAATGATTCTTACCCAATCTCCAACCTTTATGCTTTTATTCTTACAATGGTGAGAAATATCGTGGTATTTTTTTCCATACATGCGAGCAGTCATCATGTCATTCCTAGCCTTAATAATAGAAGTTTCTAAAGTATCTCTCTGAAGATTTCCTTTACTCAAGAAAGGCATTAATAAGGTTCTTGGTTGTCTACCTCTCATTAAAATATATGGAGAAACACCAGTGAAAGTGGTAGTAGTTAAATGATAGCTCCAAATTTTCTCTTTAAGAAATTCAAACACATTAAGATCGCTTTCTAAGGCCACTTGAATACCTTCTTTGAAAAATCTTTTTGCCCTCTCAATTCGACCATTTGAGCGAGGACTATAAAGAGGAGCTTTTTTAGGACATACATTAAACTTTTTCAAAAATGTTGCATTTTGTTTGAAATGAATTGGACTCCATTATCAGACAAAATTGATATGGGTGCTCCTTCAATCCTGAAAATGTTATCTACGAAAAGTATGACTTTGTCTGTGGTAGGATGTTCAACAAAAGAGTAGTAAACCATTTTGAAAAATAATCACTGAGAACAATTAAAAATATTTTTTCTATGCCCAAACATTCATAAGGTCCAGAAATATCAAAAGAAAGTTTTTCCCAAGGACTTACAGGAGGCTCTCCAATAGACAAAGGTTCAGTGGAAACTTTCCAGTGTTTATTTGATTTGATACACACTGAACAATTATCTATGAATCTTTCAACAGATGCTTCCATTCCAGGCCACCAATAATGATCTTTAAGTAATTCTTTTAGTTCCTGACATACCGGGATGTCCAGAATGAGCTATATTGATGAGTTTATCTCTGAGATTAGTAGGTGGTATAAATAGATCCTGCCTCAACAACATGTCATTTTCAACACTCAATTCCTCAGCAATTTGTGCAAAACTTCTAAGGGGTAATTCTAAATTCCTAACTGAAGGCCACTCATTGATTACATATTGCTTAACTTTAGTCAAAACATTATCATTGGTAACATGATGATTCCATTCCTTCTCAGAAATAGCAAAATTACAAGAATCAACAGCATCAATTGAAGCTACAACACATTCATGAATATCTAATGCATTATCATTAGATTCATTAATAGGTGGTTGTCTAGACAGGCAGTCTGCTGTAAAATTCTTTCCACCAAGAATATGTTGGATCTCAAAGTTAAGTTCTTGTAGTCTAGCAATTAATCTGACCAATCTAGATGAGGCTTTTCCATTTCTGACCCCATCCATCATGTAAACCAGAGGTTTGTGATCTGTAACTAAAACAAAAGTCTTCCCCACAAAAAATTCTTCAACTTTTCTACAGCCCACACACAAGCTAGAGTCTCCTTTTCTATGGTACTGTAATGTACTTCTGAACCTCTGATGCTTCTAGAGATAAAATAAATTACTCTTTCCTTTCCCTCAACAATTTGTATGAAAACAGCTCCTAAACCTTCAGTACTAGCATCTACCGTCACAAAAGATTTCCCCTGAGGATCAAAGGTGTTAAGTCCAGGTGCTTTAGCAATAAGCTTAATTACATTGCTAAAAGCTTCATCATGAACACTGGTCCACAAAAAGTTTGAGCCTTTTTTGAGTAATTGTCTAAGAGGCTCAACAACAAGAGCATAACCTTTTACAGACTTGGCATAATACTCGCCTAAACCAAGGAACGAGTGTAAAGAATCTTTATCCTGTGGTTTACTAGCTCTTTCTAAAGTATTAACAATATCCTCTTTAGGAAAAATACCATCAGGAGTAATTTTGTGACCTAAATAATTGATTTCCTTGACCAAATATTTACACTTATCTTCACTGACAGTCATGCCTTTGTCACTGAAAGTTTTTAAAAATCTCTCCAAAATTGAATTATGTTCCTCACAAGTTTTAGTAAATATCAGAATATCATCTTGGAAAGACGGCACACCTTTTAAATCATGGAACAAACTCTCAATTAACTTTTGGAAAACACTGGCCGCTGATGCCAGTCGGAATGGCATCCTCAAAAACCTGTACAAGCTAAACGGAGTAATAAACACCATGAGATCTTTCGAAGATTCATCGAGGGTTACCTGATGATAGGCTGATTTCAAATCAATAATTGAAAAAAGCTTTGCAACATTAACAGCATCCAGCATCTCTTGTATTCTTGGTAAGGGGTATGTTTCTACAACGATATTCTTGTTAAGGGATCTGAGATCTACACATAATCTGATATTTTTTTTTTTAAGAGCGATTGCAGAAACCCATTCAGAACTGTCAGTAGGCTCTACGATACCTTGAGAGCAAAGATCATTAAGATGTAATTTAAGTTTATCTCTCACCCCCAAAGGCACCATACGCACTTTATGTTGAACAGATATTGCTCCCTTCTTGAGTTTTATTTTGTGTGAATATCCTTTGACCTCCCCCACTACATTTTCAAAAACGTTCTTATATCGCTCCCACTCAGGAAATTCAGAATAGACAGGGCATGGTCAAGGCTTCCTGTACAGACGTGGAATACCCGTCTTGAGGACACCCAGCCTGAGAAGGGTGGTGATCCGGTGTCTGCAGATGCTATAGTGAGGAATTGGTTGACCAATGCAGTGGACCATGTGCTTCCACTCAAGAAGATGCTCATTAGGGATAAGAGAAAGGGGTCTGCCCCTTGGTATACCCCAGAGCTCAGAACCCTGAGGCAGAACTGCAAACGCGCGGAGAGACTATGGAGGAGGAGCCCGGAGATAGATAGCAGGGAAAAATATCGCATGGAACTAAGAATATACAAACGTGCTATACGTACTGCTAAGACCTCCTTCTATGAGGAGAGAGTAAATCACGCTGCGTCCTCATCCAGGGAAGCCTTCCTAGTGATGAAGGGGCTTCTTAAACCACCTGAGCCTATTCCTGTCTACGAGAGACCACAGGAAAAATGTATGGAATTAGCCACCTATTTTAAAAACAAAATTGATATTATTATTAGTTCTCTCCCCTCGGTGGTGGGAACATCGTCCCCTTCTGAGGACTTCAGCATGTCGGAAAATCGACTGATGTCATTTGGTCCTGTATCTTCAGGCGAAGTGCTGAAGGTCCTCGGGAGCCTGAAAAGTGGCTCACCTCGGGACCCAGTCCCGATGCGGTACCTTAAGCAGGCCGCCTTGGCGATAGGAGAGCCCGTGACCGATTTGATCAATCTCTCGTTCACCCAGGGGACTGTGCCGCCTGACTGGAAGAGTGCGGTGGTCAAAGCGCTTCTGAAGAAGCCGGGCCTGGACCCGCAGAACTTGGCCAATTTCAGGCCCATCTCCTTATTACCAGGAGTGAGTAAGATTGCCGAGAGGTTGGCGAACCATCGGTTATCAAACTTTCTTGAGGAGAATGGCCGGTTGAGGGACTCCCAGACGGGATTTCGTCCAGGCCATGGAACGGACACGGCTCTGCTAGCAGTGGTAGAGGAGGCCAGAAGCACTTTGGACGGAGGGGGATCAGTGGCAGTGATCCTCCTGGACCTCAGTGCGGCCTTCGATACCGTCAACCATGGGGTGCTGATACAACGTCTAGCCGAGTCGGGTGTCGCAGGAGTGGCCCTGGAATGGTTGACCTCCTTTTTGGAGGGGCGTACCTTCGAGGTCTGGGAAGGAAACGCAAAATCCCCTCCTCTCCCACTTCATTGCGGGGTGCCACAGGGCTCATCCCTGAGCCCCACGTTATTTAACGTGTATATGGCACCCTTGGAAGGTGTGGTGTCTCCGTTTGGCTTTAAGACCATAAGCTATGCGGATGACACCCAGCTAGTGGTGAGTCTTACACAGCTGGAGAAACAGCCTGAGACGCTTCATGCTTGCTTGAGAGAGGTGTTTGATTGGATGTCCAGGTCATCGCTCAAATTGAACGGATCAAAAACCGAGCTGATGATCTTGGGCCAGTCAAGTTTTGCCCTCTCGCCAAGCAGCTGGCCCAACTGCATGGGCACCCCGCCCGATCCTAAAAAGGAGATTAAGAGCCTGGGGGTCTGGCTGGAGCCGGATTTGTCCTTTAGGACACACGCCAAAAAGACCGCGGGCGTGTGCTATGGAATGCTCCGGTCGGCCCGCAAGGTTCTCCCCCTGCTACCAGAACTCTCCCGGAAGCTGTTAGTCCAAGGCTTAATCATCTCACGCTTGGACTACAGTAATGCGCTCTTTCTTGGAGCGCCAGAATTAACGTTTAAGATCCTACAACAAGTGCAGAACGCAGCAGCAAGGCTGCTGCGGAACGTTCCGGCCAGACAGTCAGCCAGGCCTGCTTTAAAAGCACTTCATTGGCTCCCTGTCAAAGAGAGAGTCACCTTTAAGGCCCTGTGCATTGCCCACAAGAGCATACAGGGTAAAGGACCAGCTATTCTGAAGGACATGATTTGTCCATATAAGCCCACAAGAGCCTTACGCTCTGTCAACAAACATTTCCTTCAGACAAAGAGAATCAGGAGAGCCCGCTCAGGGGGCCGGAGTTTCTCTTTCCATACAGCGCGCGCCTGGAACTCCCTCCCATTCTCGCTGCGCTCTGAACCAAACCTTCTCAGATTCCGAAAACATCTGAAAACGTATCTTTTTCCAGAATAATGGTAGCTCCCCTGTTCTCTATTAGCAGTCTGCTCTTGGTCTCTATAGGTGCTGGGATGCCTCAGGGTAACCGTGCGCGGTATAAAATTCAATAATAATAATAATAATAATATTTATGAAGAATACAAGTTAAAGAAGGTTTTTCCAAAGAAATATTGTCAATAGAAATATCTCTTAATTGAATAGAACGATCAGAACCTGGACATAAATGTACTCCTAATTTGCCCAAGTCATACCATCCAACAATATTTGTAAAAATCATACAATCCTCAAATTTCAAAGAAACCTAACATCTTGATGTCAAAATTGCCAAAACGCTTTAGGGTTGGTATCTGAAACAGTGAGAATAACTCCTTTCCAATTTTCATTAAAGAAAACATCAGATAAAATAGTCACTGGAGATCCAGAGTCAGCCATAGCCTCAAAAGCAACATGTCCAACTAAAACAGTTCCTAAAGGCGCTTTAAAGGGAAGCGTGATATTATTAACAGAACTGTCAAATAAATCATCATAAATAGTAACAATTAATTTTTGCATATCATGTTCAACACTTGAAATGCTATTAACAGTGGAACTAGAATTAGAAGTTCTCTTTAGAGTTCTGCAAAAAGAAGAAAAATTGCCAACTTTTCCACATTTGGTACACCATTTTCTCAGAGCAGGACAATCAGTAAAATTTGCCAAAAGTGTTTTAGATCCACACCTAAAACAACCTAAATTGTAGTCTTTACTCTATTTATCACTACTCTTATTATGAGTTTAAACAGCACAGACAGAATAATTACTTGTACTTTTAACATCTTCGGCAGCAATAATTTTTGATGACTCAATAGACCTCTCAAAACCTTTAGCTAGGTCTATGACCTCAGCTAAAGTAGGGTTACGACATGCAAGAAGTCTTTCCTGTACTTTCTTTGACCAACAGTTGAATACAAATTGATCTCTGATTGAAAGATCAACATAAGCACCAAATTCACAATTGGCAGTCAAGACTCTTAAGGCTGCCACGTATTCTTCAACTGTTTCATCAGATAACTGTTTCCTTTTATGAAAAGCATGTCTTTCTATCACAACATTTGGCTCATCTTCAAACTGTTTTTCAAGTCTTGCTATGGCTTCTTTAAATACATTCCACCCATCACCCCATCACTTGGTAGTGCTATAGGCACAAGGTTCCTAAAAATTTCTATTGCAGCTGTTCCCAGGTAACTGAAGAGAATAGCTTTTTTCCTTTTCGCTGAAAACTTTGTACCGTTGATAGCAACAACATGATTATCAAATGTTTCCAGCCATTTTTTCCAATGCAATTTTGGCTTACCAGGAATTTCAAGAAATATGGTAGGTTGATTAAAAATTTGAGAAGCAGACATAGTAGTCAAATTTTATTGAATTACCAAAAATGAGTCTGTGTGCAATCACAGCCGTTGAAAAGTTGTAACACGCACCCAAATAACCTGTGTGCAAATCACAGCTGTGGTAAAGTTGTAACTTGCACCTTTTTAATAATAACATTCGTGTGCAAATCACAGCTGTTGTTAATTTGTGAAATGCAATAGAATTCTGTAAATGTGCACATCATGGTTTAAAAAAAAATGATAATAATTAACTTTATTCAACAGTAAAAGTTGAACCAATAATAAATAAATAAATCAACTTGCACTTAATATTAATAAGTGTGCAAATCACTGTTGTTGTTTCCTCCTTCAATTTTAACCTCCTTCAATTTTAACCAGAGAGTAGCAGTGTGCAAATCACTGAATTCATGAAGAGCAATAAATGGGAAGAGCTCGTAAATCAGCTCACAAATGTAAGCGGTCGAAATACTGTATTTGTGCTCGAAATGCAGCCTCCATCTCACTCTGTGCATATAACAGCTGACAGACTCTAAGCGCAACTTAAAATGGCCGCGACGTTGCGTGAAAACTTCAGATGTCACGGAAACAATGATGCGTTCCAGACTCTGCTCTGCGTTTCAAGAGTCTTAGCAACCATTGCTACACGATGACATCATACTTCCTTCGCTGGAACTGCAGGGTGCGCGCTAAGAGTAGAACGTGGCGCGAGCAGCTTCACACCAACGGACTCGTATCCACAATTTTTTTAAAACAAATATTGACAGTACCTTAATTTCCAGCAAGAAACGCTGCAAGAATATCCTCAAAATGTAAAGTTCGAAAGTAGCCAACCAAGCAGTAAGTCCTGACGAAATTTTCCTTTCAATATACAAAATTTAGCTTGCTGAGAAAACACAGTGGGTCTAGAAATTAATTAAATAGACCTTGTTGCCATTGTAAAGAGCGGAGGAGGCAAACTTAAATTAATTCTTATTTATTTAAATACATCAAGAGACCCACTGGTGTACAAGCTAAGGTGTCTTGCCAGATCAGCTCCAACCGCTTCTCTGGCATACGAAACTTAGCACACAATAAAATCATTCCACATTACATACCTGACATTCAGAATGATGTATAATAATTCTACAAGAAAACACAATGACCTAAGAATAAGAACTACAATGGAAAGAAAAGAAAGATATTACCACAGTATTCTTGTAGCTATCAAGTGTATCCTGGTATTCAGGGAAACAGTGCATGCTCCAGGTGACATTGAAATCCCTGTATCGTTTTTAGTTCAAAGCACCAGATAGATTACGAGGACAACTGTACTGAGTGGGGTTGTCCCAGGCACATGGCTTATCTTGGCATGTTACCCCTGCACTAACCACCTTCACAGGGGAGGGTGGCAGATGAAAACAACAAGCATATAGAACACTTACCTGCCGTCCTTTCTTTTTTGAGGTTACTGGCAGCGCCATCATCTTGGAAAGACCTGTAACAAACAGAAAGGAGAAGGAAGGAAAACCCATCATCAGTAACATCATAAGAAAAGAAGAACCTGTCAATCCTAGGAAACAACATATACAGATAAATAATCACCAGTTTGACTCTATGACAATTAATAAACCACCAAAAATCAGAAACATACTCTGCCTCTGCATCCTTATATCCACCCATCCCTCCTACAATAACATGCTGTGTTTTAAAAAAGTGGACTGGTAATTTTCTCAAATATTGTAACACTTATCAAGACCAACACACAACCAAAATATCGTTTTAGAGCAAACATCTTAAAATCATAGCTGTCTAAGATGTTTCTGCCTACTGCAATAAACAGGAAATTACATACAAGGAAGTTGGCCAATTTGCTTTCTGAGCCATCCTCTTCATGTAACTTCCTCCTTCATGTTGCTTCTCCTTTGCCAAAAGCTTGCCACCAGCATGGGAGAGGGGAATGAAAAGAAGGTCCCCCCTCACTTAAAAAAAACGTGAATTGAAAATCATCACCTAGTGAGTCATTGCAAGTATCATCAGCTTTATTGGGGTCCTGATGCACATATGATCAGTGCAACATGGGCCCAAATCTGGCAGGACATTGCCACATGCTGCAATGCAGTGGGTGTTCAGTACAGGAGGAGGAGCTCTTTTGCAAGCACTGGGAAAACATTCATCGCCAGGCCTGTATTTCAGGTTCTGTTTTGATGTCAATAACAATATGTAATATTATAGGCTGACATATTGAGCATGGTGACAGCAGAGATGTGTGAGAAGAGACATACATTCACCCTGTCAGTAATTTTTGGCTCTCCCTATTCTTTCCTTACTTTATCTTATCCGACGGGCCTTCGCTATTCTCTCCTTGTATTCTCTTGTTACACAACTATCCTTTGAGGCACACAAATACGTCCTGCCACCTGCAAATTGGATTGTGGGCACTAGCACTGATTAACTTGTGGGGAGGTGTGACACACAGGGTCTGAAAAAAGGGAGTATTTGGGACACTTGATAGCATGTTTTCCAACTTTTCCTATTGGCTAGCCTTGTATGTATTGGGAGTATACGTTGTAAATATGTGTGCTATAAAAGATTGTGCGCCACGGAATAAGGTGGCAGTCTCCTAAGAACCTACTCTGTACTTCTGGGACAACTGTGCTTAGCTGCAGCTAATAAACCTGGTTTTCTACGCCTAACAGAGTGTCTTGTGTCTCGGTCCGACAAGGCAGGTGAACTCGGAGATTTAAGGTGTGCCCTGCGCCACCAGGCCCCTAAGGCCCGGTTCTTCATGCCCAGGCCTAAGTGGGATAGGGACACTACCCATGTGATCTAAAATGCTATAACACACCAATCAGCTTCTCTCATTGCCCTGTAACTTTTAATTGCGGCTGATCCCAAGAGCCCCCAAGCTAATTTAGGAAGGATTGTTATGAGCCTCAGTAACAACCTTATGGCCTTACATGTTGGTTAGTTGGAATGACATCCTTTACAATTACACTTAGTTTATCTATGATTCTCTTGCAAATTCAGTTGCTTAATTTAGAGGCGAGGGATTCACTGATTGGAGGACAGTAGAGAGGTGTGGCTCACTGGTTAGAGGCGGCAGACCCGGAGGCTGAGAACGGCCCGGGACCAGGGTTCGATTCCCGATGCGGCAGGGTCGAGGACCAGGGTCAGCGGACTGATAATTCTCGCCTCGGTGCCCACTTTGGGCAGTGAGCACACTCGGTAACTCTGGGCATTAAGCTTGCCTCATCTCTACAACGGCCCCCCACAGACGCCGGGGATGCCTGGCTTCACCTTGGAGGTACCCAGCATGGGACCATCTCACAGGGAAAGCCAGGACGGGTTCCCCAGCGGTCATTCGCGCCAGGATACTCCAGTAGTAATTGAGCGCGCTACAAAACACCTTACATTTACATTTACATTTACATTGACCGCTGAAGTAGCCTCCATTAAAAGTGGCAGCCCGTGCACCAGAAAGTTGCTTCCTTTCATGGATTGGGAGGTCACTTCTTATGGTGGCCCTCCTCTAGTGTATTTTCCTTACCCAGATCTGCCCGGTGAGTCATAGTGGTCCGGGGAATAGAAACTAAGCAACCTCACCCAGCATTTTTGTTTTTTGTTTTCTAAACTGACTCTAGCTTTGGACATTTGTTTGTGAAAAATGAGCCAATGGCAGACACTCATCATCCACGTCTGATGAAAGTGCTCATGCCATGTCGATGAGAGAAATTTAATCAGAAATAAAACGCCTCTGCGGAGGTGAACAAGAAATACAGAGGGAGGATCGTATAAGGTGAGAAGGACTGTGTTGTAATGTACCTCTACTTAATGCACCCTCCCTACAGAAGTTCTCTCCCTGCTGCTCAGCCAGTGATGAGGTCAGATGGAATGTTGATGGTGTTTGGATTGGAAGAGTGTGTCAGTTGGTGTGGATGGGCTGCGCAGTGAGGAGGCTGCTCCTGGTGGGGCACTTCAATGGATCTGACTAACATTTAATAAAGCTGTGATCCTATTCTACATGACTTGTCATCGCTTCTTTCTTCATTGAAACAGACTGACGCCTCTACCACCCGGCAGGGCTCGGCGTACTGCTGGCAGGATTTAATTGACCCCCTTCCTCTATAATATTTTAT
This sequence comes from Lissotriton vulgaris, assembly GCF_964263255.1. Lineage (NCBI taxonomy): Eukaryota > Metazoa > Chordata > Amphibia > Caudata > Salamandridae > Lissotriton > Lissotriton vulgaris. Next base: position 1,649,433,848 of record NC_141694.1, read on the forward strand.
TTGCTGTTTTTGTACAGCACCGACCATGCCTCAAGGTGAGCTTCCAGGCACTATTCTTAGTCAAATCTAAAGCCTAACATCGGGAACACCGAAACACATAGCCCTTAAATAACACTGTAAAATATTTGTAGAAGTTACACAAATCTTTGTAGTCTATTCAATACTATTTAATTTACACAGTGCTATCCCTTACATCAACGAAATGTAATAAACTATTGAAGTTCTAAAAGTTAAGCTACCCTTAGGTGAGAGGTGTCTCGCAATTAAGCTTGATTTCAGAAAGCCTCATTATTCAATCTACTTTTAATAAAATTATAATCTATTGGCTGATTAACAACAAAGATTTCCTGTGGGAAGACAGTCTTTTAGACTAGTGTTTTCTTCAGTCACTACAGATTTCAGGACTAGTGCCACATATTGAGGCTGAGAGAGTAATGGTTTAAAGTTTCTGTTTTTCTTTGATTGTCCGGCCTGTTTTGCTGCTTGCAGTTACCCCGGTTGCCTGTGTGTGGCTACATAAATATTGTTATTAAAAAGAGGCCAAAGTATTCAGAAGCAAAGCAAACAGCAGTGAACAAGGATTCTGGCACACACATTTCTACTGTAAGTGCTTTCATTGCTGGATACCATATAAACTAAAATAAGTCTCTATTAAAAAGCGTTTTTAAATAAATGCCATGCTTTATTAAGTAAAAGACTAGATGTTCTCCTTTTTTAGCTCAGGAGTGCTAAATCGATGCAGGCCACAATTATGCAGGACATTTCAAGCATGTCTCCCCTATAACCATCTCACATTCTCTTTTTCTAATCTCTTGCACAAATTCTGTTCTTACATTAACTCACTATGCTTCTACACAGATTTTGTTTGCTAATGAAGTATTATGAATAGTGAGAGGTGGTCATAGGCATGTTGGAGGGAGAAGAAACAATAAAGACATGTCTTTATTGTGAGTTGGCTGGTAATGCCAACTTGGGCACAAACATGATTTTGCAGCCAAATCGACATTACAATTTGTGTCCTTACCCAACGTTTTTTTCCACTCAAATTATTGCCAGGTAGCACATGCTAACATTTTCAAAAGCTTCAAGATTCTGACTTTTGCAGCTTAAAATGGAAGAAATATGCAGTTAAATCACTTTATTCCCTTTTCTAACCTCGAGGGACCATATTTCAGTAAGTGTGCACTGTCCCTGTTTGCGCCGCAGCGCACCTTTAACGAGGTGTGTCCTGTGCAAACAGTGCTGTGCACTATACTGATAATGCACTATGCAGCTAAGAGCTTGTGCTGCATTGGGGCCAGAACATCAATGAAAGATGGACTGGCTGATTGAATCACCCGCCTGCCTGTCACAGTTACCCTCTTCAGGTGGGTGCAATGAGTGACTGCTCCCAAAACATGTTTACAGGGCTACTTACAGGGTTTAAAGGGCTGCAAGTGGATGTCTGGGGAATTATGGGACAGCCTGTCACCCATCCAGAGGGGTAACCCCAGACAGTGCAACTCCTGACAACCTCTCTGCTTCTCTGCCCATATTCATTATAGGGCACAGGCACAGGGGATTTATTTTCCATATGGCCCACCCCTATACAAATGAGGGCAAGTTCCTTTAGGAGAATGCCAGTGCTTCATTTGCACCTGCACCAGTTGTATTATAGAAGCAACCGAGCAAGTGTCTGCAGCCCCTTGTATGATTTGAAAGTGCCCCGGGGCACAGAAGGGAGGTGCCCACTCTTGTTGTGCTTCAGGGGCACTTTAGGTAGTTCAGCCCTAGATCTCTTCATAGGGATGTAGTACTGCCCTGGGGAATTGATATTTTCCCGGGGAGCATTACTGCACCGCTCAGAGCTCAAACACTGCATGCTCACGTTGGCTTTGGAATCCTAAAGGACACATACCTTGTATTCACTGTGCTGTAGTGAGTTTGTTACTAAAAGTCTGCATTCACTGTGAAACGTTAATGCAGAAATGTTGCAAATAACATGGTGAAGGATAAACTCTGACTGATCCCACTTGTGTTCAAAATAATAATAATTATAATAAAGTGACTTGTAGAGCACATAGTTACTTCACGAGAAGTATCCCAGCGCTGAGGTTTCACTCCATAGATTCAGAACAGAGAGGCCACCAAGAGGGCTCCGTTACATATGTCTTAATAACCAGATTTTCAGACTCTTCTGGAAGGAAAGCTCAGAAGTTTCCTGCCTAAGTGAAAGGGGAAGAGAATTCCACATCTTGGTGGCCAGAAAGCCGGAGGAGCAACCTCCAGTGCGTGACTTTTTAAAGATGGTTATACAAGCCAGAGAGGCCCCGGCTCATCTCAGATTTCTTCTTGTGAATTCTATTTTGATTCGAATGTGCAGATATCATGGGCCTTTTTTGTTAAAATTTTTGTACCAATAGCACATGTCTTTTATGGAAACACTTTCCTTTTAAAGGATCTAGGGCCAGATGTAGGTAGCCCAATACCGGGCGGAAACGGCCGAAAATACCGATTTTCGGCCGTTTCCGACCGGTATTGGGCTATGGAGATGTAGGGCCCTTGAAAACATACAGAATCGGTAATTTTACCGATTCGGTAAATATACCGATTGGCAAAATTACCGATTCGGTAGGTTTCCAATGTAGGTAGCACTTTTAACACTGCTACAGGGCTTTCAGGATTCGGTATTTACCATGCAATACAATTGCATGGTAAATAACGAATTCTTGTGTATCTGTGCATGTACACCTGTGCCATGTGGCACACAAGCCAGAAACAGGGGTACAACAGGGTGTCAAAGTGACACCCTGTCCCCCTTGGCAATTTGGTATTTTTACCGATTCGGTAAATACCGAATCGGTATTTGCTATTGAATCCTATGGGCTTCAAGGCCCATAGGATTCAATAGCAAATACCGATTCGGTATTTACCGAATCGGTAAATACCGAATCTTACCGAATCAGTATTTTTTACCGATTTTTTACCTACATAGGTTTTACCGATTCTTAAGTACAGAATCGGTAAAATTCAGTATTTAAGAATCAGTAAAACCTATTTACCTACATCTAGCCCCTAGTACATTAGCGCAAGAGCAGGGACTGTGGAGGAGTGTCTCTGAAGTTTTAGCAACAGACAAGCTACAACATTCTGTACACGCTGGAGTCTCATCAGTTGAGACTGAGAGACCCCAAGATATAGAACATTGCAATAGCCCAGTCTGTAGGGCATATATATGAGGGATCTTTGTGTTTTGATATTCACTGTTCATGGTTTATATCTCAGTGAATGGTTTATGAGACATTATAAAGATGTGTTTCTCATAATCAGGTAAATGGTAAGGTTCCTCATTATGCATCATTGTTAAATGTTCAGGTACCTCAATGTTTTTGTACTTTATAGGGGCAGAAGGAGTATCACTGGTGGCTTTTATAGTTTGTGTAATTAAACGTTTTAAAGTGGGTGTAGGTGGTAGTTGGCTTATGATGTCTTCTGGGATTTTAGGCCGTACATCTTTATGTATCTTGTTTGTGGGTTCCTGTTCCTGGAAGCTAGTGCTCACCTCTCTTATAACCTGCAATATCTCATTTATGTCTATTTCTGTCACACTTGGGTGAGGTTGTGTTCCCTTACATTAATTACATCATCTTTTGTAGTTCCCCTCCCATAGCATACATCAGAATAATATTTGGTATGTTTCCAATTTATATTTTCTGTTGATGCATTTTCTTGGCTCTAGGTGTAGCCCATGTGATTTAGTAATGGCTTTTTGTTTCTGCAAGGTAATGTATTTTGCTGTCTTTGCTATTGTATCTGAAAGTAGTATAATAGTATTAATATACACAATATTTTAAAGCTTGAACATTTGTTATTTACATGTAAAAATATGCAACTACTTCTATTTTGTCTATTTACATGTATGTTCTGTTTCACACTGTTTGCAGCTTTTCCCTTTGGGTTGTTTCAATGTGGAGCAGGTGCTTTCCTTTTTTGTTGGATACAAAAATGTGAATTTCTTTTTAAATGTTTATTTGTTGGTAGTTTGTAGAGGTTGAGGTTCCTAGGTTTATTTTTACTCGCTATTTGGGTGTATTGTTTTTTTATTAATTTATGTCTAATTACTATCATATTTGTTTGCTGGTTTTGGATTGATGCTTTTTTTCTGGCAGTTTATCACTTTTTTAAGTCGAAGTGTTTTTCTATTAGGAATTCTATATAAAGAGATAGAAGTTGGAAAGTGTTTTATTAATTATTTGATATTTAAAAATGTTAAGTAATTAACAAGCACGTTTTAGTTTGAATATACGTTTTATTTACTTCAATCAATCATTTGTAGACCACACTACTCATCCTTGAGGGTCTCAAGGCGCTACATTGGGGGGCTGGTGCTACTGCTAGACCAGCCAGGTCTTGAGAAGTCTCCTGAAGGTCAGCAGGTCCTGGGTCTGTTGCAGGTGGATGGGAAGGGTGTTCCATGTCTTGGCAGCGAGGTGAGAGAATGATCAATGATCTGTCACCGGTGGCCGTTGAGTGGATGCGTGGAACGGTGGTGAGGGTGAGGTCAGCAAAGCGGAGCTGGTGGTTCGGGGTGTAGAAGGTGACTCATCTGTTGAGGTATGCTGGTCCGGCGTTGTGGAGTGCTTTGTGAGTGTGGGCCAGGAGCTTGAAGGTGATCCTCTTGTTGACGAGGAGCGAGTGCATGTCTCTCAGGTGGGCAGTGATGTGGCTGTGGCGGGGGATGTCGTGGATAAGGCGTGCGGAGGTGTTCTGTATGCATTGAAGTCTTCTCTGGAGTTTGGCCATGGTTCCTGCGTAGAGGACATTGCCGTAGTCCAGACTGCTGCTGAAGAGGGCCTGGGTGACCGTCCTTCTGGTTCGGGTAGGGATCCATCTGTAGATCTTGTGAAGCATGTGGAGGGTTTTGAAACAGGAGGAGGAGACGGCGTTGACTTGCTGGGTCATTGAGAGTGATGAGTCCTGGATGAACCCCAGGTTGAGTGTGTGGTTATTAGGGGTTGGGGCAGCTCCTAGCACGGTCAGCCACCAGGAGTCGTCCCAGGCGGATGGGGTGGAGCCGAGGATGAGGACCTCCATCTTGTCTGAGTTCAGTTTCAGGCAACTGTTCTTCATCCATTCGGCAATGGCCTTCATTCCTTCATGGAGGTTGGTTTTGGCGGTGGTGGGGTCCTTGGTGAGAGAGAGGATCAGCTGGGTGTCGTCGGCGTATGAGATGATGTTGAGGTCATGCGAACGGATGATGTTGGTGAGCAGTGCCATGTAGACGTTAAAAAGAGTCGGGCTGAGGGATGATCCTTGGGGTACGATGCAGGTGATCTTGTAAATTGATACTTGTATAGCGCACTACTTACCCACAAGGGTCTCAAGGCGCTTGTACGAATACCGCTGTGGAACACATCCTAGCTTTCCCTGTGAGGCGTCCACTCCTGGGCACCCCCAAGGTGGAGGCCAGGCATCCTTAGCGTTGTGGGGGCCGTTGTGGAGATTAAGCAAGCTATTGCCCAGAGTTGCAGAGTGGGACTCCATGATTGGAATAGGCACCGAGGCGAGAATTATCAGGTCCATGGAATTTTTGTGCCCAAGACCCGCCGAGGCGGGGAATTGAACCCTGGTCCCAGGCTAGACCTCTGCATCAGTGTCTGCCGCTCTAACCATTGAGCCACACTTCTCTTGGTGGCTTTGGATTGGAAAGGGGGAGGCGGACTCTCTGGGTTCTGTCGGTGAGGAAGGAGGTGATCCAGTTCAGGGTTTTGTCATGAATACCTGCGTCGTGGAGGCGTGTGCGTAGGGTGTGATGGCAGACGGTGTTGAAGGTGGCTAAGAGGTCCAGGAGGATGAGGGCCACGGTTTCGCTGTAATCCAGCAGGGCCCTAATGTCATCAGTGGCGGCGATAAGGGCGGTTTCAGTGCTGTGGTTGCTGCAGAATCCAGATTGGGACGAGTCCAGGTTGTTGTTCTCCTCGAGGAAGTGGGTCAGTTGCCTTGGTTAGGTAGTTGTTGACATCTATGTATTTCTTCTTTAAAGGTCTGGTCAGCTAATCCAGCAGATTTTCCTGTCTTGCAGCATTTGTCATTTTTGAAGTATTTTGTTGATTAAATTAGTGTGCCTTTATATTGTTGATTTAATTGTTTGTCTGATTTTATTGGTTAAGGCTGTCTATACTTAGATTTTATTGGTTGGTTTCGTTTTAGTTTGAATTTTTGTTTTGTCAGTTTTGTCCTTCTATTTTGGTTTGATTTAAAATGTGTGATATGTAGTTTGATAGTTTTTAATATTTAGGCTGTTGTCTAAATGTTTGTAGTTAATGCAAATTTTTGGGGAGTTATATTGTTATGATTTTAGTTATATAATTTATTGTAGCGAATACTAAATATTTTGATTATGTAATATATTTATGTGTTATTTAAACATGTGTATAAAGTGTTTTAGGTTTGTTTCAAACAATTGTTTTATGTAAAATGTGCTTTTTATATTTATTAATGATAATTTAATAATCTTGGCACTATTATTGCATCTGATATTGTTTAAATCGATATTTTTGATATTTTTTAGTTAAAAGTGTTGATATTTTCATTTCTGATATTTATGATTTCGATATAAGTAAAAATCTATATTTTAACAACAATATTTGTGTTTTTGAAGTTTTTGGTTTTAATAGTTAAGCATAGAAAGGTGATATTTTTGTTATCAAAATTTATTTTACTATATTTTGTATTTTGATATTGTTTGCAACCATTTTAGTCAGTGATTTGCGTATAGAGATGTTTACAGTCTAATTCGTCAACTGTTTCTCAGAGAACTGATGAAGGTTTATTAAGTGTTCTTTTTCCTAACACTGTAAAAGTTCTGTATATGTGCTTTATAGTAGCCCATTAGTTACAACACATTTTACTCTCCATACTTTATACCACATTTTCTGTATAAAGTTTGTATTGAGTGCTCTCACTTGAGAGAAATATTCAAATAGATCTGCACCTGACTGATTTACGATTTTTTCACTCATGCAACTGTGAGGATCAGCAGGTTTAGGCCCAAAATGGTGTGATTTTCAAAATGTAAAAAGAGATGGAGAAAAAACAAGACAAAACTCAGCACTTCAGGAAAGCACACTGGAGACACTGATCTACTTGGGTGGTTAGTTGAAGTGCCATTCACTGTTTGCGCACTATAGAAGCTCCCTGCTGCCAGATTGTACTACTAAATATCGACAGCAACAATATCGTGGCATAAAAATATTGAGAACAGAATATCAAGGGAAAAAATAAAGAATGGTAACTGCATATGGGAAAGTATAGATTTACTATTCCTAACTTTAAGTACCTTGAATATATATGTACGACGTAGTTACATTTATGTGGAGTTAGATATAGAAAATCTAGACTTACTTACCTGTCAGTATTTTTTTTCTTTGTTTTAGCCTCAACGTTCTATCCCACCAATATTGCGGGTTCATTATTCAGGAGGCATACCCAGCTGCAAGATGGCATCAAAGGCTTGTGCTGCTCCAAGACTTGTGAGCTAAATGTTCATCTGTGGTGGAGCAGGGTGAAGAGAAAAATGGTGTTCTAACCTGTGAAGTTAATCTTCCATAATGTATAACTAAACTAATAAGCATGTGGTAAAAGTATTAACTTCGTTTAAAAATTGCAAACATTACACGTGGGATTAATTAATGTGCTTTATGTTGCAAATGCAAAGAAGAAAATAATAACTTAACCTTGTCTATTGTCTTTGTCAGTATTAAATGAGGCTGTTTAATTAATGGCATGTGCTTATTATGTGTGCTTTTGTTATGTCTTTTGTGACAAAAGCCTTTGGAGTTCGTGCAGATCCTGAAGGAAAAAGTAAATATATTGCTGCATACATGTGCTCCGGCTAGGTAACATAATTAACCCGGTTAATTATTAGAAGGGGGGCGGGTAACAGAATGGGTCTCAATTCTTTAATTAATTGATGTCTTGTGTTTGTTTAAATAATAGTTTCCGAAGTGAGGCCTAAAAAGTGGCCTAGAAAATATGGCTGACAGCATGGCAGACGTGAAACCTTGTCTAGAGTGGAGCCTTGCATTTACCTAATGGAGATTTTTGCTGCACAAACATTATTAATAAAAAGAAAAGACTTTTGCTTGAATAAAATGTGCTCATGGAGAGAAGGCCCAAGGACAGGAAGAAAAAGTGTCTTCCAAGTTTAGGAAGTAATGTTCTGAGCTCGAAAAATGTAACATTTCCGAGGAAACGGAGAAACGTGAAATTGAATGAACAATAGGGCTTATGTAAAAGCCTAGTGTTGGTCAAAATTTGAAGATGACCTAACGGTGGACTGACATGGCTCAGCCAATAAGAAGCCTGGATTTTGTTGAAAGAATGTAAAATGTAAAGAGTTTAGATAAAGAAAAGGTATAAAACCTGACATCATGAGCAGGGCAAAAAGGCTTGCTTCCCTATTCCTGAATGGTGCTGATGGACTTTTGGCGCACGTAAGGACAGCAGACTTTAAATGATATTTTCCTTTCCAGGTGAAGCGAGAAATAGACAGGGAAATAGAATTAGGGTATGGAAACTGTTATTTGCTAATACTTCATGTTTCTGATCTTGCTTTAATAAATGTCAGTTTAATAATTCATTTTCTAATAAAATGCTGCTTTCTTATTTGCTTTAAAAATAAAGATTTTAAAACGTAAATTCTCTTTCTTTATGAAGAATAAAGTCAATAAAAATTAGATTCGAAAAGACAAGCTGGTCTTGTTTATTCATGGTCTAGTTACTATCAGTTGATCCAATCACCTTAGTGATCTGTTTAATAAATAATAAATGTTTTAAAACCATGGTAAAGATGATAAACTGCAGTTGTATATAATAGTGTAAATATTAGGTGAGTGAATTTATTAATCAGACCACATGATTCAGTTGCTCAAAAATTGTCTCTTTGGTGTTATGGGCCTGTTTGAGTGTTTCATAATTAATGGTGAGTATTGAGGTGATAGGTAGCGTTTGTGAGACAGTTTTTCTACAGGAGCGTGTTGTACAGTGCTTTGCTCCTTCCTTGGGTTAGCACTCTAGATCTCTCCTTGTGTTCTGGGTTCTGGAGTCCTCCTTCGCCTTGTTGGCAGTTGGAGCTCTGGTTGGACGGGGAGCTGACCTACTAATCTCTGTGCTGCATTAAAGCTTTCATACAGCTTACCTGTTCCTGTGGTCTGCATCTTATTTACATCATTTGGCGACTTGGGCTGGCGAGATGTCCGACCATCGCTTCTTTCTGAATGCTGCAGCCTAAGATGACTTTGCAGAGAGGTAGCGTATCAACTCCCTCAAGAATCCACGTGTGATACACAGCGTGAATGCGGAGTGTCACCTCCGTCTTCTCAGTGACTGCGACATCGTGGGACATAGTTTGTGGACTTTCTTGCCGATTTCTTGTTCGTGGCGCAGTGGGTGACGTCATCTCTACCAACGTCTGGAGACTTTGGTGGGTCACGTGGCAACAGACCATAGGCAGCTACATCACCAGCCTACGTCTTCGAACAACGCAAGCAGCAACGTCACCGGAGCCAACTTTCTTTGTCCGGTGAGTCGCCTAGCAACGCTATGTCACTGAGCGCATTTCCTATGCGCGTAGATTCACGTTGTGGCTGACGCGGAACGTCTGACGTGTGACGTACACGCACGACGCCGTTGGCCATTTTGGCAGCATTGTTGTTATTCATTGTTACCTTGGTTACACGCCAAGGAACAGAAGAGCTTCTCGCACACGTTTGGAAGCAGAAAAGCGTCCCTCCAGCGACAGTGTCACTGAAACACAAGCAGCAGCGTCACTGAAACGCATAAGCAGCGTTTTTGAAATAACGTGTCACTGAAACACATAAACAGCGTTTTTGTAATAACGCGCACAACGCTCCTGAAACTTACTTTTGTGTAGAATCTCGCTTTGGGCATTGTTGGAAACGCTCGTGATGGAGCATTAAGCATCAGCTCTTCGCCACAGATCTTCACCTGTAATAACAGTAAGCGTTTGTCTTCAACTCATTTTGCTCTACTGTTTGGTGTACTTATTTCTCTTTAAACTGTTGGTAACTATTAAAAGACATGGCTCAATCGATCAATGTTGCTCTCCCTCCTCAATTTTTGTCAGAGCCAGGCAATCCCCCTATAGCGTGGGAGGACTGTATAGTCATGTTCCATAACTATATTGAAGCTCTGGACGGAGAAGATTATTCACCTAAACGCAAAAAAGCACTGTTAATGACCACGTTGGGTAAAGAGGGACAGCGCTTGTTCAGATACTTACCACAAGTACTATTTGAAAAGAGGCCAAGGTGCACCACATTAACACTTAGGGAAATAACTATTTTCAGTGAAATAAACAGTAATAATCATATCAGAGAGATTTTTCTTCATGTAGTTTTGAGAGTTCTTTATTTAGTTCAGATGGTTAAAATATACAGGATCTACAGCCGACGCGTTTCGTCCACAAGGGACTTCTTCAGGGCTGTTACAGAAACGAGACACAATATACAGAACATACAATTAAAACCTTTTGGAGTTAAAAATATAGTCTTTTCTTCATAAAAACAATAACACAAGTACAGTGAATGCCAGGCTTCCTCATTGATATTTAACGACATTTAATAATGGAACATGTTCTGCTTTCCTAATGCCAACAGGTAAGATTGTACTTAGAACTAACTTGATGGTGTTGTACAAATTGAAATTTAATATCTTATTTTAAAACAAGGCATACTTCACATTCATCAAAAACGGATTTCTTGTCTGTTTTATATTTTTATTTTTATTTTTACGAGCTCTTTTTTGGTTGTCTAAGCTAGAGAACAATAACTGGTAACATTTTTCTTTTCTCATACCGTTTCTTGTGACAACATGATGCTCCAGTCAACATTACTTTTACTATATAAGAGAGTGCCACTTTTATCTCAAAGTCATTTTTCACTCCATTTCCTATTAGCCTGATGCATGACAACCGCATCCCCTTCATCCAGTGTGTAATTGTCATTTGTCAATTGAATGCTTTATATCCCTTACAAAAAAAAAAAAAATTCTTGAAACAAATGCCCAATCTTCAGAATATGAAGGGAGCAAACCACAAGCTACCCATGGTGTGTTGAACCCAAGAACAGAAATACAGATGAAGCGGAGCAAACATACCAGGATAGTCAGATGGTGATGGTGTCCCTGGTTTCTGGACCGTAGGTGAAGGATAAATGAATCAATCTGGATAACTATATTAATCATCCGAAGGTATCTAAAGGTGATCAAGGAAAGTAGAGTTGGTGAAAGGAAAGGGAGAATGGGGGTCGTAGTCAAGCATGTTAATAAGAGTCACATGTTGAAACTCTTGGCTTGGTCAGGACTAACTACCTACCATGTGTAATTCAGGTATAAATCCAATTGTATAACTGGCGTAAGAGGGTTCAACTGTCTTCAAGATCGCACCATTAATATCAGGTGTTGCAATGTCTTGTGTTCAAGCCACCTATAAAATGGACACAAGAAATCAGTATAACCCACTGAGATACTAGCGGAAAGAATCCGACCTATACCGTTGTGATAGGCACGACCAGAACCTCTCACTTACATCAAAAGTGAGGACTATACTCCAATAGTAGTGGTACTGTGAAGATATGGCATCATGGACAATTTGTATGTTAGAATCAATGTTTATTCTTACTCTGTTTTCCTTATCTTGTACGTAACATGCATTTGATAATTGTCTAAGGTGTATCTGAAGCATTTCGCCCTTATGCATTTGTATTTGTATTTGAAACATGTGTAAGTACATGTTCACCTGTTTTGGGACAGCCTTTTCAAAGGATATATGCAGTGGGTTGTCCTAACATTTAGATATATCAGGCAAGAATTATTCTTGAAATAAGAAGATCACGTTGATTCTGAACAAGTGAACTCTCACTGTTTCTTCTGTTATCACTTTGGTTCTCTTCTCTATTCTTTTGCACTATATTTTCTCTAAAAATGAGATCAACATTGTTCCAAACTCACAAATCTGCCCTCCCTATACTGAAAGTGAAGCATTAAAATACACGACACATTATAGAAACTAATTGAGAATCAGCATCTGTGTGTATGATATATCTTCCGGGGGTAAAGAGAAGAATATTAGACAGGTAAGCAATCAAATGGATGAATGGCATCCGTTTGGTCGATGGATTGACATACAATACAATATTGACAATGCCTCTTATAGCGCCGATTCTGGCAAGGGGGATGAAACTTTACCCATCGCCCCACACAAAAATGGCCGCTACAATTCGGCCTCGTCATGTAGATCATTGTGAGGAGATGTTTTAACCCACACTCGTTAAAGAATCTAAACAATCGCAACAAAATAGATCTTATTAAATAAACTTGTCTAAATAAATTAGATCGCGCAAAATATTCTAGTTTGGTAGCTCATGAGCTCGAGAGGAGATGTTTTAACCCACACTCGTTTTAAAAAATCTAAACAATCACAACAAAGTAGATCTTATTAAATAAATTTGTCTTGAAAAAATTAGATCGCGCAAAATATTCTAGTTTGGTAGCTTATCAACTTGGATCTGGACTCAATCACGCCACTCACAAAGAATGCATCTTTGCCCAAACCAACATGGCCGCTGCGTCTGCTCATCCTAATGGAGATCGTCGCAACACACCCCCCTCCCCCCTTGTCATGAAACAACAACACTTCATGTATTATTAAGGGGTGGAAATATGGTTTAGATCCTGGCTCCGATTCGGGACTGATTAATAATATCTCCATATATCCATTCCGACCTTCGCGCTCTTACATAATATGGCGCCTGAAATAACCTCACCCGGGGTTTTAACTGAGTCTTAATACCGACCCAAGATGGCCGCCGCATTCATTATCGCACTTCACGAGAAAATTGGGAACAGGTGCACATACTTAGCAACTGTCCTCCCGGCTATAAAAATAGAAGTTAAAATGCCAGTATTTCACCGACACTTGACGGAGAGGGACGTCTCAACAGACGCTATCGTCGCTAGCCACGTAGGAACCAGGGGAGGCAGCAGAAAGCTTCATTGAGGTAAAGGGGATCCGCTTTCCCTAATCGAACTTGGGGATTATAGTATTTTTATTCCCTTAAGTCAAATTGGGGAGTGTTTACATGTAGGAGACCACCCTATTATAGCAAACTTAAAATATTAAGGGGTTACTTTATTCATAATGTGTTTAAAGCACACAACAACAAACCTAGCAGGACTTCAGTGTTTACCCAATGTTGATTATATCATATTTTCTCTCTCCCACATGTGTAGAGCTTTTCTGGCAATAGAATTTTTCCCTATACTTCCCCGCATATAAGAGAAAAGATTTAAGTAGGTAAGACAAGTACCTGTTTTGAAGAATTTGATAATGTTATATAGTGCCAGACCGTAGTTGTTTCAATATTTAAATACCTGGCCACACATGTGAGGCAAATGGATGTAAATTGAGCTCTGTATATGTGGACCCTATAAATGTTCTATATAACTACATTTGCTTGGCAATATCACTGTTGGTCAAACATGACAGGCCTATGGACATGCTTTAAGTCCCGGTCTCTTAAATGTAGACCTCATTCAAGTCAGGATGTACATCTTCTTGATATTTACAAGGACTATGTTAGACTTGAAATATATTGACTAACTTAATAAAACAGACGCAGGGCTAGCAACTAGGTCTCAGACTCTCCACTCAACCCCCCCCTCCTTTTCTAGATTATAAGTAAATATATCCTTTCCTGTTATTGCCTTTCTACAGATCCTATACAGAGGTCTCCTTTATCTTTCCACCCTGGTTCCACTACTATTGGAGTATAGTCCTCACTTTTGATGTAAGTGAGAGGTTCTGGTCGTGTCTATCACAACGGTAATCTGTTGTTGGTTAATCTCTAACACCGGAATAGGTCGGATTCTTTCCGCTAGTATCTCAGTGGGTTATACTGATTTCTTGTGTCCATTTTATAGGTGGCTTGAACACAAGACATTGCAACACCTGATATTAATGGTGCGATCTTGAAGACAGTTGAACCCTCTTACGCCAGTTATACAATTGGATTTATACCTGAATTACACATGGTAGGTAGTTAGTCCTGACCAAGCCAAGAGTTTCAACATGTGACTCTTATTAACATGCTTGACTACGACCCCCATTCTCCCTTTCCTTTCACCAACTCTACTTTCCTTGATCACCTCTAGATACCTTCGGATGATTAATATAGTTATCCAGATTGATTCATTTATCCTTCACCTACGGTCCAGAAACCAGGGACACCATCACCATCTGACTATCCTGGTATGTTTGCTCCGCTTCATCTGTATTTCTGTTCTTGGGTTCAACACACCATGGGTAGCTTCTGGTTTGCTCCCTTCATATTCTGAAGATTGGGCATTTGTTTCAAGAATTTTTTTTTTTTTGTAAGGGATATAAAGCATTCAATTGACAAATGACAATTACACACTGGATGAAGGGGATGCGGTTGTCATGCATCAGGCTAATAGGAAATGGAGTGAAAAATGACTTTGAGATAAAAGTGGCACTCTCTTATATAGTAAAAGTAATGTTGACTGGAGCATCATGTTGTCACAAGAAACGGTATGAGAAAAGAAAAATGTTACCAGTTATTGTTCTCTAGCTTAGACAACCAAAAAAGAGCTCGTAAAAATAAAAATAAAAATATAAAACAGACAAGAAATCCGTTTTTGATGAATGTGAAGTATGCCTTGTTTTAAAATAAGATATTAAATTTCAATTTGTACAACACCATCAAGTTAGTTCTAAGTACAATCTTACCTGTTGGCATTAGGAAAGCAGAACATGTTCCATTATTAAATGTTGTTAAATATCAATGAGGAAGCCTGGCATTCACTGTACTTGTGTTATTGTTTTTATGAAGAAAAGACTATATTTTTAACTCCAAAAGGTTTTAATTGTATGTTCTGTATATTGTGTCTCGTTTCTGTAACAGCCCTGAAGAAGTCCCTTGTGGACGAAACGCGTCGGCTGTAGATCCTGTATATTTTAACCATCTGAACTAAATAAAGAACTCTCAAAACTACATGAAGAAAAATCTCTCTGATATGATTATTACTGTTTATTTCACTGAAAATAGTTATTTCCCTAAGTGTTAATGTGGTGCACCTTGGCCTCTTTTCAAATCTTACTATAGTTCATGTTTGAACCTGCATTGTGACAGTGGGTGTTCTTTGAAGTGTGCACACATACTGCCCCATGTACAAGAGGGCGAGATTTTTTGGAGAATAAACTGACTAGGTGCTGTCCTTTTGGGAATCTACCACTGTTACTTTCTCTTTTGCACTTACCACAAGTACTACCTGCAGGATCACAAGCTGATTTTGACGAGTTTAAAGAGGCCGTAACAAGATCAGAAACTCGCTTTGGTAAAGAGGAAAATCTCATCCTTCAGAGATATAAATTTTATAAAAACAAACAATTGGCTGAAGAGAGCATTGATGAGTTTGTAGCAAGACTACGCGAGTTATCTATCAAATGTAACTTTGGCCAGATGGCAGACGAATTAATTAGAGACCAATTAGTTGTCCAAGCCAACAATAGAAAAGTGCAAGAACGTTTGTGGGCGGCTAAGAACCCAACGTTGAAAGATGCCATAGAACTTGCCAAAGTCGTGGAAGAAAGCAAAAAGTGTATGAGAGAACTGCAAAAAAGTGGTTTGGAAACCAAAGTGGCTAAAATCTCTCATAAGAGTACTTTTAGTGAAAATAGTGACGATGAATCTGCCGCCATTGCAATCGTTAGAAAGAAAGGCTATATTCTTCAGAAAAAGAATGAGCAACAGACATCTTTTAGCAAGAATAACCAAAAGATGTGTTCGAGATGTGGTAGTTTTTCTCATCCCTCGGATGGGAAATTTTGTTTCGCAAACAACAAAGAGTGTCTACGGTGTGGTAAAACGGGACACTTTGCTAAAGTGTGTAGGAATAAGAATAACTCAAAAGTTACAGTTGTTAATGAATGTGATGATTTGAGACGTGATGTTAACAAAATCTTAGTCCTGACTGACACTGTGTGCGCGTGTGATAACCAGAGAGGTAATCCTTTTAAAGATGATTTTGTTATTGATTGGAAAATTGTTACACTCATGGTTGATACCGGTTCAAAGTGGACCATAATTCCCACTTCTTTGATGAAGAATGTGTGGGGAGAAAGAGCTTTGAAAACGTGCGACATTTTCCCGTCTGCTTACGAGGGTGAGAGGATTAACATGCTAGGTTTCTTTGAAGCTGAAATTGTTTTCAAAGGCAGATCAGCCTATGGGAAAATATACATATCAGCAGATGGACCAGCAATCTTAGGCCGTCACCACCAATATGATCTGCACATTGTAGTTGATCCCAGGTCTGATAACCCTGTTTCCATTGTTGAGACCTCGTCCTTGGAGGATATTTTGGCCAGATTTAAAAATGTGTTTAGGGACCAGTTGGGTGAGCTTATCGGCTACGCTCATCGCATAATTCTTAAGGAGGGCAGTTCACCTGTGCAACACAAAGTAAGAAGAGTGCCCTTTGCTTTACGAGATGAAGTTAAGGCTACCCTTGAGGAAATGCTCCAAGGAGGTATCATTGAACCCATCGAAGCATCTCCTTTTATTTCGCCTGTCGTGATCTCGCAGAAACCGGACAACAAGATCAGGTTCTGTGTGGATCTTCATTCTCTTAATAAGTGTGTTGTAGCCGACGTGTTTCCCCTCCCAAACATCGGTGAATTGGTGTCAACCCTTAGAGGGGCAAGGTTCTTTAGTAAGTTGGACCTTAAACACGCCTACCACCAAATTTGTCTTGATGATAACTCAAAGCACTTAACTGCATTTATCACCAGTGAAGGCACATTCCAATTCACTAGACTACCTTTTGGGCTAGTCTCAGCTGCTAGCGTATTCCAGAGACTTGTCTCTGAGGTCTTTAAGGGTCTTGATAAGGTGCTGTATTTTCAAGACGATATCTTGATTTATGGTAGTTCTCTACAGGAACACAACAAAATCTTACAAGATGTGTTACTTAGAGTAGATGAGGCTGGTTTAACTTTAAGAAAAGCGAAGTGTGCCTTCCTATTGAAAGAGATAGAATATTTAGGATTTTGTTTGTCAGAAGAAGGCATTAAACCCAAAAAGAACTTAATTGAAGCCATTGAGCTAGCACCCTCCCCAGTTGATAAGGATCAACTTCGGTCCTTTATGGGCTTGATCGAGTTTTACTCGAAATTTGTAAGGGATTTTTCTTCCAAGACGACTTCCCTAAGATCCTTACTTAAAAAAGGTGTCAAGTTTTGTTGGACCACTGAACATGAATCCTGTTTTAAATTGATCAAAAGGGAACTCAAATCTGCAAATGTCCTCACCCCTTTTGACACTACTCGGTCCTCCAACCTGATGGTGGACGCAAGTGCCATTGGCCTAGGTGCAGTTCTCTTACAGAGACATGGTAGCGTTGAAAAGACAATTGCATTCGCGTCTAGGCCTTTGTCCACCTCTGAGTCAAACTACTCGGTAATAGAGTGTGAGGCTCTTGCCGCAGTCTGGGGAACGAGTTACTTTCGAACCTACTTGTGGGGTTACAAGTTTGTTTTACGTACCGACCACAAACCCCTTGTAAACGTTCTAGCTCCTGGTGGGGCTGGTAAGGGTTCCCCAAGGTTGGCGAGACTGGCTTCTCGTTTGCAGGACTTTCAGTGCGAGATTGAATTTATTCATGGGTGGAAGAACATCCAAGCGGATTGTCTGTCTAGGCTCCCTATTCCTTCCACTGATTGTAGTCCTGAGGTCAAGTCCGATGATCTTGCAGTTGCTGTTATGGAGGATGTCTTGTTGGTAGATGGTGGTACATTTTCCCGTGATGAATGGTCCAAGGGCATGGAGGAGGATCTGACTTTGAAGGCCGTTATCAGTCTTATTTCTAATGGTACTAGGAGGGAAAGTACTGTTAGTCCTTCCGTCAGACCCTTCCTGAAAATTTTGGATGAACTTTCTTTAGAGGGAAAAGATGTTCTGATGCGAGGTGATCGTTTTGTTCCCCCTGATCTGTTAAGAAGGAGAATTCTTGACTTGGCCCATGAGGGACACTTGGGTCAAAGCCTCACGCAACGCCGTGTCAAACAGAACTTTTGGTGGCCCTCTATTGATAACGATGCAGTAGATTGCGTTTTGAAGTGTAGTTTCTGTAGGGAGGGCGAGAAGCGCCTCAAAATTTTGGGCTCTCAGTCCACACACAAGATTGTCTTTGAGAATACTCCCTGGCATAGTGTCTGCATAGACTTCATAGGCCCCATGAGTGAGCTTCCTACTGATCACCGTTTTGCAATCGTTCTTATTGACTGTTTTTCAAAATGGTTGTGTGTACAGTTTGTAAAGGAGATCACTACTGATGCTACCATTAAGTTTTTGAAGGGCATTTTTATCAACGAAGGGTATCCTTCTGTCCTCATTTCAGACAATGGAACTCAACTCACGTCCTCGAAAATGACTTCTTTTGTTAATGGTTGTGGTATCAGGCATCAGAAGACTAGTCTTTACAACCCACAGGGCAATGGCCTTTGTGAAAGGGTGAATCGCCTCGTTAAGGGCGTGATTCGGATGTTTGTAGAGTCTGGCTGTTTTTCTGATGAGCGTGTCCAAGAACTGGTCTGGGCTTATCGCTCCACACCCCATAGGACTGGTGAAAAGTCTCCTTTTGAGCTAATGCGTGGTCGCACACCAGTAGGTAAATTGACCCCTGCTTGGTTGAAGGGTTCTGGCAACGATATTCCCTTAATTCATGACGGCGCCTCCTTGCCCATCTCCGTGGGTGATCTGGTTAAGGTTAAGCCGGGCAGACTTGCTAAGGGTCTTAGCAAGTTTAGAGGCCCCTACAGAGTCAGAAAGGTTTTTCCCCACTTCATTGTATTGGCCAATGGTGAGAGTTGGAATTACCGGAGGGTAGCCCTCTACCAGAAACGTAAAGATTCTTCTTCTGATGACCTGTTTCCTGCCAAGGTGGATGGCTGTAATGGTTATTTACTGTCCTCTGGTGGTCCTTCTTCTCCCATCCCCTTGCCAGCTGGACGGGGGGAGGTGGGTGGTGGCGATGCCTCAACTTCTTTGTGTACTTATCATAGTAGTTCTGTGGTTGATTCCGGTCCTACCTCTCTTGTTCCTTCTTCTGTACCTCGTACTCCTGCTCCTTCTTCCTCTTCCTTAGCTGATGTCTGCTTGAGGAGCTCTCGCTCCCGTCGCCCACCCATGTATTTGAATGACTATGTGCATTAGTGTTTCTGTCCTTTTTGTTCCTGTGTTTTCTTTCCTTGCAAGGAGGGGAGATATGTTGTACAGTGCTTTGCTCCTTCCTTGGGCTAGCACTCTAGATCTCTCCTTGTGTTCTGGGTTCTGGAGTCCTCCTTCGCCTTGTTGGCAGTTGGAGCTCTGGTTGGACGGGGAGCTGACCTACTAATCTCTGTGCTGCATTAAAGCTTTCATACAGCTTACCTGTTCCTGTGGTCTGCATCTTATTTACATCAGAGCGCTGGTTGAATAACCTGGTAGCAGAGTTCGGTTACTATGGTAACTGACATGTTACATGGTAATACATAGGATACATGTCTAAAACATGTTAAGTTTGTTCAGTTGTTACATGTAGTCGAAAGGTTTTTTCCAGCAGTGTGAAAATTCCTCGTTGTGCCGGCCTGAGTACTGTGACAGGTGAAGTTACACAGTGCATTTGTTCTGTTTTAAAATAGTAGTATCGTCGTATATCACAAGTGTTGTGGACGTACAGCACAAGTTTAGGGATTTTAGGTGTGTAAGGTAGAATGTGTAGCGAGGATTGTCTATGAAATCGTTGCTTTCGAGTATAGGGACTTCTGTCCTGTTTTAAAACTCACTGTGAAAAGAGTAGTAGAATTTATCTAAGCTTGAGTGAAGGGTAAGGAAGCGTCGTCTATCTTACTGGCGAGTGAGTATTTCTGTCAGTGGGTTAAAGTCCTACTAAAGATTTATGTATGAATGGTTACGGATCCTTTCTGTATGAATGTACATAAATGAATGGGTAAAGTAGCCTTACTTTATCAACAAATTTAAATATTCTGTGAAAATAGCATCGTCTTTTTCACGTGAAAGAATACTTTATTGTTTGAAAAAACTATCACTTTATTTAGCAAAAAAGACAAATGGTTTATTTTTGTGATGTGTTACTAACTGAATTCTTTTGAAAGGTTTGTAAATATGGCGCTGTGAAAATTTTTTGTAAAGGAGGTGTCAGTGTAAGGAGCGAAGGGAGAGCTGCAGTGGTAGCATACGTCACAAGAGTCGCGCTGTGATTGGCTAACATACGTCACAGTATTCGCACACAGATTGGTTCACGTGACAAGACGAGCTTACAGCTGATTGGCTCATCCTGAAAAACAGTAATTCTATTGGTTAAGCAGAACAGTGACGTGGCTTAACCTGATTGGTTGGTTAGTAAGTTTGGCGCACAGATTGGTTGGCGTGGCGGAATAACAAGGAAATTGTTACGATCCTTACCGAAGCAGAAAAAAATTGTTTAAAAGACATGAATTATTATAACATGAAAGGAAAAAAGAAACTTACACGGTTTCAGAAGTTGAAAAATAAAATTAAACCTGACAAGAAAATCTCAACGCGAAACGGAGGATTAATTCATAAGTACAAAACACCAGTGGCTTATATGTTAGGTGAATATGGTTACCATACTTGTCGTTGGATTGAGAATTGGATGAAATATACTGAAAATGATGGTATTTTAGCATGGCCTGAAGATGGATCGTTTAACATAGCGGTCTTGAGAAACTTAAGAGAAAGGATGATGGAACTTGTACCAAAGCCTAGACCTACTCAATTTGAAGCTTTAGTTGAATGGGAGGATGAAATGTTTGAATTAGAACGAGAGAGTAGAGGCATACCAAAGCGAACAGGATTAAGTTTTGAGAGAGAGAGACACATGAGGATAGAAAGCGTCGATGGAGAAAGGCAGACATGTGTGATGGTTTGTATCCAGTGAGACTAATTGATGAGGCATCTGGTAAAAAGGGTTCCCAAAAGAAAAAACATGTTAGAGAAGAAAGTGATTCAGAAGATGCGGTATTAGAAGAAATTTATACTAGAAAGCCACCACCTTATCAACCAGTTTGTACATGGACTTCTCCAAGTGCCCCTCCAAGAGAAATAATTAATGAGACATCCTCTGAAGTAAATCCGAGTTTTAAAAGAACGCCTGAAAGAGTAGAGACATCTCCAGAGACAAATCAGAGCAACAGAAAAACACCTGAGAGGGTAGAAACAGGATGTCATTTGAATAAATCAGGAGAAAATAGTAATTTTACTGAAACTCCTGTTCAAAGAAATGAAACCCCGAGAAATGGAAATAGAACAGAAAGATATGAGGGATTTTCAGATACTTCAGAATACATTTGTTCTGCGAATGAATTAACACAGCAGTTAACTAAAAGCATGGAAGCAGTAACAGTGCCTATAACAATTGGACCTGTTCTCCCAGTGTTTGATCAAAAAGAAATTAGACATTCAGCTTTAACTGTCCCATTAAATTCAGAAATACAGAAAGTGACTGAAACATTTTATTCAGATTTAAGTGAAATACATCGAGAAAAAATGATGATGCCTGATTTAACTTTTAATCAAAGTTTGTCATGTAAAACCCCAACAGGTGCAGATTCTGATTCTGGATCTCCAGTAAAAAGTTTGAGTAAAATAGATTTAGCACAAAACCAGAATGTAAATTACTTGATGTTGCAAAATTGAAAGCAGACATAGAGGAATTAATAATTAGAACAATTGGAACTGACAGAGTTAAAGCATATCAGGATGATGAATTATTATTCATTTGCAGAAGCATAACATGGAAAACGAAAAACACATATGACCAATTAGAGGAAATGGCTTTTGAATTAGAAATAGATTTAAGCAAGCAGAAGAGTTTGCAGAGAAATTATAGAGTGGATTTTTCTGAAAAAGAAATTGAACATTTGAATACTGCAGGAAGAATAGCTCATATAAAGGATTTAATTGTGATCCTGAGTAAATGGGGTGAATTAAGTAAATGGAGAGCAAAATGGGCAAAGAAGAAAGATGAAGCCACAATAACCTTAGCTTTTCCTATCAGAGAAAAAGAAAAGAGGCAAAAGAGTTTCCAATGAGAGAAATAGCAGGAGGAGGCTATGTGCATGTTCCTTGGACAAGGCAGGACATTCTAATGTTTACAAAGGATTTTCCCCGATTAAGAGAAAAACCTGTAGAATGGTATCGACAGGTAGACAGATTTGTGAAAGTTTCAAAAGTCCTGTGGGTTGATCCTGATGGATTCTTTGACATGGTTGTCCCATCAGATCTTTGGACAGAAAGTACAATTTCCATAGATTGGCCTAGAGAAGAACCCTCTCGAGATAAGGTAACAGGAGCTCCTTCACCAGATGTCATGAAAATGTATGATAAAGTAATTGTATTTTTGAAAAAGAAGATTCCCCCAAAAGAAGTGGATTGGGTTAAAATAGACAGAACAACCCAAGAGCCGAAAGAATCAGTGCATTCATTCTATGAAAGATTACTGCTGGTATTTAAACAATACAGTGGTTATGAGCATCTAAGTGAAAAGGATATGAGCCATTTCATATACAGATTTGTATATGGCTTAAGACCTGAAATTGGTGAGATGATAAGATCTGGAATTGTTGGCTGGCAGTCACTCACAGTGGATGATATTTTGAGAAAAGCAAAATACTGTAGTGATGAATTAGATGCGAAACAAAAGAAGCTGAAAGAAACAGCTATGTGGGCACAGGTAAAAGTGGCTGAACAGCAAATAGCAACTTTAAACAAAAATGTTGATCAGAATCAAGGAAAATTTAAAGGTAATTATAAGAAACCAAAATTGATGGGAAACATAGAAGAGTTAAAAAAAACCCTCCCATATTTTAATTGCGGCGAAATTGGACAATGGAAGCGCGAGTGTAAGAATCCGCCCAGAAATTGTGTAAATAATACATCATTAAATCCACAGATGCAGATTGAGATAAATGAGCAGCAACAGCTACAGCGACACATAGTGAATCAGCAAAGTCAGATACTACAACTGCCACTTCCAAACTGTGTAAATGTGCAGAGATACAATACAGAAACAGGATTCTGCGGAGGTGAACAGGTAAACAGATCACCGAGAGTGAATGTGTCAAATGTGTCTCAACAATTTTGGATGAAAGAGGATGGGAATGAATCTGAAGATTACTCTGACGGTGCCTGAGAGAGGAGGAAAAGTGTGTGCTTGTTGCCACTCTTGAGGTAGGTCAATCTGGTCCATTTGTAAATGGTAAAGTGAATGATGTAGAAATTACTTTCCTAGTGGATACAGGTGCTACCCGTTCTACTGTTAGATCAGTAGAAATAGAAAACCTGCCTCTCTCTGGTGACAAGATCCAAGTAGTAGGTGTAGCTAATCAGCAAATTAAAACAGATCTACTGAACCAGTTGAAGTTGAAATAGGTAAATTTAAGGACATGCATAGATTTGTAGTTTGTGATAGCAGTCCTGTAAATCTATTAGGAAGGGATATTCTCTGCAAGATGAATTGCAAAATATATTGTTCACCGGATGGTATAGAGCTGCAAACACCAGAAGAGGATGGACTTTACAAATTAACAATGTCAATGGTTGAAGCAGAGGAAAGTAAATTATTTCCTGTGTTTGATAAAAATAATTTGCCTGAAGAATTAAAAGAGACAGTGAATGTTAAAATGTGGGACTTCAATGGAGATGAGATGGGTTTGATGAAAAATGTAGATCCAGTACAAATAACAGTAAAACAAGGAGCAGATTACCCAAGCATTCCTCAGTATAAGATGAAACCAGAAGTATGGCCGAGATACCCGCCACCCCCTCTCAACACAATCCCCAAGGATGGGAAACCGGAAACAGATCTGAACTTTTGGAAGACGGGAGGGAGTGACCCTCCCGGCCGTATTTATTAAAATATGAAACAAAATTAAACATTAAAATAACAGTTTCATATCATGTACAATTTCATTTCCACATTGCGATGTTTGGCTAACCTTAACATATTCTCTAATACAAAGGTTCTCCTAGCCGAACTAACATCCTACAAAACATCTAACTTGAAATTTTGAAATTGTACATCCTAATGTTTAAGGGCCAACGGCAAGGTCGTAACCGGTGTCAAGATCCCTAACCCAAAATATCCCCCTCACTTGTGAGGGGCGACCGCACCGAGGTGTACCTCGAGTGCAACTACCAATTTCCCTTGACTTGACGGGGGCTCCAATAAACTCGACGCCACTTAAAGGTCGTCCGAGGACTCGTGTGAGGAATCTAGAAGGTAGCGTAGACCCCCCCCCAAACCCCACACATCTTACCACATCTGCCGTCGCAGATGTCTTGGCCCCGGGAAATTCTCCGGGAGGGGGCTGTAGCCCCCCCTACCCAGGAAGGGGCCTTGACCGCCTTTCCTTTCCTTTCGGCGTCCCATCCTTAGAAGGGACCGCCTTCCCCGTTGAGGGGCCAATGGCCACCTCCTTCGAGCGCTCCCATCCGTAATGGGTGACGCCCACTCATAGGGATCTTCCAATTAGTGCTCACCGATCATGACCTTACCGCCCGACCAAAATAAATACGACAGTTCTAAGCTAAAAAGAATTCTAAACCAAATGACCAAATTACTTAAAAGACAGTCAAAAGCAACAATTTTAATAAAACATGCTACTGATCAACACTAGAGCAAGATCACTTTATACCACAAATTGACCATATCTTTATTGCATATTCAATGTTTATCACGATAATAATCCGACCTGCAAAAAAGAGTTACCACATCAAACTTTATTCAAAACAATTCGCCGTCTTCAGGGGCTGGTGGGTGGGTCAAAATTGGCTCTTCGTTCCGTCTCGAGCTCACGTGCAGCGAGGTGGTGCAGCTTCAGAGCACAGGAACAAGAGGATGCTTCCTTGGCTTGTTGCTCTTTTTATCCGTCTTCAGGGCGGGCGTAAACCCGCCCCGGCCTGCCCCGAGGGCGTGGCCCGGCCGCGTCAGTGTCTAGGCCAGCCTACTCCAGGGCGGGAAAAAGGCGCGCCCCGGCTACGCCGCTTCGGGCATACCAGCCGAGACTCGCCTCCCGCCCAAGATGGCTTCCCGGGGGGATCGTGGTACTCGGCCATACGTTCGGGGGGACCGAATGGTCGCCCCTTTCCATATGGCCGAGATACCCGCCACCCCCTCTCAACACAATCCCCAAGGATGGGAAACCGGAAACAGATCTGAACTTTTGGAAGACGGGAGGGAGTGACCCTCCCGGCCGTATTTATTAAAATATGAAACAAAATTAAACATTAAAATAACAGTTTCATATCATGTACAATTTCATTTCCACATTGCGATGTTTGGCTAACCTTAACATATTCTCTAATACAAAGGTTCTCCTAGCCGAACTAACATCCTACAAAACATCTAACTTGAAATTTTGAAATTGTACATCCTAACGTTTAAGGGCCAACGGCAAGGTCGTAACCGGTGTCAAGATCCCTAACCCGAAATATCCCCCTCACTTGTGAGGGGCGACCGCACCGAGGTGTACCTCGAGTGCAACTACCAATTTCCCTTGACTTGACGGGGGCCCCAATAAACTCGACGCCACTTAAAGGTCGTCCGAGGACTCGTGTGAGGAATCTAGAAGGTAGCGTAGACCCCCCCCCAAACCCCACACATCTTACCACATCTGCCGTCGCAGATGTCTTGGCCCCGGGAAATTCTCCGGGAGGGGGCTGTAGCCCCCCCTACCCAGGAAGGGGCCTTGACCGCCTTTCCTTTCCTTTCGGCGTCCCATCCTTAGAAGGGACCGCCTTCCCCGTTGAGGGGCCAATGGCCACCTCCTTCGAGCGCTCCCATCCGTAATGGGTGACGCCCACTCATAGGGATCTTCCAATTAGTGCTCACCGATCATGACCTTACCGCCACAGGCCGGATAGTTGACCGGCTATCCGGACCCCCCACAACACTCCTACCTAAAGGTCATGTCTTAAAGTCTTTAGCCAAGCTATACAGTCTCCTATGAGTAACTCGTTCCCCACCCGGGACAAATGAACACCATCCCCCAAATACATACTGTCACCAGTAATACAACCATGCGAAATAGAATGCAGTGTATTGGAACGGAACAATCTACTCACTTTGTTATTAATTTTTCTTACTGAATGATTCAGAGCAGAAACAGAAATAGCCCCCCGCCATGCTTTTCGTGGGATCATATGTGACCATGCAATCGTGCACCCTGGAACTCTCCTCGCCAACCAACTTACAGTGGAAAGCATCGCCTCGAGAAGAAGTCGTCTACCAGTGGTGACCAAATCATTGCCCCCAAGATGTACTATGACTATAGACGGCGGTGACCTCGTCCGCCCTAGCAAGCCCTCAAAAAATGATTGAAACTGGTCAATACAGAGTCCGCCCTTTCCGTAGAAGGACATACTGTACCCGTATTCCCCAGCCACGTGATTCATGTCACCTGCTTTGAATACGTCCGCGGCTCGCCTCACGTATGAGTGGCCCACGACCCACACCTCCTTTTTCACAGCCGGTGAAGTATGACCGCTGGCCCGGTGATGGGTCGACTGTATAGTCCGCCCGCCTCGTAAGCTTGCGCAACTGAAACCAAACAAAAACAAGAAGCGTGAGTACATCGTTACAGCTTCACAACATGTGCAACCGTACATATCTCTTATAACAATCGGAGGACCAACGCCCCACACGTTTAATTTGTTCAACATTCAGACCCCTGGCCGTAGCCTCTGTAGCGGCCCCTATCCGAAAGGAATGGGTCCCAAACTCGCTCGGGTTCAAGCCCGCAGCCGTAGTCGACATCGCAAGCACCCGCTGAAACTGAAACCTCGTCAGTGGGGTGGCGTCAGCGTGTCTCAACAATGTCCCCCCCCATGATGCCACCCTCTGTGCTAAATACTCCTCTACACAGCTCACCGGGCACATGGATGACCCGGGGATCCTTCGTATCATTATGCAGTCCCCCATTGAACCCTGATCGGTCTTGGACTTGACAAATGAGACAGTCATTGTCTCACCCCTGATTCGGACGTGCTCTCGGCACAGTCCCCCCCTGATATCCTGCTTGTTCCTTGCCACTAATTCGCTTACCCGCATAGCCCCATGGAATGCTAGCACAAAAGCGGCTCGGAATAACACTGCTTCATCCTGGGATGAACATGTTGCAGGAAGTACAGATAACAACAAAGCCAACCTATCCAGACCTATCGGGCGCCTATCATCTACTCTGCGACCCTCAAGGCGTTGCCACCCGCGTAGCGCCTTTTGCACCACGAAAGACGCTGTCGGGTCCTGGATCCCATGAGCCCTAGCCACAAAGGAAATGGCGGCCCGATGCCTCTGGGCCGTAGCCACTGATTTGCCTGCCTGACGTAAATACAGCAGGAAGTTCACTACCCACTCCTCCTGGCCCCAAAGCTCCCCTCCAGCTGCCCCCAAAAAGGCCCAATAGGAACGGAACGCCCCTTCATATGCCTTCCTTGTCCTGGGTGCTAAACTCTCTCCCACGAGGTTCTGTAGTTCGGGGCACCGAGAGACCAGAGAGCTTCGGGAAAGGGTGCTGCCACCGGGTCCGCTGTGGGCAGAAAACCCCAGAAGGCCTGCATACGAAAACGAGAAAGCGCATCAGCCGCCTGGTTCATCACCCCCGGGACATGTCTTGCCTTAAATAGGACATTCAATTGCATACACAATAACACAATCTCCTTGAGCAATCTCAGGACCCATTTGCATCGTGCTGCCTGGCTATTGATACACTCAACCACGGTCATGTTATCAGACCAGAATACCACAGAGTGATCTCTGAACCCCTCGGGCCAAGTTCTCAGGGCCACCAGAATGGGAAAAAGTTCTAGGAAAGCAATGTTGCTTGTCAGACCATTATCATGCCAGCATTGAGGCCATTTTTGTGCCGACCACTGAGTGCCGAAAATGGCACCAAAACCAATGCTCCCTGCTGAATCCGTCCACAGCCCCAGCTCCTCGGAGGACACGGCCGGTTTGTTCCAGACAATTCAGCCATTGAAATCCGCCAGAAATGCCAACCAAATGCGCATGTCCTGGCGAACCTCTGCCGAGAGCCGTGTGCGGTGATGACCCTCCTTCAGGCCGACCATGGCTTGAGCGATCGAGCGAGAAAAGGGGCGGGCCATCGGTATAACTCTTAGGGCAAAATTCAACTGTCCCACCAATTGCTGTAATTGATGTAGCCTAACCTTAGACTTACTTATACACATTCGCAGGGATGCCCTGAATTTTAACACTTTGTCCCCTGGTAAACGAAAACAACCTTCCCCGGAATCCAGCTCGATCCCCAGAAACTCGAGGCAAGTCGAGGGACCCACAGTCTTACCTGGTGCCAATGGCACGCCAAAATGATTCATCAGAACACAAAAGTCAGTCAAAGCCTGTCCACATTCGGGATCCCCGGCTGCCCCCAGAAACAAAAAGTCATCGAGATAATGCATCACATTTTGAAACCCCGTTTTCCTCGTGAAGACCCATTGCAGGAAGCAACTGAACTTTTCAAAATAGGCACAAGATATAGAGCACCCCATCGGCATACACCTATCCATGTAATAATGACCCTGAAACATGAAACCAAGGAGACGCTGATCGTCTGGATGTACCGGAAGCAACCGGAACGCTGACTCGATATCAGATTTTGCCATCAGCGCACCGGGCCCCAGGCGATTCAAAATGGCTACGGCCTCATCGAAGGATGCGTACCGCACCGAACACACTTCCGGGTCTATCGCATCGTTCACTGAAAGACCACGTGGGGCTGATAAATTATGTATCAGCCGAAACTCACCCGGGTCCTTCTTGGGGACCACCCCTAAAGGGGAACAAACAAAGTTAGCAACTGGTGGCACATTAAATGGGCCGGCGACTCGACCTCGAGCCACCTCCTTCCTGATCTTTTCCTGTACCACAGTCGCATGCTGTAAGACCGATATCTGATTTTTACATCGTGGCATACCCTGAAACTCTCCCACTGGGATGCGGAAACCATATGAAAATCCGTTGCGCAACACCCCAGCGGAAGCGTGATCCGGGTATTTGCTGAGCCAGGGAATCATCGCCATGGTATCAACCGGGGTAGGTAAAGGCGCCCCTCGGACTATGTCAGACCTGTTTGGCGCCTCCTCTACCCCCGTTATCACCCATTTTGGCTCTGCACATGGACTCAGGGTGGGACGATTGCCCACACCCCCCACATTCGTGCCTAAATTTGCATGACCCCTGGGGCCTAGTACACTTCCCCCTGTTGAAGTTCCAACAAACCCCCCTTTTATTTGCGTTGCCGGCTGGCCTCGAGTGATTGTCGTTACCTGTACCTGATCGAAAGGGCGTCCCCGCATAATGGCGGGAGGATTCCCCAACGTTACTTCCTATCAATGGCACCTTTAACATACCGGAGTCCTCCATTTTGGACCAAGACACAGAATCATAACAGTCCCAAGTTAAGTTTTTATCATGCTCTTTCGCTTTTCTGAAAACATTGTCGTAACAAAACCAATGATTGCCCTCGTGAGATACGGAGTACCCCATGATCCGTGACTGATAAATCGGCAATTCGGGCAGCAATTCGGGCCTACGTTCACCCAAGATGGATGTGAAAACCCCCCATGCCTTGCCCCAATTACCAATGTTTTCATTTACCTTAAAGGCGGCCATCTTTGCGCGCCAAACACTTGGGTGCATGAGCTCTTTCTGGCTTTTAACATGCTCCATTTCATAATGATCGGTTAACAACGAGAAGATGTTTACATATTCCCCTGCCCAAATGTTCTCTTTAATCGCCAGAGGGACATGTTGACCCAATTTTTCCCTCAGAGAGGGTGCTGACTCATCCCTCGCAATCGGCAATGGCCGCTTACCTGAAACGGAAGCTGTATCTGCGACTGGAACTGATGGCGAAGGTGCCGTCGTCGCTTCCCTTGTTTCCCGCAGCTGCCTCATCAGCACCTGCGCGTCATCAGCCGTGGCGCCCTTGCTACCTTTACCCAACCACGCTGCTAATTGAGCTGCCAGCTCGGGCGGCATATCCTCACCGGACACAGGGGTGACCACTACGGGAATCGGATTCCCTCCCTCTGGCACGGGAGTTGGTGCCTCAAGCGGGGCTTCGAGTGGGGCACAGGGAACTGGGTTGTCTCCCCCAGCTGCTCCCCTTCTGGGCCTCTTGCCTTTTCCTCCTGGAGCTGCTCCCGCCAGAGGACGTTTCGGCCCCCCTTCCTCGTCTTTCTCCGCCATTCGCTTCTTTAAATCGGTCACCTCTTTCATGAGAACACGCAGCATCTGGTCGGTAGTCATTCGCTTTCCCACCTTCTTAGGCATTCTCTCGATAGAGTATCTGAAAAACAAACAAGAAAGATTACAACGTTCAAAATTGGCTCTTCGTTCCGTCTCGAGCTCACGTGCAGCGAGGTGGTGCAGCTTCAGAGCACAGGAACAAGAGGATGCTTCCTTGGCTTGTTGCTCCTTTTATCCGTCTTCAGGGCGGGCGTAAACCCGCCCCGGCCTGCCCCGAGGGCGTGGCCCGGCCGCGTCAGTGTCTAGGCCAGCCTACTCCAGGGCGGGAAAAAGGCGTGCCCCGGCTACGCCGCTTCGGGCATACCAGCCGAGACTCGCCTCCCGCCCAAGATGGCTTCCCGGGGGGATCGTGGTACTCGGCCATAC
Source organism: Lissotriton vulgaris (assembly GCF_964263255.1). Lineage (NCBI taxonomy): Eukaryota > Metazoa > Chordata > Amphibia > Caudata > Salamandridae > Lissotriton > Lissotriton vulgaris. The sequence goes on from NC_141694.1 coordinate 1,649,464,646, forward strand.
GTTCGGGGGGACCGAATGGTCGCCCCTTTCCATGATTGAAGGAGTTATTCCTGTAATAGACAAATTCATTAAACAAGGAGTTCTAAGAGAGTAGCCCATGCAACTCACCGATTATTGGAATTAAAAAGCCAAACGGCACCTTCAGAATTGTTCAGGACCTGAGAAAGGTAAACAAAATTGTTGTTCCATGTTGTCCAGTTGTACTAAACCCAGCCGTAATTTTATATCAGATTCCACATGATGCAGAATGGTATACAGTTATTGATCAATGCAATGCATTCTTTACTGTTCCATTGCATCCAGAAAGCCAACAAATGTTTGCGTTCCGGTTCAAAGAGCACATATTAGCATGGTGTAGAATCTCACAAGGGTACACTGAGAGTCCATCTATTTTTAATTAGTTGTTAAAGAAATCCTTGGAAGATCTAGAGTTACCTGGAAGATCTACGTTAGTGCAGTATATTGATGATCTCCTTGCAGCTGCAAAAACAATTGATAACTGTGTTACAGATACCATTACTCTTTGTAATCATCTGGCAGATGAGGGACATAAAGTGTCACCTGCGAAATTACAGTTTTGCAAACAGGAAGTAAAATATCTTGGTCACAGAATTGCAATTGGTATCAGACAAGTGACAACAGAAAGAATAAAAATGATTCAAGCAATGCAACCTCCAAAAACACAGAGACAAGTTAGAATGTTTCTAGGAATGGTAGGTTATTGTCGTCAATGGATTAGTGGATTTTCGGTAATTGCAAAACCACTGCAGAGACTGACAAAAGCAGTAATAAAAGACCCAATTAGATTAACAAAACTGAATTAGAAGCCTTTGAACAGTTAAAGAGAAGTTTGTGTGAAGCTCCAGCATTGGGAATGCCTGGTTATGAAAAAGAGTTTGAGTTGTATTGCAGTGAAAGAGAAGGTTGTGCATTATCAGTTCTGATTCAAAGACATGGAAGACTGAGAAAGCCAATAGCATATTACTCAGCAGTTCTTGACCCTGTTGCAAAAGCATTACCAGGTTGCTTAAAAGCAGTAGCTGCAACAAGTGTGAGTTTGGAACAAAGTGAAGGAATAATAATGGGATTTCCAGTTAAAGTTTACGTCCCACACTCAGTTGAGATTCTCCTCACCAGAAGCAAAACACAGCATTTGACAAACAACAGGGTGGCAAAATATCAAAAAGTTATTCTGGGATCAGATAACGTTTCAATTTGGAGATGTGTTAGTTTAAATCCTTCCACATTGTTACCTGACACTACTGAAATAGAAGTCAGAGATGAGGTTGATCATGAATGCGGATGTATTAGAATATTGTACAAAACCAAGGCAGGCTATTAAGGATATCCCATTGCCGGAATCAGATCTTGTTTTGTTTGTTGATGGTTCATGCTTAAGAACAGATGATGGTGTTCTGTGTGCAGCATATTCAGTGTGCACTGTTGCAGATGTAATTGAAGCCTCCAGTCTCAAAGGAATTCGTTCAGCTCAAGTGGCAGAATTAATTGCTTTGATTCGTGCATGTGAATTGGGAAAAGATCAGAAGGTTACCATAGTGACTGATAGTCAGTATGGTTATGGCGTAGTCCATGACTATGGCCAGCTTTGGTCTCAAAGAGGTTATTTAACTTCTGCGGGATCACCAATAAAAAATGCTCAGTTGATTAAAAGACTAATAGACGGAATTCAGCTTCCAGAAAAGATTGCTGTGGCGAAATGCACAGCCCACAAAAAGGAAGTGGACTATATAACTTTGGGAAATGCATATGCTGATGCAATAGCAACATTTTGTGCAAGACAAAATGTGTCTGTAAATCGGGAAAAAAATAATGAACATGTTTTGAACTCACTTACGCTAATATCTGTAGTTAAAACTTGGCAAGGAGTAAAACAGTTACAAGATGAGGCAAGTGATGAGGAAAAAGAAACATGGCTAAAAGCAGGATGCAGGCAGAGAGAGGAAGATGAGATCAGGGTTTACAAAGATGACAGACCAGTAATGCCAGACAGCATGATTTCTGACATGGCACGCATGTACCATGGTCCAGGACATATTGGAAGAGACTCTAAATTAGATTGTTTAGGCAAACTTGGTACAATCCAAAATTCAGAATAATTGCAGAGTCTTTTTGTCAGAGATGCCTCATATGCCAACAGATTAACCCAACCAGAAAAACAGTTGTAAGCATGGGAACCATAGGACGGGAGGGTGGTCCATTTACCAGAATACAGCTTGATTTCATTGAAATGCCACCTCAAAACAGACTCAGATATGTATTGGTGATAGTCTGTTTGTTTTCAAGATGGGTGGAAGCTTTTCCAACATGTCACAATGATTCAATTACTGTGGCAAAATTGCTTTTGAGAGAACTCATACCAAGGTATGGTTTTCCAGTATCGATTGAGACAGATCGCGGCACACATTTTGAAAACAGATTGCTAAAACTGATTTGTGAAGCACTAGGAATAAAACAAAAATTGCATTGTGCCTACAGACCAGAAGCATCAGGAGTTGTTGAGCAAGTGAATGGTACAATAAAAAACAGGCTGGCTAAGATGTGTTTAGCTACAGGAATGAAGTGGACAGATGCACTACCACTTGTTTTGATGACTTTGAGAAGCATTCCAGATAGAAAAACAGGTTTAAGTCCCCATTAAAGTTTAATGGGAAGGGTCATGAGACAAGCATTTGTTCCTGTTGACACATTACTGAGCATAAATGATAGCGTCATTGTGCATTATTGCAAAAATCTATCTGATATGGTGACTTCTGTGTTCCACCAGGTAGGAACTGAAGTACTTTCAAAAGAGAAAGAACAAGCTCATGATCTGTTGCCAGGAGACTGGGTAAGGACAAAGGTTCATTGAAGAAGGAAGTGCCTAGTACCAAGGTGGCAAAAGGCAAGACAGGTGATACTGGTCACAACAAATGCAATAAAGTGTAGGGGACTGAAAAGATAGATCCATGCTCGTCATACCATACGAGTCCCTCCACCTGAAAATCCTGATGACGAAGGTGATACAGCAGCTGATTCAGATTCAGAAGAAGAACCTGAGAGAACTCCAGATACTGAAGATCGACAAGAAAGGCGAGATCTGGAAGATTCAAATGCAAATGAAGCATTGAATGAAGAGAATGATGAAGTTGTGATACAAGATTCTGAAGAAGAAAATGACAATGAACTGCTAGATCAAGTAGCAGAAGAGCAAACTGAACAAGAAGTGATCCAAGATCAAGATCAGGAGAGTATTGAAAAGTGGATTGGAAACTTTGGAAGAAGGAACAAAAACTCTGAAACTGGTGGGTTGAAAGTAATCGAAGAAGAAGAAGAAGAAATTCCAAGTACCAGCTATAAGGATGCTGTTCCTAACAAAGTGACACTGCCGAGTAAAGAAGTACCTGAATCTGAAGAAGAATCTGATACAGAAAAACTGATAATCAACGAATCAGCTGATAACACAGAAAGTGAAACAGATGGCAGTGGAAATGAATCAAAAGTGAAAAGATCAAGGAAAAGAGCTTGGTGAGTGGAATATAATTTGACAGAGCCAAAAAGGAGGTTAACAAGAAAAGGAGAAAATGAAGGCCTGAAATTCAAATTAGTGAATAGAGCAAAAGAGCAGGTAAATGAGATTTCAAGTCAAAAAGAAGAAGACTTGAATAAGAAAAAGCAAGCAGGAAAAAGAATAGAAGTGATCAGTAGTAGGCCAAAGAGAACAATAAAACCAAATCAGAAGTATAAGTCACCTGATTGGACCTATATAGTGATAGAAGTTAATAGCAGTCAAGTTGATTTGGACAGTGAAAGTGATAATGATTGATCTCATTTTTTAAGGTGACACAAGGTCGAAAAAATTGTGTTAGGAGACACAAGGTCGAAGAAATTGTGTTAGTTGAAAAACACATTGTTGTATGACATAAGGTCGAAGAAAAGCTGTTAGAAAACAAAGGTATCTGATAAAAAAAATAGGGGAGTATATTTAGTAATTTTTCAATTTTTTATTTTTATTTTTAGTAAAGATGTCTTCTTATAATAATAATTCGAGGTGCTCAATTCTCAAAAGATGTTGCAAATTGTCTTTAATATGTGTAATTTTGATAATTTTAGTTTGGTTAATTTTAGCTGTCATTTTTCCTTTTGGAATAGATAAAGAGATGTATAAAGCTAATATGACTAGTAAAGCTGTGGTCAATCATGACAAAATTGATGACCCTAATAAGATTTTTGCAAATTTAAAAATTGTAAAAAGCTTGAATAAAGTGAAATATGCTAAACAGATGAGGGAATTTTTCTTAGTGACTAGTGAACTTACTTATGAGTTTAAAAATAATCTAACATGTACATTGAGAACAGAAGAGAAAATGTTTTTAAACATGGTGGAAGAGAGGAGGGCAATTTATAAGCGAACCGAAATGACGAAACAGACTAAGTCTAAATTTTGGCAGTTGGAAGATGAAAAGCTAAATGGTATAAATGAAAATGTGGCAATTCACATAGATAAACCTGTTAGTGGAAAACTCTGTATAAGAAGAGATAATACCCAATTTGATAATTACTTTCTCGGTGCAAGTCAATGTGAAGACACTTATCGTATTGTAGGGGGTTGGGGATTTAAAGGAGGCAAAGATCCAATCTTTCCTGGAATTTATTTCATTTGTGGGGATAAAGCTTATTACTGTCTTCTGGACCACTGGTACGGAACATGTTTTGTAGGTTTCATTTTTACAATTTTTTTTCATGTAGATAGAAATGCAAAGGGTTCATTTGAAATTGGTAATCACCTGAGTAGATTTAAAAGAGAACGCTTTTCAGAAATTTTGGGAGACATATTTGGTGCGTTAATACCTATGGTAGGAATAACCCTGAATGCAAACAATATTAGAAAGATGTCCACAATAGTTGATAGATTGTCAACAGATACTGCAGGTGGATTCCAATTAGTTGACACAGAACTTGTTGCCATGAGATCCATGGTAATGCAGAATTGTCTTGCATTAGACATTCTGCTAGCTAAAGAGGGTGGAGTCTGTGGAATATTGCATGTTCAACACTGCTGCACATATATTCCTGATAAGAGTCAGAATATAGAGATGTATATAAAAAACATTACTGAGTTACATAGTGTGATAGTACCCATAGAAGATGAAAGTTTTACAGAGCGCTTGGGTAAAAGATTTTCAACAATTAAACGTTGGTTTCAAGAGATTGGTAGTTCAATTGTAGGTAAAATAGTTTTTCCTTTAATAGTTATAGCTATATTAACAATTTGTTGAAAATTAGTTGCATGATACACAAGAGAAGAAAACACTTAATAGAAAAGAGAAGAATTTACAAACTCAGAAAAGAAAAAGAAAGAGATTGAATTAGAAGAGTTTCGAAGAACTCATATGAAAAATGCAGAAAAACAGATGAGACTAAAGTTTAGAAATACTAATATTAAGAAAGTCTAAAACATGTTCAAAGGTTGAAAATTTATAAAATTTTGGGTATTGTTTGGTGATTTTGAAATCACCAGATGAGGGAGTTGATGGAGCAGGGTGAAGAGCAAAATTTTGTTCTAACCTGTGACGTTAATGTATAACTAAACTAATAAGCATGTGGTGAAAGTATTAATCAACTTAGTTTACAAATTACAAACATTACACGCGGGATTAATTAATGTGCTTTATGTTGCAAATGCAAAGAAGAAAATAATAAACTAACCTTGTCTATTGTCTTTGTCGGTATTAAATGCGGCTGTTTAACTAATGGCATGTGCTTATTATGTGTGCTTTTGTAATGTCTTTTGTGACAAAAGCCTTTGGAGTTTGTGCAGATCCTGAAGGAAAAAGTAAACATATTGCTGCATACATGTGCTTCGGCTAGGTAACATAATTAACCCGGTTAAATATTAGAAGGGGGGCAGGTAACAGAATGGGTCTCAATTCTTTAATTAATTGATGTCTTGTGTTTGTTTAAATAATAGTTTCCGAAGTGAGGCCTAAAAAGTGGCCTAGAAAATATGGCTGACAGCATGGCAGACGTGAAACCTTGTCCAGAGTGGAGCCTTGCATTTACGGGATGGAGATTTTTGTCGCACAAACAATATTAATAAAAAGAAAAGACCTTTGCTTGAATAAAATGTGCTCATGGAGAGAAGGTCCAAGGACAGGAAGAAAAAGTGTCTGCCAAGTTTAGGAAGTAATGTTCTGAGCTCGAAAAATGTAACATTTCCGAGGAAACGGAGAAACGTGAAATTGAATGAACAACAGGGCTTATGTAAAAGCCTAGTCTGGTCAAAATTTGAAGATGACCTAACGGTGGACTGACATGGCTCAGCCAATGAGAAGCCCGAATTTTGTTGCAAGAATGTAAAATGTAGAGAGTTTAGATAGAGAAAACGCATAAAACCTAACATCATGAGCAGGGCAAAAAGGCTTGCTTCCCGATTCCTGAATGACGTGCTGATGGACTTTTGGCGCACGTAAGGACAGCAGACTTTAAATGATATTTTCCTTTTCAAGTGAAGCAAGAAATAGACAGGGAAATAGAATTAGGGTATGGAAACTGTTATTACTTCATGTTTCTGATATTGCTTTAATAAATGTCAGTTTAATAAATAATTTCCTAATAAAATGCTGCTTTCTTATTTGCTTTAAAAATCAAGATTCTAAAACGTAAATGCTCTTTCTTTATGAAGGATAAAGTCAATAAAAATTACATTCGAAAAGACAAGCTGGTCTTGTTTATTCATGGTCTAGTTACTATCAGTTGATCCAATCACCTTAGTGATCTGTTTAATAAATAATAAATGTTTTAAAACCATGGTAAAGATGATAAACTGCAGTTGTATATAATAGTGTAAATATTAGGTGAGTGAATTTATTAATCAGACCACATGATTCAGTTGCTCAAAAATTGTCTCTTTGGTGTTATGGGCCTGTTTGAGTGTTTCATAATTAATGGTGAGTATTGAGGTGATAGGTAGCGTTTGTGAGACAGTTTTTCTACAGGAGCGCTGGATCAGTGGTCATCTTTGAGTTTTTTCGTATCCCAAACTTCCAGATCTGACTCAGCTTTCCTGTGTGCAGATTTCTTATTTTCCTAAGAATGTTTTTCAAGGGTCTGTCTGGGCTCCCATATTGTGGTTCCTGAAAATGGGGATATGGTGCAAGAATACATAGCTTGGTAAAAGAAGTGAGATGTGAAAAATACACATTTTTGACTCAGTTAGCCCTAGTATGTGATATCTTCCCGCACACTTGTTGCTCTGGTAGTATTAGAAAGTGACAGAAGAGTCAGCAGTGGCCACAGACCTTTAATAACCGGCCTCGAATGTCTCCAGCCCTCTGGGAAAATGCCCAATTTAATGAATTGTCAGTCCGGCCCTGTATGCAATATAAACATCCCATCGCATAAAAAACTGACAATACCTAGCCCTCTACTCATCACACCCCAACCTGATTTAAGTTTTATTAATATCAATTTAGCGAGAATTGCTATAGATTCAGGCTATTCTCACAGGTGACGTTAACTTCTTAATAGCATCTGCAATCATGGCCTAGGGAACTCCTAACAAACCCATGTAGGAGTTACCGAAAGCAGTCATTATGTTGAGTAAATGCAAGAAGAAACGCCATCAGCCATTGTGTTGGATAATACAGTGTGTACGTAACACACCTTATATCTAATAAATAGGTGCATCGCAGTTCTGCAGACCTACTTTTAACATTATTCAACATGTCCAGAAAACTTTCACCAGTTGGTTCAGAGGAAAACAGAGGGAAACCTGTTTTAGTTCAAGAAAGAAAATATTTTGCCATCTGAATAATGGGTTTAGGGAATTTCACGAGGAGGCTGATGCTATATACTACTGTTTAAATAAACCTTGCATCTAAGTGAGCTTAACCAAATGCTCCTCCCCATGAAAGCTTTTGTTTTGCATGCACAGTGAGCGAGCTGCAATCAAGCGGTTCAGTTAGGGGTAATTACACTTTAGTAATCTGTCATGTGCAGACAATTATACAGTCCATTGGGTGGTTCTTTGATTAGGGGCATTCGATGTGAAAGGTTAGCAAAAGCAAAGTGCTTGTTCATGCCTCAGTGTCTGCTCACTGTACTTTGAACATCAACAACACATTTCTCCTTGATTAGGTATTGGAAGCCATGCATTCATGTCACCCAGCCACAGGATTAGGGACAGACACTTCCGCTAATAACCCTAAAAGCAGAGCAGGATAATGTTCATTTGAAGGGGTTGCTGGCCAGGAATATGTTTTTTCTTTCTAGTTAAACTAGGTATGTTCTAGCAGTCGTGGCTTTTAATTACCTGTACTTAAGCATCTATTCTTCTAAGCCATACTGTGGTTATTGCTGACATTTGTAGTGCTATCAGTTTATTGCACTAACCATGCTGTGTCATAACAGAGATAAAGGTCTCTTTACAAATTCAATGGTAATACCGAGTACAAAAGTGCATGTCAGGTTTTTGTGCCCAAGTCCAAGTTTTACCACGAAATGGGTAATAAAGTAAAAGACATTTTGTTCAGTATCCCCATTTCGGCAGTGTTTTGGCGATGCAAATTCTTACAGGTATTAATTATCCAGAGGCAATTCTCGTGATAAATCCCTGGCGCTAGTGTAATTTGCACGAAGCAGGTGATTTCAGACTGGCCACAAACATCATTCGCGCCCAGTTTTAGAGTCACTGCGCCACTGTCATTTTGTTCTTTGACAAGTTTAGAGTGTTTGAACTCAAGATAATCAGTCCCTAACCTATAAAAAAAAGGGATTGCCTGTGACAAGAATGCAATTATTGATGACAAATTTCAGGGTATGTAGTGTAATGCTGTGCATATGAAATGATTAAACAAGCATTGTCAAAGCCAATAGTTCTGGCTTAATCTGCTAATGCACACAAGCACAGGAGTGCACAAATGAGGGCTACATGCAACAGCACATTGAAGTCACACTCATTGGCTTTGCCAGTGCTTGTGTTTATCTGTTCCGTTAAAGGGCTATATAGTAAGATGATTTAATCAACAAAAGCAGAATTTCCATCCTGTACACAGAAAAATCAATGCCCGAGACGAAGAGTTTTTAATACCTTTCCCCTCCATCTTCTTGGTCCCAGTCCTCACTTCTGGAGCAATGTCTAATTAGCAGACAGAATTCACCCTGCTTTAAAACTTCCCAGCTAGTGTCCCTCCCAATATAATTCCACAGGAAGCTACCTCCTGTGCCTCAAATAGGAGGGACCTAGCCAAGAACATCCTGTTTTTTTGTTCTGTTTCTAATGGATTTGGATTCATCTGGCATAGAATCCGGGTAGGTATTGCTTTTGCTTTTTAAATTTCCCCGTTTCATAAGCCCTGCCTGCTTTAGCTGCTGCACTCTGTTCATTATCCAGAATGGCGTTTTTTTACATGCATGCTACCTACTCTGCATGGCTATTAGAAGGTAGTCTCAGCCGAAGTTCAAGACTCTCCGACACTTTTGACACTGGGGGCCGCTTTTGCAGCACTGCTGCAATATCTAAAGCAGGATCAATGCTTTTACTAGCACCTCCCTCCCCCCGCCCCCACTCCCAGGGCCAGTCGAGCAGCAATCAGCCAGGGCTGGTTAATGTTCCCAGTCTGGTAACTTGGTGATCTGGAAGTGTATTTTAAGCGCGTCTTCCCCTCCGTATTTTACATAGCAGCAATCATGGAAGTGAAGTGTGCTGAGAAGAGGTGGATTGACACAATGTCTGCTTCTTCTGCTTCAAAGGAGGAGCCAGTGCCTTGTGTGAATGCAGGTTCTTCGGCTGACTTCTATCTTCTGCAACAAATGGTGAACAAGGCTATTGAGGCGGCCTTTGCTGCTAGACTCTACCCTCCTGCCCAGGACTCCTAGTATTGCGGGGGCAAATGTGGATTCTGACCATTCAGGCGATGAGGAATAGACAGCCAGATATATTCAGGGGTCTGAATTAAAGACTGTGCTCTTACATATCAAGCAGAATCTTTTTTCCAGATGCTCCTGTTCAGACTGAAGAGGAGGATTTCTTCTCTCAATATAGAAGGAAGGAGCCAGAATCATTGCCAGTCCATTAGGCGATCAGGGGCTTATTGTCCAGGGAATGGTCAGATATTGTAGAGGTCACCTTTTCAAAATGTTTAGTAAAGCATTGCCCTTTGCAGGATCTTCATGAGGAATTTCTTTGTACTGTTAAAGATGGTCGAACTCACTTCTAGTGGGTCAAATATTTCTGAGGGAAGCCTTCCGACCAGATCAGGTGGACAAAAAAAGTGGCGGTAGCAATTAGGAAATTCGATTCAGCTGCAAATTTCACCATCAGTGCAACGACACATGCCACCTGTGTGGTGCAGTCTTTGATACAGGAGTTTCATGCATTGGCAGAAGAACTGGGTCAGGGAGAGTCCATCAATTCTAGATTGGCACAGATGGAATAGCAGGTCAGGTTCCTCTCCAATATTACTTTTGACAGCGGCAGCAACTTCAGCTGGTTCCTCCGTCTCGGAAAGGCTTCACATCTGAATGAAATTCTGGAAGGTGATCAATGACCACAAAGCCGTGTGAAGCCACTTGTCCTTCACTGGAAATACGTTTTTTGGTTCTCAGTTAGAGAAACTTGTGAAGAAATCAGTGGAAGACTGTCAATTGCTGGCTCCAATTAAGCCTCCTACTGGAGTAGGAGTTTCATAGAGCATTTGAGCAACATACTTCTTCAAAAGGAGGAAATTATCCCTTTTGTGGCAGGGGTTACGGCCGGGGCATTCCCTTCTTTGATTAACCCCAGCAGCAGCCAGCTATCCCTCCAGTTGCCCTGTCAACTTCTAAATCCTAACTATCTGGAACCTGTTGGGGAAGGATTCAGAGTTTCGCAGCAGTATTGAGGAAGGATGTGTCAGATGCTTGGGTCCTGAATTTGGTGAAGAACAGTTACAAAATACAATTTTCTTCTCCTCTCGAAGATTCTTTCATTACAACTCCAACACTGCAAAATCACTTAAAGCACAAGCGCTGAAGAAAAAGATTTCAGGAGCAGCTGGAAAAAGATACAGTGATCCCAGTAACCCCTCTAAAAAGAGGGTAAGGGTGTTATTAAATCAAGTTCCTCGCCCAGGAGAGTTTAGGAGAGTTATGTTGACTTAAAGAGTGTCAAAATGTTTATGCCTTACCACAGATTCAAGATGATGAGTCTCGAAGATATCTTGCCTCTGGTTTTCCTGAGTATATTTTTGCCTTCTACTGATTTAGTGGATGCCTGTTTATATATTCCTATGCGTCTCAGTTCGCAAATCCAATATTCCTCTTTCTGGGCCAGCTTTATCAATTTTGCATCCTTCTATTTGGCCTGGCCTCGGCTCCAAGAGTTTTTACTAAGACTCTTGCAACTTTATTTGGCAACCTTCATTCACTGGGATTGTTGGTATTCCTCTAACTGATTGACTGGTTAAACTGTGCCTTTTCATTTTCTAAGGGTCAAGAAGCATTCCAGATTGTGTGTGACACTCTGAAAGACCTTGATTGGCTAATCAATAGGGAAAAAAATCACACCTCGTGCCTTCCCAAGAACTTCCACTTATAGCCTGGTTCAACACCAACATTGGGAAAGTGTTTCTGCCTCCATCTCGCCAAGAGAAGCTGAGGAGGTGATTAAGGAATCTCTTGGACCTACATCCGGCTCCGGCAAGGCAACAGTTAGCAGTAAAAGGAGACATGGCAGCAACTCACTTGTTGATACCATTGTTCCATCTCCATTTTTTACCATCTGGTGAATCACCTTCTTCACTACTGCCATTCGGCTACACAGATGTACAATACTAGGGTTCCAGTCCTCTCTGAAGTTGTCCAAAAACCCCAACAATGGTGCTCTTCTCTCTCCCCCTTGCATGTAACAATCACCACACTGCCACTTTGGAGACTGACTCAGTCAAGGAAGGGTCTCTGGATGGCTTCGAAGTTTCTCAATCCCTCAAATTGGAATGAGCTGGATGCAGTCTACAGAGGTTTAGTAGTGTATGCCTCGTGATCAGCAGCAATCTTGTGCTGATTTACACAGATAATCCTGCGGCTCGAGCATATGACAGTCATCTGAGGTGTGAAATCTGACGAAACTGATGTACATAGACAGCACTCATTTCCCTTCCTTTCCCACTCCTCTCCCTATGGGCACCATGGATACTGTAAGTTATTGACCGTATCACCCTGCCAGTAAGAACCCGTACCCCTATGCATATGTGCAGCCATTCTAGGCACCATGGCCTTTTTACCCATTGGAATCCCCAGCTTCCCTCCTGCGCGTATCTTGCACCCCCTCTCTCATGTATAGACCATGAAACCCTTTCCCTTTGCGCGATCCTGATGTGAAAAGGTAACCCTCCTGCTTGACCCAGGCCTTCCCCATTCCCCTCTCGAAGAAGCATCCTTCGCCTCAGCTGACATAGCCCCCCCCCCAGTTGTATCTGACTGCCCCTGTTCTCTCATGTACAGGTCATAAGATCTCTCTCTCTCTCTCTCTCTCTCTCTCTCTCTCTCTCTCTCTCTCTCTCTCTCTCTCTCTCTCTCTCTCTCTCTCTCTCTCCGCGACTCTGGCCCTGCACGCACCCTGACCCCCTCCTTCTCCTCATATGAGCGAGTCATAAACCCTCTTCTTCCGCAAAGCCCTGTCCTTGAGAGTCACGGCCGCGCCTGACCAGCACCTCCTTCCCTTCCCTGAATGCCCCTCTATTGACAAGCCCTCCCTCCACGCTCGATTGTCCACGCAGGCATGAATACCGCTCCTTTGATGACCCCTTCCCCCGAGTTCGGCTGACCACACATGTCCGAGGCCATCGCCTAAGCCAGGAGATACCATTTACTGCCCTTATTGTATGCCTAGCCACCCCACCCCCGGGGCCATGATCAGGCGCACACATCCTACGAAACACTCAGCTGCATGATTGCCCTCCCCTCTTATCAGCAGGTCAAGGGTCCCCATTGTGAACGTATGTGGAGTAGGATCATCACGAGGATTATAGGGATGTCTTCCTTTTGCGACATACTGACCTGATTGTACCATCAAATGTTTTGCAAAGTATAAAAGCAAGAGTCTCAAGCTCACTTGTCAGAGCACCTCCCGAAAGACACTGTGTTTCGTGTCCGAAATGACTGGCTCTCCTCATGAGAAATAAACTCTGTTCTTGATTCCCGCTCCCAGCGCCCGTCTCTTTATTTTGGTAACTATTCAGAATGGGAACTAAGAGGCGGTTTGCGCCAGCAGCCTGGGCATCGATAGAATTATGGGCTCACTTTCCACAATTGGCGTCCCAACGCGGGGTCCATCAGTGACATAGGGTTCGGTAAGAGAGATCCAGACGAAGAAGTGAACGTCTAAAATGATCGGAGTATACCTGCCTTGAGAGGGCCCTAGCCCGGCTGCCGATCGACAGAACTTCACCAATTCTGAACGGACCTCTCTTGAGTGACCTATTGTCCTGACTGGAATCCCACAGGAATGCTACATGGAGTAAGAGAACGATCGGGCGCTGGAGGAGGGAGTCGAAGAACTGTCCGTATGGTCCGGTCCGGGTAAGATTAAGTAGGGTGTTTTTACGCCTGATTGGTAGGGTGGTTCTATCCACCTGATTGATTGATTGTTTGTATTGAAAGTCGGTATTTGTATACTGATATTGTTGGTATTGGTTCATTTAGCTTTGAAGGCTACTTGACATATTGGTTCTCTTTTGAGAACGAGACATTCTCTGTTTGCAAACAGCGGCGAATAGGAACGTCGTCCCTCTTTGCAGATAGAGAAGGGTAGGTAATGCAGACTTTTTGTCCCCCGTTGTAATTCGTCATGCCTACTTTTCTCCCCACTGAATTGTTTGAAGTCGATTAATAATCGATTGTTGTTCTTTGAGATCTTCCCTGTCCACAAACAGAGACGAATAGGAATATTCTGTTCCCTTTATGGATAGCGAAGGGCAGGTAATGCAGACATTTGTCCCCGTTGTAATCCGTCATGCCTGTTTTTCTCCCCATTGGTTGGTTGGTTGCCTGGACATTGTCGTCTCAGGAATTGTTTCGTTTGAGGTATTTTCTATTTGCAAACAACGTGAAATAGAAACACTCTGTCTAGTCTTTGCAAGTAGAAAAGGGTAGGTTATGCCCCTTTGTGAATTCGTCAGTCCTACCCACTCCCCACTGGTTGGTTATTGTGGGGTAGCTCGCATGGTCCGCCCAGGAGACTACCCTTATGGAGGACATATGCTCTCTACTCATGGGCCATTTAGTAGAAATAGACCGACTGGTCCGCCCAGGAGGCTACCCTAGTAAGTGGAAGTACATCGCTCGGTCTGTCCAGGATGATACCCTAATGAAGGAATATATGTTCCCCTTTTGATCGATAATCTCGTTCCACCCCGGACCATTTATTGGAGGGGACTCGTCTGGTCCGTCCAGATGTGCCCCCCCTAGTGAAAAGGACGCATAAAAAATATGAAGTGATCACCGTTCCCTACTAACAGAAAGCTTTAGCTCGAAACACGCTAAGGAAGAGAAAAGAAAAATAAAAAGAAATCAGGCTAAGTCAGTAACCCCCTGATGAGCTTTTGACTTCACCAAAAATAAGAAACATTAGAAATAGTTCGTAATAAGAAATGTAAAATGGCGAAAAGATTTGATAGCAGAACATAGCCACGTGGTAGCTAGGCTTCACTGCCTGTTCCTGCCCCCAACATGTCTGCCTCATTGCCCGCCCCGCCCAAATAACGGTCACATGAAATAGAAACAACTCAATAGGTACCTACCCCCATTCCGGAAGCTCCCGAAGTGCAACAGGTCCGCGGTTACGCCCATCCGGAAGGCGAGGCCTGGAGGCACGAGGGACTCGCCTGGCCACGGTCAGGAGGAGATGATGTTGGGCAGGCGGTCCAAAGGATGACAAGGACCTCTCCATCTTCTCTCTTCTGCCGCCCTGCAGGCCGCGGGGAGAGAGGGGGCTGTCTTGCCTCGGCCACCGACCACCCCTCTCTCTCACCCGATCCGGCTTTTTGTCGAAGGCCGAAGCCAAGGCGAGGACGGCGGCAAATCAAGTAGTCCCGCCACATGCCAAATTCGCCGCCTGCCGCCGCCTGCATAGGTACAGGCAGTCCCGCCACATTCCAAGCTCCCTGGAGAGTTGAAGGTAGTCCCGCCACATGTCAACAAGGGAAGGGGGGGCTGTCTTGCCTCAGCCGCCGACCACCCCCCCCCCCCATCATCAATGGCTGGCACGGCCAATGTCGAAAACGATGGAGCCGAAGAACGGCGCGGGGTCGCTGGAAGGGGGAGGCGGCGCGAACGACCCTCCCCCACCTCCCTCCAGGTGGAGGCTTCCAGCGACACCCCAACACTCTTTGCTTAAAGAGGGTCAACATCAAAAAGCGGTCTTCTGCCCAGGACGGGCACTCGCTCCATATCGCCTCTCCTCGACCTTGAAGATTCTATAAGAGCCGGGGGGCCCCCGACCCTCTGCATGGGTGCCCCCGCCCCCTTCGCTGGGAACCACGACATCGGTGCTACTCCTGCCGGCACCAGACTCGGATCGGAAATGGCTAAAATGCCGCCACGGCACAGGCTTGTTCAGTTCCGGAGGAACACCAGAATGACCCGGTAGGAAAATTGTTGCCGCCCTTCCCATTCTTTGACTCGTGGTCCATATTTGTTAGACTGTTAACCACATTGCACGAGACTTTCTGAACTGCCAATGGAAAGTTCTGGGCCAACCATGCGAGACTAGAGATACTCTGACTGTGCTGGAACTTGCCTGACCCCACCCAAAATGGCGCCGACACAAAATGAGACGTTTTTAATGAACTTTGTTGCACCCTGATTGCGCAAGCTTTTTACCCCGAGATATATATAACGTTTGGATAATGAAAGTAGATATGAAGGATATTGAGTATGTGCTTGGACAATGAATTGACTTAAGGGTGGGTACCGATTATGAGTTGAAAAATGAATTGGTGTAATTTAAGGTAATGAATGAACATTGGATAATGTATTTATGAATTTGTTAAAGATGAATTACTGACATGCATCATGCTTGCTCTGTAGGGGAGTTTAATACGATTTTATTGCACTGCCGCACTTTATGCAATGAACTGCCACCAGCTTTGTTCTCCTTATGTACAGTTCCAATCTGCTCCGTGGCTAGTCCACCGGGTTGTAGGCCTGTATTTATGTGTCAACACTTTTTATTAAAAGTATTTTGAAAACGAAAGCATAGTTGTAGCGGTTGCATTAATGAGTTTTGAATGTATTACTACTGTGAACAACGAGAAAGTATGATGAAGGTTAAAGGTTAAAAAGGACCCGATATTCAGCAGCCACACTATGTGTCACAGGCAGCCGGGAAAGTGCTTTAGAAGACCTAAAAACGACACCACAGAAATGCCACCTGATCGCCACCCTTGTACCCGATCGAAAGGGGTTACGACCAAGTAACTCATGTAGATACACAGATCATCAATGATTATCTGTCTGACCTTCCTGGTCCATTAGGGCTTAAACGCCGTGATGGTAGGGAAATGCACTACGTGGAAATAGGTCGAGTATGTGGTAGGTAAAAACATTTCCGGATTACTGCATGCTGATGAGGTTTGAATATTGGCCCCCCCCTACCCCTTCTTTCTCCTCCCTTCTGCAGGTCACGTCGGGACACTGGCTGATGTATAGATGGACGACGACCGAACCGCCGATGAGAGGGGGAAGAAAGGAATATGAGCATGGTCCTTATGACAAATAAAAGTTTTTTAAAGACGTAGACTTAAACATGACTGTTCCTCCTTAGAACATAGCAACTGGGAGGATGGACTGACATAGAAACTGGACAGGTACTGAATGACGGGAAAAAGAAAAAATTGACTAGAAACGACGCGTTAAATAATATAACTGGACGTTTTTACTAGGTAGGGAGAGGACAAAGAAAAATATACGGGTAAGGGTTGCCACGGCACCACCCGCCTAGGGAGTTAGAAATGTTGCCGATGTTCAAAATGCACTGCCCCCCCCCTTTCTCACACTCTTACAGATATAGCCAAGCTGTCCGACTGTTTTCCCGATCAATATTTGCCGTTGCCTCAGCCTGGAGAACTTCCCACCACAGGAGGGAACAGAAAAATGGTTTAAGATCCAACCATGGGTAACTAGCGCAACCAGGTTAATTTCTGATCGACCAACCGAGGTGTGAGTATTGGTGATTGGGAACGCTCGCAGGCATGACAAGCGAGAAGGGAAAGGGGGGAAGGGCAGAAAGAGCTAAGCACGTAGATAAATAGGATAGTAACAATATGTAGAAAATATAAAAACAGATCTTGTAGACTAACAATTGTTTCCTGTCTTGTCGTGAATGTCTTGTACATGCGTAATATATGTGCCGTCTTCCCTGTCTGAGTTTGTGTGTGTGTAACGTACGAATTTATGTCTCCCCTCTGTCTGTATCTGCGGGTCGCCTGACCTTTGCCGTTCCGTGTTGTGAGCGCACTAAATGACCTATTTTCGTACACGTCTCTCTCTCTTCACTCCTTTTTATCTCTCTTTCTTTCTCTCTCTCTCTCTCTTCACTCCTTTTTATCTCTCTCTCTCTTTCTCTCTCTCTCTCTCTCCCTCTCCTTACATGTCATACGTGTACCGAATGGCTCGTTTAGATTGCGGACGACTCTCACTCTCTATGAGAGTCTCCCTATTTTCCCTCCCTCTTTTTGGTAGAATTGTGCCCCACCGGCACCAGTCTGATTTGATACATATTTGAACGCGAAGGTGTTCAGCGAAATTGACCGAAACTAAAATGACTGTATTTTCGCCATGTTACTGCCTCTCCTTTCTGCAAAATGAATGAACTTGAATTGGCTGAGAAGGAAAGGACAGGTAAGACGACTAAAGTCCCCCAAATCAGGCCATTTATAGGGGAACTGTATGTCAATGGCATCCTATGTCTGTTCTTCAAAGACGAACGCCAACGTCTAGATTGACACCCAATACCCAGATTGCCCCACCCCTTTGCACCCAAGCGCAAGCGCCCGAAGCATCCCCGCCCCATTTTTGATAGAACCACTTCTGCTGTCCCGGGTATAAGCGTAATGACCATGGGTAGCTGTTGACCCTTGAGGAAATCTTGTTTTGCCCGACTCTCGACGATAGCACCCCCACCCTGTCTGAAAATATGATTGCTCCTGAAGGGAAATGCTGTGTAATATTGAATATGATGTAACGCACAGTTGATGGAAAATGTCATTTATCCTCATGTGAGTTATAAATAGGACAATGAATAAACCTGCCATAGACTCAGTAGGAATGCTGACACATGCACTGCTTGGTAATAGACCTCTGACTGTGACCGATGAGCATAAAATCTCAAATGCGGAGAATTGAGGGAGGAATTCATATGCGTAGATGTCTTCTTCTGCCATTTCTCTAAAACGTTGTCTTGTACCTATTCAAAGATTCACGATCACCGGAGGAGATGGGTCAGATGTGACGTTCAGCCTGACTGCGGACCTTGGGACACGTATGACATCGACCAGAGGTGGAGCTGCAGAGCAACAAGGCACGGGACGAGACCGCAATTTCAATGTGGAAAATGAAAAATGACGGGCCGCCTCGAAGCCCTCCGACTGCTAACCCACGTGTGCCTGGAGTCCCCGTCTGCCTTCTTTAGGCCCGATTGATGGGCCTGCCTGCTAGTTATCTTTTGCTCCCTTGGTCCCTTTTTGTGTGTCCCAGGAACTCTGACCCAACTCCGCTCACTCTTTTCCCTATCGACTATTTGAACCACATCCGCCCACCTTCCCACGTGACTTTCTGCCAAAAGAAAGAGCTGCAATTATATGGGAAGAGGGTGTTGCCACAGAACTATAGGTGCCGAGCATAAGGCGCCGCCAAACGGACTGTTTAGGGAACAGGACTGTGGTCTAACAGCAGAGGACTGACCGCACCCTGCAACGCGTAAGGATCGAACCGAGCTGGACCTATAGCTCCACCGCCGGTGCTCAACAGTGCCAACGAAAGTACCCGGATTGGAGCCTACCAGTGATGGCTCGCTGATAAAAGACACTGTGACGAAGAGATCTTGTGTATTGAACTGAATTCCGCTCTCAACTATCTGGTCAAAACTGTTCATTGGTCACATTTTTTAAGTCAGAAAGATTTATGCTATGTAGTGCGTTTAATTGCCCGGAACACAACGAAAAAGTAATTTCCTATGTACTGCGTTCTTCCCATCACCTTGACTGTCTATGATTGTACGCCACATGTTAGTATCGACAAAATGCTAATTCGTCAACGATGCTTGTCTACCTGTAATGCCATCAGCTGCAAAAATGATTGCTGCTATGTAAAAAGGGGCGACTGTGAAATCTGACGAAACTGATGTACATAGACAGCACTCATTTCCCTTCCTTTCCCACTCCTCTCCCTGTGGGCACCATGGATACTGTAAGTTATTGACCGTATCACCCTGCCAGTAAGAACCCGTACCCCTATGCATATGTGCAGCCATTCTAGGCACCATGGCCTTTTTACCCATTGGAATCCCCAGCTTCCCTCCTGCGCGTATCTTGCACCCCCTCTCTCATGTATAGACCATGAAACCCTTTCCCTTTGCGCGATCCTGATGTGAAAAGGTAACCCTCCTGCTTGACCCAGGCCTTCCCCATTCCCCTCTCGAAGAAGCATCCTTCGCCTCAGCTGACATAGCCCCCCCCCCCCAGTTGTATCTGACTGCCCCTGTTCTCTCATGTACAGGTCATAAGATCTCTCTCTCTCTCTCTCTCTCTCTCTCTCTCTCTCTCTCTCTCTCTCTCTCTCTCTCTCTCTCTCTCTCTCTCTCTCTCTCTCTCTCTCTCTCTCTCTCTCTCCGCGACTCTGGCCCTGCACGCACCCTGACCCCCTCCTTCTCCTCATATGAGCGAGTCATAAACCCTCTTCTTCCGCAAAGCCCTGTCCTTGAGAGTCACGGCCGCGCCTGACCAGCACCTCCTTCCCTTCCCTGAATGCCCCTCTATTGACAAGCCCTCCCTCCACGCTCGATTGTCCACGCAGGCATGAATACCGCTCCTTTGATGACCCCTTCCCCCGAGTTCGGCTGACCACACATGTCCGAGGCCATCGCCTAAGCCAGGAGATACCATTTACTGCCCTTATTGTATGCCTAGCCACCCCACCCCCGGGGCCATGATCAGGCGCACACATCCTACGAAACACTCAGCTGCATGATTGCCCTCCCCTCTTATCAGCAGGTCAAGGGTCCCCATTGTGAACGTATGTGGAGTAGGATCATCACGAGGATTATAGGGATGTCTTCCTTTTGCGACATACTGACCTGATTGTACCATCAAATGTTTTGCAAAGTATAAAAGCAAGAGTCTCAAGCTCACTTGTCAGAGCACCTCCCGAAAGACACTGTGTTTCGTGTCCGAAATGACTGGCTCTCCTCATGAGAAATAAACTCTGTTCTTGATTCCCGCTCCCAGCGCCCGTCTCTTTATTTTGGTAACTATTCAGAATGGGAACTAAGAGGCGGTTTGCGCCAGCAGCCTGGGCATCGATAGAATTATGGGCTCACTTTCCACAGAGGAGCAGTGTCACTCCTTTTGCTCAACTGGCAAAAGGTTTGAACTGCGGCTGTCGATGGGGGCCGCCGGCACCTATTTTTGGCAACCAGCACTTATGTTTCCTCATTAGACATTTACTGAGTGCAAGAGAGAGAAAAACACACAAACTGGAAAGACGAAACAAAGAAAAGGCAGAAAATGGTTACAAAGGGGGAACATGCAAAAGCGAAATAAAGGAGCAGGGAGTGTCCAGTAATGAATTAAAGAGGCATCAGGTGTTTTAAAGCTAGGCAAATAGGGCGCCCACGTGCCAACATTTAATTGCACTAGCTGCGAGCTTCTGCATAGGGCTTCAGCAGTGGCACTCTTTCATTTACAAGTTAAGCATTGGAGATGGTTATCGATGTCCTTCCATGCACAGAGGTATACTGGGCACTGAAAACACAGAAACATATATAGCATATAAATGCAAAATATGTAAAACAAAAGGAAACGGAATTACTTGAAAAGAGCAACAATCCACAAAATGCCATCCAGGCCCATTCTGTATATTGTATGATGCTGTTTATGTTATGTATTATGCGCTGTTGATGTGCATATTAGTACTGTATGCGGAGGTGACGTCAGGGTCTTCCCAGGCAGCTAAAGCTATCTCTAGCCAGACCCTAAAAGTCAACTGCTTTAATTGAATTAAAACAAAGATGCCAGCAGCTAGCATCTGACAGAATAATTGTAATACAGGGTCATACTGTGATTTGGGAACTAAAACTCCAAACGTTGTGCAATAATTGCGTACAGTTATTGCAGTTTGTGTTGTCACTGCCTCACAAGCTTCAACTAAGCCAATGAAACACCGTCCCAGGTCCTCAATGCTGATCTCTGGTCAGACTCATTTTTACTCTATCTTGGTGTCTGAACAATTACCCATCATGAACCACCAGGTAAATTCTTAAAACTTTCAAAATGCATCTCATACATACACAGAGCTGCAGAGCTAGAACTTTTGGAGGCCACAAAAATCCAATATTTGTACTGAGACACCACCTAAATGCATTTTATTAGTAAAAGTGTCCCTTGACTAAAAAACACCCATGCTAAACCAGAGGCTCACATAGACTACATGAAAGTCATACAATTGCACGATCTACCAAGATCCCTTAATTCAGTGCCACAGAAGTCACACACTAAATGATAATATGTCCGCAGGGTCCGTATTCTACATACCTTCTAAAGTAAAAGTTGTTTTGTATAGGTTGGCATACTTTTTGTAATTCAGTGTAGTGCAATCAAGTGTAATTAACTAAGAATTCTGTTAGATTACGCTTTGTTAGAAATTGAGTTTCTGTTTGCAGAGGTATACACCCCGTTTAAGCAGGAACAAGAATCCCAGCCAGGATAAGTCACAAACGCACCCTAAATTAACCTGTACTCACCCCCGGGTAGCTTGGCACAGAGCAGTCAGGCTTAAATTAAGAGGCAACGTGTAAAGTATTTGTGCAACACTTTAAACAGTAAAACAGTAAAAACTCCACTCAAAAAGATACCACACCTAGTTAGACAAACAGAGCTTAATTTAATAAATAGAAGAAGACCAAAATGACAAAAATCCAATGAATAGAACTTGAGATATTATTTTTTAAAGAATAAAAATAAAATAGCACTTAGAAGCAATAAGCGCCTATTTGGGATATCTGGTTGCGCTAAAGCAGGACAAAGTCAAAAGTTCAGGCTGACCATGATGGAGGATGGGTCGCATACAGAGACCAGGGTTGACCCACTGGAAAGTACCTCGGTTGCATCGTTGTCGAAGACAAGATGCAGGGTGTACACGAGGCGATGCATAATATACGGTCCACAGAGCGAAGGTTATGCATCAGTTTCAATCCGCGCAGCATAGACGATGAGCCAGAAACGGGATCGATGCACTGCACAGTCAGTGATGCATCGTGGTCAGTCCTTGCACAGTGGTGATGCACCCACAGTGGTGGCGATGCGCCAGTTCCGAGCTCTTGCGTCGACGGAGATGCGTGGATTCTGCTGAAATAGCAATTCAAACCCACTTCCAAGGGTCCAGGACTGGATTAGCACCACTTGGCAGGGCAGACTCACAGATAGTAGAGCCCAGGTGCTTTAGTAGGTGAGTTTGAAGTCTTTTAGGTTCCTGAGACTTCAATCAGAAGGCAAGTCAGCAAGTCCTTGGAGTCACTGTGGGTTCATGTGATGCAGGTCCAGTCCTTCTCAGTCAGGCCAGAGACAGCAAGAAAGCAATTATTTCAGAGCAGCAGTCCAGCAGAGTGACAGATCTTCAGCAACACAGAGGTCCTTCTTCCTGGTACAGTCTTCACATGTCCAGATGTGTCCCGAAATGGTAGGGTCAGAAGTCCAATTCTTATACCCACTGGTGCCTTTGAAGTGGGGAAGACTTCAAAGAGGAGTCTTTAAATTACACAAAGGCCCTCCCTTCCTGCTCTGGCTCCAGAGTCACTATAGGGGGTTATGCATGCCTTTGTGTGAGGACAGGACACAGCCTATTCAGGTGTAAGTGTGAGACTGTGCCCAGCTTCTCCCTCTCATCCTCCCAGGATGGTCAATCTTGTCACACCTAAGCTCGCATTATGGGTTGCTGTCTAGGGGGAATACACAAGGCCCAGCTGCCACCCACCCAGACATGTATCAGAGACAGGCTCAGGTACACAGGACCACGAGCAGAAAAATGTTATCTTTTAAAAAGTGGCATTTTTAAAATTATACTGATAAATTCGACTTTCCCATTAAAGACAATTTATCATTACAACCCCAAAGGTCCTAAACAAGACCAAGCTACCTCCTTGGAATTGGGAATGGCGGCTCATTAAATATAATAAGAAATCTGCAATGTTAACCTAAGGGAGGGGTAGGCCTAACAGTAGTGAAACAACCAGGACATGTAAAACTTAAAGGTACATGTATCACCTTTTAATTACACCATACCCTGCCCTATGGGCTACTTGAGGCCTACCTTAGGGGGGGACTTATGTGTAGTAAAAGGGAAGTTTAAGACTTGGCAAGGGGTTTTTATTGCCAAGTTGATATGGCAGTGTACTTCTTCAGGGCTACAAATGACACATATATATACATTATTTACAATTTAAGATATTTTTTACACATCATAACATAACACCATATACATTTTTACAAAATTTAAAACTCATTTTTACTATCAGATACTAAAAGTCACAAAAAACACAACATTTCATTACATATGAACACTACATCAAAGAGTGAACTCCATTGAAGACCACTATCCTTACGGAATTGAATGTTTATTTGATTTAGGACTAAAACAGATTATGTGTATCTTGTCATTATGGACACATTCATTTGTCACAGTTTCTTTAGATACGGTGGGCAAAGACTGAACCTATTGTCAGGGCTAGAATAGTTGGTATAAATAGTGTAACATACACTACGTTGAGCATTTACAAACTCCATCAGAGCAATAACCACTATTTTAAGCAGAGTGACACTTTTCCAAAATTAGCTTTGCATTCCCCTCAGACAAAGATATGTCTTGGTATACAAAAATATTACTGAAGGCTCTATCTCTAAAGCTATACATATTGTTTTGTAGATATCTCAAAATGCATTCATTTTCTATTTCTTATAAACCATAAAGATATTAGCCATATCTCTTACCAGGTTAATCACTGTTTTTTGTCTTGTCTGATGCTTCGTCTAATGGGTTTATCTGAAAATTTCTTTCTCTGTGTGATTATGCATATATTAGTGCAAAGTATCTAGGAAAGAGAAAAGGGTATATCCCTCCTTAGGTTTAAGAACTGTATAATATATACAAGCTTGCGCATCAGAAGGTATACGTGCGATACTGGTTGCCAAACAGGTGGTGGTCAGCTGTTATATAGAATGTTGGCATACCTTGTAGATAGCATGTATGTTTTCTTAGTTGGGGGTCCCGTTAATCAGAGAGATATTTTCATGCTTTCTTTGATGAATAGGATTTGCATAACCGGAGCGTTGTGGGTCCAGCTTACTATGAAGGCAAACAATATACAAGGGTTGTACAGATTGCTTATGTTTATATTAAAGGCCACAATTTATGAGCATTGTTTTGGAAATTGGTAAGTTAAGTTAAATAAAGCAGAGTTCTTTGCTACTCAGCAGATTATTTTAGTTGAAAAAAGAGCCATGCTCATTGCTTATGCACTAATAAATTCAGGCAGTTTATTTTAAAAAGAAATTTTGAAAAAATTGAAAACAAAAAGGAAGTTTTTAACTGTCATTGGAGTTATGTCTGGAGGTGGACATGATTTTAATCCCAAGACATCCATAGATTCAAGGCTAACATCTATTATTTGTAAAAGAGCCCAGCTAGACTCAGGTTCAAGTAGTTATTAAACATATTTGCAAAAACCTGGTTTTAAGTTATATAGGTTGAATTATCAGAGATCACAGATTTAAGTTCCATGGCAAACCATCTAGTACAGTATTTCCTGCACTTGCTTAACTTCATGAGCGTCCCAAATTTATTTCTAAGGCTATGAGTCCCACATGCTGTTTCCCACACTTACTTGTTGTGATCGGATAGTCGAAGCATCATGGCATCTTAACCGCATTCGTTTGCAAATGGGTTTGTTTTCCCTACCGTTTAAATACCCCGCTTGAATCTCTTAATTGGGCACAGCTGTTTTCACTCTAATTACCGCGGAATACAAACTCTGATGGAGTTTGTAAATGCTCAACGTAGTGTATGTTACACTATTTATACCAACTATTCTAGCCCTGACAATAGGTTCAGTCTTTGCCCACCGTATCTAAAGAAACTGTGACAAATGAATGTGTCCATAATGACAAGATACACATAATCTGTTTTAGTCCTAAATCAAATAAACTTTCAATTCCGTAAGGATAGTGGTCTTCAATGGAGTTCACTCTTTGATGTAGTGTTCATATGTAATGAAATGTTGTGTTTTTTGTGACTTTTAGTATCTGATAGTAAAAATGAGTTTTAAATTTTGTAAAAATGTATATGGTGTTATGTTATGATGTGTAAAAAATATCTTAAATTGTAAATAATGTATATATATGTGTCATTTGTAGCCCTGAAGAAGTCCGTTGGGACGAAACGCGTAGGCTACAACGTTGCTTTTTATGAAGATAACTACTTTGAACAGAATAAAAGAACTGACTACCCAACTATTGAAGACTCCTAACTTACTTGAATGAATTGATTGAAATGTTATAATTACGTGTTACATCCTTTCATAACTATTGTTTCATTGGTTACTGTGCTTTAAAGAAATAGATCATTCAAATATATTTGTAGAGTGCTGGACATTGTGTTAGACTGTGTTATTTGAGACTTTTAGTCTCAGGGAGACCTAGGGGTCTGGATCTCCTGTCTTCAGCACCTAAAAATTCTCAGATACTCAAGTGACACTAGTGGATAGGTGCAATTGCAGATAGCCTCAAACCCCTGTGCTTGGTGTGTGTTGTACTAAATTATTGGGCTAAATTGGCACTATTCACTCACAAAATGGATTTTGATGACAAACGGGAAGAGATGCTTGGTGATCTGTTTAAATCAAAGGGTCCAAGCACAAGTGCTCCTAAAGCTTCAGCTCCTAAGAATGAGGGACTAAAAGAGAAATTTTATAAACTAGAAAAGCTAAAAAAACAGGAACTCGCCAAGTGGTGGGATGGGGCGACCCTGCGTAAATATATTGAAAATAAGAAGATACCCCGGGGATTAAGAATCCTCATCTTTCCAAACTATGAGGATTTGGAACAAGATCTGTTGGACGACTGGGAGGAGGGTCTTTATGACGCATCCTACCGTATGATGAGGATTCTTATAACCAATGCTGAAAGGAAGGTAAATAAGATAAAAGAGGAAATCTCTAAACTTGAAAAGGAAATAGCAGATATGAACTTGAAGGATGCAACACTTAAAAATTATGACATCCTTAAAACTGAATTGGCAGCATACCAAGTGTATCTGAAAGAGAAAAAAATGAAAAAAATCTTGAGAGACGAAAAGGATTATGCCAATGGGCGCATATTTACTTTCTCCAAAAAGTATGATGATGTGGCACCAAGACCAACCCCTGCACAGAATAGCACCAATAGAACTGCTAGTATATCATCAAGCAGCACTTCCTTATCCTCCATAGATAGTGATCCAGGTGAAGGAACAAGTAACCAGAACACTTCTAACTCCTCTGTTTTTTTAAGAGAGGTCCAGCGATACAGGCTGGGAAACAAAAAGAAAAACGCAAATTCAGAATCAAAAGGGGAGGGAGGAAACAGAAAACAAGGAGTACAAACAAGATTACAGAGCAAGACCCAGTTGAGAAAATAGGGAGTGATGGTAACAACCCTTGTGTCTCAAATCAACTACATATTGTCAATTTGTCAGATAAAGTCCTGTCTAATGAAGAAACCACTGCATTACAAAAAGGCCTTAATTTTTGTGTAACAAATACCTGCAATTTTGTCAATTTACATGTGGATCTGTATCACTTTGTAAGAAAACTGAGATTAAAAAATTTTTTTGAGCAACAACCTGTGGTATGTGATGTTATGCGCACTGAAACAAATCTGTCAAGCATGTCCATTAACGATCTAAATGCCACACATCTCTTGGTAACCATGGATGGTGAAAATGACAACATTGACATTGCAGATACGGCTAGCATGTTAAACATTACCGAGGATGTCAGCAATGATAGTGGCCTAAGATTAAAATCAAAATTTGTACCTATCAGACCGCAGGACACGTTTATTGATGATTTCTATACAAAAGTGACACAACAGTTACATCAACTAGAGGATAAGCATGGCAGTAACTCGCACTGCATTCATACCCATAATATGTCCAAAAAAGATAGAGAGATCATTAATGCTCTGCAGGACGACAAAAGTTTGGTCATACGAGATGCTGACAAGGGTGGAAATATCATTCTTATGAACCGCTCTGACTATTTAAAAGAAATAGATAGACAATTGGGAAACACAAGTTGCTATATGAAGTTGAATGAAAATCCAATTAAAAAAATTGAGCAAAACATTAATTCTCGGCTAGCAGATTGGCATGAATCTGGACTACTGTCCGACACAGAATATAGATACTTACAAGCTCAAGACTCCCGCTTTCCATGTATCTATGTACTTCCTAAAATTCACAAGGGGGGGGGAGGCTTTCCCCCCGGGAGGCCAATAATATCAGGTAATGGAGGACCAACTGAAAATCTTGCCGAATATGTTGACAAATATTTGCAGCCCTTTGTAAAAAATCTACCAGCCTATCTAAAGGATAGTAGTGATGTTCTGTGCAAATTAGAAGATTTCCTCTGGGACAGTCCTGACCTAATATTTGCCACACTTGATGTGGAAAGTTTATACACCTGTATTGAAACTGAATGTGGTTTGAGAGCCCTAAAACATTTTCTCTATAAACGGAATGCCAGCAATTTAGGACACACCATCATGCTATTGGAGATGGCTCGCATGATACTAGACTTAAATGCCTTTTTACATGACGGCACGTGGTTCCTGCAAAAGCAGGGGACGGCTATGGGATCCCGGTTTGCTCCATCTTATGCGAACCTGTTCATGGGTCTGTTTGAGGCGGAGCATGCCTGGGGACCAGGTTCCAAAAAATGGAGTGACAACATAATATTTTACGGAAGATACATAGATGACATTCTGTTAATCTGGAATGGAAGTGCCTTAGATCTAACTAGTTATCTCGAGTATCTCAATAACAATAAGTTCAATGTGAGACTGACCATGAACTGCTCTGAAAAAGAAATTGACTTTCTGGACTTAAGGCTGTATATAAAAGACAACAGAATACACAGCGATATACATAGGAAGTCAACAGCATGTAATAGTGTACTGCATGCTGAGAGTGCTCATCCCAAAAGCACTATCAATGCAATACCCTATGGAGAAATGATTAGGGCCCGAAGAAATTGTAGTGAAAATCCCAATTTTTTAAAACAACTCAACATAATACATAATAATTTCACTGAGAGGGGATACTCTAAGCAGTGTCTGAAAAAAGCTGAATCAAAAGCTATTCAAATAGATCGCAAGTCCACTCTGAAACCCAAATTAAAGAGTACTAATAAAAATGAGGAAGTACTATTCATAACAGAGTATAATGTATATAGTGATCATATCTATAACATTCTACGCAAAAACTGGCATTTACTTAAATCTGGTCCAATGCCAGTTGGAACCATTTCCGAAAAACCCAGAGTTGTTTACAAGAGAGGAGAAACACTAAAGAAAAAATTATGTCCGAGCTATGTAACTAATGCCATCAGCACACCCTCCTCCAAAAACTGGCTACCAAGTAGGCCGCCAGGATTCCACATTTGTGGATCTTGTAGTGTTTGCAAGATAGGACTCAATAAAAAGGTTGAGTTCAAATACAACACGCAGAAAAGCTACATAATACGAACTTTTATAAATTGCAACACAACCCATACAGTATATGTCCTGGGCTGTGCCTGTGGAAAAATATATGTGGGCAGTAGCACTAGAAGCATTAAAATCAGGATACAGGAACATGTCCGAGCAATCAAAAACAAAGACATTAAGTATCCAGTAGCTACTCATATTCAAACACAGCATCCTGCGGAAAGTGACATTTGGTTCCATGCTTTGGAACATATCAAGAGTCCACCACGAGGAGGTAATAGAGAAATAAACTTAAGAAAGGCAGAGGCAGGATGGATTTGTCGCCTACGGGCAACAACTCTGGGACTCAATATCAACAATGAGTTGCATCACTTCTTATAAAAAATGCTCTCCCTCTCCCAAGAAATGGATCTGTAAAATGCTTCACTCCAGATAAATATGCCTAGATATAATGGGCACCCCTCCAATATATACCTGGTTTCAAACTGAGTTAACAGCTAACAGGATGGTAGGAGTGTGACATAAAATCAAAGGTAATATGTCTTGATAAACATATATACTCTTTGAGCCAATATTAATATCTTAACTATGAGAATTGACAAAAGGTATTCGAAACGTGATTGTTGACCGTTGACGCTTATCTGAATCCCCTCTCATAGATGGCGTCAAATTTAATTCGACGATAATATCAATATATGCATGGATTACCGGCATTTTACCGACTGTCTCACAAATCTTTTCGTTATTTCGAAACGATTTGTAAATTGATAATAACAAATCTCCATCATTTTAAATGATATTTTATATAAAAATATGGGCATTCTTAAGGGAGAATCTGTCTCTTTGCTCGACACATAATGAACCCATTCCAAAATGGCGCTCGCTAATTCAGTCGAACACATTAATTATGACTGTCTCACGAAAAACTCCCTGGTATCTTAAAAACGATTTGTAAATTATTGATAATAATTTACCATTACATCTAATGTTATTATGCACTAATTTGAGCACTTGCAAGAGGGAACGTATATGCCTCGTTTTATATATAACATACCCATTCCAAAATGGCGCTTACTATTTTGTATATCGAACCAAATACAACATTTATGGCGTGAATTGCGCCAAATGATTTAGAGCATAGTGGAGTTTTAACTCCTTAAAACAACAACGACGCTGGTTTCCATCAAATAATAGCGTGCTCTAAACAAAACATCTATATTACTAGTGATCAAAGGGGCAGTAAAACACGTTACAAGATGGCGCCCACGCTTTGATGTGTGGAGCGCCGTCTTTCCGCGGTAATTAGAGTTGAAACAGCTGTGCCCAATTAAGAGATTCAAGCGGGGTATTTAAACGGGAGGGAAAACAAACCCATTTGCAAACGAATGCGGTTAAGATGCCATGATGCTTCGACTATCCGGATCACAACAAGTAAGTGTGGGAAACAGCATGTGGGACTCATAGCCTTAGAAATAAATTTGGGACGCTCATGAAGTTAAGCAAGTGCAGGAAATACTGTACTAGATGGTTTGCCATGGAACTTAAATCTGTGATCTCTGATAATTCAACCTATATAACTTAAAACCAGGTTTTTGCAAATATGTTTAATAACTACTTGAACCTGAGTCTAGCTGGGCTCTTTTACAAATAATAGATGTTAGCCTTGAATCTATGGATGTCTTGGGATTAAAATCATGTCCACCTCCAGACATAACTCCAATGACAGTTAAAAACTTCCTTTTTGTTTTCAATTTTTTCAAAATTTCTTTTTAAAATAAACTGCCTGAATTTATTAGTGCATAAGCAATGAGCATGGCTCTTTTTTCAACTAAAATAATCTGCTGAGTAGCAAAGAACTCTGCTTTATTTAACTTAACTTACCAATTTCCAAAACAATGCTCATAAATTGTGGCCTTTAATATAAACATAAGCAATCTGTACAACCCTTGTATATTGTTTGCCTTCATAGTAAGCTGGACCCACAACGCTCCGGTTATGCAAATCCTATTCATCAAAGAAAGCATGAAAATATCTCTCTGATTAACGGGACCCCCAACTAAGAAAACATACATGCTATCTACAAGGTATGCCAACATTCTATATAACAGCTGACCACCACCTGTTTGGCAACCAGTATCGCACGTATACCTTCTGATGCGCAAGCTTGTATATATTATACAGTTCTTAAACCTAAGGAGGGATATACCCTTTTCTCTTTCCTAGATACTTTGCACTAATATATGCATAATCACACAGAGAAAGAAATTTTCAGATAAACCCATTAGACGAAGCATCAGACAAGACAAAAAACAGTGATTAACCTGGTAAGAGATATGGCTAATATCTTTATGGTTTATAAGAAATAGAAAATGAATGCATTTTGAGATATCTACAAAACAATATGTATAGCTTTAGAGATAGAGCCTTCAGTAATATTTTTGTATACCAAGACATATCTTTGTCTGAGGGGAATGCAAAGCTAATTTTGGAAAAGTGTCACTCTGCTTAAAATAGTGGTTATTGCTCTGATGGAGTTTGTAAATGCTCAACGTAGTGTATGTTACACTATTTATACCAACTATTCAAGCCCTGACAATAGGTTCAGTCTTTGCCCACCGTATCTAAAGAAACTGTGACAAATGAATGTGTCCATAATGACAAGATACACATAATCTGTTTTAGTCCTAAATCAAATAAACTTTCAATTCCGTAAGGATAGTGGTCTTCAATGGAGTTCACTCTTTGATGTAGTGTTCATATGTAATGAAATGTTGTGTTTTTTGTGACTTTTAGTATCTGATAGTAAAAATGAGTTTTAAATTTTGTAAAAATGTATATGGTGTTATGTTATGATGTGTAAAAAATATCTTAAATTGTAAATAATGTATATATATGTGTCATTTGTAGCCCTGAAGAAGTCCGTTGGGACGAAACGCGTAGGCTACAACGTTGCTTTTTATGAAGATAACTACTTTGAACAGAATAAAAGAACTGACTACCCAACTATTGAAGACTCCTAACTTACTTGAATGAATTGATTGAAATGTTATAATTACGTGTTACATCCTTTCATAACTATTGTTTCATTGGTTACTGTGCTTTAAAGAAATAGATCATTCAAATATATTTGTAGAGTGCTGGACATTGTGTTAGACTGTGTTATTTGAGACTTTTAGTCTCAGGGAGACCTAGGGGTCTGGATCTCCTGTCTTCAGCACCTAAAAATTCTCAGATACTCAAGTGACACTAGTGGATAGGTGCAATTGCAGATAGCCTCAAACCCCCGTGCTTGGTGTGTGTTGATATGGCAGTGTAAACTGCACACACAGTCTCTGATGTGGCATTCCTAAGACATTTTTAAAGGGCTACTTGATTGGGTGGCACAATCAGTGGCCCACTAGTAGCATTTAATTTGCAGGCCCTGTGCACATGTAGTGTACTTTACTAGGGACTTATAGGTGAATTAAAAATGCCAACTGTGGATAATCCAATGAAACACACAAGATGATGGACGGAATGTTGCACAATGGCAAAACATTCACCCCCAGTCACAGATCTGGGTTTAATCCATTGTTATGTTGCTCACGAAGCCACCCCAGTTCAGACATGGCCATATGCAAATCAGTCTTGAACATGTGCCTCATGGGAACAGTCCAGCCCGAACTGCCAAGCCATGTCTTTCCTGGAGCAGAAGCAAGCATCCTAGGACCGGGTTCTGGCTATCAGCCGTCTTCAGCCAGGATAGCTTGACTCCATTGGCTTAGTGAGCAAGGGACCCACACCTGGGCATACCCTTCCCACATAGGGTGAACAGCAAAACACACAAGATGATGGACGGAATGTAGCACAATGGCAAAACATTCACCCCCCAGTCACAGATCCGGGTTTAATTCATCGTTATTTTGCTCACCAAGCCACCCCAGTTCAGACATGGCCATATGCAAATCAGTCTTGAACATGTGCCTCATGGGAACAGTCCAGCCCGAACTGCCAAGCCATGTCTTTCCTGGACCGGAATCAAGCATCCTGGGACCTGTTTCTGGCTATCAACCGTCTTCAGCCAAGATAGCTTGACTCCAGTGGCTTAGTGAGCAAGGGACCCACGTCTGGGCATACCCTTCCCACATAGGGTGAACAGCAAAACACACAAGATGATGGACGGAATGTTGCACAATGACAAAACATTGTGCCTCATGGGAACAGTCCAGCCCGAACTGCCAAGCCATGTTTTTCTGGACCGGAATCAAGCATCCTAGGACCGGTTTCTGGCTATCAACTGTCTTCAGCCAGGATAGCTTGACTCCAGTGGCTTAGTAAGCAAGGGACAGCCCAAACTGCCAAGCCATGTCTTTCCTGGAAATGAATCAAGCATTCTAGGTCTGGTTTCTGGCTATCAGCCGTCTTCAGCCAGGATAGCTTGACTCCAGTGGCTTAGTGAGCAAGGGACCCACGTCTGGGCATACCCTTCCCACATAGGGTGAACAGCAAAACAACACAAGATGATGGACGGAATGTTGCACAATGGCAAAATATTTACCCACAGTCACAGATCTGTGTTTAATCCATCATTATTTTGCTCACCAAGCCACCCCAGTTCAGACATGGCCATATGCAAATCAGTTTTGACCCTGTGCCTCATGGGAACAGTCCAGCCCAAACTGCCAAGCCATGTCTTTCCTGGACCGGAACCAAGCATCCTAGGACCAGCCAGGATAGCTTGACTCCAGTGGCTTAGTGAGCAAGTGACCCACGTCTGGGCATACCCTTCCCACATAGGGTGAACAGCAAAACACACACGATGATGGACGGATAATCCAATGAAAACATGTTTAGGGGAGTGAGCACTGGCACCTTAGCACTGATCAACAGTTGTAAATTGTATAGAGTCCTAAGTCCAACAAAAAGGAGATCGGCAAAATTGGAGGGAAGCAGGCTTGGTGTTTAGGGGAAGACTATCAAAAGGCTGTCAGGTCTAACATGTGTGTCCCCCAGCTGAAGGCGAGGAGAGTTATTCAACCTCTTAGGAGTTCTCATCGCTAAGGCTGAAGAATCTGGAGAGACCATCAGCATTGGTGGGGTCTGCCCCAGGTCTGTGTCCTACCATAACGTCTATTCCCCACAGGGAGTTAGTCCGCCTCAATAATTTTGGATTCTCACCCCTCATTTGCATTAGCCACTTGAGGGGCCTGTGGTCTGGCTGAATCCAGAAGTGAGTCCCAAACATGTATAATCTCAGCTTCATAAGTATCCAGACAACTGCAAAGGCTTCCCTTTCAATAGCACTCCACCTCTGTTCCTCTGGAAGTAAACTCCTAGAGTGCAGGTTGGTCTTGACCTCCCTCATTAAGTTGTGAACGTACTGCCCCTATTTTATGCTCTGAGGCATCAGTTTGAACAATAAATTCCCTGGATTGTCAGGGGCCTTGAGCACAGGGGCTGTGCACATGGCCTGCTTTAGGGAGTCAAATGCCTTTCGGCATGCCTCTGTACAGATCACCATCTTGGGGTGTTTCTTCAAAGTCAACTCAGTCAAGCGGGGCACAATGTTGTCATATCTCTTGACAAACCTCCTGTAATAACCTGTGAGGCCAAAGAAGGCTCTCACCTCAGTTTGAGTTTTCGGGGGCTCCCAGACCATGATAGTGTATATCATGGCCTGGAGGGGCTGCAACTTACCACCGCCCACCAGCTGTCTCAAGTACACCACAGACCCCTGCCCTACCTGGCACTTACTGGCCTTATTTGTCAGGCCTGCATTTTGCAGGGCCTGAAGCAACACCTGAAGGGTGAAAAAGTTGGCCCGTTACAGCTACTACTGAAGATAGCCATGTGATCCAAGTATTCAACACTGAAGGCCTCTATACCAGACACAACCTGGTTCACTTGCCTCTGGAAGGTGTCAGAGGCATTCTTAAATCCAAATGTCATCCCTTTAAACTGGTAGTGGCTCTCTGGTGTGGATAAGGCTGATCATTCCTTGGCTCCTTCCGTCAGGGCAATCTGCCAGTACCCTGAAGTAATATCAAAGGTACTCGAGAACTGTACAGCCCCTAACCTGTAAATCTGTTCATCAATCCCAGAAATGAGATGAGCATCAGTCTTGGTGACTGAATTGAACCCCCTGTAATCTACACAGAACCTGTGTTCTGGTATAGCACCCACTGGGGCAGCTTTTGGTACCAGCACCACAGGGCTGGACTGGGGGCTATTGAAGGGTTCAATCATCTCCCACTCCAACATCCTAGATAACCTATCTTTGATGCTGGCCCTCACCTTGTCAACCAGCCTATAGATTTTATTTTTAACAGGGAGGCTGTCTTTTTTATTAACATCATGGGTATATATGTGGGTGGGCACAGGAGTGAGTTAAAACAGAGAGGAGAACTGCCCTATCCACTAGTGGCAGATCTTTGCTGCTCTCAAGCAAGGGTAGGGGAAATGTTTACACCTTCCACTGACTCATCCTTCTCTTTAGAGTCTAGGAGGTCAGGGAGAGATCCACTTTATTCATCCTCTCCACCATCTGTCACCAAAAACATGGTGACCTCCGACCTCTCTAGGTATGATTTAAAATTATTGAGATGGAGAAACCTTATGGGTGTTTGAGTGTCTTGAAGTCCACCAACTAGTTGGCCTCCCCCTCCTTTCAACAATCTCATAGGTCCCAATCCAAAGGTCTTGGAGGGTCCTGGGCTCCACTGGTTTCATTACCCACACTTTCTGCCCGGGCTGGAATTCCATAGTGGTAGCCATTTGGTCACACAACTTCCTCATCACCTTGTGCTGGCCTCTAAGTTTTCAGAAGCTTGCTTCCAAAACATTGCCATTTGGCTCTGGAAGGCTAGCATGTAGCTCAGCACATCCTGCAGAGATTTCCTGGGGGCTTGCTCCCACACCTTCCCTAACCAGTTTGAGAGGTTCCCTTAAAGGATGCCCATACAGAAACTCAAAGGGGCTAAATCCAACCCCATTCTGTGGTACTTTTCGGTAAGCAAAAAGCAAGCATGGAAAGGGCACGTCCCACTTATGCCTCATGGGCTTAGGCAGGCCCTTATTCATGCCTTTGAGAGTATTGTGGAATCTCTCAACAAGCCCATTGGTTTTTGGATGGTAGGGTGTGTAAAACATGTAAGTAACTCCACATTCCTTCCACATTAACTGCATATATGCAGACATTAAGTTGGTGCCCAGTCAGACACTTCCTTGGGGAAACCCACTCTGATAAAAATCCTCATCAGGGCCTTAGCCACTGCAGGTGCAGTTGCAGTCCTCAGAGGTACAGCCTCTGGGTATCTTGTTGCATGATCCACCAGTACTGGGATTGACCTGTTGCCAGAGGCTGTCTGGGGATCTATGGGTCCCACAATGTTGATGCCTACCCTTTCAACGAGAGGCAAATGATTTAGTGGAGCTTTCAGGTTCTGCCCTGTCTTCCCACTGGTATGGCAGGTCAAACATGTCCTACTGAATGTATCTGAGGAAATCTTCATTCAGAGCCAATATAAGTGGAAGACAAGCCTGACAAAGTCGTGTCCTGACCTATATGTCCTGCCAGGGGTATCTCCAGTAGAAAGACCGTGTAGCATTGAGGAACTAACAGTGCTCTAGTTACTCCCCATGCCCAAATGCCTTTGGTTCACTATACAGGAGGTAGCAGTAACTGTGTATTGATTAATTAAAATCATACAATAAATAATCATAAAAAGAAACATGTTATGAGTTAAAATATGTTAAAATCACATAGCCACATAAAATGCCTTCAAATTGTAGCTTATAATTGATTTAAGATCCCTAAAATACCAGCCACCAGGTTCCTGCAATTGACAAAAGTATACACTGGTCCTCTTTGTTATCCCCAGTGAGTAGCCCCAAGAATACAAATCTTAAATACTGAAACAAAAGTGCAAATTTAGCCCCTCCTTGTTTAAATAGTCCAGCAAATACATGCAGTGAAATAAGCCGAAATGGGATCATAGGATTCCAGTTTTCTAGTCACAAGTATCAACAATTTAGTAAAAGTGCAGATTAGAACTGTATCTGATATTTTAAAACATGCTATCACTGCTTGTCTGCATGCACATATTCCCCGTTTATTAAAGGGTATCTTTAATAGAGCCCTTCTTTCTTTCAATAATGCAGGGCAGAGACAGACTAAATGAATAATGTTTTCCTCTCCATTTTTTCATAATCTGCAGCATGTGGTTATGGTTACATGCAGCCAAGGCATTGCATGAGCCAGGCATGGGAGAAGACCAAATCTTGCTCTGATAAAAACATTTTTTTGCTTCATTGTCCAACCAGTCTCTACATAGGGCTGCAATTTAAAAGATTTACACTAATTCAGTACCATCCGGGCATGTGATCTTTGAGTAAGGGACAATTTATCTTTCAACATGGAGGATCTTTTTGTTTTTCCGATGATTATATTTTTAAAAGACTCTGGGGGAAGTGACATGTCCCATACAGAACGAGCTGATAATTTGTCTAATGCCGTTTCTAGATACTTCCAAGATGGAGAGTTTCGATTAGTTTGCAGTTCATGTCAGAGAAGTTGGCACATTTGGTTTGAAGTATTTGATTTTATTCATTCCCAAACCTTAATATAATCTCCTTTCCTTGTGACAATCTGATTTTCTAATCCACATTCTATCCTTATCTGGGCTGGTGATGCATTGCAGGGGAGATGGAAAACAGATTTAAAACGTTTTGTAATAATAGTGTTTAAAATAATAGAGTTTCTACCATGTAATGCCTCTCTTCCATAGGAAATACTAGGCAGTAATTTTTCAGTTACATGGAAGAAATGCTAAAAGTAGGGTATCACCTCTCCTCTGCAAGTCCATTTTATGCTGCTGAAAGGATCCTTTGTTGCCAAAGAGTACTCTCAGATACCTGTATGTTTTCACCTGCTCAAGTTGGAGGCTTTGTAAATACCACTTATGCTTTCGCTGTGTCCTGTGACATACTTCCATAACTTTTGTCTTTTTCTCATTTATGACCATACCATTAGCTAATGAGTAGTTTGATAGTATGTCTATGAGGCTTTGCAATCCAACCTTTGTTTGACTTAACAGAATGACATCATCAGCGTATAGTATGTTGATATATACTTGTTTGCCAACTTGGGGGGATGCACATTTGCTGCGTTCAATGCCTGTGTTAAATCTGACAGAGCTAGATTAAATAAGTATGGAGCAAGTACGCACCCTTGATTTAGCCCCTGAAGGTTTCAATTCTCCTAGACAAGTATGAACCATCACCTAAGTGTCAGAGAACAACAACTGAATTGCCTTTAAAAGGCTAGCAGGGATTTCTTGTTTAGTCAGCTTTTTCCAGAGAATTTACCGCTGTATACCATCAAACACTGACTTAAATTCTACAAAACACAGAAAATTGGTTGGTTACTTGATTTAAATTTATCTATCATTACTGAGACAGCTATAATATTGGAAGCGGTACCTGACCCTTGAACAAATCATGATTGGTTTGGTGGAGTAATCCGCCTTGCTACTGCCTATTGTGATAATTCAGTCAGGAAAATTCTTGCTAAAAGTTTTGCTTCTGTATCTTGCAACGTAATAAGGTGGTAATTTGCTCATTGCCACCAATCATAACTTTTGAAGATGGGCGATATTATAGAGCAATCCCAAGAGTCTTGAATGATCGTCAACTGAAGAGTATTATTAAAAACTTTCGTTAGGTATCCTGCCGAGAAGGTAGGATGTTCCTTATACAAGGCGGGTGGGATCCGTTTGGACCAGGTGCCACATCTTGTCTACTTTGTTAATGAGTTTGCATACCTGTTCTTCTGAGATAGGCAATTTACAGTTGCCTTTATTTATCTGTTTTGTTATACTTTGCATTTCTTGCATAATGCACAGGTTGATGTCTCCGACTAAATTAAAATGTTCTGTTATAAAAACGAGTCTGTAAAAAATAAAATAGGATAATGAGACTATTAATAATGAATAGACGCACTAATCCTGAAACAAGTGACCCTAAGTCACCGATGTTAAAGAAATACTAAATAGGATCCAAGTAATCGGAGTAAAAACGGTAACCTTTATTTATGACTAGTGTAGTTTGTGGCATTAACAGGTCAGAAATGTTGAGGTTTTACCACATGAAATAAATCCAGTGCCAAAAATTTTTTATACAGCCCACAAATAGTGGTTGAACAAACAATTAACAATAAAATTAGAATATAAGATCCTTGACCCTCAAACGCGGGCCAGAAATACCCAGATGATCATAAACAAGAGATACATTGAATACCTATATACTTGACGATCACAATCCTGTAGATATAAGAATGGATTGTAACCTGTTCCAAGATGGCCACCGCGCATGCGCATAGAATGCGCATTGATTCAAGTATATCCGAGATGCCTGTTTTAGCTAATAGGGACTAACAAAGAATCCCCGGGGTAAAAAAGAACAGTATTTAATAAATCCAAAGTAATGTTTGATGCGAATTAATGCAAGCATACCCGAGGTGCCCGCTTTAGATAATAGGGACTAACAAAGAATTCCAGGGATAAAAAAAGATAAAAAAGAACAGTATCTAACAAATCCATAGTAATGACCGATATTATAATAGAATCGCGGCACAACAATAAAATAAATATGTACCCAATGAATGCGGGGTAACATCAAGATGGCCGCCATAATAAACTAAGTTTTAACATGACATCGAACCAAAAAGCCAAGTATTTGTTTTGATTCTGGGGCAC
The DNA here is from genome assembly GCF_964263255.1 of Lissotriton vulgaris. NCBI lineage: Eukaryota > Metazoa > Chordata > Amphibia > Caudata > Salamandridae > Lissotriton > Lissotriton vulgaris. The sequence goes on from NC_141694.1 coordinate 1,649,504,367, forward strand.
TGAAGAGGAATCCCCTAGTTGCCCAACATACTTACAAATAGATACAAATAAATAATAGTCATAATAAGGAAATTTAAAGTGTGTAGATTAAAATCCTATAAGCAATAAGGCCGAGTGTTTACACACTCCAAGATGTCCGCCACGCATGCGCACATAGCGCGGTTCCCGGCGAACTTAGGAAATCGCAAGTTTTTAGATTAAAACCCCACAAGCGACAAGGGTGGAGTATTAACACACTCCAAGGAACATAACAAGAAATTGAAAGTTTGTAGATTAAAACCCCATAAACGATAAGGGTGGAGTATCAACACATTTCAAGATGTCCGCCACGCATGCGCACACAGCGCGGATCGAGGCGAACATTTATCGGGGAAATTCAACAAATACGAGGTGATACAAAACACTTCTAGTTTCACGAAACTGCATTCAATAAACATAATATAAAGGAAAAGAATGCGCACACACTAGAGTAAACAAGGATGAAATAACACTGTAGGTATGCCCAATGAATGATTTACAGTGCCAAGATGGCCGCCATATTCAACCTCAGAACCAAGCACCCTTTCGAATGAAACCCCAGGTGCGAGTGGTTAAGCAAAATTAACCAATCAACAGACCTATAAAAACCCGAGAGTAACTAGTAGCCAGTAACCACTACCTGCAAGTCGGAAGAGGTGTACGCCCGGAAAACGCGAGGAGGAAGAATTCAAGTAGGTACAGCCCTGCCCAAATCCTAGAGTAGAGCATACCAGGAGTTCCAGTGACTAAACTAACTTTGAGTAATACCATAGAATTTAAAATAGTTGTTCTGTCTGTTCATGTTTCAGACAAAGCAAGAATTAACCCCCGCTTCTGCGATAAGCTCCACTACCAAAACAAATACGAGCTCCTAAAAAAGAAAACCCAAGGTAATGTATCTAAGTCGTTTGTGTGAGATCAAAATTAGAAATTAGAAATCACTTAACCCCCCTTAAACCAAGCTTCCATATGCATTTTTTTCAGTTTCTTAAAGGGTTAGAACTACCACCCTTATAAATACCGGGCGAGGACAAGGAAACCGACCTCTGCATAAGAGCCTTCTTTGAAGCATCTCAGGTACTCTTAGCATAAATGTCACATGAGGCAGCAAAAATTAGAGAAAGATTATTGAAAGATGGCAGCAGCCCCGTGGTAAAATTTATTTATTTTTTGGTGTTTCCTAGCTCCTTAAGAATAAACCCCCAAACCATAAATCGGGTGATGAAAATTGATACCCTCCAGGGACACAGACTTCTCTGTGAAAAATTGCAGGTACTGAAAATTCTATTCCACTTTATAAGTTTTGAATAACCATAGGATAATAATAAATAATTGAGTAAAGTAACTACTAAAGTTTTCATAAAAAATTTTTTTTGTTTGATAGACACGCCCTCGACAAAATTTATTGAGAAGGCGGTCGAAAACCTTGCTTCATACGAGGAAATTCCTCTAAAGCAAGGTAATAGTAAATTGAGATTAGAATAAATCTGAATATAATATATAAAGCAGTCAGAGGTGATTTAATGACCCGTTTAATCCAACTGTCCTCACAGAAGTCGAGATATCCGACAAGGTCAAACTCGCCAATTTCTTCAAAAAGCGACTGACCAAATAACTGCTTAACTAGAGGTATGTATGAACCAAATACACACCCAATTCCTTAGAAATGAGTACGAATGAGGCCATCGATACAATAAAGATGACCAATAAGTTATAATTGAACTTTTGACTCGCCGCCCTAAAATAAGAGGCACGAAGGGATATAAATAATAAGGTGTGACCAAACCAAAGTTGTGGGATCCACAAATAACACTCAGGCCTGTTTTTTCTTTGTTTAGCAAAGCAGGGGAGATATTGAGACTGCTCAGAATGCTTGAAATTTAACTGCTGGTGTAAACATGGGAGATATGATGTAAAGACTGTATAGTTTAAAGGTAAACTCTGCTCTACCACAGACCAAGTACAGTAACTCGTTTTTCTCTGTGTTTTAACTTTTTTAGAATTTTTAACTAACACACTGTCCTGAAGAAGGTAAAGACATAGAATCACCGAAACGCCGCGTCGACTATTTGTGTTGTGTAATAAAATTGATAACGTTTTTGTTTTATTTGACAAATGTGTTTCTTGAAAAGGATTACTATTTTTTAACCGTAAAAATTGTTTTATGTCTGTGGAGCATAATAATGCAACAGTAACTGTTGTTTTAAACAACCTTTTAACTTTTGAGTTTTTTTGTGAATTATGTAGTATGAATAGAGAACAATAAAGAATTGTTTTTATAAATAACAGTGTTTACATCATTATTAATTTGTTATTTATTTATTTATTTATATTTATTTTATAGTATTTATAAGGCGCGACAGCTACCCACAAAGGGTTTCCCGGCACCGAGAATCAGCAAAGACACAGGGCACAACTGGAGAGAGAACAGATCTGAAAGCAAAGATTATAATCTAAGAGAGGCAAAATGTTGTGTTCTAAATGAAGTTTTAATTGACTGTAAATTTGTTGGTCTCTGAACATCTTTGATACGTGTTTTGGCTCACCATAGAACCCCTTCTAAAATACAACTTTCTGAGACGAACGTCTCTCTCTCTAGACTACATGAAAAGGGAACCTGTCTTTTTTTGTCTGTTCTAAGAAAACCCCCTCCCTTTTCGATTAAGGGTTTCTCCTTCTAAGATTTGAAGCTGTTATAAAAACGGCCAAGCCAGCTTCTGTTAAGGTAGATGTTCTAGTCGCCGTTGGGGTGCTATTCAGACTGTTAATCGTCTTCCAAAAGTCTCATTAATTTTTCTTTTTGCTGTTGTTCAGAGTTTTTGTCCAGAGTGTTTGTTTTGATTTTAATTTCTCTTCCCAGATTAACCTCCGAAAGTCTCTATTTATAATTTTCAAATTTGTTTTGAGCTTTTGATTCCCTGGCCACTTATTGCTTGTCTCAGAATTCTATTGCGATTCCTTTTCAGATTGCGGCATGCGGCAGATGTTGTAATCCTGCTTACATTTTGTGCTTGTTCGACAAATTGCTGAGTGTTATGACTATTTTTCAATGCGTATGTGATCATTAATTTGTTTGTAAAAAGAGCTGTATATTTAGGAGAAAAAAGAGTATTATGGTCAAAGATGAAGGTAAGATTACATATGGAAAGAGACAAAACTAGTCATGCAGGTGAGAAAAAGAAGAAGCCACAAAAATTATTTTTGAGGGAATACGGTGTAAAGGATTAGAGTGCAACAACACCTAAGCAATTAGAAACCTTAACAAGGAATTCGGAGAATAAACAGTGTGACATGTAAAAATAAGAAATACATGCTGATTTTTGGGACGTGTTGATAAAAAATGAATAAAAGCAGGGCCTAAGACAGAGCCCGATGGTACACCATATTGTATGGGCTACGAGGAATAGAATGAGTTAGTATGTTAGACAGATTATGATTCACGTTGGTATTTATTTTTCACCAAAAGTATAAAAAAATGAATGATGTAACACTCCAACCATTTACAGAAATTATTCAAATATATTTCAATATATTTCATTATTGTTTTTAATTTATCCTTTTAACTCAATGTTTAATATATGCAGGGCATATTAACAAGCGGCAGCGAAAATTATCGCTGACCACCTTTAGCATTAAAAAATATATTGCTGGCAATAATCACCATGGTAGCACAGTATTATCTACACTGAGCGCCATGGCGATAAAAAAAAAACAGGGATAGCAGGAATATCGCCATTTTACATTGAATAACGCTGGATTTCCAGCGATATTCAATGAAAAACTGTGATAACCTTGGTGATAGTGACTGTGGTTTCAGTCACATAATCCACCTCCCATTACAGGTATGCCTAAGTCTGAAAATTAGCAGACTTTAAAAAGCAGCGTTAACCGCGGTTAGCGCTGCATTTATTATCTCTAAAAGGGTTAGCGTTAAGCTTGATAATTAATAGGAGCAATGTCGCTTCGTGACATTTCTCCTATTATTTTGCTCTGGAACGCCCCCTTTGCATCTTATTAGAGATGCAAAGGGAAGCGTAGAAAAAAATGGTGCTAACATGCGATTTTGCATGTTAGCCCCCTGTTGTTGATAGGGAGATAATTTTATCTCTGCTTTTTTGGCTCTTAAAGCCAAAAAAGCGGAGCTAAATCCCTTGTTAACCGCATGCGCGCTAGCGGGTTTTCCCGCTGTGGGCTGACATTTGAAAATCGCGGCTTTTGTGACAAAGCCAGCTCGTCATCCGCGTAGCGCAGGTAACGCCCATGACGAGCTGGCTTTGTCACCAGCATCGAAGGGGTTAATATGCCCCTCCATCATTTATTATTAATGCCACTTAGGGTATCAACAATTCTCAAGTTTGTGAGCTTACTCTTTTTTCAAAAGGGCCTCAATTATTACCAGCCTTCTTCTAGATCTCAGGTAAAAAAAGATCTCTAAAACTGGCTGATTTCAACATTTAACCCTCTCCTCTTTATGTTTGGTTGATGCTTTCAGAATTTCACACTGTTCCATTGTCTATGCACAACCATGCAGAGAAGGAATATTCAAGAAACACTTCTGGAAACCATTCAATTTTTTTTTATAAACTGGTTGAGTTGATGTAAAACCTAATGTTTAATACCAGTGGTTATCCAATAAGCTTGCTCTCAAAAGTTGCAACTTCTTCTCATCAGTTGTGAAAAAACAAATAGATTTTGCACTACTAGATTATGATCGGTTGGAAATATGATACAACAGTCCAAAAAAATAGTCTGTCAGGGAAATCAATAGAAGGTTCGATAGAAGTAAAGCTATGGTTATCCACCATGTTAAACATTACAAACAGGCCCAGTGAGACAAAATAAGAAAACTTATAATGACATGAGTACTGGAGCATGATTAATGACATATATGAGAGAATTTGTAGAGTGTGCAAGCCAGAAATAGACTAAAGATGGGAAATGAGTGCCATCCCAAACACACTATGAATTGATGGTAAATGTTTCACTCCTGGAGCCTCGAAAGATGAAGGAGCGAGGAAATTTGGCAGACGTTAGCTTGCACTGAAGGATCAAGAGAGTTGTTAGGCAGATGTAAAACCATTGCATGATTAGGGCCTGATGTACGACTGTTTTTTGCAGTCGCAAACAAGAAATCGACACGTTTGTGACTGCAAAAAAGGGTCCTGTACAAACACTATTTTGCGGCTCTCGCTATTAGGAAGGGGCGTCCCTTCCTAATAGTGAGTCACAGTGGAATGTACCATTGTTTTGCGACTGCATTTGCGGTCGCAATTCACTCGCAGTTTACAACCTAATTCAAGTAGGTGGGAAGCCACTCACAAACTGTAAGCGGTCCCCAGGGGACCCCTTCCGCTTTGTGAGTTTTTGTGAAAATATTTTTTAAGAGCAGGCAGTTGTCCCAGGGACTACTTCCAGTTCTTTAAAAATGAATCAGAAACATTTCATTTTTCTATTTTAAATGCAGTCCGTTTTCCTTTAAGGAAAGGAAAACGAACTTCATGTAAAAAAATAACTGCTTCATTAAAAAAGAAGTCACAGACATGGTGGCCTGCTGACCCCAGCAGGCCACCATCCCTGTGAGTGCTGGCCATGCCTAATAGGGTCTCAAATAGCACTTGCTTCATGAATATCAATGAGGCAGACTATTTGCGACCCCATTAGGATTAGCTAACAGTTTCTAACACCCACAAGCATCATTCATAATTTTTGCGATTCTTTATTTGCGAAAATTACCGAATCGCAAATAAAGAATTGCAAAATGCTATGCATCAATTTTCTCGCAATCTTTTTGCGGTTCGGTAAAAATCGCAATTTTTACCGAATCGCAAGAAAAATGCGATTTCTGAATTGCGAATTCGCAAATAGCGATTTCGCATTCTGCGAAATCGCAATTTGATGCATATCAATGAGGACACACCCAGGAAGCCAGTACACTGATTACACACACCTGAAGCCTAGTTCAAACTGCAGTAGTGGGTTTTGGCAGTTGGAGCTCTGCTTGCAGCAAGAGGAGGAGTGTTTTTGGTGTGCTACAGAAAGTGCTGTTGAAGACCTGCATGCCAGGAAAAGGAAAATAAAGTTTAGTGACCAGGAGCTTGAGATTTTAATAGAAGAGGTCACTTTGCGGCATGATCAGCTTTTTGGCAAAGATTCCCTTAAGGTCCCTGAAGGAGTGAAGAGAAGACTGTGGCTGGCTATACAATCGAAAGTGAATGCTGTGGGGGTTGCCCACAGAGACATTACCAATCTCCAAAAAAGCTGGTATGATTTACGCAGCCGTGCAAAGGAGAAAATTGCTTGCAGGATTAAAAGTGAAAATAAAACTGGTGGAGGTTCCCCCAAAGGATAAACCAAATACCCCACTGGAGGACATGGTTGAGGGGACCCTGGTCACTGAAGCAGTGATTGGAGTGATTGACATAGACACCTCTGAGCATGCTGGCACTTCGCAAGGTAAGTGTGTAATTGTCATCTTGTGTTTTGTAAATATGTTTCAGAGTGTAGTTGCCTTTTAATTCTTCTTCAAATGTTTTAAGTAATCCCCAGCATTTCACCTTAAGCGCATACAAAGTGGTTGAAGAAATAGTCATAATTTTGCATTGAAGCAATGCATCATGGGAGATGTAGTCTTCTCACCATTTTATAAGTGACATTCTGATGAATATGATTTCCCAATGCAAAGTTAGTTATCACATCTGTGAGTAAACTTTTTTAAGCAAAGTAGTTGTTTATTTTGAATCAAAAATGCATACTTTCACAATTAACTCAAATTTACAGACATTTTAAAAGTAAACATTGCATATATTTTCTTTCATAGATAAAGAAAATGAGGGTGAAACAATTGATTTTGGCAACACTATAAATGCTGTGTTTGAGAACACACAAGTACAAAATGAAATGACATCCTCACCCACAGTTGCAAAGAAAAAAACAAGGAAAAGAGTGCAGCAACTGCAAGGCTCATACACTGAAGAAGAGCCCAATGCACATGCACATACGCAGCAAGCAGTTCAAATGAATGCCATTCAAAAGTCAAAGATAAGTCGACGTAGTAGACTGCAACAATTTTACAGAAGAAGGGCACGGTCAGCAAACCAGAGGTCATCCTCACAAGATGAGTGCCAGGCCAGTGTAGTTGAGAAAAAACTCCTGAAAGTCCAAAGGCTCAAGGCAAAGATATAAGGGTAATGAAGGGCAAACTCAATCATATTAGTGAACACATCAGTACCATGAGTAACAGTCTTATTAAATTGACAAATATGATTGAAAGTGCACATATGGCATCAACTAATAAACTGGACCGCATGGCAACAGCCATGAAAACCATGTGTGAAGCAATACAA